>NC_134695.1:60244948-61534948 GCF_050947455.1 Rhinoderma darwinii | reverse complement strand
CGACGCGGTTTCCGCGTCAATAAACTCGGCAAAAGACCCCGTGTGAACATAGCCTTAATGGGCCCTGAACCTGAAGTCAATCTTATCTCCGTAAACTGAGCTGTTGAATACAGTCGATTGTTCCTTGTTATCAGCCATTTCAGGCTAGGGAGAGGCTGCCTCCTGTGTGGGAGCTGTAATAGCAGTCCCAGCTAAACAACATGTTATTAACACATTGACAGAAGTAACAACTCAAGGATTATTGAACTCCGTTTGTTGTGTAGGAAAATACACACTCTTGTTCCCTGTTATCAGCCATTTCAGGTTGCATAGAAGTAATGTTCTTCATTGGGATTACAGACGGGAACATCCCTGCCCCATGATTATTTCTTTATCTCCGATATCTCCAGGTCTGAGAGCCTCTAGAAAATTTATATTAGTATCTGTTTCTGTAAGGAGATGACTAGGGGGTTTAGTGGCCCTTTAAAAGACCAAGAAAAGCCGAAGCCAAACCTGCTGAGGCTGTAAAGTTAATTATTTTTCATTAGAAAGGAGAAATGGTGACGTTTTCTGCTGGCCTGGACTTTCTCAGTTGTTGAACAGTCTGTAGGTGTAATATAATATTCATATCATTGTATGTAGTGGGGTATGTTCACACCTAGCGGATATTCTGTCTGAATTTGTGGACGAAAAATCAGCAGCGTATTACAGTAGCAGCAAAGTAGATCAAAACAAATCTCATCCTTATGCTGCGGATAATTTCGGTGGAGATTTTCACAGCAGACGGGTGAAAAATGCTGCAAAATCTGCAACAAAATCCGCAACAAAATCCTCAGCAAAATCTGCAAACATCCGCTGGTGTATTTTTTTGTGGATTTTTCTGTCGCTTGTGAACATAGCCGTACTCTCATTAGCTTCTGTTTAGTGACTGTATAGTCTTAGGGCACAAACAATGGAATTGCTGCAGAAAATTTCAGTATCAGACATTCCGCTGCAGAAAAAAACGCACCGTTTCCTGTGTTTTTTACTGCAGAAAATGGTGCAGATTTTGCAGCGTTTTTCTCAATGTTGGGAGATGGTGATATCTCCACTGGAAAAACGCAGCAATTCAGTCCACTTTCCGCAGCAGGAAAAATACGCACCTCAAGTTAAATCAGACTCAGAATTTTTCCGCAGCGTGTGGATGAGATTTGTTATATTTCACCCACTTTGCTGCTGCTGTATTCTGCTGCGTTTTTTCCATCAGCAATTCCGGATGGAAAAAACGCATCAATTCCGCAACATGTGGACGAGCCCCTACCATTCACCCAATTGCTTTGAATGAATTTGCTTGAATAGATCTTGTAGCACTAATTTTAGCTGATGACGTCACTGTTTTCCATTTATACAAATATTCCTTACAGGGCCCTCTAAATGTCACTTCTGTCCATTACCTAAGTGTGCCTTGAAGCTTGATATAAGTCACTTTATCTTTTGTATACTTTAATGTTGTATATGTTTTATCTATAGTACATTACCATTTATGAGCATTTCTCTTTTATTAATAGAGACTAGGAGGAATTTGATATATAGGCCTAGTTTGGGAAGAAGCAAAGAACAGAAACTCACCCCCGTTACTAGTCTTTTTTTTACTTTGCTTTAGTTTTTTTTCTGGTTATGACTCATTTGTTAATAAAATAGTGCAGAGGTGTGTAATGTGTTGGTTGGGGCCCTTAGAGAGGTCCCAAAAGTATGCAACACTGACTACTGGGCTCTGCAAACAGCGGAACACTAATTACTGGGTTCTGCAAACAATACAACACTGACTACTGGGGGTTCTGCATACAGCGCACCACTGACTACTGGCGGTACTGCATATAGCGCAACACTGACTACTGGGCTCTGCAAACAGCGGAACACTAATTACTGGGTTCTGCAAACAATACAACACTGACTACTAGGGGTTCAGCATACAGTGCAACACTCACAATTGGGGGTTCTGCAAAGAGCGCAGCACTGACTACTGGGGGTTCTGCAAAGAGCGCAGCACTGACTACTGGGGGTTCTGAAAACATCACAGCACTGACTACTGGGGGTTCTGCAAACAGCGCAGCACTGACTATTGGGGGTTCTGCAAACATCACAGCACTGACTACTGGGGGTTCTGCAAACAGCGCAGCACTGACTATTGGGGGTTCTGCAAACATCACAGCACTGACTACTGGGGGTTCTGCAAACGGCGCAGCAATGATTATTGGGGGTTCTTCAAACAGCGCAGCACTGACTACTGGGGGTTCTGCAAACTGTTGAGGGTTCTGCCAACAGCGCAACACCAACTTTTGGGGATGGGGTCTGCGAACAGCTTATCACTCATTAATGCAAAGTCTGCAAACAAACAGTGCAACACTGACTACAGCGTGGTCTGTGAATAGGGCAACACGAACGACTTGTGCGCACCAACAAAACAACACTGAATACGGAGGTCTGCGAGGAGAGCAACACAAATGACTGGGGTCTGCAGGCAGTTTATCACTGACTAAGGTATCTGGAAGCAGGGCAGAAAGGAGACAATACTGACACTTGTCGACAACAAACTGGGTAAGGCTTCGTTCACATCTGCGTTGGGGTCCCGTTCTGACGTTCCGTCTCAGTTTTCCTTCAGAACGGGGCCCTGAACAGACACAAACAGAAACGAGAGGTTTCTTTTTCCATCACCATTGATTTCAATGGTGACGGATCCGGTGCCCATGGTTTCCGCTTGTCTCTGTTGTGCACCGGATCCGTAGTTTTGCAGGAATCAATAGCGTAGTCGACTACGCTATTGCTTCCGGCAAAACTACGGGTCTGGTGCACAACAGAGACAAGCGGAAACCATGGGCACCGGATCCGTCACCATTGAAATCAATGGTGATGGAAAAAGAAACCTCTGGTTTCCGTTTGTGTCAGTTTGTGTATGTTCAGGGTCCCGTTCTGACGGAAAGCTCAGATGGAACGTCAGAACGGGACCCCAACGCAGATGTGAACGAAGCCTAACTGACTGGTGGGGGGAAAGTCTGCAAATAATTGGGCACACATATAAAGGGTATTAATGCTTATTTCTTGGCAATAGCCGCCTATTTCCGACTTTAATAATCCATGATTGAATTTGCAAATGATCGCCAGTTTTCATTTAATCTTCTATTACCTTCTTAAGGATCCTCCCTCGAGAATCAGTCCAAGGAAGACATGCACACATCTCACACACAGCTGCATTATGTTATGTCCATAGTCTATATGATGGTGATAGATTTTATATATATATCTGTCGGTCATCATGTTTACAGGTTGCCCATGCATTGCTATGGTTTTGCTTAGTTGGGCATTAGGGGGTCTATCCTACAGCCGGAGGACTGTGAGCGCTATGAATTTTACTTTGTGGCGCTGCCGTGTCATCCCAGGCAATGCACCTGTGCTATTAATATCTGTCTGGGCATCTGCGATCTGTACCCTATAAATAGCCATGTTTGTGTTTTTGCCACTACCAGATTAACCCCTTCTCATGTTCTCCAACATGAACCTTTTTTTTTTTTTTCCTTCCCGTCGTCAGGCGTACTGTTACTCTACCTCCTGTCATTGTAATGTGATAAGTGACACTGTATACTTAGCCTGATAGCTGACACTCTATATATTAGATAGTAAAGACAGCAGAAGTCAACAGAGAAGAGATCCCAGCAGCCTAGACATGGGGTCTGTTAGAAGAGAATCTAACATCGGGATGAGACACCGGATTAATGATATTCCAGCTTTTGACGTAACGAGCTGCGAATAATGAAGGGTAATTAAAACCGCCACGCAGATGTTGAGCTCGCAGATCTGTACCCCAAGCCACTTAGTATGGTAGAAAAGACCATGCACAGGAAATGCTTGTTACAAGCGGCTTCCTGCTCATTCTTTGCAAGGAGAGGACCTTTAACCTGTGTCCTTTTCGGCTGTTCTGGGCTACAATCCAGAAGGGCTTTAGGAAAGAGACCGGGAACATCCCTAACTAACAGGACAGAATTTTTCTCCTATCCAACAAACATCTACCCCCCCCCCCCCCAGGGCAGTGCCAGGGAGCGAGCGCCATGTCTTGCTTACTTTTTGGCATTTATGGGTTATAGATCGGATATTTATGGGTTATAGAAGGTCGCAGCTCAATCGTGTTTTATGGCGACACAAACAAGTCAAGACTATAAATGATGTGTTGTGTAAGATCGGGCTCCCCGCTTATCCATCTCCTGCCAGCCTGCAGAGCTGATTTCTGATATCTGGGGAGCTGAAACTAATCTCCCCCTCCCCTGCCAGCATGTGGGATTTGGGCTTTAAACCCCTCCTTTCCAGCTGTTCTGCTTACAATTTAGATCCAAGTGGCACCTGAGCGCATAGCACGATTTCCATATGAACTAGAGAGAATTGGATAATGAGAGAGGTGTGAAGATTCTTGTGTGCGGCGCCATTTCACCTGGATTTCTTCATAGACTTGTGTGTATTACGGAGGACTTTTCAGCTCTACATATCTATTTTTGTAAATTCATACAGTCCTCATGAAATAACAATTCTGGAGCATCTTTTCTTAGTTCTGCGTCATGCCCTCCCACTGTTATTCCTCCTGGAATTGTATGAATAAATTGACAAGTTGGCGTTAAGGCACTTTTACACGGGCCAATTATCAGGCAAATGAGCGTTCACAGAACGCTCGTTCCCGATCATTGCTCTGTGTAAACAGGACAACGATCAGCAAATGAATCAAATCATTGGCTGATTGTATAGTTTATGCAGCAATAAATATTATCGTTGTCGGCAGCACGTCTCCCTGTGTGAACAGACGCGCTGACGACAGGATAGAAATGTATGCGGACGAGTGATCGTAGTAACGAGCGCTCGTCCCCATACATATCTCCTTGTGAAAGGAGCAAACCAGGGCCGATAAACGAGCTGTCTCGTTGATCGGCGCTCGTTTACACAACCTACGTCGGGCCGTGTAAGGGGACCCTTACCATTCCTTTTGTCAATAGGGTGTGTCTAACACTGTGAGTACTAATTGGACTGGGTTGGAGGGGATACGGCCGCACAACTATATTGGATAATCCATTTATTGATCATAGAAAGTGCCGCACCAGTGAACCATTCGGGAAATCTGTCGTGGTTGAGAGCACAATGAAAATGTGGAACCCATTTTCTCCAATAGTTTGGCATCCTAGTGGTAGGACAAAACACAACCATCAAACATTTTATGCCGTGTCCTGTGGATCTGCAATAAATGTCTTATTGTAATACCCCTTTATGCGGTGCTGTAATATGTAGATATCATGGGTCCTTGGCTACTGCCCAATGTCTAAATGGTCAGTCTGCTCCTGTGACTAGGATATGTTTTGGGCTGTGTGTAAATCCCCACAGGGAATTAAAATACACGCCGCCTCTGTGCAGGTGCAGTCCCCAAGATCACTATTTGGGGACTGAATTTCTACAGAACTGCTTGGCGATCCTGTCAAACACTTTCACATATTGCAGATTTTGCAGCGGTACGTTAGATGTGGCCGCGGTGTCAGGCTAAAATGTGTTTGAGAAGTTCCTGTTCATCTCAGTGTGCAACGCTGATCTCTGCTCAGTTCTCTCTCGTACGTCTCCTCTTCCTCTCCCCATGCAGGTACCAGTGGGGGATATGACACTGATTTACCATATGAAAGATCCTCATTAATATATACATAAATGCTTTTAAAAAAAAAAAATGCCTTCCCTCAGACCACTTAGTACCTACATCAAAGACCCATGGTGCGCTGCTGACACTTGGATGCATGACCATGGACTTATTAACCCCTTAACACCTCTAGACCCATCTGTTTTCATTTGGCAATCTCTACTATTGTATGTATTTAGACATTATATTTGATTTATATGTTTTAGGGTTCAACTAAAGATTAGCTCTAGAACTGTATTTACTCTTAAAATATAAAAGAGAATTATCCAGAAAACTTGGCACACATAGAAGAGCGTAGACCTCTCGGGACCGGACCCTCCACGCCCTTTCATGACTCTTGGGACAATCCCCTACCCTCTTGCTTGCTAAGGCTTCATGCACACGACCGAGCCCGTAATTACGACCCGTAATTACTGGCACGGCTGGCCGCGGATGGCCGCCCATTTTTACGAGCCGTGCTCCCACTATACAGTATAGGAGCACGGTTTCTAAAATAAAAAAATAGGACATGCCCTATTTTTCTCGGCAGGCTTCTACGGCACGGATACCCTCCCGTAGACCTACAGGAAGGTGTCTGCCGGCCATAGAAATGAATGGGCCCGTAATTCTGGGCGATTTTACAGCCGTGTGCATGGGGCCTTACAATGCAGTTCAACAAGGAAGCTCAGGATGAACAATGGTGTAGGTCCTATCCAAATAAGGGACTGCTATATTGCATGGCATGCATTGTCACCTCAGTCCTGGAGTATATGCATGCACTTGGAAGTTTAGGATGAACAATGTTGTAGGTCCTTCCCACATAGGGAGTTCTGCAGTGCATGGAATTGTGTTGAGCAATGTCATGTTTACAGCTGAAATCTATGGGGACCTTCTGGTAGAATTTTGGGTGCTGCTGTAGATTTAATATTGCAGTCCTCCCGTGCTGGATAGTTTACAGATTATTGATTCGGTTCATCCTGATTTCATGGGCGGTAATGTAAAATTATGTAGAGCCTAAATATAGAGCATCTGTAATCTCCATGTTTAATTAAGAGTTGATGAATTTTACGTGCTTGGGGTTTTACATCAATCTCCTGTATAGCAAAAAAGAGCAGTGGCCAATTTGCATTTGCTGTATTTTAACATGGTGGTTTCTACGTCAACAGCCCCCTCTTCTGTACCTTACCCCCTCCACAACTGGAGCACTATGGATACGTTTTTTAAAAGGCACTTCAGGAAGAAGCCCACGCCTCCTCCTTCTGAAACATTCTGCCCATCAACTTTACGCAGATGTAGCGTGGTCATAACCACCGGCAAAGCCCGTCGTCGATCCAGTGCTGGTTTGGCGTCCACCACCCTCTCTATGCAGAGACGCTGTTCTGTGACTCCGACGCCAGCTCTCCCTCTCAGTTTGACCACTCCAGGACATGGGGGACGGAAGGACGGGCGCAGAAGGTCAAGTACGACCACCCCAGGCCTGAGTCCACGATTGGCTGTTCAGAAGAGATGCGGGGGGAAGTTACACTGTATTGATCGTCAGCTCTTTGGGCCTTCCATGTTACTGGCAAGCCTTATCCAGATGAAAAAAGGACCAGAGACCAAAGAGGAGAACTCTGAAGAAGAGGAATTGGAAGAGACATCTGAGGAAGGAACTGACCAGGAAAACAACTCTCAGTGTTCTTCTGCCATGTCAAGTAGCATGGGGACGTGTGACCCTCAGCCCTGCACTACTGACCAACGAAAACTGTACGCAGGGGGCTAGTAAAGGTGGGGTAGGGCGGGCTCAATGTGTCTGCGATACACCATTATTTTTAGAGGAAAGTCCTCCCTAAGGGTATGTTCCCACACACAACGCTGTAAAAAACTGCAACAACATAAATCTGTTGCGGAATTTCTGCTCCCCATTGAAGTCTATGGGCCAAACACGCAGCATCTCCGCGCAGAACCCGCAGCAAATTGACATGCTGCGGAATTGGAAAACGCACTGCAAAACACATTGTGCACGACTTTTGTGCGTTTTTTTTTCCCGCAGTGTGGGCATGAGAGTTTCTAATTCTCATCAGCTTTGCTGCTACTGTAAATGCTGCGAAATTTCCGCACAGAATCGCGTTGTGGAAATTCTGCAGCGTTTACGCTACGTGGGAACCCGGCCTTAGAGGGCGGAAGTCTAGTGACATGACATCATTAAAAATTATTGTTACAATACATCTCATCCCATATTGCAGTCTTGGTTCACCTTTTCTAAACCTTTACAAGAATATTAGGGCGTTTCTTGAAAAGAAAATCTGTCAGCAGACACCGGCTGTTTTACGACAGCCTGCAGTTCAGCGATTGTTTATAGGCAGCCGTAAACAGCAACTTGTAGTCTGTCTGCTGATGGGTTTGCAATGCCTAGAGGGCTTCCAATCATAATGAAAAGATACAGAAATGCTCTTGCACCCACTAAACTACCTCCTGACATGTTAGCTGAGACTCTCTTTTCCATATGCCACTTCACTAGGTGTGCCCTTTCAGCTAGGCAGCAGCACCGAGAGAGCATATCTCCATGGCACCGCGCACTCGACGATATTTACCAAAGCAGCTAGAACAGAATTTTTTTTTATAAAATCCCCTCATAAAGGCTTGGGATTTGTAGATCATGCAGCTTGCCCTACACTTGTAGAAACCATCATTTTGTTTTCCATGTGGTGCTGTGAATCTTATAAAAGCATCACTAGGGACCCAAGTTTTTGTGGGACACTATTCTATAAACTTTATTCCACATCACTACTGCAAAGTGTGAACGAGAAGTAGCTTTTCTAATCACAACCCCGCGACAGTGACTAAATCACCGCAGGTCTGGCTGCTGGACACCCTAAGTTATATTACCGAGGGAAGCTGCAGGTGGCCACACGTTGTAGTATTGTACGCCACCCATACAAATGAAGGAGCAACAGTATAAAATGCGGTCACACTGTGCCCTTCAGAAAGGGGTCACTCTTTGCAGCAGATCTCCTTTTGGGCTATAGAAGGGGTGCCCACAATATGTCCTATTAGGGATTTTCACATGGGACAATAAAGGACGACGCATGTATTCCGGTGCCCATACTTGCTAACAGTCCTGATTTTCACAGGACAGTCCTTCGAACCAAACTGCAAAAGGGGTGGTGTTAATGCTATTAAGGGGTGTTTTTTGGTGATTTTGGGGGCCTTCTCAGGCTGAGCAGACTGCTTAAAATTGACAACGATTTTGGATGCAAATGTTTGTAAGAATGGGTGCCCTGATTGTAGTACAGGGGGACATTTAGTGAGTGCAATTGTGCCCACTAGTTTAGCTTTCAAGGTGCATCATGGCAGAGCTTTTCTATATTTTTTATTTTCTGAAGGATGTGGTTCCCTTACATGTCTGGACAAATCCCGGGATACACGTAGCCTATAAACATTAAGGGTATGTTCACATGGCTTATTTTCAGCCGTTTTTCGGGCCGTAAACTCCACGAAAAAAATGGCTAAAAATACGGTGGCTGAAGGCCTCCAAACATCCGCCCATTGATTTTTAATGGGAAAAACACCGTTTCGTTCCCACGGGGCGTTTTTTTAGTTGGCCGTTTGTAAAAAACGCAGCGTAAAAAAAGTGCATGTGAGTTCTTGAGCTGTTTTTGGAGCCGTTTTTCATTGTCTCAATAGAAAACCAGCTCCAAAAATGGCCGTAAAAACTGCTTGATGCTTTAAAAACGTCTGAAAATCAGAGGCTGTTTTCCCTTGAAAACCGCTCCTTATTTTCCAGCTGCTTTTTGTTTGCTGTGTGAACATAGCCTAAAATGTACTAATGATGCCTCACGTTTTGGGTTGTTTTCCGTTCTACTTTTACTGCCAGTCCACTAAAATGGAAGTCGTATTGGCTCCTGTTTCTGTATGATTTGCTCCTAAAGTACAAATTGCCCTCAATGATCATAGTTTTATATAACCAAAACCAAAAGAAACAAGGGCAGGCACACAGGAAATGGCAAAGAAGTGCAAAACAATTGCCCTTGGAATACACTACATAAAAAGTAAAAAGAATGGAAACGTGAAGAAATGTCCATCCAAGACTTAATCAATGAATACCAATCTTTATTTAAACCACCTAAAAAAAATCCTGCATACAGAAAAACTATGTAGCGATCCATGATCAGATCACTTAAAAATGTAAACCCATTATAATCTCAAGTCAGACAAAAATATAATGGGGCCCCATGCACACGACCATAGTCCATGGATCCGTCATTACAGATGAAATTGCAGACCCATTCATTTCCATTGGCCACGTACACCTTTCTGTATATTTACGGATGTGTGTCCGTTCCACGATCCAGAAAATATAGAACGTCTTATTCTTGTCCGCATTTGCGGCACTGACTTGCCCGTAGAAGTCTATTGGCCGTTCCACAAGTGGGGATGGCTACGGATGTGTATCATGCCCCATGCCCACTTCAGTTTTTTCATTCAGGGTGCTAGCCGTTTTTCTGACGGCTAGCACACTGACCCATTCATTTCAATGGGGCCATGCACACTTCAGTTTTTTTTACCATCCCGTTGCTCCGTTCCGATCCAAAGTAGAGCATGTTCTACTTTGGTCCGAGATTCCGTGATCGTGAGGCCCATGCAAGTCAATGGGGCCGTCAAAAAAACTAAAGGCACACGGAAGGCAACGGCCGGGCGGGCAGAAAAACATTACAGAAATATTACACTAATCGGCAGCCACTTGTCTCTATCAATCACTGATAGAGAAAAGAAGCTGCTGATTAAAAATAAAAAGCAGTTCATACGTACCCGGTCGTTGTCTTGGTGACGAGTCCCTCTTCTTCCTCCAGTCCGACCTCCCTGTATGACGCGGCAGCCTGTGATTGGCTGCAGAGGCCGCTGCAGCCTGTGATTGGCTGCAGAGGCGGTCACGTGGGATGAAGCGTCATCCATGGAGGCCGGCCTTCTGACGTCGTCCTGACGTGCGTGACCGCCACTACAGCCTGTGATTGGCTGCAGCGGCGACATGGATGAAATGTCATCGCTGGAGGCCGGATAGGAGGAATGTAAGTATGAACTTATTTTTTTTTTATTACATTAAAATATTGTATTTTCCGAGCGCCGAGCATGGTACTGTCCAGGGTGCTGAAAGAGTTACCTCTGATCAGTGCAGCCCATTAACTCTTTCAGCACCCTGGACAGTACCATGCTCAGAAACGGAAACACGGAGTGCACACGGCCGCTAAAACGGGCACACGGATCCGTCAAAAACGGCCGTGAAAACTGTGTCGAAAGTGTGCACGAGGCCTAAATGTACAATTCTTGTGCGTAATTGAAAAGCGTAGTCTTCTGCGCTGGTCCATCCTGTCGCATACCGGCCCGACTGAGGCCAAAAGGACACATTTAGCGTGCACTTTGGGAGCTTTCCCGACGTATACGCTAAATACACATCACAATACGTGATGTGAATTTGGTTTTGCGATTTATAAGTGATCTTATCATAGATCACTACATAATTTCTCTGTATACAGGAATTTTAAACTTTTTTTTTTTAACGCGGTTCAAATAAAGATTGGTGTTGTTTGATTCACGGTTGGGCGTTCATATCTTCATGGTTTTCTTTTTTCCATAGTTATATAAGGCACTAGTTTTATAAGAGGTGATATAACCCCTTTAAAGGAAGTGCGGTGCGTGCGGTTACCCCTGGGTGCCTGCTCGGGGAGAGCCATTTATTTGTATAAACAGAGCATTAATATTGGTGTTTGACAGTATACCTTCTTTTAGCTCGGTTTGGCACAGTCCTATCTTTAGAAAGTGATATTTGAGTGTGTTTTTCCCGTGCCATGAAGAACTCAAGGGGGTTGGCGCTTCGTTTATTTTGGCTTTAGAAAGTGTTCTGTCCTGGCAGCGTTTGTGGGCACCTGTGTAATATCTGGTACAGGAGGTGGAATGTTATACCCTGACACCAGCTCTCTGTAGAAGATATTTATATTGCAAAAATCAGCCAGTAATAGAATTATTATTATACTTTAAAGGGGTTGTCCAGTTTTAGAAAATGAATGTTGTGTTTTTTGTATAATTACAAGTGATACAAATTTTCCTCACGGTTTCCAAGATCTCTGCTGGTTATTATTAGTGAATAAAATTCAGTTGATGGTCATGTGATGGACACGCAGGTGCACGGCTTGATACAGTATGTGTATCAGAGCTGTGTCTTCTAACGGTCCCTGTTTGTCTATCACATGACCCTGTAACGAGCTGTGCACCTGTGTCCATCACATGACCATGTAACGAGCCGTGCACCTGTGTCCATCACATGACCATGTAACGAGCCGTGCAGCTGTGTCCATCACATGACCATGTAACGAGCCGTGCACCTGTGTCCATCACATGACCATGTAACGAGCCGTGCACCTGTGTCCATCACATGACCATGTAACGAGCCGTGCACCTGTGTCCATCACATGACCATGTAACGAGCCGTGCACCTGTGTCCATTACCTGACCATGGACAGACTGTTACCCACTGGCAGTGAACTATGAATGTTCCTACTGAATAACAGCAAGCAGAGATCTTGAAAACCATGAGGAATTAATAAAGAAAGTACATTGGAAAATTGTATAACTGTATTATACAAAAATACAATTAGTTTGCAGAAATCAGACAACCATTTTATATGTTGGTGAGAATTGAAAACTGCCTTGTTGCCCATAGCAACCAATCACAGTGGAGCTTTCATTTTTCCACAGCGGCTTTAAAAATGAAAGCTGAGATCTGATTGGTTGCTATGGGCAACAAGGCAGTTTTTTCCTTTTTCGTTTTTCCATGGTCAATGCTACTATGTGTGACATCGTAAAGGGGATTTACACCTAAATTAAATTTAGAGATGTCCGAGGAATAGATTGTTAGGGATCCAAGTTTTTTTTTTTTTTTTTAAAAACAGCCTCGACATCCAATGGCGCTGCTTTTAAAGTTTTTGTTTTAACCAACTCGGTACTAATGATAAAGCACCATTGATTTCGCAAACTGTGGAATCTGATGACAACGGTGCATTGTTGTCCATGGAAACCTTGTGTGGATCCAAATGGTCAAAAACATCGCAGCCCCCACGTATACACACCTAAATGCCACTAAAACAAGATAGGAAGTAGATATTGTTGTATTTGGTCATTTGGGTCTACACAAAGTTTCCATAGGATAAGTGATAAATGTCTGATCGGTGGGTGTCCGCATGCTGGTACTCCCACCAATACCGAGAACGGTGGTCACGTAGCACCCTGTGTGAATGGAATGGGACTGCACATGGCTCCATTTACTTTCTTTAGGACTGCCGAGCGCTGAACTCGGTCATCTCCGCCAGCCCCATAGAACTAGGGCACTCCGGGACATCCGATCTCGGGCTAGGTGGGGGTCCCAGTCGTTGGACCCGCACCGATCAGACATATTTTGTGGAAAGGTGATAAGTTATAATAATGAGAAAACTCCTTTGAAGCTTTTGATAAGTTATTAACATGGTAGAGTGACATGTCAGAAGTTTTGATCGGTGGGGTCTGAGCACTGAGACCTCCACCGATCGCTAAAAGGAAGCGGCAGAAGAGCTCGTGTTAGCGATGTGCACCTTAATTTCTTATCGGCTTTCCTTGAAAAGCAGAGTGAGCGGTGTACAGATTCATAGACTTTCTATTGAGCCCGTACACCGCTTAGAGGAAAGCTGATCAGAAACTAAGCGGCACAGTGCTCTCCGTGCTCGGACACCCACCGATCAAAACTTCTGGCATGGCACTATGACGTGAAAAGTTTTTTTAAACGTTTAGTTACACTTTAAGTGATCATACCTTACATTAAAGAGGTTTTCCAACTTTAGACATTTATGGCATACTTGATAAGTATCGGGAGAACCAGGGGTCCCATATAGTTTAACCTAGAGGAACTCAAGTCCGAACGTGAGGCTTATAAAGTCTGTCATTTTAACCAACTCTTGATTAAATCACCCATATGTTTCAGATTCTTCATAGATCGGATCACTCAGGGTCTTCACACAAACACAATCTAATACTGTATGTATAAGGGGTTGTATCCGCCTTCATTATAATATATATATATCAGGGAAAAATTTGATCAGCCATGTTTTATATTTATGAATAATTTGTGGTTGTGGCTAACCGGTGTCTTGTCAATGAAGTGATGATGAGCCTGATGATGACTTTTAGCCACGTTGAATGTGGCGGTTAAAACAACGGTAGTCACACAGACGCATGTATTTCAATGGGGCCATTCACACGGCCGTTGTTTCAATGGACCGTGTGAAGGGTCTGTTGAAAAATAGAACATGCCCTATTTTCTTCCGTTTTCACGGATCCCTCCATAGACTCAAGTCTATGGGCATCTGTGAAAACGGGTCCCACACAGGGGCAACGCGGACTTAAAAAGCTGCTGTTTTTCACGTCCGAGTTTCCCCACGTTCGTCTGAATAAGCCCTTAGACTGTATAGACTATATAAGTTGGTTGTAAAGTATCTCAAACACAATCTCAGATGCATCTTTATGTCTTACAGAAAAGCTATTGCCAAATCTGGAGCGCAACATCTCACCACATCATCATCATCGTCCAATGTGGTGCACATTGACTCGGAAACACACATACGTAGTACCGTGGACTGGAGTGTAAGTATTCTTGTGAGGGACGGGCAGATTGTTTAAAGTGTCATTGTTAACATGTCATTGCCCCCCAATAACCTTATTTAAGGGCAGCCGTCGCCTTTAGACCTAGGCGTTCTACAGCATATCGGTTACAAGTCTGTTGTTTTTACTAGTTAATGAAGAATACTGGCTTATCTCTTGTGAATTGAAACGTCTGCATTGTGTAGATTGATCTACTTCATGTTTGTATCAGGATTCATTACTGTGTAGGCCTATTTTATATAAGGGCCGGTTCACATCAGCGTTCGCTTTCCGTTCCGGGGTTCCGTCTGAGGTTTCCGTCGGATGAACCGCTCAAAGGAAAGTCAAACGGAAACCTTAGCTTCCGTTTGCATCACCATTGATATCAATGGTGACGGAAAAATTGCTAATGGTTTGCGTTTGTCACCATTCCGGCAGGTTTCCGTTTTTGCAAACGGAATCCATAGCGCAGTCGACCAGCCCTTACTCTGAGAACCACTTTGTAGTAAAGCATCCCTCAGTAGGAACCCTTTAGATTTGGAATCAAACTCTGTTCTCTGTGACTTTGCGGATTTTATTTTTGATTTATCTATGCAGCCAGATTACACGTGAACATTATAATAAGGGTTTACAAAAAGCATCTTTCTCTGGCGGAGCTGGCCGGTCCATGGTTGCCCATTCATTTCAATGGCAGGCATATAGATTTCCTCTGCAGTTTTCTCCGGCAGAAAATCAAAAATATTTTTGGGTGTGAATGTTAAAGGGACATTTAACATTACATTAGAGGCAGGGTCTTGACATTCTCCTCCCTTAATCTTATTCTATTCCAAATCCTAATTCAAAAAGTATTTAAAAATGTATTGCTCTACAGATGTAGCAAAGTTTAACTGGACTCTGATAAATTGCTGCAGCGCGATGTCGCACAACAAAAGCCATTGAAAAAGTCAAGTGAAAGTTTCTTGCCACAGTGTATTTAACGCCTTGAGTAACGATAACTTTTGAATACTTTTTAGATTGGGATTGGGGATAGAATAAGATAAATGGCAGTCTGTGAGTTTGGTGTAACTTTATAGTTAGTTTTAATTAAAAATTTGTTTTACTTTTTGAAATACAGCTGCTTTGTGTTCTCCATACAGAGCAGCTGTGTGTAGAGCTAAATCTTGTTCCTGTCAGGTCCGCGGGACTAACTGGTTCAGCGTCAGCGGATCCTGCGTGTCTCTGACATGCAGGATCTTCCTGTAATCTATCACATCTAAGTTCAGAGACACGCAGGACCCGCTGACACTGAACCTGTCAGGTCCGCAGACCTGACAGATTCAGGTAATGGCAAAGGATACAGCTGCTCTGTGTACAGAATACAAAGCAGCTGTATGTAAATATACGTTTGTTTAGATATATAAAAAATGCCCTTCAAAGGTTTGCATAGCCTTTAATATCCTTTTAAATTTATTCTTTATTTTAGTTTTAAATATACATGGGGTCCCCCCATTTTCATAACCAGCCAGATACAATAAAACAGCTGCAGCCTAGCATTACCAGGGTGGGAAGTGCCACTGTTTTTGGCCCTTCCCAGCCTAATAATACCAGACTGCAGCCGCTCCAGTGCCCGACCATCACTACAGATGGTCGAGTACTGGATCGTACCCGGCTCTACCCGATAACCCTGGTGGTGGTGGGTACCGGGGTAATAATGGGGCATTAGTGCTAGCTCTTTTACTGGCTAACACTAGGCCCCGCCTTTGTTTGACGACGTCCATTACTGACAAGTGCCATTACTAAGGTGGTAATAAAGTATTGAAAACAACACAGAGACATAAGAAAATATTTTTTTATTGAAACAAAAACTCCCCCACACGACCCTCTTTCACCATTTTATTTAAAAGAAAAAAAAAAGTAGATCATAGAAGTAGTCCAACGAATCTACGACGTAGTCCAAACGGTACAGTGGAAACTGCAAAACAAAAAAAATAAAACTTAGTAGTATGCCGCTGCTTCATTCCTTGCTTCTACTGTGAATCGCCATGTAGTTACACGGCGGTTCACAGAAGGAGCAAGGAACGACGGATCAGCAGAGTTTGCCTCTGATCCTTCAAAACAGCCGCCAATCAGCTGTTTTGAAGGAACAGCGGCGAGCACCACTACCCCCCCACATTAAACCCCCCAAACATGCAACTGCGCCACACACATGGATCCCCACATGGTTGTGTGAGTGTTGGGGGGGGGGGGCACTGATCCTTCAAAGCAGCTGATAAGTGGCGTGAAGGATAAGCGGCGCTCGTGTGCTTCTGATCCTTCATAGCTGCGAATCAGCTGTTTTAAAGGAACAGTGGTGAGCACTGCTGCTCCGTCAAGCTCCCCCCCTCACACTAAACCCCCCCCAAACATGCAACCACGCCACACACATGGACCCCCACACATAAAACCACACGCAAACCTTGCCTGCATGTTTAGGGGGGTTGTGTGTGGGGGGCGCTCGATGGAGCAGCGGTGCTCGCTGCTGATCCTTCAAAACAGCTGATAAGTGGCTGTGAAAGATAAGCGGCGCTTGTGTGCCTCTGATCCTACATAGCTGCAAATCAGATGTTTTGAAGGAACAGTGGCGGGCACTGCTGCTCCGTCGGGAATCCCCCCCCCCCACACACACACACACACACACACACCCCCCCCCCCCCCAAACATTCATCCGTGCCACAGGCACACACAGACACCCACACAAACCAACAAACGCAGACCTTACCTGCAGTCGGTCTTCTCCAAAATGGTGCCGACTTTCCCCTACAAACCAGCTTCCATGCTGGGTCGCTCTGCACTACGCATGCTCGGTACAGAGCGAGACGGCAGAAACACAGGATGTAACGAACGGGTCCCGTTCGTTATGTCCTATGCCCTGTAGCTGCCATATTCCATCTGTATATTCGTTAAGAGACACATACACAGATGAAATAAAACATGGCAGCCGCCAGTAGAGTAAAAATGTGTTAATAAAAAAAACATTTTATGTGAAAAAAATAAAGTACATATAAAATTGTATTAAATAAAAACACATAAATTAATAAAAAATAAATAAATCATGATACCTTTCCTTTAACATTTACGGCCAAAACTATTTTTGATATTGGTCCTTTTCCTTTTCGTTATTGTTTGATCTTTTATGATCTTTATCTTTTGTGTCCCTCTGGAACCGTTTACACAGATCACCCTTTGTCCATAGAGATAATTAGTTTTTCTATTGTGTGGCTTTTTCTGGATTCTAATCTCTTGGCTGCTTTTATATAATCTTGAATGTTGTATTTTCTCCTCCACTTCTGTGCACTTTATCTCATTCCTTCCTCTCTAGTGCTGAATGGCTTCTCATAACCCAAGTGTTTGGCTTGTGGTAGGTCCCTCTTTGGCAGGATTTACCTTCTTCATTGCATCGGCAACCTTTTACACTGGTCGATAAGCGCCCGGTGCAGCGAGTGCCGATCAACGAGGCATCGTTGATCAGAGCTCGTTTGCTCCTGTCACACGGAGCTATGGATGGGGACGAGCGGACGTTACTCCGATCACTCGTCCCCATACATTATCATCATGTCGGCAGCGCGTCTGTTTACACAGGGAGATGCGCTGCCGACAACGATGATATTTTACTTTTTTAAAACGATACGATCAGCAGATGATCGAGCTTTTGCTCGTTCATCTGCTGATCGCTGCCCTATTTCCGCTGCAATTATCGGCAACGAGCGTTCTATGAATGATTGTCTACCCGGTAATTGTCCAGTGTAAAACCCCTCATAGTTTGTATAGCCCAGGCTGCCAGGCAGTAACATTTCTCTGCAGACTTCTTCAGGTTGTGGTTTCCTGTGGCGCCTGCTTTTATTCCTTTTTCCTGTTTTGTATTTTCCCAAAAGTTTTTTTTTATAACTATACAGTGTCCCATGTCGTCCGTTCTGACAAAGGCAAAGTCCAAGTAAAGGAATTTTTCGTTTAAATTATTTTATTCCAAGCCTTTAATGTCCGGTAACTGTTCCCATGTTGCTGTCCTAATGGTTTCCGTTCTGGTTTACTTCCTCTAAGATTGGTTTCTGAAGTTTAGGGGAAGAGCCTTGAAGCTTTCTTGTAGCTCTGCCTCCTGACAAGAAGGTGGTAAAGGAACACAGACATTATCTGCATTGATATGATGAACTATGAAAGTGCATGTTCAACATTCAACTCCATTTTAGATTAGATCTAGAATTCAACTGCATAAAAAGTTGAGTAAAGTTGATCATACACTTTAGGTCCCATGCCCACTTCAGTTTTTTCCGTCAGGGTGCTATCCGTTATTGTTGTGGTCACGGACAGCACCCTGAACCCATTCATTTCAATGGGGCAATGCACACTTCCGTTGCGTTAACGGAACCGTGCGGCCGTTCCGTCAAAAGTAGGGCAGGCCCTACTCCTGCCCGTTTTAGACGGAACAGTCTCGGCCTTCTCATTGAATTTGGTCCGTGAAACAACGGGCTGCACACGGAAGCCATCCGTGTGCAGCCCATGTGCAACGGGACCGTCAATAACGGCCGTTCAACGGCCGACGGAAGTGTGCATGAGGCCTTTAGGCTTCGTTCACTTCTGCTTTGGGACTCCATTCATGGGTCCCGTCGGAGCTTCCCGTCAGGGGAACACATGAACGGAATCCTAACTGAAACAAACGGAAACCATGGTTTTCGTATGCATCATCATTTATTTCAATGGTGACGGATCCGGTGCAAATGGTTTCCGTTTGTCACCGTTGTTTAAAACCATTTGCACCGGATCCGTCACCATTGAAATCAATAATGATGCAAACGGAAAACTATGATTTCCGTTTGTTTCAGTTAGGATTCCGTTCATGGGTATCCTTGACGGAAAGCTCAGGCGGAACCAAAGAACGGAACGCCAACGCAGGTGTGAACAAAGCCTTAGATTAGGGGTCCGGCCGACAGCTATTTCTCCCGACCTTTCCATACACATGCACGCTCGGCCCTACTCAGCGTGCATGTGTTCCCGATAAGGAGGAGGGAATTTAGCCACTGCCAGACACCTCTTGAAGCGTCCTATCTACTTACAAACAAAAGGGCACCAGACATAACCAATGAACACTGCCTAGTAGTAATCTCTACTCTCATTGTCTCGATTTCTCGTTGCAGGAGTCGGCTCTGTACGGCGATCACCTCTGGTTTGAGACCAGTGTGTCTGGAGATTTCTGTTATGTGGGCGAGCAATACTGCACAGCTAAGATACAGGTATGTTGAGTGCAGGGGGTCGAAAACGTGTTTCTTTATATAAAGTATGACTATTGCCCGCCATCTATTGTTATCATACAGGCATGGGGTTGTAGAAACAGAATTGAATTGACAATGCTTGTAGGTGAATGATCTGTACTATATGCTGGTGACCATTGGGCTTGTATAGCATAATAATAATCTTTCTAAAGCGCCAGCACATTCAGCAGCACTTTATAGAGGATACATGTACAGAGAAAATCCAACATTACATAGTGACAAAACTATTTATCATATATTAGTCAATACTGGGCTGTGGAATAGTAATCTGTGCTATATATTGCAGTATACTGGACAGACGAAGTTGGAAGTTTGTTTTTTTCCAAATAGTTTTTCTAATACTTAATTTTAAACAGAAGTACAGATGTAGTCTTAAAGTATATAACTAAACTTTAAAAAAACGTTTGACATGTCATAGTGACAAGTCCGAAGTTTTGATTGGTGGGAGTCCAAGCACTGAGACCCCCACCGACCGCTAAAACGAAGCGGCAGATGCACTAGGATGCTGCGTCACTTCGTTTCTGATCGGCTTTCCTCGGAAGAGGGATCCCAAGTTCCTCTTTAAATGGTAACTTTGAGCGGCACCAGTCGCCGTGAATATGCAATGTTGGTGGGAGGGTCCTTTTGGAAGGTGAAATATGGCAGGCTTGGTTACCACCCCTACACCCTCCTTATTCTCGCCGGTTGATTTCCTCCGCCCCTCCCCAGGAGGGAGGTAAAGTAGAGGTGGCAGTGGCCCACGCAGTTGGCTGGTGCATGTAGGGTAGGGACTGGACACCATTTAAAAGTAGGCACAGCGCCTCATCACATTGACCACACCATGTTGCCGGGCCGCACCCCGAGCGTTCTTATCAACTGGGAACCCCTGATTAATCCCATGCCAGGAGGAATTGTGTCCGGATAGAAACACAGTAGGGTCAGGGTTCCTGCAGCCGGGCTGTCCTTTTTGGGGACGATAACTCGAATGATCAATAGGGTTGCTTCAGGAAAATACTTAAAAAATTGTATTAACCAGCATCACTGTTCTCTTAAACTTGAAAGCCAGTCAATGAAGCAATGACCAATACAGGACGTGTGTACAGTACGGTAAACAAATATTAGTTAGGCTATAAATGTATTTTTACATATACGAATAAAAGTTGTATTTTAATGCGCATGCTACTAATCTCTGTAAAGCTATGCCAGCCTAGAGATGGCAATATACATCACATATACCTCCCAGTCAGTGAATTTTTTGTTCTGGAACGTTGCCGCTTAATTTTGCTAAGCGGTGGTGGATCTGGGGACGTGATCGCGCATTGGTGGCCTATTTTATGGATGGGCTATCAATGTCTATTGTTTTATTAAATGGGTTCAACCTCAGGTTAATTCTTTATATACTAATGGATGTATTTAGTTCTGGACAAAGTGCCTATAAAAAAAGATTGCAATGTAACAAGTGGGCGGGAAATCCATTTAATGGGAGTCTGACCTCCTATATATTTGCTTAATTGTTCCTAGAATAGTCCAATGTATATACTAGACACTTGTAAATTATCCTCCTGTGCAGACAATGAGCGGCCAGGACCAGGAATCTTCTACATCCCTGTTATCTTACTGTGCTCCAATGTGGGCGCCCTAATAGTTCATTTTAGGGCGTTTGTCTGAGTAGGCCAATTACATGCAGGGATATTTTTCAATGTTAATGGAAAAGTATCCCCTATATTTTTTTCAAAATGAAAACCAGATAGTGGAACATATTCATTTTTTTCTGGTCTGTTTTCGTATTTTTCAATTTGTATATTTTTTATTCTAGTTTAAGTACATGATTATGGGGGCAGCCATCTTGCCTGAGCTACTGTTAACAGCATTTAGAGATATGCTTTACAGCAGCCACATGGACCATAGAAACCTGTGAACAGGAGGGGACCCATTGACTTCTATGGGAGAGTGTTCTAGGCATGCTCTGTGACCTGTGCAGAGGTCATTGTGCAGTGATGGGGAGGAGGGGAGCTGTGTCCAACACCTATTGTCAATGGTGGATCCTGTATTATCTATATAGAGGTGTTACCTGTCAGTGTAATCCTGCCTGTGATGATAATCAGATGACTGCTGAGAAGTGATCTCTACAGAACAGGAAGGGTCAGTCTATTATGAATGGTGGATCTTGTGTTATCTATATAGAGGTGTTACCGGTCAGTGTAATCCTGCCTGTGATGATAATGAGATGACTGCTGAGAAGTGATCTCTACAGAACAGGAAGGGTCAGTCTATTATGAATGGTGGATCTTGTGTTATCTATATAGAGGTGTCACCTGTCAGTGTAATCCTGCCTGTGATGATAATGAGATGATTGCTGTGAAGTGATCATTGGGTGGCCAGTGAAAACGGCGAGATTTTTAAGATAATTTTTTAATATAGAAGATTACAAGGAAAATCTAAAAAAATGTCACCCAAAATGTTTAAAAAATATGTTTAACATAAAAGCTTGATTTTAACAAGAAGTCATTCTTTGATAACACGTTGCACCAAAATACAAGTGTGCAATGATGGTGTCAGTATTAGCAAATATGGTAAATACATAATCTATCACATCACTGCTATTACAAAGGTTAACAGCAAAGGATGAGTAAACCTACAAGAACGGTGCATGGCTACAGTTTTCCCGGGTAAAAATAAAGATTCTTTTAGTAATATACATGTGTGATGTGTCCATTGCCCTTCATCTACAATACCAAAAAGAGCAATCTTCAGGGTGTAGGGCAACGGAGCTGGCAACAGTGGCGTGGGAATATCATATACCCGTGTCCAAAAATGCGAGATAAATGGACATTCCCAGATAAGATGCCAGAAATCCAATTGGTAACATCTGTGACATGCAGATGTGGGAATTCTGCCCATTCGGTGCCGTCGTACAGGAGAGAGATAGGCCTGATCTATGCGATACAATTGGAATAATTTATTGTTGATTTCCGGAGAAACTTAAACGTGAGCTCAATACATCACCCCTATCCTCAAGGATAAGGTCCGGCATCTGTGACCGCCATCTATCATACAATGGGAGTGGAGTGGAAGTTATTCTCGCTGAGAGCAAATAAGTATATAAGACCGATATGAGACCTCTGTGGCCCTGGGATTTTAAAATGCCTGTACGGGGGATACGTAGATATAATAGTATCATTAGGTGGGAATTGTGCATGTAGGGCATAACTAAGTTGGAGATACGTATACCACTGTAACCGGGGAATTTGGGGAGCCCCTTGTAATTCAGGGAGTGTAAGAAAAGAAGTATTTTTTTTATGGCTCATATAGCTCACATTGTAAAAAAGAAATCCCTGCATTCCCCAAAATGGGGAATCTACCAAAATTTAAAATTACAGAAACATTGTGAACCCAGCCTTGGGCTACATTCACATTTGGCAATAGTGGTGCGGCACTGAGTAGCATGACTGCCATCCAGCAAAAAAAAACAACCACACTGATTTTTTTTCCTAAAACTGTTTTTGATTGCAGTCAGCTTTGATCGCAGCCTTCAACGGAATAGCAGCGGAGATCCGAGGTTTCTCTGATCTCCGCCGGTGGGGCTGTGGCTGTGTAATACAGCCATTGCCCCGCTCCCTACAATAAGTGTACGTGCGCGGTCAGCATGAGCGCGGTCAGCACTGAAGACAGAACATGGGGGGTGTTTTGCAGTACGCCCACCATGTTCTCTGTCTTCGGTGCCGCTGCTCATTAGTGCAGCGCAGGCCGCATCACCTCATGCTGACCGTGCGCGCGTACTTATTGTCAGGAGCGGGGCAATGGCTGTATTACACACCCGCAACCCCGCTCTGACTACATTCATGTGTTACAATATTAAGCCTTGCGGGCGCACAGCTTAGTTTTGAAATACATGAATTAACGGTATTGAACCGTTTGAGGGTGCACGGCATCCAAATAGTATCGATATTTCGAGGCATCGTGCAACCCCAGCCTGACTTCTTACTCTCCTGTTCGTACTATTGCACGGTGGTCTTACGTCCCAGGAGTCGCTTCCCATTGGTTACCTTTCTATAACGAGAGAGCGACAGTCTAGTTTCATCCCTCCAGCTGTGGAGTCTTTTAGCCGACGCTCTACGTGAAGCCTTTTAAAGTGTTTCCAGTGCTCCATTACCTGTGTCAAGGAGAACTGCACTCACTATATAATGCTTTAATAAAAAGACAGATGCAAGAGAGCTGATTTCTTATTTTGTCATATCTTTCCAATGAACTTGGTGGATTTTTATCTGCAGTCCTATGGAAAAACTGATTAGCTGTTTTTGCAGTGGATTTCCTGTCTGGTTAAAGCTCTGTTCACACTAGTGTCATGGCTGCTGGACCTGTTATTTCACAAGACACTGGAGAATTCTGACGGACCCCGTCGACTTTAATTGTATTTTTGATGGCTAGAATAGCGCAGTCTGCAGGAATATTTTTGCCGTAAAAAATACCGAAATCCCACACTGTTTACTAGAACTTTTTGCGGAATGTGCTCATAGTTGTGATGGTTTCCATTTCCATCCGCCGAGAGAAAACCAGTGAATACTATATAAACCTTACATTTATTTGCCACTTCTCTGCACATGGCTCCATAGAGATTTTTGTTTGTATTAGCCACAAAGGGGGCAAATGAGAGCTATAAGCAAAGCAGATATTTCCTTTGGAGAGGGATCACCTGTGCTTTGGCACCTGTCTTAGAAAGACGAAAACTTGTTAAGGCTCGGTTCACACCGCATTCACACCCCCAATATATACTGTACAGTCGCCATAGACTAATACGACGCCTGATGAAGAGACCAAAGTAGTCTCGAAAGCTTATCAAAACTTTTTTCTCTTTCGACTATTGTGCAGACATGCCAAAAGAGTGTTGGGTTTACTGTAGGGTGTGAATTCAGCCTAATGAAAATAAAACCTCATGTATGAAAACAAGTGGCGGCATTGCCCCTACCAACGAGACCGATCACTGATTGCATTTTCTAACTTTACCCGATAGAATTACATCTGGTATCTGGATGTTTGATATGGGCAGCACCTCCACTACTCGACTACCCTTGTTTTTATATGGAAGACCCATCGAGTCTGGCGTATTCCTGTATGAGTTGCCCCCATATTGCTGCTTGCTTTGTTTTATAGATCTCATGTGCTCTAAGGTATAGATATTCTCCGTGGAGTCCCTATCTATGTTTTCGCTATTTTCATTTATGTTCTTTTTTTTTTTATGTCTCATTAACAGCAAAAATCGGCGTCCCGGAGGAAGTGCGCAGCATGTAAGATAGTGGTTCACACACCGTGCATTGAGCAGCTAGAGAAGGTGAACAGCTTGCTTATTCCTCATCTAATCCCAGCAGAGACTTGTTTCTTTAGCTCAACTTGTGCTTTCCTTGCAGATAAATTTCCGCTGTAAACCATCATTCCGTGAGTCTGGCTCTCGCAATATACGGGAGGTAGGGAAAATACTTATTTTTCACTTTGTTACAAAATCACTGTAAGGGGTCATCCGCTTTGTGCACAATCCCTTTTAAAGCGGGTGTTCTGCCCATGGGACACCTAGCTATCAGCTGTAAGTGTTTAATTGCCCTGCAGCGCCACCACTGTGCAAATTAAGCATTGCACCGTTCCCATTGAAGTCGAAGGACAGTCCTTGTAATACATGGGAGTGTCGGGTCCTCCAGATCGAGATATGGTCTTTTTACCTACATGAAGGTCCATCAATTAATTCATTGTTTGAAAATGAACTTTCTAAACCAGACAGTCCTTTACAAGGGGCAATCCCACCTTACACATATCTATACAGGAATGTGGCACTCTATAGAAATGTAGCCTTAATTAAGGGCGCTTTAAAAGAAGACAAAGGGCCTTTATTTGGTTTTTATTGTCCCATATAACTTCTCATTGCATCTTCTGCACCACATAAGTGGTGCACTTTCAATACAAGTAACTGTCAGATGTTCATGAAGGGTTAAAGCGGATCTGTCCTGAAAATATTCTGTCCTGTTTAAAGGGCAGCGTAATATCATGACCTGTCCAAATTATTTTTTTTATTGTGAACCCTATTTGAAAGATACACCCGGTAAAAGGTAGGGCTGGCCATCCTCTTACCCGGGGCTTTGTTGTAGAAATATCCCGGCCGCAATTATGTCACATGACCGTACTGTGACCTGCCGACCTATGGTTTCCCTTTGTTTCAGTTTGGATTCCGTTCATGGGTTCCCCTGGCGGAAAGGTCCAACAGAACCCATGAACGGAATCCCAACGCAGATGTGAACGAAGCTGTTGGATTATAGCTCCGGAGAAATAATTCAGCGGACTCCTAGTTTCCAGTTCATTGGATTTAGGAGCCCGGTGCTTCTCCCGCTTCCCTCACCAATCTCGGACGGCCACCGATGTGTACAGGTATATACATTCGCGTCCGTCAATAAATGGTTAGGGGGGCAGGGCTCATGAATACAGCGGACTCCTATATTACATCAGTGCAAAGATGACTGACTCCGTTTCTTTATATAGCCAAGGATGCCCTCACACTGCACACCCACTTGACCACCTTGGCAAAGGCGACATCCTTGTACAGACCCCAGAACTGCAGTTCATGGGTGGAAATGGGGGAGGGGTGGCTGTACAGTTGGCACCTCGGCCGCCTACTGACAAATGTCGATGTCTATCCAAGTTCATGGTAGATTGATTCTCATTGACCTTGACATGATATTTTCTGCTTATAATATATTTCCATTTTTTTAAATAAATTTTTTATAAAAATAGCCATTTATTTTTATGATCATTAAGGAAGCCTTTCAATTTCTTTCTTGTCACATAGCCAGTGATTGTTCGGCATCATTGGGTACACAGAAGACGCCAGGCGGGGAAATGTCGGCAGTGTGGGAAGGTGAGGGGCAGCAGGAATATGAGATTCTGACACAAGGATTGGATGGGATTGCAATGCAAGGTCATAATCATTGTGGACAGACAAGTTATACAAATATACTTTGTGTTTAAATGTTTAGGATCCCCGCTTGCTGTCAGTTAATTGTTTTATTTTTGCAATGTCTCAATATAGGTCAGAGCTATTAGCCTGGACTTAAGGACAGAAGACTGATTTGTGTTGATGCTGTTTAGCTCAGAGTATTACTTATACTGGTACCTTGTAACAAACCCTGCGCGTTCTCTAGAACCTGATCAGGACAGGTTTTCAGCCTCTGAACATAAACAATAGATGTTTCTATTCACTGGCAGCAAGCAGAAATCTTGAAGTTGCTGACAAATTGATACAAAAAATAAAGTAGCTAACTATTAATATTTCATTATAACATGAAAAAACGTTATTTCTTTTATAACGCTGTGTAGATTTATAGAAATAACCCCTTCCCTTCTGGTTAGGCAAATCAACTTAATTTTAAAGTGTAGCTAAACGTTTGAGAAACTTCTGACGTGTTATAGTGATATGTCAGAAGTTTGGATTGGTGGGGTCTGAGCACGGAGACCCCTGCCAATCTCAAGAACGAAGCAGCAGAAGAGCTCGTGTGAGCGCTCAGCTGCTTCGTGTCTGTTCGGCTTTTTCCGGAAAGCCGATGTATCGGAGTACGGGCTCATAGACTTGCTATTGAGTCTGTACACAGATACATTTATTTTCGGAAACAGCCGAACAGGCACGAAGCGGCTGAGCGCGCACACGAGCACTTCAGCTGCTTCGTTCTAGCGATTGGTGGGGGTCTCAATGTTCGGACCCCCACCAATCTAAACGTCTGACATGTCAGAAGTTTGTCAAATGTTTAGCTACACTTTTTAAGAAGTAATATTTGTGCATTTCCAAAAATTAACAATAGTTGGTGACAGCGCCATGGAACCCATTGTCAGGTTTCAGTGCTTTCCCAACTCC
This sequence comes from Rhinoderma darwinii, assembly GCF_050947455.1. NCBI lineage: Eukaryota > Metazoa > Chordata > Amphibia > Anura > Rhinodermatidae > Rhinoderma > Rhinoderma darwinii. The sequence goes on along the minus strand of NC_134695.1, from coordinate 61,507,503 downwards.
TGGACCTTGTTTTATTATTTCCATAATATCCATACACACATTCAGCAGGTCAGCGCATTACTGTCCTACAAGTACTGTGTCAAAATGTATTGTCTGAGAAGCACCAAAGGGCTCCAGTGTTGTGGGTTATAGGAAGGTATACGTGGATACCATTATAAAGTAAATTTAGAGGGACCCTCTGGGTCTAGTTATGCCTAGTTCAGGGCCCGAGGGGGTGGAGCGTGACACAGATTCAAAGAACACCAAAGAGAGAATGTCTGTGTCATGCTCCGCCCCCTCAGGACCTGCACTAGACACAACCCAGTGTATCAGTTTGCCAGGAGTGTTCCTTTAAGACTATAATTTTTTTCGACTTGGATAGTTTGTTGCGTGGGCTCTAGCTGGAGTAGCTTAACCTAAGGCTATTAAGTAATGTTGTTTCTTCACACTCCTGTTCAATGACATTTTGATGAAAGTGAGAAGAGCGGATAATATGCCTGTGATGTATTGTTGGTTTCCTGATTTGCAGGGAAAGCGCTGAACAAGGAGCAGGTGTGATGTTTTCTCTCACCACTTCCTCCTACACATGGCATAACATTAGTGTCTGATCTGCTGGGTGATGTTATAAATCACTTTATCCCTAATGCTGTGTCGCCTTTATTACTAAAGATCTGTAAAATTTGTACTGCTAAAGGCCAATTAGAATAAAATAAAAAAAGAAACCACTTACCTTTGCAATCTTCATTGTCATCGTCTTAATTGTAAGGCTGGGTTCACACGACCTATTTTCAGACGTAATGGAGGCGTTTTACGCCTCGAATTACGTCTGAAAAAACTGACTCCAATGAAGAACAGCTCCAAATTCCGTCCGTAAAAGACGCCCCGCAAAACGCGAGTACGAGCAATTCCGTCTGAAATTCAGGAGCTGTTTTCTCCTGAAAACAGCTCCGTCATTTCAGACGTAATTGCAGTTATCGTGTGCACATACCCTTAGAATTACCTGGATGCAATGAAGGGATAATATAACCCAGTCTTGGAAATGAACTTCAGTTAGGGCAGAGACATCACAAGTTCTTAATCCGAGGCCTCGTGCTCGCATTCTTATTACTGATCTGGAATACGGCGCCAGTAGCCTCCTATAGGCTCATACTGTTCCTCCGCGCCTCCGATTATATAGTCGCATGCAGTGTTATGGGGGTCTTCTTTCCAGAAGCGTTGCTTCTAGGGAAAAATAGGGTGCGTCATGGAGTGACTACATGTCCATAATATGGATCTATAGGGACACTGTGTGACGAACACAGGATTCATGTATGTGGCTTTGCCTTGTACCGGGGCACTTGGAATAATACTTACTAGGGTCATGGCATTGTAATAACTTTGCCAAGCTTTTTGCCCAATAGCAATGCATGTTTGGCTCAACATTGTCTGAGTTGTCCGGTTTCAGCCAAATAATGTTATTTTTTATATTATTAAAAGTTACACAATTTTCCAATGTATTTTTTGTATTAATTCCTCCTGGTTTTCAATATCTCTGCTTGCTGTTGTTCAGTAGGAACATTCATGGTTTAGTGGATACAATTCTGTCCATGGTCATGTGGTGGACACACAGGTGCTGGGATCGTTACAGGGTCATGTGATGGACACACAGGTGAACGGAACGTTACAGTATGTGTATCAGAGCTGTGTCTTCTAACGATCTCAGCACCTGTGTCTATCACATGACCATGTAACGAGTTGTGCACCTGTGTGTCAATCACATGACCATGGACAGAATTGTATCCACTGGAAGTAAACAATGAAGGCCCCTACTGAATGACAACAAGTAGAGATCTTGAAAACCACCAGGAATTAATACAGAACGTATATTGGAAAATTGTCTAACTTTCCATTATACGAAATAATAACATTAATTTGCTGGAACCGGACCAACCCCTTTAAGGAAGTTATCATCCGGTGCACCAAAAAGTATGGATAAAAAGACGCTATCAACAGACCTTATTGAGCTGTGTGTTGATCTAATCTTTCTAGCCTCTTAAAAGGAAGTCCAGGGACAAGGATCAGATCTTTTCCTATTTGACCACCCATGTATGTGGGTAAAGAATAATATACCTGCTCGTCAAAAAACTGTACCAAAACTGCACTGTATGAATAAGGCCTTAAAGACGCACAAGAGGAGTGGATGAACTCCAGCTCCACTCCAATGTTCACTGTTTGCTCATTAAAATCACATAAATCTACGTGACATACAACGGATGCAATAACTAGAACACCTTGGTCTTATAGACAGTATCTCTTTGTGGTTTTTTTTTTTATTGCATTCTAACTCACAGAATTTCATTTGATCTTTTTAGGGGTTCCAGCAAAAGTTTGCCTTTCACAGCAAAGAGATTGTTGCTATCAGCTGCTCATGGTGCAAACTGGCAGTGAGTTTTGTGGTTGTGTTTGCTTCTTGTGTCACTGGACTATCCCATCTAACTGATGTATACACCTGCACTTACAATGCAATTGAATTTATTAAATGGCCATTGTAGGGGAAAGAAAAAAAAAAGTTTTGTGTTCACTGTATAAACAGTATGCAGTAAGCTCCCCCTAGTGGTGGCTAACGATATCTAGAACTTTATCATATAACTCTGTGCTGGAAATCTGGAGCTCTATATCAAGAAAACAGAGCTTCGACTGCTATAAAGATATTTGAAGTAACTAATCTGTGCTAAATTTGAGACCTATTTTAAATAAAAAACAAAATACCATTCAATATTGGACATTCACTGGTTTTTGTTTTTATCTGAATAGGTCCAAAACTGTCTGCTGAGTAAGTTCTTAATATATCTTTACGGTAGTCGGAGCTCTGTTTTCTTTATACAGAGCTCCAAATCCCCTTCATAGACATGGGTTTAAAACATAAACTGACTACCTGCATTCACCACTAGGGGGAGCTTAGGAGTTTACTGCATACTGTTTTTACATTGTAGTCAATAATAACACAGTATGTAGTAAGCTCCGTAGCTCCCTGTAGTGGGAACTTCAGGTAGCCAGAATATTCTGTTTTAAATCTGTGTATGTAGGGGATTTGGAGCCCTGTATTAGAAAGACGGAGCTCTGCACGCTATAAAGATATAAAATAAGAAATTATTTAGCACATAATATTGGACATAAAGAAGGCATGATGATAAAAGGTTGAGATTCACATTACGGTCTTGGTTCGTAGAGCTTTTACTGCTGAAATAAATAAAGTTGCTCAAAGTTCTGAGAGTTGAAATCGCCCTCTTCTGAGTGAACATGGTTCTACAGGGACCTTAATCCTCATAGAAAAGGGCAGGATAGTATCCAACACTTATGCCCGTTGCCCACGACTGAGTGCCACATGAGCCGTTTTTCACGGCATCCGAGTGGCACCCATTCAGTTTAGCGGGTGAATCCAGCTTTTCGATCCGTGGAAAGAGAGGACATGTCCTATCTTTGCATGGATTACGGACGGGACCCGGCCGGCACACACGGTCGTGTGCATGAGGCGTTAGAGGCTCCAAATACAAACCAATGTCATGCCAATTATCTGTATTGGTGGCAATCTCCCTGTCTTATTGCTGCTCTTCCAAACTTAGAATTGTTCTCTTCTCCTTCCTCTTTCTGCCCATTATGCTGACTTTTTACACTTTCTCGCCGTGCAGTACCACAACAAAGTCTCATGCTTCATGCTTCACCACATAGAGGAGCCCTGTTCTTTAGGGGCTCACGCTGCTGTCATTGTGCCCCCCACATGGATAATCCGAGTGCGCCGACCACAGGTGAGTGACATCTTACTCCTTCCCCCTTGTACTTGTCTTTTTCCTATTCTTATGTTGTTCTTCATTTCCCTGCAGAGTTCAATCAAATCCAGCAAAAAGAAGAAGAGACCCTCATTCAAGAGGAAGCCCAGCAAGAAGGGAGCTGAGGTGGGCTTGACACTAAAATATAGGCCTGCAGCCAACACAGGGATGAGTCCTGCACTTGAATAACTGTAATAACTCTGTCTCTTAGGAGCCAAGGATACGACCGTTCGTCATCAGACCAGCCCCGTGCCCTCTCATGAAACCTGTGCTGGTGTTTGTTAACCCCAAAAGTGGAGGAAATCAAGTGAGAAGCCTTAAATCATTTTACGCAATTGCAAAACTTTCTTACCCTATCTTGCTTTGTCTCTTATTCCGTTACTTGTCTGTGTCTTAAAGAAACACTCCGGCCAAAACGAAACTTCCTTATGTGCTCCATTATGGTATTCCATGTGTCAGTCTCTCACCTGTTATTTACCTCTATATATCAGACTGGGATGTTTGCTTAGCAGCAGTGTGGATCAGGCTCGGTGATAACTTTCTCTACTTAAAGGGGTTGTCCGAGATAAAATAACTGTGTTAAAGAGGCTCTGTCACCAGATTTTGCAGCCCCTATCTGCTATTGCAGCAGATCGGCGCTGCAATGTAGATAAGAGTAACGTTTTTATTTTTAAAAAACGAGCATTTTTGGCCAAGTTATGACCATTTTTGTATTTATGCAAATGAGGCTTGCAAAAGTACAACTGGGCGTGTTGAAAAGTAAAAGTTCTAGTGGGCGTCTAATATGTGCGTACAGCGGGGCGTTTTTACTACTTTTACTAGCTGGGCTTTCTGACGAGAAGTATCATCCACTTCTCTTCAGAACGCCCAGCTTCTGCCAGTCACGCTGTGACGTCACTTCCCCAGGTCCTGCATCGTGTCAGACGAGCGAGGACACATCGGCACCAGAGGCTACAGATGATTTTGCAGCAGCATCGGCGTTTGCAGGTAAGTCGATGTAGCTACTTACCTGCAAACGCTGATGCTGCTGCAGAATCAACTGTAGCCTCTGGTGCCGATGTGGCCGACACGATGCAGGACCTGTGAGTGACGTCACAGATCTGCACTGCCAGAAGCTGGGCGTTCTGAAGAGAAGTGGATGATACTTCTCATCAGAACGCCCAGCTAGTAAAAGTAGTAAAAACGCCCAGTTGTACTTTTACTTTTCAACACGCCCAGTTGTACTTTTGCAAGCCTCATTTGCATAAATACAAAAATGGCCATAACTTCTCGTTTTTTAAAAATAAAAACGTTACTGTAATCTACATTGCAGCGCCGATCTGCTGCAATAGCAGATAGGGGTTGCAAAATCTGGTGACAGAGCCTCTTTAATGCTTGTAATTTATTAATGTAAATACATTTGTAATATACTTACATTTTCCAAAGTGGCCCCGTTTCCAGATCCTGCCGTGGGGTACTTGACGGGTGACGTCACTCTCTGGCCGCTGTGTTGATCTTCAATTCTTTTCCAGGTATACGACACGTCACTTGTGACGTGCCATGTATGGGCTGTTCTGTTGTAACACGCATGCGCGGTCCCTGCTGTTTTCACGAGTGCGCATGCGTGTTACGGGCTGTACAGAAGAACAGCCCATACACGGTACGTCTCAAGTGACGTGTCGTATACTCGGAAAAGAATTGGAGATCAACACCGCAGCCAGAGAGTGACGTCACCCGTCAAGTACCCCACGGCAGGATCTGGAAACGGGGCCACTTTGGAAAATGTAAGTATATTACAAATGTATTTACATTAAAAAATTACAAGCATTAACACATAGTCATTTTATCTCGGAAAACCCCTTTAAGTCTATGGAGATCTATGTGTCACCCATCACAGGCTTCAGCAGCTCCTGTACTACACTAGTATTACACGGGGGGGGGGGGGGGGTACAGAAACTTATATCATCAGCAGCCACTGATACTTAGAAAGCATATAATGTAGAAGAATATAGTGCTGCCTCCCTATCTGTATATTATGGTTTTTCAGCTTATTTAGAAGAATATAGAGCGAATGATATTTACAGTGTCCCCCAGCATGCAGAAATGGTATGGTCTTTAGCTGGTCATATGATGCTGTGCTGAAGCATCATGGGATTGATAGCAAAGCAGAGAGGAAGAGAAAGCTGGGGAAATCTAAGAATAAACATGGAGGCTTTTTCTAAGCACAGACAAGGCAACAGTTCAAAAAGTAAGTGGAGTATACATAAAAGTGTAGAGTGTGGTATACAGTCAGGTGGGGGGGGGGGGGGTGCAGACATGGAAAGTTGTGTTTCCACCGGAGGTCTTCTTTAAGGTCTTCTTGTTTTTCATGTGAACTCATTTTTTTCTTCATCTTGCTTGTCTTGTTCTACAGTCTATTCCTTGATCCCATTAACTTTTTGTACTTCTTATCTGTTCATTTTGTTTTTTACTTTATTCCTAAAAGTGCATAAATATAAATTGAGACAACGGGGATTGAAGTTCTTTGTGCTGGAGGCAATATGGGGCCTACAGCTCACTAAGACGTCTAGGCTTAGAGTGAACGTCCTCCAGAGATGAGATAGATATTCAAAAGTATGCCAGTAGGACAGGGAAAAATACATAGTTGTGATAAGAGACGTCTTCTTAAAGGGGCTCTGTCACCAGATTATAAGTGCTCTATCTCCTACCTAATCTGATAGGCGCTGTAATGTAGATAACAACAGTGGTTTTCTCTTCATTATAGCCCAGCTTGTTTCACTGCTCAGCGTGATCTCGCGAGATCACGCTGTGACTGGACTTCCTCCCACAGGTCCTTCACTGGAGCCATGGAAGAGTCAACAGACATCGCCTCCAGTCGTGCCAGGACGTTTATCCGAATCTGCAGCGGCTGGAGGCGATGTCTGTTCGGTCTTCCATGGCTCCGATCCTCACGAGATCACGCTGTGAAATCTACGGGTTCGGCAGACGTACATCTAATGTATATGGTCAGCCTAAGTATTGCTCATAGAAGCATATTAGGAATATGTTATATAAAGACTGTAGCTTCAAACTGAACCTATGTCTTAAAACCATTTGTGGTGAGATTCTGCAGGTTTGTCCAGACATATAACAGTCTTGGTGAACATTGTGTGTTATTGGGTGCACACTGTCTGCAGTCTGATGTTGGTAAGTTCTTATGTCATATGAGTTTGGTGTCTATTCTCAACAGGGTGTGAAGATCCTTCAATCCTTCATGTGGTATCTGAATCCACGCCAAGTGTTTGACCTTAGTCAAGGTGGTCCAAAGGAAGCGTGAGTATTCAGATTTGACTATTGCCTTTTGTCAAATGCAAGTGACCAAACGTAAAGTGGAATTGTAGTCGAGTATTCTTATCGATACTACAATTCATTAGGGTCGGTCTATGACATTTTATATAGTTTTTATATCGTTTATGACCTTAAAATGCATATACTAGTCCTTCTCAATGAATTAGAATATCATGCAAAAAGTAAAACTCATACATTATATATATATATATATATATATTCATTACACACAGAGTGATCTATTTACAGCATTTTTTTTCTTTTTAATATTGATGATTATGGCTAACCGTTAATGAGAACCCAAAATGTAGTCTCTCAGAAAATTTAGAATATTATATAAACCCAATTTCAAAAAAGATTTTTTTATATCGAAATGTTGGGCTTCTGAAAAGTATGTACATTATATGCACTCAATACTTGGTCGGGGCTCCGACTCTGCATGAATTACTGCATCAATGCGGTGTGGCATGGAGGCGATCAGCCTGTGGCACTTCTGAGGTGTTATCAATGCGGCGTGGCATGGAGGTGATCAGCCTGTGGCACTTCTGAGGTGTTATGGAGGTCCAGGTTGCTTTGATAGCGTCCATCGGTACTTTGGGCAGTGAGAACAGGTGCCAAGTCCTGCTGGAAAATGAAATCCGCATCTCCATAAAGCTGGTCAGCAGAGGGAAGCATGAAGTGCTCGAAAATTTCCTGGTAGACGCTGCACTGACTCTGCACTTGATATAACACAGTGGACCAACACTGCTGCTCAGTGGTCCAAAGTCCTGTTTTCAGATGAAAGTAAATTTTGCATTTCATTTGGAAATCTCAGTCCCAGAGTCTGGAGGAAGAGTGGCGAGAAATCAATCCAAGTGTCTTGTGGTCCAGTGTGAAGTTTCCACAGTCAGTGATGGTTTGGGAGCCGTGTCATCTGCTGGTGTTGGTCCACTGTGTTATATCAAGTCCAGAGTCAGCGCAGCGTCTGCCAGGACATTTCCCAGCACTTCATGCTTCCCTCTGCTGACAAGCTTTATGGAGATGCTGGTTTCATTTTCCAGCAGGACTTGGCGCCTGCCCACACTGCCAAAAGTACCAATACCTGGTTTACTAACCACAGTATCACTGCGCTTGATTGGCCAGCAAAGTCACGTGATCTAAACCCCATAGAGAATCTATGGGGTATTGTCAAGAGGAAGACGAGAGACCAGACCCAACAATGCAGATGAGCTGAAGGCCACTATCAAAGCAACCTGGGCCTCCATAACACCTCCGCAGTGCCACAGGCTGATCGCCTCCATGCCACGCTGCATTGATAACACCTCAGCAGTGCCACAGGCTGATCACCCCCATGCCACGCTGCATTGATAACACCTCAGCAGTGCTTATATAATATTCAAATTTTCGGAGACACTAAATTTTGAGTTTTCATTAACTGTTACCATAATCAACATTAGAAGAAAAAAATGCTGGAAATAGATCCCTCTGTGTGTAATGAATCTATGGAATATATGAGTTTCACTTTTTGCATTGAATTCCTGAAATAAATGAACTTTTTGATGATATTCTAATTCATTGAGCAGGACTAGTATATATTACAACGGGGTAGAATAGTGTTAAAGAAGTTGTATGAGAAGAGTAAAACTTGTCTGCTTTCTATTTTTCTCTGCAAACGGCTCCCCTCCTGACTTTATCTGAATTGCAACTGACAGCTCAGCCCCATACAAGTGAATGTGGCAGAGCTGCAATACCAGTCACAGCCCACGGACAAGAGTGGCGCTGTTTCTGGGGGGAATTTTTTTTTTTTAGCTCAAATTATTTACATGTTTCAATAGATATATATACCAGTTGAGTTGCTTTTAGAACAATTTCGGAATATGCATGCAGCGACCTGGCAGAAACTGAGGATTTTCATTGATTCTTAAGAGCGGCATACTGCATTATGTGGCTTACAGCACCCTGCAGTTGGCTTATGGGCGTCAGACGGATGGGTGACCACAAGAACTGTCCATGATGCCTGTACATGCATGTCATACCATTTCTTAAAGAGAACATGTCACCATTTTCTCCCCGTGGAATGAACCTAGAGGTTTATACTAGTTTTCTTAGTGTATATAATGAAATGATGGCCGCACTTTAAGAATTGTATTAAATGCGGATGCTCAGATGTGATCTAGCGTTGTGAATCCTTAGGGAAGTGTCACTTATTGAAAACCTATTGCAAGGTGGTCATGTTATATTAGACGCTCTCCAGTTTTCCTGGCATTGAAACTGATACGGTGCTATTTATGTGGAACAATGCGCTCACAAAACACCTCATGGTTATATAACAAGCTGTTCGCCCCCGTGACAACATTTCTGCGGAGTGTGGTTTACACGTCCAACTATAGAAATAGTTATGGCAAAAGTAATGTATGAATCAGACCACCCGCTGCCTGCAACCTATAAACGCTCGAAGGGAAATTTATCAAAACTAGTGCAAAAGTTAAGTGGAGGAGTTGCGCATAGCAGCCAATCAGATTTCACCTTTCGTTTTGCAGAGGTCCTTTGGAAAATGAAATCAGATGCCTGATTGGTTGCCATGGGCACATACTCCATTATTCCTTTGCACCAGTTTTGATCATTTGGGCGTATGTGCAGCGGTTATTTCAGTGCAGGGGCTCACATTTCTGTTCCGGATTCATTTCTGCTCTTCTTTAAAGGAGTTGTCTCATGAAAGACTTTGGCGCCATCTGTAGGTTATGCCAACCATGTCTGATCGGCTGGGATCTGACTAAAGTCCAGTCGCTAGAAGGAAGAGGCAGTTGAGCTAGTAAAGCGCAATGCCACTTCATCTCTGGTCGAATTTGCTTGGCTTTCTCTAGGCGCCCAAGTGGACGGACATTCATTATAATGACCATCCATGGGGATGCCCAAAAAAAGCTGAGTGGAGCCGACATACCCAGCTAGAGCAGTATCTCTAAAGTACTAGTCAGGGATACAAGGAAGTATGTAAGGTAACATCTATGAAGAGGCATCAATGTTAATCTATTTGAGGAGGCCACTTATTGGGGGCACTTGTGCCTGCCCTAGTGTATCTCCAGGGAGCTGTCTGCAAGTTGCTCTTACATAAGGGGCCTGTGCTGGTGCCGTTTCCCTTAGTATATGTTAGCGATATTTAGCGCTATGAATATGAGACATCTACCGTACGCATTGTATAATGTTTGTGATGTGTCCTGTATGGTTTATAGGCATCTTATTGTATACAGTATACTCACATCAATCTCCCTTTTATCTCTTGGCAGGTTAGAGATGTATCGGAAAGTTCCATCGTTGCGTATCCTGGCGTGTGGAGGTGATGGCACTGTGAGTCTTGTGTATCTCAGCTCGTGTTTCCCTGACTATTGTGCATTGTTCAGGGACGTCGTGTACCGCCACCTATCTTGTTCTCTTTTCTCCAGATACATCTGCGGGATTTTTAGCTGATAAGTTTAGATGAGTTCTGTTGAGACAGAACAAATAAGGCCCTGTTCACACCTGCATTGGTGTGTTCTGCTCCGTCAGAGGAGCAGAACAAGGAAATGATTGAACCAACGCTTCCGTTGCACAATGGACACCGCCAGTTGCCGACGGAAACACATTTACTTTAATGGGTCCCGTCGGGGTGTCCGTGATTTCACCGGACACATTAGCGCAGCAAGCCTCTGACGCAGATGTGAACGTAGCCTAAGACTGCGGAGTGTAACACTTGTTGTTTTCCAGAACTCAGATCTACATCAACATTATCCTCATCATATCGGGTTTGTTATTTCCTGATGAATTCCCTATTTATACAGGGAAATAGATCTACCGCCTTCATTTTGTCCGGAAATTGAATCCCACTTTTACAAGGCCTGGCCTACAGCATTAGAATGTTGCCGCTTGTCCCAAATATCATTATGTGACTCTTTATTATAGTTTTTTGTTTCTAAACTACTTATTGTCTGCTCTTTTGAGTATTTAAAAAAAAAAAAATCTATATATTATTTGTTCTTTTTTTTACAGGTTGGCTGGATTCTCTCTGTATTGGATCAGCTGCACCTTTTTCCTCCTCCACCTGTTGCCATCCTCCCTCTCGGCACAGGAAATGACCTCGCTAGGACACTCAACTGGGGTGGGGTAAGTAGTAATTATAATAAGCTGGGTACACCAGTGCTGTCTTTAAAGAGATATTTCTTACGCATTTATGGCATGATCCCACACCCCCTGTCTGCCACAATGAGCCATTATTAGGGTTATCCGGTTTAGAAAGACCATTTTCAAATATTCTATTTGGGATTCTGAGTAGGACTTCTTTTCAGGACCGTAATCTCTAAACCAGAGTGGAGGGCAACTATACGGAGCATCTACTTCTCTGGAGGACCCAACATGTCCGTACATTACATGGACAGTCCATTCATTTAGCTGGGAACTGTGCAATTCTTCAATTCCCCTGTGGTGGAGCTGTAGGGAAACTGAACACTTGCTGCTATATTCCTCCACAGTTAAGAGCTGATCTTTGTGGGTGCCAGCAGCGGGATACCCTATCATCCGTTTATGGTCATAAAAAGTTGTCCATAGTGGACAGCAACTTTAAAGGGGTTTTCCAGACCCTCTCCTCAGGATAGGCCATCAATACTTGATAGGTCAGAGTCCGACTCCCAGGACCCCTACAATCAGCTGTTTTGAAGGGGCAGCAGCGCTCGTACGAGTTCTACTTCCCCCTTCATTCCTTTTCTGCTCGTACTTTGAATCGCCGACACACACTTGTAGCGGCGTTTCAGAGTACTACAGCCTTCTCTCATTGAAGTGAGGGGGAGAAGGCTGTAATACTGTGAACCGCCACTACAAAAGTGTCAGCGACTCACAGTACGAGCAGATAAAAAATGAAGGGGAAGCCGCTCTCATACGACAATGCTCATACAACAGCTGATCGACAGGGGTCTCGTGTGTCAGACCCCGACCAATCAGATATTGATGGTCTGTCCTTAGGATAGGCCATCAATTCTTAGGTACTGAATGACCCCTTTTTAAGTTTGTCTTTTATTCTATAGAATGAGCTGTGATCCCACACTTCTTCACATGGTCTATAAACTGATTTGTACCGTAATCCCTTTACAGTCTTGTGTATGCTAGAATAAGTCATCCCACAATTTTCTACGTGTTGCCTCATTCTTCTTCGTGCTAGAATACTTTGATTCGGAGTTCTCCTATGTGCTGGAATAGGCCTTGATCTTTCACTCGTGTGCCAGAATGAGGTGTGATTCCACATTCCCCTTTTTGCTATAATAGGCCATGACCGCGCACTCAGCTGCACGCCAAAATGAGGTGTGATCTGACAGAATGGGTAATCCTTACTCTCACGGTAGGCTGAGTATGTCATGTAGTATGGTGTTCCTTCACATTCTCATTTATCCTGTATGTGCAACTGTTCCTCTAGGGTTATACAGATGAGCCCCTCTCCAAAATCCTGAGCCACGTGGAGGAGGGATCCGTGGTCCAGTTAGACAGGTGGAACTTGGAAGTGGAACGAAACTTTGAAGCCTGTGAAGAGGAAAGAGGAGAAGGAGCAGCAGATAAAGTAAGTGACGACAGATACAGTAGTGGAATAAGACAAGGGGCAGGGTTATTAGAAATCTGCATATAAGACAGTGATTACATGAGTATGTATAAGACGAGAATATCTGCTTTTCCTACAGTTGCCTCTAGACGTGTTCAATAACTACTTCAGCCTTGGATTTGACGCTCGTGTCACCTTGGAATTCCATGAGTCCCGAGGTAATGTCGCATACGTGTGCGTGTCTGCAACCCAAGTGTCTATGCGGCAGCTGAATATTTTGTGTAGACGAGTAATTCCCAACATTTTTCCCATGGTGAGGGGGGACCTTGTATATATTGTGGTTTTTCTGGGAACCCTTGACCAATTTCCCTGGATCCCATCCTGGAAAACATTGCTGTGGACCATATTAATTCATTTTGCTCCAGAATATTGCTTTCCGGATTAAAGCGCACTTACACGTAGTGATTATTGCAAACAGAGCATTTCTGTGGGTAATCTATCATACAAATGTACATGGCAGAGATGAGTGCCCGAGGCTGTAAGGCAGCTCACGTAGTCACACCTAAAACGCTCAGTGCCAGTTACAAGAAGCCACTTCCACTGCGCCAGTTCTAATTGGCTGGCACAATAACATGAATCGATCCACCGTCCATGCACAGGAGGAACCGGACAGTGGGACTGAGCTACTGGGAATTCGTGTCCACCGCCACAGGACATAAAAGGTGAACGTTCCGAGAAAGGAATCAAGTGAACACCAGGGGGCGCCATGTAACACCAATGTCTGGACACACTCAAAACACTTTTATGTTTTGTGAGATTTAACAGAGAAATTTAATATTTCATCATGGTACAACCCATTAAAGCATTTCTAGGGAAAGTCTTTCTGCTCAAGGCAAATTTCAATTGACTTATGAGAAGCCATGAAACGTGACATTACTTAAAGGGCAACTAAACGTTCAACAAACTTCTGACATGTCAGAAATTTGGATTGGTGGGGGTCCGAGCACTGAGACCTTCACCATTCGCTAAAACAAAGCGGCAGAAGTGCCCATGTGAGCGCTCAGCCGCTTCGTTTCTGTCTGCTTTTTCCGGAAATCAATGTAGCGGTGTGTACGGGATCAATAGAAAGTCTGAGCCCGTACTCCGATGCATCGGCCTTCCGGAAAAAGCCGAACAGAAACAAAGTAGCTGAGCGCTCACACGAGCACTTCTGCCGCTTCGTTTTAGCGATTGGTGAAGGTCACAGTGCTCGGACTCCCACCAATCGAAACTTCTGACATGTCAATATGACATGAATCCCTTTCCATAGGCCCTGATCGCCGGGGTTAGAGAAATTGGATCAGTTGGTTGCTGGTTTGATACAATTTCTTTGAATCCTAGTCGTCTACATCTCCTTTGTATTATCTGCTGTATACTAGACTGTTTGTCTTTTAATATTACATATATTTATTTGTGTGGTTTGAGTAGTCCGTGTATTTTTCTTTCTTCAGAGGCTAACCCTGAGAAATTTAATAGCCGATTCCGCAATAAGATGTTCTATGCTGGGGTAAGTCTACCTGCTCTTATTGTTTATGGTCTTACTCTTGGTCTTGCAAGTACTTAACAGTCATTCCCTCTTTTCACCCAGACCGCGTTCTCAGACTTCTTCACTGGCAGCTCCCGAGATTTGGCCAAACACATCCGAGTTGTTGTAAGTCGCCTGATCATTACTTATATATTGGTTCAGCAAAAAATTAATGCAAGAAAAAAAACAAGGATGTATTGTTCCTTCAGCGCTATATAGCAATGCTAATTATATATAAAGACTATGTACACTTTAGAAAACTTTTTTTTTTTTTTTTTTTAATAGTGTGTTTGGTGCAACTTTGGAATTACATTTTACTAAAAAATATTTTTACTTTTTGAGATTCAGCTGCTTTGTATACACAGCAGCTGTATCTAGCGCTGAATCCTGTATCCGTCAGATCAGCAGGACTGACGGGTTCAGTTTCAGCGGGTCTTTCGTGTCTCTCACATGCAGGATCGTGCTGCTATCGATTTACATCAACGGTAAATCCATAACTTAGACGTGATAGATTACCAAACACTGAACCCGTCAGTCCCGCTGATCTGACGAATACAGGATTCAGCGCTAGATACAGCTGCTCTGTATTCAGGATACAAAGCAGCGGAATCTCAAAAAGTAAAAACAATTTTTAATAAAAAATAATTAGAAAGTTGCACAAAACACACTGATAGACATTTTTATTTAAAAAAAAAGAACGATTTCAAATGTGTACATAGGCTTTAAAGCAAAATTATTATTTTTTCCTTTTCTTAATGGCAAGTTATTTGCAAATACGTTGGCAAATTTTAATATGACTCATTTGTCAAAGCAAAAAAAATTATGTGTGTGTATATAATATATATATATATATACACATATATAATATTATTTTTTTTTATTCATTTACACCTAATATGTGCATTTATATATCTTCAGTGTGACGGCACCGACCTAACAGCTAAAATTCAGGAGTTGAAGTTACAGTGCTTGGTGTTTCTAAATATCCCTCGGTAAGTAGTGACTGTCCATATACCGGGTTTTATAAATGTTTTCGCAGTTTGTCTGCTGGAATCTGTGTTTCATGTCAGGACTCATGTACATGGCCGTATTATTATGGGACTGTGTTGTATGGCTCTATTTGGCACACCTAGACTTCTATGGGCCTATACTGTATCTCCGTGTGCCTCTGATTTTTTTTTACGTTCTATCTCTGCCATATTACAGAGGTATTCTCTCTTAGAGGCCTTGTTTTTAGGGGAGATTACAGTGCCTTGCAGAGGCACCATACAGTGGCGCACAGAGTGTTACTAACCCATAGTGACTCTGTGCCGCTGTATAGGATCCATTGCTTCACCGTGTGCTTGAGCCCTTATAAAGAGGTAGGGCCTTAGAATAACACGGCCAGACTCGGCCATCATACACTTTGATCAGCTTTTCAGAAATCCATAAGTATCACACTGCATTAAACATAAGCTGGTTCTCCATAAAGTTGTCTCATTATTTAATTAATTATCTCCATTGAACATTAGCACTCATTCTGTTGGTTAGGGTATGTGCACACACACTAATTACGTCCGTAATTGACGGACGTATTTCGGCCGCAAGTACCGGACCGAACACCGTGCAGGAAGCCGGGCTCCTAGCATCATAGTGATGTACGATGCTAGCAGTCCCTGCCTCACTGCAGGACAACTGTCCCGTACTGAAAACATGATTACAGTACGGGACAGTTGTCCGGCAGCGAGGCAGGGACTCCTAGCATCGTACATAAGTATGATGCTAGGAGCCCGGCTCCCTGCACTGTGTTCGGTCCGGGACTTGCGACCGAAATACGTCCGTCAATTACGGACGTAATTAGTGTGTGTGCACATACCCTTATTCTGTTTTTTTCTCTACACAGGTACTGTGCTGGCACTATGCCGTGGGGCAATCCTGGTGAGCACCATGACTTTGAACCTCAGAGGCATGATGACGGATGTATTGAAGTGATTGGCTTCACTATGGCATCATTGGTACTGTAATTGTCCTTGTGACAGTCAACTTGCTGTGTTTGTACCTAGTGTTTTTTTTCTTTACATTCTTTATATAGGTTCTGCATGCAGTATATACACCCAACTTGTAATTTTTGTGGTAGCATGCGTGGTGATACATGTAAGGGTTTGAGATTGTAGTGTACCACATATGTCCATTATATTGTTATAGTGGGACAATACATTCCAAAAGATTCATCGCCTGGTGTCATTACACATGCTCCCACAAGATGGCAGCGGTGTATATTATATTCAGACAATTGCATGCTTCTCCTTTAACTGGTAATGCCACAGTCTGAAAATAGTGCCCACTCTCATGGCTGCCTTGATTCCATATGCAAAGCCGCTTAAACCAGGACCCCTATGGTGTCAGACGCAGTGAAGAAGCTAAAGAGCCTTTTATACCGGCCGACAATCGGCCTGTGCAGCGAGCGCCAATCAACGAGGTATCGTTGATCGGCGCTCGTTTGCTCCTGTCACACGGAGCTGTGGATGGGGATGAGTGGTCTTTACTTCGATCGCTCATCCCCATACCTTATTATCATGTCGGCAGCACGTGATTACACAGGGAAATGTGCTGCGGACAACGATAATATTTTACTTTTTTAAAACTATACGATAAGCAGATGATTGAGCGTTTGCACTTTCATCTGCTGATCGCCGCCCTGTCTACACAGGGCAATTATGGGCAATATATGAACGCTCGATTGCACAATAATCGCTCAGTGTAAAACCCCCTTAAGTCCAGCCTGTGAGGCATCTGTGGCAGGCACTCTGTGGGGCATCTGTGGCAGAGCCTCTGAGGCTAAGGCACTATGAAGGAGGCATCTGGGAGTGAGAATGGGGCCATCTGTGGAAAGCATTCTGGGGGCTTCTGTGGCAGGCACCTTAGGGGCATCTGTCGTTGAAACTCGCGGGGATCAGTGGGAGGCACTCTGAAGAGCATCCCTGTGGCGAGCACTTAAGGGGGCAGCTGTGGGGGAGAGGATGGTTGTGCCTCTTTTTCAAATGTTGGAGGGTAGGAATACATTCAGGTAGGGGGCTCACCTATGATATTTTTTTTACTGGGCCATACATTGTGTATAAGCGTCCCTGTCCACTCCTATACATTAGCTGATATGTCTGTGTAAGCTACAATCTCTAGTAATGCCAAGTATTCCTTTGCTAATAAGCCACAGATTGGATGCGCTAGTGGCTTAGGCCCCATGCACACCACCGTAAAAATTGTCCGTAATTACGGACTCATTCAGTTCTATTGGCCGCAGACACCTTTCCGTATCGCTACGGATGGAAGAACTGTGCCGGGAATTATGGAGCGTGTCCGTTTTTTCATGTTTTACGTGCCGTGCTCCCATACTTTGTATGGGTGCACGGCCTGAAAATGCGGGCGGCTGTCAGCGGCCAGCCGTGCCTGCAGTTGCGGGCCGTGATTACGGGCACGGCCGTGCGCATGGGGCCTTAGGTTGTGATGCCAATACCCAGAATGAAGTCCTAAAAGATAAGCCCGTTGTACCTCGTAATACCATATATTTGTATAGTCTATATTGCTGAATATGCCAGAGCATTGATCTCATATATATATATATAACCAGAAGCAGGATTTACTAGTATCTTATGGAAGCCAACTAGCTAGTTTGATGGTGCCATGGATTTTGATGTATATAGCTGGACGTGCCATTTACACTGAGGCATGTACACCCGGCAGCTTACTATGTGGGTATCACACAATATATCCTGTTGCTGTGCAATCATTAGTTTTTTCTATTCCTCTCACTTCGGTGTGATCCTCTCCTTTTCCTGCAGGCTGCTCTACAGGTTGGAGGACATGGTGAGCGATTACATCAGTGCCGGGAGGTCCTGTTACGGACGTACAAGTCAATTCCCATGCAGGTTGACGGTGAACCATGCAAGTTGGGACCCTCTGTAGTGAAGATTAGTCTACGCAACCAAGCCAACCTTGTTCAGAAAACCAAGAGGCGGACGTCTATTCCTCTGCTTAATGAGTAAGGGTCGAGACACTGTCTTCACACATTAGAAGACATCCATTGATAATATGCCAAGACTCCATATAATCTTGCTGTTGTTTCCAAATCAATGAATTCCTGTCTTGGAAGTGAAGTCTTTGTTTTAAGAAACTATATGTTCGGAAATGGCATTATGAGCTGTTCTCTAATATGATGATGGGTAGCGGCAGGGAAATTAACTTCTCATTTGGTTCCTTGCAGGGGCGGTCATTGTTGGCCTGTATTGTGTATTGCACACACTGGCTGTTGCGATGTACTGACAAGTAATGCAATAACCCATTTGAGAAATGATACTCTCCGTATGCAGACTGCCATACACAGCATCTGAGTTCTATCGACAGCCCCCCCGCAAGGAAGTGGATGGGAATTTTATATCCCTGTCGCTTCTCTTCTATACGATCAGAATCACTCTAGCTTATAAGGACTCTTGTGGATATTGTATTAGGCAATTGCTCATAATGCAATTCCATAGTTATGTGTCTATAAACCAGAGCTTCACTTTAACTGCTTCATGGAAGGTAATAATTGAGACCGCATAATAGTCCTCCAACACTTGCATTTGTGTTTAGTCAGCAGCCGGTCCCGGACAGATTGCGTCTACGTGTCAGTCGTATTTCCATGCATGACTATGAGGCTTTGCACTATGACAAGGAGAAGCTGAGGGAAGCCTGTGAGTATTGCATACATGTAACGTCCCATTTTCTTTCTGTACACCTAAAGTTTAAAGGGCCTTTTACACGGGCCAATGATCAGGCAAAAGAGCGTTCATATGAACTCTCGTTCCCGATCATTGCCCTGTGTAAACAGGGCAACGATCAGCCGATGAACAAGCAAACGCTCGTTCATCAGCTCATCGTGTGGTTTATGCAGCACGAAATATTATTATTGTCAGCAGCAGATCTCCCAGTGTAAACAGGGAGACGTGCTGCCGACATGATGGAAATACATGGGGACGAGCGATCATAGTGACAATTTCTCATCCCCATACATATCCAATCATTGCTCTTTGTGAAAGGTGCAAACAAACGCTGATCAACGAGCTGTCTGATTGATCGGCGCTCGTTTTCACAGCCCATATTGGGCCGTGTAATAGGACCTTAAGGGTTCAGTCTAGAAGACTTTATGAAGGGGTTTATTACCCTTTCTCATTATTCATTTACAGCAGCCATTTACTGTGCAATATATATTTATGAACTAGTTTTATAGTCACATAAAACTAATATGGTTGGAGACTTGTGACCTCATCATCTCAGTATTCAGTTAATAGGAAGTACTTTTGCCTTATAACCCATGGAAAAATTGTGCCTCAGTGTATATTGGAAGAATTGTTTAAGTCCCTGAGCTTTTTTTTAGATCACAGAAAAGCAACAGGTCACAAACGTTTTATTTCCATATAATAATATCTGACAGCCAATGTCTGATGACTGGTCTTGTTATAACCTGAGAGTGGTGATGTCATTAGGATGTTGCAGGTTATATGATTAGAGCCGGTCTGTACTTGCTACATACAATCTCCCCCAAGCATCCCACTCAGTACACAGATCGCTCATAAAGCTGGCCATGCAACTTACAACTATTTGATAACTCGCCCCCTATATATATATTTATTTATTGAGATAAGGGGATAAGTGGCTGCTAGACACCTCTGGTACCACCTATTTCCTGTGGAAACAAAAGGTCCTCTTACACCAGCCGATTTTTGGCCGGTGCAACAACCGCCGATCAATGAGACAAATCGTTGATCGGCGCTCGCTTTCTCCTGTCACACGGAGCTATGGATGGGGACGAGCGGTCGTTACTCCGATCACTCGTCCCCATACATTATCATCATGTCGGCAGCGCGTCTGTTTACACAGGGGGATGTGCTGCCGACAACGATAATATTTTACTTTTTTAAAACGATACGACCAGCAGTTGATCGATCGTTTGCTCGTTCATCTGCTGATCCCTCCCCTGTTTACACAGGGCAATTATCTGCAATGAGCGTTATATGAACGCTTGTTTGCCCGATAATTGCCCAGTGTAAAAGGGCCTAAAGGCTTGGGCATGTTGAAATGCAATATTTCATACATTATTTTTTGTTTACGCTGACAGCAGACATCGGGAACTTTTGGCTTACCCTCGTTTTATGATCGTCAGTGGATCTCGCAATATCTTCCAGTGACTGCGTTTGCACATGTTGGTTACTCAACAAAACTTCGTTCAAGGGATTAAAGGTCCAAGAATTTTATTGTGTGTGTTTAAAAGCAAAGCGTTTCGAAGCCGGACGGACTTCTTCATCAGGCATAACATCTAGGGTATATAATCTGGTGTTAAGTCTGATGAAGAAGCCAGTCCAGCTTCGAAACGCTTTGCTTTTAAACACACAGAATAAAATTCTTGGACCTTAAATCGAGTTTTGTTCGGAGTTGTCAACAGTGGGGAGCGCCGAGGGAAAAATGTATGGCACTTTTCGTCTTTTGTTTATACCAGGAGGTTACATGTGGCTGCCTGGCAACCATGAAATCTCATACACTA
Source organism: Rhinoderma darwinii (assembly GCF_050947455.1). Lineage (NCBI taxonomy): Eukaryota > Metazoa > Chordata > Amphibia > Anura > Rhinodermatidae > Rhinoderma > Rhinoderma darwinii. The sequence goes on along the minus strand of NC_134695.1, from coordinate 61,486,759 downwards.
AGCGGAGCTACACAAAGTACATTGGTGGGAGTCCAACTGCTGGGACCCCCACTGATCTCAAAAATGGAGTTCACTATCACTCTTATCATAGTCAATGAGAGAGGTGAAAATAGTCAATACCCGTACTCAGGATGAGCGAGGATCTTCGCAGTCGGCTCCCCCTAATCAGACATTTAAAAAATATCCTATCTATGTGACGTATGATGATGGGAAAACCCCCTTAACGCCTTGTAAGTTGGGGTCCTCTTACACAGCCCGACATGGGACATGTAAACGAGCGCCAAAAAATGAGACCGCTCATTGATCGGCACTCATTTGCTTCTTTAACACGGAGCTATGGATGGGGACGAGCGGTCGTTACTCCGATCGCTCGTCCCCATAAATTTCTATAATGTCGGCAGCGCGTCTCCATGTTTACACAGGAAGATGCGCTGCCGACAACGATAATATTTATTGCTGCATAAACGACACGATCAGCCGATCACCGAGCGTTTGCTCATTCATCGGCTGATCGTTGCCCTGTTTACACAGAGCAATGATCGGGAACGCGCATTTGCCCGATAATTGGCCCATGTAAAAGGGCCTTTATCTGGGCCATTGGTTGATAAGTGTGGACTAATATTCCTATAATATAAAGCACTTGGATTGTTTTATAATCCTCTCTCCTTTTCCTGCTCGTTTCTGGATTGCTTTGTATAATGATAATGTAAAGCAAAATATGCAACATAGAAAATGTGTGTTGTGCCCTTGTTTTCCTTGCTCTCCCTCTTCTTTATGCCCCTTTTGTCTTCTCCTCAAAACATTCCCCCATACCCTTCTTTCCTCCTCTGTCCCCTTTTATTCCACCCACCCCCTCCTTTTAGTCTCTATTTAATTCACTCCCTGTTTTATTCCCTTTCTGGTGATTGCAGCTCTCCCACTGGGAGTTATTGTGGTCCCTGGAGACAGTGATCTTGAGACGTGTCGTATACACATACAGCAGCTCCAGGAGGTAAGGACACGCTGTACACACATACTAATCAGCCGTGCATTTACTGTACACACACACACTTGTGCTCTGTAATCGGCATTTATGGGTATATATGGGCACTGCTATGTTGGCATTAACTCTCTTGGCTAGAAGTTGCTTACACGAACTCCGAAACCTCAAAACTTCTAAATATGTAACCGCTGCATCCGTACTTGGCAAAAGGTACTTGGACGGGCATATAATCCGCTCCAACAGGTCACGCAAGTGCCGCTTGTACCACACAATGAATCCTCCCCCACAGTAATGTGCCATGACACTGGAGTCTCAGCCCATGACCCAATTGAATTCTCATTCTCGCTGTGTAGGGGTCTCTGTCACTATGGTCTACATGAAAAGTATATATCGTATATTCAGGATTATAAAATGCTTATGAGGAAATTTTCCACCGCATATGAACGCAGCTTAAAATACCTCGAAATTGAACCATATGTCCTGCTGACGCACGCATGATGTTGACGCGCGCCTATTCTGCTTCACTTGCTGCCAGATGTCGGGTGTGCTACCTCTGCTAACGGCATTGTGTGTGTTAGGGCAGCTATACACTACCGTTCAAAAGTTTAGGGTCACTTCGAAATTTCCTTATATTTGAAAGAAAAGCCAGTTTTTTTCAATGAGGATAACATTAAATTAATCAGAAATACACTCTATACATTGTTAATGTGCTAAATGACTATTCTAGCTGCAAACGTCTGGTTTTTAATGCAATATCTACATAGGTGTATAGAGGCCCATTTCCAGCAACCATCACTCCAGTGTTCTAATGGTACATTGTGTTTGCTAACTGTGTTAGAAGGCTAATGGATGATTAGAAAACACTTGAAAACCCTTGTGCGATTATGTTAGCACCGCTGTAAACCGTTTTGCTGTTTAGAGGAGCTATAAAACTGCCCTTCCTTTGAGCTAGTTGAGAATCTGGAGCATTACATTTAGGGTATGTGCACACGTAGTGACCAAAAACGTCTGAAAATACAGAGCTGTTTTCAAGGGAAAACATCCCCTGCTTTTCAGACGTTTTTTGAGCAACTCGCGTTTTTCGCTGCATTTTTCGCTGCGTTTTTTACGTCCGTTTTTGGAGCTGTTTTCATTGGAGTCTATGAGAAAACAGCTCCAAAAACGTCCAAAGAAGTGTCCTGCACTTCTTTTTATGAGGCGTAATTTTACGCGTCGTAATTGCCGTACGACGCGTAAAATTACGCGTCGTGGGAACAATACAGTGTTATACCCATAGAAAGTAATGGGCAGATGTTTGACAACGTATTTGAGACGTATTTTCAGACGTAAAACGAGGCAAAAAACGCCTCGTATACGTCTGAAAATAGGTCGTGTGAACCCAGCCTAATGGGTTCGATTAAACTCTCAAAATGGCTAGAAAAAGAGAGCTTTCATGTGAAACTCGACAGTCTATTCTTGTTCTTAAAAATGAAGGCTATTCCATGCGAGAAATTGCCAAGACACTGAAGATTTCCTACAACGGTGTGTACTACTCCCTTCAGAGGACAGCACAAACAGGCTCTAACCAGAGTAGAAAGAGAAGTGGGAGGCCCCGCTGCACAACTGAGCAACAAGACAAGTACATTAGAGTCTCTAGTTTGAGAAATAGACGCCTCACAGGTCCTCAACTGGCAGCTTCATTAAATAGTACCCGCAAAACGCCAGTGTCAACGTCTACAGTGAAGAGGCGACTCCGGGATGCTGGCCTTCAGGGCAGAGTGGCAGAGAAAAAGCCATATCTGAGACTGGCTAATAAAAGGAAAAGATTAATATGGGCAAATGCACACAGACATTGGACAGAGGAAGATTGGAAAAAAGTGTTATGGACAGACGAACAGAAGTACATTTGTGAGACGCAGAACAACTGAAAAGATTCTGGAAGAGTGCCTGACGCCATCTGTCAAGCATGGTGGAGGTAATGTGATGGTCTGGGGTTGCTTTGGTGCTGGTAAAGTGGGAGATTTGTACAAGGTAAAAGGGATTTTGAATAAGGAAGGCTATCACTCCATTTTGCAACGCCATGCCATACCGTGTGGACAGCGCTTGATTGGAGCCAATTTCATCCTACAACAGGACAATGACCCAAAGCACACCTCCAAATGATGCAAGAACTATTTAGGGAAGAAGCAGGCAGCTGGTATTCTATCTGTAATGGAGTGGCCAGCGCAGTCACCAGATCTCAACCCCATAGAGCTGTTGTGGGAGCAGCTTGACCGTATGGTACGCAAGAAGTGTCCATCAAGCCAATCCAACTTGTGGGAGGGGCTTCTGGAAGCATGGGGGGAAATTTCTCCCGATTACCTCAGCAAATTAACACCTAGAATGCCAAAGGTCTGCAATGCTGTAATTGCTGCAAATGGAGCATTCCAAGACCAAAGCAAAGTTTGAAGGAGAAATTTTTTTTAATTTTTTTTTAAACTCAGTTTATTGAAGGAGACATATAAACACAGTAAACTGCAGGACCCCCGCACAGCGGATATGTCCATAATATAGGCATATACAAAACTGTTAATTATCGCTTTTAAATATTTAACAAGATTCATAACACTTTTATGAAATAAAACAAAACAAAATAGAGAAAAATAAAAAAGGAAAAAAGGAAAAGAAGAAAGATACATCTCTTTTATCGAATTCTTGCCAGCTACATTTCTGTCCCAATATAGTATGCGTATTCCCAAAATAATCAAATAAAGGAGCAAGGAAAGAGAGTAACACCCCCTGTAATAACGATCAATCAATTACCCACGACCCCACCTAGATCAGAATAGGTCGGTAATGCTCATGTGTGAACCCCTCTGATAGCTCCGTCCCGGAGTAGGACGTAAGATCCGAGTTGCACCAACTATCCCAGATCCAGTTGAATTTTTCAGGTCGGTTTCTATGAAGATACATTATACGTTCATAAGGTATAGCCGTGTTTACCAGTTGGATCCACATTGCTTTGGTAGGGGGTCGAGCATTCATCCATCTGAGTGCTATGAAGGAGAAAATTATTATTTCAAATAAAAATCATTATTTCTAACCTTGTCAATGTCTTGACTATATTTTCTAGTCATTTTGCAACTCATTTGATAAATATAAGTGTGAGTTTTCATGGAAAACACAAAATTGTCTGGGTGACCCCAAACTTTTGAACGGTAGTGTACATGCACAGCAGAGCAAACATAAATACAGACACTAGTACTACCTACACATCCTAGTTGCGCATGTAGGCTCTATATGCCTTTACACGCATCTGCCTGGTGCCCGAAGATTATACATTTTGCATTTTTGTATCGTTGCCAGTGGATATTTATTTCCTGTACACAGTCGTGCCCGTGATCCTGGTCCGTGATTACAGGCACGGACGGCCGCAGACTGTCGCATTTGCAGGCCGTACTCCCATTATAAAGTATAGGAGCACGGTCCGCAAATTAAAAAAAATAGGACATGTCCAATTTTTGGCGGGATTTTTCTACGGCCCAGACACCTTCACGCAAATATACAGGAATGTGTCCTTGCGCCATAGAGATGAATGGATCCATATTTTGATCTGCAAGTAAGGTTCATAATTGCGGATCAAAATTACGGTTGTGTGCAAGCGGCCTTTTTATAGTGCCAAAATATTCTGCAAACTGATTTTCAACATTCACTGTCCCCAATAGGGTTCGGAATCTAATCTCCCTATCTCAGACACACACATAAAGGCCAGTTTCATAGAAAGCCAATTCACTTATGAGCCTGTTTTTGGAGTGTGAAAGGAAACCTGAGAATCTGGGAAAAACCCACGCAAACACCGGCAGAGCATACAAACCCCATGCAGATGTTGCCCTTTCTCAGATTTGAACCCAAGTCAACAATTCTTACAATTGAGCCTCCATGGTACCCAGGGAGATGACCACTGATTGTGTCGATCACTGGCAGCCACGGTGTGCAATGCATTACTCTCTCGCGGCATCTCCTTGGGAGTTGATCGGGAGAGTACATACTGTCAGGGTATGCTCAGAGTTGTAATTTTGCAACAGCTGGAAAGCAACAGAGTGGAGACTACTAGGTTAGATTAGGCAAATTCTGGCTCCCGTGCTGTAGAGAAACTATAACTTTAATCATCCACTGACATGCTGGCAGTGGTAGTTTTACAAGGGCTTTCGACCTTTGGATTTACTGCTATTCTCTATGAACCTCTTTCCTGTGTACCATACTTGTTACTTGTTCTTGCAGGAAGCATATCCCATAAACTGCGTATCAATCCCTGCAGGGAGATGCCATGGCTCGCAAACTTTCAGTGTCCTGGTGCCCAGTTGCACATACGTCACTCAAGAACCCTGCAGGGACGCACTGACATCATGGAAATAATTTGTATTGCACATTATTCCAGACTGAGCTGTTTTATGTGGCAGAATCCCAAAACCGCCACTTTATTTCTCCCATCAATCCCCCTCTCCCTCCTGAGCGCTGAGGTCATCTCAAATGGATTTAGATTTATTTAACTTGGCGCATAATCCCGAGCGCTCGACAGGGAACCGGCTACAGTGACACCTTGTCCTTCACATTGCCGGAAATACAACTTGAGCAACACTTTGCCCTATAGAAATCATCACTTTTCTTTGCAAACACCTTTTTTTTTTTCCCCTCTTTTTCCTAAAAAACAGAATTATATTTAGACTAATGGTGGATTCAATTTTATTCTGCAGACGTAGAGAAGCTAATAGAAGGGGTTGCCAAAGAAAGTTTTAAGGGCTCAGCTGTTTCTTGGTAAAGATTCAGAAAATATGATGGGCGCTAAACCTGGATTGGAAAACCTTTAAGACTTTTGTGACTGAGCTGCAGTACCAGACACAACCCATGGACAACAGTGGCGCTATTTTTTAAATAAATGCAGCCTTTTTTTTTTTTCTAAACCTGGACAACCCCTCTAAAAACCATTCAGCACCAGATAGTCAATGGCATACTGCATAATAATGTGCAGAAACTGTTCTTCTAAACTTATCAGGTGGTACTAGTCTTAGGGATAGCACTTAGCTGGCCTCGGTTTTCCCATGGAGAAGGGTAAGGGCCTGTTCACATCAGCGTTCGTTTCCACTGAGGGGTTCCGTCTGAGGTTTCCGTCGGGTCAACTCCCTCAGCGGACAGTCAAACAGAAACCTAAGCTTCCGTTTCCCTCACCATTGAACTCAATGGTGACGGAAACCTAGCTAATGGTTTCTGTCTTGTCACCGTTGTGACAGGGTTCCGTCGTTTTGACGGAATCAATAGCGCAGTCGACTACGCTATTGATTCGGTCCAAAATAAAATAAAGTTTTCTATTGGACTAAAACTGTAAAATAATAACGTTTTCAATATACTCCCCGCCTTCCCACCACTCCGTGCCGCCGGTTTGTTCAGTCCCGCGCTGTCTGTGTTTGACCTGTCGTTTGATAATCCTTTCATCATGTCCAGCACTTTTTGTTTGTTTTAGTCTTTTACGTTTTTGTTTTTTTAACCCCTCTTTACACCCCACAAAATCTGATTCTTTGCAATACTTACATAGTATACGCATAGAACTCTGCTACATCTGTAGTTAATGTATGAATCTAAAAACAGAAAACCAACTATTGGGTTCAAGTATAGTAAAGTACATTTACCTTCACAAGATCGCACAAGGTTGTCATATCAAGAGACTGAGGGTTAAGGTGACATCACTTTTTATTCCCAGGATTTTCCTACGTACCCCACAATCTTGCAGCGTCTTGACCTGAAGGTGTGTGGAGCAACAAGGTGTCAGTTGTGCAGCATGTGTCATATTGTGCCTTGTGTGTATGTGTTATGTGTTTTTGGCACTTTCCTTGAGAACTTTGTATGCATGCTCTTAAATATGCCCCTAATGGATTATTATTTTTTAAATGTTAAAGTGTATATTCACCTTTTGGTAGATATAATCTACATAAAAAAAGTTGTGGAATTTTGCTGTACCTATCTTGATTTAAAGCCTATATTATATCCCAGAGCTGCATTCACAATTCTGCTGGTTGCATTTGGAAACAGTCAATTGTTTGTCGACAGACACACCCACAACAATCTGGCAGAGCTGTGATAATGCAGCGCCATGTGCTGCAATGCATTTTAGAGGGGCTAGGTTTTTCTTTTACTACATCAGATTACAGTACGATACCTGGCGTATAGATTACACTTCCTGAAATGCAAATAAGGTTTCGTCAATTTTGGTCTCCATTCAGACCAATGCAGGTGTCTGGTCGAAGTTTATCCACCCAGATATATAGAATTTGTAAGGATTTGTGCAGTTATACAGAAAAAAAGTATTTTCATATCAGAGCAAAATAAACTTATTCCACCTCAAGAGAGACAATCACAGTGGGAATTGAGATTGACGAAAATTGTTATGCCGATCAGATACATTTTCTGGTAGATGTGACAGTCTGATTGATCAGTTACACACAAATTTAGCTTAACAGAAGTCTGCCTGGGGTCCAAAAGCTTTGTGTGCATGCCCAGCTTAGGTATTATATGGTCAGACGTTCAGATATTCAGCAGGGGTTGACGTGATATGTGAGATCAGCTGCCTGCAGAATTATGAATGCAGCTGTGGATACAATAGGCTCTAATACATAGACAAGTAGAACAATATATTTACAAAACACAACATCGTATGTAGATTTTATTTAGATGTACACGGAAAATGGTGTTTTGGGGTGATGCATGTGGAGCCGTGACTGCAGTTACCTCCGTAGGCAGTGTCTCAAAATAGTTTAAACATAACCTTAAAGTGAGTGTCCACCCCTGGAGGCTTAAAATTTTGTGCTGGTTAAAGTTTTCAAAGCCGCTGGCTACCGCATACACTCAAATTGGGGAAACGGCATTGCTTGCTGTGCTACGCGGTTTGCGGGATTTCCATTCACTTCTATGGGAGTTACGGAAACTGTGTAACTCATTGAGCTTGGCTGTTTCCATAACCCCGACCACCTCTGCACCGATTTCCCATATGGATTTGGCGGCCATCTCACCCGGTGGGAACGAGGGAGCCCAGATCTTGAGATAGATGCGGGTCCCAGAGCTGGGACCCATATCTATCAGACATTTATGGTATATTCTGTAATTATGCCATACATGCCTGAGATGGTAATACCTCTTTAATATATCTATATAGAGGTCAGAGCGCCGCTTTTCTGATACAGCACTCCAAACCCATTGCATTAATAAAGATAAAATTGTGGCTGCCTGCAGCCGCCACTAGAGGGAGCTTAAGAACGTACTGCAGTATGTAGTCCGCTTTTAAGCTCCCTCTATTGGAGGCTTCAGGTAGCCGGCTACTATCTCTCTATGTAGAGGACTATTAAATATAATATGGGAGACTGTACTATAAAGAATTAAATGTTTCCCTTCTTATTGGTTTTCCTTATATGCCTGAGTATATAGTGAATATTGTTTTTAATTATTCAGGAGGATGGAACGAACAGACCTCAAACTGTGTCCTCACAGAAACTGTCTCCAAAATGGTGCTTCTTGGATTGTGAGTATTAACCTGTATCGATATGTCACCTATATGCCACACAAAACTGGAAGCACAGAACTGAGTGCAAAGAAGGGATGAATTGCTTAACATAATATTAATTAAATGGTTAAAGTGTATGTTGCCCTTTCAACATCATGTTAATGTATAAAGTAAATCTACTTAAAAGTTGTGTAACTTTGAAAAATACATTACGTTACTTATCTTGTCCTAATCCTGATTTACAGTCTGTATTATAGTCCGAAGCTGCATTCACAGTCCTGCAAGCTTCAGAGCTGAAATCTCCCAGCATTCCTTGCGTGCTCAATGTTTGCACATAGCTTGCTCTGAAGACTTGCATTCTGGGAAGTGTAGTCTACACACCAGGCAGTGTCTGCAGTAACTGATATAAGAGAAACGAACTGCTGCCCTGTGTTATGGGAGCTCAGATCAACTGTTTGGGGGGTGTCTGACGACAAGCTTTGGCGACTGTTTCCAATAGCAACAAGCAGAATTCTGAATGTGGCTCTGGAGTATGATACAGGCTGTAACTCATACAAGATAAGTCCTGTAATATTTACATAGTTACTCAACTTATTTAAAGTATATGTGTATATAAACTATAAGGTGGTGGTCAAAGGAGTACACACATAGAATACATGGAGAGTTCGGAAGAATCTGCACCTGCTTTACTTGTATTTTATGATCTTTAATATTTTTTCGTAAACCAGTGCCTATCTATCTTCTCCTGCAGCCACCACAGCCGATCGCTTCTATAGGATTGACCGAGCACAGGTAACTTTGTAAATTATGTATCTATCCGCTTTGTCTTTCTACGGCCCTGTTCACACTGAGTTTTTTTGCAGGCTGAAAAATCCGGGCATTTTGAGGCAGATTTTGACCTGCTTGCACTTCCTTGCCGTGTTTTTTTCGGCGACCATTGAGCGCCGCGGGCGAAAAACGCTTTCTCTGCCTCCGATTGATTTCAATGGGATTTCAGAGGTGGAACCCCGGCAAGAAAGAGCAGAGGCGGTATCGGACGTTTTTTGACGCTGATTCCGACGCGGTTTCTGCGTAATTGTAGGATTGATTTAAGAAAAAATTGACTGGATTTTATTTCAACTTTGTATATTATAAATAAATTCTATGAATGGATGTAGTTGTAAAGTGACTCCTCCTCCAGATAGATGGGCAATAGCAGCAGCTTGCTTTTCTGCCTCTGTTTTGCACCCATCCTATATACAAAACCGGCATATTTCTTATATGTTCTTGTCGGGCTTAGGCTCTGTTTACATCTGTGTCGGAGGCTTGGTTAGGGGCCTCCTTTGCAGATTCCTTAGTTGCTGAATAAATTACGGACACCATAGTGGAAACTTTATGGAACGCATTAAAACCAATGGGTTCCGTCTGGTGCCGTTGGTTTCCGTCATGCGACGGATCTAGCGACCAGTTTTTCGTTTTTTTCTGCTCCTATGCAGAACAATGGAAACCCAAATGCAGATGTGAACACAGCCTAATCTGAATGCCTATGTAAAACCAAAGTAAATATATAGGCCGAGAGATAGATGTGCTAGGTGCGCTGAGAACTTTCATTCTAAACATCCGTGTCTCTTTATAGGAACACTTGAACTTTGTGCTGGAAATTTGCCAGGACGAGCTCTACGTCCTGGACCCGGAACTGATCATTACTCAGTCTGTGGGCACTTCTCCAGCAATGCCTGACTCCAAGGACCACTCTGCAAACCCAAGTAGCCAACATTTCCAGTTCCCACTACTACCACCACCATCCTCTCCCCCGGATTCCCCTGCTGTATCTGATCTTCAGCAGGCATCTGCTTGCCGGGGCAGGACGTGTAGTAATAGCTCCGTCACCCAAATGGATGTGTCATCTGGGCATAGGTATGTCCTGGATCTCTAGGTTGGCATCATCAATGAAGAAGCCATTGTTCTATAATAGGAGTAGATGTGCACCAATTCATATTTACATTGTGATGCGTTTGTCTTACCCGTGTGACCCACCAGATGATTCCTTTGTGTATCGAGTACATTAGTCTTTTTGCTGATTCTTGTAATGCACCAAATCCTTTTTGCCTCATAATCCCATCTATTCATCCCTGGATCCGTCCTGTAAATGTTTTTCACACGTTATAATATCTTTACAGTATAGTCCATGGGATGCCTCAAAGGACTTCTTTAAAATGCTAGAGCAAGATTTTTACATAATGTAAGATTAACCCCTTCCCGCTGCGGCCAGTTTCGACCTTCCTGACAGAACCTTATTTTTCAATCTGACGTGTCACTTTATGTGGTAATAACTTTGGAATGCTTTTACTTATCCAAGCGATTCTGAGATTGTTTTCTCGTGACACATTGGACTTTATGTTAGTGTTAAAATTTGATCATTACGTTCAGTAGTTAATTGTGAAAAACACCAAAATGTAGCGAAAAATTGCAAAAATTTAGAATTTTTATAAATTTATATGCATCTGCTTGTAAAACCGTAATACCGCACAAAATAGCTGCTAGTTAACATTTCCCTCTACCTTAGATTGGCATCATTTTTTAAACATTATTTTTCTAGGACGTTACAAGGCTTAGAACTTTAGCATCAATTTCTTACATTTTCAACAAAATCTCAAAAGGCTATTTTTACAGGGCAGCATAAAGTCGTGCCAGAAACAGTGTTTCCAACGCTGTTTTATTTCCATGTCAGTGATTAGTAGTTTTTATAAAAATCACTTTTTCTCAATCAGTGCCAGGTGGGCCGGGCTATCCGTAGCTCATCAAGATTTAGGACTACATAGTGTACTTGATAGTCATGCACTGTGGCGGACCACGCCCAACCGAGACTGATTAGCAGCTTTCTTCCTATGCGCAGTATGGTGAGAAAGCTGTCAATCAGCGGCCAGTAGGCGGGGCTATTTGCAGCTCTATGAATATTGGCTTCATGAGAAAAAGTGATTTTTATAACTGATCGTTGACAAGTAAGTAATACAGCGTTGGAATCGGGGTCTGTGGCACTACATAAACCTGGTGATAGATTCCTCTAGGTAAAAATGTCCCACCATTTCATGTCTATAACGCCTGTGCAGGCCTCTGCGCCTCCATTGTAACAGACAACAAATAGACTCTGTGTAGTCTAATCCTGCAGTTATCCATCCATCCATCAGTCCATTTGTGCCCTACTTTTTGCTAACATGTATTCTAGGCAAGTAGTAGGGGACAGGTGGAAGAGAGTATCACTGCAAGTTCAGACTACACAAGGTTTTTTGTAGTCTGTTACCATGGTGAAACATAGGCATGCAAATGAGCAGTATACACAAAACTGTAGTAACATTTTTAATCACAAAGCTCCTTCATTGTAGATGCATTGGAGTAATAAAAAAAATGGTTGTGAAGGTTGACTTACACTTTTAGGGGTATATAATGTTTTAAGGAGTCGTCTTCTGTGATGTTTTCAAGTTCTATTCAGCCAATTCTAGGAAAGCTAAGTGACCGTACATTTCGCCTCCGTTACAGTTTCTATAGAGTGTCAAAAAGCTTTTTAAAACTCCTGAATGGCTTATCTGCCTTCTTCATGGAGTGTTAGGATTAAGACTATGTTCATACTTGTTGGTTCTGCCATAGGTAAATAAATCTGATGTGGACTTTTCAAAAACTCTGCAGGCTAAAACTTGGATTTCTGGCGCGGACGTGCCAACGGATCCGCATGCGGGTTGGCTCCATTACAATTTCCGATGCGAAATCTCTGCATATAATTGAGCATGTTGTGGATCGTACAGATTTTTTTACGATGCATGTGAATAGGGTTAGAAAGACCCAAATTCGCTTGCATTGGAAGGATAATATCCGTGGATTTTGTAAGGATTTAGGTGCAGAAGCCACACCTACATCCTCGCCAAATCCTGGACCTGTGAACATGACATGATCTTATAGTTCTGTGTTACTCCATAATTTGCCATTTCGCTGCCTGAAAAACTTTTGTGATAACCCCTAGAGTAGTTCTAATGGTGGAAGTTTCTGTTGTCACCTTTGGACACCAGCGGGGGAAGAAAAATATATAACTTAGTAAGCAGTGAATACAATTGTGGACACCTTGACTGCAGAGAACAACCCAAGGCTGCAGGTTTAAGGTGGGAATGATGGTGGAAACAACAAAGAACACAAACATATACATAACCTTCACATACCTCTCGGCCAGGCGGGACTGTGCAAAGAATGGGCTGGATGTTATCATTACGGTTAACAAGCGTCTCTTAAGATTGTATGTGCATCTCCCGCTGCTGCTCAGCCTTATGCAACTCCATAGACGTCTGCACCCAAATCATAAATCCTACAAACACAGTAAAAGTCAATAATAAACCAATAACGTCAGTCCAGGGGATTGGTTTCTCCAATATAGATTATTTGCCAAGCTAGAAGTGGGACAAAGCATAAGGTCAGTGCACAGTACATTCATTCATTGCTTCATTCTGAGCTTAGTATACATTATATCTCATATCTTAGTAATATCTCAGTATTTTCTTTTTCCCACGAAGGCTTGGTGATCCCAAATGTCAAACCTTCTTACTAAAACAATGATACATCCCGCTTATGGTTTGTGTTGCTGCATAAGTTGCGGATTTGTTATCTGGGGGGTCTAAAAAAAGCTGACTGACCACTTCTCTAGAAGCTTTAATGGCAGATATACTGGTAGTCACAAAGCTTTCCAGGAAACCTTTAGAAACGTTGTTCATTTGTTTCTTACAATATGTCTGTCTCTGTGAAAGCAGAGTGACCGCCAATAGGGACACCATTACAGCTCCCATAGAGGTTGGTATACAGATTTCCCGGTTTTGTGAATGGCAAATATGCCCAGTTAAAGACCTGTCACTAGGTCATATAAGTTCAACTGGTTATCTGACCTGAATAGCGCTGTCTCCCTGACTCCAGCGCTGTTTTCCTTTTTTTCCTGGACCCCTCCGTTCCAGAGATATGGCCCACTGTAGTGTTGGCTCCCTATATGCTAATTTGCTGTAGTTAGCCAACAGGGCATGAACTACCCTCAAGCTGCCTCGCACTGATTGGTCAGCATCAGAGGCAGGGTAGCTAGCTCCACCCCATTGCTAACTACAGCATATTAGCATATAGGGAGCCAACACAACAGTGGGCCATATCTCTGGAACAAGGTGGTCCAGAAAAAAAAAAAAGCAGTTCTGGAATCAGGAAGACAGCGCTCTGCAGGTAAGTTAACTAGTTCAACTTATATAACCTAGTGACCGGTTCTGTTTAAGCAGCAATACACCCCTCTTCCCTATTCTTTATGGTAAATGTTTGCTGATTTGTCATTCAGGGGTCTAGGAAAAGCTGAATGACCACCCTTGAAGAAGCTACAATGTTGGATCTACTGGTTGTCACCTAGCTTTCTCAGAAACATACAAAAATGTATCTAATTCAGTAGTTAGCCGTTTCTGGTAACGCTAGATGGCAACCAATGTTTCTATCGTTGTAGTTCCCACAAGGGTTGTCATCCTGTTCTGCCAGTCTCGAATGGTAGGATGCTGTATGACAAACCCCTATAGGATCTAAGGATGTTGGGATTGGGGGGGCCTCAGCTATATGCCAGAGTGGAGTAGAAAGTGGAGGCAAAGAGTATCTCCCGCTCTGGCGGACTTGGCAGAACCTTTTATTACCGAACCCACCATTCAGTGAATGGGCGCCATTTAAAACTACATTTTACCTGGAGCGGCTCCCACCACTTGCCCCTCGCAATTACAGCTGATCACAAAATGATACAGCAGCCGGACCTGCACCGATCAACTCGACACCTTAAGAATGATATCCATATTGGTTATCACCCATCTTTTTCAAAAATCAATATAATACTATAAGTTAAAGGGGTTGTCCAATTTAGATAACCCATTTTCATACAATTTATTAGGGAATTCTGAGCTAATACAGGTCCTCTGTTCAGGATCTTCATCTCTTGGCCAGAGTGGAGAGAGGTTACATAGAGCGTCTCTCGCTCTGGAGGACCTGTCCTGCATTACATTTAAATAGGCACTGTGTAATTCTTAGTTTATCCTTTTGGCGGCGCTGCAGGGAAATATAACACTTACTGATAGTTTTCCCCACAGATTACAACTGATCGCTGGGGGTCCTAGCAGGGGGACACTTTGTTGTTGTGCTTATTATCAAAGGACCCTTCTAAGTAGAAATGGTCCAAAGGGGCGATCCCCTTAACAAGGACTTATTTTTCCTGTAAATCTTTTTTTAATTTCTGGGGAAGTTATCTTGCAATCTTGGTAATTTGTGCCAACCACATTATCCCAGAATCCCTACAATTATATTATTCTGGTTGTGGCATGTAAATAACATCGCATGATTTACAAGTGGGAACGGTCCTATGTACGGACATGCAAAGTTAACATCTGTTTTTAATAAAAATGTATAAACTAAACAAAGCGTCCATCGGATCCATTACACTAGCGAGCCATAAAACTCTCAGGGTGACTGCAGAGCATCTCAGCAGGAGGCTTCACATACCAAAATTTGACTTTCTTAGTCATCAGGATGTGCTTTAATTTGCAGGAAACGCTGATTGCATGAAATTCTGCGAAATAAATAACTTGCCGAATATTCCTGACGTATGAGAGCGGTGATGACTGCCCGTTACACGCTGCTGATTGGCAACACAAATCAGTCAGCGCTGCGAATAAGCGGATTCACGGAGGGGTTGTCCATCTTCATCTGTCATCACTATGCTACTACTATACAAATTATTTCAGAATGATATAATAAATTTGTTCTGCACTATATGAGGATGACAAGCAGTATATCCGTCCGGCTTTCCCAAAAAACCTAACTGCAAATTCATCTAGTCATGCAGCAGTTTGGGAATGGGGTGTGTTTTACTGTATAAATAGGCAGTTTTACTATTCAGGTATTGCAGAAAGCTGGATGAAAATCCCTTTGAAGGTTTATTCAGTTTTCTTAGAAACAGATAAAACATAGAAATGGCTGAATAGTATTTGTAACCGCTTTAAAAAAAAAAAAAGGGAGCAAATCAAGACCTTTGTGGCGTCCTGCGGTTTTGATTGCGTCCATTAGCCAGGAACTGAGCCAACTCCTTTTTTTTTAATCAGTTCAAGTTTATTCAACAAACTCCACAACAGTACAGGTCATTATACAATCTGATACATTGCGAAAACATAACTTCAAGGACCCAAGCATGTATTTCCAACAAAACATTCCCCTTTCCCCAACTCCCCCCTGCAACCCCCAGCCGGCCATCACGTTACAGGCTTCCCTAGCCTATCTCCTTCCCAGTTCCGCTCCCCATCCCACTCCAACTCTCCATATGTACACTCCCGTCAGTAGCACCATTCCTGAATGTGGGACCCCGCCACCCCTGCTCCAGTGCCACATGTGCCAGTAGTATTCCCTGGAACCTCAGGACCATTTAGATTGAAACAAGCGCGCGGAGCGCCAGGAGTTCCGAGGAAGCACACCCAGAGTGATCAATCCACCTAGCCCATTGTTTTTCAAACTTATTCTTGGACAACTGAGCCAACTCTAATGTCGCAATCTGGGGACCATCAGAAAACCCGATCTCGAAAAACGTCTGGACAGTGAGATCTCTATCTGTAGGAGAGAGGGAGTAAAGTTGTAGAGGTTTTAACAAAATATTCAGGGTCTTCAGAAACCCCATTATCAAATACACTATTAAGCACTTCTAAGTCAATAAAGGGGGTCCCAATTCTGGACACTCTTCTGTTAACTGGAGTAGAGCAGAAACAAAAAACATCTCTCACTCTGGAGGACCCAACACATCAATCATTAAATGAACAGCCCGTTCATTTCAATAAGTTGTGTAATGCTTCATTTCCCCTGCGGCGGCGCTGTGGAGGAACAGAACACTTGTTGCCAGACTCCGCCTTCGATTACAGATGATCCCTGGAGGTCCCTGCAGCAGGAAACCATGTGATCAGCTTATCACCGGCGGACCTATCTTACAAAATCGGATTCTCCAAGTCAGGCAATCACCTTCTCTGTACTCTGAAACGATGGTATTTCTGCCATACGCAAAAATAGACTAAAATTAAAAAAAACTAGGTGTCTTCATTATGTATATGAAGCACTGCCCCCTGCAGGATAATAGTATAGCACCTTACAAAGAAGAAATTTGGAAAACCATATTTTAATTATATTTTTCTTTTGTTTTTAGAAACGGCAATAACCTCTCCGATAATAACCCAGGTGAGTATTTAACGAAACATCCGCTAAGGAAATTTCTTCCTGAATTATGGTATTGTGAAAAGTTTACATTTTTGTGTTATTGACACAATAAACTTCTTTTTTTTTTTTTTAGATGAAACTTTATTGGAATCTGCAAAAAACGACGACCTTGAAAAGGTATATATATGATTTTGAGAGGAGGTTGCATTAGCAAATTAACTTTTGCGCATATTACATATGAGGAGAGGGTTGGGTGGTTCTTGGGTAATGACTAGATGGAATGTAAAGGAATGAGCATCTGTGGGCAGCACGATGGCAGGGGATGGGCCTTGGAATACTGCAATGTGGGCATGACTTGCAGGGTTCTATTAGCGGATTTCATTGCCATTTCTTCATATTCTCTCTTTGATCTTAGTTCAGAGAAGCACATCACGCTGGCGGCAACCTGACTCAGAAGGACTTCAGTGGCTGCACGCTGTTACATCACGCAGTTAATGCCGGGAGTAAAGAGATTGTCAAATATATTATTGAGACTGGTGAGTGTTTGTGTAATTAAAAAAAAAGTTTTTCAAATGCAGATTTCTTTGAGAAGTATAAATCTGTGACTTTACCTGCGACCCCTCAAAGTGGCCTCTTTATAGGTTAAGACTCTGGTCACATCTGCAGTGCTGGATCCGTTATTCGATGGACACCACCGGTGCCATAGTACCTTATTGACGTGCAATGGGGTCTATCTGGTTCCGTCAACGTTTCTGTCATTTTGATGGGAAAAATAATGTTGGAGCCTCCAATGCATATGTGAAAAGAGCCTAAGAATTTTCATAGCGGATTCATTGGACAACTTATTCTCAGAATAAAGCTGTCCCAACGATCGGCTGATTGCTGCGGGTTCTTCTGTAGCCAACGGCAATCTGTTGTTATGGCCAAAGTAAGCTGGGGTACAAGTCAACCTAACATTTACAGTATATGTTCTAATAAGGCTTATGCAAAGGGGTTATCCCATCTGGACAAGCCCTTTAAGAATGAACTTTATACTTTCATTACCTTGAAGAGGATCTGTCACTAGTTTAGTAATGCACAATCTCCTAGCTAATCTAGTAGGTGCTGTCACACTGATAATGATAGTGAAAATTGTGTCTCAAAAAGTTTATTATTTTAAGTTATGAGCTTTTTCTAAATATGCAAATGAGGCTATACTAGACAAGTGGGAGGTAACAGCAGCGATTCTTCTAAGGTGGAGCCTCCTCACAGCCTCTGACGCTGTCCTATCAGCATGAAGCTGCTTCACACAGTGTGAGAGACTGAGGCTGGAGGGAAGGGGATCACTTCAAACAGCCATATCTCTGGCTGTGGACCACCTTGAACAGCCAGTTCTGGTGTTATATGAAAGAGGAGATTCTAATCTTTCATATGACACCAGGATCGCAGTTCTAGCTGTGACACAACCGGAGGCATCACGGGAATGGTAGCTGTATACTATATGATCACACTGTGTTGCTGGCTGTGAAGAAGAGAACTACCGCCCAGAGTGAAAAGAAAGAGTCACCTCCTATTTGAAAAGTATAGCCAAATTCTCATATTTAGAAAAATACTCATAACTTTGCAAATAGTAAGTGTTTTTGGGAAAAATCACCCTGTGGTTACCAGCATCACAGCGCCTCTTAGATTAGTTAGGAGATAGGGAATTCAAAAAACTAGTGACAGATCCTCTTTAAATAAGTTGTCTCATAACAGACAACCCCCGGAAGAGCTCCTGAAACCACTCGGCAAACATGTTCTTGGCAGGGAGGGCCGCTGCCAGCCCGATAGGGGAAATATAGAATGACCTGGCTCATAGAGCACAGGATGCCACCTTTATGACATCCATGTGCCCTCGTAGGGCATATAGATGGGGGTTGTCCTAATTGGACTTATCAGAAGAAATAATTTTATGCTTTTACAGATAATCAGCGGGGAATTTGCCTTGTAGCCTGCCCTCCACAGGCCGCCATATATATTGTAGCGGGTGAATAGGCGGGGTGACCACAACTTTCCTTTAATAGCTGAAAATCACACCGACTTTTAGCAGGAGAGATTCTGCTAATGTAAATGTCTTCAACCCCATGTGTCGTGGCTGTATGTGCACTATATAGATGAGGTTTTTTGGGGGGTAGACCTTGTATATATGAATAATGTCTGTATATGTTACCGAATCCAGTCTTCTCCTGCTGTAACATTTCTTTCCAGACAATCACTTTTTTTTCTTTCTTCCTCTTGTCAAGCTCCGTCTGAAATCCTGGATGTTGCAGAGCTGAAGAAGTAAGTTTTACAACTGAATGCCTGCCAAGATTCGTTATGTGGGCTGAGGTGCTGAGTCATGAGCGTTAAAGAGGCATTAATGTCAAAAATGACTCAGAAGAGGAATGTTACTTATAAAAGTGCAATAATTGTCTAAAAAACAAAAAGTGATCTCTACGGAGGTCTTCGTTGCTGACACTGCACTCATTTGTAGTTGTCCCTTAGATAATATGCGCTCACTGCATACAACGCGGACAGCTGCCACCAACGGAAGATATTCCATTTAGGCTAGGGCTCTGCGGCAACACAAATTTGCTGCAAAAGTACGGCTCTTAGGCTGAGTTCACATCACCGTCGCTTTCCGCTGAGGGGTTCTGTCAGAGGTTTCCATCGGGTTACCCCTCAGCGGAAAGGCAGACGGAAACCTCAGCTTCCGTTTCCCTCACCATTGATATCAATGGTGACGGAAACCTAGCTAATGGTTTCCGTCTGTCACCGTTGTGACGGGGTTCCGTCGCTTTGACGGAATCAATAGCGCAGTCGGCTACGCTATTGGTTCCGTCAAGAACAATGGAACCCTGTCACAAAGGTGACAGACGGAAACCATTAGCTAGGTTTCCGTCACCATTGATATCAATGGTGAGGGAAACGGAAGCTGAGGTTTCCGTTTGCCTTTCCGTTGAGGTGTTAACCCTCAATTGAAGGGCAACGGTGATGTGAACAGGCCCTTAGGTGACTTCAAAAAGTTGCAAGTGTAAACCACAAAAATTCAACATGGTCAGATTTTTAGCGATGATCGCCAGGTTCCTTGCAACTTTTTTTGTCTATAGGGAAATGTTAAAGTTACCCATGCGGTAGTGGTAATGCCAAATTTTAACTAGCTACTTGCGAGCGACTGTGTCGCTCTGTAGCCTTAAACCAGATAAGTTTACCAACTCCAAATAACAGTTCTACGTTGCTCCAAGGAAAAAAAAAAATCCAATATATTCACGTTTAAATTTGGTGCCGTTCATATGCCACCCTTCCCCATGTTCCCACCCTGCTGCTTCATCCATAGAGCTCCATTAGCCAAATAAAGGCCAAAAGAGTGTCCTTTTACCGTATGCCAGTATATGGCGGAAAAAAAAATAGAATAGCGTAGTATACTGTGTGGTATACCATTTTTTTTTTAACATTGGAGCTTATGGGTGATGGATGCCACTGTTAGGCAACCGTCACATCGTACATTTAAACGTATACATCGGGAGCTTTTCCCGGCATATACATTACAGGTCTGCTCAAAAAATGAGATCTGAATGGGGCCATGTTTTTGTAAAAAAAAAACAAAAAACATTTAGGTAGGGAAGACAAACAAGGAGATGGAGTTAGTTGGGTTTACAGGGCCCCATCCCGGAAATAGTTGATCACAGAGAACGATAGATTGCATTCAACCACACACAGCAAATGCAGATAAGATAGCCTTTAGGTTTATCGTCCCTATAAGGGCTCATTCAGATGAGCGTGTATCTCGTCCGTGTGACAGCCGTTAAAACAACGGCCATCACACGGACCCATGTATTTCATTGGGGCCGGTCACACGACCATTGTTTCAAGGGTCCATGAAAAAAATAGGACCGGTCTTATTTTCCTGCGTGTCACACATCCCACCATAGACTCTAGTCTATGGGGGATCCATGACATCGCTCCCTGCACGGGTGAACCTCCTACGTGAAAAACTGCAGTTTTTCACGTCTGAGGTTTGCTACGCTCGTCTGAATGTAGCCTTAGTGGGAGTGAACTACTATTTTAACCTTAAAGCTAATCTTTAAGGGAACCAAAAACAAATGGAGAAACTTTTTATCTCTTTCAATCACAATGGAGGCTAGTAGTTCAATTCTCATAGTGACTCTGAGAGACATGCTGTATTTTCGACCTGGTGACAAGTTCCCTTTAAGACTTTGCCATGTCCATAGCTTTTTATAATTCTCAATGGAAAAGTACATTTTCATCTGACTCGCTCTTTTTTTTTTTTTTTCCTTCTTGTCTTTCAGTGGGGAGACCGGTCTGCACCTCGCGGCATCTCTTCGTCAGCGCACCATCTGTCATTACATAGTAGAAGCAGGGGCATCACTCATGAAAACAGATTTGCAGGTAAATGTTCAGAATAAAAAATTCTCAGAGTTCGTGGTTAAAATAGACAGGTGCGGCTTTACTGTGGAATTTTTGGGGTGGATCTGAAAGTTAAAATACATCGGCATTGACAATTTTTCTTTAGTTCTTACATAGAATGGGTTAACATGTTTTCCCCCAATATTAGGATTCCACCATAGTTTTTCCTGGTTTTATAAGCTATATTATATATTTTTATTCACTTAGAGGCTCTGTCACCAGATTATCAAATCCCTATCTCCTATTGAATGTGATGGGACGGTGATGCTGCTGCAAATTCAACTGTACGCCTGGAGCTGATGTGTCTTCTCTCTTCCGACGCCAAGGTTGAAGGACCTGTGGGAGACGTCATCATTCCCAGCCAGCTTCTTTCACTGCAGACACAGAGTGACGTCACCCACAGGTCCTTCAACCTTGGCGTCGGAAGAGAGAAGACACATCAGCTCCAGGCGTACAGTTGAATTTGCAGCAGCATCACCGTGTCAGGTAAGCATAGTAAACTCCCTAGAGACGAGCATATTAACCTTTTGGACGCCTGGAGCCGATGTATCTTCTTAGTCCGACGACAAGCTTGAAGGACCTGTGGGTGACGTCACGCTGTGTGTCTTTAGTGAAAGAAGCTGGGTGGGAACGATGAGAAGTATATGATGCTGATTTGTCAGCGTCATACACTTCTATTCACAACTCCCAGTTGGTAAAAACACAATACACGCCCAGTTGGTAATAGAGAAAACACACCCAGTTGTCCATTGAAAAGCTCATTTGCATAAATATAAAATTGCTCATAACTTGGGCAACTGTTATCTACATTGCAGCGCCGATCACATTCAATAGGAGATAGGGATTTGATAATCTGGTGTCAGAGCCTCTTTAAGTCTCTACTGTACTATTAGTTTCAGGTGGAAAAATCAAGTTTAAGTTACGGCCCAATGTTTTATCCTGATGCGCCCATCAAGCTGTTGTATTGAAAACTGTTTAGCTCTTCTGATGGTCTTAAAGTGATTGTCCACTTTGGACAATCCCTTTTTCTTGAGATTCCCCTGATTATAAGATTATTGCATGGTGTCCTCCAGCTGGAACCCCCCAATGATGAGCTGTAATCTGGGGGGAACCCGGCAGCAAGTGTTTTATTTCCCCTGCAGGGCCACCACAGGGGAAAGAAGCATTACACAGTGCCCATTAAAATCAATGTAAGGCTATGTTCGCACTGATTTTAACATGTGCATTTGGCAAAAGCATCAGGAAAGCTTCTGGCGCTTACACTGAATGTATCCATAGAGCCACATTGGCCTCTCTAAGGCCAAAAGAATATCCTCATGTCATACATCTGGGCGAAATGCGTCGGCGTACCTATTTTTAACCATATTAAATAGCGTGGTCGGCTGAGCTATTCAATACAGAGGCATCCAACTGTTTAGCTCTTCTGATGGTCTTAAAGTGATTGTCCACTTTGGACAATCCCTTTTTCTTGAGATTCCCCTGATTATAAGATTATTGCATGGTGTCCTCCAGCTGGAACCCCCCAATGATGAGCTGTAATCTGGGGGGAACCCGGCAGCAAGTGTTTTATTTCCCCTGCAGGGCCACCACAGGGGAAAGAAGCATTACACAGTGCCCATTAAAATCAATGTAAGGCTATGTTCGCACTGATTTTAACATGTGCATTTGGCAAAAGCATCAGGAAAGTTTCTGGCGCTTACACTGAATGTATCCATAGAGCCACATTGGCCTCTCTAAGGCCAAAAGAATATCCTCATGTCATACATCTGGGCGAAATGCGTCGGCGTACCTATTTTTAACCATATTAAATAGCGTGGTCGGCTGAGCTATTCAATACAGAGGCATCCAACCGAAAAGCAGATACCGTGCAGTATATATTTTTTTCTTTTTATAATGGGAGTCAATATCTCTGATGAACCTAATGCATGGACGTATGGGTCTTCCACGGTGGGAGACCATTTTTTGTAGCCACTCTCCACTCTGGAGAATAGATAAGAATCCAATTTGCTCTGAATCAATAATAATCCTTATACAGCGCCAACATATTCCACCGCGCTTCACAATTGGCGAAGTAAAATAACAAATGATCAAAACAGAACAAACAATCAGGCAAAAGGAGAGTGGTCCATGCCCATAAGAGCTTACAATCTAAATTCCCTAATAGGGTATTTAAAAAAGAGCTTTTCCAAACCAGACAACCCCTTTAAGTGATCAGCGTTGCACAGGGGGCTTTTTGAAAACCAGAAAGGGAAGGGTAAGGCCCCGACTGGGCCAGGGTCTCCACCAACGCAGCATGGCTCTGTGAACCTGGGAGATGTCACTGGTCATAGGTGTTGGTGACACATATCAGCGGGTATAGCCGGTTTTATTTTTCGTTTTTTTTGTCTAGAGTGGTCTGATTTATTATTTATTTCTTTTTTGTCTGTTTTTGCACCCAGCCAGAATGATCCTGGGTATGTGTGGGTAGATCATGTTGAATTATATGAAGAATTCCAGATACCTTGTATTCACAGGTGTACTCTTGTGTCACATATCTACTCCGCATCACGTATGGGCTCATTATAAGTGCAGCTGTACCCCTCTGCCTTATTTGTACCCCCCCTTTTCTTCCTCGTCCCCCCCCCCTCCCCTAGAACTATGACAGCTGCAGATACAGAGGCGATTGGTATGAAAACTAAGGGGGGTAAAGCAGACTGGGCGGGGGCACAAAGAGCAGGAATTGTTAGCAGAGGGGTTGACAGAGGCTGAGGAATTCCAGACAGCTGCCGGCAGCCATGTCACCCCCCCCCCCTCTTAAATTGCCCCCCTTCCCTGCAGCTGCAGGTTTTAATGTGCATTCCTTACACAGGCTGGTACTGAGACAGCCTCCCTAATGATGGGTCAGTGAGACCTACATTCTCTGCAAATGTTAGTTTAATATCTTCTGGCATCGTTTTGTTAGTAATGGTGAACCCCGTGCCAATATATTTTAGAGTTTTAGTAAAGTTGAGCTTTATGGGACCTATTCGGCATTATGTGCACTTTAGTTTTGCCTCTCTTTTTTTTTTGTGCATCTCTCTTGCTATTGTATCCACAATACATTTGCTGTAGGACATTACAGCTCTGTATCTATATGTATAAGGAATCCATCTTTGAGAATTGATGCAGGTACCAGCACTAAGGCCTCATTCACACGAGCGTATCCGATTTACGCACGTGAATCTGGTCCGAGTGTGTTGCGTTATGCATCAGTGGGCTTTGCGAGTAGCATGCGTTATTCACGCACTCGCAAAGCACTTTTTTTTTTAATTATTATTTTCAATTGAATTGATGCGTTCATCACACACCGCACCCATTGACTTCAATGAGCGCGTAGGTGCGTGACAATGCACCAATATAGGATATGCAGTGAGTTTCATGCAACGCACTCACGCTGCATGACAAATCACGCATGTGTGAATGGCCCCATTGAGAACAATGGGTCCATGTGCTGTACGTTGTTTCAACGCACAGCACAAGGACGTGATTCACGCTAGTGTGAATGGGGCCTAAGGTTCTAGCACTGCATCTCGGTACTCATCCCTTATAACATAATCCACTCCGCCGCCCCAAGAATGTATAGCTGGCAAACTCTGTTACACATACATAGATGGATCCAAAAAGACCTGACACTGCAGATAGAAAACTATGTCTATGGCCAGCTTAAAGTGGATCTCCACCATTGAACACTACTTGGTTGTTTTTAATCTATATAAGTCCAAAGTTCTGTGCTGATTAATTTCTTAATATATTTTTATAGAGCTCAGAACGTTTTTCTGATAAGTGCTCCAAATCATCTGCATAGACCTAGAGTTAAAATATATTATTCTGACTGCCTGCAGCCACCACTAGAGGGAGCTTACTGCATACCGTGCTATTTTTGCATTCAATGTATAAGCTGTATGCAGCAAGCGCATAAGCTCCCTCTAGTGGTGACTGCAGGCGGTCAGAATGATATTTTCTAACTCTGTCTATGCAGGGGTTTTGGCGTTTCAACCACTAGAAATATAAATTAAGAAATTACTCAGTACAGAATTTTGGATATTTTGCAACCCATTTGACAAATGTTCCCATAATTAATTAGGATATTTCTCTATAAATACTGCAGCGACCTGCAGTACTTTTCACTCATTAGCCTTTATCTTTCCATATACACACACCCAACCTTATGCACCTTAAATCCTTCCCCCAAGTTTGCCTGTTAAATTCCTGGTAATGGGATGACTCATATACTCTAAGTAATATTAACTTTAGGATGAGTCAAACAAGACAAAGAGCAGTCTGCCAGAAATAATAGGGAGAGCACCTTAAGACTTCTTGGCACAGCAGCTATTGCCTGCAGTACGACACTAAACAGTGCTTGACCGTATTGTCACCTTTGCTATTCTGGAAATATGAAGTATTTCGTTATTCAGTGTCCTCGCTTCATGTCCTTGTTTTACTGTGTTAATGATCCCTCTGGTTCGGAGTTACTTTACAGAAAATCTTTGGGACTCGCGTAAACAGCAATTAATCATTATTACTGGAATCGGCATAAGTGACCTGATAATGCAGCAGGGCTGCCAGAAACTATATAATGTTTAAATACATGTTTGGCTATAGAATACACAGCGGTTTGCCGCCTAGTGCAGGGCCCGTGGGGGCGGTGTATGGCACTGGGATTCAAAGAACAGCAAAGAAAGAAACCCTGTGTCATGCACCGCCCCCTTAGGTTCAGTTATAGGCATATTACAGTGTATCAGTTTTGCCTAAAGTGTTCCTTTAATTGGGTCTCGTGACCCACAGTATATAGCTAGATTCCAGTGATGCCCGTAGTACAACATCCAAACTATTTGGCATTCCAAAACAGGAGTCCCAATAGTCTGGAAAATAGAAAAATAATCTGTGTTTAAAATCTTAGATTCTAGTATCCTCACCTTCACGGTTTCGCCAAGCTCTTGCCCGACAACAAAATAATACCACTCCATAGACCATAATTGTGACAAGTTTGTGAACCCATGCCATCTTTTCCTCATTCCACTGATAAATTAACTTATCTGGAGCTATTACTGTAGCGTATACAAGTCATACACTGTAATTACAATATATATATAACTGTAACATTGTTTGAAATTCATTGTCTGAATAGTCTTAATAAAACGAGTAAGATAAAAAAGATTCTAATATCCAGCAGCGGGTTACCCAATTCTGCCAGTCTGACATTAGATAGGCATTTTATTGCAGATTGGGCAGAGATCAGGCCCCTGACACGACTGCCACTTCAATGATTGCCTCACAATTTTGGGGCATTGGAGTTGAGTTCAGCAAGAGCAATGTTGGCATGGGGTTAGTATGTTCTCCCCGAGCTTGCAAGAGTTTCCTCTGGGTACTTTGGTTTCCATCACTCTCCAAAAACATACCGACTTACTAGTTAAAGGGGTATTCTCTCCATCAACATATCAACAGGATTTGCCATGAATTTATGATTTGATGAGGATACGACCACAGGGACCCCCTACCTATGGTCAAAACTAAGGAGCGGCATTGCCCCTTTTGGCTCCGGTCAACTGTGCTCGGTCTTTGTAGACACCAGATCAGTCTATTACATCCTATTGTGAGCCACACTGCGGACAGGGAGTGATAAAAATCTGTACAGTGCTGTGGAATATCATGGGAAATACAGAAATATAATGCACTTATCTATGTATTTCAGGGAGACACTCCAAAAAACCGCGCTGAGAAAGCGAAGGACCCCGATCTTGCTGCTTACCTGGAGAGCAGACAGCACTATCAAATGATCCAGAGAGAGGACCAGGAAACAGCTGTGTAACAAGAAGCCTCTTCCCCAGAAAGACACTTACTCTCTCCGTCGTACAGAATTTTTTTTCCTAAACTTCTCCCCTATTCCGAAGGGGGGGGGGGGAGAACTGCACCTTTCTCCCAGACTTAGATCTTACAAGAAGCCTTACTGTACGTTTCCTCGAAGCCACGTCTATTGTACTTGGCACCTGCTAGAACCACTAGCTACTTATCAACACATACTCCCAACATTTCAGTGTTTCTTCTACAGAAACCATCGAACCTTTACTACCTGTTAAAGAACGCTCTCCTGACCACGGGAGGAGGCGCGTAAGCTGTGGACAACCTAGAGACAATGGCTCGATGACTAACTTTAGTCATTTTTGATATGCTTCCATGCTAGAAATGTCCTCCTTTAGTGACCTACTCACTGTGCTTAGCCCCCAATTTAGCTGTATTTTTGTATTCACATTGTGTCAGGCTATCTAGTGCTGTCCTCTTGGTCATTTCTGAAGATGTAAGACTCTCCTCGTGCTTACTATATATTTTTTCTTGGATCCCGTAGGGCACATGACTGCCCTGATCTTGCACATATGGTCTCTGCAACTGGGGCTAGTTTACATGCGTTCACCTCTCATGTGATGACTCTCGTCATTTATTTTTTTGTGTAAAGATGTATCTGTTGTTTTTTTTGTTTTGGTTTTTTAATCCTCATTAGTTGTGTGCCGTGTAGATATAAGGACATGTTGAAGTGTATATACATATGTACATGTCGTTTCTAGAAAAGAGAGACCTGCCTTTTCGAAGCCTCTACACACAGATACTAATTCATCGATCTAGTATCTGTAGACATGGGAATTAGAGCAGGAGTAGGAATTATTTTCTTTTTTTGTACATAAAATGTGTGACTCGTTCATGTCCAGGGTATTATTCAAGTGTTAGACCATGTTTACACTGGATCATAAAGTCGTAATGGTATATAACCTACCAGTATAACTCTGTTGACCATCCGTTGGTTCATTTCATCCATTTTACTTATGGCAGCCATTTTGAAGCCGTTCAAGTTGAGGGCTCACTGTGCTAAAAAAAAATCCTGTCAAGCGGAGATCATTTTTGGCCACGACTACTTGGTGACTTTTGTAAAGCCTGGCACTAGAAACTGTACTACTGGCATGTCGCCGTCACATGATACGACTCAATGTGTATCTGCTCATGGTCATCACAAATCCAAAGTCTCTGTGTGGCCCCTGCCTACTAGCGACAGAATACATGTATGAAAATTGGCGGACAAAATGGCTGTCTTCAATACATGTGGGTTATGGATTCACTGTAAGGTTGGCGCAGTAGCCATGTTTTGTAATTCCTCTTGCTCGTGTTTCAATGAGGTTTCACCGTGACCTGTTCAGTGTGATTTTAGTTGTTTTATTTAACTTATTGCCTGTTTTTCTAATCAATGTTTTCATTTACCATTTTGTAATAAGATCAGAGCAAGGCCTCAGACCACGGAATAACAAATGTAACTCATGACCGTATCCTGGCCAATTTTATTGCTCGACAATCAAAGATAAATTTTTAAGGGTGTGGGTGAGTTGCCCTTTGCCCTAGATCTCCAGCGTCCCCTATAGATCTGTATACAAACCTAGCCGAGCGGAATTGCATGCTTTATTTTTTAAACTCAGCCTCTGTCCTCAGCACTTTACTGTTAGAAGTGATTGGTAAAACTTTGCACATCCCCAGGGATTAATAAGTGAAGTGAACTCAAAGCAATATGTCTACGACACACAGAATTAAGTGCATTGAAACCTGAATGTTTAATGTCTAATGAGCAGGAAAGCAGCGGCTAATCACATGAATGCCTCACATCGGGCAGTACACGACCAACCGCACTATTTGTACGTTTCGTGTCTAGTCAGACCCGAAACGCTTATTTCATCATGGTGGTTTGTGTGTGTTTTTGTGAGGACGCTACACCTCTCCTGTGGAGCGACCTGCAGTCAGCGTGATGTGAAAAAATGTGTGTATGTATATATGTATGAAAAACAGTGCAAAGCAGAAGTGTTGTCCATGGTAACCAATTAGATCCCAGCTTCCATTTTTCTAATGCAACTTAGAAAATGAAACCAATCCCCTGATTGGTTGCTATGGGTCACATGCGCATGCTGTTCTTTATAAACACAGGTGTACTAGGCCAAATGAGGCCTAGTACAGTCGCTAAGAGAGGACTTGCCCATAGCAACCAATCAGATTACCACTGCAGGTTTGATAGTGAAAAAGGAGATCTGATTGGTTGCTATGGGCAATTTTGGGCCCACTATGGTGGTTGATGCATAAGAACATTAAATAGACCGCAACATGGTTTTATGTCTGAGTAATTTCGAGAGAAATCTAATTTTCACTGATAAACGTATAAATATATAATATACAGTATTCTATTTTAAAGAGAAAATATGACATTCAGTTTTATTACATATCCTTTTACAGGGTTCTTGCTCCAGATTTCAGTATATTCATGTGTACCCGTTGCTTACACAAAACTGAAGGAGCTATTTTGTGGGGAATCGTAAATAAATTCTTTTGAAGGTATCTGAGGGGTAAAATGGCGGCAAGTACTATTGCAGAAGGACTATCCTTGTATAGCCATGTTCACACTAGTGCTATGGTCCTCAATCTATATGTACAGGAAATGATAGTGTCTTTTATCATGACAAGGGAAAATAGCAGAGAATTCCGTGCTAATCTCCAAGATGTCGACTTCTATAAATAATAACGCTAACCTAGTGGGTGTAATTGCCCACAATGACCACCCTACCCCCAGTTTTGACAAGTTGGCAAGAAGCGCACGTTTTACTTGAAGCACCAAGTTCTTCTGCTGATTGGCAATAGGGATCACTTCACCAGCTACATGCCACCATTATAAGAAAGGTGCCAGGAATGCTGTCAGGTGATCCCTCTCATCCAGTCAGCCGTCAGGGACTTTCTGCTTTGCGGTTTCAACCACACTTCCTGTCGGCCCTACTACTAGGACTTTTAGGAGGGGTATACAATTGCACCCGCTAGTTTGGTCTTATTTGGGTACCGGTATAGATTTCCTAGGGTCTGTTATCAAAACCGATTTTCTATGAAGTATAATAAATATATATTACATTATGTAAGGACTATTATCTTTACATTGTGATCCGCCTTCATTTTAAGCTGTTTCAACAAAAGGCCTGCACAGGGATATTCAGTAGAGGTTCTTCCCCGTCCAGCCACCTTGGAATACATTATTTAGCAGCTTTCTCAACTCGCTGATAGCTGATTGGCCTCTCATACACTGCTGACCAACCGTAAACGAGATTGGTCTAAGCCCTTACTGGATGACTACAAGCTCCACCTCATAGACTCATTCAAAGATGGACCGACCCCTTAGACTTATTTGCACCTAATTAAAGGGAAACCATATTCCTTCAGATTAATGCGAACAAAGGACATCAATAATTGCTTTTAAAATATTAACCTCATAAATCTGTGACCCACAAAATGGCTGCCTCCACCAAGTTTGGCAATGGGTCCACTTTGAGTCCAGATGTTAGGCAAACTTGAAGCACACAGTGACTCGCTGTTTTCTGTATTGTGGCGTTTTAACCTTTTACTGTCACAGTAATTGTTTTACTTTCTGTTTCTCAGGGTGCTGGATGAGGGGATTGAACTCGCTACCCTGCCCCCTCCTCTCCTGTCCTCACCACCATCATGTGTGTGCAATACTGGGTTTCTGTATCAGAACATGAGTGTGACCTCTGTTTATATAGCAGTCGTGTTAGTGATTGTCTCACTCCCATCACCATTACGCTCACATTGTGTTCGCCTCCGCTCTCGAGTCGGGGAGCCGTCTTAACACTTGTCACAACTAGGTATTGTTTTCTTGCCATTAAAATAAAATTATTTACATATGTAACTTTGTAGTGTGCTGCTTTTTTTACTTGGATTCGTGTTACGCCTAGGACTCCATGGTGGCTTTTGGCCAAGTGAAGGTCGCGTTAATATTGAAGGTTGACGCAACCGATTTTACCTAACCAAAAGTCTCCGTGAAGCTCTGGCCTAGTTTGACTTTTGACACACAACAGATAGGAAGGTACAAGTTGCACAGTTGGTGCATCTAATACCTGATCCCTGACTCCAATACTTGCACACCTTAGTTATTCACCGCTGTTGATGTGGGACACTATACAACTAACTTACTGGACTGTATTGGAGATGGTGCACGTTCTTGCAATACAAAGCACATGTTCATTTCATGGCTGCAACTCCAGAGCCTTGACGACGTTGGCCACGTAGTTATGGTTTTATTGACCGCATTTGCCTGTTATAATGCGCTATGCAATTTCCACCATAGTTCACTTCTTGTATAACACAGTCCTTACTTGACCGTTTTATAAGCCTGTATTTGGCTTAGATTGTAACTCACTGGGATTCTCTTTCTGAGCTATTTGGAGACTTTCCCAAATTTCTTTGGCCTCTATGATTTTATATAATAATCTGAATGATGAGCACAGTCGAGGCTGCTTTTCACAGTATTGATCACAATGTTGGCCATGGATCTCTTCATGTTTAGTATGAGCACCATTCCTACAAGTATCTATTTTCCTTAATCCAAATCCGATCTAAAGCTTTGTTCTACAAACATGTGACCACATCATCTATAAAAAGAAAAAAAATCTTCTTTATACGGCTAGATAAGATTGTGTGGCTACAACAATTCTACAGTGCAAAACTCCCAACTCACCATTAATGTGGCTTAAAGAGGCTCTGTCACCAGATTATAAGTGTCCTATCTCCTACATAATCTGATCGGCGCTGTAATGTAGATAACCCCAGTGGTTTTTATTTTGAAAAACGATAATTTTTGAGCAAGTTCTGAACCATTTTAGATTTATGCTAATGACTTTCTTAATAGACAACTGGGCGTGTTTTTACTTTTTACCAAGTGGGCGTTGTACATAGGAGACCAATCAGTGACCAATCAGCGTCATACACTTCTCAATGAGAAGTGTATCACGCTGATTGGTCACTGATTGGTCAGCCTCATACACTCCTCTGTACAACGCCCAGTTGGTAAAAAGTAAAAACACGCCCAGTTGTCTATTAAGAAAGTCATTAGCATAAATCTAAAATTGTTCATAACTTGCTAAAAAATTAACGCTTTTTCAAAATAAAAACCACCGCTGTTATCTACATTACAGAGCCAATCAGATTATGTAGGAGATAGGGCACTTATAATCTGGTGACAGAGCCTCTTTAACCCTCCTGCGACTATCACAGGGAGTGCACCATCGAAAAAAACGTAAAACAAAATTACTTGTAAGATTTTAAGCTCTTCCATTTGTCTAAAGAACCCCCTTGTGTACGCAACATATGCCTGTTCTTGCTCGTACATTGTACTGGACCTCGTAAGGCCAACATTACTACAAGAATGGTTTAAAAAGACAAGATGAAGAAGCATTTTATCCACTTAAGTTCACTGCCGCCGTGCACCACGGGATCACTAACTGTAGTGGCGTCCAATGAGAATTAGGAAAACAATTACATGATATAACCACCATCATCTTCCTTTTCCAAAGTAACCCACAATGCCAACTTTATACTTGCAAGCACCAATTCAAAAACAAATCTAAAGTGTTCCATAAATATTAGATGTAAGTCTACAGTGACATAGTTGATCTGGTTGAAAACAGGCCTAGGTCCTACCATGTTGATACAGAGGATTTCAAAAGTTTGTCACAGGGATCAGGCCTTCCGTGTCATCATGATGTTCCCCCAAACTGACTTGGCCATCAGGGTGGAATGGAATTGGACAGTGACTATCAGCTATCCTGCACCTTGATGTTCAGTGGTGAACCTCCTGTAGGGCACCATAGGATGTATTCAAAGGATGTAAATGTTCTTTGGAGTATTGGCTGCCTGACCATTCAACTATGAACTCTCCAAATGAACGAAGGCCACCCTTAGTCCACTAACTGTTCAATTTTCATGCTCGGCTATGACACCCTGCACACGTATGTGGCCCTTAAGCGCGCTGAGAAATAAGTACGATTCCTCTACAGACGTCTTTTTCAATACAAGAGTGACAGTGAATGGCTTTGGGTGAACAGTGGACCTTTAAACCCTCGGGGCTTCTACATATTCTCTATAACCGCATGAGTCATTTCTGTCAGACACGATCATACGCCCTATTGAGAAACCTTCAAAACCCTTCACTTTTGTTGTTTTACTAGTGAATGCTACAGCTGAAAAAATCTGGAGCTCTTTCAAAGTGCATTCCATTGTACTTCCCAGTCCTACTTAGGAGCCATCTTCTTTAGCTCAAAATACTTGTTGCCGAGAACTAGGGATAAAATTATCTGCCACCCTACAGTTGCTTTTTTAAGTCTATATTTTTCATTATTTTGGAATTCTTCAATGTATTTTTTTTTCTAATTTTTTTGAAGATCGGAATAGAACATAAATTCTATTGTTGCACTTCTACGCATAAGAATGTGTGTGAGGTCCAATTTGCAAGACCTCTTTTATGGGGTCACTGCTTGCCACCTTCTGTGTGAGCAGACTCTTAATTTGAGTGATTATTAAACCTAGCCCTGTGCATTCATCTTCTTGAACACAACTCGTGCATTCACCTGGAGACCAAAGTTTGATCCTGACCATTACGTGAATTGTATTTTTTTTTAAAAATAAGCATCTATGATACCAATAGTTAAAATATCGGCAGCTGTAAAAATTCAGAAGAGCCATCATACGTATAAATGAGCATGTGAAAGTGAGAAAAATATGTTTGTGACTCCATTTTGTATGTGACTCCATCTTGTATGAAGAATCCATTTTATGTTTTGAAGAATCATCTGTTTCTCTGTCAAATTACATTTATGCTGGGATTGTCTGGACACTCATAAGGTTAAACGTTCTTAGCTATGTTTATCTTTCTTTATCTGGGTCTGCAGCTGAACGTTGTTATGGGAAAATCTTATCTTACTCATTATTTTACGTGAGAAGCTCTGGTCTTACATGTAAGTTCCTATAAGAAGCCTTTCTTGCTTGTGATTGGCTCAGCTCGAACAACTCCCCATTGTACGTGATTGGCTGAGCTAGAGCCAACGTCCCATTTGTGATTGCCTGAGTTAGAGCCAACGTCCCATTTGTGATTGGCTGAGCTAGAGCCAATGTCCCATTTGTAAGTGATTGGTTGATCTCAAGCCTACCCCCCTTTTCTTGAGATACTATTGTAATTACATTCTATCAATAAATTAGAGCAGGATTTTGGGTATACAAAGCATTGTCTCTTTGTGCCTTATATCTCTTCGATATATTGATATAACTAATGGATTTGGATCTGAGCAAGTGTATTGAAGGGTGTCTGTTGACACACCCATCAAAACCTTCAGTCTGATATATTTTGGCCAGGATTACGTCAACAGAGCACTTAATTGTCCAACCGTATACAATGTTGCCATCCAAACTTCTATACTGAACATTTCCAAATCATCCAAAACCATAGATATTAATATGGGGTTGGTCCCTTACTGCTGCCTTCACTTTTCTATAAGAACTTTCTACAAAATTTTGGAACATGCCTGCCTTTAAACTACAAGGACATAAGTAATGCTTGGCACTGATTTTGGATGAAAAGTCCTGGCTCACAGACGGAATTCCAATTTTGGAATTTGGTTGGGGATGAGATGAGGACTCCGTGTAGGTCATTCAAGATCTTACACTCTAAATTTTGTCAACCGTTATTTAAATATAATATGGACCATGCTAAAACTGGAAAATGTCTTCCCGAAACGTCTTCGATCTACAATGGAAATAAGAGTTCCAGATCATGAAATACAGCCCCATACCGTAATTACTCTTCCAACTCACACTATACAATGGGTAGGAAGCATTCTCCTGGCTTCATGCAAATATAGATTCATCCATAAGACCCGGTGCTAGGTGACGAAGCATGATTTATAACTCAAGAGAATGCAATTCCAGTGCTTCACATTTCAATGGTGGTTTGGCCGCGGACTGTGTCCATGGTCATCTCACGGCTGTTACTCCTGGTGAACAATTCTTGTGTTGATGCTACTTCAACTGGTAGTCTGGAATCCGCTAGTCATGCTTTTGAGGACTTTTCTATGTCCAAGCGCTTTAGCATCCGATGATGCCGTTCTGGAAGCTCGTTTGACCTACTGCTTCTTACTTCAACTAATGTTGATACAAGGCATTTCCATCCTAAGCCAAGTGCATCCAATGGGATATGGCAACCTGACTTATTGGAAAGGGGGTGTCCTATGACTGTGCCATTTGAGCCCCTCAGTATGACTCATTCAGCATACTGAATGGAGACTATATACTTGAGGTTGCCTTCTTTGGATATCACCCCAATTTACCCTTTTTGCCTTTGTTTTTTCTTTTGAAGATTTAATTACAAAACAGATTAAACACAAGTACACAACCAGACGAGCATTCAGTATAAAAACAAGGTTTGCCTTTCAATGATGTCGGTGACTAGAAATGCAAATTTTCTGATGAGGAAAATACAATTGTAAGTTCTGCATATGTTTACAACTATCACTTTGCAATTTGCATATCGGCAAGGGCTGCAATTTTCTCACCAGGAATACGTTCAAATTAAGACAATCATGGCTATGAATAGAGAGCTGCTCATTAGACTGCATGCGTGGTCAGTCCTTCTTTAAAGGTTCATTGATTGTCATTTTTGGGAACTACATTTAGCAGTTCCCTTTTTAAGAGCACCTGTCCTCATGTGCAGCCATTTTGTGGTTCTGATGTTCATAGGACTGTAGACTTCTGATGTCACTAACAGCTAGTGACATCACTGAAATTGACAGAAGTAGAAAGCAGTCGGTGTGGTGTAAAAGGTAAACTTTTATGCTGTGTATAAGCTGCTTTAGGTTATGTTCAGATGACAGACGAGAATGACGCTCTGACTTCTGCAAATTTCTGTTTCATCTGTGGTGGATACGCACACAAATTGGCCCCTTTCAATGGGTCTTACTGTGGCTACCTGATGTGGTTTTTGCATCAAGAAGTAACATGTCTCTTTTTTTTTTTTTCCCCCCGCAATGCGGATTTTCAAATTGCTACAATGTGTGGCACAATTCATGCAGAATCCGCCTGCAAATTCCATTGCGTGCACATACCATGACATGGCCATATTCACATTCACTTACCACTTTGGGCCGGCGCAAATATGTTTGAATCCAGAGCCGGCCTTAGCGGTTGCAACCCATGTGATCGCACAGGGCGCATCAGTCACCTCGGCTGTAGGGGGTGCCACGGGCACCTAAGGCATGAATGGTGCTCTTATTTATGTAGCTCTATTTTGAACCATTTATGGAACTGATATTTGGGCACCATACTCTATGGTGCATATAATTAGGCACTGTATCATATGGTAGTTTGTACAATGCATGACACAAAACCATAGCGGGGGGGGGGGGGGGTGCAAACAGAATGTACCGCACCAGGACCCAATGTAAAGCTTGCTATGTTTAGATCTCCTTGCTTCTGTAGAAACTCATGGTCTCACTTACTATACAGACTAAGGACTGATGTGAAGCATCAGAAATTCCGGACCTCACAACCAAGTGCGGAAAATGCCAACAAGTCCCCAGTGGTATAGCACCGATTTTTACATATATATATATATATATATATATATATATATATATATAGAAAGACGTAGGTGTTTGAGAGAGCCTGGTGCTACCAGGGATCGTGTGTTCTGCAGGAAGCTATAATATTAGCACACCCTGGCCCCTGGTTAATGTAAGGACTGGTGTATATGACAATCTGTGTACATAAGATAAACCAACCCTTCTCACAGCGTAGAACTTAAAGAGCCTTACGTCACTTTACCACCTTTTGTTTTTTTTACAAGACCGTGGTGCGCCGGACACAACATATGAATTTTCTACTGTTGCAAAACCGTCAATTCAATAACCAATGACTCAATCTTTGTGTAGGCCGTGTCTATGTTTTATTGTTTTCTCTGAAATGTAATTCCCACGAATATTATGTAACAACGCTATAATACACTCATATTGCTGCTGTTTAAAGTGCATGCTCTTCAGACGAGAGGCTGAAATCAGAACTTCGAACTCATAACTGGACAGAAGCAAGACATTTTACAGCCTGCAGCAGGAGAAGGGTTAAGCCTGGGGCCTGGAGTAACATCCTGCAGTAACACATTACTCACAGCTCAACACTCAGTCGCCAGGGACTGAATCAGGCTGCTCCAGGTCAAGAGAGGGACCCCCCCCCCCAAACTTCATCCGCTGCTCCGCATCTCCTATTGGAGTAGGGACTGTAATAGGATACAAGCTCTCTCCCCCTCTCTCTTCTGTTTCTCAAAGCACAAAGGTTTAACTGCAGGGGAGAGAGAGCTGTTTGTAAACCACTCAAGATGCAGTTCATTAAAAGAGTTTGGGGAGGGGGGTAGAGAATGGGCAAGCCATCAAGTCTGAAATAAAGCTGGTCTTCGTGCCCCCTCCCCCAGCACACTCCTGTACCAGCTTCACCGAAATGCTCGGATGAGAAAAGTTTACTGGCCACGAAAGTCATTGATATATTCTCTGCGCTCTAATCAATCCATAGTCGGAAAGTGAGACGCAGAGATCCTCAACCAGAGCTGACCACCATCTTTAGGCTCCACAACTAGAGCTGAAATGGTCAAATTTGACAGGTCAATAACTTTTAGTCAGATTTCACAAATTTAGCGTGTGCCTCGAGTTTTGAAGCACCTGAGAGCTCATATACCAAAGGGGAAAACACCCCAGTGAAAAACAACGTTTCCTATTGTAATAATTCATTAGCGAGAGTGAATTTAAAGGGGTTGTCCACTACTGGACAACTGACGACTTATCCATCGGATAGGTCATCAGTACACGATCTGTGGGGGTCCGACACCTGGACCCCGCACCGTTAATCCGCTCCAGCTGCCTCTAAGCACCGGACGTACATGCTGGAAGCAGTTGTCTCAGGCCACTGAATAGCGGCGAGCTGCTGTACTGCAGCTCTGCTCCTATTCAAGTGAATAGGAGCCGAGCTGCAGTTCGGCAGCATGGCCGCTATGCTATGCACGGAGCCAACTGCTTCCGGCTCCGTACATAATATAATGGGCCATAACATACTATGCAACTATGTAACATCCGGTGCCCAGAGATAGGTGAAGCGGCTTAACGGTGCGGGGTCCGGGTGTCGGAACCGCACCAATGATATACTGATGACCAATCCAGTAGATAGGTCATCACTTGTTCAGTAGTGGACAACCCCTTTAAGGTCTTTTTACGCGGCCCTGCATGGGCCAGGAATACGAGCACCGATTGACGAGTCGTCTTGTCGATCGGCACTCGTTTGCTCCTTTCACAAGAAGCTAAAATCGGTAATGTATGGAGATGAGCGATCGTTACTACGATTGTTTGTCCCCATACATTTCCATCATGTCCACAGCACATCTCCGTTTACACAGGGAGATGTGCTGCCGACTACCGACCAGTTTATTGCCCGCATAGATGAGCCCATCAGCCAATAATCGAGCGTTTGCCTGATCAAAAGCGCCTTTCGGGCTGTCTAGCAATATGGTTTACCACATTGGTTTTCTTATGCTGACACCACATCAAAGTTTTCACCATATATATATATATATTTGTTGTTCTTTTTATAGCGTTGACATGTTTTTAGTCTAAAACAAAGTTACGCTACATCACTGGGGACCTGTTGCCATCTTGTACCATAACTGACTGATAGATGCAGTTCACAGTTTTTGGTCCCGTACCTATTTCCAGGATGGGTCACCCAACCCTTTGTCCCTTCTGGTGAGGTTGCCTCGCATGTGGAGAATAAATGGAGAGGTGGCCACGCATGCAGATCTCTTTATCGACTTTCATGGGAGTTATGGAAACAACCAAGCAAACTTGCTCGGCTGTTAACGTAACTCTCACAGAACAGAATAGTAACTTACACAATTGTCCTACACCTGTCTTGGAAAATCAAAAAACAATTTACAGGCTGGGGTCCCACTGCAGGATCATTGCTGCTTCAGCCCCATGACTGTGTAGGGGACCAAAAGGCCTGGAAGGACATTGTTGCAATGCATCATGGTCCATATGAAAATTGTATGTAGCAGCTTTTAATTTTAAAAGCATGAAGTTTAGAAGCCACATGATGTTCATGCTTATGATGTAATTCCACAATAATTCTGCGTAAACAGGGCAACGATCAGCCGATGAATGAGCAAACGCCCGCTCATGGACTGATTGTATTGTTTATTCAGCATTAAATATTATCTTTGTCGGCAGCACATCTCCCTGTGTAAACAAAGAGACGTGCTACCAACATGACTCGTCCCCATACATAGCTCCTTGTCATACATTGCTAAAAGGAACAAATGAGCGCCGATCAACGAGCTGTCTCGTTGATTGGCGCTCGTCTACACGGCCCCCTTAGCGGTCATATGTTGTATTCCCGGCATGATGCCAGAAATACAATTAGTCACCACTGAGCCCTCTGATTGGCTGCAAGCTTCGCTAACTAGAGTGACCAAAGAAACTATAGAAAGGAGGAGACTGGGACCATCTAATTACAGTCCCCATATTATTAAAAAAGGGTTATTCCTATCCCCATTAAATAATGCCATCAATTAGTTAGTGATAGCACATCTAAAACGTCTTTCTATCTTAGTCGTTTCTAGAACCGACCTATATATAACATAAAAGTTAACAGTAAAAACACCTTTAAGACTTAATAAACAAAAAGGTGAACCGAAGAATTACCAGACACAATATTTGTTTTCATGGTCGATTGACCACCGTAAATCAAGCCGGAAGGCTAGATTCAGGGCTGGCTCCAGGTGCATGTGGACCCTTATAGAGCATGTTCACCTTGATCTTTATGTGCCAAGTGGGCCCCACGCCAGATTGTTTTGGGCCAAGTGGGTACTGGCATTTTTAAATTTCTGTTTCTCCTCTGAGACACAGAAGAATGAGCTTTCCATTGATAAGGTATTATTTTTTTCCTCTCAGCAAGCCACTTCAGGGTAAATATCGTACTGCATGATGCCCATTGAAATCTATAGGACACCATGTCATACATGGTCAGATCAGGAACCCTTTTTACTTATTGCTCTGAACCATGGAGCGGGGTCCAAAGCAGGAGACTCCCATCTATGACATCGATATGACCTTATTGGGTATATGGACAGGAGTTGTTTTCAGGCTGCTGTAGAGGGTGCAGAGATAGACGCTGTACCCAGGCCCTGGTACCTAAGGGGGCCTAAAGGTCTCTTTTCCAAATAAGAAGACACTAGTATCATAAATGGCCAATGGTAGGTGGGGGGCTTGTTACAGATTTTGCAATGGGCCCAGGAGCTTCAACTTATACCTATGGACAACAACGTTAACCCAGCCATACATGAAGAAACACCTATGGTCCCACAAACCACCGCCATTTGGTCAATTGACATCTCCCTAGTTTCCAACTTCGTTTTTAGTGCAATATTCAAAGCAATATTTCCCACCCGCTGTCCAATTCTTGGCCTGATTTTTGCACCAGTCTAAAATATTCGAAAGACTCTTCATGATGATTTTTTCCAATTCCCAACAGTCAAAACAGATATTTGGTTTGCCAAAAAGCTGGAAAATCCTTTTTACAACAGATTACTTGAGTCAAAGCAATGGTATGCATTAAGTATGATGTGCCCCTGTGGCAGTATTTGGGGTTAGACTGGTTTCACGCATTCATAGTATGATCACATTTTTGTGACACCTGGACCAACGACTCTACTGAACCAAACTTCTCGGTGATCTAAGTTCAGTTTTCAGAACACCTTGGTGTTTGAGTATTGAGGTTGTAATGCAACATTACAGATGTCTAAAACTGGCCTCAGTCTGTAGCTTCTTCACCCTGCGGGCAAAAGGTTAAACCTCGATAACCCCAATGTCCTCCGTTATTGAGAAAGGTGCCTACAAGTGTGACACGTTCCAGCACATAGCAGCTAATGTCTTCAAGGTATAGAGCCAGATCCTCTGATTTGTAGAGTCCAGATTTGGCACAGCTGGCTAATGGGAAATGGCTAGTATAGCCCACCCCTCCCCTTCCACCACCCCCTCCTCCCCTTTTCTTTATACTTTGGGGGAGGGTTGGAGCTGGGCAGAGTTTGGGAAAACTCCCTACTGGTGTCAGCTGAGCAGATAATTGAAAGGTTTCTGTCCGACTAGCTGAAACTAGTTGGGAAACACAAAGGAAGAGATAAGAACGCAGTGCTCTCTGCTGCTTGTACTACTACTCCACACATACTCACAACTAGGACCAGGAGGCAAAGACTAGAGCCGGGGCACAGGTAAGAATTACAGGTACTTCTGTCCTACACAACAGAGGAACCTGGGAGGGGTGCAGAAAGTTTGGAGAAGTTTAGAAGCCCAGTAGATGTTCAGGGCTCTAGCTCTAGAAGAATATTTTTTCCTACATGTATACCATCAGTGAAAGGTTTGTAGGTGCTTCATTTTTATAGGGCCAATATACTCTGCCGTGGATCAAATATTGAATAAACCATCTACTAACGATCAAACAGAAGGACGTTGCCTCTTAGAACTTAAAATCTAAAGGGATCAATGCCTCCGGAGATGAATGTATTTGTATGCAACTAGCCTGAACAAGATGCTTCCTCCAGGACAACCTTCTTTCTTTAGAGCCACTTATTCAAGGTCACTAGGGTCTTGACCCCAAACCTTATCCATCAAATTGCTGGAGGAGGTTAGTGGAGTAGTTAAGAGTTGAGTTATAGGGAGTGTTGTTGTGAGGGTCAAGGGGTATTAAGGTAAGGAGGGCAAGATAAAGTATATAATAAACCGTTCAAGGATGCTGGGATGTGTAGGAACTTTCTAGAAGAGCTGGTACCATGGAGAAGAATAAAATTATGTAAAGTTCTTTGTTTGGTAGAACACGTTCTAGATGTCCCTCATACCCGTCTTCCCCCTTAAAGGCCCCTTGGCATCGTTTAAATGACAAAAGCAGCTGTATAAATCATAAATCAGTATGATCTTTCCTATGCAAAAGATTGCAAGCCAACTAGGGGACAATAACTTTCTTTATTCTGGTACCTACAAAAAAATGGTCCCTTAAATTCCACCCACTTTATCCAAAGAACACCCCGGGGAGTATGAAAATACGTTCACTCTACGTAGAGAAGAACAACGACCCAGGGTGTTACCTACTGAATCAACGTATTGCATAGAAATTTACGTTCAAAAATGTACTTACAAAAAGTTACATTTTTTATTGTTTTTTTTGTTTACATTTTGTTTACATTCTTTTCTGTCTGATACTAATTACCCTTTTACACAGCAATGGCCGATAGAAAATGCAGTGCTGGCGATTACTTATCTAGGAGGTCTTAGGGCAAGACTAAGAAGGTAGAACAAATACATAAAGAAAGTATATTAGTAAAGTAAATTGGAGGAAAAATTAGATTGTGGGCCATACTGGGGACAGGGTCTGATTACAATTTGTATGCAGCGCCACAGAATACGTTGGCACCACATGAATCATGGGTAATAGGGATTAAGTTGTGCCTGGAAGAGAACAATTTTGAGTGGAAATTTTTGTTTCTTTTTGTTCCCTACATTATAAAAACGTCATGCATAGGGTGACAAGTGCCCCAAATCAATTTGGCTTCGAAATATCATTACGCAAATCTTCACCTTCTCCAAGTTCCCCAGCCTCTTACGTATTCACCGCCCCCCCCCCCCCCCCACTTGTTAACCTCAATGGCTCTTCCCCACTCCATTAAACTCCATTAAACTCTCTCATGTGGCTTCTCAAATATTTATGCAGCTTTTAATATGCTGCATTTGACCGACATCCAAAAGCTCTCGACCTGTGGATTCCCTAACGAGCGAGAGCCCCTATCCGCGATCCAGTTAAAGTTAATTGGGCAATTAATGCGTAATCCTGAATTTGGAGACGTTAACATGACATAAAATGCTTGTCTTGATCCTGTGTGTGTTTTAAATCCACAGAAGTTGTGGCTCTCGGCCAATGCTAACATTAGATTATTGACTTTAAGGAGAAAAAAAGCGAGCCGGGGATTGAGACCATTTTAAGAGGTTAATTACAAAAACCTTAACTGCTTTGTTTCCTAGGGGTGCAGTTGTTCAAATTGTAATATAGATATGATAGATAGATAGATAGATAGATAGATAGATAGATAGATAGATAGATAGATAGATAGATAGATAGATAGATAGATAGATAGATAGATAGATAGATAGATAGATAGATAGATAGATCTGAAGAACCAGCCAAATATCTGACTTCATCATCATATCAGAATTTTGCTTTTCATTTGGGTGGTTTGTGACTTTTGACTCACCCTTGTATATTGACAGTTAATATTATTAATATGTAACATCATTACGCAACATTTATCCAATTTTACCTTGATATTTGATTGCTAATTGCTCCTTAAAATAAAATTAATGGTGTTGACTGCTTTGGATAGTCCCTCTTTGTTAGGATCCCCGAAATTAAGATGATCACGGAATGTCCCTTTGCTGGGACCCCCCCCCCCCTTAGTGATCTGCTGTAATATGTGGGGGAATCTGGCAGCAAGTTTTCATTTCAATTTCCCTGCAGTGCCACCAGAGGTGAAATAAAGTATTACACGTGGCCATTAAATCAGTGGGCTTTCCACATAATGCACGGACGTGGCGGATTGAAAACTGAAAGCATTAATTTGTTTTGTTGCTATGGAAAGTTCCTTTATTTTTTCCTTTGCTTTAGTATTTTGCCACCAATCAGATTACAACTGTCATTTTGAAAAATATTAGTTGCCATTAGAAACCCCACTATCTCCTTTTTATTTTTTGTATATGGCCACTATT
Source organism: Rhinoderma darwinii (assembly GCF_050947455.1). Classification (NCBI taxonomy): domain Eukaryota; kingdom Metazoa; phylum Chordata; class Amphibia; order Anura; family Rhinodermatidae; genus Rhinoderma; species Rhinoderma darwinii. The sequence continues at coordinate 61,442,919 of NC_134695.1, read as the reverse complement.
ATACGCTATTTTCTAAAAAAAAAAAATTGATAGATTTCTGATGAACTTTTGTACCTACAGTATATAATGTAATGATTATTCATAGACTAGATTCTAACAAGCAATTTATAAAAACTCATATATATATATATAGTAAATCTATGCTTTAAATGCTTAGTAGTCATCGCCCTAGTACAGTAAATCGACATAGACCAGTGGTCTCCAACCTGTGTCTCTCCAGTTGTTTTGAAACTACAACTCCCAGCATGCCCTGACAGCCTGCACAGTAGCTGGAAGTTGGATACCACTGTCATAGAGTTTCATCCCACTGTGTTGATAAACTGGCCTAGAATTTAAAGAGCACCCCCGCCTCTTTAAAAAAGTTCTTAAAGGGATTGTCTGCTTGAAAAATCCCTTTTGGCTAGAAGGGTCCCCTGCTGAGAACCCCATTGATCAGCTGTAATCTGTGGAGGACCCCTGCAGTAGGTGTTCAATTTTGCTGTAGCGCCACAGGGTAAATTAAGTTGAAATCTTTGGGTTGTCCGATAATATATGGACATGGTTGGTCCTTTAGTGGAAGAGACACTCTTTGTAGCTGCTTTCCACTCAGGTTAACAAATGAAGGTCCTGAACCCCCATCTATTATGTCGGAATTTCAATATGGTTCTTCTAAACCAGACAACCTCTTTAAGTCTTCTTCTTCTGTTAAATTCTCTTTACTGTTTTGGCTATATCTGTTTTTGAGAAAGTTGATTGACGACCAATATGGTTGGTCACGGGTCATCACCGGGCTTTATAGAATAGGTTTTTAACAGCTTGACAGAAGAGGACAACTCAAGAACTTTTATGTAGGTACTGGTGAGTTGTTATTTTTGGGTAGACATTCTTTCAGGTCTTTTGACTCCTTGAAGAGTCTCTTTGTAGAGTTTAGTGATGGACACAGCTGGGACCTCATGGAACAGAAGTTCATGGCAGGTGACTGTGTTTATCTAATTCTAAATTTACTTTTGTGACTAAAGCTGGACCTAGACATCAGGGGGACAACTGAAGAACAATTGTCCTGCCAACAGCTATTGCGGCCGGCTCCACCATTAATATGCACAAAAATGTCGTTTTTATACAACAGGAAGACATATCTGTGACTGCTTATCTCCCCGGGAAACCAAAGCATCAAACAGGTTAAAACTAACCTGACATTGTTGTGTACCCTGACAGCGGATGTTGTTCCTTAAGGCCCTATTACACGGGCCGATTTTGGCCGGTTCAGTGAGCGCCGATCAACGAGACATCTCGTTGATCGGCGCTCGTTTGCTCCTGTCACATGGAGCTATGGATGGGGTCGAGCGTCCGTTACTCCAATCGCTCCTCCTCATACATTATTGTCATGTCGGCAGCTCGTCTGTTTACACAGGGAGATGCGCTGCCGACAACGATAATCTTTAACTTTTTTAAAACGATACGATCAGCAGATGAACGAGCGTTTTCTCGTTCATCTGCTGATCGCTGCCCTGTTTACACAGGGCAATAATCGGCAACGAGCGTTATATGAATGATCGTTTGCCTGATAATTGCCCAGTGTAAAACCCCCTTGAGACTATGTTATTGGTGGATTCTGCCATGATCAGTGGGATCTGCAGAGAAAGTCTGACGCCTATGGTCAGCCTCTAGTAATGTAAAAGAGAAGTAACATACAATCTTGTTAGGCTGGTTTAGGTTTTTAGTCTATAGGGACACATTGAAGAAAAAAGGCCATATATGAGCTATCTAGTCAAATCACAAAAAGTTTCGGGGATAGGAGTAATCCATTTCATGATAGGCAATGGTTGGCTTGATGGTTCTCCAAATCCTATGTTATGCACAATAGGTTCACATATGTCAGTTCAAACATTGGGAGTTCCTGGAAAATAGTTTAAAAGAAGTGTTGACATCTATAGATACTTCATTGATATGTTGGAGAGGGAATTATGATACTGACTTAGGCACACATTGTGGTTTATGATTTTCCAAAATATCTTTGGTGGACTTGTGGAAATGTATCTATTTGTGTGGACAGATGTGTCTGATTGCACAGATCCCAGCCTAGGGTGTAACTATAGGGGGTGCAGTGGTTACAGTCACACCTGGTGGTCTAAGGACCCCAACAGTATTATACAAGCACATGGTAGGTGGTGGCCCTGTTATAGGTTTTGAATTGGGGTCCAGGAGCTTCAAGTTTTGCTGCTGAAGTCAACCATTCAGGGTCATGGAGTTTCTTAGGCCCAACAGAGGAAATGATTCTGAGGACCACCCTCCTGATATAACACAGGGCATATCATCAATAAGGTCTAATAGATTATTTGTGAATTAGTCGACTACACTATTGTTTCCGTTCATGGGTTCTTCTGATGGAAAGGTCTAACAGAACCCATGAACGGAAGGCCAATGCTGACGTAAACAAGGCTTAAGGGATAGCAGCACATCTTGTCTTAAAGGGGTTTTCCTCTACCGGACAACTGATGACCTATCCACTTAATAAGTCATCAGTATATGATCAATGTGTGTCCGATACCTGGACCCCGCACCGATCGGCTGCTCCGGCTGCCTGTGGGCACTGGATGTCATTGCACACTATGCGGTGTACGGAGCCGGAAGCAGTTAGCTCCGTACATTGCTTAGTGGCTGTTCTGTAGAACTGCAGCTCTGCTCCTATTCACTTAAATAGTACTGCAGCTCGGCTGCTATTCCGTGACCGGAGCCATCTGCTTCCGGCATGGACGTCCAGTGCACGGAGGCAGCTAGAGCAGCTGATCAACGCGGGGTCCGGGGGTCGGACTCGCACTGATCTTATACTGATGACCCATCCGGCGGATAAGTCATCAGTTGTCCGGTAGTGGATAACCCTTTTAACATTTTTGCTGTCTTCCTGATGGTTCTCCACCCTAAGGCCTTGTTCACACAGTGCAGATTTTGCATGTATTTTTTTTTGGCCAAAGCCAGGAACGAAACCTAGGCGTTAGAGGTCCGCTCTACTGGATCCAATTTAGATTTTGGGTTAAAAAAATGCACGTACAATCTGCAGAAAATCTGCACTGACTGAACCTGTGTGAAGGCCTTACAACAGTTTTGTGTATGACCATCTGTTAATCCAGAATATTTGATACATGCCAAGTCCGAATGACGCCAGACTAAAGGAATTTTACTGTATTATGTTATATATAAAACTATAAGGGTATGTTCACAAGGTCTATTTTCGTCCGTTTTTCGGGCTGTAAATGCCCGAAAAACAGCCGAAAAATCATAAGCAGAACGCCTCCAAACATCTGCCCATTGATTTCAATGGGAAAAACGGCGTTCCGTTGGGCTGTTTTTTTACGCGGCCATTTTGAAAAACGGCGAAAATCGTGAGTGGCTTAAAAAACGTCTGAAAATCAAGAGCTGTTTTCCCTTGAAAACAGCTCCGAATTTTCAGAGGTTTTTTGCTAAGCGTGTGAACATACTATACTGCACTTTATCAGAAGTCACCAGCATACAGTGTGTGATATTAGGATACTTATCCGCATGCATTACATACAGATGTAGTTGAGTCGAGTTTCTAATTTGGCACAATGTGCCCTGATATTATTGTGTATTATATGTGGGTTCCTGTCATGTTTAGGCCTTATTCACACGAGCGTGTCTGATTTATGTCTGCAAAAAACTGCCCAGTTTCTTGCAATGACATACGTTCCATGAAATAAAACGGATGTGTGAATAGCCCTATTAAATCGTATGGGTCAGTGAGCTGTCCGTTGTTAAAATGGACAGAATATGGGCGAGAAATACACAAAAAATGGCCAATTCAGCTCTACTTTATCCACATTTGCTTTGGATATATATTTAATGCTAAATTATAGTATAGTTATGATGTAGATGTGTTAAAATACACGGATGTAATGTGAGTTGAGTTTTACATAGTGTTGAATGTAAACATGTTTTATTAGATTACCTAAATCTAAATAACCGATTCAGCTCTGCTGCATCTGTGTGTTGGTTGGAGAGAGTCATCTGTTTTTTCACCCTCATGTCTTAGTTTGTTATTATATTTCCCTTTGTGCTATTTTATTGCTGTATAGCACCCGGATTAAGACATTGTGTGCACATGACTGGCTGTAGTGTGAATTGCAGATTTTCTGGTCTCTCTAAACACCAGTAAATGCCCCAGATGGGAATTTTCCCCCTGGGGAGAGCACCATGCTGGGTCCTGTGGCTGGAATGTGCCTGAGGCTATTAGTCCAACATTGTATGGGGCATAGAACAGTCTACACGCAACAGATGTCAGCGGAAACTGGACTACGATGCTGTAAAACAAGGGAGGGGTTGTGTTTGAACTTTTTATGGTTTGTTCGTTTAATTTGTGATATCTGATCATCGAGAGTATTATGTATGAGACGTCATGTAATGCCAAAGGGTCCCACGAGGAATTTATTCTGCAAACTCTGAACATTTTCAGAATATAATAATTTATTTAGATGAATATTTGTATGAGAAAGCATAGCCTGCAGTGTTAGTCTGTCTTTTCGTAACTCCCATAGACTTTAGTGGCGAGAAATGAACACAACGGTGACCACCTCTCCGCTGTTGCGGCTGGCGACCACTTTGCATCGCCATGGGACCCCCATTCTGCCATGACGTGTCCTTAGGATAGCATATCAATGTGTGATCAGTGGGGTTCCCACCTCGCCACCTTCACTGATCAGAAGAATGAAAGGGCAACGACGCTCGCTGTAGCCCCACGAGGCATTTATTACAGTACCTGACGCTGCTACATTTATATACCTGACTACGGTACCGCAGCTCAGCCCTTTTTAGAGCCCTCTTGGGGCTGAGCTGCAGTATCAGACACAAAGACAAGGACATGTGTGTGTTTATGTGTCAGTACCCGAGTGAAGGAGTAGTGCTCCGAGTGGCGCTGCTCCTTCATTCTGCTGATCGATGGGTCCTGGGTGTGGGGCCTGATCGCACTAAGGAAAAGTTATCAATGTAAAATACGTACAAAACCCTTTGGATAGGTACCTATTGATGTGCCATGCTCACTCGGCTGTTTCTGTGTCTCCTATAGTCATTAACGGGACTTAACTGCACATGTATGGCCACCTCGTCCCTGGAAACTGGTCCTTAGTAGGTACCAGCTGACAATACAGCACAGATCAGACAGTTATGGCATATCCAATCAATTTGCCGTGTCATGGAAAACCCCTTTAAGGTTCATGGTGTATTAGATCCACTTTTTAAGGAGGTCCATGTTCTTCATTAAAATATTGACGTCTTATTAGATAAGATGTAGGAATAGAAATAATATGAAGTTAGGAACAAGATGAACTCTTTCTGGAGCAATATAGAAGATTCATTAGTACAAATCTACTGATCACGTCCCAAAGAGAGACATTTAAGAAGACCGAGTAGAGACGGCAGATGGAATTAGGTCAAAAGTAGGACCTGTCCATGCAAAAGAAGGCACTTCAGAGGAATGCCTCCCGGCTATAGATCTGGAAGGGTTTTCTTTAGATGGTAAACAATGATGGAGCTTTATAGACTATGCATACATAATAGGATACTTTAACCTGCTGTAGTAGCTTTAAATACCTCTCAGTGACGTATTGCATTCAGTGTCTGATGGAGAACAATAAGCCTCTGTTGTAAGTAGAGAGTCTTTGGTCAGCCATGAAGTAGAAGGAAAGTGTTCCTTAGATGCTAAATCTTCTTTGTTCATTGTACACAAGTGAATGGCAGGAACAAGACTGTGATGGCTTCCTGGTCCATGACATTAATAGACATTACAAGTGGTAGCGGGATTGGGTTTTTCCTACTTGGTCACTTCTTAACTTTAGAACTAGAAGTGTCTTGGAAATGTTAGGGTTAAATTAATATTCACTTCAATTCAAGTGGGTCGTCGTAAATGTAAATAAGGTTTTATGAATATTCGCCAAGGGTTGTGTCAAGTATTTAATAAAATGATAGACTGCAACGGGTTCGACTCATAAAATGGTTGCATCATGAGGATTAGTCACATATCAACACAAAGGGGAAATCCACTCAAAGAAATCAAATATATAATTGAAAAAAAGATGGAAAATTACAGTGGGAATTCCAGCTCAAGGACCCCCACAGTTATCTCAATTACCCCATCTGGATGGATAAAGCCAAGGTTCTAGGTAATGAGCTCAATATCCTTCGAAGGTTTTGGTTAGTTGAGATCACTAGAGAGTACTGCACCTCCTCAACCATGATTGACAAGCAATAGCATTTCTGATCAAAGGTGTACATGCTATAGAGGTAGCCCATGCAGCTGGTATGGTGCTAAAGGAGAGGTGGCTCAAGCTTAGGTTCTCCTTATACCCCTTTCTCACGGGTGTTGTGGACCATGGGGGCTCCCGACATTAGCAAGATAGAAAGAAACCAACCTTAGGGTCTTACCACTCTTTACTCATTGAATGATTGGAAAGAAGTCAACAAGTGCTAGACCCTCTTGCAAGGGGTAGTGGTAGCATGATCGAGAACAAAGAAGGGGCACTAATTTAAAATTTGACATGGGGCTCCCTCTTCTCTGTGGACACATCTATATCTAACACAGCACTGTGTCTCATATATCAGAGGCCTGTGTATGTTCATATTATACGGCATGGTCAGTAAGACACTGTAACTACTGACGGCCATGTCCCCCGAGATACCTGAGAAACCATAATCTAATGATAAAGGTCGCCATCCATGTGAAGTGGTGATAGCATGTATCAGTTAATAGATACTCAGATTATTTTGTTGGCCATAGACCAGGGAAATTTGCATTCAATACCATCTAGCATTCCAATATTTTTCAGTATTGGAACATTTGTTGATAATGGGGTGTACATGCAGAAAAAGCTGAAATAATGGGAAGAATGTTCCATGCACATTGTAAGTTAATAAAGGGGGTCCCCTATTTAGGACTCTCATCTATTAGCCAGAACAGAGAGCAGCTACAAAGGGTCCTCACTCTGAAGTACCACCACATTCATATAGTTCATGGACAGCCCATTGATTTTAATGGGCACTGTGCAATGCTTCATTTCCCCTATGGTGGCACTGCAGGGAAATTAAACACTTGCTGCTACAGCTGATCGCTGGAGATCTCAGTAGTAGGAAACCCAGTGATTAGCTTTTCTTCCAGTGAACCTTCTATCAATAAGGGATTGTTCAAAGTGGACAACCCATTCAATGACTAAAACTGAGAAAAATTTGACATGAATTCTAATCTTTATGTTCACTTAACTTTAGCTTATTTTTGCCCTCACAGGATGGACTTGCGAGCTTTGTTTGTCATTGTGCTGGTGGCAATTCTTGCTGTGAGTTCTCAGGCTGGTAAAAACAAAAAAGGTACAACTGTTATTATTACTCTCTACCCTTAATCCGCTTTATGTTACTTCTACACAACAGTCTTCAAATGTTATGTTTTCCCTTTAACCTAAAGGAGGACTCCACCCAAAAGTTATGTAAAAAAAACGATTTTGGTCAATTAAGTCACCAAGTCAAAATCTTGGGGACCACTTCTTTGTGGACAACTTGAGTATGTTTCTCCATTGTCCCATAGATTTTGACGTGAGGACTGAATTCACTAATAAATAAAAAAATGATGTAAGTTTTTACAGCTTTGTTGCTCTTTTACACACAAAAATACTGAAAGCTTAGATCACCCTTAACCAAAAAGTAGGAATTCTCTTTTAAGATTTCTACATACTCCTTTAGCCTTAAACATTTTGTTTTTCCTTAACAGACAAAGCTAAGAAGGTAGCATCTGACTGCGCAGAATGGAAGTGGGGTAGTTGTATCCCTAATAGCAAGGACTGTGGAGTAGGCACCCGGGATGGAACATGCCAAGAGGAGACACGCAAACTTAAGTGCAAGGTGCCCTGCAACTGGAAGAAACCATTTGGAGGTGAGAAAGATGTTTAGTCAGATCCATAATTTATATAGAAAAGTTCAAGAATGTCTACAAGTTCAGATGCTTAGTCATCGTAGGAAATACTTTACTAAAAGTCCATCTGTACCTTAAAGGGGAACATAGGGATGCATATTAAAACACTTTCACATCTCTATACAGATGCGTAACTTTAACTTCCTGGCCCCCAATGAAAAACCTGTAATCGGGTCCCCAACTGTCATGTGCCATTTATGTGACAGAGGAACCCCCTCAGGCAACAGGGCCTGGGTGCAACAGCTACTGTACCTAGGCACCCCCTATAGATACGCCGGTGTCTCTTTATTTTTCTACGCAGGTACAAATGTACCATCTATAGACCTTATTCTGGGATGGTCATGTGGATGAATGTAGGTGAAGAACTCTTTTCATCACCTCAACCATGAAATCGGGTTTGGAGTGTCCTCCAAATGTACAACAAAAAGGATCATCACTTCAATATCCAGGTTCCTTGCAGAAGCATCACTCTCCTCTTTGTCCCAATGAAAATATTTCCGACCCTCATCCCCCATCTACGTAGTCACTGGGATCATTGTGTGGAATAGAATTGTGATCCACATCAATGGACTTATCCAAAATCCTACTGTTTGTCAATAAAGATATCAACATTGATGTGGATAGTGATTTTAATCTACTTCAAGGTCCCTTATGATGCACTGACTGGTGGGAGCTTAGGAACCGAAGTGTTCATATTGGGACCAGAAGAGAATAGTACTTCTGCAAGAAGCCTTCAAGAGATGGAGTCTCGTAAATGGAGTTCTCCTTAAAAGAATCATAAAGCATATAGTCTTATATGACTTGGCTCTATTTTGAGGGCCTGTTCAGATCAGTGTTCGCTCTCCGTTGATGGGTTCCGTCTGAGCTTTCCGTTAGAGGAACCCATCAACGGAAAGGCAAATGGTAACCATAGCTTCCGTTGCCAATGGTTTCAGTTTGTCTCCGTTCTGTACGTTTTCAGTTTGTTTTTTTTACGGAATCAATAGCGCAGTCGACTGTGCTATTCTGTAAAAAAAACGGAAACCTTACGGAACGGAGACAAACGGAAACCATTAGCAACAGAAGCATTACCATTGAAATCAATGGTAATGCAAACAGAAACTATGGTTCTCTTTTGCCTTTCCGTTGATGGGTTCCTCTGATGGAAAGCTCAGAGGGAACCCAACAATGGAAAGCGAACGCTGATGTGAACACACCCCGATTGTGAATTTAGAGCAGAGACATACATTTTCATTGGTGCTGGATACATTTTTAAAGGAAGTGATCTAGAGCCTCATTTGGAACTCTACTAAAAAAAATGTAAGCAATATCTCAGATTCATATGTAATATAGACACATATGTTCAGGGTATCTTATCATTATGTGTCTGATATTCCACAGCTGACTGCAAATACAAGTTTGAGAACTGGGGTGAATGTAATGTTGAAACTGGAGTAAAGAGCCGTTCTGGAACCCTGAAGAAGGCTCTATACGATGCAGAGTGTGAGCAAACTGTGCAGGCCACCAAACCATGCTCCATCAAGACCAAAACCAAAGGTGAGCCATTCACGTCTCCTCAAGAGACAGATTATCATTTATTCAAAGGAGTAACTGCTCCAGGCCTTTAATGGTCTAGGTGGCCCAAGTGAAGACAAGAGCAGCGGAGGTCCAAAGCATGTTCTACTACTGTGGTCCACGATCTCAGGCAGGTCCTGATGGCCAATCCAAATGAATTGGCTGCATTTCTAAAATTGCTGTTCAACCTCTCCCTATATCATTGAGCATCGAAGTGTGTAAATGTGTCTCTGTGGTCATAGAGGAGAAGGTACTGGTGGAGTTGGCAGGTGATTGTTGTGTTGTAGTGTATGGTGGGAAAATGGCTCCATAAAGTTAATGCCCTGTACCATGGACACAAATAATATGTATTTTTTTTTCTTAGGCAAAAAAGGTAAAGGAAAGGACTAGAGCCGTGAGCGCCAGGCACCCCAAGAATGGTCCCATGGGTTCAGCACCCTCAAGAATAAAGGAATCTGCAGAAGTCCCTTAAAACCTGTCTCCAACATGCACTCTATCCTGACGTTCCCCTCCCCAATCCTCCCAATATTTCTATTTTTTAATCACTAATGTCTTTAGGAAGAAAGGAAAAGTGTAAAAAGAAAAGATTCTATCTCTCCTCTCACAAACTTAAACTGTCCCTCGAACCATCTTACAGTCCTGTCTGATTTCTGCCTGCATTGTCCCTCAAGTATATAAACAACAATCCCCTTCTCTCTATACGTACTGTACGTGGTTTCATATTTCTGTGTTTTTTAGGAAAATTCTTTTTTGTTTTTTACTTTTTTGTTTTTAAATAAATGTACAGTTTGAATTTGTAGATCCGTTTTGATGTTTTATTCATGTTTTAAGGAATATTAGAAGGTGATCATAAGCAAACAAATATAGTTCTGGTTCAATAACGGCAAACTAGTGCAAAGAGAGAATTCCTGTGTCATGCACCGCCCCCTCGGGCCCTGCTCTTGACAAAACACAATGTTTCAGTTTTCACCAGAGTGTTCCTTTAAAACAGAAATCAGTGGAATGACAGATGGAAAAAGCTGATGTCATTGACATCCATCAATTCGATTCACCACATCAATAGTCCTATTGACTTTAATGTTAATGTAACACATGGCATGAAGGTTTTGATGATGGACGTCCCTAAAGGAGGCCATACACTTAAAGGGGTTTTCCCATAATCAGTATATAAATATCTAATCAGTAGGGGTCCGACATCTGGGACCCTTGCCGATTACGAGAACAGGCTTACCTTGCAGTTCCTGGGAGCTCCATGGGAATGGAGTGGTAGTGCGCATGCTCCTCCACAGCTTCATTTATTTCTATGGGGCTGCCGAAGATAGCACTCGGCAGCCCCACAGAAATTAATCGAGCAGTAGCAGAGTATGCGCACTACCACTCCATTCCTATGGGGCTCCCAGGTAAGTCCGTTTTAGTGATCGGTGGGGGTCCCAGTGGTCGGAACCCCACTGATCAGATATTTATCACTTATCCTTTGGATTGGTAATAAATAATAATTACGGAAAAGCCCCTTTAAGATAGCTGTTCCACCCATCTCAAAAATAATGGAGAGGGTTGATGGGACCTATGCCTGATTCTTCTTTTCCCAACATCTGCCATTGGGGGAAAGTCAGGAGAACCCCCATACACATTAGATAGTTGGCCGATCTCACTGACATTGGCGTGTTTAGAGGGATGGACAAAAAATTGCTGATCACCAACTTTTAGGATCAGTTTTAATTCCATATATGACATGCGTGGCATCCTATAGGCAAGCACTCCATTGTGGCTTCAGGGAATTTGTTCAAAATCTTTAAGTTGTAGCCATAGTATAATGATCTTCATGCAGTGCCTGGTGCCTTATTTAATATGGTGATGTATACTTGGTGCCGTGTATGATATTGTGATCCTTATCTGGTCAAATGGCCAGAAACAAAGTTCCCATCCACACTAGTACACCAGTGTATAGCAGGTGACAAGTCAGAGATTTGTCATATCTGGCGCCGACGTGTGCTGACATAAATTCCTGTTAGGTAATGGCACACAATTACAGGTCAATTGAGTTAAGTTTTTTTAAATATTTAAAGGAGAATTCCTACATTTTACATACTTTTAATCTTTAAATATATTTGAGCAGAGTTTTTACAAATACTGGATAGGCATTACGTGTTTTCTTTTCTGCATTTATGTCCAAAGCTAAACTAAAAATTCTGAAGGTTTCCTTCAAAGTGCAGTGCATTGTGGGAGCTCAGAGACCAGAAGTTAAACAGTACCTGTCATTAAAAATCCCACTCCCTCCTTAGATATCTGTAGATGTAGTGCAGACAGAAATGTTGTTTGTAACCCGCATATTTTTGGCCTTTTGGTGGTAATTTCTGTAGATTTTCTCTCTATTATTGTGCTGAGTGGGTTGGCTCTTCCAGGTGCTGTGTGCTCTGACAAATCAGCTTCATCCCAGTCTCGCCCCTCCCCCACAAGCTCCCAAATATCCACAGAATGAATCTCAAGCACAGGCTAAGGCGGAGAGACTGCAGCATCATCCTCCTCCTCCCCCTCTGCTTTTCCATGTATCTTCGGCTACTCAAGAGTATCAGCAGTAAGAGGACTGTATACATTTACCGAGAGCCTGGAGGCAGGGAAACGGGGAAATATGGGCTGCCGAAAGGTGAGAAAAATGCCAGTCCCCCTAAAAAGTTATAGTACAAAGTTTCATATATTCACCACATTCATGAGTGTAGAGATTATATAAACCAGCGATACATAGCAAGTAGCAACCAGGAGAAGTTTTATTTTTACTTTAAATGTGACTGGTGAAAAAAACATAATGTAATTGAGAATCAGTAAAAAAATAAAACAGTTAAGTCCCTTGCCTGCCTGCAAAAAAACGCAGTGTGAACAGGGCCATACATAGGAAAATGATCGGCGAACCCTTGTTCATGATCATTGCCCTGTGTAAACAGGGCAGTGATCAGCCAGTGAAAGAGAAAACGCTCGTTTGTCGGCTGATCGGATCTTTCATGCGGCCCAAAAAATGGTTGCGGTGTAAACAACAAGATGCAAATGTATGGGTACAAATAATTGTATTAACGTTTGTTCGTCCCCATACGTTCTGATCATAGTTCAGTTTATATAGAGCAAACGAGCGTCGATCAAAATTCTGTATTGTCGATCGGCGCTCGCTTATCACCCGTGGATCATAGTAAAATCCTAGAGACACAAGGTTGCTTGCAAATTTTTTACATTGAGGTCGGATCATGGTAATCCTGAAATTTTATCACGATTTACTTGTGACACCGTGCCGCTATGGAGCTTTATCCTAATTCACATGAGAGCATTCATGCCGGTATTAGTTCTGGATTTGAAGGGTCCTGAATACGAATCCATGAAGCCATTCACTATACTTTTATATCTGCACTTCAAATATGGTTGTGTTCTGTCCATATTGGTACCATATTAATATATAGCAATAATATAATTATAATAGTCAATGGAGCCTGAAAAAAAATATCTGCTTCAAATTTTGATCTTTAGTTATATGATGATAGGCAATAGGAGAAAGTACACATGTGTGAATGAGGTCTTGTCCTGCCTGGGAGCGACCAATTGTCGAAAGAACCTGCAGTTTGGTCCTTGGTTCACTCCATTGTCCAGGGAAGTAACAAGAGGGCTGGCAGGGCATTTTCCCCGAGTGGAGGGGTCCAACAAACCACTATACTTTTACCAGGGTAATTAGATACAGGGTAAGGGATGTGAACTGAATCTTTGTCCTAGGTTAGGGAAAGTCTAGCTACAAAATTTTTCAGAAAGTCACAGATTATTAGGGGACACCACCAGTCCTGGCCACATGTTCTGCCATGATCAGTTATGGTTTAATATTTTGAGCCCACTGCCTACTGTATGTCACCTATAATGTTGCCCTATAGGAGGGTAAACTCAGAAAATCCACCTCTAATTTGGGAACACCAGGCAAGAGAAAGATTTAGTGGCAGACGCCCACAGGGACAAGATGACCAGATCAAACAGTCCCTTTCATCTGTCAGACATTTGTCTTTGTGACTCATCTCTGGCTATGTTAGGAACAAAGATATTCCTAGAATACTGGTGATTTAACACATATTTGGCCGAGCTTCTGTTGGAGCTTCAGACAAAACATCAGAATTATGTTAAAGCCACAAATATTTCCTGGATAGGGAACAGACCATATAACCTCAGCGGGATGCCTCTTGTAGAGTAATATATTGTTGTGAGGAGACTTAAAGTGCATCATCCAGATGATAGAATATTTCTCTTCTCTTAGGCTCCATGCACACGACCGTGCCTGTAATTACGACCCGAAAAAGTATAAAGTATGGGAGCACCGTCCTTAGATATACGGGAAGGTGTCGGTTGGCCATAGAAACGAACGGGCTCGTAATTACAGACTGTAATTACGGTACGAAATTACGGGTTATTTCAGTCGTGTGCATAGCGCCTTAGTCTGCACAGAAATTCTCTTGTCATTGGAGCAGCAGTTTGTGCTCCAGAGCTGTTATTCCTGCTGTCAACAGGTACAGGAAGACACACCCATTGTCATCTATTTTGAAGACTATGGAAAGTCGACACTCAGTAACACAACACACAGACTCTTCTGCATACATTCCTACTCTACAAGAATTCCCAGGAGACTCCTGAAAAAAAAAAGTTGGACTGATGGCGTTTTGGGGTGTGGTCTATGTTGAAAGGGCGTGGCATACGTATGCTCTCCACACATTATCAACAAGTAGTCAAGTATGCTCTTCTCTCGCTTCAGGCTCATCTGTGACTTCCATAGTTTTACTCTGGTGCCTTCTTTGCCTTCAAGGGGATGACACTGAAATAGGAAAGCCCACATGACAGTCCACATGCACTCTACAAGTTTGAGAGTAACACCACTATTTGAGGGGTTGTCCACTATTATAGAAGAGGCTGGACGCAGCTGCAGGCTTAAGGGAAGCCGACATGACCGTCCTGGTAGGGAAAGGGTTAATGTTACGAGGTCAGGGAAAGTTGAAGGAGCTGAAGGAGGGACGGGGAGGAGTTAAGGGGGGCGGGGGGGCCGTTACTGCGCTTCCCGCTGTTTCTCGGCATTGAGCCGGAAGCAGCGGGAGGAGTAACACACAGTAAGCAAAGCTCCCCGTTGCCCGGTTTTTTAGCAATGGCAGAGGCCCTGATTTTAGAGCGGCTGCGCGCCGCTGCTGTGCACCACGGTCCCGGATGGCTGGAGGAGACCGTGGCTGCATTAACGCGGATCCCGGACGCCGTTTCGCCACGTCGGGCACGGCGTTCGGGGTCTGTTGTAAGGGACAGGCTCCCCTCCCCCGGCCCCCCTACGAGCATGGCTATGGCGGCGGGGGGGGAGTCGGCAACAACCGCTCCTGCGCTGGGCAGGCAGAGAGCGGTGGCAGGGGTGACGGCGATGCAGGCTGTGTCGACCCGTCCCTCTCGGCGGTCCCGACCTCCAGAGCGCCTTAGTCCGGAGGTAGTCCCGCGGACACGGCGTCGCAGAGGGAGCCCGATCCCGGACGCTGCAGGCCAGGCAGCTGGGAGGACCGCCCCTTCCCAGGCCCTGCGTCCTGGCAGGAATCCCAGGCCGCGACGGGGTCCGGCGGTAAGCAGGGAGTCGCAGGCTGGGCTCCCTGTCACCCCTCCCCCATCAGATGGAAGATGTCGAGAGCAAGGTACGGCCGCCCCGCATGGTGATGTTCCGGCCAGGGGGCAGGCTTCGTCAGGATCGTCTAGACGGACGACTAGATCTGCAGCGACGTCGAGGCAACAGGTCCGGTCGGAAGTCTGGGTCCCGGCGGTCGGGCGGCAGGTTGCCGGCCCATCGGTCAGCGCGTCCTCATCCCCTTTCCGAAGATGTCGTTGGGAGGGACAGTCGTCGGCGAGAGAAGAACTGGAGGAAGGTGAACTGGACGTCCATCGTCGAGGTCAGGATGGTCCGGCTGACGGGAACACAGCGCCTGTGCAGCCCGGTGAGTGTATAACTCCATTATTGTCTTATCCAGCGATTTTTATGTCGGGTGTCGGCGGGGGGGCTGCTAGCATAGCATCGGGGGCCGGTAGTGGCGCGGGCGGACGCGACGGAGCGGGTTTGGCAGATTTAGTGGGTTGCTTACGGGAGCTGGTGGGGCGCCTTGATAGGGCCGCGGCGCCGGTAGTAACGGAAGTGTCCCCTGCGGTAGTTTGGGAAGGCCCCAGGGACGTGGGATCGTTGCAGGCGCGTCCTGTGGTGGCGGTTAGAGAGGCGGTCGCGGTGTCGGTGCAGACTGAGGCACAGAAGGACGGCGATCGAGTGCGCATGGACGATCGTGCTCGGGGGGAGGTGTATGTTTGTTTTGAGGGTCCGTTGGGGGCGCATTTAAAGCAGGAGGTGCGTGATCGGATCTGGAAAGATGAATACGTTGAAATTTTTTCTCTCTTGCCGCTGGCTAAATTCAATTTGGATAAGAGCAAGCGGGATGAGAGTAAAAAGGACGAGGAGGAACGGCGGCGGTATAGGCTTATCCCGCAGACGTTCGTTAATTGGTCGCAGGCGTTCGCCATATTGGCTAGTGTGATAGGGGAAAAGGCGCCGGAAAATTGTTCGGCGTTATTTTGTTATTTTGATGCGATTGGGGAGGCTCATAGGGCGTATGGGGGTCAGGCGTGGCTGCGATATGATGAGCAATTCCGTCAGCGGAAGGCGGTTCGGCCGGCGATTCGGTGGGACCAGAAGGATATTGCTCTCTGGTTGCGGGTTACGGCTCCGGTTAGGCAGCCCTTTCCCGGGAGCGGTGGCCAGGGAGGCCAGTCTAGTCAGAGTGGACCAAGCGGCGGGGGAAAGGCGGGGTTTTGCTGGCAATTCAATGAAGGCCAGTGCAAGTTTGGGGCCACGTGCAAGTTCAAGCACGTGTGCTCCGAGTGTAATGGTGCATCACACGGGGCGGCAAAATGTCTGCGAAAAAAGAGGTCCGGGAACCAGCACGGGGCTGGTCAAGGGGGTGTCGCCGGTGAGGGTGGAAAGGATGGCCCTTTATCTAAATGAGTATCCGGATAGGGCGGCAGCTAGGTTGCTTTATGAAGGGTTTAGTGTTGGTTTTGTTATTCCTCCGCCTCCTTATGAGGTTCCGGTTACGCGGAGAAATTTAAAATCGGCTTACTTGCATGCGGAAGTCGTGTCGGAAAAGTTGTTAAAAGAAGTTTCGTTGGGGCGCATGTCGGGGCCATTTGTGGAGTCGCCGGTGAAAGATTTAGTTGTGTCCCCTTTGGGTATTGTCCCTAAACGCGAGCCCGGAAAGTTTCGTTTGATTCAACAGTTATCGTATCCCAAAGGTTCGTCGGTAAATGACGGGATTGATCACGAGTTGTGCTCCGTAGTTTATACCTCATTCGATAAGGTGGTGGGGTTAGTGCGGGCTGCGGGTCCTGGGGCGCTGCTAGCAAAAACTGACATCGAGGCGGCGTTCAGGTTGTTGCCGGTCCATACAGAAAGCCAACGGCTGTTGGGTTGTTTTTGGAATGGGGCCTTTTACGTGGATCAGTGCCTTCCGATGGGGTGTTCCCTTTCTTGTGCATACTTCGAGGCGTTTAGTAGCTTCGTGGAGTGGGTAAAGAGGGGAGTATCCGGGGTCGACTCGTTGATCCATTACTTAGATGATTTGTTATGCGTTGGCCCGGGGGGGTTCGCCGGTTTGCGGTAATTTGCTTCATGCTCTACAGAAGGTGGCGAGGGATTTTGGGATTCCTTTGGCGCCGGAAAAAACGGAGGGCCCGGTAGCGACGATTTGTTTTTGGGAATCGAAATAGACTCGGTGGCAATGGAGTGTCGTCTCCCGGCGGATAAGTTGGGTGCTTTGAGGCTGGAGGTTCAACGGGCTTGTAGAATGAAGAAAATGACGTTGAGGGAGCTTCAGTCGCTGCTGGGGAAGTTGAATTTCGCCTGCCGGATTATGCCGATGGGGAGGGTGTTTGGTAGGAGGTTGGCGGCGGCAACGGTGGGAGTGCGTGCGCCGCATCATTTTGTGCGGCTCAAGGAGGAGTACCGTGCTGATCTTCAGGTTTGGAATGACTTCTTGGGCCAGTTCAATGGTCGCTCGCTATGGATGGCCCCAGCGCAGGATACGAGTGTTTTGAATATTTTCACGGATGCGGCTGGGGCGGGTGGTTTTGGAGCTTACGGGGGAGGTCCGTGGTGCGCAGGTCAATGGCCGGCTAGCTGGGTGTCCAGTGGACTCACGCGGAATCTGGCCCTGCTCGAGCTGTTTCCCATCGTGGTGGCGGCTACCATTTGGGGGGACTGGCTCAGGGATAAGAAGGTCCGTTTTTTTTTACTGCGACAACATGGGGGTGGTGCTTGCCATTAATAACATCACGGCGTCCTTTCCTCCGGTAGTTCAATTGTTGCGACATTTAGTGTTGGTATGTTTGTCGTTGAACGCGTGGGTGGTGGCGGTGCATGTCCCGGGTGTACGGAATTGTATCGCTGATGCTCTTTCTCGCTCGCAGTGGGACCGGTTTCGGCAATTGGCACCGGGAGCGGAACGTCTCGGTTTGGCTTGTCCGCAGCATCTTTGGGATCTGGTCTCGGTCCCGTAGAACAATTGGTACAAAGGTCTTTGGCGCGCACGACGTGGAGTGCTTATGCTGCTTGTTGGAGGCAGTGGGAGGAGTGGGTAAGAGAGTTGGGTGACGTCAATACGGATAGAGACAGGTTGGTGGTACTTTTGTACTGGTTAGGGGACGCCTGGGAGGCGGGGTTTTCAGTGGCGAAGGTGAACCGGTTCATATCTGCGGTGGCGTTTGGGTTTAAGTTGCGGGGCTTTCAGGATGTATCGAAGGAATTTCTGGTATCGCAGGCTTTGAAGGGGTTGCGCCCCGGGGTCGGTTATGTGCCCAGTAGAGTGCATGCGGGGTTTTACGCCAAACAGGGGGTCTCCAGATTTGCCTTTGTTACGTCATGTGGACGGGTCGTTTTTGTCCAGGTTTCAGTTTGGAGCTGTATTTAAAAAATGTTTGACGGCGGTTGGTGTCGCGGCAGGCTCATATTCATCTCATTCCTTCAGGATTGGCGCAGCAACAGAAGCGGGGCGCTGGGGGTTGGATGATGAGGGGGTGAGGCGTATTGGTCGTTGGGAGTCCAACAGGTTTAAGTCCTATGTCCGCCCCCATATGTTATGAATTTTGCTGTTAACGCTTTACAAATGTTATATGGTGGTGCCTAATTGTTTTTCCGTTTCAGATTCGCCTCCGTGTTTGGTGTGGTTGATGGGTCATTCTTACGTGCACTGGGGGGCTTTGAGGGCGGACGTCCGCCCGAATGGTCGCCAGTTGCGCATTCCGCGACAGGATGCGGTTGTGCATTGGCTGGGTTTTAGAGGTATGTCGTAGAGCAGGGTGTTGGCGGAATTCCAGACATATGCTCGGCTTGATAGGGTTCCGGAGGTCTTAGTGTTGCACGTGGGTGGGAATGACTTAGGAGTCCGCCCCTTTCGTGAGTTGGTGCGGGATATCAAACATGATATGTTGTGTTTGTGGGTATCTTATCCCAAGTTGGTGATAGTGTGGTCGGACATAGTCCCAAGAAAGCATTGGCGGTTAGCTAGATCTGTGGAGAGAGTCAATAAGGCTCGCATTAAAGTTAATCGGGCGGTGTCCCGTTTTGTGGCAAAAAACGGGGGCATTTGCGTGAGGCATAGGGATTTGGAGTCAGGAGTGGGGAATTTCTGGAGGAGTGACGGGGTTCATCTGACCGAGGTTGGCATTGATCTTTGGAGCTTGGCGATAGCAGAAGGAATAGAAAGGGCGGTGGTGGTGTGGAGGAACTCACAGGCTTAAGGTGGTCAAGGCCTGTTTCGCTGTGGCGGGGGGAGTCCTTGAGGCCAGTCAGTACAAAATGGTGGGGGGGTCGCATCGGGGGTATGCGTCCCCCAAAAAAGGTACATGGTTGAAGACTTCATCGGGTGGTATCCCTTTGAAGTGGTCTTCTGGTAGAAGGTATATCACTTGAAGGCTTCATCGGGTGTTATCCCTTTGAAGTGGACTTCTAGTGGTCGGTATATCACTTGAGGGCTTCATCGGGTGTTATCCCCTTGAAGTGGACTTCTAGTGGTCGGTATATCACTTGAGGGCTTCATCGGGTGTTATCCCCTTGAAGTGGACTTCTAGTGGTTGGAGCCATCTGCAGAGGTGAACGGTGCTTCCGAGCTGGTTTACGGCTGGAGGTAATTGGTGGTTTGCAGATGGCTAATTCGGTGTGTTCTTTAAAAAGGACTATCTGAGGGGGCTTCAAGGACTTCCTCTGCTCGGGTTAATGTTATGACCCATGTTGGGTCATGGGAATTATTAGGAGGAATTCTCTGGTGGATTCCTAACTAGTTATCCGAATGTTTCGGATTTAAATTGTTTTTATAAAACTGTGAAATTAATAAACGGCTGCTGTGGCCATTTCACATCCAACCTCGGTGTCATGTGTCGTTACTAAATGGGGATGGGGGATAGTATGGTTTAAGGTTAACACACGACTCTACCTAGGCAGGTCAAGCATATGCACGTTATCAAGAGGAGTGAATTCTGAAAGAGGGCGTCAAGTTGGGACAAGCATTTTAAATGGGAAAATCAGCTTAGAATCATCTCCTGACATGTCGTCGTGACATTTATGCGCTTCTAGTCGGTTCACGGTCCATGAGTTTAGACATTTCTGCCAATTCTGAAGTTGAAGAGGCTGCAGAACTCTATAAAGCAACCCGACTGCTTCTTGCTGAGCTGCAGATCTGTTACTTTAAATCTTTCAGACAATTCTGGGTAACTAATAGAGGGTAATCCACCTCATGGGAATCCATTAGCTAAAGTCAAGAGCCACATCCAGCGTGATTCTCAGCTCTAGAAGTACACGGTGCTCATAGCTTTTGTTGATGGGTAAAAGTGCTCTCAACAAGGATGAAAAAAAAGCAAAATGGATTTGTCTGATTGTAAGCAGCACCACCTGCTGTTAAATGGTAGTATAGCACTGACTAGTGAAACGGTACAGACTCGCAAAGGAGTTTGGCAACAGCACCCCATACCCAAACTGGATGTTTGAAACGACTTTCTTTTACTCCCTTGCCATGCGGAGTTTCGGCTTGTTAAAGCCTTTTTTCACGCATGCAAAAAACTGTACTGAGACAGTGACGTTTTAGACAAGGCTTCTATAACCATTCAGGTGCTGTACACCACTTCTGCCTACCTTCTGAACTAGACATTTGAGTGGCACATCTTGAGGAGGGTGCTGTCAGTCAAGGGACTCACATAGCAGCATCATACAACGCCCACAGAACAGCACCATACAGTGATCACATATTGGTGCCATATGGTAATCAAATAACGTAGTGCACACATAACAGTACTACACAGTGCTCACATAACAGTGCCATACAGTGCCTACACATCAGCCACATACAGTGCTCACATAAAAGCACTATACAGGGGTCACATAACATTGCTATATAGTGTTCACATAACAGCACCATACAGTGCTCACATAACAGCACTATACAGGGGGTCACATAACATTGCTATAGAGTGTTCACATAACCGCACCAAACAGTGCTCACACAACAGCCCCAAATAGTACTCACATAACAGCACCATACAGTGCCCACATAACAGCACCATACAGTACCCACATAACATCACCATACAGTGCTCACATAACAGTGCCATACAGTGCCTACACAACAGCCCCATACAGTGCTCACATAACAGTGCCATACAGTGCCTACACAACAGCCCCATACAGTTCTCACATAGCAGTACTACACAGTGCTCACATAACAGTGCCATACAGTGCCTACACAACAGTCCCATACAATGCTCACATAGCAGTACTACACAGTGCTAACATAACAGTGCCATACAGTGCCTGCACAACAGCCCCATACAGTGCTCACATAACATTGCTATATAGTGTTCACATAACTGCACCATACAGTGCTCACATAACAGCACCATACAGTGCCCACATAACAGCACCATACAGTACCTACATAACAGCACCATACAGTGCCCACGTAGTAGCACCATACAGTGCCCACATAACAGCACCATACAGTGCTCACATAACATCACCATACAGTGCCCACATAGTAGCACCCTACAGTATCCACATAACAGCACCATACAGTGCTCACATAACATTGCCATACAGTGCCCACATAGTAGCACCATACAGTACCAACATAAAAGCACCATACAGTGCCCACATAACAGCGCCATACACTGCTCACATAATAGCCCTATACAGTACCCACATGATAATGCCATACACGGTCACATAACAGCACCATACGGTGTTCACACAATAGCCCATACAGTACACACATAACAGCACCCTGCGGTACTCACATAACAGCACCATCTATGCCCACATAACAGTCCCATATAGTGTCCACATAACTGCACCATTCTGTGCTTATATAAAGGTGCCATACAGTGCCTACATAATAGGGCCATAATGTGCCCACATAACAGCACCATACAGTGCCCACATAACAGCCCCGTACAGTGCCTACATAACAGTGCCATACAGTGCTCACATAACAGTGCCATACTGTGCCCACACAACAGCCCCAAATAGTACTCACATAACAGCACCATACAGTGCCCACATAACAGCCCTGTACAGTGCCTACATAACAGTGCCATACAGCGCCCACATAATAGCACCATACCGTGTTCACATAAAAGCGCCATACTATGAAGATGGTCCATGAAGTGAACATTTTCTCAAACCTTGTGCCAAGCACCAGTCAGCACAGACATATCCTCAAGCCTCTATGGATATTCCTCAGCTCTGGGTAATACTGGGCTGAGTTGGGAATCATCTCACAGCTCTTCATCTTCCACTAGCCGCATTTCACCAGTATGGCTGATCAAAGAAAACACATTCATCAACTATTGTTCATTGGAAGTTCACCTCTACTGGGCTCACACTCGTTTCTTTGCACCTCACTACTTTGGGAAGCTCAATGCTTTTTTTTCGACATGCTTTGCTCAGGTTTCATATGATTCTGGTGTTAAAAATGTGTTGCTCTTTATACTTTGAACATTTGTAGAACTGCTAATGTAATTCGCTTGTAATTCATCATTTCCCATGTAATTGTTAGACACTTAGGGGTTAAATAGAGGCGTAAGGGGTTATGTGGGAACCAAAAATGATTAGCAGTGCCGTCACTGCAGTATGTGATTACACGCGCTAATATACATCGCGCTGATTCTGAGATTTTCATAGATTTTTATAGCGCTGACGGGGGACCGGAGGTCTAGTTGCACAGTCTTCTTTGATGACGATACGACTCTTCGTCACGTGACTGATCCCGCTGTACTCTATGTAATCGCTGTACTACTGCGCCTGCTTGTCATAGAGTACAGAGGGACCAGTCACATGACGAAGAGTCGTATCGTCATCAAAGAAGACTGTGCAACTAGACCTCCGGTCCCCCGGAAGCGCTATAAAAATCTCAGAATCAGTGTGACGGGGGACCGGAGTGTATATTAGCGAGTGTACTCATAGGACAAGGCCCCCACCTACCACGTGCAATATGTGATGCCAGGGTCGGAGTGCAACATTCCTTTTTGCGGTTTTGTTGGCATTGAAGGGGGCAGGGCCCATACACTTCTTGCTCAGGGGTCCTGTGCTGTCAGTGTCCACCCCTGGGTTTCCTCCAGGTACTCTGGCTTCTTTGAGTGCTTCAGATAAGAGAATAGATTGTTAGCCTCATGGAGACTGGGACCAATATAAGTGATGCATTCTGTGTCCATAGCAGCAGAATATGTTTCTACTATATAAATACCAAGTATTAAACAAGGTCTCCACCAGGTGGCCATAAATGGTACTGCATCCTTTCTTTTTAAAGCACCATTTATACTGGAAGGATAGGAAGATGGGTATTGGGGCCTGCACTTTGGGTCATATTATATGTTTCAAAAAAAGGCTTTTCTACTACTTGATGCAAGAATACATATGGGAATAGTCATATGTTTTATACCCAACAGCACAACATTTTAGACAATTCTGTAAGAAAGAATACACAATTATCATGATCCAGTGCCACATTTAGCTTATCACATATCTTTATTTATTTATAGGGGTAACAAAAAATAATTTAAAGAGAACATTCTGACAGTTCTCCAAATACTCTCTGTCTTGTCAAGTGTCATATACCCCTTCCCCACTTTCCGTGTGTCCTGTTAGTGGGACATTTGAAGTCCCCAGTAATTTTGCATCTTGATGTCCCTGTTCTATTGTGGTGACAGCGGCTGTACATTTCAGGCCGCCCAAGCTCCACATCTACAGTTTGGCTTCTTGTTCATCCATTCCTCTCAACACTTGTCTTTTTTCTGCTCCAGTCTCATGCATGAAATGACACTGCCCCGTTTAGTAGTATACATAGCAATATAAACTCTGTCAGAAGATATACAAAGATCAGCCAGGGATACAGAAAAATAATATTTCCAACAACCTGATAGAAAATGAATGGAAAATACTGGACATAGCTTAAAGTGCACACAAATATATCATAACTCAAGAGTCATCTGAAAGACCTGGTATTGCACAACATGGAGGATACAAAAAGCGGACGCCGGCCATGTTCTGGGTAGAGCTAACTCGTATGGCCCAGTTAGTATGCAATCTCATGGAAATTGGAGTTGCCCAATGATACCACCACTATGTGCAAGTGACAGACGCATTGTTTAAAGGAACACTAAATCTAAAGTAGAAAGCATATAAAAGTATAGCTTATCAATAAACCTGCTAGTATCATACACAGTTATGTATGTAAATGTCTCTTGAGGTTCTCAGACCTGAAAATATGGGAGTTAAAGTAATGATCAAGGAGGCAGACATTTTTCAGGACTTCCTGTCAATCAACTAGTCAGCCTACAATGTAAGCAATAGATTAGCCGTAGCACAGAAATGGAGATAAGATAAGCTTTAGCTTAGTGTCCCTTTAAGAGATCCGTAAACAGGTTTATAAAACAGATTCCACATTGCTTGCCCTTGGCAGCTTGTAGTGACTATGACCTGCCACAAGGTAGCGCACTAACTGCTCACCCCATAGAATTTGGAACGTGACTGCACAAGTTAATTTAGAGTACAGAATGCCATTAGCCTTTCAGATGCCAGCTGTCCACACTTCCTAGAAGGCCACATGGCACAGGTTTAACTGTAATATGTTGGGATCATGCAGTAATAATAGAAATAGTAAAAAAATATCTAAAGTCCATCCTTGTGTCCAATATCTGCTAAAATTGAATGTCACTTGAATTGGCACTCATCATAAATCCAGTAATGTCAATGTCTTCTTGTCTTGATGGCTCTTCTAGGCACACTTGTCCACAGGCTAAAAGCCAGATGATCACCTAAATGTTTTATTTTAAAAAAAAAAACAACCTCAAAAACATTTCTGATTTTTTCACGATTAAGATTCGAACTGGACCCGGTTGGGCAGCATGAGTATGGAGTCATAATATCTAGATTAATGGTTCTTCATAGGCTTAGACATTGGTAAATATTGGGTTCTTGTGACCTAAAAATCTGGCCCAATATCAGAGATTCGTTCATTTGGTCCTCAACATGGATTATCTTTAATAAATTCACTATATGGGTTAGATGAATGATAGCCCTGTATATGTACATATATAAATTACCTATATAAAGAGACAACTGGATGTCCCAGAACAGGAGGGCAACAAAAAGAGGCGCAGAGCTCTTCAGGTCCTCCCTGCAACAAGCTCCCGACACAGATTTCGTATAACCAGATCAGACCAACCCAAATACTTATCTACAGGTGGCAGTGACTCATGGACAATAACATTAACGCTCTGGAACAGAGCAAGGATCATTAAAGGTTGAGGTTATTAGATGTCACACCAAGGGTTTGAGTAGTAGTGGCCTTCAAAAATAAGCACACAACAGGAGATAGATGCTTGGTAAGGCTACAGCTGTAAAACAGTTTATGTGAAACGATGAATAAATATCCTGCCTATATCTAGGAGAACATTAAGAGGCCACCTCGACAGAGGCTCTAAAGGATCTTTTCAAAACCCCAAAGTTTCAAGCAGATCCATCGTGAATCCTGGTGACTGGCTGACCTGGTGATTTAGTCTCCAGTCAGTAGTACAAAAGGATGATTGTGGTTCTTTAAGACGTAAATTCCACCAACTCATGGACGTCCACCATAGATAGACAAGTCAAGACTGTTGCCCCTCTCTTTACTCACACTTATCCTTCAAAACAGGACTAGTTTTTAATAATAGTGTTGACTTCATCAGACTTATCTACTTGAAATCCTTCTGGCCAAAATAAAGGCTTCCAAAAATGTCTGAAGATGTTTTTTGTTGTCTGGGACAAGTCTTTCAAAAATGTCACTTTTCTTTTTCCATCAAGCGAACCCCAGGCATAGTTCGTTTTTGAAGTCTATCTGGCCATGTTAATGTTCTTGTACTGACACATGAGGAGATGTTTGAAGGTCCTTTTGAAGGTAGCATTACATAACGCATAACAGGCTGGGTTTATCGTACTGTTCACATAGCAGAGCCAGTAGCCTATGTACCACACAGTTTCAGGGATGCAAGTCTCACAAAACGTGTTTATTAGGACCATCACGTTGTAAGGCGTCCAGGTGAGAATGAAAGCCAACAGTATAGCAAAGATGGTCCTGGTGACTTTCTTCTCCCTAGCCGCCATCTGTCTTTTTTTTCTCACTTGATTGCGAGCTATGCTGGCAAATTTCCTTGCCACATTGGCTGGGCGAGAGTTGGGCAGGGAGGAGTCTTGGTGCAGAGGTATTGCACATTCGGGAACTATCTCAATCGCTGTAACACACTCATTGCCCGTTTGCTTGGTCACAATTTTAATTTTGGACCATTTGGATACAGCATTGGCCCTTGGATGCAATTGTTGCAAGCTCTGAGTGGGAGCCAAGACAACACCAGAAGTTGGATCATTTGCTTGCTTTTCCTGAGGGTTGTTGGTCATGCTAGCTGAACTAGATTCATTTGAGGTCTCTTTTTCTTCCACCGATTGAAGGTTGGTCAATGATTTCTCTAGTTTGCCATTTCTCACCCCATTCTCCCCTTCCCCCTTTACTTCCACTGCCTCAGATTTTGGAAGGCTCTTTGTCTGTTTGATGAGAGGGCTCTTCATAGAGCTTATTGGTTTACTCTTTTTCTCTGGTTTGATGTCTGGACAATGCCTGCGAACTCTGCTTCTACTGGCCAAAGAAATGTGAATATAGAGGATGGTCATGATAATCACAGGAAGGTAGAAAGCAGCAATGGCTGTGCCAAAAGTAACTGCAGGGTTGGAGAGAAACTGAATGTAGCACTCCCTATTTTCCACTGTCCTCTCACCCACAATGAACTGCCAAAACAGGATGGCGGGTGCCCAGAGTGCAAAGGAAAGAAGCCAGGCGGCTGCAATCATCAACCCTGCCATCTTCGTTGTTCTTCGAGCTGGATAGGTCAATGGTTTGGTAACGCAGAAATATCGATCAAAGCTGATGATCAGAAGGTTCATCACTGAGGCATTACTGACCACATAGTCCAAAGCCAGCCACAGGTCGCACACAATGGGACCTAGTGGCCAGTAGCCCTTTATAATGTACACAGAGTAGAGATTCATGGAGAATACACCAATGATGAGGTCAGCACAGGCCAGGCTGAAGAGAAAATAATTATTGACTGTCTGTAAATGGCGGTTGACCTTGATAGAGAGCATCACCAAGATGTTACCCACAACCGTGACCAAGCTAAGCGAACCAGTCACCGTGGCAATAAAAATCATCTCCATTGTTTGATACTTGCCCGTAACCTGTTCAGTATTATTAGGAGGTTGGGTGGGAAGGCTTGTTGAATTGTCCCAGGTGTCGTTTTCCATTCTGACTGGCCAATGAGGGGTGGATAAGTTGAAGAAAAGCTCTAAAGGAAAAAAAAAAAAGAGAAAAGTTATAATAAATTGTCGTAAATATCGTCACCTAGAGAATTCTACTCAAAGACATGGAGCCTACTGTCAGCAAACTCAATTAGAACGTTGTTAGAAGGTCCGACATGTTCCATGGTCCTTGTTTAATGGCTTTCAAAGATGATAGGAATGAGCGTCTTGGGTCATTGTTATTAGTTAATTAGTGTGTCATTTTAATGAGCCCGACAGTAACTTTAGTCCCAAACCGCAGAAGCAGAGCTATTTTTGTACAAAGTTGCTGCATGTGAGGAATGCTGGGAAAGCTTCGATCTGAGCAAGCTGTAAATTTATGAAGGTTTCTAAACACACGGGTGGCTTAACATGTCTTTCCCAGTGTTCCTTATAGCACGATATTATTAATATAATATGAGACAGTGAGGAGAATTTATTATTCTTTCTACACTAGTTTTATGACGTAGGAAAGTCGCAAATGCACCAAAAGTCGAAATTTGCACAAAAACAGTGCGAGTTTTGAGGCATTTGCGCTGCTCACGGCAATTTACTAAAAAGTGTGCGGTGCTTATTGGAAGAGAGCATGGCCTACTACAGCTCGACAAATTTACGCCAGATACTGGCATAAATTATAGCGCAAATTTACTCCAGCTCAAAGCGGTAGTAGATTTGACTTTCTGGCGCACTGAGATTATAGGCAATGGTTGGGCAGTGGTTCAGTCCAATGCCGTCTTACATGTTGCTTGCACTCGTCAATCAGTCTGTGCCAACTATTAGATGGGAATGCGCCTTACTGCCTCCTCATGAAATCTACCACATAGCAACAGGAGTGTGAGATTCAGGTGTCAGTATGGCTAGGGCTCCATGGCATCGATATTTAAGAGGTATGACCATTGCGCAAACTAAATATTTCCCTATGCGGTGGGTTTCGTGGGTGGGATTTTACTGCGACCCTTGTACAACCAATGATAGCTATGGAGGCCAGCCTATGAAATGATGTTCTTGCTCTGCAGAAGGAAATTACATTTATAAGGACCATAAGGCCTCATTTATCAAAACTGTCTAAAAGAAAAACTGTCTGTGTTGCCCATAGCAACCAACCAGAGATCAGCTTTCATTTCTAAAACTGCTCTGGAAAAATGAAAGCTGAGCTCTGATAGGTTGCTATGGGCAACAAGGATAGTTTTGATAAATGAGGCCTATAGTGCCTGGCACTATTGTTTGTTTTTTTCAATAAACTTTTTATTAGACATTTTAGTATAATACGACATGTAGTGGAGCCTCAACATGAGGAATCCACCAAGAATCAAACAGAAGTATTAATTTATATAGTGTATTTCATCTGTATAGCACGATTACATCACTGTACATTTAGCATGATAAGTCACAGAGGGAGATGACTAGAGATGAGCGAATTTTCCTGAAATTAGTTTCGGGTCCGATTTGATTAAATTGGCCGTCCGATTTGTTTGAAAAAATTTGCAGCGAATCACAAGTACCCTGATTGCCCTGAAACTTTATGTCTGACTCTCTGAAGTCTTCTAGAACTGTATTTAACCCCTTTCAAGCTCTTTAACGATAAGCCAGCATTAGGCCTTATTCGCACGAACGTTGAATACGTCAGTGTGACGGCCGTTAAAACAACGGCCGTCACACGGACCTATGCGATTCAATGGGGCCATTCAGACATGCAGTGTTTTTCACTCAGCGTGTTTCCGTTGCGTGAAACTCACTGCATGTCCAATTCTTGTGCAATTTTTGTGGGTCACACACCCATTGAAGCCAATGGGTGCGTGAAAATCACAGACAGCACACGGACACGCATCCGTGTGCGGTATGTAATTAACGCCTTGAAAAGCAGAGGAAAAAAAAAAATGTGCAGCAACACCGACATCAACAACTGATGCCACACGGAACAAACACTGACAGCACACGGAACTGCAACGCATGAAAAACTTGTGTGCTTTTTTTGTGAACGCAAAACAAATGCTCGTGTGTATCTAGCCTTAGTAATGTCCTCCACCTATACCCCTCAAAAGCCTGCCCGAGCTCATGTGATCCTTTTTCTAAGATGTAAACCTGTATTTTGCAGAATCCTAAACTTTTGGGAAATTCGGACCAAATTCGATTCGTGTAGAATCGATTCGTTCATCTATAGCGATAACCATAGCAACCATTCACAGTCCCGCTCTTTTTCAGATCTAAATTATCCTGATTGGTTACTAAGGGCAACTGCTCCCCTTTTCCTCTGGACTAGTTTTCTTATGTGGCAGAGGGTTTTGTGCCTGAAGGTGTCGTAAAGACCCCCCTCAGGCGCCAGAGCACGGGTGCGACTACCTCTGCACCCCTATAGCTACGCCCCTGGCACCCGGTATTGCTGATCAAAATGGCAGCTACTTATGCGTAGGGGACAACAGAGTTTTATGGTTTCCAACACTGAAGATGTTGGACTGGTTGTAATAGGCAACAAGGCCACTTTTTCTGAGGTAATACTGTTCATACATGGCGCCCATTGGGTTTTAGGTAACTTTATGTTAGGGTACATTTATAAAAGCAGTAACCAGCTGGGGTGCTGCCAGCACAAAGTGTATTTTTCCCACATACGTAAATTGGTTAATGATTTCTTTTATATTGTGTGCCATATGCATCAACCATTTGGTGACAGATGTTTCGGTAGTTATGTAATTACACCGAGTGTATATATAAATTACAGTTTTCTAACTTACCAGCAGGTGGCAGCATGAAACCACTAATATATTATAAGTAAGCGGGTATTATAATGAACCTTTTCCTATGTATTTATCACAAATCTGTGCAAGTGACAACTTTCCTAAATGTATGCTAGACTTGGTAGACTAAACCATAACATT
Source organism: Rhinoderma darwinii (assembly GCF_050947455.1). NCBI lineage: Eukaryota > Metazoa > Chordata > Amphibia > Anura > Rhinodermatidae > Rhinoderma > Rhinoderma darwinii. The sequence continues at coordinate 61,412,621 of NC_134695.1, read as the reverse complement.
TCTATTTTCAGGGTTTCGAGAAATGCGCTCCACATGGCAGACTCCTGTTCCCACGATATCAGATTCCGCAGATAAATATATTTAATGCGACGTTCCACTAAATTTTAAAAATCATACGCCACAATCTGAACCTCAAGCTATGTTGTATGAATGAGAACCACCATGAAATTTCTTATCTATGGCCCAGGTAACTCCAGGTAATAGATGACGGGGCTAAAAAGTGACAACCCCTCTCACACAACAGGGAAGGACTAGGCACTAGTTATAGAAATAAATAAAAAGCTAAAGTTCCGGACGTATTCTCCTGTAGTTTATAATGGATATGGTATAGGTAGAATATGGGAAAGTTCACTGTATTGGACTCTATGAAATACTGTAAAAAAACAAAGGGCAGAAAAAGCTCACAGCTAGTTGCCAATGTATTTATACATTTCCAGGAGGAATAACAGAGGAGCGGCACAATGTCGAGTCCTAAGAATTTTTATTTCACAGAGAATACAAATATTGACTAAAACAAACTGGAGTGCTGAAAGGTCCTGTTTAAGTGCACAAACCTATACTTATACAGTTCTTATCTAGTCTGAAGCCGTTTCACCATATGGTTCTGTTTACGGCAGTCTGTTTACCTGAAACGGAGAGAGCAGAGAGTCTGTATCCTTATCCACATTTCTCTCCCAGATGCCATACAGTATATACTGATTTTGGGGACCACCTTTTTACACAAGTTATATAAATCATATCAAGCCCCACCGGTGATGTCCAGTTTTGGGCCTAAAATAAGTATCTATAGGTAATAATTTCCTTCTATCTATGTTTATAGGGCACAGCTATCGACAGCTGAAATATGTAATAGAAGTTTGAGGTTATATGAAATATATCTCCTATCTCATCACTGGCTCAGGTTGCTTTTCCATCTTTTCCCCATGCTTTACACTGCATCACTGCTTGTTTAGATGGCCTGCTGTGTATAAACACAAGATCTCTAGGAAGCCAATGCATGGGAGCTAATTTCTATTACAATATTTAGAATACAATGATTATAAGCAACCAATGAGAAATAGAAAATGATCAGGAATCTAAGTAGTATAAAGGGGGAACCTGGAGTTTTGCTTCAAGACATATTTATATGAAGGGGTAACACCCCTTTTATTTTTAGACAGTTTTTATTATATCAGAGAAAAAAAAATCCTGATATTTTCCAGACAATCCAGAATTTAGTAAACGTCGGGATGATCAAGAGCGTAAAGAATTAACACCCCACGCACGCCAGTAAGTGCCGCCCGCATGACCGCAGTGATACTTGATGTCTGCTCAGTGAACTTTAAGAAAGATTATATGGTTTGGAGACATCAAAAGATAATTGTGCCAACCAGAAGTTATATGGCATTCCGGCACTGATCTAGTGTTCATCCCACTCATGGGCAGTCAGTTCAGATGCGCATTATGTCAGTGACAGCTCATTTCTTCCACCAAACAAATCTTTCCACGTTCTGCCTCCATATATTAAAGAAGAACTCTCTTGACATGTCTGTTTTAGTAGTATTCCCCATGAAATAATAATTCTGGAGCATCTTTTCTTCCAACTCTGTGTTGTGCTGTTCCTCTGTTATTCCTCCTGGAAATGTATGAATAAATTGACAACCGGGTGTTACCATTCTCCTTGTCAATGGGGCGAATCCCTACACTGTCTGACACTGTCCAATCAATGCTGACAGTGTTAGGGCGGATTTACACGAGCATGTGCCTTTTGCACGCGCAAAAAACGCAGCGTTTTGCGCGCACGCAAAAGGCACTTAATAGCTCCGTGTGTCAGCTGCAAATCATGGCGTGGTGCTTTTCTGTTTTCAATCATAGTTTTGACTGCTGTTGCGCGAATCACGCGCGTCACACGGAAGTGCTTCCGTGTGCTGCACGTGATCTTCACGCACCCATTTGACTTCAATGGGTGCGTGATGCGCGAACAACGCACAAATATTGGACATACGCTGCATGAAAATCACGGTCTGTCTGAACGGCCCCATTGACTAACATAGGTCCGTGTGAAGCGCGTGAAAATCACGCGCGTTGCACCGACGTATTACACGTTCGTCTAAATAAGCCCTTAGGGTATGTTCACACGCAGTGTTTTCAGACGTAATTCGGGCGTTTTACGCCTCCAATTACGCCAGAAAAAACACCCCTAATACGCCTACAAACATCTGCCTATTGCTTGCAATGGGTTTTATGATGTTCTGTTCCCACGAGGTGTCATTTTACGCGTCGCTGTCAAAATACGGCGCGTAAAAAGTTGCCAGCGAAAAAGAAGTGCAGGACACTTCCTGGGACGTTTTTGGAGCAGTTTTTCATTGACTCCATTGAAAAGCAGCTCCAATAATGACCGTAAAATACGTGTGTGTGTGTGTGTGAACATACCCTTACTCCTCACACCATCCCTCTCACGACTCCTCGCGACGGTCGCACCGTGGCGCTAATCTATCTGTGCACTGCTGGTGTCACTGAAGGAACATTTTTTTTACCTGCTGATATTCTAAGGGTGTGTTCACACGGCAAACTAAAAACGTTTTTTAAGTGTTTTTTACGGACGTTTTTGGAGCTGTTTGTCTATTGACTCAATGAAAAATGCTCCAAAAATGGCTCAAGAAGTGACATGCACTTCTTTTACGGGGCTTTTGTTTTACGTGCCGTTTTTTCAAACAGGCGCGTAACAAACCACCCTGTCGGAACGAAACGCCATTTTTCCATTTTTCCCTTTGAAATCAATCTGCAGATGTTTGGAGGCGCTCAGCTTACGTATTTTCAGCCGTTTTTCCGGGCATTTACTGCCAGAAAAATGGTTGAAAATAAGCCGTGTGAACATACCTTATGTTCACATTGGCTTATTTTCAGGCGTTTTTCATTGAGTCAATAGAAAAACAGCTCCAAAAACAGCCTAAAAAAACGCTTGATGCTTAAAAAACGGCTGAAAATAAGAGGCTGTTTTCCCTTGAAAATAGCTCCGTATTTTACAGCAGTTTTTAGTTTTCTCGCAGCCGCCATCATTATGATACTCCGTTTGGATGTTTGTAAACAGAAAAGCACGTGGTGCTTTTCTGTTTACATTCAGAGTTTGACAGCTGTTGCGCGAATCACGCAGTTCGCACGGAAGTGCTTCCGTGCGGCATGCGTGGTTTTCACGCACCCATTGACTTCAATAGGTGCGTGATGCGTGAAAAACGGCGAAATATAGAACATGTCGTGAGTTTTACGCAGCGGACACATGGACACACGCTGCGGAAAACTCACGGACTGTCTGCACGGCCCCATAGACTAATATAGGTCCGTGCGAGGCGCGTGAAAAGCACACGCGTCGCACGTACGTATATCACGCACGTGTAAATGATGCGTAAGAGTGTATTTGGATTCGACTTTTTGGTAAAAAATTTATCAAAAATCACAATAAAAACGCAGTTCTCCATGCGATTTAAATTTGTAAAATAAATCTGTAACAATCGCACAGGCAAAGACCGCACCAATTCGCTGTAAAACCACATGAGTTTTTTGCTGCGACGTGTGATGCGTTTTTACTGCGCGGTCAAAAATGTCTCATCTAAATGCACCCTAAGGGCTTATTCAGACGAACGTGATATACGTCCGTGCAACCTATATTAGTCTATGGGGCTGTTCAGACAGTTGCGTGATTTTTACGCAGCGTGAGTCCGCTGCGTAAAAGTCACGACATGTCCGTTATTTCTGCGTATTTCTCGCATCACGTACCCATTGAAGTCAATGGGTGCGTGAAAACCACGCATGTCACACGGAAGCACTTCCGTGGGACCAGCGTGATTCGCGCAACAGCAGTGAAAAGGATGAATGAAAACAGAAAAGCACCACGTGCTTTTCTGTTTACAAACATCCAAATGGAGTGTCATAATGATGGCGGCTGCGCGAAAATCACATAGCCGCGCATCATATGATGATGACATACGCAGCTGTTAAGTGCCTTTTGCGCACACAAAACGCCACATTTTTTGCGTGTGCGCAAAACGCACACGCTCGTGTGAATCCGGCCTAAACCTTAGGACGTGTAACCCATCCTAATGTTTCAGCTCACTAATGGTTAACCTTGTTCCACCTCCAATCACCCAGCTTTCCCAGGCTAATTAACATGCCCTCTTGCCTGAGTGTTGTTTCTACACCGTATTTGTCTATTCCTGACTACTACCTCCAGCCGTCTGTTACCTGTGTCCCTCCTCTGCCTGTTCCTGTGTCCCTCCTCTGCCTGTTCCTGTGTCCAACTTCCAGCTCATCTCTGCTCTCCGGTCCAGGACAGCTCATGTGTTGTTGCTGCGTCCGGCTGCCAGTGCCAAACGGTTTGCAGCTACAAGGATCCACGTCTCCAGCCTCGTGGTACGGGACATGTACTTTTATGTGTTCACTTTATGGTCACTGTAAAGAACTGTTACGTGGCACTATATGGTGGTATTATTTAGTCACTATATGGCATTGTTATGTGTTCACTCTGTGGACTAGTATATGGCGCTGTATGGTATGTCATTGTTGCTAGGTAGCTCTATAATACCCCCAAGACTGTCTGCATACAACAACTAACCTCTAAACCATAACCTGTGCTAGGAATGCATATCCCTAAGGGTATGTTCACATGGGCTGTTTTCAGCCATTTTTCGGGCCGTAAACGCCCGAAAAACGGCCCAAAAATTGGAAGCAGAACGCCTCCGAACATCTGCCCATTGATTGCAATGAGAAAAACTGCATTCTGTTGCGACGGGCTGTTTTGAAAAACGGCCGCGTAAAAAACCACCCGCGAAAAAGAAGTGCAGGTCACTTCTTGGGACGTTTTTGGAGCCGTTTTTCATAGACTATTGAAAACAGCTCCAAAAACGGGCTTAAAAACTTCTTAAAATCAGGAGGTATTTTCCCTTGAAAACAGCTCCATAGTTTCAGATGTTTTTGAGTTAGCGTGTGAACATAGCCTTACAATTAACTTAACACGGGACACATGGCTTTTTTCTTTTAAACGTGGGTTGACTCGCGGTCGGCCACAGCTTTATTTATTATTTAAATATAACAACAAATATATGACAACTTAGGTAAAACCCGTATGCCAGCCAACAATAAGTAGGTAAGACCACCTTATAGAAAAAACGCCAGCTGTGACTGTAAATGTTACATAAAATTCTCAAACAATAAGAGAAAAGTAAACAACATGACATATTAAGTAACTTTTTTTAATGGCTCCGCCATTTGTTGTGTCATTTTTTTGTAATTTTTCTTTTGTTTTAGCAACAAATTCACACATTACAATTAAAAACACAGTTAGGGGTGGGAGGGCAGGACGAGTTATGGCCGCAAAAGAGGGCGGTGAGCGGGAGCTCAGGGGTTTTGTTTAATGGAGGGGTATGGACGACCAAAGACCACCCTTCCCTACTCGAGTGCACCAATTGCAGCACAGCCAATGCGACCATGCCATTGGCTATATCCAGAGCTGCGTACCTAATATTCCTAGCCCTCTCTCTCAACTATTTTAACCCCTGCCTAACGCAACAGTCTCAGGCCCGTCGGTAATACACTTGCGTGCCTATAATAAAAACAGCTAGGGTCAGTTCACAGAGGTTTTTTTTAATGCGGAAACTGCTAGGGAATCCGTGCCAAAAACGCCCCCAGTCCCTTATTGGTTTCAATGGGAGGAAAAGGCGTTTTTATTTATCCTGGGTGGCTTTTTGCATGTTCTTTCTTCGAACAGTTTCCGCCTCTGACCTCCCAGTGAAATCAATAGAAGGCAGAAAAAAACAGCGGCGATCAATTTGAGTGTTTTTTTTTTTGCATCTTCGCTTTTGCTTTGGATTCAACAGCGACTGGCAAGAAAAACGCTGCAAAAAATAAATCGGCCAAAACCGCTGGCAATTAAAACTGAAGGAATGTCGAGGCAGGTGTTTTTTTTAGTTCTTTCAAAAATAAAGCTGTGTGAACTAGGTCTTATATTTGTGGCAGGTTTTATTCTGTGATCTCTTGACCCGCATGACTACGTTACTATTTGATGCTATGGATTCAGGTGCCTTCGTTTGTGGTATAGCCTTGACACGTGAAGATGTTGTTGCTGTGTTATAAATAAACTCTTTAAAAGGGGGCTGCTCTGATTCCGGGAGCTCTTCATCGTTGAAGCGCCAATGATACGACGAGGATGAAAATACATGCAGATTTGCTGAAGTGTTTTGTCTCTGTAAGTGAAATAAAACTTTAATCTGCTGATTGCATAAAGCTTTTAAGCAGCCTCTCCGATGCCCCAAAACTAATTCCGAGTCAGTGACATTGAGGTTATTTTAGCTGGTGACTGGCTCAGGGGACATCCGACATCAACCATGGAGGTTCTACCAGCACCGGAGACAGAACAGCCTGTAATCGCGCATTAAAAACTCTGAAACAACCCTAGGAACATGTTCAAGTAAGATTCTCCTATTAAATAAAAAATATATATATTAACATGGGTCATTAATTATTCGTACGTCTCAAAGATTCCTGGGCAGCAAAGTTTCTTAGAGGTATAATGGACCTCAAATGTCAACGTCCATTTTTATTTCATTATTTTGGTAAAGAAGAAGGTTATTTCAAACATTAACTAAAATCTATCTGCATCTATAGGCTGTTTGCTTTTATGACCGTTTCTTGTAGGTTGAATGAGATTCCAGTAAAATAGTGCCCCCCAGTGGCCTATTTGTGAAGTGGTCTGCTCCCAGGAGCAGGATCTCCGGTAAGCGGGTTCCTCTAACACCAGCTGATATCTGAACAAGTTGTCGAAACTGAATGACCTCTTTAAATACAGGGATTCCCTCGTGATACTGGGATTTAGATCTATGATGCTTTATGTAAGGTGCTACATTTTAACATCTCAACTTCGATAAAATGGTGCCCTGCCACTTTTGTTAGGATCCACGGCCAAAACGTGGAGAGCCAGCAATACAGGTAAGAAAACATTCACGCAGCACGATCTTGCGGGGAGGAATGAAGAGGAGACCGAATGCATGCCGTAAAGGAAATATTATATACAACTTTCGTATTTTTTTTGCCCTTTGGATTGTCATTTTGGGACTTGGCCCATTTTTCACAGCATCTGAGTGGCACCCGATAGTCTTCATGGACCCATTCACTTTACTAGGTAAATCGGGTACGTGAAAACTCTAACGTTAGTGGTCCTTTAAGGGTCTTACTGCCTTATGACGTACATTTACGTCATGAAGTAAATGTTCGTCGTGGTGAATGCGTGGGAACAGGAGCTGTATACAGCCGGCACCTCGCTTTACTGACCAGGATAGGAGATAATTCCAATCCCTGCCATTTAAATCCCCTACCTATTCAACCATTAAAAGGCCCCTGGAGTCCCAATCAGGCTTAAAGGGGTTTTCCACTACCGGACAAGTATATGATTGTGGGTGTCCGACACCAGGACCCTGCACCGATTAGCTGCTCCGGCTGCCTCCAGGGACCGGACATCCATGCCGGCAGCATTAAATAACAGAAGTCTCATAGAGGGCAGAATATTTTTCCAGTAAATTGGAAAGCCATTTAGGACATACGATTGCATCCACTAATTTAGAGATACTAGGGTATCCGGAAATAACGAATGTAAAAGTGTCCGGTCTGGTGAAAGTTCTCCAGTATAGGAACGCTAAAGCTTAAAAAGAACTCCACTCTATCTCCGCATACTATCCTACCTTGATCCTATTGTATTAAAAATTGCATAGTAAAGGGTAAAAAGAAAAATCGGCCTTTCCCTCTTTCTCGACAGGAGAAACCTTTTCTTTACAGCATTGCTTGGTCTCTACTGCAGCCAGAGCAAAGTCCTCCCCAGTTAAGAAGGCGTTGGTGAGACATTTTCCGACAGCCGCCAGGGCATTGATCCCTAGTCATTGTTGGTCCAATTGGCCCACTACGTTGGCTGAACAAACCAGTGAGTCGATCCCCATTATGCAAATGCAGAAACTACTGTCTGTGGATAAAGAAACCCAACAGGGGCTTATCTCCGCTATTTCTGTAAGGGTATGTTCACACACAGTGTTGTTCATGCGTTTTTTGGGGCGTAAACGCCTGAGAAAACGGAAGCTGAATGCCTACAAACACCTGCCCGTTGATTTCAATAGGAAAAACGGCGTCACTTCTTAAACCGTTTTTGGAGCTGTTTTTCATTGTATCAATAGAAAAACGGCTCCAAAAAACGCATCAAAAAAGTTTGCTTTAAAAACGGCTGAGAATCATTGGCTGTTTTCCCTTAAAAACAACCCCGTGTTTTACAGCCGTTTTTACTTATACGTGTGAACATACCCTTAGGGTATGTGCACACGATGAGAGGCTTTTACGGCTGAAATGACAGACTGTTTTCAGGAGAAAACAGCTGCGTCGTTTCAGCCGTAATTCCTCCTCCTCGCATTTTGCGAGGCTTCTCTCACAGCCGTAAATTTTGAGCTGTGCTTCATTGAGTTCAATGAAGAACGGCTCAAATTACGTCTGAAAGAAGTGTCCTGCATATAATGTATATAAGTGTCCTGCATATAATGTATAGAAGTGTCCTGCATATAATGTATATAAGTGTCCTGCATATAATGTATATAAGTGTCCCGCATATAATGTATATAAGTGTCCCGCATATAATGTATATAAGTGTCCTGCATATAATGTATATAAGTGTCCCGCATATAATGTATATAAGTGTCCCGCATATAATGTATATAAGTGTCCCGCATATAATGTATATAAGTGTCCTGTATATAATGTATAGAAGTGTCCCGCATATAATGTATATAAGTGTCCCGCATATAATGTATATAAGTGTCCCGTATATAATGTATATAAGTGTCCTGCAGATAATGTATATAAGTGTCCTGCAGATAATGTATATAAGTGTCCTGCATATAATGTATATAAGTGTCCTGCATATAATGTATATAAGTGTCCCGCATATAATGTATATAAGTGTCCCGCATATAATGTATATAAGTGTCCCGCATATAATGTATATAAGTGTCCCGCATATAATGTATATAAGTGTCCTGTATATAATGTATAGAAGTGTCCCGCATATAATGTATATAAGTGTCCCGCATATAATGTATATAAGTGTCCCGTATATAATGTATATAAGTGTCCTGCAGATAATGTATATAAGTGTCCTGCAGATAATGTATATAAGTGTCCTGCATATAATGTATATAAGTGTCCTGCATATAATGTATATAAGTGTCCCGCATATAATGTATATAAGTGTCCCGCATATAATGTATATAAGTGTCCTGCATATAATGTATATAAGTGTCCTGCATGTAATGTATATAAGTGCCCTGCATATAATGTATATAAGTGTCCTGCATGTAATGTATATAAGTGTCCTGCATATAATGTATATAAGTGTCCTGCATGTAATGTATATAAGTGCCCTGCATATAATGTAAATAAGTGTCCTGCATGTAATGTATATAAGTGTCCTGCATATAATGTATATAAGTGTCCTGCATGTAATGTATATAAGTGCCCTGCATATAATGTATAGAAGTGCCCTGCATATAATGTATAGAAGTGCCCTGCATATAATGTATAGAAGTGTCCTGCATATAATGTATATAAGTGTCCTGCATATAATGTATATAAGTGTCCTGCATATAATGTATATAAGGGTCCTGCATATAATGTATAGAAGTGTCCCGCATATAATGTATATAAGTGCCCCGCATATAATGTATATAAGTGTCCCGCATATAATGTATATAAGTGTCCCGCATATAATGTATAGAAGTGTCCCGCATATAATGTATAGAAGTGTCCCGCATATAATGTATATAAGTGTCCTGTATATAATGTATATAAGGGTCCTGCATATAATGTATAGAAGTGTCCCGCATATAATGTATATAAGTGCCCCGCATATAATGTATATAAGTGTCCCGCATATAATGTATATAAGTGTCCCGCATATAATGTATAGAAGTGTCCCGCATATAATGTATAGAAGTGTCCCGCATATAATGTATAGAAGTGTCCTGTATATAATGTATAGAAGTGTCCCGCATATAATGTATAGAAGTGTCCTGCATATAATGTATATAAGTGTCCCGCATGTAATGTATATAAGTGTCCTGCACTTCTTTTGACGAGGCTGTATTTTTACGCGTCGTCGTTTGACAGCTGTCAAACGACGACGCGTAAATGACAGGTCGTCTGCACAATACAATTCAAATGAATGGGCAGATGTTTGCCGCTGTATTGTAGCCCTATTTTCAGACGTAAAACGAGGCATAATACGCCTCGTTTACGTCTGAAAATAGGTTGTGTGAACCCAGCCTAACAGTCAAAGAACCTAATGGAGCGAGCCGCTCGCATGCATGGCCACCTCTTCACTTAGTCCCCGCCTGGGATTGGCAGCCAGCGGCCGCCTTACCCAGCGAAACAGGGATCGGAACGACCAGCGCTCCCGATGTAGGTGTGGGTCCTAGAGCTGGAAACCGCATCTATCAAACATTTATGGCATATCCTGTGGATATGTCATAAATGTATGAGTTGGGAATTACCCCTTTTACGAATCTAAACAATTCTGGTCTTTGCTCACCTGAGAATATTGTGTAGCTCGGGACATTGTTCCATCGGGGCTTTGGATATACTTGATAAGATGCACATCATGTTTTTTAGGTTCCACTTTCCTATTCTTTTGGATTATCTTCTGGAAACTCTTTCCAGGGACTGTCCGACTCCCGGTCCATCCAAAGGCAGTTGAAAAGGCCTCCCCCTCCACCCTTTACACTTCTTGCTGTTTTGTCCCCCCCCCCCCCCTTTCCTTAGCATTTGACTTTATATCAGTGGGATTGTTTCACTCTTCAGTCTTTTATCTATCGATTATTGAAAACTTAAACTCGGATTGATCATAAAAATATCAATGGAGACCACAACATCTCCAAAAGTCAACATCTGTCTGTCAATATAACGCAAAATGTCGCCAGGTATGGGAAATACACGTTACCACCAGAACTATGAATAAAACATCATTTTAATGGAGTTTCCAGATGACTGGTATGATTTATTGATGTTTACAGGACCACTATAACGTTTGTGCTGATGCAAATTTAAACCTTGTTACGCCTCTTATTATACTTTTAAAGTATTTGCAAAATTAAAATTGATGGAAAATGAATAATTGCAAGGAAACTACTTTTGCAACATTTAAGCCCAGTTCACACAGTTTTTTGATGCGGAAACTGCGTCAGAATCAGCGCCAAAAATCATCCGAAACCGCCTCCCATTGATTTCAGTGGGAAGCGGAGGTGTTTTTCTGTTTTTCCACCGCGGCTTTTAGCCCCTTGCGGTAAAAAAAAAGTGCCATGCTCTTTCTTGCCGCGGTTACGCCTCTGACCTCCCATTGAAATCAATGCAAGGCAGAGAGTGTTATTTTGCTGTTTTTTGACCGCGGGCGAAAAACGCAGAGAATTGTGGCAAGAAATTGCAGGCATGTCAATCTGCCTCAAAAATCCTTCTGATTTTTCTGCCTGCAAAGAAACCTCCGTATGAACAGGGTCACTGACATTTTAAAATTCTTCTGACCTGTTATAGAGACGTATCAGGAATTGTAATTAGTGGGGGTCTGGGTGCTGAGACCCCCATGCAGGATTATGGGCTGAGCTGCTCTTAGCAAGTTTCCTTGACTCTCCTCAGAGCAGAGTATGGGCCATATACCGCTCTCCGAAAAGACCCAAGAAAAGTTGACTGGAGTCAAAGGGAATTTGCGCTTGGCAGAGTGCCACGGCCCTTTCGTTTTTACAATTCATGGATGTCTGAGCTCTCTGAAACCTTCCAATCACAACTTATGACATGTCATTGTACAAAATGACAGTGATCGTTTAAAGTCTGCATAAAACAGGAGTACAGCGGTTGCACATGGGCCCTTGGACTTGAAGGGTTGTAAAAACCCCTTTATCGTATAAGATTTCAGCACTACTATAAATAGTATGTCAATGTTGGAGGGTGGGGGGTTGGCACACATTTGGCCCTGGGGACCAAAAACTGAGTAAGTGAAAATACCTTGCTTTACTGATACTGAACTAATTATGGGTTACATGGGCCTCCTTTATTAAAGCTATCTGACAGAAAAACTGTGTTGCCCGTAGCAACCAATGAGTTAATCTTTAATTTTTCCAGATCGGATTTATGAAATGAAAGCTGAACTCTGGTTGCTATGGGCAACATGGCCCGGTTTACTGTAGGGCCTTATTTATCTACACTGTCAGAGGTGTTGCATCACATATCTGTCTGCTGTCTGTAGCTAAACTACTGTCTGTTTCCAAGGGCATCATGCATAATTTTATAGGGAGCTGTGGATAGGAATGGAAAGAAACTACATGAAATAACTAAAATGCAGTAAAGGAACAGTAAAGCAAAATGATTAACCTTATGTTAATCTAAACCTACTTGCCGACAGTCTAGTGAGCCAGACAAAGGCATTTCAATGAACGCTTCTTGGCAATTCTGGGGGTCTCCCTTGTTGAACAGGGCTGGGAATAAATATCACCAGATTTTGCATACAAATATTGGTACGTATGGTAAAATGTTGTTGAAAGCCTAATTATTCCTTAAAACGGAAACAATTATACAATGGAGGTAACTATCTGCGGAGTGATGTCAGGATCACACAATAACATGCTGAGCTCTCAACTGGGACTACCACGTAGCATAGGCTGCATTTCCATGTCCTATGTAGTTCTTTAAAGGGGTCATTCCATCAGGACAACCCCTGTCCATATGTTCTTTTAGGACATATGGATATCATCAAATGAGCCCCCCCCCCACTTGGGACCCCCCCCCCACTATGTGCTGAAATGGAGAACCGATCCGTAAGAGCGGCTCTCACTTTGGCGGACCTGGCGCTTCCTAGCATTACATGGACTGGCGTTTATTACGTCAGTCGTTTAATGCTACGTTTCGCTACAGGTGGAAGTGTGTGGATGGCCACGGCCTACCTCAGCGATAACCGCCGATCGCCGAGGGTGAGAGATCTTGAACTGATCGCTGTGCCGGCTTCAATTTGAAAAGGTCTTTTAATCGGCCAAAACCAAATGTAAATTCTAAAGACAGGAGTATAAAATAGACCTTTAATTATTTCTCCATTTTTTTTTAATTCCAGTTTTGGCTAAAAAAAAAAATTCATACAAAAACTGCACTGTCTGATTAATCTTACACCTACATTGCCGCTCTACCTTTTCTCTGCTTGTACAAGTGTCAGTCTTCACTGCATTTCTAGAATTCTATTCAAGAATCAAGGAGCTCCATTGACCATGCTGTAGGTCCCGCCAAGATAAAACATGTAAGAAAAAGTTTAATTGATGGAATAAAAAATAAGACCTTGAAAAAGCGATTATCATGCGTTGGCAATGCTGCGACAGCGGCTGCAACCTATGGCGGCCTCTTGCACTAGTTTTGCAACGGATACACAGAAAACATCCAGCTAACACCTTGCTAAAAGAAATTAGGCAATAGGGGACAGTTAATAAGGAAAATAATAAGTGTCTGCTAGTAGGACAGAACGACCCACCGCAACCTCTTCGTCCCTTCCCTTGCTCATTACCAGACCATTGAACAGGTATTCTCCTTCCTGGAAGTAAATACAAAAACGCACCTGTCAATTTTGAGAAGACAGCGTTCTCACAAAAAATAAAGGACCACAGCTTGAACAACACATCAAACCTGGCAGTTGCCATGGAAGCGTTGAAATCACAAAAAAAGAGATAACATAAACCTGCCTAATTAGTTTTATGCCATCCGTAACCAACGCCACGTAAGGAAGATGACTGCAGATAGTCCTAGGGGTGCCGGGAGGTGCAGCACTGATTAATGCCATCTCTAGTGGGTAACAGCGGGGGAAACGGATCGGTAAACAGGCGAAACCTACAACACCCTGTAATGATGGAGCAGTGAAGTGGCACGTGGAGAACGTTGTGTGGGTGTCCTTTAATAAGCCTGATGAATGAAGGTGGCAATGAATTAGTTAAAAAGTCCCATCCAGGCAGATATAGCATTTTGATGCACAATTAAACAGCAGAGGCGGACGGAGAGATACGATAAAACCCATAATTTCCACCAGGGTTGGCGCACACGGCGCACTATTTAAATAGTTATTGTATATTTATTAGAATTTTATTGGACTAATGTATTTCTATGCGGGCGACACTTTTGTGTTTTTTATTTTATTTGTTTTTCTCTCAGGATTTTGCTGTTTTGGCATAATGTTTATTTGGATAAGAATGAGGTGTTATTATTGTCATTATACTCCTATACAGCAGCGATGTTCACAGGACCTGCGAGGCACCGTGCCCAGTCAAGCTTAAAATCTATTTTTGGTGTCTGGGGAGAAAGGGATAAGAGTCACACTCCAGATTTGCATGCGTTGCAGATGTGGTAAGCAAATCCCGACACACTGGATCTTCTCGATGAGGAGGAAATATTTTTACCCTGTTGCCCATAACAACCAACGTCTGATTTCATTTTTACAGTCAAACATAGAAAATGAAAGCAAACTCCTATTGGTTACTATGGGCAACGAGCCGGGCTGATTTTAGAGGGTAGTAAATTGAGAAATTAACTAACCAGGGCCCCCGTTTCCTTCAGGGCCCCCAAGGACTGGACCTTCAAGAGCAACCGGAGAGTGCCATGGACCACCAGCGACTTTACCATTTAGGGTATGTTCACACGGCAGCCTCCGTTACGCCTGAAATTACGGAGCTGTTTTCAGGAGAAAACAGCTCCGTAATTTCAGATGTAATGGCATGTGCAGGCGTTTTTCGCTGCGTCCATTACGGACGTAATTGGAGCTGTTTTTCCATGGAGTCCATGGAAAACGGCTCCATTTACGTCTGAAGAAGTGACAGGCACTTCTTTGACGCGGGTGTCTTTTTTATGCCCCGCCTTTTGCAAGCGGGGCGTAAAAAAAATGACCGTCTGCACAGAACATTGTAAGAGCCATTCTAATGAATGGGCAGATGTTTGCCGACGCTATTGAGCCGCATTTTTGGACGTAATTCGGGGCTGAAACGCCCGAAATACGTCCGTAAATAGGGTGTGTGTGAACATACTCTGAGGGTATGTGCACACGATGAGTGGCTTTTACGTCTGAAAAGACAGACTGTTTTCAGGAGAAAACAGCTGCGTCGTTTCAGACGTAAAAGCTCCTCCTCGTATTATGCGAGGCGTCTTTGAAGCTAGTAATCTTGAGCTGCTCTTCATTGAATGCAATGAAGAACGGCTCAAATTACGTTTCAAAGAAGTGCATTGCACTTCTTTGCCGAGGCAGTCAATTTACGCGTCGTCGTTTGACAGCTGTCAAACGACGACGCGTAAATGACAGGTCGTCGGCACAGTACGTCGGCAAACACATTCAAATGAATGGGCAGATGTTTGCCGACGTATTGTAGCCGTATTTTCAGACGTAAAACGAGGCATAATACGCCTAGTTTACGTCTGAAAATAGGTTGTGTGAACCAAGCCTAACTCCTTCTCTGCCATGGACCACCAGAGACTTTACCATTAACCTCTTCTCTGCCATGGACCACCAGGGACTTAATTATTAACCCCCTTCACTATTTAGGCACTGTATGGAGGGATTATTTGGACATTGAATGACAGTATTTTGTGTGCATTATATGGAAGTATTATTTGACAGTGTATGGCAATATTTGGTAAAAACATTAGGGTAAAATATTTATCTGTAACATTCTCAAAATGGCGAGAAGGAGGCCCTACTTTACTTTCTCCCCAGGGCCCCATGTTTTATAAAACAGGGGTGAAAAAATAGAGCAGAAATACAGGATACCCAAAGTGTATGTATTGAGGTTATGCTAAAATTGAATTTTATTTTTTTTGCTGCTTTACCAGAGTTGTAGCTCGGCTTTCCTTTACCCAGGGCAACTATTCAGTTCACTGTGCTAGTCCTGTATGCACCAATGAAACTTTGCAGAGTTTTTATTTGTAGATCATAAACTAAATAACAGCATGCAATGTCAATCAGCTGCTTCAAAGGCCAGCAAGATATTGTCGTGTATTAAGAGGCATGAACTCGCGGGACAGGGATGTAATATTACCACTTTACAAAGCATTAGTGCGGCCTCATCTAGAATATGTAGTTCAGTTCTGGGCTCCAGTTCATAGAAAGGATGAAAAATACAAAGAAGAGCAACGAAGCTAATAAGGGGCATGGAGAATCTAAGTTATGAGGAAAGATTAAAATAATTAAATCTATTTAGTCTTGAAAAAAGACGACTAAGGGGGACATGATTAAATTATAGAAATATATGAATGGTCCATACAAAAAATATGGTGAAATCCTGTTCCATGTAAAACCCCCTCAAAAAAACAAGGGGGCGCTCCCTCCGTCTGGAGAAAAAAAGGTTCAACCTGCAGAGGCGACAAGTCTTCTTTACTGTGAGAACTGTGAATCTATGGAATAGTCACCGCAGGAGCCGTCACAGCAGGGACAGTAGATGGCTTTAAAAAAGGCAAAGATAATTTCCTAGAAGAAAAAAATATTCGCTCCTATACCAACGTGTAGACATTTTTCCCGTCCCTTGGTTGAACTTGATGGACATGTCTTTTTTTTTCAACCGTACTATGTAACAATAGACCAAATAGTCTAGAAAATCTAGTCTTTATTCATCTATACATATAAACAAACTAATACACCCCCCCCAAAAAAAAAAAAAAAAAAATATACATATATACAAAAAAAATGTTAAAAACACCCTGGGGTGAAACCTACCAAGACCCCAGTCACATACAGCTATCAGGTCAAAATGTAAGTTTTAATGACTACTCATAAATAGGTTCAAATGTATGTAAAAAAAAAAAAAGTAAGTCCGTTACCTGTGGCTGGT
The DNA here is from genome assembly GCF_050947455.1 of Rhinoderma darwinii. Lineage (NCBI taxonomy): Eukaryota > Metazoa > Chordata > Amphibia > Anura > Rhinodermatidae > Rhinoderma > Rhinoderma darwinii. Next base: position 61,395,732 of record NC_134695.1, on the reverse strand, counting down.
GTGATGGCAAAGGGAGAATTCAAGCCAGGAGACACCAATGACAAGATTCTCACAATATGCTTTACAGTATGATCCATTTCACTGCTAATGTTTTTTGTATGGGGTGAAAATGTGTGTCAGATGCACACAAGAGCCGCTCTGAGCACAGCCGTCAGTCAGCTGGACTGACTGATTCGGGTTAAAGCGCCGAGATGCAGCTTTTCCGCATAGTAAAACGAAGCAAAATTTAGAATAAAAATAAATGAGAAAAATTTTTGATGCAAAAATACATTAAAAAACATAAATAAAATTACAGCAAGGGTTTACATAGTGTGTTTTTTGTTTAGAATCAATTGGTATTTCATTTCACCAAACATGGTAATAATGGCAGAAAAAAAGCATTAAATCTATTAATAAAAACACAGCAAAAATACTTACGCTAACAGTTGATATGCTGATCATCTCTAGTATGTCCAGTGTATATGAAATGGGGAAAACGCTTGTTTCGTTTGCTCTCGTCCAGTCAGGTAATATAACATAATTGCATTTCCAACTATAAAAATGTCTTAATAGTGTTACAACCTAGGGCCTAAGGGAGTTGGCATAGCTCCTACCCTCAGAAGCCAATGAACAATTTGTATCATGATGGAAATGAGAAGATCCGGTGTATGAGATCCAAGAAAAATAGAAATAGAAGTTTCATTCATTCATAAAGTTCCTACAGTAACGGGACCTTCTGCAATCACTTTAGGATTGCTCTATTACCCAAAATGCTGACATTTCGGAGCCAGCACAGGAATTGACTCGGTGAACTAGTCCTTGACAAGTTTTCCGGTCATATCCAGCTGAAAAGCGGTCCAGTGTTTTCTACTCTACTAGATTATTCATTATGCCATGGTTCAAAATTGTGATCCTCTACAAAATGTTCACGAGGGCCAAGAGAACTGCAAGTTATCTGTGGTGAAGTAAGGGGCCACACATTGTCCTATTATCTAGGTCCAGTCTTGTTGCCCACACTTAGTGCCCAACTGCTCATGGAAACTTCACCAGCAGTGATGTCCGGGCAGCAGAAAATCTCCATTGCTTTTGAACAGGCAGCTAAAAGGCTGCACTTTTATGGTTGTGATTCATAGATATTAGAAAGGGGGGGGGGGGGGTACTAAAGGTTTACTGCTCAAGTCTTGTTTTTTTTTTCTATAGCCCATTTACATGGGTCAATGATAAGGCGAACAAGTGTTCTAAAGTATGTGAACTAGTCTTCAGCGCACTTTTTAAATGATACAATTCTTGCTAGGAGGATCTCATAAGCTCAATGCATATGGTTTAGTAATTGAATTTAATAACAGTATACACTATGCTTCTTTGCTCCCTCTAGTGGTGACTGCAAGCAGCCAGAATTTTATTATTGAAATACAGCATGGCTATGCAGGGGATTTGGAGCTCTGTTTTAGAAAAACTGAACTCTGTCCGACATAGGCAATTATTCAGCTAAAAAAAATGTAGGACCTAAAAATGAGTGTTAAGATGACATTCATTCAAGTGCCATAGCAGCTCTGGTTTTCTGTTCATTAACCAGGAAGATCGGGATGAACAGTGCTATAGGTCGCTTCGAAAGAGGGAACAAGTAAAAAGGAAACTTTTAAAGGGTAACTAAACTTTCAGGAAACTTCTGATCGGCTTTTCTCGCTGAGCCGATGTAATGGTGTGCCGGCTCAAATGAAAGTCTATGGGCCGGTACACCGCGACATCGGCTTTCCGAAAAAAAGTCGTTCAGAAACTAAGCGGCACAGGGCTCATTCGAGCACTTCTGCGTCTTCGTTTTAGCGATCAGTGGGGGTCTCAGTGCATGGACCCCCATGGGTCAAAACTTCTGAACTGTCACTATGACATGTCAGAAGTTTTCTGAAAGTTTTAGTTACCCTTTAATGGTTTTAGAAAAATAAAATGCGATTCTAGTCCGTGCTGTATCAGTGGCAGATATCTACGAGGTCTCATGGGAGAGCTCTGCAATTTCTTCATTCCCTGACCATAACTTATTGTGTTTTAAATAAGTGTCACATATATTATTTAGCATGTCAGCTGTGAGTCACTAATGATATAGTGCCGATAATACTGTGCATAATGAGAAGTACCTTTTGTTATAGGCTGTGTTCACATGTCACGGTCAATTTGCGTTTTTTTGCAGCAATTTTTTGTAAAATAGGAGCCGGGGTGAATTAAAAGAGGAAAAGCGGTAGGGGTTTGATGAAGATAGACAATATGGACATATGATTGAAAGCACAGGTAACCTGACTGCAAACCCTTATTCCTGTGTGTCATCAGAGGAAAGAGTGGAAGAAGATTCTTCCGTTGCCTGCTGTGTACGCTACAGACATTTTATGCCAAAATAATGACTCTGTTCTGCTAATTAACGCTGTTCGTCTTCTCCGGTGCAGTGTAGCACACATTGCATTGGGGAAAAAAAGCATCTTACTCATAAAGCCGTCTTATCTGTGGTGGCCCCTTAAAAAGACAAGTATGTCAATACCAGAGTCAAAGAAAGCAGGGAGCAGACAGCAATCCCACCAAAATCCTCATCCGTATACAGTCTGACACCGCCGTGACATATCCTTCTATTAGGCAAATACCAGATTAAACCCAGATGCTTGTCTCCTGGGGTAGTAGGGGGGGGGAAGCGGGGGAGTAAGAAGGTCTCAGAACAGGATAAATAGGCTCGTCTTTTCATATGAGGGAAAAAGACTTGATTTATGGAGATGGTAGTAATATGCTCACTCATTCTGACACAAGGAAATACTAAGGTTGGAATGGTGACAGTGATGGAAAGAAAGAGAGAGACCACTGACAATGTCCAAAAAAAGGGGGCAACCAAAGCGGAATCTGCTATTTTTGGATCAGTGTCTGAGTTTTGCAGACATTAATCAGCAGGGAGCAGATCAGGAAAAGTGATACGACCTCTCGTGTTATAACTTCTTACGTAAATAAATCCTTAAGATATTGGCCACTATAAAGGAAGTCTCTGGATGAAACAGAACATTTTTATATTTGCCCAGAGATGGACCGTTCTCCTACCCCTTAAAACATTACTTACCTGGAGACCGGTGACATGGAGGCCTAACCAGCTACTACTGCCACAGGCCGATCGCTGCATAAAAAAAGAGACTAGCTCGGAAGAGAACCAAGCAAGGAGACATCAGGGACGGCATTCGTGTCCCTTAGACATAGGTAGGGGGTGTAAAGTGGCGGCAGCCACATGGTTTGCAGCACTGGCAAGTCTAAGGTGGGCTGGGTGGCCCACCAGAAGTAAAAAGGGTTGTTTCGCGGGATAAGCCCAGCGAACGATAAGTTGGCCAAGTAAAGTGGGCGGGGGAGAGGGGAAGATAAGGGGCGACCAGGTACGGGGCTAATTAGTTCCCTAGGAAAGAGCAAAGATCCCCTCCCGCCCTGTTGAATGCTTTTATTGTTACAATACCTTGTAAGGCGGATCACGACACTACGCTATGGGAAGGGCGGATTGATTTGGTTGGCCACAGCGAGCAAGCCACGATCCGTACGGCAGAGCGACCTTGCTAGTGGGGGAACACGAGCCATACAACAGGTTCCCAGGTAAGATCACAGCCCGGGTAGCTACGGAGGTCAGCCGGAATGGCTGCCTAGGGGACCGACCGAAGGTACATGCATTAAATACACAGTGGCAAGACACTTTTTAACTTTTGTGTGATATCACGCTGCAGCACGTTATCCGAGTCCAGATAAACTTGGCTACATCCATAGGTGGACTTAGTCTGTCTTGCGGTAGGAAGGCCGGGGGCAGGTGTGCCCCGGCTCATAGTGTGGTGTAGTGATTGGTCGGGCTCCCCTTCATATGTATGTTTATTTGATTAATAAAGTTGGCTAAGAGAGATATCGTGCTCCTTATACTTCCTCTGCTGGATGGAAGAAATATCTTTTATACAGTGTATGGGGCAAGACAATCCATGAAGACTGGGAGATCCACAGATCCCCCACTAATAACATTTTCTGACATATCAGAAGCAGTTTTAAAGATGAGCCTTTCCTTTAAGAAAAATTCAACAAATGGCAAACTTTCTTCTTCAACTTCTTCAACGTGATGATGATGAAATTTGTCGTTCCCCCCACAGGTGGAAGGCTACAGGTTGGAGACCACTGCCCTAGCACATGCAACATTTCCACACTGCAAAATTTGCAAGAAAGAAACCAGTACAATAAAAAGGGGTGGAGTCCCCAAACTATAAGCTGATCAGTTCCCCCTCCCTCCCCCCCCCCACAACCGGCAATCAAATTAGTTTTCTAAACCAGACAATCCCTTTAAGTAAGGAAACTTAAGTTACAAGAGTTCCTGGCTGATTTATTCATAAGCTTACATCTCGTTGTGCTTTTTAGACTGCAGGAGAACTGTTACTCGTGTATCTTTTGTTACCGGGATTTTAGCAGCCCTAGCATGGATGATGTGGATCCAAAGAAAGTAATTACAGCAGTGTATAAACTCAAACAGATTTATTACACTGTCAAATATAAAGTTATTCTGCACACTTATAAAAATCAATATCAGGCCAATCACCAGTCCAAATCCTGTAAAAAAAGGATTGCTATGTACAGCATGCTGTTCTATTGCTTTATTATTTTGATATATGTATACAGCTCTAGTTCTTGCCACCTGAAATGAATAATCATTTGATAATGTGTTATGTATTAAGGACCTGTGGTCACGTGCGCTTGGCAGGTCCCCATAAACATGTTTTTTTATATATATATATATATATATATGTACCTGTGGTCACATGTGCGCTTGGCAGGTCCCCATAAATGTGTTATATATAAAGTACCTGTGGTCACATGTGCGCTTGGCAGGTTCCCATAAATGTGTTTATATATTAAGGACCTGTGGTCATGTGTGCTTGGCAGATCCGCAAGTGTGTCTGTGACCACAGGTTGCTTGCTCTATGCTACTGGATACTGTTAGGGCAATGATAGCTTACCCCTTCTATTGCAGGTTCCAGGAAAAACTGTCCAGCCACCACCTGAGTGGATTTCCCTGCTCCATATCAGTTGTGAGGATTCGTGTAGTGACGCTGGGGGCGGTGCTAAATTGTTAAAAGGTGCTATTCCCACCAAACGAGGTTCAGTGCGCAGTCTATGGCCTTTGGGGCAGCAGGATGTTGCTACTGGCGTGCACCAGGGGAAGGAGAGGAGCTTCCTTGCAGCAATGGGAGCAAAGTGCAGCACTGGGAGGGTAAGCTGGCATCAGTGCCAAATGAGCATATGCTCTGTCCTGGGAATATAAAGGAATATAATTTGTAACGTGCATGTGTAGACGCCATTGTTCCAGAATTGTGTGGAAATACGAGGATATGGATGTTATCCCAACAGAATCCTCCAGTTCTTTTATAATTACTGAATGCCTCTATTAGTACAGATGCCAGTTCTCAGCCATAAATGACATGAAACTGTTCAGACCCCATAAACGTAGAACTTCTTCTTCTATAACCTGACAATAAAGCACTTCTAATATAGATTTGCCTTCAGCAATGATGAGCTTAGAACTGGCCTATTTTATGAAGGTATTTCATAGCTAAACTGGGTCTTGTCAAGGTGAAGGAGTTTCATTTCACTAAAAAAGGTACCAAATGAAAGATGTGAATTGAAAAGCATCTGGGGATATGCCAGTATATTCCCAGGACCTGTCTGGTGGTTGATGGACAGGTTATTAGCATAGGAACTGTAAAATGAATTCAATATTTTATGCAAGAATTCTGACTACATGCTTACTTAAATGAAAGCATATTGCGGCTTGCTAGACAATGGGGGAACATTTGTAAAAACATACGCAGGCAATTTTCTGGAGTAGAAAATGCTCACTTATCGGAGACCAAGGCTGGGTGAAGGACCTCGGAGGTCCTCAAACCTGTTGGGGCATTCCATACCTTTTTTATTTTTGGAAGGGGCAACATGGAGAGTAATAATTCCCGTATAGAAGCCGAATAATACCACCATACAGTACCTATATAACATTGCCATATAGAGCCCATATATTAATGCTAAAAGCTCCTACATAGCACAAGAGCTAGTGCCATGATACATGTTTATGCCATGGTCCGGGCAAGATAATCCACCCCTGCCAGAGATGCGGTTCGAGTCCTAGGCTCCTCATTCTGTTGAAATAGCTGAATGTCCCAGAATGGGATAGAGACAGAAATCTGTGACTAACTTAGGCCTCATGCACACGAACTCCGCTGTGTGCATGGTCCGTGATTACGGCGCGGACGGCCCAAGAAGTGTCATCTGTGGGCCGTCCGCAATCACGGACTGTGCACACACGAGTGCATTGAGTTTAATGAGCCCAGACCGCAAATGCGGCGGACTGTACTTTGGAAACCAGGGTCTTGTGCATTGGCCCATAGGATATAATGTGCCCTATAATATCCGCAATTGCGGATGGAATGCGGACAGAAATGCACGGTCGTGTGCATGGGGCCTTATTGTTTCGGTGACAATTGCCAGATCTCAAAATATTCTTGTATAAATTCACCATATTACAAAATTTACAACAGGCCTTATATTATCTTGTCACATTCACACCATTGCAGCGGGATGCTGGGATATTGGACTCCACGCTGGACCGGATCTCAGGCAGAGTTTTTACAAGGAATGCTACCGTGACCCTGAGGCAAACGTAGGTTTCATAGTTGGGATTTGACCCTTTCTGTCACATGCCACATTATATATTTCATATATGCACAACGTACATATTCACATTAACGTTCTCATGATATGATTTCAGAAATAAAACTACGAAGAGCCCTGGGCTGTTTGAGCTATTATAGATAGATTTCTATCCGCAGAGATGTTATAGGTTATTAAATCAGGTGTACACCACTAAAAGTAGTCCGTATTTATTACTAGGGAAAGGAAAAATTAGGTAAGGAATAGCGACGTTATATTAAAATGGCACTCTTAAGTACACTTAAAATAAATATGTTGCCGTTAGTTTTTACGTTTATCCATTATTTTTCGATTTTTATTTATTTTTTGGTATTTTTTTATTTTATTATATATTATATCTCCCGCAGGAGGATAGATGGGTTGATGTTACCCACAGGATAAGGACTGAAAGTCCCCAATGTATATTTTCGCTAGTTAATGAAAACCCAAAATGTTGTATCTCGGAAAATTAGAATATTATATAAGCTCAATTTCAAAAATGATTTTTAATACCGAAATATTGGAATACTGAAAAGTATGTACCGTATCTGCCCTCAATACTTGGTCGGGGCTCCTTTTGCATGAATTACTGCATCAATGGCACGAAGGCGATCATCCTGTGGCACTGCTGAGGGGTTATGGAAGCCCAGGTTGCTTTGATAGTGGCCTACAGCTCGTCTGCATTGTTGGGTCTGGTGTCTCATCTTCCTCTTGATATAGATTCTCTATGGGGTTTAGGTCAGGCGAGTTTGCTGGCCAATCAAGCGCAGTGATACTGTGGTTATTACACCAGGTATTGGTACTTTTGGCAGTGTGGGCAGGCGCCAAGTCCTGCTGGAAAATGAAACCAGCATCTCCATAAAGTTTGTCAGCAGAGAGAAGTGCTGGAAAATGTCCTGCTAGACGGTTGCGTTGACTCTGGACTTGGTATAACACAGTGACCGGCACCAGCAGATTACATGGCTCCCCAAACCATCACTGACTGCGGAAACTTCTCACTGGACCACAAGACACTTGGATTGATTTCTCTCCGCTCTTCCTCCAGACTCTGGGACCGAGATTTCCAAATGAAATGCAAAATTTACTTTAATCTGAAAACAGGACTTTGGACACTGAGCAACAGACCAGTCCTATTAGAGGCTTAGGAAACCTTTGCAGGTGTTTTGTGTTGATTCGCTGATTAGTGTCACACCAGGAGGATACAATCTTCAACTTTTACCCAATATTCAAATTTTCTGAGAGACTAAATTTTGGGTTTTCATTAACTGTTCGCCATAATCCTCAACATTAAAAGAAGAAAATGCTGGAAATAGATCCCTCTGTGTCTAATGAATCTATATAATGTATGAGTTTCACTTTTTGAATTAAATCACTGAAATTAACTTTTTAATGATATTCTAATTCATTGAGAAGGACGTGTGTGTGTGTGTGTGTGTATGTATGTGTATATATATATATATATTATAGCACTCTCAAATACGGAAATAAATTGATATCCTTGCGGGTTTTAGTGCATCAAGATCAGTTACTTATAGACCTTTTGTGTCGTTTTTTTTCGTTTTATCTTATTATCCAACAAGAAAGGCATGCATCCTGCCTTATTAAACCTAACCGATCCAAAGATTGCTTCTATCAAACGGGTAATGTTTGTAGCGGTAAGTTTTGCATATTCGTGCATATTGTTCCTCTGCAGTGTATGATCTTATTATTGTAACCACCGCTGTGTGGATCGGGTTTAAGGTGCGTATCGTAAATACTGCTATATTGTAAAGGATCTGCCAGGCACAGCTTCGGGGTTAACTCCCATAATTAATCAGTCAGCACCTGAATCTACATCCCTGAGACTGACTCCAGCTTCCACCACTCAGGCTGGCAGGCTTAGGAGTGGGAGAGCCTATCGCAACCTGGCCAGACTAAGCTAGCTCCCGCCCTCGGTCTATTTAAGCCTGCCCTTCCTGTCCCTCGGTGCTTGTGATTCTTTTCGTGTGGTTTCCTGGCCCAGCTACAGCTCCTTCTATTTTGATTCTGCTCCATACAGACCCTGGCTTACTGACTACTCTTCTGCTCTTCGTTTGGTACCTCGCACACTCCTGGCTTGACTCGGCTCGTTCCCCACTCTGGTTGCTCACGGTGTTGCCGTGGGCAACTGCCCCTTTCCCTTGCTTGTATTCCCTTGTATGTTTGTCGTGCACTTACTGAGCGCAGGGACCGCCGCCCAGTTGTACCCCGTCGCCTAGGGCGGGTCGTTGCAAGTAGGCAGGGACAGAGTGGCGGGTAGACTAGGGCTCACTTGTCCGTTTCCCTACCCCCCGTCATTACATATATTATCCATTCTTACTAAAGTTTAAAAAAAATTCTGAGGAGTTTGCATTAGAAAGTATTGCAGACCACTCAAAGTAAATGAAAGTATATATAACCCCCCATCATCCCTGTATATACCAGACATCATCCCTGTTTACAACCCCCCTCATCCCTGTATATACCAGCCATTATCCCTGTATATAAACCCCATCATCCCTGTATCCATATATTGGGGAGGGGTGCTTGCTCACCCTCTCCTCACATGCAGGCTTCTTCTGCTCCTCTCTGGGGGGCAGCGTCAGAAGTGTTCTCTAGAAGACGTGCCTAGCGTGCGGCACGTCTGCTAGATTGAAGAGTATTGGGGCCGCGGCGGTCATGGCAGTGGTGGCGGGAGCGGCGGTCATGGCAGTAGCGGCGGGCCCCACCACGCCATTGCTTACTGTATTGTGCAGTTTGCGGTGGAGAGAGGAGGGGGGCTGTAATTTAACGGGTCCCCCCTCTCCATCGCAAACAGCCCAATACAACACAATACATTACAATACAGACTCTGCAGCTCACCTGGAGTCCTCCGCACCGGCTCTTCCAATGCACTGGCTGGAAGACGTTTCACGCGACAACACGGTCACATGGTACACGAAGTGTACCATGTGACCGTAACCAGGAAGTGCCGGCTTCACGGCACAGAAAATTAATTTAACAAGCATGCTGTATGGCAACGGGGGCCCGTGGGCCCCCCAGGCTTAGGGGCCAGATCACAACTGCGACCGCTGCGACCCCTATAGCTACGCCACTGCTCAATGACCTATCAGTAGATGGCTAAAAATGAAGAGACCCTTTTGAATATGAGTGAACCACATAGTAGAAAATGACATTGTCCACCAATATTAAATCTCTAGGTTTGCTGCAAGGTTTGTAAATCCAGCTGCTAATATTCCTCAAACACATTAAACACAAACGTCATTCAAGTGAAAATATTTAATCATAATCTGCGCATAGTCTCACATTTACCATCTGCATCCTTCTATGGCACCAGACGTCTTCTCCTTAATGTATATAGCGTTATTTTGCAGTACTTCGTGTTCGCTCTAATGAGGTTGCATCCATCTGCCTGCCCTGTATGTTCTACAGCTTAACATTAATATGCTTATTAATTTCCTGCAATATTCATTCCTTTGACTTACTTTGATATTCATTGACTTACTGCGAGCAATTCATGATTTCATCTCCAAAGGACTTCAGTTCATTTACTCTAAATTATATACTGTGTATATATAAAAGAAAAAGTAGGAAATCAGAAATGTAAAGAAGTTTTTCAAACCTGTGTCTCTCCAGCTGTTATGAAAAGACAACTCCCATCATGCCCTGACAACCTGTGGCTGGTATGCTCGGAGTTGTAGTTACACTACTGCTGCAGAGCCTTGGGTTAAAGACCACAGCTGCAGAGTATTTGTGGAATTCCCTATGCTCCTAAATTATTTGCTATAACTGTGCAGTTTTCTAATTGTAAGCTCAGATTACCTCATTTTTCTGGAGCAGGAAGTAGCTGTCTGACCGCTATCAATGGAAGCCATACTCGTTCTCAATGTCTGTCACCTGGTCACACATAGGGCCCCTACTCTCTGGTCTCCCTGACAATCACAGTTGAGTCATGTTTAAATATGAGAAACATCATCTGGGATTGGTTACCAAATATTTTTTGTCTCGGATATATTTGGCCAAGGATGTTTGTCTTTTTTCTTTTTTTGTTTTTGTTTTTTTGTTGAAAAACAAGTAATACTGAGAATTGTAGTGTCACGAAGCCCAAGGAATGGGCTGTAACTGGACCAGCAGGGGGCATTGTGAACTCTTGTTACCAAGTGATTTGACTTGAGAGTCTTAGGGATGGACTTGTGCTGTGGGGGAACTCTAGGTCGCTACTCCTGGAGTAGTCTCCCTTGGTGACAGCTGACGTAAATAGAAGCAGAGTTGTCTGGAGAGCTAGCTAAAGGTCAGGGCTGGCCGCAGTGGTTCATTACAGTTAACGTAGCTAAAGGTCAGGGCAGGCGGCAGGCACGGATGGTCACGGATGGTCAAAAACATCCAAGGATCGGTACGCAGGAATTCAAAACTAGACAGCAGGAATACATTGAATGCTAGAGCAATTTTGGTTCCTTGTATTTCTTTGCTAAGAAACAAGGACAGGGAGGATTTTAAATAGTCAGGAAAGCTGGGCAAGAACTTTTGGCGCAAGGACTCAAGGGTCAGCACGCGCGGTAGGAGCCAGCGGAGTGCGTCAGCAGCTGGAGCGGCCGCCAGACGCCAAGTAGCAAGGAGAGGACAGATGCTGCAGAAGACGCCAGGAGGTAAGTATAGAGTGACGGGGAGCTGAGGCCGAACATTTTTAAATCATTATTATTAGAACTTATTAATGTAGCTGCAGCCTGGCACATACTCTATGAAAAGAAAGGTAAGGCATGGGATTTCTACTAAACCTATACAGCAGTTTAATTATTGAAAACCTTTAAAGGCTATGTACACCTTTGTGAAAACGTTGTGTTTGGTGCAACTTTCTAATTGACTTTTTATTAAATTACTTTTACTTTTTGAGATACAGCTGCTTTGTATTCTTTATATAGAACAGCTGTATCTTGCGCTGAGACCTGAATCCGTCAGGTCAGCGGAACTAGCAGGTTCAGTGTCAGCAGGTCCTGCGTGTCTGACACGCAGAATCCAGCTATTATCCATCACATCTAAGTTATGAACTTAGACAGGGCCGGCCTTAGGCGTGTGCGGCAGCACAGGGCGCATCACTCCTCCTAAGAAAAGGGGCCGCCGTTGCTGACAAACATGCTGCCTGATGTTTCCGTAGATTAGTCCCTCTGCAGCCCCTATTCCCTCCTACAACATAATCTTCTCTATGGTGGCACCATATCCCGTCTCCTCAGCCTGCCTGTGGACTGCTGTGAATACAAACTACGTCCTCTCTCTCTTTCGTCTGAAGCAGTCGGGACAGAGAAGAGGGGGAGGGGAGAGTTCACAGCCCGAGCATCTGCAGAGAGGAAGCTCCTTTTCTAGTCCTCTCCTGTGTCTCCTGTATCCCCCTCCTCTCCTCCTGTGTGCCCTTGCTTCCCTCTCTTGAGCCCCCTTCCCCTCGTGTGCTGGGTCCCCCTATTATTCTAACAGACCAGCTACTTCTGAAGCTGGTTATATCTGCTGTCCTGGGATGGGGCATGTTGTAAAGGCCCCTGCTGTTTCAAGAGACTGCATGAGAGATCCTACATAGAAGGTGTGTGTGTGTGTGTGTGTGTGTGTGTGTGTGTGTGTGTGTGTGTGTGTGTGTGTGTGTGCAGGGGCGTAACTAGGAAAGACTGGGCCCCATAGCAAACTTTTGACTAGGGCCCCCGCTCTGCTGGGTATCACGCAACCCCCCCCCCCTTTGTAGATAGTGCCTCCCTATAGATTCCACCACACAGCGCCCCCCTATAGATAGCACCATACACAGCCCCCTGCAGATAACGCCATACAGCCCCCCTGTAGATAACGCCATACAGACCCCCTCTGTAGATAACGCCATACAGTCCCCCCTATAGAGAATGCCATACAGCCCCCCCTTTAGAAAATGCCATACAGAACCCCTCTAGATAACGCAATGTACCCCCCCGTCCAAAAAAAACGGCCTATAGTTTGTCCTACAAAAGACATGCATCCCCTATCCACAGGATAGGGGATACATGTGTGATCGCTGGCAGCGATAAGGAGAATGGGGGACCGAAAGTCCCCCGAAGTTCTCCATGACTAACCTCGGACTTCCGGCGTCTGCGCAGTTCAATAAAAATGAAAGGAGCGCTAGTCACGCATGCGCACAAGCACGACCGGCGCTCCATTCATTTCTACGGAGCTGCCGACACAGACCCCGGAAGTCCGAGGTTTGTCATGGAGAACTTAGGGGGGACTTTCGGTCCCCCGTTCTCCTCATCGCTGCCAGCGATCACACATGTATCCCCTATCCTGTGATTAGGGGATACATGTCTTATGTAGGAACAACCCCTTCAGTGGCGTCGTGCTGTAGCAGCCATAGCGGCTGCTAGCGGAGCCTGCTGCCATGGGAGGGGGCCGTGCCGGCGGGTGGCACGGGCCCCCTCATGCTGCAGGCCCTGTAGAAGTCGCTACGGCTGCTATAGCGGTAGTTACGCCACTGCGTATAGGTTTGTACGGCGTAAAACTACAGCTCCCAGCATGGCCTGAACAATGATAAGGATATGCTGGGAGATGCGGTTTCACAAAAAAAATCATACCACCATCATCTCGCTGCAGATCATACAGTGACTACAATACTGATTAGAGGCAGAATAAACATTTACATTAAGTGACTCACCGGTGACGTCTCAGATTCTAGTTCTTTTCTTCTCCCTCCGGTTCAGACATCTATGATGGATTTCTACCCGCCATGACCCATTTCTGCAGTTTTCCGTTCAGATGTCTTCAGCTTCTCACTTTTAAAACATTTCTGCACCTGTAAACAAAGTTAAAATTCTCAACACATCTAAATATAACTGTCACAAACACACAACGTGGCCCCTGTAGATAGTGACCTACATAGAAGCCCCTATAGATAGTGCCCACATATGGACTCCAGAGCTGCAAGGCAATAGTGCTAACCACTGAGCCACCGTGCTGCCCTACATATAGCTTCCCCTATAGTTCTTGCTCCACGTATAGCCCACCTCTGTACATAGTGTCTCACATATAGCCCACCCCTGTAGACTGTGCACTACATATAGCCACCCTGTTGCTAGTGCCCCACAGGTAACCCACCCCTGTATATAGTGGCCCACATATAGACCCCCCTGTATATAGTGGCCCACATATAGACCCCCCCTGTATATAGTGGCCCACATATAGAGCCCCCTGTATATAATGGCTCACATATAGAGCCCCCTGTATATAGTGGCCAACATATAGACCCCCCCTGTATATAGTGGCCCACATATAGAGCCCCCTGTATATAATGGCCCACATATAGAGCCCCCTGTATATAGTGGCCCACACCCCCACATATAGACCCCCCCTGTAGCTACTGCCCCACATATAGACCCCCCTGTAGCTACTGCCCCACATATAGAACCCTATATATAATAGCCCACATAAAGATGACCCCATAAAGATGACCCCCCCCCCCCCCCCACTATAGATAATGCCATTCACATTTTTATGAGGGGGAAAAAACAAAAACTTGACATACTCACATTCTCCGGTTCCCACGCTGTTCACTGGCGATGCAGACATGCTCTCTTCTGAGCATGTCTGCAGGAGCTGAACGAGCGTCCTCCAATGACGCTGATTGGCGGGGCAGAATGACTTGCCCCGCCAATCAGCACCTTCTAAGCATGGAAGCGGCGCGATGATGTCATCGCGCCGCTAGCCAATCAGTGTCATTGTAAGGCACTGGATGGTCAGGCACGGAACATGCCCGGCCATTCAGTGCTAATACATGTATTTGGCTGCCGCTAGCACTGGGGCCCCCTCCGGTGCTGGAGATTCTACACAGAAATGTGTGTGTGTGTGTGTAGCAGTATTGTGTGTAGTGTATGTTGCAATATTATAGGTGTATGCGGTATTATATGTGAGTATAATAGGTGCATAGTGAATATAATGGCATATGTGTACAGTATATAGCAGTATTTTTTTTTATACAAACCATTTCTAGTGGTATTATATGTGTGTAGAGTATAAAGTGATTATATTAATTATACTTACAGCATATGTTGGACTTTATATGTACAATATATGGCAGCATTTTATATATATATATATATATATATATATATATATATATACACACACAGTACATGGGGTATTATTTATATATACAGTATTAATGTGTACTGTATATGGTGGTATCATATATGTATACATTTTACAGACTTATTATCTATATATAAAGTAAACGCCAGCATTGATATACGTACAGGATATACCGGTGTTATTTATGTGAACCATATATGGTGGCATTATTTCTGTGGAAGGTATGTAATATGGGAGGGGGCGCCAAAACAATTCTGCTGCACAGGGCGCCTTCTAGCCTAAGGCCGGCCCTGAACTTAGATGTGATCGGTAACAACCCGAGCCTGTGTGTCAGATATTTCAGCGCTAGATTCAGCTGCTCTGTATACAGGATACAAAACAGCTGTATCTCAAAAAAGTCAAAATAAGTCAAACGCACAAAAAAGTTTTCAAAGGTGTACACACTTTCTCCTGAAGGCTCATTCATATGGCGATCACTACACTTATTACACACCCGTGCATCTGTTTGATGCCTCTGTAAAGCTACATTCAGACATGGCAGACTTTTTAGCAGATTTTCTGTGCGTTTGGAGGAATTGGGTGCGCTAGACCTTCTTAGTACCCTCATGTTAACCCTTCACAGGCATTTTGCAGGTGCCCCTGAGTGGAGTGTACCTGTCCAATGACTGGTGCACTTTAAATCTAGTTCTTTTTACTTTTATTTTTGTATAAAAAATATTTTGCACATTTTACCGTGTACCTTTTTAACAGTCCCTTTGTTCATACATTTTGTTCTATGGAGATTACTTGGGCCTTCATAAAAGCGTCTAAAATCCAACTCCTACTCACCTGCTATTCAGCTACTTGTCAATCAATATTAATTCTTCACTCCGTCTATTTTAATATTGAATTGAATCACTTTGACAGCAAATCTCACTATAGCTGCAGATTGTGCTTACACTTAAATTCTCATTTATGTCGTTTTTTTGTAATCTTAATTGATGTTCTTTCCCCCTAAAATAAAATTTACCAGTAAATAAGTCCTTGAGTCATCCGCTGCTTTCAAATTCGGTATATATGTATTGAGAAAGCTGGTTAAAAACCAATGAGGTCACCATTATAACTGCCCAAAGGGGTCGCTACCCAGGGACTTGTAGCCCCATATATTGTGCCCCTCACAATAAATGCATGGCAGCTGTTTCCTGTATTGCTCATCCTGAGCTTTGTGTTTCATAAATCTAATACTAGTAGCGTACCTAAAGGCATAAGGGCCCAATGCAAAGATAAACAGCACTAGAAGGGGGCTTCCATGTTTAAGACCACTGCTCCCCTAACTATTCAGGACAGGAGGTCCCGGTGCTTGTATGTCCCCTATCTGCGCTCATTTGAGAAGGGGACCTGTGCTCGGGGGGTGAAGCCATTCTGGGCTGGGCCCCCTTTCTCATCAAGTGCCACATTTGTGTTCCACACCCCTTACCGGAACTACAATATCGATAAAGGGGTTTGTCCATCAGCGACATTTATGGCATATCCACAGGATATTTTATGAATGTCAGATATGGGTCTCACCTCTGGGACCCGCACCTATCTCTAGACTGGGCCACCTAAACTCCACTGTACGTTGCTCAGGTCCCGCTGCCTCCTGGGCCACTTCCTGATTACATGGTCGGAAATTATAGAAGTGAATGGTAGTTACGGAAACAGCGTAGCTCAGCGAGCTATGCCGTTTTCCTGATTTACATGGTCGGAAATTACGAAGTGACCCAGGAGGCAGCGGGAAACGAGAAAGGTAGAACGTGGTTTAGGGACCACGTTCTAGAGAGGTGGAAGTCCCAAAGGTGGGACAAACCCCTAGGACCAGATGGGGAAAAGAAAATTACTATTAATATCACTGCATAAAATTGCAGTTATATACCTTTTCATGGTCTGTGTAAAGCTGGGCGACTACCCCTATGGGCACTGTAATGTCTGCCACCATTGGAAATTCAACATCTGAAAATACTGAAGAGAAGAATATCCGGATGAATCAGGGACTTCTATTTCTCATTTTGCCCTATTGGGGAATATGGACGTCATAGACGGGGATCCCTTGTTGTAACTCTCCCCCATTTTTAGCGAGACGCTAATAAAGTACTCTCACTTTGGTGTATTCGGGCCGACAATGTATAACGTGAGATCTCAAAAAGACTTTTAATACAGCCATGCGAATGCAGCCGCAGCACAAACAATCTAGTGAGAAAAAGGGCTATATGTGTTGCGTTGTCATAAGTTTATCCGAATCTACAAAAATCGTGATCATGGTGGAGATTTTTTCTGCGCTGTAATCTGATATATACTCCCCTCCACCAGTGAATTCAGTAATAATGGATATAATTCACTATAAAATTACCTAAAGGGGTTTTCCAGTTTTATGTAAATAAAGCTTAATCTTTTTGTATAATGAAAAGCTCTGAATCCTCTGTGAGCTAAATACAACAGCAGCACAAACTCTCTTCTGTCCTGAGGGTTTGCTACAATGTGTTGGTGTAGATAAAAAGTCCAGATTGTCTATCTCAGGCCGTGTTTACACTTTAGGGATTTAGGCTCTGATTCTGCTTCTAAATCCTGACGGAATCTGCTCACATTCCTCCGGCAATACATGTGCTATTTTAAACCCCATTCACACGAGGAAATTATCCGCAAGGAATAATAAAAGCACTGCAGATTTTGAAATCCCCAGCATGTTCATTATAGCTGCAGATTCCACAATGAAAAGCTGAAAATTAACTACATTGAATGACAATGGGGATAGCCCGTGTGCGGACCTGCTGGCTAATCGCGGATCCGGCATTGTAGATTTCTGCTGCGGATTGTCTGAAAAATCTATGCCAGATTTGCCCTAGGCAAATCTGCTACGTGTGAAAATTGCCTTACAGAGGCTAGTCCAGTCTGGATACAATTGTCAGAAAACCTTCAGCCGTTTTAAAGCATTAGGTCTGGGGGCGCATGCGCGCAGCTGAACATGGTGGACGCGTTCTAACCAGGCTCCGCACCTCGTGAAGGCATTCCAGCATATATATCGCTAACAGCAGACATCGAGACCCATAAAAGAAAGGAGAGGTACCTTAGAGGTTCGGGCATCCACCTATGGCCAGAGGGAGTGGAAGAAGGGGTAAGCAAACCCAGGCTCAGAGGTCCGTGGCAGATATGCTGATGGCGGCGCCGAACATGGCGGAGCAAGGCCTGCTGCAGCAGCAGCAGGGGACACAGATAGAATCCAGTTCGGCGGTGTTATCACAGGATTATCCTGTGCTCCTGCGGGAAAATAGCAGCACATCACTATTGCAGGCACAGGAGGATTTACAAGAAGAGGGCCCGATCCCAGACCTGGGACTGCCGCAATTAGCGCCCGTTCACGTCTCACAGCACTCGCCCATGCAGCCGGCCATTACTTCCGGGTTGACAGAGGACGCCATCTTTTCCTGCATATCAAGAGCCATGCAAGCTCAGATGGGGGAAATAAGCTCCAAGATAGCCGCGGTACATCAAGATTTACACAAAGTGGGGGCGCATATGCAGGCTATTGAGACCAAAATGACCTCAGTCACTGCAAGAGTTAACCAGAATACTAGATTTATGGAGGATCTGCAGGAGCAATTGGAGGAAGCGAACACCAGAATTGAGGACCTGGAAAATCGTTCTCGACGCTATAACTTCAGGATCAGAGGGGTCCCGGAATCTCAGACGGAGGTACCGGGGGTGGTTCGCCTGCTACTCACTACCTTGATACCTGATATATCGGAATCACATATGGAAATTGACCGGGCCCATAGAGCTTTGACGGCCATGAGGAGGGATGGACTTCCCAGAGATATTATAGTGAAACTCCACTATTATTCGATTAAGGAGAAGGTGATGGAAAGAGCTAGGAAGCTTCCGGTGATCACCATTTATAATACAGCGGTTCAGATATATGCTGATTTGGCTCCCCAAACCATTCAAAAAAGGCGGATGCTTCGCCCTGTTCTGCAGACCCTCAAACACCATGCGATTCCATACCGGTGGGCATTCCCATTTCGTCTCCTCTTCATGCGCAATAATAGGCAATATGGCTTCTCTACGCTACAGGAGGGAGAGGACCTGCTGAGGGACTTACATATTCTACCACCCCAGGATAAAGCCAGTTCCTCCCGACTCCCCATACGGGATCCCCCGTTGTCACCAATATGGCGTACCCAAGGAGGCCGTCCAGAGTTTCCTCGGGAACAGAGGGTGGAATCTCGTCGGCAACAATTGAATCCGACATGACGGAAAGGAGGTCGATTATAGAAGCAGATAGTTTATTTTTCTTTCTCTTTCTTTATTCTTCATATCGGCCGGAGATGTCTTCAAGCAGCATGGAGGCTGAATTTCAGCCGGATACCGCCATTTGCAGTTCTCAGCGGACTGGGAGCTGGGGATCCATACGTTGGGGGGGATGTGGGGATTTCTTTTGCTTCTCTGGACTCCCACTTATAGTAATGGAAATTGGTTTATAAGCTGACCCGAAAAAGGCGAGGAAGGGTTTGGATGGGTCAAGTTCGCAGTGAGTTGGTACTCTGGCTATAGATATGTTTGTTTTGTTTTTTTTTAAAAAAAAAAATATGAAAGTTTGCTTTACCTTATATTTAACATGTGAATGCCTATTATGCTCAGGGTTGATATAGGTTAAGGGGTTGAATGTCTGGATATATATTTTCGGAAATGCTGCGCCTTCACGACGGTCTGCTGTCCCCCTGTTAGCAGTCTTCCTTGACTGCCTAGTCGGTAGACTATGTTCGGTACTATTGGTACCTTGTGTATGTCTTATTTTTGTTCTGTCTTTTACCCCCTTCCCTTTCCTTTCTTTCCTATTTCTGACCTTTGTCTCTATGGCGGGATCCTAATACGCACATGGTTCTACCTCCTGCTCTATGATGGCGGCCATGGAATCTGCTAAAACCTTTAGCTTACTCACACATAATGTGCAGGGCCTTAATTCCCCGATCAAGCGTCGAAAAGCTTTCTTGTATTATAAATCCTCTCATGTTGATATACTATTTTTACAGGAAACGCATTTTTCTACCTCCTCTGCTCCATCGTACTTTCATAAACACTACTCACAAAAATTTTTGGCTAGTGCCTCTACTAAGCACAGGGGAGTGGGCATATGGTTGTCTCGGTCGGTCCCGTTTACACCTCACAACACGATCTCTGACCCGGATGGCAGGTACATCCTGGTCTCGGGTCTGTTACATGAATCTCCAATAACCTTTATTAACTACTATGCCCCGAACTCCAATCAACCGGCGTTCTTCCAGGGTATGTGGCGCAAGATCCATTCATCGATAGAGGGCCCGATAATCATGGGTGGGGATTCTAATATCGCCTTGGACGCGTCCATGGATAAATCCCACGCATTCAGGGTGCGACTTATACCTCCTACGTCAACCAGCATACAAGTAGCACGTTTCTTCCATTCAGTGGACGTCATAGATGTCTGGCGGGATTTTAACCCCACAGCAAGGGATTATACTTATTTCTCCTCAGCCCATAATATCCACACCCGTATTGATCATGTTATGATGTCAACTAGCTTACTCCCTAAGGTCACGGATGCTAGGATTTTAGCTACACCCTGGTCTGATCATGACCCGATTGTGGTTCGGTTGTCAGATTTATGTGGGAGACCGCCTATCTCCTCTTGGAGATTGAATGAGTCATTACTATCGGATCAGGAGATAGTTAAAGAAATCCAAAGGGAATTGGACACATATTTTCTACTTAATAAGGCACCAGACACCTCAATTATGTCCAATTGGGCGGCTCACAAAGCAGTGATTAGGGGGAAATTCATCCAGATAGCCTCGCGTAATAAGAAACGGTTGAAGGAGGTTCTGGCGTTAAAGGAGAGGAACTTTGCGGACCTGTCTAAGAAATTTAAAACAGACCCCTCAGCAGTTATTAAAGCAAAATTAGCAGAAGCTAGAACAGAATTAAATTTATGTCTGACAAGTTGGGCGGAAAAAAGTCTGCGTTGGTCACAACATAAGTTTTTTACACAAGGGGATAAACCGGGAACATTACTCTCTAGAAGCCTCACGCCCCGATTTAACACCTCAACACCACCGAAACTGCGATTGGCGGATGGATCTTTATCACAGAATCCCACAAAAGTTGTAAAGGCCTTTCAGGATTTTTATTCAGCGTTGTACTCAGCTCCACCTCAGTTTGATAAAAATAAGGCTAGGGTCTTGTTGGAAAAAACATTCCCTACTAAACTTTCCCAAGGGGATAGAGAAACACTGGATGCTGAATTTAGATTGGAGGAGGTATTGGATGTTATTAAAAATCTGAAGGCTCACAAAGCCCCGGGGCCAGATGGGTTTTCCTCAGGTTATTACAAACACTTTAGGGAGGTCCTGGCCCCGCACATGGTTGAATTGTTCAATGCTTATCGGGAGGGTAACAATTTGCCCCCTTTTTCGAATCTAGCCTATATACATCTTATCCCCAAGCCTCATAAGGATCATACGGATCAGGCTAACTATCGCCCGATATCCCTTCTTGATGTGGATCTTAAGATTATGACAAAAATTCTGGCGGTTAGATTGAATTCATTCCTAGCCACATATATACATAAGGATCAGGCGGGATTTATACCCCTCCGCCAAGCGGAAGACCAGACGAGACGGGCTGTGGACATTATCTCAGCTGTTCGTTCGGGGTGGGATGGCACTTCCGGACGTCAAAGTATGTTATTAAGCCTTGACCTCCAGAAAGCCTTTGACTCGCTATCCTGGGACTATTTGTTTTATGTCCTTGAGAGAATGGGCTTCGGTACGGGATTTTTGTCTATTCTTAAGATCTTATATTGTCTTCCTACAGCAAAAATAAATTCTAGGGGATTTATGTCGGGAGCTTTTCCAATATGCAGAGGAACGCGACAGGGGTGCCCGCTATCGCCTTCCCTGTTTGCGCTGGCTATTGAGCCATTGGCCAACCTCATACGAGATTCTCCCGACATTAGGGGGGTGAAGGTGGGAGGAGTAGAACACAAATGTGCCTTGTTCGCGGATGACATACTGCTTTTCATATCGACACCTCTCACATCATTGCCGAATCTCTTTCATATTCTTGATCAGTTTGGCAAGCTGTCTGGGCTTAAGGTCAATCACTCCAAGTCGGTGGCAATGAACCTTACATTGCCAATAGGGGTAGTGAAGCTCCTAAAAATTAACTTTGATTTTCATTGGGATGCACGTAGATTGACGTATTTGGGTATTAAATTGACACCTACCATAGAGTCCCTTTACGAGGACAATTTCCCTCCACTTTTTCAACAAATAGCTACGGATCTCACTAGATGGTCCCCTCTTAATCTTTCATGGTTTGGCCGCATTGCCTCCATCAAAATGACGATATTGCCCAGATTGCTATATTATTTTCGCACGCTCCCTATTGTGGTCCCTCAGAAGGCGCTTAGACAAATCCAAGGGCTCATCATGGGGTTTATTTGGGGTTCTAAAAGACCGAGAATACAGAGACAAACTTTATTCACCCCTAAAACGGCGGGGGGTCTGGGGGTTCCCAATATCCAACAATACTATCACGCAGCACGTCTGGCGCAATTTACAGATATGTATGCGAGACCATACTGTCCCCAGTGGACGCAAATTGAGACGGCCGCATGTACCAGTTTCCCGCTGGAAACGCTACTGTGGATGGAGTCCTCGGACAGGCCTCCGGTTCTCTCCCCTGTGCTTTCTCAGATGTTACAGCTGTGGGACTCGCTTAGAAAGAGATTCCATATTAAATCGCCCGATAATCCGCTCATGACCATCACGGGTAATTCTGCCTTTCCTCCGGGTCTGCGTAGAATGGAATTCCGGTGGTGGCTCAATAAGGGGTTTTACAGGATTAAGGACTTTTTTGTAGGGGGGGACATCAGAACTCTGGATTACTTTAAGGACTCACACTCGATGCCCCCATCGGAGCATTTTAGATATATCCAGATACACCACTTCTTGTTGAACTGGAAATCCAGGAGGGGGGACATCAGCACATTGACCACTTTTGAACGGCTGTGTTGGCTTTCTGGCTTACGACATAAAATTTCCACGATATATTCCGATCTGGTTACTCCGGAAGGTAAACTCCCTTACATGACACGATGGGAACATGATCTAGGTACGGGAGTGGAATTGGAGCAGTGGCGGGAGATGGCATGTACGACCTCAAAACTATCTATCAATACATCCTTGGTGGAAGCGGGTTATAAAGTATTAATGAGATGGTATATGGTCCCTACTCGTATAGCTCGCTTTAACCCATTGGTGGATAAGCACTGCTTTAGACAATGTGGTGCGGAGGGTACACTAATGCATATTCTATGGGAGTGTCCAGTGGTTGCCACATTTTGGAACCAGGTATACCAGCTTATTAACACAGTGATCCAAGTCAAACCCCCCAGGGATGTGATTACGGCTCTGCTATGCGGTCCTATTCCCGAGGTTCGGGCCCCCGCATGTAAATTTCTCCGATATGTGTTTCTGGCAGCTAAAATAACTATTGCTAGGGCCTGGCGAACACCCACGTTGTCTATGGATATGTTGATCGCTAAGATCTCATGGATAATGGTTAATGACCGCCTAACACATCAGCTGGCGGGTACATTAGACAAATTTGATGCCATTTGGGACCCATGGAGGAACCACACATTTTCGTGAATACATAGAGATGGTTAGGAGACCCTTCTACCCTACACCTTTCCTTCCCCCCCTCCTTATCCTTCTTTTGTTTATTGTGTGTGTTTTGTTTTTCTCTCTTATATTTTTTCCTTAGAGGCCATGTTAAGGTACTCTATAAAGCAATGTGATGTCAAGATTGGTTACCTATGTTAGTAATGAAGGCATTTATATACTATATATTTGGCAGAAGTGTTGACATCATGAATGATATATAATGTGAGATTTATTGGAGACCATGTTGGTCTAATACTTTGTTTAATTGTATTATTGATATGCAAAAGTTGAGACTCTGCGAGTCTGTGTTATTATTATATTACAAAAAACTGTTTAATAAAAAACTATTGAAAACAAAGCATTAGGTCTGTATGGGTTTTGAGTCTCTGGATGTAAAAAACAAAAAAATCTGTTCGTTGCCAGCCAGCAGATGTCTTGAAAATGGTAAGGACTTGAAACCAAAACTTTTTGTATGCAATGATTAAAGGGGTTTTCTACTCTTGAAGAATGTGTGGAGATGCTGTAACTGCGGTAAGAATAGTCCGTTACTAATGTGCTGTCTGTAGCTGAAATGCCTCTGTCGGCAAATCTAACATGAAGTTACTTGACCGTGCTTCTGGTGTTTATCTCCTGCTTGTGTGTCGCCTTGTACACTAAATACGTGGTTACCCCCCTGTAGTACAGGACGTCGTATCACATGCCTCTTATCACCACTGCGATTCTTCAGGTCATTGGCTTTATTTACACAAAACTACAGAGCCCATTATGGTTGAAGTGTTAAAAGCTTCTCACAGTAAGGCCTCATTTACACGAGCGTATTATACGCGCGTGCGACGCGCGTGCTTTTCACGCGTGTCGTACGCACCTATAATAGTCTATGGGGCTGTTTAGACGATGCGTGAATTTTGCGCTGCGTGAGTGCGTTGCGTAAAACTCACGACATGTTCTATATTCTTGCGTTTTTCACGCAACACGCACCCATTGACTTCAATGGGTGCGTGAAAACAACGCATGCCACACGGACGGTCCTGCGTTGCTTGCACGAAAATCACGCAAGAGCTGTCAAAAGGATGAATGTAAACAGAAAAGCACCACGTGCTTTTCTGGTTACAAACATCCAAACGGAGTGTCAAATTAGAGAAGAGCGCACCGAACTTCACCGGGTTCGGCCGAACTCGTTTTGACCGAACCCGGCAAAAAATGTTCGGGTACGCGACGTCAGGAGACAGTCACTGCCCACGGTGCTCAAAGACTTAAACTGTTTCAGCACCATGGACAGTGACTTTCGATCACAATATACATATACGTGTAAAAAAAAACAGAAGTTCGGACTTACCGATAAGTCCCGGCTCCTTCCTCCAGTCCGACCTCCCGGGATGACAATTAAGGCCAAGTGACAGCTGCAGCCAATCACAGGCCAAGCACAGGCTGCAGCCAATCACAGGCTGCAGCGGTCTCATGGCCTGCCGCGTCATCCTGGGAGGTGGGGCCGGATGACAAGAGAGGGACGCGTCACCAAGGCAACGGCCGGGAGACCGGACTGGAGGAAGCAGGCAGTTCATGGTAAGTTTGAACGTCTTTTTTTATTCACAGGTTGGTGTATATTGTGATCGGAACTCACTGTCGAAGGGTGCTGAAAGAGTTCCTGCCGATCAGTTAGCTCTTTCAGCACCTTGGACAGTGACGGGCGTTGACTAGCCTCATCTCTATGATGGCGGCTGCGCGAAAATCACGCAGCCGCGCATCATACACGGATGACACACGGAGCTGTCAATTGCCTTTTGCGCACGCAAAACGCAGCGTTTTTTTGCGCGCGCAAAACGCACACGCTCGTGTAAATGAGGCCTAAGGCTTTATTCAGATGAACGAGTGTAAACTCGGACGTGAAGACTTGTGTCTATTGTGGGATCTGTGAAAACGGACAAAAATAGGACATCTATTTTTTCACAGGCCCTTCATATGGTCCATTAAAACAGCCGTGTGAACAGCCCCATTAAAATACATTCGTCCGCGTGACCGCCGTTAAATAAATCGTCCGTCACACGGACGGGTTTTACGTTAATCTGAATAAAGCCTGATCTATGCACTGAGGCGACATACAGAGGTACACGGGTGACTATGGGTCCGTAAGGGTTCACACGCAGCAGACCTTTCTGCAACTGAAAATCCTTTTCGTACACCTGAATGGGGTTGTTTCTGCTGAATGTGCATGGAGTTTTGCAATCCCCATTCAGAGGAATGGGACAGCCGCAGGAATTTCTGCAACAAATCTGCCAGGTATGAGTTCACGCCAATACAGACTAGTAGGGTGTACAGGGTTTCACTGCATATATGGACACCGCTATGGAACCAAAAGCTTTTGAAAAGACCCTAAACTAAAAAACAAACAAACATAAAGCAAACTTTTATATTCTTGTAAATCTGCAAGTCCCTAAAACAGATTCTTTCAGAAATCTAAGAAAAAACAAGGGTAACCACCTTATGCCATCTATTTCAAATTGCAGCCATCTGTGGGGTGGGGTATGTTAAAAGGGTCAGTGCTTCATTTGTTTAGTCTCCGACTAAAGATGGAGGGGGAAAGTTACTGCTGCAGGAGGCAGATTTTTAGTGGGTGTCCGACAACTGGACCCTGCATCAATCAGCTGCTCTGGCAGTCACTGGGCATCAGATGTCAATGCTGGAAGCAGATGGCTCTGGTCACCATATAGCAGCCGTTCAAGTGAATAGGAGCAGAGTTGCAGTACTGCAGCACAGCCTCTATATGGTGTTCGGAGCCATATGCTTCCGACACCGGCCACTGAGTAACATCCGGTGTCGGGAAGCAGCGAGAACAGCTGATCATTGCCTGGTCCGGGTGTCGGACCCCCACCGATCATATACTGATGACCTGTCCTGTGGATAGGTCATCAGCATGAAAAACCGCCACTTGCCCGTACAACCCCTCTAAGTGCAATGCGATTTATATGTAAGAGGACCTTCGAGCCCTCATGAGAAGTCTATATGTTTTCTTGTGTATATTCCAGGTTTCTACATTACTGTTAGTTTTTTTTGTTTTTTTTACTGTACTCTTTCCTCTCTTCTATACATAATTGAAAAAAAAAATGCTAAACTTTTTTTTTTTAATGAGTAGTAGCTTTACGTCAGAAAGCGGATACATCACAAATAAGTGAAAAGAAGCCAAAACATAAGCCTAAAAATTGCTAACATATAAACCCTGCAAAACGATGGCCTGATGGGTAACGGAGTAGTTTAAGTATTTGACTAATGCAGTTTAGCAATTTTAAAACCTAATAGTACAAAGCTTACTCGGCTATCCGTTAACTAAAAGCAAATAGCGTGGGTGGCGTTATGTTTGCTCACAGGATCAAAGCAAGAATCAGCTCAAAGCGGGACGCGGAGGGGGCACTAGCCATGGAAAACCGTACCCACCTACGGACCAGTTACGCAAATAACCACGTAGAGCAGAGTTCACGTCCACAGGATAAAGACAAGAGGAGAAAAAAAAGGAAGGGGGATCAGGAGGAGAAGGGGAAGAGCCCACCACCACCAAGCCCATGCTATCGACCGGTAGGTCAAGCAAATGAGGTATTACTAACAGTCAGCCCATGAGGACCACGTAGACTGGACGATATCCACCTTATCCAGAAGTATGGCTATAGTTTCTTATGTACCAAGACATGCATCTCTAAACGTTAAAAAAAAAGTGAAGCGTTAGTATCCTCCATGAGATTGCACATTTTTTTTTTTACACCAAAATGATGGGGTATATTGGGATTTATTTATTTTTACTTTTATTTAGGAGGGCCTCCCAAGGTTTTTATGTACCAAATTATAACCAGTGAGGATCGCCATGAGGAAATATGGATGCACCCAAAGCCTCTGAGCTCTAGGGTAGAGCCACCATATATGAAACATGTCCCCAGTAACTAGCGATACGGACAGGGGTCAAATACCACCCGTGATCCTTCTTTAATAAAAATTACAGTTAAACAGAATAACCAAGTTTTGGTTTTTTTCAACCTAACCAATACCTGACGATACACAGCGACAATATGAGGTCACCATACGATTCACCGTAAAATGACTGTACACATAAATGCTATTTTTTTCCTCCCCTCATTCCCAGATTTTTTTTTCTAAATTTTCTTTTATTTCTTTTTTTTATGTACTATTACCTTTTACAAAAGAAAACAAAAATTGTTCGTTGTTATATTTTGAGACCCATAACTTTTTTTTTTTTCTCTTTTTCTGTCGCTGATTGTATAGTTTCTATGCTGCAGAAAATATTATCGTTCGCACATCTCCTGGTGAAAACAGGGAGATGTGTTGCCGACATGATAAAAATGTATGGGGACGAGAGATCAACATTGCGCCTTGTGAGAGGAGCAAACTAGTACTAAATAAGCTGTCTTGTTGATCGGCGCTCATTCACATAGCCCGTGTCGGGCCATGTAGGAGGACCTTAATTAAACAGCCTGGATCGACGTTCTCTTCGATCCCGGCCGTTAGAGCAGAGTGGCAGCTGTAATACACAGCTGACACCCACAGCATATGGGAAGGGGTTTAACCTGTGAACCCGCTCCCTACTTCGCCCTACGACTACCACCATATATGGATGTCAATATTGCTTTCTTGTAAATGGTCATATTTCAAGGCATTGTAGATAAATATTGATTTACAGGGTAGACGCCTACAGGTGGTGTAGGGAGCCTTTTCTTCTCTCAGGAGAGCTATTTTGCATAATTTTTCCCAGGAAGCATTGCCCTTAAGACCCCCTACCAGCTGGATCTCCGCAAGGAAATTCAGTACCTTCCCAGAGTTGGTTACATGGTCAGATATCTTCTGGATTTAGGTGCTATGTTAGAAGTAGATGCTGAACAATGTTATGCCAATTAGGGTATGCTTGGATAAATTCAATTTGTTCCTGTAGTTTGTTTTTATAACGTTGACATAATGTATAAAATGAGGGCTGCCTGATAACTAATCATTATGTATAATTATATTTTATACTACTGCAAATTACATAAACCATAGCTCCCAAATTTACGCACTTTCATAAGCATTCATCGTTCTGAGGTCAATTTACCGGTTATTTTCTTGTTGCGGTAGTCTGGGATCAATTCAGTCATTCATGTTGAACAACAGGTTCAAGCAGGCTGGCCTTAAAGGGGACCCATCTAAAGATCCCCTAAACTGTAAGCTCTGTATACCAAGCATAAAGAATAGAGATAAGCATATATATTCTACACAAATCAATTTTGTACCGAATTTCCCAAAAGTTGCAGATATTCTGATTCGTCCCACGCAAATCGCTCAACGTGGCGGCCACCATTTTTAAAGATCAGAAGACCGAGAAGGATGAAATGATTGGTGGGCTTCTCCATAATGCCTTGCTGGCAGCCCTCCCTCTAGCACAGCCAATTAGTATAGGTGTGAGTCACTGATGACTCAGTGGATGGCAGTAATGAGTAATAGCCGCCCAACCAGAAAATGTTGGTGCACTGTGGGGGGGAGGAAGAGAGCGGAAGAGAGAGAGAGGAAGAGAGAGAGAGAGGAAGAGAGAGGAAGAGAGAGAGAGAAAGAGAGGGAGAGAGAGGAAGAGAGAGAGGAAGAGAGCGGAAGAGAGAGAGAGAGGAAGAGAGAGAGGGGAAGAGAGAGAGAGAGGAAGAGTGTGAGAGCGTGTCGCTACCTGCTGAAACAGACATCACAGACAGCTTGCTAAAACGATTGCTTCTTCCTATACCGCTGTGTGTGTATGAACAGTGGCAGACAGATATTTTTGTACTTTTTTTTTTTTTTTATTTATTTTTTTTTTTTAAAGCATTAAAAAAAAATCTGACTGAAGTGTGTTTCTTAAATAGGCTATTTGTTACCCCCGGCTACCATCCATTTACCCATAGCCATATATATTGCTGTCGGTTCGACATTACTAATGAGGTTTTGGTGTCTAAGGGCTTCAAAGTGGTTGGATACAGTCATAGAAAACCTCAGTACACAACTTTTCAGGGCGCTCGAGGCACTTTCGATTTGCAACTAATTGATTCGGGTCGAATTTAATCTGACGGCCAGGTCGATCTAATCGGACCTGAAACTATTTTTTGGGAAATTCGTCATCTCCTAATAAAGAAACTTTTTTTGTTTTTTTTACAGAACCTCGTTCTCTCAGACAGAGCAACATACTCTACGCGTAATGGGCCTCATTTATCAAAATGGTCTAAAAGAAGAACTGACCTTGTTGCCCACAGGGCTCCTGTCAAGATTCCGCTACTTTTGACAGAAAGAATAGCGCAGCGTGCAGAACTATTCTTTCTGTAAATAATTACAGAAACTTTGATGGCACCCCAACAGAACTCATTATAAGCCAATAGTTTGTCTATCACAGATGGGATCGGTGCTACAAGAGATTCTGCACAGAGTGGTGGCTTATGAACAGAAGTCATGGCACCAGTGTGAACTGCGCCTAACATTGGCTTGACACAAGCGTTGCGACATGGTTTCCTTTATATCCGGGACACAACCGCATTGTGTGAACCTGTCCTGTCTACTAGAGAACGTAGAAGCACTTGAGAAGAACATGGGATGGTGACATGGGGGATATTTGTGGCAGAAATTTATGCAACATAAAATCCGTTCCATACATCTGAATGAAGTTGTTTTGTTTTTGCAGCATGTTCTTTGATTTTTTAAAAACCCTTCTTAGAGTATGTTCACACAAGGCTGATTTCTATGTATCTATTAGGAGGATATAGTGTGTCCTGAACCTCAATGAGCTGCTTAGATTATTTTTAAACATGGAGTAAAACTTGTCATCATGGCTGAACATGAGTGAGCTGAACCTGTACTGATCACTAGATTGAAAGGGCCGCGCCGCTCATGACCCTACAACTGGATAGGATGACTGCTGTCAAGAAAATGAATAGGACTGTAATTGACCTGCTTGTTTGAGGTCCATTCTTTACTATGTCGGCAAAGTCAACGTAGCTCAGGGATATGGAGGTCTCCAAGGTAAAAGCCAAAGGGGCACAGCGCTCAAAAATGTATGTGTAGGTCTCCGCTCCAATTATATCTTTTTGACGCAGAAGATAGATCTCAGATTTGTAGGATAACTTGCACTATAATGTAAGCCTTTAAGTCTCATGAACTACTTGCCACGTCTCCTGACATTTGCAAGTGATATGCAGCATCAGATAAGGCAAGTCGATATGACGCCCAAGGCCTCCTGTGCGGCATTTCCCACTTTGCAAATTTCATAAGAAGATGGGGATAGTAGTTCGTAGGTGTCACTTTAAATGAAGATAACGGAGATGCTTTTTATGAAAATGTGAATGAATGAATGATCGATACTGGATCAAACAACCCCATTTAAAATTCTCTATTAGAGTATTCAGACTCAATAGTAGGAGGATTCCTCATTCATAATTCCCTTCTAGCTGCTGCAAAGAATACCTACCGCACTGGAGGACGTGGCATTTCTGTGCATGGCATTTGGAATGGGTGCCATATAATGCTACACGGGAGATTGAGTAACCGCTGATCTTGGATCAAGTAGCAGACCCAATTTATTAACCAGAAGTTTTCCAAACCAGACAACGGCTTTAAAGGGATTTTCCCAGAATCCTAAATCGCCTATCCACAGGATAGGTGATCATTTTCTAATCAATGGGGGCCCCACCACTAAGACCCCCCCCTCACAGGCCCCAAACCCCCAGTTTCTCCACACTGCTTTGCAGTGAGGAGGACCTTGAATGGAGCGGCTGCCATTCAGGAGGACCTTGAATGGAGCAGCTGACACTCCATTCAAAGTCTATGGAAATTATGGAAACGGCTAAATACAGCTCTCGGCTGTCTGTCATTTTCATAGACCTGCTCGACAGCAACTCCATTCACGCTCCTCCTCCACGGTGGGGGTGCAGTGAGGAGGATATGGGGGTTTGGAACCCATGTTATCACAATCAGTCGGGGTCACAGCGATCAGAAAACTATTCTAACTTACTTCGTTATAGGCTGAAGTAACATTTAACCCGTTCTGCACGCATCCTTTTCAAAGGTAATTGTGAACCCGCAGAACTTCCATATAATATATTATTTTTTTTATTGAGCCGCCTGATGCTTTTTGATATCTATTGGAAATGGCCATGGCTTTCCTTGCAGTTGATGTCAACTTTGCCCGGTACAACCTGGTGAGGTTTAGTTATTATGCCATATTCCTAAGTCGGCGCATGCTACTCTGCGATTACAAACTGACGTACTGCTAAATATAAAATAATGCCCCACAATGGGTTTCTGCTTTTTAAAAATGACCCCTGTTGTATCCTGGAGGAAATCCGTTATGTTAGTTGCTTTGAGAAAGACACAAGGAGCCTGAAAGCCCGATAGACGTTTTACTGATTTCTTGTCTCAACCAAATGCAATGGACCTAACGGAATAGATGGAATCTACAACTTAATGATAAATGGTATTTTATTAGCAAACCCTTGGTGTACTCTGTATATGCCCCTTGCGCCTATTAGCCTTTCTTGTCAAAAACATTTTGGGTGCCCCTCCCAGACTGACCGCAGAGTAACGTAATCCGTCTTCACTTGCAGATTGCCACAAATAATGCAATTGTCATGCACGCTGTTCTATCAGGAGACCTATAATGCAATTCCCCTGCACTTCATATAAGGTCTGTCTACATGTAATGCAATTATTCTGTACTCTCTGCCAGCCCACATATAATGTAATTCTCTTACACCGTCTCAGGTTTGTTCACTTATAATGCAATTCCACAATTATTTAACATATGTTAACATATTGTACTACACGGTCTTAAGGTTCTTTTACATGGGCCAATGATCGGGGGAACGGAACGCTCGTTCCTGATCATCAGCTCGTGTTAAAGGACCCAGAGATCAGCAGAGTAAAGAGGGGGATGTGTTGCCGACAATTATGTATACTGTGCAGGGACGAATGATCTTGTTTGCCCCCATACAGTAAAATAATTGCTGCACGTAAATGGAGCTCAAAGAGCGCTGATCGACGTGTGATATCACAAATCGGTGCTAAGACCTGCCCATTTAAAACGGCTCGCTACAAGCCATAAATAACACAATTATCTTGCGCCATCTTATATTTGGCAGCTTAAATAAGAAGATAATTTATATTCGATTTGACCACATTTCATGGAGTAAAAGGTTAACCTTCGTTCTTTCAGGCCTGTCCACATATGTAAGTCCCGTTAATCTTTTGAGACCTGTCTATATACTACAATATCACCACACCATCTTCTCACACTTCCTTGTGTAATGCAACTCTGCTACATCTTCTCAGACCTGTCCATATGTAATGCAACTCTGCTACATCTTCTCTGATTTGTCCATATGTAATTAGGCCTTGTTCACATAGTGCAGTTTGGGGTTAGCTAATGAATTGCATGCCACAACTGTACTATCTCCTAAGACTTGTCCATATAAAATCTAATTCTTCATCGTCATAGTCCCAATCATGTATAATTCCATTGCCCAACATCTTCTCAGATGTTACTATACAAAATACACTCCTCCAACATCTTCTCAGACGTTACTATAAATAAAAAAAATTCTCCAGCATCTTCTAATACATTTCTATATAAATATAGGACAATTCTCCAGTATCTTCTCAGACCTTACTATATCCAACAACTTCTCAGCCCTAACTATATAATACAATTCTCCAACATCTTCTTCTCAGACCTTGCTATACATAATACAATTCTCCAACATCTTCTCAGACCTGACCTATATATAATACAATCCTTCAGTATGTTCTTGGACCTTACAATATGATAAAACTCTCCATCTCAGACCTTTATCATATAACACATTTCTTCAACATCTCAGCACCTTTTCAGATCCTACTTCTATATCTAACACAATTCTCCAACATCTTCTAAGACCTTAATATATCCAACAACTTCTCAACCCTATATAATAAAATTCTCCAGCATCTTCTTAGAACTTACTGTAAATAAAACAATTCTCCAACATCCTCACACATTACTATATATAATACTATTCTCCAGCATCTCAGACCTTTATCATATAACACATTTCTCCAACATCCTCAGACCTTACTATATATAATACTATTCTCCAGCATCTCAGACCTTTATCATATAATACATTTCTCCAACATCCTCAGACCTTACTATATATAATACTATTCTCCAGCATCTCAGACCTTTATCATATAACACATTTCTCCAACATCTCAGACCTTACTATATATAATACTATTCTCCAGCATCTCAGACCTTTATCATATAACACATTTCTCCAACATCTCAGACCTTACTATATAATTCATCAACACCTTTTCAGATCCTACTTCTATATCGAACACAATTCTTCAGCATCTTCTAATACATTTCTATATAAATATAAAACCATTCTCCAGCATCTTCAGACCTTACTATATATATTATACAAGTCTCCATCTTTAGACCTTACTATATATATATTAAACAATTCTCCATCTTCAGCCCTTACTATATATATATATTATACAATTCTTCAGACCTACGATGTAATTCTTAAGCATCTTCAGACCTGACTATATATGACACAATTCTCCAGCATCTTCCCAGACCTGACTATATATGATACAATTCTCCAGCATCTTCAGACCTTACTATACATAATATTATTAATCTGCATCTTCTAGTATACTATACACAACACAATTCTCCAGCATCTTCCCAGACCTTACTATACACAACACAATTCTCCAACATCTTCCCAGACCTTACTATATATGATACAATTCTCCAGCATCTTCCCAGACCTTCCTATATATGATACAATTCTCCAGCATCTTCAGACCTGACTATACATAATATTATTCTACATGTTTAACATTCCTTTACACCTTGTACTAGCTGTGATCACATATTAAGCAGCTGTTGTCGCTTCCTATCAAACTTCCCCTCCTATAATGTCATTTCCCTGTCGTTTTCACAATAGTCACTGTATAATTTAGTTCTCCTGAACCATTTCACTTTGCTCCTATGTAATAGAAATATAACTCTGCATTAGGGATGCCTCCTATATAACACTCACTCTGTCTTTTTAACTCTATTTGGTAGCATACAGGTGTGTGTGTGTGTGTGTGTGTGTGTGTGTGTGTGTGTGTGTGTGTGTGTGTGTGTGTGTGTGTGTGTGTATATATATATATATATATATATATATATATCTATCTTTGGTGTTGCACCATTTGTATGTCGTGATAACTGAGTTAGAGTTTTCTGTAAAACCACAGAGAACACGCTATGATGCATTGTACCAAGCGACAAACCCAGCTCTGCTAATCAAACTCAGCACTGTTACATCTGTAAATCACAATATTTGCCATGCACTTGTTACTTGGACATGCATGTCCTCACCATATCGCCTGTGTGAGCTCTTGTGTCCCTTCTGACATCAGTAAAATTGCGAAATCGGAATATCTACATCTTGCGAGATATGTGAGAAATCTCATGCAACTTTCTATCGCCTTCGCTTCCGTTTTGCTGCGACATTGCATGGCATATAAGTGTCATAGAAGCTATTGATACTTGACCCCCATTGAGGTAAATTCTGACAAGGTCCCTCTTATATAACAAAGGCTTCTCACTTTACTGTAGCCACATAGTGTTAGAAAATCCTAAATGCTTTACTAAAAATTGCAAATGCCCAGAACTCCCGAATATGAGCTAATGCAATGCAGCATATACCTAAAGTATCTTACCTGATGCAGCAGAGCTGACTTTGTCATTTAACTCTTTCCATCATTTGTACATATTGATAACGCAAAAGGGTAGTAAGTTAATGGCAGTCCTATGTCAAGCCATAGATCATCATGATATCACCCAGTTGGCAAACTCAGCTCTGCTACACCTTATACCTGCCCCACCCCTAACACATAGTAGCTGGGCTTTCCTTCATCCAGGATTCAGTTCATTACCTAGCCCTGTATCTAAATACCCTGACCAAAGCACAGTGGCAGATTGGCACCCTCCTGGCATCCAACACCTGGGGAAAATACTCCGCCTGCCAATGCAGGACCTTACCGTAACCACAATGGAATCCAAATAATTGCCCAGTAAACCATTATCCTATAAACAAGTGAAATATTTTCTGGTTTTATTCTATTTTTTTTCTGGGATTTTTAAGAGGAATATTGGAGACATTGACCAGTTATGCATATTTGCAGATGCCAGGCACAAGTCACTTACTTTGCCTCCCCCCCAACTATAAAGACGAAGCCTCTATTCCATTCCTTAGCGGTATCTTAGTAATTATAATAATAAGGTAAGTAATTAAAGTATGTGAGACCCCCAACTAGGAGCTGGCTGTCTGCATGGCACCCATGTGGGTACATGCCACCGACGGGTTAGCAGTGGCTACGACTTTCTAACGTGGCACAAATAGCATTTAATCTCCCTGAATGGGGGTACGATTAACCATTTAATGCCTGGAATCTTGCAGGGTAGCCAGATGTCCCCCTATGCAATGGCATATATATAATAGCTGGTAAAATTGGGACACATCACACTCACACGTCTAACCTATCAATGGTCATAGTCACCTTGTCCCCAAATATCCAGGTATGGGCTGCTCCCCTGTCATCTCATGGAACTATCGCAATATTTTTTTGGGCTACAACTGGAATAATTTAACATGCACAAAATGTTTACAGCTTGATGGGTCCCCCAGAACTAAGCCCTGGCCCCGGGGGGCCCCTATACCTGCACGTATAACACTAATGATACACTTACCTGTGTCCTCCCAGGGGACGGCCCCTCCTTCGGCGCTCATGGTGCCCCTTTAAGCTCAGTGGGAACGCAGTGTAGCCCCCTACTCACACTTCCTCAGTCCGGACATCCCACATTATGTTCGAGGAACTCCAGGTTCCCACCCGCTCCCCCCGAGCACCACAAACAGACTGTCCCCCACCTCCGGCCGGCCGGGGCTAAGGATCCGTGACGTCACAGCCAGCCCACCAATCACAGCGCGGTCCCCAGCTCAGCATCCACCTGGCTGCATCTGTCAGCGGGGTGTGACACCCTTTCACTGCCGGACTGTTCCGAGAACGAGCACTGGGGTGTAGTGAGGAGCCAGTGCCAGGCGGTATAACATATATATATGTGCAGGAGTGCCCGGGAGAGGGGGCTGAGCAGAGCCAGGGAAGAGGATGGTGTGAAGGAATGCAAGAAGCGCAGGAGGCTCCTGCAGCACCTCTTTACATAACACGTGAGAAGCAAAATGTAAAAAGTTATAATAAAAAAAGATCATATATTATACATTATTTGTTTATTTATATATATATATACACACAACTTTTATTTCTGTGGGGGAAAAAACTGTCTCCGTTCGCTGGGTTTCTAACGGAAAGCAACTGAACCAGAAGCATTACCATTGAAATCAATGGTAATCCTAATGGAACAGTTTCTTTCCGTTTAATCTGTCGTGATTTGTCAGCGATGCTTCTATTCACTGACAGCAGTCAGGGATCTCGAACACAACGAGGAATTGATGCACAAAGTTTCAGAACTTTTCACTATACAGTGACTAAACTTTATTTACTAATGTTTGTCTTTTTCTGATGGCTCAACTAGTGTTGCGGAGTCCCATAGCAGTTGCATGGTTTATAGCAGAGCTGAGCTACTCAGGTGAAGCAGGGCTGAGTTTGGAATTTAAGCAAGAACATTAATGTAGTCCTCTTGGTGATTTATTATCTTAAGCTACTTCAGGGATCTCTTAAGATTGAACACTATGTAAAGAGTTAAACATTTCCAGCAAGCTCTTCCCTCTAAGGAGTACAGACGCATGTGAGAAATTCAACATTCTCATGAAATAAAATTACAAAAATATTTCTTAATTTTTTGGTTTTGACAGATGTAATCCCAGAAGCTGAGACCACCGTCGTCACTATGGCTCCCCCCCCCCCCCCATTCTCAGCAGGAAAACTGTCACCAATGCCTCTGCTGAGCGCTTCTATGAATATCACTCACAAGTCCGACAGATACAATTATTTACACTGACGGGCTCCTTTTTAAATAGTAGAATCTTCACGACTGCAGGAAAGTGGCGAATACTTCAGCAGCAATAGACAAGATGAACGACTGTTCGATGATCACATGAGATGTATCATCGGAGTCTTATGTGCTAGAAGCAGACGATCTGCACCAAATATTAAATGGCAGAACTTCTGGCAGAAATTATATGGGTTGTCCCAATATTAAATGTTATCCCCTGACCACAGGATAGGTGATAACATGCTGATCGGTGGGGGTCCGACCATTGGGACCCCCACCGATCATGAGAACGGGGGTCCCGTTACTCCGAATGAATGGAGCAGCAGGTCGCGCTTGCGCCCTACGGCTCCATTCATTCTCTATGGCACTGCTGGAGTTAGCCGAGTGCTGCACTCTAAGTTCCATGGAGCGGCAGTGCGCATGCACAACCTGCCGCTCCATTCATTCGGCGGACAGGGACCCCATTCTCATGATTGTTGGGGGTCCCAGCGGTCGGACCCCCACGATCAGCAAGTTATCACCTATTCTGTGGTCAGGGGATAACATTTAATTTTGAGACAACCCCTTTATTAACCAATTGTTTAAAATTTTCCCTAAAATCCAAGAATTTCTGAACGAGTGTCTTTCCAGCATGTGTAAATAATCACACACCTTGGAAGACCCAAAGATTTCTCAGGGTCTCTCCGACCTTTGCTTAAGTCGGGCAAGCCCTTTCCATATGCCCTGTTAGTACAAATGGCTGTCATAGAGTAGAGTCCCCAACTATATTAACCAGAGTGGAGAGCCGCGGCATAGACCTTTATTCCCTATGGCGGAACTGATTCTCCCATGCATACAAGGATGACTCATTGAATTCAATGGTTGCTGTGTAATGCTTAATTTCACTGCAAGGTAAACAAGAACTCTAAGGCGGACTACCATCATCGCCCAGGGACCTGTTATGTGTTGTTCAAACCAAGCAATCCTCAATAAAACCAAAGAACCCCTTTAGACCCTTTTCACGCAGTGCAGATTTGATGCAGATATTGCATTTTTAGTTTTTTGTAAGCCAAAACCAGGAAAGGAACCTAAACAGAAGAAATATATAAAGGGAAGCCTTATAGGTCTGCTCTCTTGGATGCAATTGTGGTTTTAGCTTTAAAAAATGCAGGCATAATCTGAAGCATATCTGCACTGTCTGAACAAGGCCTTAAAGGGATTGTCCAACCATGGACATTATGATTCACATTGCTGGGGTTCTAGCACCTGGGACCCAACCAATGTAAAAAAAAGAGTTTCCCTGTCCAGCCCGCCTCTAAATTACAAACCTAGCTCAGCTCACACAGTTTGATGCTCCTATATGTCCCCTTACCTGCCACCATACAGTATAATGCCCCCATAGTGCCAAATAAAAAAATTACTCCCCTATCACCGTTCCCACGATGAGTGGAGGAGATCCCTCTGCTCCTCAGCTCTGTGCTAGGAGTAGCTCGGCGCAGACAGGCCTGATGACGTCACTGCATCGCGCTTATCTGTGCCGAGCCGTTCACCGCAGTGTTGCCAACCTCCACTTTCTGGAGAACTGAGCTAAAAATCACAGATAGACCAACATTTTTACAGACACATTACAAAATCATTGCCTGTGCAGTGTGCTAGGAGTGACGTACCAATCACAGCCCTGCTCGCTTGTAGCTTTCTTGCGCTAACTTAGGTGATGTTTTCTGAGTCGTTCACTTTCCCATTTTTTCTCCATCCGGCCAAGACCACTGTGACTACTTATTCCAGCCACGACTCGTCTCTGCAGAATTTGACACACAGACATGTTGGTTTCTCGCTTTTCCAGCACCCTCCACACCTATACCCCATCCCAGTCCAAACAAACTCGTGTTCCAGATGGTAATAATGATCCCTCAGTGCTCTACAACATAAAAGTGAACCCTCCGTAACCATGCCCCCTGTAGATAGCGCCCCACACAGCGCCCCCTTCTAGATAGCGCCACACAGCCCCCACTTGTAATTAGTGCCACATGCCCCCCCTTGAAAATAGCGGCACACAGCTCCCCCTTGTATAAGTCGTCACAAAGCCCCCCTTGTAAACAGCGCCACACAGCCCCCCCTTGTAGATGGTGCCACACACAGCCCCCTTGTAGATGGTGCCACACACAGCCCCCTTGTAGACGGTGCCACACACAGCCCCCTTGTAGATGATGCCACACACAGCTCCCTTGTAGATGGTGCCACACACAGCCCCCCTTGTAGATGGTGCCACACACAGCCCCCCTTCTAGATGGTGCCACACACAGCCCTCCTTCTAGATGGTGCCACACACAGCCCCCCTTCTAGATGGTGCCACACATAGCCCCCCTTGTAGATGGTGCCACACAAAGCCCCCCTTGATGGTGCCAGTGTAGATTGTTAGCCAGTGAATCAGAATATAATAATGGTGGGGTGGGAATTCATTACCTGCCTTTTTTTGGTTGGTTTCCCTAGGACTGTAGAAAAGTTTTAATATAAAAAGTACTTTCTGGGGCTGTCAAGTTGCCATGTATTTCCGCAGCGTAAAAGTACGAGGAAAGTTACAATCTATTCCTATGGGAAAAAAATTCTGCAGCTCAGACATATTTCTCTAGTTCTAGCATTGCAGAATATTCTTCCTATGGGCATACATTGTAAAGTGTTTTCCGCAGCGTATGTTTATTCTGCGGAAATATAAAGCAAATATGCCACGTTTGACTGCACCCTTAGAGGGCAAGGCACCCATATAATGTTCTTGCACAAAGGCACCTTTTTTTTTCTTTTTATATATATATCCACATCTGCAGTAAAGTCATAATGGGCCACATGTATAGAAACTATACAGACAAAAACGAACGATGTCGCCTATAACCCACACTAGTAAAAAGACAGACTGATTCTGATTGGTTGCTATGTGAAACAGCTAGCGTATGGATTTTGTGGCTTCCAGTACCCTAAAATTACTATGTTTAAGAAAGAAGTAGAAAATACTAATTTATTAATTACCCCCCCTACTGTGAATTTTAAGACTATAAGGGTATGTTATAGACTCTATTAAAAACAGCTCCAAAAACGGCCGTAAAAAACGCAGCGAAAAACGCGAGTGGCTTCAAAAACTTCTGAAAATAAGGATCTGTTTTCCCTTGAAAACGGCTCCGTATTTTCAGACGTTTTTGATTTTGTGTGTGCGCATACCCTTAGAAGTCGCTGAGGAGTACCCTATAAAAGCATGAGGCCGCAGGTAGCGTACAATTTAGACCGGACCGGTTATGGCGCTCCGAGGTGACTCCTAATATTCTTAATAATTTATAGTAGGGGGTCTGTTATTCCTGTGAAAGGAGGAGATTACTGTCCACCATTTATTGATTGGTATGAGTCATCCTCATGCATCTAATAAAGAAGCTCTGCAGCAGCTGTTTTTATGTTCTGCAGCAGCTGGGGCCCAGTGCTGTAAACAGGGATGGTTTTAGGGGGTGGCAAATTGGGCAATTGCATTAAGCCCCCATTTTCTAGAGGCAAGGGAAGGAACCTCAGGAGAAAACTAAAACCACTTAGCGGAGTATAATCTGGTATAGGTATAATCTGGATATTTTGGAATTGAATTGCAGCATTAAGTGGGAACTATATGGCCGTAATATGAGGGCAGTAATATGAGGGAGTATTATTGGGATTCTGCATAATATTCAAGCATTATATGGCGGTAATCTGTGGACTATGTATGACGCTATTATGTGGACTGTGTATGACGCTATTATGTGGACTGTGTATGACGCTATTATGTGGACTGTGTATGACGCTATTATGTGGACTGTGTATGACGCTATTATGTGGACTGTGTATGACGCTATTATGTGGACTGTGTATGACGCTATTATGTGGACTACATATGACGCTATTATGTGGACTGTGTATGACGCTATTATGTGGACTACATATGACGCTATTATGTGGACTACATATGACGCTATTATGTGGACTGTGTATGACGCTATTATGTGGACTGTGTATGATGCTTATGTGGACAGTGTATGACGCTATTATGTGGACTGTGTATGACGCTATTATGTGGACTGTGTATGACGCTATTATGTGGACTGTGTATGACGCTATTATGTGGACTGTGTATGACGCTATTGTGTGGAGTGTGTATGACGCTATTGTGTGGACTGTGTATGACGCTATTGTGTGGACTGTGTATGACGCTATTGTGTGGACTGTGTATGACGCTATTGTGTGGACTATGTATGACGCTATTGTGTGGACTGTGTATGACGCTATTGTGTGGACTGTGTATGACGCTATTGTGTGGACTGTGTATGACGCTATTGTGTGGACGGTGTATGGCGCTATTGTGTGGAAGGTGTATGGCGCTATTGTGTGGAAGGTGTATGGCGCTATTGTGTGGACGGTGAATGACGCTATTGTGTGGACGGTGTATGACGCTATTATGTGGACGGTGCATGGCGCTATTGTGTGGACTGTGTATGGCGCTATTGTGTGGACTGTGTATGGCGCTATTGTGTGGACGGTGTATGACGCTATTATGTGGACGGTGCATGGCGCTATTATGTGGACTGTGCATGGCGCTATTATGTGGACTGTGCATGGCGCTATTATGTGGACTGTGCATGGCGCTATTATGTGGACTGTGCATGGCGCTATTATGTGGACTGTGCATGGCGCTATTATGTGGACTGTGCATGGCGCTATTATGTGGACTGTGCATGGGTCTATTATGTGGACTGTGCATGGCGCTATTATGTGGACTGTGCAGGGCGCTATTATGTGGACTGTGCATGGCGCTATTATGTGGACTGTGCATGGCGCTATTATGTGGACTGTGCATGGCGCTATTATGTGGACTGTGCATGGCGCTATTATGTGGACTGTGCATGGCGCTATTATGTGGACTGTGCATGGCGCTATTATGTGGACTGTGCATGGCGCTATTATGTGGACTGTGCATGGCGCTATTATGTGGACTGTGCATGGCGCTATTATGTGGACTGTGCATGACGCTATTATGTGGACTGTGCATGACGCTATTATGTGGACTGTGCATGACGCTATTATGTGGACTGTGCATGACGCTATTATGTGGACTGTGCATGGCGCTATTATGTGGACTGTGCATGGCGCTATTATGTGGACTGTGCATGGCGCTATTATGTGGACTGTGCATGGCGCTATTATGTGGACTGTGCATGACGCTATTATGTGGACTGTGCATGACGCTATTATGTGGACTGTGTATGATGCTTATGTGGACTGTGCATGGCGCTATTATGTGGACTGTGCATGACGCTATTATGTGGACTGTGCATGACGCTATTATGTGGACTGTGCATGACACTATTATGTGGACTGTGCATAACGCTATTATGTGAACTGTGCATGACGCTATTATGTGTACTGTGCATGGCGCTATTATGTGGACGGCGTATGGCGCTATTATGTGGACGGCGTATGGCGCTATTATGTGGACTGCGTATGACGCTATTATGTGGACTGTGTATGACGCTATTATGTGGACTGTGTATGACGCTATTATGTGGACTGTGTATGACGCTATTATGTGGACTGTGTATGACGCTATTATGTGGACTGTGTATGACGCTTATGTGGACTGTGTATGACGCTATTATGTGGACTGTGTATGACGCTATTATGTGGACTGTGTATGACGCTATTATGTGGACTGTGTATGACGCTATTATGTGGACTATGTATGACGCTATTATGTGGACTGTGTATGACGCTATTATGTGGACTGTGTATGATGCTTATGTGGACAGTGTATGACGCTATTATGTGGACTGTGTATGACGCTATTATGTGGACTGTGTATGACGCTATTATGTGGACTGTGTATGACGCTATTGTGTGGAGTGTGTATGACGCTATTGTGTGGACTGTGTATGACGCTATTGTGTGGACTGTGTATGACGCTATTGTGTGGACTGTGTATGACGCTATTGTGTGGACTGTGTATGACGCTATTGTGTGGACTGTGTATGACGCTATTGTGTGGACTGTGTATGACGCTATTGTGTGGACTGTGTATGACGCTATTGTGTGGACGGTGTATGGCGCTATTGTGTGGAAGGTGTATGGCGCTATTGTGTGGACGGTGTATGGCGCTATTGTGTGGACGGTGAATGACGCTATTGTGTTGACGGTGTATGACGCTATTGTGTGGACGGTGCATGGCGCTATTGTGTGGACTGTGTATGGCGCTATTGTGTGGACGGTGAATGACGCTATTGTGTGGACGGTGTATGACGCTATTATGTGGACGGTGCATGGCGCTATTATGTGGGCTGTGCATGGCGCTATTATGTGGACTGTGCATGGCGCTATTATGTGGACTGTGCATGGCGCTATTATGTGGACTGTGCATGGCGCTATTATGTGGACTGTGCATGGCGCTATTATGTGGACTGTGCATGGGTCTATTATGTGGACTGTGCATGGCGCTATTATGTGGACTGTGCAGGGCGCTATTATGTGGACTGTGCAGGGCGCTATTATGTGGACTGTGCATGGCGCTATTATGTGGACTGTGCATGGCGCTATTATGTGGACTGTGCATGGCGCTATTATGTGGACTGTGCATGGCGCTATTATGTGGACTGTGCATGGCGCTATTATGTGGACTGTGCATGGCGCTATTATGTGGACTGTGCATGGCGCTATTATGTGGACTGTGCATGGCGCTATTATGTGGACTGTGCATGACGCTATTATGTGGACTGTGCATGACGCTATTATGTGGACTGTGCATGACGCTATTATGTGGACTGTGCATGACGCTATTATGTGGACTGTGCATGACGCTATTATGTGGACTGTGCATGACGCTATTATGTGGACTGTGCATGGCGCTATTATGTGGACTGTGCATGGCGCTATTATGTGGACTGTGCATGGCGCTATTATGTGGACTGTGCATGGCGCTATTATGTGGACTGTGCATGACGCTATTATGTGGACTGTGCATGACGCTATTATGTGGACTGTGCATGACGCTATTATGTGGACTGTGTATGATGCTTATGTGGACTGTGCATGCCGCTATTATGTGGACTGTGCATGACGCTATTATGTGGACTGTGCATGACACTATTATGTGGACTGTGCATAACGCTATTATGTGAACTGCATGACGCTATTATGTGGACTGTGCATGGCGCTATTATGTGGACGGCGTATGGCGCTATTATGTGGACTGCGTATGGCGCTATTACGTGGACTACGTATGGCGCTATTATGTGGACTGCGTATGGTGCTATTATGTGGACTGAAATTACAAGAAAACAAGTGATGGGCTCCTAATTTTCTTTTTGCCAGGTGCCTCATTTTC
Organism: Rhinoderma darwinii; assembly: GCF_050947455.1. NCBI lineage: Eukaryota > Metazoa > Chordata > Amphibia > Anura > Rhinodermatidae > Rhinoderma > Rhinoderma darwinii. The sequence continues at coordinate 61,350,839 of NC_134695.1, read as the reverse complement.
TATAAAACTAGCCCTGGCTGTATATTGAACACTGTAGCTGCTGAAGAACCTCTTCTTAAATAGAGAGCGAGCAATTAATTTCAATCACTTTTTGGCACAGGAGACGGAGCTTGCTGCAAAGACACTCTGCTTCTGCAGAATGGTGAGCAACGCCAATGCAGCACCGCTTATCTCTCTAATTGTTAGATTCTGGAGACCAAATGTGATATTTTATCCAAATAATATTTACAGAAAATGTCTATTTACATGCAATATACGTAAAAAAAAACAAAACCATTCTAAATATGCTGGATTTATAACCGGTTAGGGCCGGTTCACACCTGCGTTCACCATTCCGTTGCTCCTCAGTCAGAGGAGCAGAACAAGGGAATAACCAGAATCGCCATTGTTGGCCAATGTAACCCATTGACTTTAATGGGTTCCGTCGGGGTGTCCATTTTACCGGAAACAATAGCGCAGGTATTTCTGGCCGGATCTTTGATGAAGGCCTAAACGCAGATGTGAACACTCCCTAAAAGAACCAAACTACTTCTTACACCGGGTTCTTTGGCCACTTCAGTCTCACGGGCCTTATTGCTTTATCTTACATTTCAGTAAACTGCTGCCATTTTATCGTCTTTTCTTATAATAACTCACTTTTTAATTTTAAAAACAGGAGACCAAACCGCAGGAGCGAGCGACGATGACCATAAACAACCAGCAGTAATATGTTTTTATGAGCGTTGTAAGTTCCTCTCTCTTACTTTTATTTTTAATGTGGATTTATGGAACGTTCTTGTTTGTTTCAAGTCACAGGTAGTAAGTGCAGCGTCCTCATCATGGCGGCGCCGTCCTCCACGCTGCTCTGCGATGAATTAACACCATATTTTAGTCTTTAACAAATAGATGTTTCCTGCCTCTATTCGTCCACCCTGGGGAGAAGTAGCATCTCAAGTTCTAATATGGTTTCTGTCTGCCCTAATCACCTTGTAATGTACAGTCCCCTGGGCCAGACTGGTGCACGTTGTAGGACTTTAATATTGGATAATTTGTCTAATTATGACACGACGCTATCCCTCAATGTGACAACAGGTAGGGAGGGGGTGGGCGGCGCTTTTGTCCCAGATGTAACATGTAATTGCCTCCATGGATGTACTAGGTAAAGAATGAGATTTTTATCTAAGGGGATTTAGTTGTGGGTAATAGACCCTAATCGTTAATCTAGGGGGGAATAACAATTGTGATATTGAATTTATAATGAATAGATCACAGAATATTATTTGTTTCATAAAATTACTACATTTAATTAATGATAGTTGTGTCTTGTTTGCTTGGTAAACATGGCAATAATCGGCCGATGAACGAGCAAACGCTCATTCATCGGCTGATTGTATTGTTTAAGTAGCCTAAAATATTATCGATCTCCGCCGACATGATCGAAATGTATGGGGAGGAGCGATCGGAGTAACGAGCGATCGTCCCCATACATTGCTGATCATTGCTCCTTGTGAAAGGAGCAAACGAGCGCCGATTAACGAGCTGTCCCTAGTCGGGCCGGGTAATAGGACCCTTAGAGTGTGCACTATGTAAATATCGATCTCATATCTATTTCGTTATCTATCTCGTATATATCTATAGCTCCCGCTACCCTGTTCCCGCACTGTCCTCTCCTCCTGCATATAGGCTTGGTCTGTTCTGACCAGGCCTGCTCCAGTGGAACGATGCGATGACGTCATCTCGCCAACTGCATCACAAAAAATGCACCCAAAGGCGTGGAAGGGAACTAATAGTGCATCGCCAGCGCTGTCAATTGTATCTGTGTCCTAAGGACACGGATACAATTGAAGAAAATATTATGTAAGGACCTTCCGGCCTTGGTCTCAGGGGGGTTTTTGGGCAGCTGGAGCCCCCCCTGTGTGCACCACTGCTATTTAGTAATCTATCTAATAATCTATCTTTGGTATCTTATTGGACCAATCCAACCATGGATGGTGTCCAACTCCTCAGTAGTAAATCCAGTGGCCAAGCTTGCTTTCAATGGGTGCCAGTGTCGCCCTCCACTGTACTTATGTAGGACTTTCTTCTCTAGAGGAATGGTAATTGGGGATTGGCCCAAGGGTCAGGGAATAGAGGGGTTAAATAAGCACTACGCCCTTCTATCCTGGTGCTCAAAACCTGGCAGTATAATGGGGGTCCAGTTTGACCTTTGCTATGAGGCGTCCTCTTTCCTGTACACACCACTTACATGCCATATGTATTAACCGCTCCCTCTTCCCATCAAATTCACTTTCAGACAGGGCAATAATTGTCGGGTGTCTCTGAAGAAGGACGGGGGGTCTGGTTTGCATTCCATTTTTAGCAGGGATCACGATGTATCCGCATTACTTCATTCTGCCTCCCTTGGAGTATTGTTTCAGGCCAAATGTTCTCTGTGACATTTACCGACCTCCTGGAGAGTATTATAATATGTTTCTCAAATGTTACAGGATTTCGGTATTGTAGACAAGCAAATTAGATTTTTTTAGATGCATTGCAATGCAACGTTTACTTAAAGGGTTCCCATGATAGCGTCTTCTGACATTTAAATCAGACTTGTCAATGTCCCAGGTACGCACCTGAACAAGTAGCTCTCCGTGCTTATCAGATACACACCTGCTCATGTCTTACCATGTGCCATGGAAGTCATGCACTAGACATGCGCATGCAACAATCTCTTTGCTAAAAATAATTACAAGGACCTGATTGCTCTGGACATCCCAGTCGACTGCGCTATTGATTCCGTCAAAACTACGGAACCCTTGCACAACGGAGACAAATGGAAACCATTGGGCTGGGATCCCTCACCATTGAAATCAATGGTGATGGAAACGGAAACCTATGGTTTGAGTTTGTGTCAGTCAGGGCTCTATTTTGACGGAACCCTCAGACGGAATGTCAGATCGGAACCCTAGCGCAGATGTGAACGAAGCCTTAGTCCGTAACTTAGCTGTGATAGATTACAGGTGGATCCTGTGTGTCAGACATGCTGGACCTGCTGTCACGGAACCTGTCAGTGCCGCTGACCTGACGGATTCAGGTCTCCGCGCGCGATACAGCTGCTCCTGTATACAGGATACAAAGCAGCTGTATCTCAAAAAGTAAAAATAATTTTTAATAAAAAGTAATTAGAAAGTTGCACCAAAGACACTGATACACATTTATTTAAAAAATAATAAAAAATAATTTTATATATAGGTGTACATAGCCTTTAAGTCTTATGTAAAAGCATAACTAATACCCAAAATATCCAAATTAATTTCGCCCATTGACAAACTCAGCCTTGCTACATGTGGCAACTGTGTCTCTGCTACATCTGACGTTTCTGTGTAAGCATGGTTGATCTCATTATTATAACTTGATCAATATTTTAAATGACTGCAAATGTAGAACAACCGAACAAACTGAAGCAATATAATTATGTATTGAGAGAAGTTACTTTATGAAATAATAATTACATTATCAAGTCAAATAATTATAATAACACAGTATTATCGCTTTTAAAAAGAATTCAAAGGCTATTTCTTATCAAATTGTCTTGGATTAATAGCCTTGGGCTACAATTAAGGGGCTACATTTGCTCCCACGGGTGGCAAGTCCCCTTCATTATCTACACCAGCACAGCGACTCGTCCGTAAGTACAGGTGGCCGTACCTGGTACTGCAGCTCGTCCCATCAGCTTGAATGGGACTACCAAGCACAGTCAACCATACGGACGAGTCAATGTTCCTGTGTAAACAAAGGTAATGTAGCCCCTTTGTTCTGATCAGTGGGGGTCCCGGAGGCCCTAAGCCATCAATGTTCCGGAAAAACTCTATGGGCTGAATCCTCTCCCCTAACAACCCTACATCAACAAAGCCTAACTTCGGGACCCCAAAGCCAAATCCGTAGCAGGGCAACTATAGCACAAGATATATATATATAAAATCTATCAATGGTCTCCCTATATGGACCTGAGGCTGAGGGACCTTTTGGGCCCGCTCAGACTCCAGGGTCCACGTGTGACGGCAACCTCTGTACCCCTATAGTAATCTCCTGTACATCAAGCAAAGGATTAAAAAAAGAATCCAAAAAAGTGCGGATCTCTCCTCCTCTTCCATTATTCATCACATCTTCCCCCGGATTTACAATGAGCATTGTGTGTAATTATTCTCATTGTTCACGGTGTAAGTAGGACAATAACATGTAATGCTGTTCGACTTGCCCTTATTGTTATTATCGTGTATCAAAATAGCGTCAGCCTCCTAGGAAAACCTTCCCGAAGTGGGTCAGAATAACCGATCTCATTACATTTCTGGGATGAATGTTGATTTTTTTTTTATACAGCAGATTTCCCACCCAGGACCGAGAGTAAAATCAGTGCAGCAGAAGACGTCTTGCAGGGTATTCAGGTCAATGACTTGCATGCAAAGTGTTCTCTATATGGAGTTTGTTAGACTATATTGTCCAGCCCCTGTGATCGCTCAGCTCCTGTGTGGAGTCTCCTGAGCCGTTGCTGTGCAGGCAAACAGCTTAGCCTGTATTTTGGGAGAGAACTGGTCTTCTCTTGTCTAATTCCACATTCCAAGTCAAAGGTGTGGGGGGGGGGGGGTTATCTACTGTATGTGTATCACATCCCTTCTCCAGGGAAACTGATCTTAAGTTAAAGAATCTTGTTTTTTTTTTTTTGGACTAATGAGGTCAGTGCAATGTGCTATGGGATTTCAATATTTCCCAAATCCTGCCTTCTTTTTAATTTTTTTTAAATTTGCTGACTTCCCATTCCTCTAATGATGGACGTCAGCGCCCTATTTCTCATCCCTGCAGCAGTAAAGCTCTCGGCAGAGGGATGTGCAGGATCCCTTTTAATCTTCGCACCGCGGGGGTCTACATAGGACGCATTGGGTGGTATGTGAAGATGTTGAGGCTCCTGTGTACAAAAGACCCCCCTCCCTTTACCTTGGCCACCTGGTTCTTTTTAATTCTCTATGCTAGAAAAGTCAATTATCTATGTTTTGCTTTCCTTGCCAAGGGATATGGCGAGAAAAAGGAAAAAAACCTGCAAACTTTTTTGCATATCAATAATGCAATGTAGAAATGGGGTTAACGTATTTCCAGAGGGTGCCGGAAATATAAATCCTGTTATATGATAATCACTTATTCCCTACATGAGCGATTTTCAGCAAGCAGCGAGTTGACTGACAGATCTGCTACTTTCCTCGAGTCTACAGCTCGGTTTGGCAAAATAAATAAGTTCACAATACAAACTTTGACTTTTTATATATACAATGGGAGTAATGCTAATATGTCTTAGTTTAAGATCACCCTCCGCTTTGGTTGCTTGCTCCCAAACCCGACCACTTTCCTTCACTAACCCGAAAATCAGAGAAGCATAGAAAATAATATTGAAATAAGGGTAAGAAAAGCTCAATGATGGCTGGAGGATGTGACCACATGACCGCCCACATCTGAACCGGCGTGATGTAGGAGTACGGTGTTTGCGAGCAAGATCCATTATACTCCATAAGAATCAAAGAGGAAGAAGCTGAATATATGAAGGGGGGGGGGGTCAAGCATGGGGAAATAGTTGAACCTATGGACCTTTTGAGAAATCTACAAAAACATGCAGTCCTCTAGATTCCTCTCACATATGCTGCCGAAATTCAATCACTGAGGTATACAGAAAAGGGGGGTTAAATCGTGTACATGTTGGACAGCTACTTGGGATTACATCCATATGGAAGGTCTTACGTTTAGCATTAACTACTGTGAATAGGGCTACATGCACGTGGGTGGATTTTTTTTGGTCCATGTTCCCCAGAGTTGTCTAAGACCTTATTTACACAGTGCCGTTTTGGTGCAGTTTTTGAAGCCACAACCAGGAGTGCATTAAAAAAATTAATTGTAGTAGAAACTTTCCCCTGCCTTTTAAGATTTACTCCTGGTTGTGGCTTTAAAAACGGCACTGTGTGACTATGGTCTAGCACACTTGAAGTTAGGTGGAAAATATTAGAGAAACACCTTTAAGGGTATGTGCACACACACTAATTACGTCCGTAATTGACAGACGTATTTCGGCCGCAAGTACCGGACCGAACACAGTGCAGGGAGCCGGGCTCCTAGCATCATACTTATGTACGATGCTAGGAGTCGCTGCCTCGCTGCAGGACAACTGTCCCGTACTGAAAACATGATTACAGTACGGGACAGTTGTCCTGCAGCGAGGCAGGGACTCCTAGCATCGTACATAACTATGATGCTAGGAGCCCGGCTCCCTGCACTGTGTTCGGTCCGGTACTTGCGGTTAAAATACGTCCGTCAATTACGGACGTAATTAGTGTGTGTGCACATACCCTAAATGTGCACGTTTAAACCGGTATAATTCGTCTGTCAACGACAAAGCAGTAGGCGTTTGATTTTTCAGAGAGGAGTGTCCCATAACTGTTGTACATCCCACCAAATGCAGTAATTGGTTAGATGCCAGACAAGCGACCTATACACCGATCGCAATAACGACTATTTCAACGATAATAGATGCAATTAAATAACGCTAATCGTTCGATCGTTACAATTTCTTGTCTTATCTAATAGGCCCTTTACAGCCCAGAGCTGCATTTACAATTCTTCAGGTTGTCATTGGAAACCGTTGACAAGCTTGTTGACAGACACACCCCTAACACCTTAGCTGGGCTGCTATAATGCAGTGGGACAGTTTTTCCAACATCGGATTACTACACATTGCTTGGTGTAAAGATTGCGCTTCTCAGAATGTAAGTCAATAAAGCAAGTTTATATGTAGACATTAAGCCAGCAAGGAATGCTGGGAGATTTCATCTCCTGAAGCCTGCAGAACTGTGAATGAAGCTAGGGACTATAAAATAGGTTGTAACTCCGGATCAGTGTGAGATAATTAGTACATTTTTTCTGTAGCTTTAGCTTCTCCTAAAAGCCGAATTCAGACCAACATGGGGAAGCTCTGACGTGAAAAACGGCAGTTTTTCGCGTCCGAGTTGCCCCCGTGTGGGTTCCGTTTTCCCGGATCCCCATATACTTGAGTCTATCAAGGGATCCGTGAAAACATAAGGAAATAGGACGTTTTCTTTGTTCAACAGTCCCTTCACACGGTCTATTGAAACAACGGCCGTGTGAGTGGCCCCATTGAAATACATGTGTCCGTGTGACGGCCGTTGTTTTAACGGCTGTCCCACGGACGTATACTACGGTTGGCCTGAGGAAGACGCCGGTTCGGTGTCGAAACGCGTAGCCCTATTGACAATAAAGTCCTTTTATCTACTCTTACCCACTGAGATGGTCGTCTAAATACCTCTACCCAAGCAGCGCCGTTGGTCCAATTTTCCTCATTTTCAATCACAGTATACTACGGTTGTCTGAATTCGGCCTAACACAGTAGAACGATCCTTTAAAATGTGCACCCAGTACCAGGCACCAGTTTTCGTCGGTAATGTAAATATTGTGTTCAGTGACAGCTGGGTAAGGTCATTTACCTTCATTTATTTTAGGAAGTTGACAGCCCACGACAGCTTTAACAATAAACCTATAGGACAGACCAGACCTTCACCCATGTGCACTCAGAGCAATGATGCCTGTCAGTGCCACCCTCCTAAAACAATGGCAAGATGGCTTAATAGAAAGACCTGTTTTAACAAGTTGATGCTACTTTTTGCCATTATTGTCAAGATTTGGGATTTTTCTATCAATGTATGCATTGTATCCTGTATACAGAGCAGCTGTATCTAGTGCTGAAACCTGTATCCGTCAGGTCAACGGGACTGACGGGTTCAGTGACATCGGGTCCTGTGTGTCTGACACGCAGGATCCACCTATAATCGATCACATCTAAGTTACGAACTTAGATGTGATCGGTAACCGATGGGCCCCCTCAGACACCAGGGCCCAGATTGTAATGCATACTAAGCACCATCTATAAAGACACGTCTGCTTCTAAAACCGCATTTCCCAATGGCAGTGGGCATGTAATCTCGACACTTAGACTTGGTAATCGACAGGATGCAAAGTGAATTGTTCGTCATTATCGGGTTTTGAATGAAGAAATTTAAGGGGCCGTCCAGGATTAGGAAAACATGGCTGTTTTCTTGCAGAAAGAGTGCCACACCTGTCCATGGGTTATGTCTGGTATTGCAGTTCTGCTTTATCGCAGTAAATGGCTGCAATACCACACACAACCTGTGGGCAGGTGTGGCACGGTTTTTGTTTTGTTTTAAAAAAAAAAAGCAGCCATGTTTTTCTAACACAGAACAAACCCCTTTAATTAACCATTTCTAGGTGTAATGTGGACAGTGGATTTTTCAGCACAGTATCAATCTAGACAACTGAAAATATAGCCTATCTCTCGTATTTTGTCCAACTCATACAGGCCGATATAAACCCTGTCAATTTTTTCTGTGTTTGAGACCGGTTCATGTTGGGATAATCAAACCTTTTCAATCCGTTACTAAATACAACTTCTCCCCGATCCCCAGACGAGGGAGGTCAATTGAATAAATCCCCTTTACTACTTTTGTCTTGTATCTGATAGTCTCCCAGGAGCTTGTAAATCCTGGAATCTGCAAGCATCTCATGCCGACTGCGCATCAAATCACTGGTCTTATCTCTTAGTTTCGTTAAAAGCGCCGTGTGTTTAATATTGTGCTTATAAATCCGGGCAAAATAAACCGGTGGAGCGATAAAACGCCTCCAGGGGCATGGGACCGGTGGAGAACTAGGGGGAGCCAAGTGGATTTCATGAGACAAATATGAAGATTATAGCGAATCTTTAAAACACACGTCAATCTTTTAATAAACACCAGTGGGTGAAAATATAGAAAGTAACATTGAAGGGGTAGAAAAAAAAGTGTGTGTGTAAATATGTATATGTGTATGTATGTGTGTGTATATATATATATATATATGTGTGTGACTGTGGTATTCTTTCAGCAACTTATACTGCAGCCGTCCTGAATGTTATCTATATGGCTGCTGAATATTCATTAGGGGCTTGTCCATGTTTAGCAGCTGATTGGTTAATCATGTCACCTGACATTCTCTGCTGAATCTGATTGGTCAGACACCTTATTTTAGCTCTAGACTTTAGACTCATTCAGACAGAGGCCGACCCTTTAGACTCGTTTGCTTCGATGTGAAAGTTATTTAAAGATAACAAAAACAGATATTCAAGTAAAAAATCATGTAACTGAATGTCCAGAAGGGAATATATCATAAACTAATATTGATTACACCCCAAAAATTGGTGACCGATACACTTTAAAGGTAACGAGCCATTTCTCCAAATAGTCCCATCTTTCATGGGACTTTCACATGAACTAGGAAACAAAAGGGACAGGGTGTTTTTAAAATTTACCAAAGAGGAGTTTGTCGTTTTGGGGGAATTCCTATGTGGAAGGGGTTGGTCTTAAATGTCTTGTCATGAGATTTAATGAGCGTATCTATGTCCTTTTTGGGATTGTTCTTGTGGGGCATGGGAGTAGAGCTTAAAATGTCCTGTGACTCTGGATTTAAATGTTTGGAGGGGGTATGTAACTAGGTAATATTAAAGGGGTTATCCGGGATGTGAACAATTTTTAGTAGGGGCTAAATGAAAAAAGCAGTACTTGCCTATCCTTGCCCCCGGTGATCCAGCGCGGAAGCTCTTGCGGCACTCTCGGTGGTTATTTACATGCATGTGACCACTGCAGCCTATCAGAGAGCTCAGTGGTGACGAATCATATTTGTGGCATAACGCCAGAAATACAACACATGTCGCTGAGCGATCTGTTGGCTACAGCGGCTACATGCATATAAACAACGTCGGGAGAGCCGCCGGAGCATCGGCGCTGGATCGCCGGGGGCAAGGATAGTGCTTTTTTGGTTTATTTAATTTCCAGCCCTTACTTTAAATTTTTTACATCCCAGATAACGCTTTTTAAAGCGAATTTCCACTAAAAGAGTGTGCACTATAATAGTTTTTCTAAATCACTTGCATTAGCGATATAGCTTCTAGCAACAGCGCGGACTGTCTATAGTCTGTGCTGCCGGCTGCTCATAACTCTGCAGTTAGAGATGTAGCGTCCTGCTCGTCTCCGTGGTTTCCTTTTGCAAAACGGCTGCCAGCGCTATAAAATCCTATATTTAAAAAACAAAAACAAACCAGCAAATTATTTGATATTAATTTTTTTTTACTATAATTTATTGCATTTGTGGAATTAATTTAATTTACTGGCTTTCTAATTATAAAGTATTTGGCAAGTTACTGTCATTGTCTGCACTGGCACAAGCAATAATTATATTTTCTGTCACACTAATTATATAAATATTACATTTCCCTAGAGTAAAAGCATGCAGTCGAGTGCAGTATACCGTATATTATACTGTACCATATTTTTTTTCAAAATAAAGTGTTCTAAGGCTTCATTCACATCTCCGTTGGAGGCTCCATTTGGGACCTCCGTCGCAGATCCGGCAGGGATTATCGGAGACAATAGCGCAGCATCCTACGCTATTGTGTACGGTAAAATCATGGACACCCCGACGGAAAGCCAATGGAACCTATTAAAGTCAATGGGTTCTGTTGGCAATCGGCGGGGTCCGTTGTGCAATGGAACCATTGGTTCCGTTATTCCCTTGTTCTGCTCCTCTGACACAGGATATTAGAATGGCCCGACGCAGGTGTGAATCAAGCCTTAGCCGTACGTTAATCTTAGGGCTACAAATTTTCCTGAAAGATCTTTACTCGGAAAAATAACTGGTTTCTTCCTTTTTTTATGAAATATTTGGGAATTTCACTAATTCAGCATCATTTTTCTCACTTTAATTACGGATGATTGGCGTTTTACAGAACATATTCCCTACTGTATTTAGACTTTGTTGATGTTTTAATTAAAGAATAGAGGAAATTTGATAATTTAGGCATTGGGGCATTTTTTTTATACTTTTGACTGTTGCCGACTTCTTCTGTGCTTTTTATCAGTTTAATTTGTTCCAAGAAGTTATCAAAGACTTGACATGTGCAAAAAAGACAAAGGTCGCGGTGTATCGTCATCTCTAGGTTCCTTCCTGTTAGATCATGCTTGTAAAAACTAGCTGTTATTGCAGTACTATGCAGTATTTACTTCTTTGGATTTGTCCTTCCGAACTCGAGACTTCCTAGATGCCCCATAGGTTAAAGGGGTTGTCCATTTTGGACAATCCCATTTTGTTAAAATAGTCCCTGAACAATAAGCTGAGCACAAGGTATCCTGCTGCTGGGACCCCAAGCGATCAGCTGTTCTCTATGAGGGCACCATGATGCAAGCGTCTAATTCCCCTGCGGCGCCACCACAGGGGAAAAGAAGCATTGCACAGACAGTTACTATTGAATGCAATGGGCTTTCCGTGTAATCCATTAATATGCCGGGTTTTCCCGCCTGAGAGACGCTCTTTGTAGCCGCGTTCCACTCTGGCTTATGGCTGAGATTCCTCTAAGCCAGAATTTTTCCAATTGGGTATTTCAAAGTGGGTTTTTAAAACCAGACATCCCCTTTAAGCACAAATACAGCATAGTTTTCGGATACTAATCATGATTTATTTACATAGGAAGATGAATTGTATTATTCATTTTACTATTTTAGTTGACGTGTGATTTTTAAATCAGAAGTTACAGCAGCAGCCGCCAAAGTTTGGCATTGAACTTTAATTGACTTACAGAGATATTCGCATTTATCGGTTTTGTTGTGACGGCCATTTTGCAAAAATGACAACCGGAAGTGTAGCCATATTGGTTGTCACTTATGATTTAGTGTCTCAGAAAATGATGTTCAAGCTATAACAAAGTGGCAATTTACCAAATACCCACCTGTAGTATAAGAACAAGAGGAGCATGTGTTACTGTACATCAATCTTCTCTCCTTGTTACAATGGGTTTATTTATGAAAACTACTTCCCATGGCAACCCATTGGAATCTAGTCCTAGCTCATTTCCATACAACCATGTGGGCTTAACTTCGAGCCTTACTTCTTATCAGCAACCACTGCCTTTACCCACAGTAAACCTCTTATCAATGGAGTACACCACTGATGTCAAGAGAACATGGATGTTGAAGGAGATACCTACCTTGCTATGCTATTTTTGAATATACCAGGGCATGTAATTTCGACTTCGCAATTTATTAACCAAAGACGAGAGCCATGTCCATAGACTTGGAATGGACATCTATTATTTTTACTGGATGTACGCTGATTTTAATGTGTGCCCTTCAATGCTTTGTTCAAGGAAAACAATCGTTAACACTGTGATTTTTCACTAATCGTAGCTCATCTTGGCACTAGGCTATCCTTAATGTAAGTCAGACATCCAACACCCTGTAAGAAACCATAGTTCTATATCTTTGCTCAGCAGATATATCACTGGTCGTAGTCCGCCCTAAGTCATTGTCCAACTTTTGGCCCACTAGACCGGTTTGGACTGGCACATCCGAGGACCAGAGGATCCTCCTCCAGTGGGCCTAGGCTTTGACACAACAATAGGACCCTAATAAAACAGGGCACCAAGGTGCAGTAGAAGATGACCCCTGCTGTAGCTGACTTTGGAATCAATCACTTATCACTAGGGTCTATTTATTATAGGCTGATTCCTAAATAACCTATTAGACCTTATTGATATCGTATTGGGGTGTTGCGGATCTTCCCCAAAGGGAAGGTGAAAGAAGAATCGGGCGTGTTGGAGTTCACCGTGCCCGATCCTTTGTTCTCGCAGGAGATAAGCCTCCGCCAGATATGACTCTCCCCAGCTGAGCATGCATGTCTACAGGGATCGAAAGGAATAGCTGTTGGTTGAACGACGGCTATCTAAGGGTCCAATTACACGGCCCGATCAAAGAGACAGCTAGTTAATCGGCACTCGTTTGTTCCTTTCACAAGGAGCAATGATTGGTAATGTATTGGGACGAGCGATCGTTACTAGAATCGTTCGTACCCATACACTTCCATCATGTTGGCGGCATATCTCCCTGTTTATACAGAGAGATGTGCTGCCGACAACGATGATCTTTATTGCTGCATAAATGACACGATCAGCCGATGAACTAGCGTTTGCTCATTCAAGGGCGGATTCACACAGGGCAATAACCGGGAACGAGCCTTCATATGAACGCTTATTTGCCCGATAATTGAGGGCTTTAAGGTGTATGGCTACCTTTTTTAGTCTATGGATTTCCCACCATGACAATCTACATACAGTTCTTACATTCCTTTACATGTAGACTTCCCTTTCCTAAGCTGATACTGTGCTATAATTCAGCCCTTTATGTGTTCATTAATCATCATACAGGCCTCTCTTCTTTATCTGTTTTCTCATCTACCGATCATAAAATGCGCTCCCTTCATCTGTCTTCGTCTACTCCGCAAAACACTGTTCTTTCCATCGCACGCCACTCTCCCCTCCTTTACAATTCTTCCCTGATAGCAGACAGATTAGCATTTAACACAAGGATGAGCAGTAGGGGGCTCAGAAAAGCATCACCGTGTAAATATTCTTGTCTGTTTTTTTTGTTTTTTAGTTTTTTACTTGATGCTCGGGGCTCTTATATTCTCCCCAACATCCAAGAGACTTCAAAACTATGATGTGACATTAGGAGACTTGAGAGACCGCTGTCCATGACTTTAGCTGTTGTCAGGTCATAGGCAGATTCTAATGGCAAGGAAAAGGTTAAGGAACAGTGGCGAATTTAATGTTGTGTTAAACAACGCTGTTAATTATGTCATCGGGGAAGAGAAAATGAAAACCGACAACTTGGAAATGTACACAACTATTATCGCATGTAACATATACGTTAATCAGATCTCTTCATAATGTAATCTCTAGGGAAATGTTCACGAATACTAGGTAAGCTCCGTTCATTTCCATTCAAGGCTTACAACACCATCTATTGTGCTGTCCCCTCCAAGATACACATCTGAGATAAGATTTCTAGGAATTGCCCTATGTGTAGTAAATTGCCCCCAAAAATCTAGTTGAACATAATCTTATGCAAACATTCCTAGTGGACTGTTATGGACACCAGTGCAAGAACAGTATATTGGATCCTTGATTTCCAACTGGTAGTTTGATGACCGTGAGGTGCTGTCCATTTACCACCTCATTCATGGCTCCCCAGAAAACCTCTCACCAGTGGTACATGAGACATGGATAGGAATGAGTGTAGCCCCTTACGAATTGCAATGTCACAGTAGCTTATCTGACTTTTAAACCCCCTTGTGATGTCACTGCTATCTACTTGAGTGATACACAATTGCGATTTCACAGCAGCTGATGTTGGTTTTTCTGCCAGATTCCACTTGTGATGTCACAGCAGTAAAATTTATTGAAACCTCCTTGTGATGTCACCGTAGGTTTTCTGACTTAAACACAGCCTGGATGCTGCAGGAGATTAACTGCCCTAAACCTCCTTGTGATGTCACGGTAGCTTTTCTAACTGAAACCCACTTGTGATGTCACAGCAAGCTACCAAAGTGATGCACAGTTGTGATGTCACAGCCGCTTATCTTATTGAAACAGACTAGTGATGTCACAGTAGCTTACCTGCCTGAAACAACCTTGTGATGTCACAGTAGCTTACCTCACAGAAACCCGTTTGTGATGTCATATAGCAGTAATGAGCAGTGTAGCTGGGAATCCGGCACTGTGGTAAGATTTAACACTTACTAGATGCTGCAGCAGCGTCTGTGTGTCTCCCTGCCTCTTAAACTGCTCCCTCCTTCACCTAACCTCTCCAAAGACTTGTATGGGCAGCTGTAATCTGTCTCGTCTTGAGGAGATGGATTTAGCAATGAATTCAGAGTGAGTGAACACTAAGGAGTGGGAGGAGAAAACAAGCCTGATAATTGGAGAAAGGCATTTTTCTCTAATAAGATATATTAGAAAGTTTCTCATATTTGCTTGTACTATTGATTAGGCAAAGTTTGTTGAAATGTTAGCGACCATTTAAACCCTATGAAGGAAGGGCAGCCAATATTTGTGATCGTTCATTGTAACTACTCGGTATTTTTTCTAGTGCTTCTTGTTCATTTATGCCATCGTAGATGCTTTTCACATATGAAACTTTTATACTCGCATAAGGCTGGATAGACCCTGGAAGCAGTAGGGTCTGACATCGATGTAGACTACAGGTCAAATGTATAGGTATAGGGAATAATTCAAATAAAACCGTGTTTTTTTATATATTTACATGTGGTGTTGCTCTCTGATTCTTTGTGATGGATCCATTTTAAAAGCTCCATCAATGTCCGAGCTACAGGTCATCCGCTGAATAATGATGCTCGCCTGGGTTGTTCGCATGACAATTCTTAGCGAAAATGTAAGTTTACTGAGTGCTGTTAGGTGGGTCAGATAACAATCCCCAGGTTCATTAGACGGCCAGCAGGAAGTGGCAGTCTGGGCATCTTGCCCTACTTTCAATATGCTTCACCTGGACTGGCAGCTGTTTTAATATATACAAAACTGCGAGTAAATGGACTGCTTCTGCCAAAACGTCTTCAGCTCCACTGAGCAGAAGTACCCTGGCTGTGCCAGTCATTAAGTGCTGGGTGAAAGCCTTGGCACTGCCAGTCACAACAGCAGGTCCACTGCCAAAAGTTGGGGGCACCGAGCCCTCAAACGGCACATGCAACCAGTCTGCGACAAGACAAATATTCATTGGTGCCAGTCACAGAAATAAAAAAAAAAGCAGGCAAGCTCAAGTCTTTAGCCTTGTATCGCCAATGATAGTAGAGCTAGAAAGCGCCAACCTATAATTATACAGAACCGGGTAAGTCCATCTTAGGTATTGGCATCAGCAAATCGAAGGCCTATCTTCTGAACCACTGGTAAAGCACCCTCTATGCAGGTTATATCATCTCCCCAGGTATTTATTACCGGATTGCTGTGCCAGTCAAATCCTATGAAGTCCTCGCTTGTTTTATGCATATCGTTAAAAGCCTAATTAGGGAAGATTAAGCCAATCATATGCTTGATGCCCGCAAACATGATGACCAAGTAAGTGTTAAACGCATTTTATGTCTTCCTTGATCTTCGGGGGTCCCTCCCGCACCTCACACAAGATGCCAGAATGCCCCTAAGCCACAATTATTTAAAGTACCGAAGGCTGCTACTGATAAAAACGTATATAAAGGGGATTACAGGTCTGTAAATGAGAACAGAGCGGGTCCCTGAAGAACAGATGCATTTAGAAAAGAGATGCTGGCTGCAAGCGGCAGCTGTGTTTGGATTCCCGAATGCACAACAAAGCCTCCGCGTCTCTTCTTTCAATACCCGCTTACTTTATAATGTAGGCAGGTAAGCTGGAAATAAATGGCTGCCTTTTGGCTTTTTGTCTATTGCTGGAAGCATAAAGCAATATTTGTTTTCCATGTTATCGGTGCCACTTGTACAAGTCTTACATTGGGATTCTAATAGCACATGAAAGCTGCAAATACAGCTCTATCCCTCTGAAGACCCTCTGATCTTCCCCCGACTCACGAACTTTAGAGCAATGTACTGGGAGAACAGATGTATAGACATACACGCAAGCCACGAAAATCCATTTCTTCGAATTTAATTTGGTCATTACATAACATTAGCACGGCAGGAGCACAGGCGGTAATTTAATAAGCGGATTATTGTCTCTCGTTAACAATCTGATGCAGTCAGTTATGTCTGTCTCTTCCAGTCTGTTATCACACGGTCCAGCATTCACTGTGTGGGTGGAAATGCCAGGTCTGGTTGAGCTCAGGGGAACGTTGGTATTTGGGATGAACGGTAAGAATAGGATGATGGGTTGATAATAAGGTAGAGGAGCAATGAGACATCCATGGTGTAGGGGAACATGAATAATGTCAGTGAGGGAGATGTTATTGGGTCATTATTGCCTTGCTAGTTTATTATATCCGTGTGTGTGTGTGTGTGTGTGTGTGTATGTATGTGTGTGTGTGTGTGTGTGTGTATATATATATATATATATATATATATATATATATATATATATATATATATATATATATATGCTCTACTGTCCACTCCTTGTTGCTCAAAGATCTTCACTGAACAATCTAGTCAGTGGTATAAAACTTCAAAATAAAAATATATACAAAAAAAATACTAAGTATAAAAAGCCCTATAGCAAACCTTTTGGATGAGGATGCATAGACAGAATTGATATCTAGACATACATCAATGTACACCTGGGCGCATACAAATATAGATACCAACTTACGTACATATATACTGACATAGATAATACACAGGGGCCTATATAGAAGAGAGGAGGGCCCCATAGCAAATATCAAAATGGGCTCCCTATTCTTTTGCTAGGAATTACCTCCCTGGACAGAAGGGCGTAATGTTTATTTCCCCCTGCACAACCTTTCTATGACCATTGGGCCAGTTCCCCACCCCTTTGTTTGGAGAGGGGAGTCCCACACAGGTTCTGCCCACCAAGTAGCAAAGGGGATGGGACCAACCAGGGCTGGGCCCCCAGTTTCCAAGGGCGCCATAGTAGCCACATGGCCGGCCTCTATGGCACCCATGGATTCACACACATGCATGCATTATACAGATATTTGAGGGGTGGCAGAACCACTCATGGTACATCCCATAGTATATTATAGCTGCTTCGGCAGTACTTCCTCTTCGGAATCCAGGTGTTTCTTGGTTATTTTTCTACCAGTAAAATGCAGTATTTAAAGCCTCAACATTGGAAATTTGAAGAGTATACAGCACAGTGGAGTCACTACTTCAATAGATTGCAATGTCCCAGAATTCATATAGGGCTAAATTCCTTTTGTTGATCTTGATTTTTAATTCGTCCAATACTTTATTATAATTTACAATTGCCTAACGGTTCAGACCCTTCTGGATCCATATCTGAAAGTAGAAATGGCAATAGAAAAAAAGGGCTAAGGCAGGGAGCAGAAACTTCCCTTTGGGTGAAGGAAAGGCGAGGTATAACTATCGCCTGTGTACAGTAAAACCTCTTTGACATGACTACTCAAAGTTGCATTGAAAATTGGTCTTCGAGATAGGGGGATCGTCTGAGGATGGACCATATGCATAATATATGGTGGAATTTAAAATCTGTCACAGGAAATCTGGTCTGAATAGGGGGATGGTCTTAGGGGCATTGCTAGTGGGGGCGTAGGGCCGGGCACCAGGCGCGGCAAGAAGGAAGGAAAGGGGGTTGCTGGGCCGGGCGGCACGGGCATAGTTGCCAACAGTCCCGAATTTGCCAGGATGGTCCTGAATTTACAGAGACCATCCCAGCAAATTACTGTCCCGGACGTGTCCCGTCAACTGCCATATTCAATTGTATCTGCGTCCTCAGGACACCGATTATAATTGAATATTATGACAGAGCAGGAAACTATCCGCTCCCTGCTCTGCCATTCACTCCTCCTGGAGCGGAATCCCCGGCCAGAGCATTACCGAGGCTCTGGCCAGGTATTCCACTCCTAGAGGGAGCCCCTGATGTTCATGTCCATATATGGACAGTGACATGAGGGTCTCCTCCTGGAGCGGAATCCCCAACCAGAGCCTCGGCATCGTGGGAGCCCCAATGGAACGGTCTACAGGGGGGGCTGTGTGGCATTATATACAAGACAAGAAGAGGCTGTTCATTATGTCACCATATAGTCACATTAGCCTCCGTTATCCAATCTGTTTTAGTCAGGTATTGACTTCTTTAATTTATTTTCTTAATTTATTGTTATATTAACTACATTTATATACTGTAACTATATTGCTTATAAAATGTACAAATAATTCTATGCTCGAGTTACATAAAGAAAATTACACCTCATTGATTGGTAGAGAAAGAAAACATGGCGAGGGGGAAGGAGATGTTGAGGGGGGGGGGGGCGCGCCAAACTGAGTCTTTGCCCTGGGTGCAGGAGAACCTAGCTACGCCTCTGGGTGGTCTTCTCAAAGAGGTATTTTTGGAGAGGTTCACTGTAAACTGTATGTTGTACCCAAATGTAAACTGTCTTTTGTATCCAACTATATAACATTGTACATCCTTCTTCTTTCCTTCTTCTCTTCTTTTATTTTTCTTCTTTTTCTTCTTCTTCTTTTCTTCCTTTTCTTCTTCTTTTTTTCTTCTTTTTTTTCCTTTTTCTTTTTTTCCCCCTATGATAAATCATAAAACCGAATTTACAAAAATGTTCCAACATGCCAGATACCGTGTACAAGTGATAGAAAATTTTCCACTCGGTTGGAAATAATTATTTTTCCATAGCCGCACACATCATTAATGCGGGGTTATCTCCAGTCACATCTGACAAATTATAAGTATATCTAAGACTACAATAAGATCCAAATAATACTACAGATCAAAGTGAATGGAGATCATCTCATGACGTCATTTACCGAAACACACAATAATCTAATGACTGATTTCAAATGATTTAATATTCGGTATCATGGGGCTCCTATTATGAGTCCAATTACCTGCCGCTCCATTGACAGAGCAGCGTAAAGGCCACCATTAAATGTAGTAATTGTCCATTATCAGAATTTATGGGTGGAAGATTCTCAGGAATGGAAATTCTCTTTTGAGAGCTGAGTTTTCAATGTTAATCCATTTCTACACTTCATTAAATATAACTGTACCAAAAAAGCACAAAGATTTTCTTGTTTAATTAAAGGCGAAAAAAGGAGATTACATTTTATGCGAGGTGAGACGAATAGTTAAATATCACACTGTGATATTTATGCAGAACTTATGCAGTCTGAAATGAAGGTGCTTTATCGCTAAAGTCACAACCGTTCTAATAAAGTCCTTATATGTAGGTCCATATTAAAGGGACAGGTGAGATCCAGGTAAGAAAACTAAATGTCATATTGAAGGGTCGAATAAAGCCACCTCTGCCTTGCCATAAAAGTTGACAGAAGTTCGCGCCTTGGGCTTGTATACCATGGTTTTTACTAGCACGGTCTAACTTGTCCACCAGAAGACCAGAGAATTCTCTAGTAGCTTCTGATGCAACAAGGTCCAACCACAAGAACATTATGTGATATATCATCTTTAGGCATTACAGATATGGGATCCATTAAACTGATACGCTATAAACTCTCATGACCTTTTCTTGATGCATCCGTTAAACCGATGCCAGTGACAGATGCCATACAATGGCCCAATAAATTGTCAAATCATTCTGATTTGTTTTTTGTAAATTATCAAAATGTATCCATAGGCTCTAAATATTTTCTGATCTGAGTATTTTCCAGTTCTTTTGCTATTATTAGCATGGAAGCTGTATCAGATGGCAAACCACTTTATGTATGAGAATTTATGTTGCTAACTTAGGCCCAGGATTTAAATCTAAATTGTGGGACATTTTAAGCCCCTCCCCAGCTTCACTCAGGAACGCCCCCGAAGAGCCTTGAAGCGGGTCTTTTTTTGCAAGTTTGCATAAGCCCTGCCCCTTTTTTTGGGGGGTGCAAATTTGCAGAACAGGACTGTTTGCAAGTATTCAAGATTCTTGCTAATTACCTATCAGGTCAACCATTTTATAAAACGTTGTATATATCCATTAGGACCAAACGTTGAACTTGAAGCCCTAAGGCAAAACCTGTTACAGGGCCCCAACTATCAAGCATTATTTGAAGTAATGGTCTCTGGCCTACACAGCTGGAATGGTTAAACAGTGCGATGAAATACGTATTATAAACTTGAAAACCATGTTTACTCCACTTGTATGTAGGAGCCAGGCAATACGTAATATAGGTTGTAAACTATGGGGTTTAAGTACTCTGTACCAGGAGATTGAATATAACACTGGAACTGAAATTACTGCCACATTGGGAAATCTAAGTTATTATCTGATAGAATAATTCCCCTTGAGAAAATACAATTACACAACAAGAGAACGAAATCAAAAGAACATTTACCAAATCAATAACAGCAGCATCACAACTAACCATAAACGTACATGAACGATATCATTCCATCCTCTCACCCTTGAGTTCAATTCAATTAGGATTATTTTCTATAGGGGAAACAAGTACTTATTCCAGGTGTACACGCCACAAAATCCAACTATTGTACCTGCATGTTACATTAAATCCTCAGATATTGGCCAGCCATGTTCATAGTGAATGGGATGGTGGTCGCTATACTTAGCTTCATGCTTACACTCATGGACACTATGTACAGAGGGCCCTCCTCCTGGTATGGGCTTAATCAAAACCTTTCACCCTAATGCCCCATGTGCCCTAAACAAGTTCAACATCCAGCGTCGGAGGGGCCGACCAGAGGATTCTTCGGCCTCTAACCTTATCATGCATAGCACCAATAGGAAGGTACATCAGTTCTACACTGCCACTGTTTACAGTAATGTACATGCTAATGCCCCTTTTTGGGTCCACAAAACACATACATGTCACTTTTTTAATTGCATAGTATCATCAATAAGGTCTGATAGGTTATTTTGGAATCTTTCCATAAAAAAATTTACCCTAGTGGCAAGTAATTGGCTCCAAAGTCCGCACCAAATGGGGTAGTCTTCTGCTGGACATTTCGGCCCATTATTGTGCCAGAGCCTGGGCCCACTGGGGGATCCACTGGTACCCTGTTGGGCCAGCCCGAACCTGGACAGTGGTCATGATTTCCATTAGCAGAGCATTGCTTGGCAGTTGGGCATGGATGCCCAGATAGAAGCCTTTAGGGTTGAGGCATAAGTGCTATCTTCTCCCCATCAGTCTTAAATAAATCTAGATACTTATAGATCAGTTAAGGTTACCAGACAAAGTCCTTGGCTAAGTCCTTAAAGAATGTCAACATTTTGTCCCCTTTTTTCATGCAAAGCAACTCTAGGACATAATCGTTCTCAATTTATTCTTCGCTCTGAGAAATATGTTTGGATCACCTTTAAGCTTACCGTAATTATATTAATCATGCAGTTTCATCATGTCTGGTACTCTGAATTAATTGCAACCACCGCCGTCTACTCCTAATTGGCTTTCTAAGGGATGTCTTTTAATGATTAAATCTAAGAAATCACATGAGATATAACCAGATAACATTACTGAGCATCATCTTCAGAAATGTCATCTTCTTTTTGAGAATTGCTTTGTCATTGTGGAGTTTAGAGAATCCAAAAATATCCCCTTACCAAAATAATAATTTAAAAAAATCAGATTTAATAATCCAAGCTGGGATGGGGAATGACCTTACATGACTGCCACTTCCATCCATTGCATGGACAGCCCATTAATTTTAATTTCTTCTGTGGTGGCACTGCAGGGGAATTGAACAGTTGCTGCTGGAATCCCCCACTTCAATATGGGGCCACTATTATAATGGCTGGTTTTGCCAACTAGGACTGGTGTTTACTTTCCAACCCAATCCCTTTCCATAACCTTCGAGCCAACTCCCCATCCCCTTGTTTTCTAACCATCCAGTTCCTCTGGGGAGGAGAGTCCTGTTCTCTCCCCCGAGTAGCAATTAGGATGTGGCCAACCAGAGATGATCCTCCTCCTGCCAAGGACCTTTTATAGCAGCCACATGACCTGCTTCTAGAGTACGTACACTCTTGTAATCGATCCTACTATGAAGTCTTTGAATTTTTTGGGCAGATCCCAAAAATACAAAGGGATTCTTATCTAATAAAAAAAAAGCTGAGGGAATTCTTATCGAAGGGTCAAGAAAATGTCTGTTATTCTATTCAACGAAAACCAGACTCCATTTGATTAAAAAAAAACAACAACATATAATACAGTTTATATGTGTAAAGGTCAATGTGATTTATTATACTTTTTTCTTTTTTTTTTTATTGGCAATTTTTATGGCTTGTCTCTGTTTATTTAAAGCCAGCGATGAATATTTAAAAGACTATTTATGGTGCGGATTACTTACTGGCTGCACAATCTGCCCTTTTAATGCTGCATTTTAAAGGAACAGTGATATAATTCAGCCTTTGGTATGAATATGAACCACATTAGGATCATTATATTATTGGGTAGGTGTATATAGAAATATTTTAATATTATGTTCTAGCTTCCACAATTCCCACAGCTTCCCAGTCTCCTTACAGACACAGGTTGTTTTAGGACCGCTTGTAGTCCTAAATCTATTTACAGAGCTTAGTTCAATATACGGGCTCTCTGCCTGACTTCATGCAATTTGCATCCACAATTGAACATTGGTAATTTTACGGATACATGGCAACCGTGATTGTTGTTTTTTTTTTTTGTGCTGATAGATTAGGAAATTAATCTTTTATTGGGGTTGGACCGCCGTTCTTTTTGACAGTGAGCTCCAAATCTCCTGCTCCCCTTTACACAATCATAGTTCCCTTTCTCATCGGACCCTTTAGCAGTAGCCTGGTCCCCCTTTATAGAAGGTACTCCGCTAAGCCTGACTAGGAATAACCTATACATGGAGTTCTCGTTTTTGTAGGTGTCCTCCCAAGAAAAAAAACATATAGATATGTCAACTGGCTTTTTTCGAAGCTGTCCATTTGGTAGGCTTGTACTATTCATAGGTTTCATGTGTGGTGATATATATATATATATATATATATATATATATATATATATATAATTTCCGTAATCTACCCATGTACATGAAATATTGCAATATCCGTTCTATTCATAGTCATGTACTGTATTTTATTATTTATACAATGTATTTGCAAGATATATTATATACGCAATATACAGCATATCCTAATGTATTAATAGCAATATATTCTCATATTGTATTTCCTAAGATGGATATCTATAATAATTTTGTCCCCAATCAAACCGACCACTTAGTAATTCAATAGGAGACATAGTTCATCTGTTCTTTTCAAGTTCACTTGAGGTCCAGTCATTATTACTATAGGAAAATAAAACCTTTCCACACTCTACAACCAAAGAAATAACACTGATCAAATGGTTTTTTTTAAATGATAAAAAGATAAATTCGAAGCCCCATGGGAACGATCATTTTGCCAATCTGCAAGCAAAGACTATTGTTCAGCTTTGGTCCGTTCCCCAAAAATTAAAGAAGTGTAAATCGACTGCTAGAAGTGTGTTTTTTGTTTTTTTTTTGAAGGGGGTTGTCTTATTAGAACAACCCTGTCCATATGATCTATTAGGGTATATAGAGGTTATAAAGAGTGGCTACCACTATGGAGGACTCCGCATGACCATGTATTGAGTAATTGTCCATTGTTTTTGAATGGGTGCTATGTAATACCACATTTCTCCTGGGTCTTCATTTTGTAGAATGGGTTGTCCAAATGGAGCCAACTTCATAGCAATTAAAAATTGAGTCCATGCCATCATTCCCATAACTACCAAGAATTAAATCCCCATTCGCTGGATATTTTAATCCCTTCCTGATCCGGCCAGGAAAGCCCACAAAACCTCCCATAAACGCCCACTCCAGGGCACATTTGCATAAGCCTTGCCCCTTTTTTAGGTCTGTTTCATGAATGGGAGGTATGAATTCCAGGGAACATATCGAGAAAGAACCTTTTTTTCTATGTACTGTGTTAACTCAGTTTATCAGTTCTGCCTGGAGTAATCCTTTAAAATAAGTGATGTCTAGTGCAAGTTCTAAGGAGGCGGTGCGTGACTAATGTCTTTGGTGTAGTTTGAATCCTAATGTGTCATGCTCCACCCACTCAAGCCGCCTCAGGTCTTTTCTGAAATGTTACTTTTAAATTCAGGCACTTGCATCTAAAAGAGAAAATATAGATATTAATTCCATCCCCTCTTAATATCCTTCATATTCATTTATTCATTTTTTTATATTTTTTTTCTCAAAACCATAGGGCTTTAGAATTCTGGTTTTAGTATGAAACCCATGCAGGAAATATATTATAGGAAGTGAATCAGGTCTTGTCCTCTGGGAGGAATCTAAGCCTAACTGGAGCTTTGACAAGAAGGATGTAAAATTTCAAGGTCGTATATAAGTCATCTATCTTCTATTTCCCTAAAGAACCGTCACATCAAAGTTCTCAATAGCCAATTAACTTTCATGGCATAAGCTAATTTTGATTTATATAAATCAGATTGAAAGTTGAAGAATTTCTTCAGGAATGGATATTTCACTTCTGTTTTGATGAATCCATGTTGTAGATGTTTGCAAACATAGAGCCAAAGGTTGGATGATGTCTGTATATAGTGATACACCTGGTGCCAGATTATTAAATGGTCTATATTATAGGAAACGCATGGAACAGTAGATAAAGTTTCTCCATCGAGGTACTCTACCCTTGAAAGTAAATTTTAAGATTTAATTTTTTTTGGGCTTCTTGAAACGACATTTGGATAGCACGCATACACTCTAAGTAAATTTACAAGGGTTGTCCCTACTAAAAAAAAAAAATGAAATAACTAAAAAAAAACTTGTACATGGAGCCAATAATATTTATTCATGCTAATAGAGGGTAGTCGCGAGTGGGGGACTTCGCCTCTGTGACATCATTAGGTCTTTGTAGGGCATATAGACGGGTTTGCCTTCATTAGATGGTTCTCCTAGCCTGAATGACAGACCCACAATGAGTTAAAGTTTTACAGTAAAATATCACAGAAAAATATGAACTTTTTACCCTAAATTTCATTCTTCTTAAAGGGGTTGTCCAGGAATGATCGTGGGGGTCCAACACCTGGACTTCACACCGATCAGCGGCCTCCGGGCACCAGATGTCCATGCCGAAAGCAGATGGCTCCAGTTACAGAATAGCGGCCGAGCTGCAGTTCTGCAGTACGGCCGCTATGCAGTGTATGAAGCCATCTGCTTCCGGCTCCAAATACTGCATACCCTGCATAACATCCGGATGCCAGGGCAGCTGATCTGTGCAGGGTCTGGGTGTCAGACCCTCACCGATCAAATACTGATGACCTATCCTGTGGATAGGTAATCAGTTGTCTGTGCCTGGAAAATCTCTAAGTACAACCATACTATGCAAAATAAGACCTCCATACAGAGCACACACAATACTTCAGTTCAGTGCCCAAATAATACTGCCATACATTATCCCAGTAATACTACCATATATATCCAAAGAATAGTGCCACCTGTACCCAACTAAAACTAGCACTCAGGGTTTGTATTGTGGTATTATTTGGACACTATGTAGTCAATATGCTAATGGTAAAGTCCCTTGTGGTCTAGGTCAGGGGAGAGGTAAATGGAAAAGTCCCTAGTGGTCCAAAACAGTTGAGGTTTACATGTACTACCATGAGTTTGCTGTTCACAATGCCAGGGCCAGACTGGGACTGAGATTCAGGCCTGGCATTTTAAAGAACACAGGCCAACTTGCCACATAGTTCACTCAGAAATATCGGCCTGGGCGAAGGGGTGTTGTTTTGGAGACGTGGCTTCACACGGAGTATGATTTGCCACTTATATCTGGTATATCATTGTTGTCAAGAGTGTCCTCCCAGTTACTTTACATATGTTTACATACAGTTCTGGCAAATGACAGATGGGCCGGTGAACAGTTTGCCGCCTGCTGACCGCCCAAACGATCAGTGTCTCAGGCGGCAGGTTACGGCATTTCTAAGGGTGCGGCACAGCAGCTAAGAACTGCTGTCCGACTGTAATATCAGCCGTGGTCTGTGCTGCTATCTAACAAATCTCCCCCTCCAGCTCCCCTCCCTACTCTTCACACAACCTCCCTTCCTGCTGCTGTTACCAGTCGGTACGTGAGGGAGGGGGAGGGGAGACTGGTGGCGGGCTCTGTGTCGGGCTCTGAGCAGGAGAAGTGCTGGAGTGAAGAATCTCACCCCATCAACCCGCTGAACTCCCTTCACAAATATCCTACATAAAAAGTAAGTGCATGTGTGTTTACAATGTACATATGTGTATAATGTGCTTGTGTGTGTTTGTGATGTGTACATGTGCATATATAGTGTGTGTGTGTGTGTGTGTGTGTATGTGTATGTGTATATATATATATATATATATGTGTGTGTGTGTGTGTGTGTGTGTGTGTGTGTGTGTATTTCACTCGTAGTTTTAAATACTGCAGATTTTACCAATGTATTTCATTGTGGAAAATCCACATCATAAGGGCTTGTCCACACATATTGGAATTGCTGCAGAAAATTGTGCGTATTTTGCAGCGTTTTTCCTCAATGCTGGGGGATGGTGACATCTCCTCTGAAAACCCAGCAATTCAGTCACTTTCCTCAGCAGGGATTGACATGCTGCGGTACGAAATATACACACCACAGGTCAATTCTGGTTGGAAATTTTACGCAGCATGTGGATGAGATTTGTTAAATCTCCCCCACTTTGATACTACTGTATTCTGCTGCGTATTTTCCGTCAACAATTCCGGAAGAAAAATATGCAGCAATTCCACTACGTGTGGACGGGCCCGATACAGTAGCAGCAGAGTGGGTGAGATTTGAACAAATCTCATCCACACGCTGCGTAAACTATAAGCCGAAAAAACGCTCGTGACATTTACCTGCGGTGCGGTTTTTTATTCCGCAGCATATCAATTTTATTTGCGTAAATGCTGCTTATTTGTTTCGGGTTTTCCCAATTTAATGTAATGGGAGGTAAAACCCGCAACAAATAGCAGATGTTGCTTTTTTGCGGCGGAAAAGCAGCGATTCCGCCGCAAAAAAAACGCAACTCAGAATTTTTTTTTAATCTTATGCTTACCCAGAATTCTGTTTCTTCGTCCGGGCCAGCCTCCTGGGATGGAAACGTCATCCCATGTGACCCTGGGCTGCAGGATGTAGGAAGGAAGCATCGCCATGGTAAGTATCCATTTATTTTATTTTTTTATGCTCAGTTTTCCACAGCGGCCATTCCTGTTTTTTGAAGACGTTCACAATCATTTAAAAACTGCACCGACTTTTGGTAAAACTGCATGTGCTGCGTGTCGTACTGGACAATGGTTGTTACGATCTGATTGTTTGCATTAAAGGTTATGTACACCTTTCAAAGGGATTTTTTTATATATATGTAAAAATGTCAGTCAGTGTATTTTGTGCAACTTTATAATTCGTTTTTATTAAAAAACCTTTTTACTTTTTGAGATACAGCTGCTCTGTATCCTGTATACAGAGCAGCTGTATCTTACGCTGAATCCTGAACACGTCAGGTCTGTGGGACTGACGTGTTCAGTGTCAGCGGGTCATGTGTGTCTCTGACATGCAGGAGCAACTTCTCCCAACCATCCAGGAGCAACTTCTCCCAACCATCCAGGAGCAACTTCTCCCAACCATCCAGGAGCAACTTCTCCCAACCACCCAGGAGCAACTTCTCCCAACCACCCAGGAGCAACTTCTCCCAACCACCCAGGAGCAACTTCTCCCAACCATCCAGGAGCAATTTGGTGATGAACAATGCTATTTCCAGCATGATGGACCATGTCACAAGGCAAAAGTGAGTACTAAAGGGCTCGGTGAACAAAACGTTGACATTTTGGGTTCATGGCCAGAAAACTCCCCAGATCTCAATCCTATTGAGACCCTATGGTCACTCCTCAAAGTGGATGGACAAAAAAAAAACACAGAAATTGTAATAGACGTCAAGCACTGATTAGGTAAAAATTGGTCATCAGTCAGGATTTGGCCCAGAAGCTGACATCCAGCATGGCAGATCGAATTGCTGAAGTCTTGAAAAAGAAGGGTCAACACTGTAAATATTGAGTCTTTGCATAAACTTGATGTATTTGTCAAAAGTTTAAAAACTTATGAAATGTTTATAATTGTACTTCAGTAACCATAGAAACATCCGACTAAGAGATCTAAAAACCCAGAAGCAGAAAACTGAAAACCAAAATCTGTGTCGGTCTCAAAACTTTTCTCAGATGTGTCTATGGTGACCCGGCTCTAACAAGTGCGACAGAAAGTTGGTTTAGACGTAATCCGTTAAAGGGGTTTTCCACCTTCTGACAACTGATGACGTATCCACCGGATAGGTCACCAGTATATCATCGGTGTGGGTCCGGCACCCGGATCCCGCACCGTTAAACCGCTCTAGTGGCCTGCGGGCACCGGATGTTATGGCACATAATGCGATGTACAGAGCCGGAAGCAGTTGGCTCCGTACATAGCATAGCGGCCATACTGTAGAAGCTCGGCCGCTATTCCGTGGCCAGAGCCAACTGCTTCTAGCATATAAGTCCAGTGCACGGAGGCACCGGACCAGCTGATATGTGCGGGGTTGGGGGGGGTCGGACCCCCACAACTCATGTACTGATGACCTATCCGGTGGATAGGTCATCAGTTGTCAGAAGGTGGAAAACCCCTTTAATGAACTACTCGGCTTCTCTAGATGTTACTGACACCGTTCTCTTGTATAATATTTGTGCAATATCTTTAGTAAGAATAAGAAGTATAAACGGCTGTACAGTGTGGAGAAGAAGGGTTAATAAATGAAGGTGATGGGGGGGGACAAGACCATATGCACTTTACATGAGCTTTACTACTCGGAGTTGTGCCTAAAATGGTCATCTTTGCCTCCTGTTGTTTGGTTTCTTTCCATGTAAAAATAATAAAAATGTTCTTGCTTTATATTTGCTCTGTCAAGATCGTCTTTAAAAAGAAAAAGAAAAAAATCACGTCTTTGTAATTTGATTGTGTCATTTATTTTTCTACTTGATTTATATTGAGGTTCCTACACCCCTTAAAGAATGGCAGAAGGAGACCTCATGTCTCCACAGGAGCGCTTCTAAAACAAGAAATATACATTTTTAAAAAAGCCCGTCAGTCCTGTGAATATCTTTCTCAGCTGCCGGTGATAAAGCGTTTTACTAATAAGGTGCTAGTGGCATTTACTGTTGTGTCTGAACACATAAGCTGCAGGACGACGGCTCCACCACATCACATTTTTCACCTCATAAAAAAAAGCACGGTAATCTGACTTTCAACAGAAGTCACTTTTGACCACATCGTCTCATGAGAGCGCTGTGACTGGGGGGCTTGGGGCTAAAGTGCTGAATTCAGGAACACTACGGTGTTAGCCCATGTACCTGGGTTTGCTGCATGCAACATGTGTGGTAAATGGCGGTCTCCTTACTTATACGAGTGAGCGGCTTGTACTTAAAGGTGAGAATGTTTTCCCGACAATTTTGGTAAGCAGCTGGCGCTCAATAGGGCAATGCATTTCTCTTTTAAATGATCGCCTCACCTTGCGATCCTGCACTGGTGAAGAGCTCTTTAGGAGGAGATCCTGGGGATAGAACTCACATGTTCCTGACTCTCTAATTCATCAGCAGAGAATTTTACCAGTGCGCTACCTCTGCTGGGGAGAGTCAGCTGCAAATTCTTCCAAAGATGACATGTTCTTATTCCTGCTGGAAGTGACGATTGCATTTGGTCTTATGGAGACAATAAGAGGGATAAGAGACCAAACAGCACAATCCATGTGGTGTGATGGTTAAGTGGTGTCTAAACAGTGAGTGTCTTCTGTGTACAAATCCTGATGTTGTGGCCTTGTCTAAAAGGGAACTCTGCTGGGTGGAGTTTATAGTCGTGCAGAGGCAGCACCGTGCCATTGTTGCTGCATAAGAAAGTTACATATATACATATATATATATATATATATATATATAGATTATTGCAGATTTCAGCAATATACTTGTCACTCAAACAGGTATCATAATCCATCACGCAATAGGTGATAATTAGGGAAAGGGGGCAGCTGCCCAAGGTCACCAGGAGGACAAAATGGGGGTTAGAACCCACATTGTACAGAAGTGATTCCTGCAATTCCTCAACACAGATCATGTAAGCTGTGAGCCAGCTGCACAGGAATAGATTTTTCACCTCTTTAAAAAAAAAAAAGTGAGCAGACTTTCATGAAGAGAAACTTTAGATTACGTTGGGGGCATGACCACGCAGTGGCTTGGGGCTTAAGTGCTTAGACCAGGTTTGCTTTGGATTTCACCCATGTGCCTGGGTTCAAAGTTTTGGCAAGCGGCTGACACTCAACAGGGCAATGCATTTCTATTTTAAAAGGATGCCACGCCTTGTGAACCTGCACTGGTGAAAGGTCTTCAAGGAGGAGATCCCAGGGATAGAACCCACACTCTCCTCACTCATAATTTATTAGCAGAGCACTTTACCAGTGCAATACTTCTGGCATCAAGAGCTGGCTGCAAATTCTTCCAAAGATGACATGTTCTTATTCCTGCTGAAAGTGACGATTACATTTGGTCTTTTGGGAACAATAAGAAAACTCAGAGATCAACCTGAGCTTGTGGTTTGGTGCTTAAGCTGTGCCCTTAACAGTGAGTGTTTTCTGTGCTGACCCTGGTTCAAATCCTGATGTGTGGCCTTGTCTAAAAAGGGAACTCTGCTGGGTGGTGTGGGTGCAGTGAAGATTGTTGCTGCATAAGAAAGTTACTTATATAGCTGTCTCTTTTGAGACAGCTGTATTTATATAGTAGATTATTACAGATTTCAGCAATATACTCATTCAGGAATCAGAATCCATCCCTCCATGGGTGGCACTTTGGGAAAGGGGGAGCTGCCCAAAGTCACAAGGAGGACAAAGTGGATGTTAGAACCCACATTGTACAGAAGTGATTCCTGCGCTCAACTCGGATCACGCAAGCTGTGAGCTAGCTGCATGGCAGCCTTACAAAGACAAGTTTTTCACCTCTTTTAAAAAAGGGTAATCGGACCTTCAACTAGAAAAACTTTAGATCACATTGGGAAGGTGTGAGTGCTATATGATAGTGTGGTGGCTTGGGCCTTAAGTGCCTAGGCTTGGTTTGCTATGGAGTTAGCCCATGTCCCTAGGTTCAAAGCATCCTGCATGCTGCTTGTGTGGTAGATGGTGGTCTCCTCACTTGTATGAGTTTGTTGCTTGTGCTTGGAGATGTTTTTCCAAGAATTTTGGCAAGCGGCTGACGCTCACCAGGGCAATGCTTTTCTCCTTTAAAATTATGCCTCGCCTTGTAAACCTGCACTGGTGAAAGACTTTCAAAACTGAGACACAAGGAGGAGATCCTGGGGATAGAACCAACACATCCCTGATGCTTCTAGTTTATCAGCAGAGAACATTACCAGTGCGCTACCTCTGCTGCTGAGAGCCAGCCACAAACTCTTCCAAAGATGACATGTTCTTATTCCTGCTGGAAGTGATGATTACATTTGGTCTTATGGGGACAATAAGAAAGCTAAGATGCCAACATGAGCTGGTGGTGTGTGTTGATTAAGTGGTGTCTGAATGGTGAGTGTCTTCTGTGCAGTCTTTGGTTCAAGTCCTGATGTTTGGATTGTCCAAAATGGTGCGGTGTGGAGGCAATGCAGTGAGATTGTTGCTGCATAAGAAGGTTAATTATGTAAATAGAGTTACTTATGCAGCTGTCTCTTTTGAGACAGCTGTATTTATATAGTAGATTATTACAGATTTCAGCAATATACTCATTACTCAAACAGGAATCAGAATCCATCCCTCCATGGGTGGCACTTTGGAAAAGGGGGAGCTGCCCAAAGTCACCAGGAGGACAACATGGGGGTTAGAAGCCACATTGTACAGAAGTGACTCCTGCGCTCAACTTGGATCACACAAGCTGTGAGCTAGCTGTACAGCAGCTTTACCAGGATGCATTTTCCACCTCTTTTAAAAAAAGGGTACGTGGACCTTCAACTAGAAAAACTTTAGATCACATTGGGAAGGTGCAGGTGCAGTATGATAGTGTGGTGGTTTGGGCCTTAAGTGCCTATGCTTGGTTTGCTATGGAGTTAGCCCATGTCCCTAGGTTCAAAGCATCCTGCATGCTGCTTGTGTGGTAGATGGTGGTCTCCTTACTTATACAAGTTTGTTGCTTGTGCTTGGAGATGTTTTTCCAAGAATTTTGTCAAGCGGCTGACGCTCACCAGGGCAATGCTTTTCTCCTTTAAAAGGGTGCCTCGCCTTGTGAACCTGCACTGGTGAAAGACTTTCAAAACTGAGACACAAGGAGGAGATCCTGGGGATAGAACCAACACATCCCTGATGCTTCTAGTTTATCAGCAGAGAACATTACCAGTGCACTACCTCTGCTGCTGAGAGCCGGCCACAAATTCTTCCAAAGATGACATGTTCTTATTCCTGCTGGAAGTGATGATTACATTTGGTCTTATGGGGACAATAAGAAAGCTAAGATGCCAACATGAGCTGGTGGTGTGTGTTGATTAAGTGGTGTGTGTGTTGATTAAGTGGTGTCTGAATGGTGAGTGTCTTCTGTGCAGTCCTTGGTTCAAGTCCTGATGTTTGGATTGTCCAAAATGGTGCAGTGAGATTGTTGCTGCATAAGAAGGTTAATTATGTAAAGAGAGTTACTTATGCAGCTGTCTCTTTTGAGACAGCTGTATTTATATAGTAGATTATTACAGATTTCAGCAATATACTCATTACTCAAACAGGTATCAGAATCCATCCCTCCATAGGTTGCACTTTGGGAAAGGGGGAGCTGCCCAAAGTCACCAGGAGGACAATGTGGGGGTTAGAACCCACATTGTACAGAAGTGATTCCTGCACTCAACTTGGATCACACTAGCTGTACAGCAGCTTTACCAGCATGCATTTTTCACCTCTTTTAAAAAAGGGGTACGTGGACATTCAACAAGAAAAACTTTAGATCACATTGGGTCCAGCAGCAATGTGACCATGTGGTGGATTGGGGCTTAAGTGCCTAGGCCTGGTTTGCTATGGAGTTAGCCCATGTCCCTAGGTTTAAGGCATCCTGCATGCTGCTTGTGTGGTAGATGGTGGTCTCCTTACTTATACAAGTTTGTTGCTTGTGCTTGGTGATGTTTTTACAACAATTTTGGCAAGCGGCTGACTCTCAACAGGGCAATGCTTTTCTCCTTTAAAAGGGTGCCTCGTCTTGTGAACCAGCACTGGTGAAAGACTTTCAAAACTGAGACTCAAGGAGGAGATCCTGGGGATAGAACCAACATGTCCCTGACGCTTCTAGTTTAGCAGCAGAGAACATTACCAGTGCGCTACCTCTGCTGCTGAGAGCTGGCCACAAACTCTTCCAAAGATCACATGTTCTTATTCCTGCTGGAAGTGATGATTGCATTTGGTCTTATGGGGACAATAAGAAAGCTAGTGTGCCAGTATGAGCTGGTGGTGTGGTGATTAAGTGGTGTCTGAATGGTGAGTGTCTTCTGTGCAATCCTTGGTTCAAATCCTGATGTGTGGATTGTCCAAAATGGTACTTTGCTGGGTGGTGTGGAGGCAGCGCAGTGAGATTGTTGCTGCATAAGAAAGTTAATTATGTAAAGAAAGTTATTTTGCAGCTGTCTCTTATGAGACAGCTGTATTTATATAGTAGATTATTACAGATTTTAGCAATATACTCATCACTCAAACAGGTATCAGAATCCAACCCCCCATAGGTGGCACTATGGGAAAGGGGGAGCTGCCCAAAGTCACCAGGAGGACAATGTGAGGATTAGAACCCACATTGTACAGAAGTGATTCCTGCACTCAACTCAGATCACGCAAGCTGTGAGTTAGCTGCATGGCAGCCTTACGAAGACACGTTTTTCACCTCTTTTAAAAACGGGTAATCGGACCTTTAACAAGAAAAACCTTGGATGACACTGGGACATGACAGCACAGTGGCTTGGGGGTTAACCGCTTTTAAGGCTGGAGATGCTGCAGATGCTGGAGATTGAACTCACATGGTCCTCACATCTTGAATTTATTAGTAGAGATCTTCTACCTCTGCTTTCAACTGTTGGCAACAAATTCTTCCAAAGATGACATGTTCTTATTCCTGCTGGAAGTGACATTTACATTTGGTTTTATGGGGACAGTAAGAAAGCTCTGAGATCAACCTGAGCTGGTGCTCTGGTGCTTAAGCAGTGTCTTCTGTGTGGGCCCTGGTTCAAATCCTGAAGTGTGGCCTTGTCTGAGAGGAGACCTTGCTGGGTGGAGACGTGAGGAGGTTGCTGCATAAGAAAGTTACTTATGCGGCTGAACCAGTTCTCTTTTACAGAACATTATTGCAGATTTCAGCAATATACTTATCACTCAATCAAGTATCACGTTCCGTCACCCAGTAGGTGTTGCTCTATGGGGAAGGGGGAAAGCTGAATGTTGAGCACATAAGCTGTGAGCTCGCTGCTCCACCGGAACGCATTTTCACCTCATAAAAAAGTGCGGGAATCCGACATTCAACAGAAATCACTTTGGAACGAATCGACCGACGTGCGCTGTGTATTGTGACTGGGGGGCTGAGGGCCAGGGCCGGTTTTAGACAGAGTGTGTTGGCTGCTGGGGCTTGTGGGCCAGGGCTGCTTTTTTTGTCTAAGTCCGGCCCTGCATATGATGTCAGGGATAAATTGTTATATTCAGCCCTGGCATCCTGTCGTCAAGAGTATTCCCATCTTTGACATTTATGGCCTATCCACAGTCTTATGGATGCAGGTGGCACTTCTGGGACACGCACCTATCTCCTGAACGGTGGTCCCCTGGCCCTGTCTTGTCTGGTGAGGAGGTTGCTGACTGCTGCATCCCAGCCGGAGAATCAGTGAAGAGGTGGCCAGTAATTCCGGGAACAGCCAAACTCGCTGAGCTCTGCTGTGTCTGTAACTTCCATAGAAGTGAATGGGAGTTCCGGAAACAGTAATTATGAATAATTACATACTGGAATATTGAGGTACTATAAGTCCCAGCATAACCTAGTAATGAATAAATATGCAGTGGAGCAATGAGAAACTACAAGTCCCAGCATAAACAATAAATAAATACACAGTGGAGCAGCAGAACAGCAGGGCTTGCCTATCCTAGGGATGACGTATGGTCACACGGGCAGGCTGTGCAGGAGGGCAGACTTCATCAGTAGCTTGGCAGCGCTAGGGATGGATTTTGGGCTGCTGCATACGACCACCTCTTATCTCTGCTGGCACAGCGCACTCCTCCCTAGTGCAGACGATGCAGAACAGGGGAAGACATGGACGGACACTACTGCCCTGTGCAAGAATTTTACCCCCCCCCCCCCCCTTCAATGCCAACAAAACCGCAATAAGACATTTTTTTTAATTTTTTATATATAAAATATAGGTATATGATTAAGAATGCACATGTGCCACTCCCAACACCATACACATTCACCACCCACATGCCACTCATACACTGAACACATGCCACCCACCCCCTGGGCCTTTGCTGCACATGCGCCACACACACGCCAAACACATCCTGGACCCAAGTTGCACATGCGCCACCCACAACAAGGACATATGCCGCATATGCACCACTCACACGTGAAACGCTCAGGCGTCATTTACACATCACTCACACGCTGGACACAAGCCACACAGAGGACGCAGCATGCCACTTAGACAGCACACATGACGCATAAGCTCCATGCACACACCTCTCACGGCACATACCACACACTGACCACTGGCATTACACATCAATCAAGCCAATTAACCAGGTTTTTAATTTTTTTCCCAATTGGTAAACCCTGGTAGAATACCTACAAGCTGCAACAAAACCTTGCCCTCAAGTCAAGTTATCCTTGTCCACTTTGCGATTAATCCACAACCCTCCAGACTTTGCAATTTTCCCCAAAAAAAATCAAGACTTTAGTCCCTTACCAACTAAGCTTCTGCTCCTTAATCCAACTGTGGTAGAGAGGCACCAGCCACCCCTTGGGGCCCCGGTGCACCTGCTGCATTGGTGGCATGTCTGCCCCTCATGCAGGGAGAGGTCAGAAGAAGGGGAGACTGCATTGGCTGAGTGACTGACCCTGTAGCATGAAGAGACGGGTCAGAGTGGAGGAGAGAAGCTACAGAAGCCTGAAGCCTGTCACGGATGAAGAGTTCCCAATGTGGCCCTGGGCAGTACAATCCTTGGGGGCCCCCAAAAAAATAAATTATATATATATATATATATATATATATATATATACACACACACACATTTTAACTGCACCTCTTACTCTATGTATACATAGGATGCATTTTTGTAGAATATGATCAAAATGTCAATTTCAGCAAAACTATTTCTTCTGTGATGAAACAGTTAACTTGGCGTACCTTCTTTTTTTACATTGCTGCTGAGAAGCTATTCTTTGATATCCGCCTTTGATATCTGATTATTAGAGACAGTAAACTTCTGTGTAATTTCAACTAAATTACAAACGTGCCAATATGTTCATGGAAAAATACAGTAAAGCCTCATCACAGACATCACGTCATTGCTTGTTAAGGTTATAATACGGAACTATAAGTCAATAGGGCAAGTGTAGGCTATAGTATAAACAAAAAGGTAGGAATACTTGGGCCTAATGCACTATACACACTGTATATTTCTCCTCTAGTGTCATCCGTGATTAATAATATGTCTTTATAGGACTCCATTAAAATGACATAATATATCTTTATAGGAGTCGGATCAATGTTTCCTACCTAGAACTTAAAATTCCCTTCACTCCGTAGATTAATAATAAAATTCTGGCTGCCTTCAGCCACCACTAGGGGGAGCTCAGGGCTTATGGATTTAAATTGCTAATATTGAACTCAATGGAAGCTGTAAAAATGTATATGTAGTGAGCTCCCCCTAGTGGTGTCTGCAGACGCACACTATGTCTATGTGATAAGTATCGGGGAAAGCGATCCCCATAGCACTTGCGTGCTCTGACTCCGTGACACAGCTGTTAACTAGTGTCTTCTCTGCTTATTAAAACAAAACGGATGCAATAGGTGGGGAGAGTGTAATCAATTGAAACAGTTAGAGCTGCAGTGTAAAGCATAGGGGACAGTAAGAGTAGCAGGTTGAGCCACTGATGAGGTAGATTTCAGACGACCTCAGACTTTGTACAGTTACGGATCATAGCTGTGCCCAAATTAAGCAGAGCCAAAAAAGAACCCTACTATTGGACATACATATGAAATCTCTATCTATCTAACTTTTTTTTTCCCAGGCAGCTCGTCTCTGCAGATCATTCTCTGCACTGTTTGATGGTGTCTGAAATGTGCTACTAAAAAGCAGGTCTGTGATCACAGGTGGAGGATATAAGAGTCGTCTTTCATTGCCGGAAACCGATTGCACGATAAAAGTATATTGTAAGATGTGGGGGTCGCCATCCGTCTTGTTAGTGGAATTTTTAGAGTGCTCCCGGTAACTTTTTATCCACTCGTTTTGGATTCTATCTTTACATTAAGACTGATTTTTTTTGTAGTTGAAGAACAAAATGTGAAAGGTCATTTATTCTGACTACAACAGAGGAAATTTCTGACATATACATCACAAGCAAGAGCAGACGTAGAGCACGGAAAGAATTGTAACGAATAGGAATGCATTCATAAAAACTACAATAGCCAAAAAATAGATTTGGTTACAGGCACCTTCCCTGCATTTAGTACAAAAACAAGAGTGCTCCCGGGCCAGTTTTATAGACTAATAGAGCAGGGACCTGATACAAAATGCGTAAGTGGGTCCACCGCCACAGGATCAGGCTGGCCCACCAAAGTAGCAGAGATTGCCACATACAAGGGAGAAGCAGATGGATTAGCCGTCACGTCTCGCTAATCTCCTAAAAGTGATAGGAAAGTGGAAGGGGGCAAATAAGAGCCTAGGTCTACTGTCCCAGGATGGATGATCTTCTATTGGGCCCTCCCCCCCCCCCCCCCACTACGCAGGTCTTCTACTATAGGGCAATGGTTTCCAACCTGTGGCTTTCCAGCTGTTGCAAAGCTGCCTGCTGGGGGTTGTCGTTTCGCCACAGCTGTAAAGCCAGAGGTTGAGGACTGCTGCTATAGGGCAAGTTCTGTTTGTAACCATGATGATTATACCCCTTGTAACAAAGTAATTGCCCGTTTTATTGGAGATGTCTTGGTCTGGTCTTATGTTATCAAGATGTTCCCAGTTATCTGGTGTATATATCTGCAGAGCGTCTCGTTCAAATGTCAAGCTTTGGACAGACGTTTGGTTAAGATATCGAATTCCGTTTCCTGTATACCCCTATAGTCACGTGATCACTTTTGCTCTTTGCTAGTGATGTGATAAGACCAGAACTGAACTCCCGGGATGAATGAGATTTTATTTGCTTCATTCATTTATTTTTAACCTCCTCAATTTTGACAAATAATAGAATGTGGCTGCCATAGGGGGCCTTGTGGCGGTCATGGGGGGTGCTTGTGGGGGGCCTTGTGGTGGTCCTTGTGTTGGTCGTGGGGGGCCTTGTATGGTCGTGGGGGGCCTTGTGGCGGTCGTGGTGGGTCCTTGTGGGGGGTCTTGTGGCGGTCGTGGGGGGCCTTGTGGCAGTTATTAGTACATTGTGGCTGTCGCGGCTTGTTGTTTTGGGGTCATTGTGGATGGCATAAGGGGCATTATTGTGGCTGTCGTTAGGGCATTGTGGCTGTTGTGTGGGCATTGGGCCTGGCATAGGGGGCATTGACAACATCATGGCTGTCATGGGGGCATTGTAAGTGGCATAATAGACATTGTGGCTATTGTTAAGGCACTGTTGCTATCATAGGGGCATTGTGGCTGTCATTCCTAACTGAGAATCCTACACTTACATGAGAAGAATTACCCCCGTCCCCTTGTTAACCAGGGCACCAGGTGTTTTCAAGGTATAGCAACACCCATGCTGATAAGTAATATGTTTAAACAGTACACTTTCGGCTCTGCTACATTTTTATATATATTTTGCTATGATGGACTCTCTGACCTTCAAGCAATAATTATTTATTATATTTACGTGAATTATTTTTCTATGATAATTATCACACTTTAGCTATGACAACGAGGCCGTTTAGAGAAGGTATCATCATTAGGCACGGCAGGACTGTCCCCATGGGACGTGGAGAGAGATGTGGGCTTTTTCTGATGTAAAACAGGTAGAATGAAGAATGTATGTGATGCAAGTGTAAACAGCGATAGTTGCGTTGCATGATAACAATGGAGGAGAATTTCTTAACTATTCTATTTCAAATTGCGCCCAAAAATGTAGTCCTAGGCGCCAAAGTAAGAATGTGTTTTTAAATTTCTTTGCGCCTCCCTTAACAATATAGAAAGACATCAAGAGAAGAGACATAAAAGGTGGCATATACGTGCAGCATTGCTTGGTGCAATGTATTGGTGTACGCCAGCCCTGCGGTGGCATAAGAATGAGAACATGCCTAGCAAGATGCGGCAAATGTATTCTTTTGTGTGCCATATTGATACATTTGGAGCAATTTTTACCATACAGAAGTGACTAGTCACCAGCTGTGCCCACCTGCTTCATTCACTTAGACGGTGCTAATGTCTAAATATTGGTGTGAGCACAGTCCGACTGCAGCGTCCCTCATTGCCAAGGTTAAATAGGTGGGACATTAGGGTACATGGTAAGAGGTTGTCTATAGCTGAAGCATACATCTCACTAAAACCTTGACTATATGCATTTAAATCATTATTATAACTGTATAGGATCTGTATAAATAGGTATAGTAGCGGTATAATAGTACAGTGTCTATTTTTTACAGTTCGTAAACATATATACAAAGATATAATACCTGTATGAAGGTATAGAAACTGTATAGTAAATATAAAAGTATATATATATATATATATATATATATATATATATATATATATATATATGGATAGTGACTGTATAAAAGTAAAAAATATAAAGTTTTAATACCTGTATGAAGGGATAGAAACTGTATAAATAGGTATAGTAACTATATAAAAGTATAGCATGTGTGTGTGTACGTGTGTGTGTGTATATATATATATATATATATATATATATATATATATATATATATATATATATATATATATATATATATATAGAAAGAAGCATAGAACACAGTAACGGCACCAGGACTTCAGAGTAGATGAAAGCAGGGTGGATTTATTCACCTCAACACAGCAACGTTTCGGTTCAACAGGAACCTTTCTCAAGCCATGGCTATAGATACTGCCACAGAGTCCTCTGTAGATGCTGCCACAGAATCCTCTGTAGATGCTGCCACAGAGTCCTCTGTAGATGCTGCCACAGAGTCCTCTGTAGATGCTGCCACAGAGTCCTCTGTAGATGCTGCCACAGTGTCCTCTGTAGATGCTGCTACAGTGCCCTCTGTAGATAATGCAACACACCCCTAGATAAGGCCACAGTGCCCTCTGTAGATGCTGCCACAGTGCCCTCTGTAGATAAGGCCACAGTGCCCTCTGTAGATAATGCAACACACACCTAGATAATGCCAGTGTCCTGTACATACTGCCACAATGTCCTCTGTAGATGCTGCCGCAGTGCCCTCTGTAGATGCTGCCGCAGTGCCCTCTGTAGATGCTGCCACAGTGTCCTCTGTTGATGCTGCCACAGTGCCCTCTGTTGATGCTGCTACAGTGCCCTCTGTTGATGCTGCCACAGTGCCCTCCGCAGATGCTGCCACAGTGCCCTCCGCAGATGCTGCCACAGTGATGTCAGGGGCTTGCCGAGAGCTGGAGTCCCGGAGCAGAGCCGCTTCTGGCACTCTGCCTGGGATTCCAGCTCTGCTCCTGACATCACTGTTCATATATGGTCAGAGATGTCCCGGGCAGAGCGCTAGTAGGCTCTTCCTGAGACTCCAGCTGTGCTCCTGACATCACTGGGACTCCTGCTCTGGGGAAGCCCCTGACATCATTGTCGATGTATAGACAGCGATGTCAGAGGCTTCCCCAGAGTCCCGGAGCAGAGCCGATAATTGCGCTCTGCCCGGGACTCCGCTCTGGGGAAGACCCTGACACACTGTCCATATATGGGCAGCGATGTCAGGGAATTCCACAGAGTCCCGGAGCAGAGCCGATACTAGCGCTCTGCCCGGGACTCCGCTCTGTGGAAGACCCTGACACTGTCCATATATGGGCAGCTATGTCAGGGAATTCCGCAGCGTCCCGGAGCAGAGCCGATACTAGCGCTCTGCCCAGGACTCCGCTCTGGGGAAGACCCTGACACACTGTCCATAAATGGGCAGCGATGTCAGGGAATTCCACAGAGTCCCGGAGTAGAGCCTGTACTAGCGCTCTGCCCGGGACTCCGGCTCTGGGGAAGCCACAGACATCGCTGTTAATATGTGGACAGCGATGTCAGGGAATTCCACAGAGTCCCGGAGCAGAGCCGATACTAGCGCTCTGCCCGGGACTCTGCTCTGGGCAAGACCCTGACACACTGTCCATATATGGGCAGCGATGTCAGGAAATTCCGCAGAGTCCCGGAGCAGAGTCGATACTAGCGCTCTGCCCAGGACTCCGCTCTGGGGAAGACCCGACACACTGTCCATATATGGGCAGCTATGTCAGGGAATTCCGCAGCGTCCCGGAGCAGAGCCGATACTAGCGCTCTGCCCGGGACTCCGCTCTGGGGAAGACCCTGACACACTGTCCATATATGGGCAGCGATGTCAGGGAATTCCACAGAGTCCCGGAGCAGAGCCTGTACTAGCGCTCTGCCCGGGACTCCGGCTCTGGGGAAGCCCCAGACATCGCTGTACATATGTGGACAGCGATGTCAGGGAATTCCAGGGGCTCGGAGCAGAGCCTGTACTAGCGGGCCGCATATGACAGCCCCAGGGGCTGCGTGCTTGAGACCCCTGCTGTAGGGGGTGCACAGGTGACTGTTGCACCCGGCCCGCTGTCGCTAAGGGGGCCCAAACGCTTCTCTGCAATATTTAGAAAACACAAGTGACATAAATGACTCATGGTAGGTAGTGGTGGTGGTGGTGGTGGGAGGCTGTTAAAGGTTTTCCATCGAGGCCCAGGTATGTGCATGTGTTTTTTTTTGGTGTTTTTTTTTTTTTTACATCAATGGTCTTCTACCTGTTGTCTCCGCGTGCCAAGCTGCGGACTGTTAAATGTATAAAAAGCACATAAATAATGCATGTAAGCATTTAGTACTTACACTAAATAAGCTGATCATTGCAGTTCAGTGATGAGATCATTCGGGAAGGAAATGGTCCCCAACCTGTGGCTCTCCAGCGGCTGCGAAACTACAACACTCATCATCATGCCCTGACCGCCGCAGACTTGGAAAACACAGACTGAACATATCATTGAGACAGTTGCGTAGCTATAGGGGTCGCAGCGGTCTCAACTACGACCGGGCCTCGAAGCCAGGGGGCCTGCGCCCCCCCCCCCCCCGCATCAATAAAAAGTTACTATAGTAACTCGGGCCGCCGACAGTACCTTCCTGGTTCCGGAGCGCAGCGGAGGTCCTGACGTGACAGCGCTGTGTGCACCGCATGATGTCGCAATGCTATGCGCCACGCACAACAACGTGATCCCGGATAGAGTCAGGACAGACCTTCCGCCGCGGCTGAAGAGGAGGGTAAGATTAATACCCCTGTCTGCTGAAGCTGAAGCTGATTGGTGGGGTCTGACTCCCGGGAGTCGGCCAATCAGCTGTTTTGAAGGGGCCACAGCACTCGTACGACCGCTGCTTCCCCTTCATTCCGGTCACTTGCTCACACT
Organism: Rhinoderma darwinii; assembly: GCF_050947455.1. Taxonomy (NCBI): domain Eukaryota; kingdom Metazoa; phylum Chordata; class Amphibia; order Anura; family Rhinodermatidae; genus Rhinoderma; species Rhinoderma darwinii. The sequence goes on along the minus strand of NC_134695.1, from coordinate 61,307,463 downwards.
GTGAATCCGTGTTGGCGATTCACAGTGTGAGCCAGTAAGAGAAATGAAGGGGGAGTAGCTGTCGTACGAGTGCTGCAACCCCTTCAAAACAGTTGATTGGCCGGCTCCCGGGAGACGGACCCCAACACATCAGCTATTGATGGCCTATCCTGAGGCTAGGCCTTCAATGTTTAGGGACTGGACAACCCCTTTAAGCCTACGATGTAGCAGTCTTAGAGGGCCCATGAGACAGGATCACAGATTGTGTGATGCGGTCTGCTGGGCCCTGTATCTAAGCCAAACACATGGTAGACTTAGATACATGGCCCATGTGTGATCCTGTCTGATAGGCCCTGTATATAAGCCTACCACACGGTAGGTTTAGGTACAGGGCCCCAGCACACAGTAATCTTATACTGTATAAGATTACTGTCTGCTGGACCCTGTATCTAAGCCTACCTTGTGGTAGGCTTAGATACAGGGTCCCACAAACAGTATCACACATGGGCCCTGTATCTAAGCCTAACACATGTGTTACTAATCATTTTGTGTGTATTTTCTTACAGGTTCGGTCATTGGACTACGTCGGATTCCAGGACTACTTTGATGATGGCTTTTTTTATTATCAATAAAATGGTTAATGAGGGTTGTGTGGTTTTTTTTTATTTCAATAAAGTATTTTTTCTATGTCTTTGATTTTTATTTAAACTATATTACTTAGTAATGGCCGCCGGCTGATTGACAGCGTCCATTGCTAAGGCGGGGCTTAGTGTTAGCCGGTGATGAGGCTAACACTAACCCCCTTTATTACCCCGGTACCCACCGCCACCAGGGGTGCTGGGAAGAGCCAGGTACGATCCAGTACTTGACCATCTGTAGTGAAGGTCTGGCAATGTGGCGGTCGCAGGCTGGTATTATCAGGCAGGGACAGGCCAGCAACAGTGGCCCTCCCACCCTGGTAATGCTAGGCTGCTGCTGCTTTATTGTATCTGGCTGGTTATGAAAAATGGGGGGGACCCCACGTCATTTAAAAAATATATATATATATATATATATATATTTGGAAAGAACGATGTGGGGTCCCCCCCAATTTTCATAACCAGCCACATACAACACAGCAGCAGCAGGCAGCATTACCAGGGTGGGAAGGGCCACTGTTTTTGACCTATCCGAGCCTAATACTACCGGCCTGCGGCCGCCCCGGTGCATGACCGTCACTACAGATGGTCCGGTACTGGTTCGTACTCGGCTCTTCCCAGTACCCCTGGTGGTGGTGGGTACTGGGGTAATAATGGGGGTTAGTGTTAGCCTCTGCACCTGCTAACATTAAGCCCCGCCTTAGTAATGGAGGTTGTCAATCAGCCAGCGGCCATTACTAAGGCTGTAATAATAAAGTCTAAAAAAAATACAAGCACATAGAAAAAATATTTTATTGAAATAAAAAAACAACCCTCATTAACCATTTTATTGAGAATAAAAAAACGCTGTCATTGAAATAGTCCTCCAATCCGAAGTCCAACAACCGAACTTAATTAGTTAACACATAAAGAAGCAAAACAATTATTATTCTTACCTTTCCTGGGTGGAGCGCTGGAGCTGCAATGTCAGCGAGCTGGGCCCTATATCTAATCCAATCATGTGTGATACTGTCTGCTGAGCTGTATATCTAATCCTACCATGTGTGATACTGACTGCTGAGCCAATGTATCTAATCCAAAAATGTGTTATACTGTCTGCTGAGCTACTGTATCTAATCCCGTCATGTATTACTGTATGCTGAGCTGTGTATCTAATCCCATCATGTGTGATACTGTCTGCTGGGCCCTATCTCTAATCCTATCATGTGTGATACTGTCTGCTCAGCCACTGTATCTAATCCTATCATGTGTGATACTGTCTGCTGGGCCACTGTATCTAATCCTATCATGTAGTGCTATAGATTTGCTGTCTTCTATACACACACACATTTTTTTGGGCGGACACATATGTATTGGGGCTATTTCCCCTGACATTTTAAGTCCTTAGTGATGCCCTGGCTGCTAGTGCTGCATTGTTGGATCACTTAGAAGACACAGCAATGCAACTGAAAGTCGCGGACCGTAGGCCATGAGAAGTTTGCGGGGGGGGGGGGGCTAATACGAACTTTTGCATCGGGCCCATGAGTCTTTAGCTACGCCCCTGCATTGATATCACACACTGAATGAGCTGGGCATGCGGATCATTATGTCATCACTGAAGTACAATTAGGCAGAAAGTGAGCCCCAAGCCGTAGCTCTCCAGCTGTTTCAAAACTACAACTCCCAGCATGCCCTGACTGCCTCAGCCTAAGATCACACATTGAACACATGATTGCGGACCCACACAGAATCAGTTCAGCATGCTGAGCAATGTAGTACAGTGATGACATCATTGCAAAGCTACAGCGTCCAGCCACACTTTGCCAGGGCATGCTGGGAGTTGTAGTTCCGTAACAGCTGGAGAGCCACAGGTATGGGACTACTGTTGTAGATCCTATGACAAATACCCAGTATGGGTTTTGTTTTTTTTATCCTGATACCTGTAAACTTCATGTAATGCAAGTGTTAATTTTTGCACGGCCCATTTTTAAGTAAATCTTGTACAATTTTTTGTATATCCAGAACCCAGAGACATGTTGGGGGTTGATGTAGTTCTGTTCGACCGTCTGTTCTGTAGCGTCTGAGCCAGATGTTCCTCTTTCAGAATTAGCCTGCCTGTCAGATGTTCTTTGCCTTTCAGTAATTACCCAAACAACCGGGCTGTCTGATAGAGAAGACGAGGCCGGCTCTATACGAGCAAAAAGCCTTAATCATTTAAAGGGGGAAAAAAAAAAAAAAGGTCCCCAGAGCCGGCCGCTCAGGGCAGTGTCCTGTCTCCAGACCAGCACCACGGACAGCGAGAGTGGATGTTATTGACTAGGAAAGTATAATTAACAAAAGGAAAGCAGCCACGCTCCTGTGCACACTTGTTTGTGTCTAATTTACTATGAAACCAGATGCGGCCTGTCCTATTATAAGGACACGGGATAGTAAATATTTGCTTTTATCTTCTCATTGTTCAGAGTTTCCATTAACGAATTAAAAAAATAATAAACTTTGGAGATAACTAGAACAGGATGCGCCAATCTGTCAATAACCCAGAATCAACCCACAAAGGGGCATTCCATCTTAAAGGAACAGTACTCAAAAATTGTTGCTTTTTTTCCTTTCTTTTTACAGACCAACTGATTGTAACTTTCTCTGTCCTTCTGTACAATTTTTTTTCTTGCTTATTTCCTTAATTTGCATACTTGAATTATCACATAACTGAATAGAAAGAGGGCACCATGCAAAAATAATATATGGGCCCCATGCTCACAAATTCCTTAGGTCTGTCTCTGACGTGCAATCTAATGGAGAGTAGGAAAATGCTGGATGCTTTTAAGGTGGTACTTGGCTCCTTTACCAGCTGAGCCCCTGTTGCACATATGCTATGTCCACCCCCTGAGTGATTCTGCTTTTGCCAGGGTATTCAAAAACAGGGATAGGGCAGCAAACCAAATTTTTGCTTGGGTAAAAAGAGAAGCCTACTCCATTGTACATTTTATCTCAAGACATTCACATCTCTGGTGTAATTAATAAATGCCAGAAAATGGGTACTGACGTAAATTACAGGTAAAGAGGGAATATCATTGTGGGGAAAAAAAGGGGGGGAAAAAGGGCCCGAGGGGCTCAGACCCAGATTACAACATCTCCACACGTAGAATCAGGGGGAGAAGAAGCCCAAGAGGCAATTAGGAAAATGACTGGAGGGAAACTGGACAGTCAAGAAGCAAGAAATACTCCATGAATTCTGATTTATTGGGTTATGCCTAGTGCAGGGCCAGAGGGGGCGAAGATTTAAAGAACACCAGAGATGGAAGTCTTGTACCGCCCTTTAGGCCTAACAGAGTGCATCAGTTCTACCAGGAGGGTTTCTTTAAATCCCTCACCCTTAGAAGCAAATGGAATGCCGGATGAGGTGGTCAGGAAATTTAAAACCATCTGTGCCCAATTTTCCTAAATTTATCAGGAAAGTTACGGTGATCGTACACACAGGGAGATGTGACCGACCCCGTGTACAAGCAGTAGTACATAGATTACATAGAGTACAGCGGGGCCGGTCACATGACGAAGAGTCGTATCGTCCTCAAAGAAGACTGTGCAACTAGACCTCCGGTCCCCCGGCAGCAATATAAAACTCAATGAAAATCTCAGAATCAGCGAGATGGGGACCGGAATATATATTAGCGAGTGTAGTCACATAGTGCAGGGACTACAGTCCTAATAATTTTTGGTCCGCAAATAACCCCTTTAATGCTTCAGAATAGCAGGACATTTTGGACAATTGTAGCTTCTAACTTTGTGGGAACAGTTTGGGGTTCGGCTCCAGCATGACTGCGCCCCAGTGCACAAGGTCCATATAGACATGGTTGGGTGAGTGAATTTGGTGTAGAAGAACTTGACTGGCTGCACAGAGTCCTGACCTCAACCCCATCCAACACCTTTGGGATGAACTAGAACGGAGATTACGAGCCAGAACCCCTCCCCCAATATAAGTGTCTGACCTCAAAAATTCCCACAAACACTCCATGTTAAGCTCTATGGATTTAGAATGGGATGTCATCAATCTTATTAGAGCTTCTGCTTGTTTAGTACATCGGCGGTTCAGATTTAAAAGTTTCTACATTTTCTTTGAACTCTCCATTTCCAACACATAGTGGTGGTTACCACTGCGTATTAATAAGACTTCTTAAAAGGGTTTGTCTCCATTGATCCATAGTTACGTATCCCTTCCAAATGTGCTAGAAATAATTAACGAATACGCAGTTCCAGCACTGACGATCCTTCATATGTCTCATCCCCAGTGAGGCCCTCGGTGGAGGACGGTGTCTTGGATTCTCTGGATTTGCCAATACGTTGCTGCAAATCCAGCCTGAATGAACTAAATAGGAGTTGTGTCATTTTTTTCCTCCTCATCTGCATTTCCTGCAACAGTCTAAAATATACCCTAGATATAACTCCACAATACACAGACACATACGCTGCAGCAGATGCTTCACATTGAGTGCCCCATCGTCAATCAGAGTCCTCATAGGTTTTAGGCAATATCTACCACATTTGCCGGCAGCAATAACCCTCTTGTACAAAATAAGAAAAACATGGTTGGAAACAGTGCCACTAATGTCTTTAGGTTATGTGTGGTATTGCAGCTCAGCCCCATTCACTAGAAACACTTCGTTCCTGCATTGTCTGTATGGACAGTACAGTCGGGAACGTGCTTTATGGCAGCTGCAGTGAATGTATTTGTCTATGGACATTTTTCTGACCATTAACTCCCAGGCTCCAGGAAGAGATGGAGTACAACTTCCCCCCTGAGACTTGGGAGTGGCAGGGGAGCTGCATACAGTCTTATCTGTGTCTATAGTGTTACTATCCTGCCGTATCTAGGCCTCCAGCTGTACAATATAGCGATCATTCAACATCTGTCACATTTATGCTGCCCTGTCTGAGGGAGGGCATAAAGAAGGGACAGACATGTTGATTCGAGTGTGCTGTCACTTATTAGGTAATGTTTCGTAGCTTAGGAGAATTTAGTAATTGCAGCGCACACCCAGCGCTGCAAGTAGAAGTCCAAGTATATTCATATATTCACGCTTCCATCCCCAGCCGCTGATTGACACGTTTCTCCCTATGCACAGTTATAGGGAGAAACGTGTCAATCCGCAGTTGGGGGGGGGGGGGGGGGGAGAGGGTATCGGCGGACGCGTATGACGTACTAAGTAATATTAAATTACGAACATTAATAAGTGACAGCACACTGAAATCAGTGTCTGTCTCTTAGACGGGGCAGCATAAATATATAAAAGATCTTCTTTAAAGTCCCCACCTTCTAACGATAGTGAGATAACTCTGCTGCCCCCTTCTGTCTACACAGCAAAGCTGACAAGTGAGCTGCAGGAAATGTTAACCTAGTGTGTGTGCTCTAGTGTCCAGTGCGAAAACTGCAATATTTCAGGATTGTTATATAGTCACGTAAAAAAAACACGTTTAAAAAAATGATGCCTATAATAAATCGAACATAAATTGCGTTATTGACTTAGACGTGTGTGTGCGTGTGTGTGTGTGTGTGTGCGTGTGTATATATATATATACTTTTTAGATAATATTGCTGGACTGGTTTTTACGGTCCTAGTTGAGGTCGTTTTTCCTTCTAAAAGGATGTTTTTCTCTTCTCTTATTCCAATGTCAGGCCATTGCTTCCCTGCTGCTTTTGTCTCTCTGATGCCAGCAAGACCATCTGGGAGCTCTAGATCGGCCCAACTAAATTGAAAACCTGTCCTCCAATGAGAGATACGTGCGCCTCCAAGAGCTCTGAAAATTACCAGCAAGCATCAAGTGATCGGACCTATCAATCCGCTCCTGCCTTACAAAGAAATTCATCGTATTGTAGAGAATCATTTTTTTTCCCTGCAAATTTACTGCCACTATAACACGGTCGGAGCACTGAAAGGACTTAAGGAAAGGGCTACAATGGGCCCATTTATACATTTGTGCTCAGAGTTTGTTAGAACATTATGTTACAGCCCTTTTTCCGGACTGCAATTCAGTTTTCTTCTGCTTGGAAGCGCAAATAGTAATGGACTCAATTGAATTGGATAAAGACGAAGATTTTCCTTATCTGTCGTCTTCCTCTTCTTATGCCTTAGGCTCCAGAATTGCTTCACTGTGCAAATCGTGAAATTGGTGGCGTTATGATTTGCATAACAATATAAGTTTTAGATACCTGTGCACAGAAGGCTTGATGCTTAAATTTTTACGAATGTGGGTAAAATTTGTATATATGTAATATATATATTCTAAATTCCTTATTTTCCTCTGCCCATACATCATTCTTTTTAAATATAGAATTTATAGTGGTCAGAGCTTTGTTTTTCTGATAAAGATCTCCAAATTCCCTTTACAGACATAGTAAAAATTATAAAATTCTAGTATTCTAGCATGCTGTTAATACATTGAGCTCAATAATAAAACAGTATGCAGTAAGCTCCCCCTAGTGGTGGTTACAGGAAGCCTGAATGTTGTCATTTAACGCTAAGGGGCGGTGGGGTGTTTATTAAGACAGCCAATTAATAAATGTGTCCGAGTTTACTCAAACTTTTCCAGCTATTAAGTGGCAAAAGCCTTTCTAATGTGTTGCGTCTTTCGGCTACGCTCCATAGAGTGAAATCTCTACGCTTTTTCCGTAACTTCCATTCAAAATGTATTATAGTGTTTAATGCAACTTTGTAATCATTTTTTTATAATAAAAAACATTAACTTTTTGGAGATACAGCTTCTATGTATTCCGAATACAGAGAAGCTGTATCGTGCGCTGAAACCCGAATCAGTCAGGTCAGCGGGACTGACCACTTCAGTGACTGCCGCTCCTGCGTGTATCTGACACGCAGAATCCACCGGTTATCGATCACATCTAGGTTATGCACTTAAGATGTGGTCGATAACAGGTGGATCCCGCGTGTCAGACACTTCGGACCCAATGTCTCCGAAGCAGTCAGTCACGCTGACCTGACTGATTCGGGTTTCAGCGCATAATACCGCATCTATGTATCCAGGATACGTAGAAGCTATATTTCCAAAAAAAAACAAAAAAACTAAATTACAAAGTTGCATTAAACCCTACAATACGTTGTTTTAGTAAAAAAAAAAAAAAAGGTTTCAAAATGTTTATATAGCAAGCCTTAGGGCTTATTCACATGAACGTTGCATACATCCGTGTGACGGCTGTTCAAACAACGGCCGTCACACGGACACATTTATTTCAATGGGGCCATTCACACGGCTACTGTTTTAATGGACCATGTGAAGGGTCCGTTGAAAAATAGACCATGTCCTGTTATCTTCCGTTTTCATGGATCCCTTGATAGACTCAGGTCTATGAGGGATCCGTGAAAGCGGGTCCGGCACGGGTGCATCTCGGACGTGAAAAACAAAAGGTTTTTCACGTCTGAGTTTGCACTCATTCGTGTGAATAATAGACAAAAGTTGTGAGAGTTCGAGAGAAAAAGAAGGATCCCAAGCAAATTTGTTTTTTTCTAGCCTGATTTAAGAGACCGGTTCCGTCTTGAAACGCGTAGCTTTGCTTCCATTATTTAAAAAAAACACAACAATAAATAGGACAACGAATTTACCTTGTAGTTGCCTGAACGTTCTTTGGACCAATACCAGTGATCATCCTGCGCTGCGATCGGCCGCGTATTTTAGACTGGGGAGGAACGGCGCCTTTCAGTGGATCCCTCTTTCTCTCGAACTCTCACAATTACAGTTTATGATCACAAACGTTACCTGGAGCAGGATCGCAGAACTGTAAGTGGAAACTAAACCTTGAAATTAAGGAGAAGAAAAACAACCACAGAAATTCTCACTTTTGTTTGTAAGACTTTTCTGAAAGCAGTAATTGTAACAGGGAAAAAGGGATGGGAGGAAACCTCCAGCTCACCAGCTTCACACTCCTGTGCTCGATATCGCCCGGATCAACCGCGACGGCTCACGGCAAGAAACAATGGCAAAAAAGAGAAAGGTCCAGCGATGTGTGGTATAAGTGGGGGAAACTCCGTTTCCACTTTATTGAAGAAAATACACCAACATACAAAGAGATCCGACAGAATGACGGATAACACCAGGAGAATAACGAGGTGGTTAAAATGGCAAGAAATGAAGCCTACGCGTTTCGAGCACTGGCTGTGCTCTTAATCATGGCTAAGACAAATGACCGACTGCAAGGTGAGGAAATAAATGTATCCTGGGAAAATGGGAGGGTGTGCCGAAAACGTAACAACACCCTCATTTATGGTAATTTCAACACCAGGAGACACGTTCAATGAAAAGGTACGTATAAATTGTAACCTGAGTGTATCTAATATATTGGAAATATTTATGAAGGAAATTCAACTAGAAAATGTGTTAGATACGTACTCTAACACAAGTCTCGGGAATATATAATACAGTATATCAATATATTAGATGCTTGCAGAACGTCATGAGTCTAAAACGAATGCATTTAAACAGAGAAATGAAAATAATTTCATGCAAAAAAACATAACATTGTAAGTGACAAGTGAAAATGAAAATACAGAAAAACAGGAATAATAATAAACACAGAAAACAAAAAGCAAATATACATACGAACATATGATAATTTGACCGGGATAGTAAAGTCGGCAATTAACTGCCGAAAATAATACAAAATTGATACACTAATAAAGAAAAATAGATAACCGGATGAAAATAATGATATATATATGCGCAGTACTGTGAATGGCACCAAACTAATAATACATAATGAAAACAATCCATGATCTATCAAATCTGAATACAATATAAGAGTGGGTGCCAGGGTGGAAAACAGAAATGCATATATAAAACCGGAAATATTTATATATAACTAACACCGGCCTAGTAAAAATAAGAAAGAAAAAGGAAAAATATCCATATATAGAGATATGTATAGATATATTAAATAGTAGATGAAATAGCTATAACCTACATATGAAAAATGTTAAAAAGTGTAAAATGTAAAAACAAACTATCTTGAAAATGAAATATAAACCCAAAATGCGGGTATATGATGGAACAATATAATATGACACTGGAAAAATTAAGAAATGGAAAGTACCCAAATAAAGAAAATGAAAAATCAAAAAATACCATCCCACAATTGGGGTTTGTTAGATATCAATAGTTAGATCTAAATCTGAAGTAGAGCACTATTGTAATGAGGTTAACAAATGTACATTCTCGACCGTCTCATGTTTCTAAATGTAATGAGATGAACAATGTACTGAGATCAATTAATAATGAAACATCAATTCCTTTCGAAGATTAAGACCCTGGGGAAATCTAGTATTTAAATGGTAAATCCAGAATGCTTCCCGTGTCTGTAACCTATGTTTAAGATCACCACCCCTGTGGGTTTTAATCATTTTTTCGATGGCATATATTTGGAGAAAATCGATGTTTCTATTATGACAGGTGATAAAATGTCTGCTTACATTGGAAATGTTGACAATAGCCGGATTCCTAATGTAACTTAGGTGTTCTAATATCCTAGTCTTCAGTCTCCTTGTAGTACAACCTACATATTTTAAATTACATTGGGAACATTCCACTATATAGACAACGAAGTCACTATTGCAATTGATATATGTTTTTATTGGGAAGCTGGTAGAGTTATGTGAATCTGAAAAAGTTTTAGTGACTTTGCTGAAAGTACAAGTTTTACACGGGTGGGACCCACATTTGTAAAACCCCGTATAATGTAGCCATGTTGGAGACTTGGTATTAGGTGGCAGATATGAAGGGGAAAGAATATTACCCAAAGTTGGGGCTCTACGGGAGACTATACGATAGCCATTTTTCAGTATGGATTCCAATTTAGGATCATCAAACAATATTGGAATATACCGGTGGACCATATCTCGTATTTCGGAAAATTGATTATTATATTGTAAAATTAACGTTGGTTGGGATGAATTATTAATTTTTGATGGATCTCGACTTCTATTGTGTATAGAAAGTAAATCTTTTCTGTCTTTAGAATTAACAATGGCCTGGGCCCGATCTAAGGTCCATTTTTTATAACCCCTATTCCTTAGTTTGTTACAAATATTGGTTTGTTCCAACAAGAAACCTTGGTTGGTAGTACAGTTTCTTTTTGCCCTAGTAAGTTCACCTACGGGTATTGACGAGATGGTATGTCTGGGATGACTGCTGGTGGCATGGAGAATTGTGTTACCTGAAATAGGTTTATGAAAAGTCTCAGTTTGAATATTTTTGCCCACCAGCCCTGTTAGTGTCAGATCCAAAAAATGGATACTGACCTGATGATGAATATAGGTGAATGACAGATTGAGCAAGTTGGAATTAATAAATTCAAGAAACTTAGGTATGGCAGATACATCACCCTCCCAGATGATCAGGAGGTCGTCGATGTATCTGCCATACCAATGAATGAATTGGGAGAATGGATTATGGACAGAGAATAGGGTGGTCTCCTCCCACCATGCCATAACCAAATTGGCAATGGAGGGGGAAAACTTCGCACCCATAGAGACTCCTCTGGTTTGGAGGAAATAGTGACCATCATAATTAAAATAATTGTGAGTCATCAGAAATGACAAAACCTCAAGCATGAAAGCTTGCAGTTTGTCATCATATGTGCTATATTTCACTGTATGATGTTTTAAAGCTAGACTAGCTATGTAATGGGGTATAGAGGTATAGAGGGCCACCACATCGCAACACAGCCAAGAATGGTTGAGATCCCACATTTTATTATCAAAAATGTGTAAGACATCCTTAGTGTCTCTCAGATGTCCAGGGGTTCGCTGTACAAGAGGCTGTAATAAAAAATCAAGCCACTCAGAGAGTTTCTCTGTGAGTGACCCGATACCCGAGACAATGGGACGCATGGGTGGAGGAATGATACCCTTGTGAGTCTTAGGTAATGCATACAGTATTGGAATAATTGGGTTCTGAACCAACAGGTAATTGTATTGTTTTTGTGTTATGATGCCGTCCTCCAAACCCTCATTGAGTAAATCAGCAAGAAGTTTTTGAAATTTAGAAGTAGGATTGTAATCCAATTTGACATATGTCTCAGTGTCATTCAATAGCTCTGTTAGCTGTTGTACGTACATATTGCGGTCCATTACAGTAACGCTACCGCCTTTGTCCGACATGCGTATCACAATGTCTCTATTGTCTTTCAGAGATTTAATTGCATCTTTTTGATTGATGGTAAGGTTATGTTGTGATTTCATTTTACGGCTGCGACTAGCAATATTATGTAACTCCCTTTCAATGATGGACTGAAATCTATCCATCGAATCAGTTCTAGACTGAACAGGGTAATAAGTGGAGTTGGATGTAGGGAATTGAGTCGCCATCGTATCTAAAGGCAAAGTGTTCTGTTCAGCTAAGTCTACCAGATTTAATAACGTGACTTGTTCATTGAACATAAATGAACGGTAGATGTTAGTGTCTGATAAGACTATATCTGACGAATCAGAAATATTTACTGGGGGTGCTTCAGCATCCCCAAGGAAGTGCCTTTTAATAGTCAGGTTACGAATAAACTTATTAATATCTAACAATGTTTGGAAAATATCAAACTCTTTATTAGGGGCAAAATTTAGACCAAGGGCAAGTACTTCTATATGAGTAGGAGAAAGAGGAATATGAGACAGATTAATAACATCAATGGTGTCCATTAAAGTCTCTGATTGCGTAGGCGGCGTGGTAGTATGGTATCCACAGTTCCTATGCTTCCTGCCCCCCCTCCGCCCCCGTAGGCTTCATTTCTTGCCATTTTAACCACCTCGTTATTCTCCTGGTGTTATCCGTCATTCTGTCGGATCTCTTTGTATGTTGGTGTATTTTCTTCAATAAAGTGGAAACGGAGTTTCCCCCACTTATACCACACATCGCTGGACCTTTCTCTTTTTTGCCACTTTTCTGAAAGCTCAGGACTAACTGGGATAGAAAATACGGGATCCTTCACATTCCGAATCGCTCTGTTTTGGCTGGAGTGTTAGAGGGGTTGGAGTTTTCCTTGGTCTCTATTGCAGACAGAGCAGCAGTGGAAGGTTTTGCCTGCAGCAAGCTGCCTCCCAGCCAGACAAGACAACATAAGTCCCTCCCTTTATCACCAAGCCTATTGTTTACAAGATCTAACCACTAAAGGGGGCATTGTCTGAGGATCTTGTGCCAAAAAGTAAGGTACCCTGGGTTCCATTGGTATGATGGATTAGTGCATGTTCTTAAAATGAACACATGACTTGTCGAATAAATGTTTAGAACTATATTGGTACGACATTTTCTATATTACCCGACCGCCCCCCCCCCCTTCCTTGTCCTTGTAGCGAAACTTACAGATCACTGAATTTCTGACCTCATTCCTATCTCCACTTCAGAGGACAAGAAAATACCCAAGGGGCAAATATTTCTTTGATATTTCACTGTCCCCATTAATGATTTAAAAACATCCTCTGAGTGCTCTGAGGCTTTTGTTTTCAGATGCCACGTTGTGCCAATGCTGTAGATGCACTCGCATATGTCCTGTAAACTCTGGGTCTCATAACATCCTGCCCGAATAGGTTAAAATACTTCTTATTATTCTGAAGTGGTGCGGTTTCTGGGGGGGGGGGGGGGGGGCGCCGACCTTTTTGATCGAATTTCAGACAAGCCCTTTCAGATCAAAGCAGAAGTAGCTGAGATCTTTAAACGTGGTCATTAAGTCATTTACTCAGACAAAATAAGTTTTGCACAATCTCCTGGTCTCACCCAAACTACTGAAGACCAAATTTCTTCAGGAAGAAATTATTTGCATGTATGCCCTGCCTTTTATTAAATAGACTGCCACCCCCAAAGCCCTTACCCACCATTTGAACCATGAAAAGTGTACATAAATTGTACTATAAGACATGGATAGTTATGTCTCTATGAATGGCACAAAAACGAAGATACCAGATCCCAGCACTCTAGACCTCACGAGCACCCCAGTCTTCACTGGCACCCAGACACTTAAGTAGACCCTGGATGGTGACCCCATCCACTCACTGCCAAGGCGGGGGGGGGGAGCCTGTAGCATGGGTAATAAGAGGAGGCCTCCATGTTGGAGACAACCCTTCTCTTCTGGGAGTCTAGGAGGTCTTTCCTTTATGTGGGAGCCTTCTGGACATCCCGGGAGAGAAGGCAACGCTGAGAATTTAATGATGGTCCAATGTTTTGTTTTTTTATTGATGGAATAGATTTCAGCAATATTTTTTATTTTTTCGTTCAATTGTAAGTTTGTGACTGGTTATTAATAAATGCAAGATTAGTAGGTATTCTGGATCCAAAGAATATACTAGTCCGTCTCAATGAACGAAATATCAAAAAGGAGTCAAAGTGTCTTGCAGTCCAGTGTGAAGTTTCCACAGTCAGTGATGGTTTGGGGGCCGTGTCATCTGCTGGTATAGGTCCACTGTGTTATATCAAGTCCAGAGCTTGTGTATATATATATATATATATATATATATATATATACACACACACACACACACACATATATATATATATACACACACAAACAATATAACAATTGAAGAGTAAAAAAAGTATTGGGACACGGGTCAGTTATATAAACCAAAATACTTAAATTAAAATTGTATAATACTTGTGATGCCACCTATTACCTTCTCTCCGCTCCCTGTACAACATTGATATCACCCACATTAACCCGATTCGGCTGCGTCTCTTCCTCCAGTCTTGGCATGAAGTAATTTTGCAGAAGCACAAGCCGCTGATATCAGCTGCTGGAAATAATAGCCGGGGATTAAAATATTGGCTTCTTGTGGATAACATATTTTATAGTCTGTCTCTTTGGATTTATCAGTATAATTTCTGACCCTGCCTGGCTTGCGATGATTATGATATTATTTGAACTGTATTAACTCCTCATTATTGCTGGGGAGTCTCGCAGAACATTGCAGGACAAGTGGATTAATCTTGTCAGATCCAGAGGGAGCACGTATCGGCATCGGAAAAGAAACTGGAGAGAACGAAGATAGTCATGGGCCAACTTAGGGAACACATTTTTTAATCGCATTAAAATCCCCCATATTTTGCGTTAAAATACTAACTCATGTACAGGGGTGTACATAGAGGACAGGTGAGCAGCATAGTAAAAGTCAAAATAGCCGCCCTCCTGTCGCTGGCTCATGCTACTATAGCCCTTAGAAAGGCCCAAAGAGGGGGTCCTCTCTCCAGGAGCCTCATCAATTCGTCAGGGTGGAAAGTGGCTACAAAGAGTATATCTTGTTATGGAGGACCCGGCCTGGTTTTGCATTACATTGCTTTTAATGACAATCGTGCAATGCTCAATTTCCCCTGTGGTGGCGCTGCAGGTAAACTGAACACTTGCTGCTATGATTCTTCCACAGATTACAGCTGATCACTGGAGGCGCTAGCAGTGGGACTCTCTATGAAAAGATTACTGTCGGGAGACCCTGCTAACAAAAAAGGATTGTCCAAAGCAGAGAACCCTTTAAATTAAAGAGGCTCTGTCACCAGATTATCAAATCCCTATCTCCTATTGCATGTGATCGGCGCTGCAATGTAGATAACAGTAACGTTTTTGTTTTTTTTGAAAAACGATCATTTTTGCCCAAGTTATGAGCAATTTTATATTTATGCAAATGAGCTTTTCAATGGACAACTGGGCGTGTTTTCTCGTATTTTCAACTGGGCGTGTATTGTGTTTTTACCAACTGGGCGTGTTTACTTGTTTTACCAACTGGGCGTTGTGAATAGAAGTGTATGACGCTGACGAATCAGCATCATACACTTCTCATCGTTCCCACCCAGCTTCTTTCACAGCAGACACAGCGTGACGTCACCCACAGGTCCCTCAACCTTGTCGTCGGACAAAGATACATCGGCTCCAGGCGTCCAAAAGGTTAATATGCTCGTCTCTAGGGAGTTTGCTATGCTTACCTGCACATGGTGATGATGCTGCAAATTCAACTGTACTCTGATACCTGGAGCCGATGTGTCTTCTCTCTTCCGACGCCAAGTTTGAAGGCCTTTGGGTGACGTCACGCTATGTCTGCAGTGAAAGAAGCTGGCTGGGAAAGAGGACGTCACGCACAGGTCCTTCAACCTTGGCGTCGGAAGAGAAAAGACACATCAGCACCAGGCGTCAGAGAGTAGTACAGGGTATGTGCAGGTAAGCATAGCAAACTCCCTAGAGACGAGCATATTAACCTTTTGGACGCCTGGAGCCGATGTATCTTCTTTGTCCGACGACAAGGTTGAAGGACCTGTGGGTGACGTCACGCTGTGTCTGCTGTGAAAGATGCTGGGTGGGAACGATGAGAAGTGTATGATGCTGTTTTGTCAGCGTCATACACTTCTATTCACAACGCCCAGTTGGTAAAAACACAATACACGCCCCGTTGGTAAAACGAGAAAACACGCCCAGTTGTCCATTGAAAAGCTCATTTGCATAAATATAAAATTGCTCATAACTTGGGCAAAAATGATCGTTTTTAAAAAAAACAAAAAACTTTGCTGTTATCTACATTGCAGCGCCGATCACATTCAATAGGAGATAGGGATTTGATAATCTGGTGACAGAGCCTCTTTAAGTCAGACTCAAAGGTTCAATTTACAGGTTTTTTTTAGATTGAGAACCCTGTAAACTCAAATAGTACTTAATGTAGTAAATTCAAAGCTGGATAAACCTTCACACATTTCAGGTTTACTCCAATTTTATGATTTTTGGAAGCTGTTCTATGAAAGCTTCATGTATTAACTATTGTGGGTTATTGTAGAAAGCTGAAAAGAAAACGTGTACAAACGTGTTATTTCAAAATGCACACGGCTTTCTGACAGATACATCTGAATGGGCATGAATCAAAAAGTTTAGACTTTGGACAATCCCTTTTTGTTAGAAGAAAAAAAACAGCAGATCACAGAGTGTCCCTCTGCAATGATCGCCGGTGATCAGCTATAATTTGTATGGAACAAATGCTTAATTCCCCTGGAATAGGCGGTCTGTGTAATGCAAGGACGTGTTGGGTCCTCCAGAGCTCTTAGTTTCTCAGAGCAAAGACTGCCTACAAAGACACATTACATTATTGCACAAAAACGGGATGGATCTGCAATACCAGACACCGCCTATAGACAGAGTGATGCTGTTTTTTCGTGTTTTTTAAAAAAAAAAAAAAACAACAATTTTCTAATCCTGGAAAACCTCTACCTGTCGTCTTGACTATTAGGGAAACTTACATTGGGGAACATCAACATTCCTTTAAAGGGGTATTCGCAACTCAGACATTTATGGCAAATCTCTAGGACATGCCATAAATGTCCGATAGATGCAGGTCCCAAGTTTGGACCTCTAACTATGTTGAGAGCGGGGTCCCCCGGCCACTGCATCCAGGCAGAGATTGAAGGGTGAGTGGGCTTGGCTGTTTCTGTAACAACTATAGAAATTAATGGAGAGATTCACTCGGACACCTCCCTATTCAATCTCTGCCTGAATGCGACAGGCCCTCACCAGATGGGTTGGGTCACCCCCATTTTTGAGATGGGTGCGGGTCCCAGAGCTAGGACCGTCTGCTATCAGACATTTATGGCATATCCTGTGGATATGCCATAAATGTCTGAGTTGGGGGTACCCCTTAAGTGGATCACACATTATGTTTTATGGATTGTTGTTTTGTTTTTTTTTAGTCCGGTTCATATCTCATGACCATTTTTTCCCATAAAAACAAACAGATTTGGGGGTGTTGAATTGGCAAATATTTTTATGTTGGAGGTACTATCAAAATCTGCTTTTTCCACTTGAGGTAAGGGGGACGGGGATTGGGGGGGGTTCAATAATTTTGCTCCTAATCTTTCTCCGTACCCTCCTCAGAATCCGTTCTTGATATCTTAGTTGAGTAGGAAGAGCATTTCAGGTGAGATGTAAATATCTGCGTCTGAACAAAGTTATTTGTTCAAATGAGATACAGTAACGCAGCTTCAGACAATCATCTTGTCATTTGTGCATTGCCTTTTAGAAGGAATTTATCATTATTTTGTTCCCAATATATTCTTATACTTTGAGATGCAATGGCCCTCATATGAAATATACATAATATAATTCATATGACGACAAATGCCTTACATAAAGAAGCCCCCCGACACCCATGATACACTCATAATACAGTCAAAACTATAAAAGCAGAGTTCGTGTCCCCATACGGTCTTTTGTTCTCTGCTCCATTCTCAAGAACACTTTTTTGCCGCTGTAGCCAAACATCCACCTCTCCGTTCTTCTCTTATGATGGGTTTTAGTAACCAATTTATTGCGGTTTTGCCATTAATGGTTTTACAAAAATCGCTGCAAAACCGCAATAAAACAACGTGTAAATAAGCACGTCATCGGAGAAAAAAACCCCCCCAAAAAAAAACCAATCATGGACGATCATGATTACTCGGGTCACCAAGGACTACTTACCTCCAGTAATAAGTCCTGAGCGTGATTGAACCTCTTTTGGCTGGTGACCTTGGGGCAGATTTGGGTTGTAATTCTCACAATTTCTCCTCTATGGCATCTCTCGTTTCTACCATCGCACATTAATCTGGGATTAGTATTAAAGGAACGCTCCTGGAAAAACTGATACGAGTGTTATGGCTCGGCGATCCAAAAATCGCCCCCAAAAAAAAAAGAGATTTCATGCCCTGCCCCTCAGGCCCTGTACTCGGTATAACATACCGTATAAATTATACCAGGACTGTTCCTTAAATATTATGGACTGATCATTTTAGTGTCTTCCTTAGTCTTACTATGCACACATTATTTACCCATGGTTGGCCCTTTAACTCCTAGAGAAGTTTACTTGGTCATGTCAACTGCAAATCATATTAACCCAAGTCGTATCCAACATTGACCTCCTCCTTCTAAGGTCACAATACTGTTCCATTTATAATGGTCTTTCCTCTCTGTCATAAGCCACAGTCATCCCCAAACCTGACATCACTCACCACTTATTAGAGTAATCACCTGGCCGAGACCTCTTGCCCTGAGGGTGGCAGCTCCTTAACTGCACACTACACGGGCAGGAGACAGACACTGGCTAAGGGCTGCCATCAAGAGAGAAGGTGTAACGCCTGTTCTCAAGGATCAAGTCTTTGTCAATGTGTCACGCCGGCTAAAATAGGTCATTCTTAATATAAGAGCTCAAATAAAAATAGGTCAGGCCTGAACCTATAATGATAGGTGTTGGGCGTCTAAGATCTGTAGAGCTAATAATATACTGGACATGTTATAAAGTAATTGAAAAAATAATGTTATAGATAATGACTGGTATAGTGTACTCAAAAAAGACCATTTACTATAGATTATATACACTGCTGTCCAGAACCATTGATATAAGTCTCCACATACATCACAGTGGGCATGATGGCATAGGAGTTTGTAATGGTTCCTTAGCACCAGGGTCATAGTTGATCCTAACCTGCCCTAGGGGATAAACTGTATGAGTTCCGTATAATATAACCATGGGAGTATATTTTTTTCGGATGACATTCCCATGTAGTGTCATACTGGGGTTCCTTGGGCCCACCGGAGGAGGTTATTCTAAGGACCACCCTCCATCTATACAGAACATGTGCACATCCACTTTAATTGCGTCGTAAACTTTGTTGTGATCATTTCACACCCAGGACATATCAATAAGGTTCAAATAATCCCATAATAAACCCTAGTGGAAAGGGATTGTGTCAAAATTAAGTGGTCTTCTGCTAGACTATTGGGGTCCATTATTGTGTCAGAGCCTGGGCCCACAGAAGGATCCCCTCCTGCATTAGTACATTGGTGGGCAAGTAAGACCCTGTTCTCATCCTCAAGTAACCCAAATACTGTATACACTGTTCAGCCATAACATTAAAACAACCTGTTTAATGGGTAGATCTCCTCGTGCCGTCAAAACAACTCTGACCCGTGGACTCCACAAGACCTCTGAAGGTTCCTGTGGTATCTGGTACCAAAACATTAGCAGCAGATCCTTTGTCTTGTAAGTTACAAGGTGAGGACTCCATGGATCATGGACTTGTTTGTCAAGCACATCCCACAGATGAGCGATCAGATTGTGATCTGGGGAATTTGGAAGCAAAGTCATCACCTTGAACTTTGTCATGTTCCTCAAACCATTCCTGAACAATATTTGCAGTGTGGTGGGGGCATTATCCTGCTGAAAGAGGCCACTGCCACTAGGGAATACCGTTACCATGAAAGGGGGAACTTGGTCTACAGGACCCAAGGTTTAACATGGTGTCGTGGCCAAAGTCGCCATGTAGCCCTAGCCTAAACCACGTGAAGTACAAGAAGGTGCCAGACTGTTTTAATTTTTATCTTCCAAGGGGGATTAAATAAGATGTAATATGAACCTGGTTCACATATGTAAAATTTTGTTTTTTCCAGAATTTAGACTCCAGGGCTCCGGTCATTAAAATGTTCAGGTAGCTAATCCAACATTTCTGCATTATATAGCAGGGATACTGGACCATTGGGTTCCAGATTAAATGGTTTGATTGTGGTATGGATTCAGGGAAAAGCTTTTTAATCAATAGTCAAAGGACTATTGACATTTCAGAACTAGTCATTAATTTGTCTCTTTTCCTATGTAGGTATCCGAGGTGAGACTCCTGGGCAAGGGACTGCTTTCCTTTCGAGTGGTGGGCCTATCCCCATTTTTGGAAGAAAGAAGACAGACAATGTGGGCCAAGATGGTGTTGCACTTTGACCTGAACAGAGATAGAATGGACTAGACGAGGGTAAACACTTGACTTGGTCTGCGGCAAAATAATGCATAATATTTCTACTGCATTAGATTGTAAATTACTCGTGTATTACACTATGGCCAAACATCCAGTTCCAGCCCGGTCCTAAACTGCATTACGTTTTACCTTTTCCTTAATTTTGTCATATAATCCCTTCTATGATCCATTGACAATTTACTGGTAGGTCTTTTGGCTTTCCATAAAATGGATTGAACGATCATAAAAAAAAATATATACTCCTTGCCATACATGGACTAATATCCGGTGAGTGAACCATCCAACGTCCACAAAATGTAACAAGTAGTATATAAAGGGTCAAAAAAATTGCCAAGATTAGCTTATTGCTCACTTAGTAGCACCTTTAATCTACAGTTTTGAAAATGTGCTGTAGATACGGTGCCAGAAAGTTAAACCAGAAATGCACCGAATGTATACTATATGGCTGTAGAGCACTAATGGAACGCTTTTGGCAAAGCTGATATGCTATGTTCTGCCTAGTGTAGGGCCTGAGGGGGCGGAGCATGACACAGGGATTTATAGAACACTAAAGTTCTGTGTCATGCTCCGCCCCCTCAGACCCTACACCTGGTATAACAGTATCCGTTTTGTCTGGAGTGTTCTTTTAAGAAATTATAGAGCATTCATTTTGATAGAAATACCCGAATGTCTTAGTCCCGTACTGGTTTTGGAGACAGGAAAAAGTAATCATAAACCAGCCAAAACCTGAGCTTCCTGCTGACCGGTTATATCTTGCCTCCCCCCGATAAGTTTTCGGCCTCAATGGGCATAGGTTAGTTTGCATTTGTGAAAGCCTGACTTCTTTAATCCATTTTTAATATGCATGGCGCCATATTTTATTCTTATGGTCTATGTTTCTTTGTGATTTTTACGTTTTACATCTAAGACACTTCTTAGATCAAGGAGAATGATTCATTCAATGGTTTAAGTAATATATGTGTTACACTGGGTCGAGGCTATGCACCGGCCTGTTTGAGGTCTGTTAACAATTAAGCAGGTGCTTTTTGATGTGACGGTTTTCTTTTGGTAATTGGATTTATTAATTACATACTCTGAACTTTCTTACAGGAAAATGCATTGGAATTTGAAATCCACATACCATATATCTACATGACTAGGTGGAATTTATAAGCCTTTAGTGCCTTAAAGTTTAAACCTAAACTAAAGAATTGATCAGATAATCGCTTAAAAAGTAATTCCCTAGTATGATTGAAAATGGAGTTTCTAAACCAGAGAACTCTTTTCATAATACCCTGTTCTAGCGTTGGAGGACTCCCCTGTACAGGTCCCTCAACTATTACCCATGGTGAACAGCAGCTACAAAAAGTGTCTCTCGCTTTGGAGGATCACAAATGTTCGTGCGTTACACGGACACTCCATTGATTCTAATGTAAACTGTGTAATGCTGCTTTTCACCTGTGGTGGCGCTGCAGCGGAATCAAATACTTGCTAGGTGTCCTCACAGATTACAGCTGATTGCTGGTGGTGATCAGCTCTTTGTTGGGGGCCCTTCTTAAATACCTACTTTGGACAGCTTTTTATTTGTTTTTGTTTTTTAAAGAACCATCCCCACTAGCCGCAGCACGGCAGCCAAATTTTTTTTCATTACTGATGGATCTACAGGGCAGAATACAATTGTCTTTTTCTAGCCAAAGAACTCCAAACTGAGTGTCACGTTGGGTACGTGGACCCACTGGGCTGTACCGCCTTAACGGTACGGCAGCTGGCCAAAAGGACACAGGTAAAAGTCTATAGTTCGTATATGTGTAGCTGTGGTTGCTTCAGACAGTAGCGAGGCAGGCTCGGGAGGGACTTTGGCAGCAGGCAGACACCAGGCATGGTGTAACAGGACAGGCGTGGAACACAGCACGACTCCAACTCAATACGGTACTTGACCAGGATAGCACGGGATACAGGAACAGGAAACACTGGGAACTAGGAGACCATTTGCAGAGACAAACTAGGGTAATGACAACAACGCTCAGGCAATACAGGGAGGGGCAGAGCTCTTCTTATAGTCCAGGGTCCTCTGGGAGCAATCAGCTCAATCTCACACCTGGCTCCTTAAAGAGGCTCTGTCACCAGATTTTGCAACCCCTATCTGCTATTGCAGCAGATAGGCGCTGCAATGTAGATTACAGTAACGTTTTTATTTTAAAAAAACGAGCATTTTTGGCCAAGTTATGACCATTTTTGTAGTTATGCAAATGAGGCTTGCAAAAGTCCAAGTGGGTGTGTTTAAAAGTAAAAGTCCAAGTGGGTGTGTATTATGTGCGTACATCGGGGCGTTTTTAATACTTTCACTAGCTGGGCGCTCTGATGAGAAGTAACATCCTCTTCTCTTCAGAACGCCCAGCTTGTGACAGTGCAGATCTGTGACGTCACTCACAGGTCCTGCATCGTGACGGCCACATCGGCACCAGAGGCTACAGTTGATTCTGCAGCAGCATCAGCGTTTGCAGGTAAGTCGATCTTACCTGCAAACGCTGATGCTGCTGCAGAATCAACTGTAGCCTCTGCTGCCGATGTGGCCGTCACGATGCAGGACCTGTGAGTGACGTCACAGATCTGCACTGTCACAAGCTGGGCGTTCTGAAGAGAAGAGGATGTTACTTCTCTTCACAGCGCCCAGCTAGTAAAAGTATTAAAAACGCCCCGATGTACGCACCTAATACACGCCCACTTGGACTTTTACTTTTAAACACACCCACTTGGACTTTTGCAAGCCTCATTTGCATAATTACAAAAATGGTCATAACTTGGCCAAAAATGCTCGTTTTTTAAAAATAAAAACGTTACTGTAATCTACATTGCAGCGCCTATCTGCTGCAATAGCAGATAGGGGTTGCAAAATCTGGTGACAGAGCCTCTTTAAGGCTGAACGGAGTTCGCGAGCGCACCCTGGTGGTCACTGTGGAACAGGACGACCGCATGTGCAGACATCTCTGGAGAGAAGGGTGTCGACCGGATGGAAGGAGTTTGTGGTCAGCGACCACGGACGTTACACGGAGTTAATAGAAGATGGTTCCCATTCAGGATCTTCATTAACTAGCCGTAGGGGAGAGCAGCTACAAAGAGTGTCTCTCGCTCTCAGTAGGTGTAACTTTGCTCCAATGGAAAAGATCTGTAACGGACCCTCCAATTAGAGCCATATCTAGATTTTCCTTCACTTGGGGCAAAGATTTCGTTTGCTGCCCCATCCCTGTATCTAAGTGGGCAGTACTGGCCTCCCCATATAGGTCAGAGGGGCTTTTTAAACATCTTCACCCGCCATAGCTACGCCTCTGTTCGCTCTGGAAGAACCGGCATGTCTGCATTATACAAACAACTCATTGACTTCACCAGGAACTGTATAATACGTTGGTTCACTGGCACAAAGAATACACATTTGTCTAGTTTCTCAAATCGAGAGAAGATACATAAGTATTTAAGTTCACGGTTTCTCGAGAGTGGGCGTTAATATCTCACGTGCACATTATAAACTGATGTGAATCTTTTCCCAGACGGAGATGTGCCAGGCAATGAATACTGCGTCTGTAATAGAGCTAAAGCTTTCACGCCTAGAATTGGTGAAATTTATTACATAACTACTGAAGGAACTGCGAAGATCTCTAAACCATCGTTACAAGGTCATAAGATACAAAGGAAGGATCCAGACTCCCACATATATATATATTATGCCGCGCTACCAACACCGTATCCTATAACAGAGGGGAAAGATATTTATAAAGAGGGTAAGATTTGCCATTTATATACCGAAGGGTTTTTGTTCTCGGCATTGCTCCAATACAGCACTATTATTTTCCTACCAAAAACGTACAGGTCTGTGCAAGAAGGCGAAGTTAAACCTGCCGGTGGAACACTAAGAAAGGGGGGGGGGGGGGTAATGTTCTGTTCTTGGAATACCTGGAAAGATTTCAGGGCTCATTCAGACCAGAGTAATACTCATCCGTGTGCTGTCCGTTGAAATAATTGACATCGCACTGACCCATTCATTTCAATGGGGCTATTTGGACATGCGTGAGTTTTCACGCAGTGAGTGTCCGTTCCGTAAAACTCACTGCGTGTCCTATATTGATGTGTTTTTGCGCACCTGGTCACCCATTGAAGTCTATGGGCGCGTTAAAACAACGGACGACATCCGTGTTTCACGCATCAGTTACAAAAAAATGCAGAGAAAATAAAAAATAAAAAGTGCTTGCACGGACGTTAAAAACGCACGCCACACGCAAAGCACACGGATATGAACGGCAGGAAATACGGTGTTTTTTACGCACACAAATTGGACACACTTGTGTGAGTGTAGCCTTATCCCCATTTATTGATGGGGTCCTTTATGTATATTTTTGTGTCCGAGGATCAGATCGCTGCACACTCCAAAAAAAGGAAGACAAAAAATACGTCCCAATGTATTTTGTTGCAACAGCATTGGGATGCGTCATAATCCAAGCATATAGGGAGCAATTTAGACTGAAGCAAGATGTTGCATCAGTTTAGGCCTTAAATGGGTATTCTAGCCAAAAACATTCATACCCTATTCACGGGGTAGTTGATAAATGTTAAATCGGCAGAGGTCCGATCTGATGCTGGGACCCTCACTGATCGCTACAACCGGTGACCCTGGGCCCGCGTCTCCGCCAGATACATGACCTCCGCAAGGAGGAGTTTGACCTTAGACACAATCTTACGTTCCTCCGACCACAATCCAAGAAAACTCCACCTGTCCATTTTACTGGTCGATACCAATACAGACACATTAACATAATGCTCAAGTGAATTTGACCATCTAGGAGGTATGGGATGTCAAAGAAAGATCTTCATGGATCTGTACCCTCAAAGACAACAGACATTCGTTTGATCATAGGGGGGGAAGGAGGTCGGGGGCCATATTGTTTAGAACGCTCAGTAGTTGTCTGTATGTATCAGTGTGGGTGATGAGAAGAGAAAACAATTCTTCCTTGACTGCCAAATGACAAAACACATCAGAGCTGTCATCTCACCCCCCCATCAGTGAAATGAGCTGTCACCGCGCTCTAGGTGCCATCTCTTCCATCACAGCCAAAGAACAGTCTTATCTGAGAAAAGTCTACAAATTATTGTCAGCATTTTACAAGTCGTAATATCTTCAACCCACCCAAACCTCCTTCCTCGTCTCCATCCCCATCAAAAGTCTGCAGCACAAGGGAAGGATGAAGCAAAAATCTGAGTTCACAGTATTCCAGATTAGACAATGTCCGATTATTACAGTGTAAGGAATATCCGCAAGAAAAATCAGTTTGAGGGAATAAACCAAGACCCAAGTATGAAAAAAATGTTTTAAAAAAAAAAACTATCTACCGTTCTTGGTGTCAATCTAAATTTTTTTGTCATTTTGGGCTTCAAAAATGCACTTTATATCGATCATATTAAAGGGGTACTAGAGAGGAAGAAGTCTTGTTAAACTTACATTGAGAGTGGGTGACACCCTGGTACATGGTAGGAGCTACTATAGATATCTACGGGTGCTTCAAGCCTTTTTGTTGACGGAGGCAAAAACTAAAATGGCACCACCCCTCCTTCATGAATTGGAAGTAGGGTGAGTATAGGGATAAACTAAGTTCACACAGGACGGATACGCTGCGTAAAAGCGCACAAATTTTTTTTTCATACTTACCTGTAGCCATGGTGATGTGCCCCTCTGCCATCCTGCAGCCAATCACAGGCTGCAGCGGTCACATGGGATGAAAAAACATCATCCCAGGAGGCCGGCCTGGACAAAGAAGCACAGTATCATTTTTTTTTCCCCCGAGTTGCTATTTTTGCAGCGGAATCTGAGCTTTTCCGCCGCAAAAATGGCAACATCTGCTATTTGTTGCAGGTTTTACCTCCCTGTTGAATTCAATGGGGAAAACCTGCAAGAAAAACAGCGATTACGCAAATACAATTCACATGCTGTGGATTAAAAAAAACACACACCGAAACGCAGGTCAATCTCTGAGTGTTTTTTCTGATTATTTATGCAGCATGTGGATGAAATGTGTTCAAATCTCCTCCACCCTGCAGCTACTGTATTATGCTGCGGATTTTCCACAACGAAATCAGTTGTGGAGAATCCGCTGTATTTACGCTACGTGTAAACCCGGCCTATATCTGCCAAAATTCTGCTTCCTTGCAGTACGGAAGGAGCATTAAAGTTGTTCTCCCCTCTCCTTACAGATGGGGCAACCCTAAAATCTAGAGAACTCTTACTACTAAATATAGTCTACTATTTCCTCCCAAAGAGTTTATTTCGGAGACTGCAGATTTCAGGGGGAAATTTGCTATGTCAAAAACTTACATATACCTCTATGAAAATATCCTACGTCCTTGGAAAGAAACAAAAGTAAATAAATGATCCTATTCCCCTTTTCACTCAACCATTGAAACCATATTATAGCACATTATTTGAAGAAGTTCTTTTATAGTCCATCTACATTTTTTCGAAAAAAAACAAACAAAAAACATGCCTTTGGCATCGGTCATAAAAAAAAGTCAGCGTATGCTTGTTCTGTATAGCTGGGGGTGGGTCCTCCAGAATAATTTCATTTTGGGGGAGCACGAAACCCTTTGGAAAGGAAGGTTTAAAGGAACAGGAAATTCTGCAGATGATTGCTTGAGGGTACAGGAGGCCATGCTGGGGATGGCTCAAGGGGACAGGAAACTATCCTCAAGCCATTCCATGTATAGAGTAAGCGTTGCCTTGTACAACTTGAGGGCACACACCTATGCTGGGGGAGGCATGCGGGCACAAAATTCTGGAATGGCTCATGAGCATGAAATGCAATCACGAGGATGATTTAGGGCACTGGAAGCAGAGCAGGAACAACACGGGTGGAGATAGCTATGCGGAGGATGGCTTGAGGGCACACAAAACCTAATGGAGGAAAGCTCAGGTGAACAAGCATTGCAAGTCATTGAGGGTAGAGGAAGCAGGGGCGGGCATACCATGTAAAACCGCAGAGGGACCCCAGTGGGTAAAGGGGCCCACTAACACTTTGACATGAAATCTAATAAAAAGCAGCTTCTTACTGAGCGAATGACTAGGACTTAAAGGGGTTATGTGGGGACCGAAAATTATTAACAGTGCAGTCACTGCAGTATGTGATCCACTCGCTAATATACATTCCTGTCCCACGTCGCGGAGATTCTGAGAATTTCATAGATTTTTATAGCGCTGTCGGGGGGGGGGGGGGGAATCGGAAGTCTAGTTGCACAGTCTTCCTTGATGATACTAATCTGTGTCATGTGACCGGCCCTGCTGTACTCTATGTACAAGCAGTAGTACATGAATTACATGGAGTACAGCGGGGCGGTCACATGACGAAGATTCGTAGCGTCATCAAAGAAGACTGTGCAACTAGACTTCCGGTAAACGGCAGCGCTATAAAAGTCTATGGAGGGGGGTATGCTGGGGAACAAAAAAAACTGGACAGAATAAAATGCAATACAGAGAATGGCTGGAGGGCCCAAAGCTATACATGGAGTGGATAGCGGGCACAGGAAACTATGCTGAAGAAGGCTAGAGGGAACGCAAAGCTCGGATGACTGACAAGCACGAATCCCTAAGGAGAGGATAGAAGGGAACAGCATGCACGGCAAGTGATCGTTTGAAAGTACGGGGAGGCCATGCTGGGGAAGACTTGAAGGTAGAAGGTATAGTAGGAAAGGCTTGAGGGCAAACAAAGCTGGCACAGCTAAAGAGCAGGGAAAACAGCAATGGCCACATATGGGAGGATTCTTTTATCCCAAATACCTCGATTGTTTTTTTTACGTGTAACATGTAATATACGAGTTATTTTCCAACATAAATCACTGTCAGCTGGAGAAAAAAGAGCAACATCACAGCAGACAGAAGATCAAGAAAAACAGCACGCAGCTCTGGTACGTAGGTAGAACAAGGTGAGGGACAGCTGTCGGTGGATCAGGTACGCTCAGCGTAAATCAGCCCACGATCTGCTCTCCCTAATACTGCTCAAAGGGCGCAGATTGTCGCGGAGAGATTAAAGGGCTGCAGCTAACTTTCATGTTCACTGGGCTGTAGTAAGAAGAGTCACAGTCACATAATTGGGGACCTCACCACCAAGCAGACAACACACGGCTCCAGCCTGGCATCATTAGGATGAATGTCATACGACCTTACATTAACAAGAACATCCAATATTTAGGATGCAACTCAGCCAGTTGATGCACCATTCCTGGCGGATGGGGGGGGGATAAGGCAATTTTAGGCCTAATTTAGGCACTTTAAAAAAAAATAAAAAATCTCTATTCCTGCTTCAGTTTTGTCACCCTCGTCTCCGCGGAAGCCGGTTTGCGCTGGTAATCCTTCACATCTCTGTAACCTTTTCCCCCTGAAGAAAAAAAGATTTTTCAGCCTAATGAATTGAAGCCCGGAGAGGAAGGTGCAGAGGCACAGGGACAGCGAGAGCTTGTCAGCCGTATCTGCCAGGGAGATCTGAAGTCTCTGTGAAGAGCGATCGTGTTCTTCAAAAGAAAGAGCTGCTAATGAGAGCGTTTCCCAGCAAGCGCAGACAGTAAGACACCGGCTTGTTCAGCAAGAAACGCCGCTGCCACGTCTCCCGCAGAGAAGGGCACAGACAGGATTCAGGGGTAGGACCTAGTATAAATTAATACATACAGATGGCTATAGAGTCCAATGGACATGGAAAAGGTGTGGCCAAGACCAGAATTTTAAGTGCCCTCGTTGCCCAGGTCGGATTTCGATGCGTAATTCGCCTTCCATTGACTTCAATAGGAAATCCGCGTCTCGGTGCAGTTGAGCCGGGAAATTTTCTGCGTAGAAAAAGGTGCAGATTTTCACATGCTGATTCACCACACATGAAACGGAATATCCACGGCAGAAATCAGAGGAGAGATTTGGATTTCTGCCATAGATCCGTCAGTAAACACCGATCTGACTTGCCATATCTGAACGTAGCCCAAGGATAAATGCACCAGGGATGGATTTTCTGCTGAAAACTTACCCCACAAATCCGCACCAAATCGTGTGAATTTTGTTGTGGATCTTCCTGCCGATTCTAAAAAGCAGAAAAAAAAAAGGCTGTGTGCTTAAATCCGCAATGAAATGTATTGCTGCAGATTTTAGACTTTCCCACTGAAGTGAAAAAAACCGACATGCCGTGGATTTAAAAATTTGCATCACAAATTCTGCAGCGTATAGATGAGATTTGAGGAGATCTCATCCACTTGACCGCTACTGTATTGAGCTGCAGGTTTTCTTCATTCAAATCAGCACAGAAGATCCGTCCCATGTGCATTTACCCTTAAGTGACCAGAGGGTTTGTATGGCTTCGTGAAAAAATGACTGCTTTCTTTAAAATAAACAGCGCCACTCTCCTTTATAGGCCGTGTCTGGTATTGCCGATGAGTCTTATTCACTTGAACGGCGATGAGCTGCAATACCAGACACAACCTATTAGACAAGAGTGGTGCTATTTTAGGAAGAAAGCAGCCATCTTGTTAATATTGCATACAAGCCCATTAAGCATTTTGTCCATGAAATTTACTTAGAAAATTTTTATTCTTACATTTTAAACCCGAAACATTTTAATATATTTACAGAATTAATTCTACTCCTTGCCCATGTCACAGCTTCCCGGTGAGGACTGTGATGATTCGAAAAATGTTCAGCTATCCTCTGTCCACGGCAGCTTAAAGGGGTTGTCCAGATTAGTAAACACATTTTCATACACATTATTAGGGAATTCTGAGTTAATAGACCTCTGCTTAGGATTCTCATCTTGTGGCCAAAGTGGAGAGCGGTTAGAAAGAGCATTTCTCTCTCTGGAGGACCTGTCCTGCATTACACAGACAACCCATTGATATGAATAGGCACTGTGTAGTACTGAATTTCTCCTGAGGTGGTGCTGCAGGGAAATTGAACACTTACTGCCAGGTTTCCCAACAGTTTATAGCTGATCGCTGGGGATCCCACAAGGGGAGACTTTGTGATCAGTTAATTATGAAGGGACCCTTCTAACAAGTAGGGCTTGTCCAAAGCAGAGAAACCCTTTAAGAGACTATATAATTAGCATTTCGCAGAAAGCCCTAAGTTTTGAGGACAAGGTAAAACAGTCTACGGTTGAGCACCTATTTTTTTTTTATAGGAGGGCAATTCCCTGCATGTCTCCACAGCTGCCTGCCCAGGAGAGAATACTATGCTGGACATACTGCTTGCTCCCACGATATCAGGGTTTCTTATCCAAAGCAAATAACGTAAGATTGCCTAGTCCCCTTTAAAGGAGTAGGTTATTTGTTAGAGAGGCATTAGGATACATAAGTTAAAGAGGCTCTGTCACCAGATTTTGCAACCCCTATCTGCTATTGCAGCAGATCGGCGCTGCAATGTAGATTACAGTAACGTTTTTATTTTTAAAAAACGAGTATTTTTGGCCAAGTTATGACCATTTTTGTATTTATGTAAATGAGGCTTTCTAAAGTCCAAGTGGGCGTGTTTAAAAGTAAAAGTCCAAGTGGGCGTGTTTAAAGTATAAGTCCATCTGGGCGTGTATTATGTGCGTACATCGGGGCGTTTTTACTTCTTTTACTAGCTGGGCGTTCTGACGAGAAGTATCATCCACTTCTCTTCAGAACGCCCAGCTTCTGGCAGTGCAGACACAGCGTGTTCTCGAGAGATCACGCTGTGACGTCACTCACTTCCTGCCCCAGGTCCTGCATCGTGTCGGACGAGCGAGGACACATCGACACCAGAGGCTACAGTTGATTCTGCAGCAGCATCGGCGTTTGCAGGTAAGTCGATGTAGCTACTTACCTGCAAACGCTGATGCTGCTGCAGAATCAACTGTAGCCTCTGGTGCCGATGTGGCCGACACGATGCAGGACCTGGGGCAGGAAGTGAGTGACGTCACAGCGTGATCTCTCGAGAACACGGCTGTGTCTGCACTGCCAGAAGCTGGGTGGTAACGAACAGAAGTGGATGATGCTGATTCATACAGCATCATACACTCCCATTCCTAACGCCCAGCTAGTAAAAGAAGTAAAAACGCCCCGATGTAACACATAATACACGCCCAGTTGTACTTTTACTTTTAAACACGCCCAGTTGTACTTTTGCAAGCCTCATTTGCATAAATACAAAAATGGTCATAACTTGGCCAAAAATGCTCGTTTTTAAAAATAAAAACGTTACTGTAATCTACATTGCAGCGCCTATCTGCTGCAATATCAGATAGGGGCTGCAAAATCTGGTGACAGAGCCTCTTTAAATGTTTTATCAAAGGCTGTATACGCCTTTGCAAACATTTTTTTTTATTGCTCCAATGCATTTAACAAAAAATAAACCACCATTTTAAAGGACCGTATAGATAGATATAAAAAGTCACTTACCATTTTATGTCTCCATGGTTCCAGACTACAAACAAACCCTATGTAGTCAGATCCTGTAGTCATCACCAAGCTTTACTAGAGTCCTGAAAGGGATATCTTCCCAGTTATGTAGGGCAGCAGGTGTCAAATGGTCATGCAATAGGCTAGCAAAGCCAGTGGCAAATTCTGCAACAACTAAAATGCCGGCCATATTGGTAGTCATTCAGCTTGCTGAGACCTAGACGGCCATACATATTACATAACGAACAGCTCTCTCTCTCTCTCCCAACTCACCCATAACTTGGCTGATCCAAGCATGCATGTTTGTTTCAATGGATAGAGTAAGGCTTCCTTTAAAACGTTTTCCAGTATATAACATTGATGGCGTATATCTTTAGGATAGGCCATCAATGTATGATCGGTGGGTGGGGGGGGGGTCTCATCCTGGGGACCCCCACAATGAAGTAACAACGCTGTACAGTGACATGCATACAAATGTGGCTGAGCACGGTACTGCAGCTCAGTCCATTCTAGTGAATAAAACTGAGCACGTTTGAGCTCCAGTATCAGACAGAGCCACACTTGCATGGATGACGCTTTGCCATGTACTTCAGTGAAGAGGCTGTGGCCTTGTACTACTGATCGGTGGGGGTTATGTATATGGGAGCCCCACTGATCATACATTGATTGGGGCCCCCAATCAATTGTCAGAATGTGGAAATTCTGTCGAAATGTGGAAATTCTAGCTACTGCTCTACTTCCATATTATTTACCGCGAGAATTTTCAGTCGTTGTGGGGATATGTGTTTATTTTCCACCGTCCAGAAATGGGGCTGTAGATTGTGAGGTTGTCGGATGATGTGTCGCTGCTTTAGACAAAATACCCTGGCAGTCTAATAATAATTTCTGGAGATTTTAACCAGGTAGCGGTTAGTTCTATATTGCCAAAATATGAACAGTACATAAAGTGCCCGAGGGGTGAATAAATTGGATCTTCTTATGTTTGCTCATGTAGGAGGGGCTTCTACTTCAGTGGCATTACCTCCTCTTGTTAGATCGGATCATAATTTGGTTCTGTTATGCCCGACATAAACCGCTGGTTTTGAGAAATAAAATTAAAACAAAGAATGTTCAGATTTGGAGTAGAGAAGTGGAGGATAAACTCCAAGCGCGTTTCGAATCAACAGAGTGGGACTTACTGTTAAATTCGGAGCGGGGGAATATTAATGATGCCGTAGATGTGATAACAGAATATATTAAAATTCTGCACTGATAATATTGTAATCAATATATAGACTCCAAACTGATTTGTAACAAGGGCTGGGAACTGTTTAAACCACAACCGTCCCCCCATATCATCTAGGCAGCTCCATGATAATCCATATACCACAAAGAAACCAATCAGAGCTTTTATCGCCAATGTATATATAAAAGTTAAAATCTTTATTACACAAACACTGTACATAGTTAAAATAACATAAAGACACAACTCTAGTATAACAAGCGGAGACCGCACCAAGTATTGTTACTACCTATCATCCAAGGGTAGCTACATGACTATTTCAGTCTACATCCCCCTGAGGAAGCACTACGTGGCGAAACGCGCGTCGGGGTTCATGCAGCGGAGCAGACACCACCTGTCTATATCTATTTGATTCTACCTATGGGTAAGCCTGTGTCTTAGCAGTCTTGTCTTGATTCAATCACGATCTACTATGATATGTATTGCACCCTTCCCTACTCATAACCATTTACCTATGGAGACATTGTTCTCTCTTCTTTCTTACTTCTGAGTAATGGTGTATTACTGTTAAGCATCTGATTCAGAGTTAACATATTTAAATAGTCATGTAGCTACCCTTGGATGTTAGGTAGTAACAATACTTGGTGCGGTCTCCGCTTGTTATACTAGAGTTGTGTCTTTATGTTATTTTAACTATGTACAGTGTTTGTGTAATAAAGATTTAAACTTTTATATATACATTGGCGATAAAGGCTCTTATTTGTTTCTTTGTGGTATACTGATAATATTGTACCCACTAAAAAAAAGTGAAGTGCTACCCGAATAATAAACCATAGATTAGTAAGGAAATAAAGGAGGTATTGAATAGGAAAAAATATGCTTTTAAATTACACGATGAAGTGATTAGGAATGTTCAGAAGGAATTAAAATTGAAACTCAGAAAGTAGGGAGTCGTATAGAAAGAAATTGGAGAAAACGTTGTCAGCTAACGATCTGAGAGAGGTACGGGCTGGTATGAAGAAAATCACGGGACTGAAATCTAAGTGTAGCAATGCGGAGGGTAACATTGAACGTGCAAATTAATTAAATGTCTATGTTAGATTTAATGAGGGACGTGAGGAAGAGTGCAGAATAGTACAGGGGCCCGTAACTGGAACGTCGGGAGGTGATTGGTTTGGAAATGTAGGGGGTTACACTGCCGCTAGTAGGTGACCCAAGAGAGGTTGTCAGAGAATTAAGAGGATTGTGTGTTAATAAGGTGGCGGGACCAGATGGAATCGGCACACGGGTCTTGAAAATATGTGCCAGCCAGTTGGGAGATGTATTATCTAAATAATTTGAGAATTGATGAAGATTTTACCTTTATTGTGGAAAACTTCTTGGATTGTGCCAGTGCCGAAAAAGAGTAATCTGGGGGAATTAAAGGATTATCGTTCCACGTTATGAAGGTCTTTGAGCGTTTGGTTCCGTCGCACCTGTCTACAGTGGTGGGCGAGCATCTTGATCCATTACAATTTGCTTATCGTCGAGATCTGGGGGTTGTGGACGCAGTGATTTACCTTCTGCAGCGAGTGTATTCCCATTTAGAGGGGCAGGGAAATGGTCAGGATAAGGCCCCATGCACACGACCGTGTTTTTGCGTCCGCAATTCCCCCGCAAATCCACGGGAGAATTGCGGACCCATTCATTTCTATGGGCCCATACACACTATCCGTGTTTTCACGGGTCTCCGCATGTCCGCAAATCCGTGCCGCAGAAACTCAGGACATGTCTTATTACGGGCCGCAAATTGGATGCGGACATGCCCATAGAAGTCAATGGGCCCGTGGAAATTGCGGATACACCTCCGTGTGTCATCCGCAGTTTGCGGATTTGCGGAAATGTTGCTAGGCGACCACCGGGAATGAGTTCTGTCGTCATCCTGTTTTACCTAGGCTTTTTATTTTTCATCCGCATTTTGCAGATTACATACGGATGAACTGCGGAGGACATTTCACGGAACACGGTCCTGGAATTTGCGGACCAGAAAAACACTACGGTCGTGTGCATGAGGCCTAACATTCTTGGACTTTTCAAGTGCTTTTAATATGATTCAACCAGGTGTGTTGCGAGACAAAATGATGTTATGGGGGGTTTGGATCATATGATTGTTGAGTGGGTATTTAGTTATAGAACTTTTAGGCCACAAAGTGTTCGTTTAGGGTCATGTATGTCAGAAACCCTTCTAAGTCACGTGGGAGCACCGCAAGGCACTGTTTTAGCGCAGTTTCTTTTTTTTATTATATACTTCGGATTATAGAAAGAATTCAACTACATGACACTTACAAAAATACTCGGATGATTCGGTGGCGGTTGGGTGTATTGTAAAAGGTGACGATCACGAGTACAGGGAGCGAAGTTCTGCGCTTGGTCGAAGGGAAATTGTTCAGTGCTGAATGTAGGGAAAACAAAAGAGATGATAATGGATTTCTGTAAAAGGGAAAAGGAACCGGAGAGGACTCAAATTAGTGGTCAAATGGTGTCAAGAGTAGCTGGTTATAAATACTTGGGAGTGTACCTGGACCATAAATTGGACTGGAGGCGAAATTGTGATGTGTTCTACAAAAAGGGATGTAGCCGTCTGTAGTTTTTGCGCCAATTGAGATCTTTTAATGTGTGCACAACTACGTTACCGATGTTTTATAAATCGGTTGTGGAAAGTGCTTGCGGTGGCGTGCTGGTATGGCAATGTGAGTTTATGGATATTAATAAATTAAACAAGTTAATCAAGAAGGCAAGTAGTGTTATTGGACGCAAAGTGGATCCAGTTAGTGTGTTGGCGGATAAACTGATGATTTTAAAAAAAGTTTAGGAAAATAATCTTGTCCGGAACATCCACTGTTTAAGGGCGGATTTACAGGAGCGTGTATTACATCCGTGCAACGTGCGTGACTCGCGCAACAGAAGTCAAAATTATGATTGAAAATAGAAAAAGCACCACGTGCTTTTCTGTTTACAAACATACAGTGTCATAATGACGGCGGCTGCGCGAAAATCACGCAGCCGCGCGTCATATGCTGCTGACACACGGAGCTGTTAAGTGCCTTTTGCGCACGCAAAACTCCGCTTTTTTTGTGCACGCAAAACGCACACGCTAGTGTAAATCCGGCCTAAGTTCGTGAATGCTCAGCGGAGTACATTCAGTAAACGATACAATCAATTGAGGTGTTCCAAAGATAGATACAGAAAGTATTTTTTGCCCGCTGCTATATTTCTATTTAATGGTAGTTTACAATAAGGCGTTTGGATTTGTGATGTGATCTTAATTGTATTTTTTTTTTATGGAACTAAAGGGCCAGTCCACACCGAGTTTGACACGGAAAACGCGCCAAAAAACAGTCGATTTCAAATGGGAGGCGGAGGCGTTTTTTTCCCCGCAAGGGGAAAATAGGGCTCGCGGGAAAAAGGGACATGCCCCATCTTCGGGCGTTTACGCTTCTAACCTCCCACTGACATCAATGGGAGGCAGAGAAAGCGTATATGGCGGCGTTTTTTGCCTGCCGCGCTCAATGGCCGTGGGTAAAAAACGCAGCGAAAAATCGGCGTGCAGGCAGAGCAAAATCTGCCTCAAAATTCCAAACGGAATTTTGAGGCAGATTTTCTGCCTGCAAAAAACTCTGTGTGAACCCGGCCTAAACGTGTTGTATTTTATGTATGACAAGTGTTCATTTTATTGTTTTTAACTTTTTTTCGGAGCAATTCGAGGATCAATAAAGTCTATCTTATCTATCCTAAGAATAGGCCATCAATGTTATATTCTAGAAAACTATTTCAATAATCAGCTCTTCTCTAAAATTAGCAGGTTCGGCCAATTTTCATATATGTGGAAAGTTTAAGAGACTATGAATAGAATTACAGTAGGGAAACTTTTATATATACTGAATATTTTTTTTTAAAAATTCAATTGTTTTGACAGGCCAAAAAATCCTCCCAAGCGCAACCTAATCTTATGAAAATGTAAAAATGTGTGAATATTTTTGTTTGGGTCTTAATTATGAAAATATATTAAGCTCCCAGGATAATATGCAACACTCCTGTTACCACCAAGGGACAGAGCACATGAACCAACAGCTTGTATAGGGACAATGAGCAGGTGATTAATGGGGCCGAGTGGACCTACCCCCCAAAAAGGCACATCATCCTCATAGCAGGAATCTTCAGCAGGCAGTAATACATCACCTGGATTTACCGCCACTCATTTTTTCTGGTCGTAGCAAATACAGCACAATCCTGTCCCCCAACTCCGGTCCGAATTAAGACCTGATGTAACTTGCAGAGTAGTAGACCTTATAGTGGTCAGTTATAGACTTCGATACTTACGTTAGTACCTCTTTAATAATCTGTGCCTAGTAATGCGGGAGATCTACAAGAATCAAAGCCGGGCACTGGTGGGTATATACACCGAAAGGGTACAAGTAGAGTTAAGCTGACCAGAGACTTTAAACAATTTTGACTTTGTGCCTTTTATGTTTTTAATTATTATTAAAAAAACAAAAACCTACATCTGTAGATAAACGGACACTACAGGGAAGAACGACGCCTCATGCACATGACCGTTGTGCCACTCGGGCTGTTTTTTGACGGCATCCGAGTGGCACCCGATAGTCTTCACGGACCCATTCACTTTATCGGGATTCATGAAAAATGGTCAGAGTCTTCGATCCGAGGAAAGATAGAACATGTCCTATCTTTCATCAGATCACGGACGGGACTCGGACGTGTGCATGAGGCGTTAGAAACATAATACAATTGACATTGGGGGAGATTTACTGTGCCAGAACGATAACAAATAGTGGCAAAAAAATAGAGTATTTGCCATGTGCAAAATTTATGGTGTTTTAGACACTTTTTACGTCTAACTAGAAAAGGGAGCACAACTAAGAAGAGACTTAAAATGTGCCAAATGTAGTGTGAGTGAGTGAGTGAGTGAGTGAGTGTGTCATGAGGAAAAGTATCCAACATATCAAGCTATATTTGTCAGGTCGGGTGTACCATGTTGATCAATTTGGCACAATTTTTTATAACATTTTCCCCACTTCGTGGTAAGCCCAAAAGACCAAGATCCACATTCAAAATAAAGGAGGATCTGAAGGAGTTAAAAAACTTTGCTCTCTTGCAAACGTTGACTATCTTGGTGTCTGCTACCTTTTCAGAGGATTGCTGATAATCGGTGAACACTATCCTTGTGTTCAAAGTTCCCTTCTACTCGTTCATGCCATCTGCCCAGTATGCCGCCTTGTGCCTGTCAATCATTGCCCTTGATGTGCCCATTTGAACAGGAATTCTGATCAGAAGGTTTGTCTTTCTGGTAACTGGCAGAAGGGACGATGATGGAAGCGTTATCTTGTAAACCTCCTGAAAAATGAAAAGCAGATAGCTGTTGTGACGAGGGTTACCGTCGCCTGCATCAGTCGCCCCCATTCTGCCAGATGTCTCAGCGGAGACCAATTATCGAGGCTCAACAGGCCAGCAAACAAGCCAGTATCTTGTGGGCCAAAGATGTGAATAACTCCATCAGAAGGCTGGAACAAGAAGCCAATTAAAACAAGGCATCTGGTCATGTAACGACGGCGGGGTGACATCTGACAAGTCACTGGTGAACAAAGAGCAACTCCCGCGATCTCTATTTAACCTGTTAAACGCAGGTTTCGAACACACTTCATATGCGATAGGTGCCCCTCTACCCCCAAAAAAATAATACTCGAGACACAGAAAATTCCGTTGGTGTCACAGGGTTTACTGGCGCAATGCTCTGCAGATTCAACAATTGTTACATGGATAGAGAGAGTCATGCCCTAAAGGTCACAATGGGTTATTGGAATGATGCTTTGCACAGCACCGCGAAAAAAAAAAAAGTGTTACACATAAGAGCAAACCAACCAAGCATTACAGATTACTGGAGCGGCTCGGCTCTGTAATTCTTATAATGTTACAGCGGGGGACTGGAGTGATGCTCTGCGGTTTTGACTGATACAGGGGATGGTGTGTACAAGGTACTGACGCAGTGTTCGCCAGTACTCGCTAATACAGAATACATCGGAATATGCTCGGCCGTTGAGATTAATGATCAAACAGGACTAAAAGCGAGGCTCTACAATAGTTAGTAGTGATGAAGCTAGTACTGTGGCCAATGCTTAGCAGTAATGTAAAATAAAGCCGTGGGAGCGCTGGTATGTGGCAGATATGTGGGCACTGATCAGCGGGTGCTTTAGCGGCCTCCACTGGAGGTGAGGATGACAGAACGAGAAGGGAACAGCTTTAGGTAACCGGTCCCCACTATC
Source organism: Rhinoderma darwinii (assembly GCF_050947455.1). NCBI lineage: Eukaryota > Metazoa > Chordata > Amphibia > Anura > Rhinodermatidae > Rhinoderma > Rhinoderma darwinii. Next base: position 61,268,131 of record NC_134695.1, on the reverse strand, counting down.
TTGATATGTGCATCCTGCCATCCAGCGCTCACAAGCGCCCCTTGTGCCCATCGCAGGCAGTGAAGATGGGCAGACGTAGCACAGGCTGAACGAATTTAAAAACCCCCCAAAAAATAAAAAAAGTAGGGATGGCTACCAGCAGCATCTTAATGCAATAAACTCAAATGTTTGCTTTAGTATTTGTCATGCAAGAGCTTTAATAGGAAACCCGGCCCCTCCTGTAACATTCACGTTTAATACTGTCAATATCTATTTGCAGCTCAAGAGACAAGCACTTGCCAAGAGTGTGCTTAGTGGGTATAAGCGTCTGATTGAGCTTGCCCAAGTGTCAGACATACGAGGAACTAGTTAAACGTGGCAGCCGTTGACGTTAACCTTAGGTCGCTGCCAAATCGGGTGGTCGGACCGGTCAGCGGCAGGGCAAGGGTTAACGCCAGAACTGCGCTAACTGGCATTTGGCAAGGAGGATGTGGGCTGACAAATTCAAACAAGGCGCAAGGGCGAGGGGGGAGATGTGGGCACACTTCATCCAATATAATCAGACACACACATTGCAGACTGATCGCATACAAAAAGGGGCACAGGAGCTGGTTTAGAACTGCAGGAGACACGGGTCACATTTGCAAAAATAGTTTAAAAAAAACGAAAAAAAAATAAATGAAAATAAGCAGGTCTGAGAAGTGTAACCGCAGCATCGTTGTGAACCTATTTGGCAAACCACAAAAATCGGCCTAGTGAAGGGGCCAATAATGGGGTTCGTGACCACGGCAAGAGAATGACTTGAGTACTTACTGGACGTCTCTGCGGCGTCATTGCCGGTGTGCGTGGTGGAGCAATCAGATGGTCAGCTGATCACAGAATGAGCAGCGTGACCTCACGGCGTCATATAAGGTGCCGAGCACCCGGACGCACGTGCCTGGTACGGAGGAGAGGCTATTTACAGGCCCCAGGCGTCCCTGTAGTGCATGCATCCCCCTCCTTGAACTTCAGTCAAAGCAAGAAGGGCAGTAACAGTCTCATAGCAGCTCCTCGCAGAAGACAGGGGGGGAGAGATTAGTGCTATTTCCCCTGCCATGATCAATAAACCTTTGGAAACCAATAAAAATTAAAATAGGGACTTGATGGATTCTACTCATCTTGAAGTTCATCTTCAAGGGCGAAAAGGGAAAAAGTACAAGACTAGAACCCTTCATAAAAGGGCGTTCGAGAGACGTCTCCTCTTTGCTAAACAAAGAAGATTTGGGAAGAGAAGGGGCAGTGTGAGAAAGGCCAGCTGCAATTTTATACTTCTCATCCTAAGCTCTGCGCCCCCCTCCACTCACCGGAGGGTCAGGTCTCAAATAGGATTCCTCTCCAAGTCTATAGCACCATAGTCCACAGCTTGAGAGTCCCCACCGTGAGCAAGGTGTGGGAATCAGTCTGTCCTTACAGCGGTACCAGGTTGGCATTGCCACGTCTCTACCTCTCCACGCCAGGAAGGATGCCGCTGCTCGGACGCTGCATGCCAAGCTCTTCAGAATTGTTGTTTGTGAACGGCACGGGCTCCGTGAGCAGGGGCCGGCTTGTCAGCTGGGGAGAAAGACGTCGGTCCAGCTCGGCTACAGTTTCTCTAGAAGTGGAGGGTTGCGGAGAGCGTGGGGTTGGGTTGCGGGAAGAAGGGTCGGTGGATGTTTGCGAGCTACGGTGTATTCGGTGGCTCACGATGATATTATTGCCGAAACCTCCCATCGATGCCATAGTGGTGCTCTGCTCCCTCTGGACCACTGCCGTCATCCCTCCTTCTGCCATAAGTCGTTGGATTCTGCTCAGAGCGTCCTCCTGACCCTCTCCTGTCGGACATGAAGGGGCACAGTGTGAGGGAAGAGAAGGGCTGTAGCATAATAGAGAGAGAAGCATAAAAAGGGCCGGTATAAGAGGTTATATTCTGAAGACAACATGTAACAGGTTGGGGGAAATTACTCGTCGGGTATTACTAAAACTGTACATGTAAAATAGGGCCGGGAGGTCACCAGTAAATGTAAATCTATGAGGTGTCAGGTTAACAAGGTCTTCATCATTATAGTTTCTGGGAAAGGTGGGTGAAAACCAAGATCTCTGCTAAAGAAGTGGTCATCCAGCTTTCCAAGACTCCTGAAAGGCAGCTCTGCCTATATATGCAGTCCTATATAAACAGATTTATCATTCAGGAGTCTTTAAAAAAAAAAGCGGTGTGAAATCCCTTGGGGGAGCAGTAAAAGTAGCATTAGTTGATATCCAGCTTTCCCAGAAACAAATAACAAAAAAAAGGTGGAATAAAATTCCTAAAGAGGACCGGTCACCCTCCTGACATGTCTAGTATAACTATGCTGGAGAAGCTTTTTTTTTTTTTTTTTTTTTAAACTCCGCATTGTGCAATTCCTCTGTTGTTCCTACTGGAAATGTATGAATTGGCAGCTGGGTGTTACAATTCCACTGTTAGCACTGATTGGACAGTCAGACTGTGTAGGGACACACCCCATTAACCAGGGGAATGGTAGCACCCAATTGTCAATGTATTCCTACATTTCCAAGAGGAATAACTGAGGACCGGCACAATGCAGAGTTCTAAGGGGAAAAAAATGCTCCAGAATTTTTATTTCACGGGGAATACAATTATTTACTAAAACAGACATGTCAGGAGAGGCGACAGCTCCCACATGACATATTGAGATCTTCTATTTACTGGTGATTTCTTTTTATATTACATTTTTTCTTCATTTTAGGAGGGGAACTGCTTTTTACGTTACCCAATTATCTCACCTGAGCCGGACCCCTCGGCAGACTCCAGATTTCCTTCTTGAGACTCTGCTGCGGTTCCTGCGCCCTCAGAACTGGACTGTGCCGCTTGCTCGTTACTGGAGCCGGCTGGAAAAGACCAAATAAAAATAGAAGGGATCACAGACTGCGCCGCACATCAAACTCTGCTGACTTTACAGAGCAGCGATGAGTAAGTGTTGGCTGGCACTTAGACTTTATCTATGCTCAGCGTGACCAATCAAGTTACAATGGCCTCCGTGTAAAACACTTTCAACATACAATGCTGCAGACCGGGCCAATTTTCGGTGCATGTGATTGGCTGAAAAATCTACTTAAAGGGTTACTAACATCTAAAAAAAAAAAAAAAGGTGGCATATCGCTAGCATATGCCATCACTTAATGACCGGTCCAACCACTGGGACTCCCACCGATCCTGAAAATAAGGGCCCACAACACCCCTTCATTGTTTTTCCCCGTGCACCTGCTCATAGCAGGTATAGATTTGCTTTTCTGTCGCATCAACAGCCAAAAAGGACTCCAAATATATTAAGAAGTGCACACCTCAATATATTTGGCAAATTTACCGCCGGCGTAAATCAGTTTAAGACTGGCGTTTGAAACGGGACTTAAAATATTCCCCCATTACTTACATCCAGATGCGGCCAACCGATACAGACCTAATACTTCTTACAGTTGACTGGTTGCTACAACTGAATCTAAACCAGACAATCCTCTGTGAGCCAAGGCTGATACCTTAAATTAAATCCACACTGATACATTGTAGCAAATTATAAAGGAAGAAAAGAGATTTGCGCTGATGTAATTCGCTCACAGAGGGTGGTCTAGACTGAATATAATTGTAGCAAACCATCAGCTGTGAGAAGTATTCTTCTGTACAGGTCACCTAGATTGTCTATGGTTAGTAAATATGAAAGGTTGTAGGGGTGGTCTCATCTTGACAGCCCCTGTCCGCATTCCCTATTAGGGCATTTGGACATCTACGACACAGATCGGAAAGACCCCGCTCTGGCAGACCCGTCCATGCATATCATTTGAATAGAAGTCATGGAATACTACTTTTGCCCCACAAGGAAAATGCCCGCTGGTCTGGCTCCTGGAACCCCTGGCGACCAGCAACTATCGCCAGGGGTGCTAGGAGCCAGACCCATGGGCAATCAACGAATGGATAAGATGGCTGTCTTGTGAGAGGGGCCGTCTTTCTTACCTTCAGCACTTGGTACAGCAGGCCGGGTCTCCGGTACCTCTCGTTCAGTTTGTGTCTCTGCATTCTGTAACTGTGGGGCAGGGGTCTGCGTGCCCTGTGATGTCACAGAGGTGCTCGGATTTCGAGGTTGGAGGCCAATGGCATTCATTAGACCCATTTCTCGGTCTGATCTCCAGGAGGCACGACTGGTCCTGAGAAGTGAAGATGAAATTCAACTTTTAACCCTTTATTTCTTGACAAACTGTTTTATCTTACCAAAATTTTGGCCCTAAAAATCCAGGTCTATGTTTGTAGGCTGGCCGTGCACAGTAATGTGAACGAACCATTAGCTAGTGTTATATGTAATATAAATATATAATATAAATATATTATATATACAAAAAAAAACAGCCACCGAAGTGACTGTCCACCATTTAAATAGAGCAAAATTCTGTGCTGATTAATTTATATCTTTACAAAATCATTTTTTTCCGATAAAGAGCTTCAATCCCTGCATAGAAAGTGATAAAATTCTGTCTGCCTGCAGCCACCACTAGGGGGAGCTTATTGCATTCTATTTATACATTTAACTCAATAATAAAACATAACGACATAACGCAGTAAGCTCCCCCTAGTGGTGACTGCAGGTGTATCAAAAGAAGAATGGAGGTCTGACCACCTATAAAGCTACTGTACGTCACTTTTGCCTAGAAGTAGTATGAAGTGCGCTCTATAATCCGTGGGTGTCGGCTGTATATTACAGACCACACCTCGCTGCAACGGCCGGGATCGGAGAGAACTCCAATCCCATACCGCGGCATTAGTCCGTTGGAATAGTTTTGTACTTTTACAGACAGGCAATACCAATTCTGGTAATTTTTCGAATATAACGTTAAATAACTCTTACGGTAAACGCCGTGTAAAATAAAAACAGAAAACATACACCAGAATTTATGTTTTTAATAAAAAGTAATGAAAGTCACATGTACCCCAAAATGGTACCAATACATACTGCAACCGTCCCACAAATAAAAGCCCCGACAAGGCTCAATCAATGGAAAAAGAAGAAAAGTCACGGGTCTCAGCATAGGACGACACCAAACAAATTTCATTTTTAAAATTAGTTGTTTTTTTTTATTTGTAAAAGTAGTAAAACATAAAAAAACAAAAAAAGACTTCTAAATCTAAAACCTATTGACCTACAGAATAAAGTTAACAAGTTGTTTTTGCCGTACAGTGAACGCGTTAAAGAACGAAACCCAAAAAAACAATGGAGGAATCAGTTTTTTTTACCCCATTTCCCACCAATAATTTTTTTGCCATTTCCCAGTACATTGGATGGTTTATTTAATAGTGCCATTAAAAATAATCAAGCCCGCATGCGGCTAGGCCAACGGAAAAATAAAAAAGGTACGGCTTTTGTATTGATGGGGGGGGGAGGAAAAAAAATAAATGAAAAACTGACGGCAAGGGGTTAAAGATGTGGGATCTAAAACCAACATGGGGTTAATAGACGTTCACTTTGTGTTTTACATCCCATAATGCCCAGCACAGAGCCATAAATCATCTCTCATAAGGCCGGCATCTACGTCATCACGCCACATTTTCTTACCCAGGTCTCTCAGTGGTCCGAGTAGTGTTATGCTGGAGAATAGCCTCATTCATTTGCTCCCAAAACTGGTCACAGACATTGTCGAATGCCCTGAAAACAAACAATATTCATGGATTTTAGTGACCGTATAAAAAAAAAATCTAGCAAAAAAATTTGAAAAAACAAATCCAAAACGCATAAGCAATACCTAGACATAATGCTAACGATATGGGTATCACATGTGTACGTAAAAAAATATAATCTTTATAACGAGATATGATCATTTACATTAACAGACCTAAAGCTGCACAACTGAGATTCTGATGACATTCCTGTTCCGACTTCAATCATGTGTAGTGTTGTCATGGGGATTTTGTATGGTTACACATCACCAAATAGACACTCACAGCTGCTTCATTCAAAGTGGATAGGACGTACATATTGATGTATTTGGCAATTTAGATCCACACAAGGTCACCATGATAACACTGTACTTGCCGGAAGTGAAAAAATAGACATGTTCAGTAGTGCAGCCTCAGGCTTCGGGCCTGAAACTTCAATTTATCATATCTCTACATAGAAGAAAGCTATCCTAAAACGGTTTTCACATTTTTAATGTACACTAAAGGACCTTTATATAAATTTCCTTTTGGCAGGTCTCTCTAACCCATACAATTATAGCATAATGCAAGAATCCGCAAAGCAGGCCATACAAGTCCTAAAAATAGATCTGCAAGAGGGAAGAATATATATTCAGCACTTTAACGGCTTACAAAAGCTCTTTATGATGATACGTCTCAGGAAAATAAGAAGAAGAGCGATCGTAGAGAGGTTCTAAGGACTGTTAGATGTCTCTACAATGATAAGGTGGATACGTTTACGGCTGAAATAATAGACCGTACTCTTGTGAACAAAGACTGAAGTCGCACAATGTCCTCCATTGCCCTATCTATAGTACACGTTAAATCTCTGTACTAGTCACATGCAGCAACAGCCTGATGTACGTCGTCCTCTCATCTGCTCGGCGAATCGCTGTATTTTCCCTACAATAACGCATTGTTTAGTCGGTACATGGCCTTTCCGTACGAGCCCGTACTTTGAACAAAGCGTATACTCTGCTGGTTGCTAAGCAACGGCCCCGATGCCAAATAGAGTTGTGATTAAAGAGTAAGATTTTGGCAAGCCTTCGTCTTCCACATCTGATCAAGTTACAATTATACATCAAATCCCGGTTGACTCATTTAACACAATTAAGAAATGAAACTGCGGTACGCTCCGAGTCCCAGCGCTCTGCCTAGTCCGTTAAAGGGACAGTAAACCTAGAAACGAATAAGAGGAAAATAATCATGTCAGTCTACAAGCTCCTTGAAGGAAACTGGCGAAGGCTGAAATGTGCCCATCTCCTCCACGTCCACTCCATATTAACGTGTAACTAAACTTCTAAAAAACGTATCACAGGTCATAGTAACGTCAGAAGTTTTGATCAGTGGGAGTCCGAGCACCGAGACCCCCACCGATCGCTAAAATGTTGCGGCAGAAGCGCTCGGGTGAGCACTGTGCCTCTTAGTTTCTGATCAGTTTTTCTCTAATCGGTTTACAGGCTCAATGGAAAGTCTACGAGCCTGTACACCGCTCGCTCGGCTTTCCGAGGAAAGTCGTTCAGGAACGAAGAGACACAGCGGTCACCCGAGCGCTTCTCCGGCTTCGTTTCAGCGATCGGTGGGGGTCTCAATGGGTTGACCCCTACCGATCAAAACTTTTTAAAAGTTTAGCTAGAAAGGAGAGTCTTATATTGCCGATAAGGAAGTGGCGGGAGGTTTCTACAGCAGCAAGCTGCCACACATCCTGATATGATGCATCATAAGATTTCACATGCAGAAGCTTAGGAGGGGAAGAAATACCAGATGGATATCTCTGGTTAGGAGTCCTTGGAGGGCGGGTGCCCAAACTTATTTGGCCCCCTGTGCAGAACCTAATTGCCCCCTATAGAGGAACAACATGGTTAGCAAGGAAAGGTTGGGAAATTGGCCTGAGGGTCATGAAAAGAGTGAAAAGGAGGAAACCGACGACAGACCCTTCTGTCCTTGGTGGCAAAACCTGGCACCATAATTGGGTGCGTATGCGAACGCGTACAGCCCTAAACATTCTAGACACATACAGACCGACTATGGAGTGATTTAAAAATCATACAAGCACAAGGATTGGGATAACCCAGTGATTACCCCCTCCCCACCGCAGATGTGCTGTGCATCTATCCCAATGCATTCTTTGCACCAAATCACTTTATGTTTTCGGTGACCGACTTCACTTGAAGCCACATGGGGAAAACACAGCAACGGATCTGAACGATCAATAACCGCAGGAAGCGATAAGCGAATGGTGCTAAAATGATGAAACCTGATGTAGAAGAAATCACACAAACATCATGATATTAAATGGACATATGCGGCTTATTAGTGGCTAGGCCTCTGCAAGTCTCTTGGGGAGTCCATATAAAGTCTCTGAAGAAATAGCCAATATCAGAGACGTACGAAATCAGTGCTGACCGCCCAATGTTTTGATAGGAGAGGGAGGAAGACGTTATAGACATCATAAATAGCCATTTATAAAGCAGCCCGGAATTAATGAGAGGATGCACGGGAGACACCAGTCTCTTAAAGGAATACTCCAGTCAGTAGTCTTGTACCTGCATCGGATAGGCTGGACTAGACAGACTTCGCTTCCCAACCTTACCATGCAATTATCTATAGTGTCTACATAGTATCCAATAGTCATTACAACTAATTTTCAAATGTCAATAAATATGTGTCAGACTCCACCCCTTTTATGTTACTTCCTGTTTTGTGTTTGGAAAGTGCAAGCTAAGATCTGTGTAAAAGTGATAAGACACGGCACGACATGGGCCGTGTAAACGAGCGTCGATCGGCGAGACCGCTCGTTGATCGGCGCCCGTTTGCACTTTTCACAAGGAGCTACGTACGGGGACGAGCGCTCGTTACTCTGATCGCTCGTCCCCATACTTTTCTATCATGTCGGCAGCGCCTCTCCCTGTTTACACACCAGGATGTGCTGCCGACAAGAATATTTTGCCCATTTGAAACGATCCAATCAGCCGATAAACTACCATTTGCTCGTTTATCGGCTGATCGTTGCCCTGTTTACACAGAACAATTATCGGGAACGTTCTGTGAACGCTCGTTTTCCCGATAATTGGCCAATGTAAAAGGGCCTTAAGTCTGCAATTTTTCGAGCACAGTCATTACTGGTCAATAGTGTAATGTAAGGGTGTATGCACACCACGGAAATTGAATGCGAAGAGTCACAAAAGTGACGTGTAATTTCTTGACGCGAAACCGCCACTCGCAGATTTTGTCCCATTGAATGGGGCGAATACGCAGGCAGATCCGTGGCAGAAGAAACCGCAAGTCCGAGTTTCAGACTGCTGCGGATTCTTGGCCAAATCACCTGAACATTTCTTTAGCGCTGATGCTAGCATGTACGGCATGCGACCGCTTAGGCCAGTGACTGTATGAACAGCATGTCATCGCTGCAGGAAAAGTAACGAAAGACTGTCAGGGACCACCGGAGCCTCAGTGCTGGAGTGGCGGGAATTTAATAGGCAAGTGACGTTTGTAAATTTTATAACATATCCTGCAGCTACTTTCTGGTTTTATATTCTTGGACAACAGACCAGTCTTCAACAAGTGACTGCTAAAAGCACCCACCAAAGAAATACTATCTCAAACTGGCGTTTAGTGTCCAGTATAGTGTCCACATATTAGCTGAAGTTTGGATGGGTACATAATGTAAGGAAATCCCACCCATCCATTGGTGAATGTGTACAGTGTAAAAGTATTTATTATAAAAAGGAAAAGAAACGCTAAAAAGGAAAAAAAAAAAATACACAAAAAATACTTTTCCTTGAACATCCTCCACTCCCTTGAATCTTTGTCTCATATATTGCAAATAAAATATATATAAATATTCAATATGTGATCCAGGAGATCAGCCATGTCCCCGTCATCCTCCTCACAAGTCTGTGACTGCTGGCTGTAGTAGGAGCCCTCCCCCACTGCTCTGTCTGCAGTAGGAGTCAAGGCAAATTAAGTTATCCATGGCCATATTATGTGATCATGATGTAACTATATAAAACTATACACTCAATGACAGTCTCAGGGTACATAGACTTATTATCCAAATATTAATATCACACTCCATTACATCTAAAATTCTTCTCTGTACATTTTGTTTCAAGAGAGAATAAGTTCTGTGTGATCGCTCAGCAGGAGGGAGGGAAAAACTACAGGGATATTAAAGATATGAAGACTTCAATACGAAGGTATCAGCTAAATACTCCGCATATCTGTGGTTGTTGTATTACGCCATCTGACAGGGATCTGGTTAACACGAAGATGATCTTGAATAGTCATCTGTGATTTCAGAAAGCCAAGTGCTAAGAGATAGAAACTAGGGCATGCCCCAACCATCTGAAAATCTAAAGGCCTGTCATACTAATGTTGCAGAGACCCAGAGTCGACCCTTGGGCAATGCACTTTAAACCTGCGACACAGAGCTTTGTACTAGACCAGTGGTTTCCAAACAGTGGCTAACCAGCTAATGAAAAACTACAACTCCCAGCATGCCATGACAGCTGCAGGCTCCAAACAGATGCCCAAAAAACTGACTCATTAGTAATTTGTATCAGTAATGCCAGAATCTAGTCCAAAAAGAAATCGAGCGAAAGTGGTCTTCTGATGTGTCACATATACATGTGAGAAGGTCGCATTGGTGACGTCTAGGATTGTGGACCAAAATAAAATGGTCTCAAAAGAGACCTAAACCCCTTTGGCACTTGTAACGTCTGTGGTCGCTGATCACGAACTCCTTCCATCCGTTCGACGCCCTTCTCTCCAGAGATGTCTGCACATGCGGCCATCCTGTTCCACAGTGACAACCAGGGTGCGCTCGCGAGGAGCCAGGTCGCACACAGGTGGAAGATTGAGCTGATTGCTCCCGCAGCACCCTGGACTATACGGGCTGTGCCCCTCCCTTGAGCCTTGTTGTCGTTATCCTAGTATGTCTATGCAAATGGTCTCCTAAGCGTTTTCCAGTTCCCAGCTCCTGCTACCTGTAACCTGTATCCCGTGCTATCCTGGTCAAGTACCGTGTTGAGCTGAAGTCGTGCTGTCCAGCCTGGCGCCTGCCTGCTGCTTAGTTCCAGCCGAGCCCGTCTTGCTACTGTCTGAGCTACCACAGGTACACTATACGAACTATAGACAGTGACCGGTGTCCTGTTGGCCAGCTGCCATACTGTCTACGCGGTACTGCCCAGTGGGTCCACGTACCCAACGTGACAGCACTGCTCAGGGATATCAGTTACTGCATAACATTTTAAGGACCCCACAAATCAATGAATACCAATGTTGTGTCAAATTTCTTGTAACATAAATCTCTGAGCAGTGCCGAAGGGGTGGACTCGCTCTATGGAAACCTTTTTAATTCTAGGTGAATAAATTGACATGTTTTGAATAAGTTTTCTTGAGATAAACCAATGAGAGAAAAAACAAAAACCTTCGATACTTACTCTGGCCGACAGATCACCAGATCCCCCTTGTTGGTACCGTAAGCTAATCCCAGGCCAGGCTCAGGTAGCCAACGAGCTGAATTGATGCTGACGTGTCTCCTCTGGTCCGCAGGCATGGGATACAGCACATTAAAGACACGCTAAAGGGGAAAAAAAACACAAAACAGAAACAAGGTCAGTACAACAAAAACATAAGATGCGCTATAGACAAAATATAGGGTATTATGTGTTAAGAGGGGAACCAATCATTGCAGACCCTAATCAATTAGCCAGGGTGGACAAAGAGTCTCTCTCGCTCTCTCTGGAGGACTCAGACTCCCTATACATTACATAGAGAGCCCATTGGTTTCAATAGGATCTGTGTAACACTTCATTTACCCTGTAGGTGGCACTGCAGGAAAATGGAACACTTGCTGTCGGGTTTCTCCCTAAAATACAGCTAGTCCAAACAGTGGGACCCACATTCTGTAGATGCGGGTCCCAGAGCTGGAACCTGAATCTATCAGACATTTATGGCCTATCATGTGGATGGGCCATAAATGTCTAAGATGGAAATATCCCTTTAACTAGACAGATGTTCCCTTCAGAAATGAAGAAAAGCTGGTTGACCACCCAATAGCAGCTCCGATGATGTACATTTTGGTAGTCACCCAGCTTTCCCAGAAAGAGATAATTTTAACAATCTAAATAGAAGAGGATACCTTACGGATTTCTATTCACTGGTGATTTGTTTCCGTTCAATGGAAATGCCCCGTAAACCATCATAATTTAGTACATTGAATACATTTCCATCAAGTGGGGCCGATAATCTCTATAAGAGCAGCGAGTGGAGAGTAACAAGGCGATTCCCCGGCCACGGAAAAACCCATCTACCAGGCATCAGTGGTCTTGTGTTATCCGTCTTAAGATGTGGGGATTGTAGGCAATGTGGCATTAACAGATAAGCCATCACACAGATGAATCAATAGCGGCAATAGGATAGTGGATCCAGAGTATGTGGGCTGCAATCGCTATATGTCAATAAAGGTCTTAAAACCGAATGACAGGCTTCTCCCTTGCAATTCCAACATCATGACCGCACCTCCAGAAGAAGAAATCCTTCACCTGCCCCGTTTTCTCGTTATTAAATGGACACGACTCACGAATCCCTTCCCCCATTATCATAACTTCATCTCCATAGGTGAGAAACTCCAGTAAGATGTTCTACATGTGTGAACACGGTCAGATCTTTTATAAGCTGCAACTTAATACTGGAGCACTATGGGAATGATGGTTTATCGGCCCATGACGCTCGGTCTGCAGATCCATTTATCCAGACCACTTACTGGTGGAATAAGCGGGTCATTTAACACAATGGCCATCACACCATGTCCATAAACACTGGTCAAGCACAAAACCCTGCACCGGAGTCCCTGGTGAGGATACATATACTAAACGTGGACCAGGTAAGTAACGTTCACCTTTATCTATGGTCTGAAGATGGCTTTGGTGGGTGTCCGTGCGACGACCCTGACAATTTCGACGATTTTGGGGCTGCAGCGCTCTACCAAGTGTCAGGCCTTCCCGTGTTTGAAAATGCAAGTGCCATCATGCGATAAGAAATCTCAGGACTTAACTGAAGGGGCGAGATGATTGGTACTAAGATATTTGGCTCAATGCCAAAATACAGTATGCCGTAGCCTCCTAGGCTCCCTCTACTAGTGGCTTCAGGCAATAAGATTTTTTTCATTATAGGGGTATTCCCAGAATTGACAATTATCACCTATCCACAGGATAGATAAGGGTCTGATCGCTAGAAGCACCACTGATCGTGAAAACAAGGGTCCCAAACCGCCCTCCCCCCTGTTCCTCCTCACTCCTTGACTGTAGTGACAAGAACTTTGAATAGGAAGGGGGGGGGGGGTCGAACATGCGCACTGCCGCTCCATTCAAAATGTATGGGTCGGACGGAAACAATAGAGTACAGCGCTCTGCTGTCTCCATCAGTCCCATACACATTGACTGGAACGGCGGGTGCACGCTCGACGCCCGCTCCATTCAATGTTCTCTTTACTGCAGGGGGTGCAGTGAGGTGGAGCGGGAGGTTCAGGACTCTGTTTCTCACGATCAGTCGGAGTCCCAGTGATCAGACAATTATAGCCTTTCTTTTGGATGGGTGATTGTTGATTCTGGAACAACCCCTTTTACTTTGACTATTCAGGTAAATATGGCGCCCTGTTTTACAAAAAACGTAGCTTTAGCAGATAACGATAGAACTAGAAAATGAATCCGCGCTAAAATGCTGGAAATAAAAACAACACGGTATCAACAGGTGGACATTCACTGTGAATGGGGTTGTCGCATCAAGATAACCCCCTGTCCATATGTCCTATTACCGCATATGGACGTCATAGGGCAGGGGGGGGGGGGGTCATCTGCTTGGTATACACCTTTATGAGCCAGAATGCAGAACCCCCCTGTAAGAGAGCACTCGAGCCGACCATACATCACACGGACAGCCTTTTATCTGGATGGCCACTATGTAATATTGCATTTCCCCCACAGCTCCCCCTGGCAGAATCCACTGTTTGCCAGAGGTGCCAGGAGACAAACCAATGCCAACCAGACAATCGCTGCGGCAGCTGCAAACTCCTTCACAAGCTTTAATTCATAGTACACAGTTTTACCTTCCTTTCCTCACTGGGATTGAGTGCCGTTTTGTCTGAACCCGACCAAATAGAGTAGCTAAGTGGGCATTCAACAGTCCGAATAACAACCCGGACTCTGATATACCAATGAAATGAACAGAGTAATAGTGTCCACCATTAAATACAGGCGAGTCCGAAATCACCATTCCCATGAGCTTATTTCCCAAGTTGATATTTTCCTATAACTGGAATGACACATCGTTTTGATGCAGTTTTTGCCTAAATTTTTTTGAGCCAAACTTGTGTTTCCACTCCTGTGTTTGGCTTAAAAAAAACAAACAAAAAAAAAAACAAGACACCAGAGCAAAAAACTGCGTGCGAGGTCCTAGGCTTATGAAATTTTTGTCTCCGCAGTTTTTGGACACGAAAGATGGGAGATACATCGGTCTTTTCTTTACACCTTTCCTTCCTTTTGGATCCAACCCTGCAATGGCTCAAAAAGCGGAGACAAAAACTGCATCAGAACAGTGTGCGATCTTGGTCTAGAGTTGGTCATTACAAGCTGCAGTCTGTGATGGCCTTCGGCGTGTAACCTGCGTGCTTCTCTCACATAGACGAGCTCCCCAGAGAGCATTCAGACTCATTGCCAATAAAGGCTCCTCCGCGCCGAGGTCGCGTGTCTCATCATTACCGAGGAAGCAGCTTTTAATCACATGACACTGTTTTACAGAAAATTAACAAGACGGGATCTTGAGAAGAATCTGTGCAATTAATCCTGCTCTCGATTCTTTCCACCCCACAACACACACATCCTGCCTGCAGCGACTCTTCTTCAGAGACATCGCAAACCCAACTACGCTCCTCCATCCTGGGCCCGCAGCCTTCCCCGAAACCTTGTTCCTGATGCCAACCCAATCATAAATCTCTATCACTGCACCTTGGTGTGTGTGCCCTGCAGCGCCCATAGCTATTCTTGATGAGAACCCACCCACACAGCGCCTAAAACTCGCTCCCCAGTGCACACAGTTGCCATGGTGCCAACATCAGGACGCAAAAAAACCATCTGATCATTATAAATCCGACCTGCCGACCGTGAATGGCTGAAGGGACGTTCCGATCAATTAGAAGGCAGGTCAACGATCATTCTCTCCTACCATCCATATTAAAGGAGCATTGAATCTGAACGCAGATTCTTCTATACAAAATTGTAACAAGCAATACGCGCAAAAACGTCTCTGGAGTCAAGGCTGCGGTTAACGGTCGTATGAAAGGCAATACGTTTTTACTAGGCTTAATGGACTATTACCATTTTAGTAAAAAAAAAAAAAAAAAAGCCTAATTCTTCGTGTAACGAAAAGTTATACAATTTTCCAATATAGTTATTGTACCAATTTCTCACGCTTTTCAAGATCTCTGCTTTCGGTCATATAGTTGGATGGTTTATAGTTTAGGCCCTTTTGACACGGAGTTTATAGTCTCCATTTGACATATACATTACAGCTTTTTCCAGAGTATAACGGAGGACGTGACGGATGCATAAGGGCCTGGTTCACATCCGCATTGGAGGCTCCATTAGATCTGGCCGACTGCGCTATTGTCTCTGCTAAAACCATGGACACCCCGACGGAAGCCATTAAAGTCAATGGGTTCCGCCGGCCGGTGGGGTCTCGGGTGCAATGAATCCAGTGCGTCCTGTATTTTCTTATGTGAACGTAGCCTAATCGTGGTGTCTGTCAACAATAGACTATTATGGGAGGTGTTTAAAGGAGGCCATGAACTCTCATGACCTTTACGTAAAATAAGCCACTATTAGGCATCCGTTTAACACACGCGTCACCCATAGACTATTATGGCATCCGATTAACCGATACGCCATGAAAAGCTCACGATGTATACGTTCAGTTGCCCGAGACTTATTCCACACAGTGGCATCCATCACCCATGGGCGCCCATGTTAGAAAACGTATACCGCACTGTATATATTTACATATGTCTGCTGCGCTATCCAGTACAGCAACACCACTAAAAAAAAAAAACTTTTTTTTTTTACCATATACATCGCCCGACAGAGGCCAAAATGACACTATTGGCCTCTGTTGGTGTAATAGGAGTCTGTGGGGAATTATGTCTTCTATGCCAGTTTAATTAAGATTAGCATCTGAAACACCCGTCTTGAGAAGCCCCAAAGGATACGAGGCATGTTAACCCATTAATGATGGGTGCTAGATTATCCTGTCTGCAAACCCGGCTATGTGAAATATCTGTCCCAAGTGTGTCCCTGATGGTAAACCCATCAATCTGACATGTTACTCTAGGTTGCTGCCCGCTACAGATTATATAAACCGCATTATGAGCCGAGATCGAATACTGGGGTAATACTTTGAGCAGACCTGTATTTATTGACCACAGGGAATCCTATTAGGACCTCTCACACCGCCCAGTCTCCCAGGTTTATAGGTTTAGGTGTAATAATCATGTGATCTGCTCACACCATTATATCACTGCCACGTGACTACCCACGATGCACAGTATACATATAATAATCTGCAATGTGGAGTAGCGGCAGAAAACGGGAGATGAATAATCGAATGAGGATTTTAGAATTGTGATAATTCAGGATGAAATGCCAACATTAATCCAGGATTAAGTCTGTCACAGATGGAAAAAAAAATGCTTTAAATGCTGCGAACACATGAAACCACAACTGCAAAAAAAATGATACAAAGTCATGCTGAGCCAAACAGAGAGATTATTTCACAAAAACAGCCTAATATTGTGTAGGACGTCCTCGTGCCACCACAACAGCTCTGACCTATGAGGCATGGACTCCACAAGACCTCTGAAGGTTCCTGTGGTATCTGGCGCCAAGACATTAGCAGTAGATCATCTTTTGGATTCCATTCCAGAACAATGCTTGCAGTGTGGCGGGGGCATTATCCTGCTGAAAGAGGGCACTGCCATTGGGGAATACCACTGCCATGGAGGGGGTACTTGTCTGCAGCAATGATTAGGTCGGTGGTACATGTCACATCCTCATCAATGCCAGGACCCAAGATTTCCCAGCAGAACATCACCCAGAGCATCACACTGCCCCCGCCGGCTTGTCTTCTTCCCATAGTGCAACCTGGTGCCATCTCTTCCCCAGGTAAGTGACGCACAGGCACCCGGCCACATGATGTAAAAGAAAATGTGATTCCACAGACCAGGTACCCGTCTTCTATTACTGCATGGTCCAGTTCTGAGGCTCACGTTCCCATTGCAGGCTCTTTCGGTGGTGGACCGGGATCAGCATGGGCACTCTGGTCATCTGCTACTACCCAACCCCAAACGCAGGAAGCTGCGATGCTCTGCGTGTTCTGACACCTTTCTATCATAGTCAGCAGTAACTTTTTTTTAGCAATTTGTGCTCCAGTATCTCTTCTGTGGATCGGACCAGACGAGATATCCTTCACTCCCCATCAACGAGCTTCCAGCGACCATGACACGGATGCGGCTTCACTGGTTTCCCTTCCTTGGACCACTTTTGGTAGCTACTAACCACTTCATACCGGGAACACCCCACAAAATCTGCCATTTTGGAGATGCTCTGACCCAGTGTCTAGCCATCGCAATTTGGCCCAAAGTCTATCATATCCTTACATTTACCCATTTTTCCTGCTTCCAACACCAACTTCAAGACCGGACTGTTCACTAGCTGCCTAATATATCCCACCCCTTCACCGGTCAGTGGTCTTAACCCCTTCGCGCACCCAGACGTGTTATTACGTCCGGGTGGGTGAAGTTTGGAGTGCGCTCCATATGCTGCGGGTGTCGGCTGTATTTTACAGCGGACACCCGGGACTAACAGCCGGGAGCAGCGATCGCACGGTTCCTGCATGTTTAACCCCTCAAATGCAGCGGTCAATCGTGATCGCAGCATCTGAGGCGTTGAAAAGAGGGTGCAGCCCCCTCCGACAACTAATGCCCCCCCCCCCCGCAGTGCATTTGGGGGTGACGACTGTTGTTATGGCAGCCCCAGGACTGCCTCTGTTAAGGGCTTAGCAGAAGCCTGTAAAAATGACGATATACTGCAATAAAGTATGTAAAGAAAAAAGTGAAAAAAGTTTTTAGAAGTGAAAAAATATATATTAAAAGCTCAAAAAAAACAAACCATTTTTCCCCTAAAGTAATGTAAAAAAAAAAAAAAAGTAAAACAAAACTGGTATCGCTGTGTCTGTAAAAGTCTGAACTATTACAATATAGCGTTATTTAATGCGCACGGTGAACGCCGTATAAAAAAAGTAAAATGACAAAATCGCTGTTTTTTTGTTGAACTTCGCTCCAAAAAAAAAAAAATGTCATAAAAACCCGACAGCTGTTCGGGAACATCAATATAGACAACGAAGGAAGAAAACACAATTAAAACGGCAGAACTTCACCTACTTACTCCAGCTCGTCTAGACAAAAATCAGATAATTAGGAGCCCATTTACTGTGACCTTCCCAGCAAGTCAATGCCAAATGCCAGAGTTTATTATCAACCTACGCCAACCCCTCAGAACAGCAATTGACCAGATCAATTATTAACTTTATTTAATTTAAAGGGGAACTGCAATAAAATTATCTTACCGGTCATACAGACAAGTTAGAATATAGGGGGAGCGGGGGGGGGGGGGGCGCCGAAACCAACTAACATGGTAAATGTTTTCGCAACCCTGCAGAAGGGCACCCTTGAAATCCATGGCCCTCTATAGTGATCGCGGCTCACAGACCACCTCCAATGCCATTGATCGGAAGAATACACATTTAAAAAGAGGACTTGTCACCCCCTTTTTCACTAAATATAAACATGCCACAGATTAGAAAGAGCCACCTCTCCTGACATGTCTTTTATAGCAAATACTTGTATTACTCATAAAACCAACAAATCTGGGAGCATGTTTTCTTAGAACGCTCCTCTGTTATTCCTCCTGGAAATATATAAATACGTTTACAACTGGGAGATACCATTCTACTTGTCAGTGTGGTGTATCCCAACACAGTCAGCAATGATTGGAAATTGTCATACTATGAAGGTACACACCCGTGACAATGGTAATGGTTACACCCATACATTTCCAGGTAGAACAACAGAGGGCTGGCCCAATGCTGAGTTCTTAGAAGAGTGTTTATTTAAGGTTGAATACAAGTAATTACTTAGACAATTATTGCTTAAATGCCGACATTTCTGTTTAATTTATTAGAATACATGAAGAGTATTACTTGGTGCCACGTATCAGAATAGCATCTTGCTTAGCGGATATCACACAGTTTGTGGGGCTGTAGGACAAGGATTACAGAGGTCTGCAGAAGGAGGGTCTACAAGGTGACCGGTGACAAAATACTTGGAAACATCACTGCCCCATCACTGCAGATTAGAGGGGGTGACGGGGCTTGAACACCCTCCTTCTGCCAGCCAACAGCCTGGCACCTGCAAGGAGGGGGGGGGGTTTAGGCTTGATGGTAGGGATGAATCAAAACAAGGAGATGGATTCACTCTTAATATAGCAAAGCGAGGGAGGCTTGAGTGACATACTTGGCACGTGCTGAGATTCCTTTACAAAACACAATTAGCCCCCGCTTGCTAAGCTTCTATGCTGCCCACCCGACGTGCCAATTTATTTTTGGCACTGCCATCACAGTGGAGATCTATGAGGAGTGGCTGCACACAAACTAATGGGCTTTTGGGGATACAATAAATAAAAACAAAACAGCTGGGGCGCGAAGAGAAAATATTCAAACTCCGGTTGTAAGAATGGGAAAGCAAGTTACAATCTGGTTACCGGAGGGGAAAATGGCGCCGGGGTGATCGGTAATCGGGAAAATGCAATAATCTGCTCTACTAGCTGCCATACGGTACACGTGGGTAATTCACAGGGTACAGCTAATGGGTCTTCCCAAGGTGATCATACGGTTCGCTAGGTATATTTTGTTATTTCCTGAATTGTTTTTTTGGGGGGGGGGGGGGGGGGGGATTGGGGGTCAAAATTAAATAGTCTTATCGGGGAAGGGGGTAAGGTACGATGCATGGCACAGGCCTCTATCTTGATACACCTGGCACAGATTTCCGCTTTCATTTATGCCAGTTTCCTGGCGTAAATTATAATAAATGTCGGCCTCTTTTGCAACTTTCCTACGCCAGTAAACGGACGTAGAAAGGTTGATGAATTAGCATTGCAAATCTCCTCCATGATGTCAAGTGCAAATGCCCTTTAAAGAGGAGAGTTCAAGCTCTCCTGACAGATCTATTATGTAAATACTTTTGCTAGAACTCTGCGTTGTGCTGTTCCTCTGAAGTTCCTCCTGGAATCGTATAAAGAGTCAACTGTAGTTACCATTCTTCTTGTCAACCGGGTGTCTCTCTACACTGTCTAGTCCGTGCTGGCCATGTCAGACTGCATAGGAACCCACTCTACTGCCAATGGGAATAGTAACACCCAGTTATCAACTTATTCATACATTTCCAGGAAGAACAACAGAGGAACAGCACAACAGAGTTCTAAGAAAAAATGCTCCAGAATTGTCTGCTTTTGTAAATACTTTGCTCATAAAATAACATGTCAGGAGAACTGATAATTTCTCTTTAAATAGACAATAAACCTTAAAGCAAAAAAGAGAATAAAAAAATAAAAAAAACGGTCTTACAGAATTTTGTAAAAAAAAAACAAAACAATTAGGTATGCGCATTGATTTCATTTGAACCATCGCCTGGGTAACGTGACATGAAGAACTATTGTGTATTAATATGAACTTACTCTCATCGAAGTCTCCCCTCCATGGGGTTTTTGGAGTCGGAAGACTTGAGCCACCATGTGCTCTGTGGAAGGATGCAGCAGGATCCTGCGTGAGGCCAGGCCTACCATGACGTATCGACCCATAGGGGACAAACTCACAGAGATGGCATTAGGACCTGCACAAATAAGAAACACACCCGTGAGAACTCCTAATGCCAAGAACAGTCTCCACAAATGATCAGCGAGGTCTTCAACCTACCAAAACGCTTGGTGAACAGGATCTCGCCTAGGTTGTGCGGGGCCAAGGAATAGACCGCCAAAATGCCCTCGTCAGGGAAACCTCGTTGGCTGCTTGGTATAAAGGCTGCAAGGAGCTGCCCATCAGAGGAGATGTCACAACTGGCATCATTGTAGATCTTGCAGTTCTGGACAAGCACATTAGCAGTAGCTGCAGAATGACAAAAAAGTGGGAAACCATAAGATCGGGTAAAAGGAAGAAAGTGGGAAAATCTCATTGGAGGAGACCACATACCATTACTGATCTCTGGTAAATCATATTTGGTAAAGTCCCACCACTGCAATCTGTAGGTTGTGTTTGCAATATTACTGGCCACAGCGGACTGTCCATCTCCGATCACAGCACCTTCGGAAAAAAAACAAAAAAGCAGAACAACATTAACCAAATCATATCTGTGCATTACACAGCAAAACACAGATTGAATAAAAATTTTGCGCCGGAAAACAAAAATGCAAATTCAGACTTTTCTTTCCAGGTTAAAAATATATTTTTTCTTTTTAAAGATTGTTTAGAAAACCTATTATCAAATGCACCGTGAGGGATTTCAGACTTAATAGGTGGGTGTAGGTTCCGTCATTCATAAGCCAGAACAAGGAGCCATTACACAAAATCATCTCTTTTGCTCTGGAGGACCCAGCACGTCCGTACACGGCACAGAAAGCCCTTTAATTTCATTAAACGCAAATGTAATTCTTAATTTCCCCTGAGGGGGTGCTGCAGGGGAATTGAACACTTTTGCTGGCGGGTTTCTTCACAGCCTACAGCCGAGTGCTGTAGGTCTCACCAACGAGGACCCTTCTAGCAATAAGTGATTGTCCAAAGTGTGGACAACTTGCTTAAGATCAATGAATTAGATTGCATTACTGATGCACAAAGTGGTTTCTGTCGATCCGATTTCAATCTGGTAATATTGACTGATTTGCTATAGACTATAATGGGGTGGAACAGTGATTAAAAGCCAGATAAAACTAAAGTTATGCAAACTCGTGTCATTTTACACACCAGTATACAAACCAGTGTCAGAACCCCCCCCCCCCCCCCCCACCCCCATGGAAAAAGTGCCCTAACAAATCACCCAGTGTGAACGTATCCTTACATATTTTAGATATTAGGCAAGAAGGCAACACCTCCGCCAGGGATATGAAAGGGTTACGTTTAGTCTATATCAGGCCGTACCTAGTAGCAGAAGCCAAGTCATAAGTAAAAAAAGAAAAAACTAAAAATCTGCTCCGTTTACTCAGGAGTTTCATGCCCTGAAAATTCTGAAAGGGAACAGACGGGGAGACAGTGGGGTCAATGGAACAGGTCCCATCCAGCCTTTCAAGACGGGGCCCCGAGGCCTGTACACTCCATGAGTTGGTTAATGGAGAGGAAGGGGGCTATCTGAGCAGACAAGACTTCCTAATGCAGGTCCCATTAGGCTGCCTTCACACTCCACAAATGTAGAACTGTCCCCACGAGGCTGATGGCTCATTAGGGAAACTCATTTTCAGCGTTTCGAGCTAGACCAAAGCTGGACGCTCAATAAGGAGATAGTTAATGGAGAGAGACTCGTATACCGCTGCCCTTTCATTTAGGAGAGTAAACTAATTAATGTTCTAGCTTCATCTACAGAACTCTACTGAAGCAATAAGGTCTCCGCCGGGTCATAGAATCGGCTACCGCCGCGTTGTCAATGCTTTCACAAAGTTCAAATGTAGAAAATGCCGGGGCGATGGTATTTAAAAAAAAGAAGCTAATAAAGATACTGGTTTGTGAGAGAAGTAAAAAAACGGAGTCTAAAAACTGGGATTCTAAAAGATATCGCTCTCACGGGTTGTGTCACTACAGACATTGACGGCATATCAATAGGATAGGCCATCAAGAGCCAACTAGGGAGTTTGGACCGATGCTACGACTTCGGCTCTGCTTGACTGTATTCGACAGCTTTATGGTCATCCGTGGACTATAATAGTGCGACCATGCAGCCTCCAAACAATGCATAGCAGAGCGGAGATGAAGTGGCACATTGCTTTCCTAGTGCTTGGTGTGGGGTGGTTGGAACCCCCACCGATAGGACATTGAGGACTTATCCTATCGATATGCCATGAATGTGATATTCGCCACACCAAATCAGACATAGATGACATACTAGAGATATTCCATCGATGTCTGTATCAAGACTTCCCCATTATAAAAAAAAAAACTTGTCCTAGCAATTGGCAGGGAGTAACACTGGTCCGAGTCCCACCATTTAAATGGTGATAAATATTAGCGATATGCGAGGCCCTTTCAAAATAATTTTTAGCAAAATCATAAAAGCCCTGTGACAAGTCCTTGAGTTGTCCTCGGTTAGCTTTGGACGAATTGTTGGTTTATATCTTTGTTATATCTTTTGCTGGGTGATAACCCATTTGGAAGCTCTAATTTTGGCTTATTTTTTGCCTATGCAAAGTTTTCATACCCATAGGTTCCATAATTTGGACTCTATTTACGGTTTAAAGGGGACATCCAACTAAAACTAATCTTCTGGCATATCATGAGATCAAACCACCACCGATACCCAAACCCAGTGCAGCTTTTCGGAGATTTCTAGTGTTCGCAAAAATCTAAGCAGTGCTGAAGGGATTCGGACGCTCTATAGTACACTGCAGCCCCTTAAACTTGTAAATTGGTGGGGTCCACAATCACAAACCTCTATGAAGGTCCATCCTCAGACATGTCCATATGACATGCACAACCGATATGGAGGACAATCAAAATACCCCACCCCATCATAAAGAGTCACATTTTAATAGTATGCACAGTATACCAGGGGGCGGGTTAACAGCCCAAAAGTCCACATATTGTAAGCGGTGGAAACTCCCAAAATAGAACAAACAACCTACAAAAAGAAACGAGTCTATAGTCCACCAAAAGTCAAGTATAAAACAAATTTTATTGGATACAAAAGATAAAAAACACATAAAACAGAGACGATTACCTGTGTGATAAAATGGATGCCAGGCAATAAAGGAGGCTGAACACACATGAAAATTAAATGAAGAACGTCAGTCCTGACACTTAACGTCAATTAACATAAGGGATTAAATCCCAATCTGTATGGTACAACTCATATCTTAAATGTTAACAGCAGTGGAAAAGATACATATATATATATCATGGTGGAAATGGCTGCCGAAGTGGATATGGGTATGTAAAACATGTATATTGTGCCTACAAAGTGTGTGTGTATGTATAAAATATATATATATATATAATCTTACCAACTGCCTGGAGTCACACCCCGACACGCGTTTCGGCTCGAAGCCTTAGACGAAGCATTTAAACTGTGAATTGTACCATACGTATTGGGATTTAGTCCCTTATGTTAATTAGCAGATGTGAAGTGTCAGGACTGACTTTATTCATTTAATTTTCATGCCTATTCAACCTCCTTTATTGCCTGGCACCCATTTTATCACACTGTATTAATAGTCTCTGTTTTATGTGTTTTTTTTATCTTTGTATCCAATAAAATCTGTTTGTTTGTTTGATACTTGACTTTGGTGGAATATAGACTAGTTTCTTTTTGTAGGTTGTTTGCCCATATGACATGTCAGAAGAGTAATTTAGATGGAATTCCCATTGAGTCCACATAAGCAAAAGATGAAGAATAAAAAAAAAACGATATAACCTATATAATATACGAGGAAAAGAGATCGTTTCCTCAGCAGCCCCACCGGTCATTTAATCTATTGACCTCATGTAAAGGCTCTGGACTCTTTTAGGCATAATTAGCCATGGGGCACAGATAGTTATTCTTTCTTCAGGTTTGTACATTACTGCTTTATGCCCAATTATCTTACTAATAAGTCGAGAAAAACAACCATCCCCCTCCAATTAAAAAAAGCAAAAAAAAAAAAAGCATTGGTCAGCTGGCTGTAAAGGTCGATCTGTCCCTAGACTTTCTTCAAAGATTATCAAAAATGTAATTAACTGTGTGCTTATTACTGTGGAAGTTCTCAAAAAAGGGATTTCTGGGAATACAGAGATGACTGGATGGTAGACATGCTCTAAAATCTTCATATGGTCTCAGGGACTGTAGCTGAAGGGGTACACTGTTGGACTTGGACATTGACCCTTCATGTCACACGATGTCCTACTTGCCTAAGCCCCACAAGGGATGAAGGGATATTTCTGCTCATGTTCTCAGGTCACAGTGTCCAAAATATCCACCTTTTTGCAGACGCCGAAGGCTAGTACCAACTTTAGGTGGAGTCTCTTGTAGCACACAGAATTTATACAGGTTAACGCAGCCTGAAGTCAGAACCTACAGTACTGTGTAAAAGTATTAGGCAGTTGTGAAAAATGCAGCAAAGTAAAAAATACTTTCAAAAATAGAAGTGTTAGTTTTTTTTAGCAATTAAAATAGAAAAAAAGGGCGCGAACAGAAGTGAAATGTAATTCAAAAATTGGTGTGACCCCCCTTTGCCTTCAAAACAGCATAAAATCTTCCAGGCACAGGTGAAAAGTCATGGATTTCGTAGGATTATAGTCAGGTGTATGATTAACCAATTCTACCAAACAGGTTATAATGATCATCATTTTCATATGTAGGTTGAAACACAGTCATTAACTGTAACAGAATCATCTGTGTAGGAGGCTGAAGACTGGGTGAGGAACAGCCAAGCTCTGCTACAAAGGTGAGGTTGTGGAAGACTTTCATGTTACAGGTCCACCATGGCAAGACTGAGCACAGCAACATGAGGTAGTTATACTGCATCAGCAAGGTCTCTCCCAGGCAAAGATTTCAAAGCAGACTGGAGCTTCAATAAGTGCTGTTCAAGCTCTTTTGAAGCAGCCCAAAGAATCCGGCAACATTACGGACCGTAGACGCAGTGGTTGGCCAAGGAAATTAAGTGCAGTAGATTAAAGACACATCAGGCTTACATCCCTTCTAAATCGGAAGATGTCCAGCAGTGCCATCAGCACAGAACTGGCAGTAATCAGTGGGACCCAGGTACACCCAGTCAGAGAAGTCTAGCCAGAAGTGACCTCCATGGAATTGCAGCCAAAAAGCCATACCTGTATGTGGAAACAAGGCCAAGAAACTCAACTATGCACGAAAACATAGGAACTGGGGTGCAGAAAAATGGCAGCAGGCTCTCTGGACTGAGGAGTCAAAATGTGAAATATTTGGCTGTAATAGGAGGCAGTTTGTTCGTTGAAGGGCTGAAGAGCAGTACAAGAATGAGTGTCTGCAGGCAAATGTGAAGCATGGGGATAATTCCTTGCAAATTTGGGGCTGCATTTCAGAAAAAATGGAGTTGGGGATTTGGTCAGGATTAATGGTGTCCTCAATGCTGAGAAATACAGGCAGATATTTATCCATCATGCAATTCCATCAGGGAGGCATCTGGTTGGCTCCGAATTTATTCTGCAGCAGGACAACGACCACAAACATAAAACCAATGTCATTAAGATCTTCAAGGGAAGGAAGAACAAGGAGTCCTGGAAGTGATGCTATGGCCCCCACAGAGCCCTGATCTCAACATCATCGAGGCGGTATGGGATTACATGAAGAGACAGAACGATTTGGAGGAAGCGACATCCACAGAAGATCTGTGGTTAATTCTCCAAGATATATGGAACACCCTCCCTGCCGCGTTCCTTCAAAAACGGTGTGCGAGTGTATCTAGAAAAATCTATGTGGTCTTGAAGTCAAAGGGTGGTCACACCAAATATCAATTCGATTTAGACTTCTCTTCAGTTTATTCACTTTGCATTTTGTTAAAGATAAAAACAGAAATTCTTACTTTGCAGTATTTTTTCACAAATGCCTAAAACTTTTGCACAGTACTGTATGTTAGATCTGTACACAGTGGTCAAGGCAGAATCGGTGCGAGCAGATCAGAAACCGGTCACGTTGGCAAAGGCAGGAAACGAGCGACTTTTGGTTGCTGTAAAAATCACACTTTACTTCGATCATCTCACAAGCTAATTTTTGCAGGCGACTCACAATAAAATCGGCAGAAGTTCACCCATCCCTGACAAAAGCATTGACTTTGCGCGTCAGTCACAGTAACATGCAAAATTCCCGCAGATTCCTAGCCCTATTGCTGAATTACAATGGGCAGAAATACGAAGGGGAACCTTGATGATGTCACCATAGGACTTCAACAGCCCTTTAAATCCAGCTAATGGCACATATCTGCCTATAAATACTGCTAAAGGAGCAGGGGGTCTATCGGGAGAAGAAAGGGAGTAAGGACACATGCAGCTGGATCAAGGGTGCAGCTGGCGGGGGCAGGTAACTGGTGGTAATCCAGTCCATTTACATTGCCAAAGTAAATAAATGCCTACTGGAACAATTGCCCCCTAGATTAGTACATGGGCGCCACCCTGAACTCTCAGAAAGCGAGAAGTCTAGTCTATCTGGTATTGTGCCTTCCATCCAGAACGACACAGGTTAATATGTACACATCTGCTGCCTGACCCAGCACTGACAACTACTGCAGATATGACATTTCAGAGAGACGAACGGCTCATCTGCAGGGAGATTCATTTCCAAATTATCTTCCGAAAACAATTCTGCGGCTGATTTAATGCTCAATCGACTATTAAATGGCAGGGAAGATCAGCGCCCCTGCAGCACTAAAACAAAGGGGAAAAAAAATAGACAGATTCAAATGTTTAGGCGAAAAAACGATGAGGATTCGCTATTCAATATGTCCAATTGTCGCGGATACCGGCCTGGCAGACAAAAGTCAAAGCCGACGAGGGGTTTGTGATTGAAGGATGTAAATTAGGTCTCCCAAAAAAGACGCAACAGGTGACACGAGGCAAGATTATAAATGATGGGAGTGATGTTTTATTCATACAAAAGTGGTAAAACGAAAACCGTCCATCCAGAGATGATGCTGCTTTAATTACATTAAGCCCCCCCAGGAATAGAACTCGGTAACTACGGCAACAAGAAGGAAGAGGGATTTAGTAACCTGGGCATTAAGTATTGCATACTCAGGACAGCGAAGGAAGCGTCCGGCTCAGATTAAGCTTTTCAAGGGTACCATCCAGCTGCATGGGCTCCTGTGTTGTCATGGCAACCAAATCGCTGGTTTGCTTTTCCCTCGTTAGAACGAGAGGTAATTGGGTTAATTATCCCCTCACGGAAAGGTTGACTGACGCACCCATTCGAGGGGGTCATCGGAATAAGCTAAGGCAACATCTGCTGTAAATATCCTTCCGAGTATTGAGTTCCCTTAAGAGAAAACACCTTTTACGAAATCCCGAGACAGCGTGAGCATGGAGGAATTCAGTGAATGGCAATTCTGCAGGGATTGGAAAAGATTCTTAAAAAAAATAAAAAAAATAATACACACCACAAAACCTCACTGGGTTCAGAAAATTGAAAAATTCTTGGAAAAAGAGGATCTGGTACAGCCAGAAATTTTGCGGGGAGATTTATCTAAACTAGTAAAAGGTGAAAAGAAAATAAAAAAAAAATTAAAAATGGTGCAGTTGCTCATAGCAACCAATCAGATTTCAGCTCTCATTTCTTAGTGCACCTTTGGAAAATAAATGCAGCAACCTCCCTGGTTGCCATGGGTAACTGCGCCAGTTTTGCACTAGTTTGAATAAATCTTTGCCCCACCTATCAGAGGAACAGGGGCCCCCTGACCCCTGTACAGCCAGATGAGGTAGCTGGTGGCAGCCGCAGACTGAATGAAGAAGTGGCCATGCATGTGCGTAGCCCTCTCCATTCAAGCCTATAGGAAACAGTCAAGCAAACCTAACCTCTCCATTCAGTCTAAGACCGACTCATCTGGTAAAGCAAAGGTCAAGGAACTTAAGTTCCTCAAGATAGGTGGGTGTCCCAAAGTTGGAACCACCACCCATCAGACATTTATGACATATCCTGTGATTGAAGACAGCGGCTTATATTAAGAGGTGGAGCGGAGTCGGCATCGTCTCCATTGCACTGTGAGCAGTAGGGGAGGTTTCTGCTGCAGCAAGCTGCCACCCAGAGACAAAGCAGCTCAAGCTCTTTCCCCAAATATTGTGTCACACGCACTAGCACTGGAGGGATCTCTTCTGGGACACACAAAATATTAGTATTTTTCGGAGGGGGGCGCTGTGGTGTTGTCCCAGTTGTAAAAATTGCAAAATCCTGTCCTCACCTGCCAAGACCCTGTTGACAGAGGAGTGTGTCGCTAATCCTGGCTGACCCCGCTCATGAAATATTCCAGCGTATGGAAGGTATTCAGGCAGTAGGAATCTCCTGCAATGAGAGGAAAAGGGACAAGAATAAAAGGCAAAGTCATTGAAAGCAAGAACAAAAACACAGGGAGATTCTTATGGTGATCAGAGGAAGCGAGGACGACAGAACTGACAAGACGACAGATATACAGGTTTTATGGAGGACGGTCGAAGGGGGGAGACCAAAAATAAAAAAGCGGAGGCCGTAGCGTGTGGAAAGTAAAGGGTTATTACTATACCTGGGAACAAAGCGGCCCAGTGACGGCGCGGACATACGAGCATTTCTGGTGGTTCTGTGTCGAGATCGGTCTCCATTATCCCTGCGGGAAGAATAAAAACTTGATTTACATTAATAATAAAATGAAAAGAAGAAAAGTAAAAGATAAAACTATAGGCTTGGAAACATATAATGTATATTAAAATTATCTACGTAATACCAGGTATTGACCTGCTACTTTATGGGAACATATTCGAATGCTCGGGAAAGGTCGCTGAAGCTTTGACCAAGCAGACGTACACTTGCTTAATCGGCCTCAGAGACCGACCTCTTTATACTAGGGCACGTGTTTGATGCCCTATAGGGTTAACCTGACAACACTGGTGGAAAGGTAGCATTCACATTAAAGCAGATCTGTCATATATGATGTCCTACGTAAAAATCAGCATATTACAGCTACAGGTCTGTACTTCTAGTAGCCAAAACATGTTGTGCCGACCTCTAGCTGTAATATGCGGCCCTTAAATAGGACAGCATATTAAAGTTGACAGATCCGCTTTAAGGTCTATGGTAATTATGGTGTCTCAATGATCTCCAATGCAATGCTACCTTTATGAAGACTGGGCACCCCATTTCTCAGAATGATGGGGGTCCCAGCAGGCAAAATGCCAGACATTTACGGCACATTAAAACGATATAAAAAAAAAGACTTTCATGGGAGAAACCTCCTTTACGTCAGCCGGAGGGTGGACTTATGTAGACCCACTCAAGAGCACCTACACCAGTCTTGGCACTGGTGGACCAAATCTTTCAATGGTAAACAGTGCCCGGCAGGCGTGGCATACGGTTGCCTCAGTAACCGGACAGTCATGTCTGCCGTTGCACCTCAGTCTGTCAATCAATGGTGGAAGACTGCTACTAGTTTATGAATTTCCCATCAGCATCCTTTATAACCACAGCCACAAATCATTTTGTTCTCCGTGATTTGACCAGTTGGAAGCCACAAAAGCGACACTTCAGTCCTGTGGCAGCTAAGGAGTTAAGGATGCACTTTAATATGCGAAAAGCTATTTCTATTTCTGTTCACAAAGAATCTGCAGGTGCAGAGACACAAAGATGATCCTTCGTGCCTTGCTGTAAAGAGACGGCGGTAACCGGGAGCTGCTGAGAGCGGAGAAAGGACTTTTCCTAAACCGTGTCAGCACCCCGCAGTCTACATATCAAAGCTCAGCCATGACAGTACCCGATGCAATGTTCTGACAGCAGCCGGTCTCGTCTACATTCACATGGAAGGAGCGTGCGGTGTGCAGAAAATCACCTATAAACATCTCTACAAGGACCGCACGACTACTAGAGAAAAACCAGCAGGAAAGAGAAACACAGTGGGGTCTGCTCAGGCATGATCATGACATATACGCCAATCACATAGCCCCGACGTATGCAACTGTACGCCATCCATTCACTTCTATTTTCCGGCGTACACAGCGAATATTGCCCAAATGTGTATGAATTTTTATGTATTTGCTCTGTGGGGAATAAAAAGATCAGCGTTTATGCTATGAGGAGTGCGGAGATACATCCAACCTCCGCCTCATTGCAATGAAAAAGAAAGGATCAGTCTCCCTTGGAGGCCATTTGTGGCCCCCAAGATTCCACTGGGGGTGTCCTAGTTGATATGTCTTAAAGGGGTTGCCTCAGTACAAATAATCGATGACATTACGGTAGATGGGGGTCCTACCACTATAACCCAAGGAAAGCTCTGTGGCACTATTCTGTTTTGCTCAGCTTTTTTGGAGCATAGTCGGCCCGTTATAGTGAATGGCCGACCATCCGGCACCTGGCAAAAAATAAATAAGTGGAGCGGTGAGGAGACTATGCTGCTTTATGTAAGAGATCACAATGGTCGGACCACCCTCTTTTTGGATGTTGATGGCATATCCAAGCAATTTGCCATCAATGTTTCTACTCAGACAACCCCTTTTGTCTGCGATGGTGAAAGCCCTTTAAATACCTGCTAGCCAAAAGTTGCTCAAATTACATCACCAATGATTTCCCCCATCAACATGAATGTTTGGCTCGGCCGGCCGACCGACCATGCAAGGACGAGGACTGCGTGGCTGAAAGACGACTCATTGTAAAGGATAACATTGGATGACCAGCCAAAAATTTCTACCCCGAAAAGCAAGCAAGGTCTTCAAATACATTCTATTAGTTCTAGGGGGTTATCTCACAAGGATATCCCCTGTCCATAAAGCCTGATCATTGGAGGTTATAGAAGCCGGACCCACAGCAATCAGCTGATCGCTGGGCCGGCTACTTTTCTTTTATTTTTTTTAAAAAGGTGAAGTCTTCGTGGGACAACGCTTTTTTAAAAAAAAAAACAACGGAAATCACAAAACGGATAACTATATGTGTGTATACATATATACACACTATATGGACAAAAGTATTTGGACACACCTCTTAATCATTGAATTCAGGTGTTTTCTTTAGCGCCATTGTCACAGGTGTATAAAATCCAGCATCTCGCCATACACTCTGCCTGAAACAATGGGTCTTTTAAGTCCGTTCCTAAAATGTCTTCCCTCCTAGATATTCCAGGATCCACTGGAAGTGGTGTTATTGCAAAGTGGAAGCGTTTAGTAACCACAGCAACTCAGCCACCAAGTGGCAGACAACGTAAAAGTTACAGGTCAGGGACGCAGAGTGCTGAGGTGCATAGTGCATAAAAGTGGCCAACGCTCTGCTGACTCAACTGCAGAGCTCCAAACCTCTGGTATTAACATCTGCACAAAAAATTCTTTCCCCCCACAAACTTTATGGCATGGATTTTCATTGTCGGGCAGCTGCATGCCAGTCTTACATTACCAAGCACAATGCCAAGCGTCGGATGGAGGGGTGTAAAGCAGTCGCCACTAGACCCTGAAGCAGTGAAAACGTGTTCTGCGGAGTGACGCTTCTCTATCTGCCAGTCTGATGGATGAGTCTGGGTTTGGTGAAAGCCCGGAGAACGTTACCCGCCTGACTGCATTGTGCCAGCTGTAAAGTTTGGTGGAGGACGGGTAATGCTATAAGGTTGTGTTTCAGGGGTCGGCCCCTTCGCTCCAGTGAAGTGAAATCTTAATTCTTCAGCATACAAGACATTTTGAACAATTGCAGCTTCCAACTTTGTGGGAACAGTTTGGGGTTGGGCCCTTTTCTGTACCCCAGTGCACAAGGTCCATAAAGTCATGGTTGGTTGGGTGAGTTTGGGGTGGAACAACTTGACTGGATGCACAGAGTCCTGACCTCAACCCCATCTATCACCTTTAGGATGAACTAGAACGGAGATTACGAGCCAGACGCCCTCCTCCAACATCAGTGTCTGACCTCACAAATGATCTTCTGGATGAAATGGGCAAAAATTCCCACAAAAACACTCCAAAAACTATAGAAAGTTTTCCCGAAAGATGTTCTAGTGGCAAAGGGGGACTAACTTCATATTATTGCTAATGGACTTAGAATGGGATGTCATAAAAGCTCCTGTAGCTGTAATGAGGAGGTGTCCCAATACTTTTGTCCATATAGTGCATATATGAAAAGAGATATATATATATATATATACATACACATACATACATATACAAGTAGACCAAGTTTGCAAGTCAGACACATTCCTGAACCAGATAACGGCTCAGAAGTTTGTTCTCGTGGCGGTTTCTTAGAAGATTACCAGAGTCAATCATCATAGGGTAAGGGGACGCTGTGCCAGGCTTCCGAGGAGAAGTGATAAATCTATGTCGTGTTTACAGCACAGATAAAATAAAAGATTTTTTTTTCTCTTTTCACTGAAATGCAGAGAACTGGCAGTGGATATGGAGAACCGCTCCGGGATAAGAGAATTTGATTATTTCATGTGTCCCTATTATATCAGGATTACAGATTACATGAGAAGCGATGCACGCTGAGGGTTGAATATATAAATAAAAAAGAGCCGGCAAACTCATTTGTTAAGAGAATATCGGGGGCCCCACAGAATTTCTATTATACAGCAACCTATTTAGAAGCCGGGAATAATTGTGACGGCTTCAATAGTCATTGTGTTCTCGTTGGGTAAAAGGATGAGAAATGAGGATGAGGAATAATACGTGTCACAGCATGGAAGAATTGAGAGAAGACCCTTACTCAAACTCCTCAAACTCCAGGTCTCCAGTTTCCACAGCCCCTTGTCCCTCGCTGGAGGACGGAGCAGAGGCAGAGGATCGGAGGCGGTTTTGCTGGTAACGCATAGAGCGCTGCCGGATGCTGTCCCTCCGAGACAGGTACTGAATCATCCTTTGTGCGTAATAAGCGGCTGGTGATAACCTGGAGAGGTAAGAAAAACGTTGTCAGTACAAATACATAAATTGGTATCTACATGACGAAGATGGGAAAGGAGTCCCGGAAAAATGGCAACAAGCATCTACTTTACTTGGGCCCAATGCCTCTCCTGACGGTCCTCCATCCAATTCGGTTTTATTAAATACTTCCCCATAAAATAACAATTCTGGAGAATGTTTCCTTAAAACTTATAGCTGTGCCGTTACACTATTATTCCTCCTGGAAATGTATGAATAATTTGACAATTAGACGTTAACATTCCTCTCGCCCATGAGGTGTGTCCCGACACAGTCTCACTGATTCGGCACGGTCAGAGTGTGTAGGGATACGCCCTATTGACAAAGGGAATGGTGACTCCCAGTTGTCAAATTATTTATACGTTTCCAGGAGGAACAACAGGGGAATAACACAGAGGTCTAAGAAAAGATGCTCCAGAATTGTTATTTAAATGGAATGCCCAAGTATTTACTAAACGGACAGGTCAGGAGAGCTCATTAAAAGATGATCTACCTAAAACGCCCTTTAGCCCGATACAGAATCCAATGATCGCTACATGAAGCCACAATCCTACTTTTGCGTAAATTTTACGTGTTATGTTTTGTATGAAGTTTGCTATTGGTTAGTAGTGGTTATGTGATTCTGTATCATTCAACTGATAGTTTGGTTGTATACAAGTCCACTTTTACTGTATGAAACCCACTGGGTTTAATTTAAATTAAGACCCTCTTCAGACAAGCGCTAGAAAACTCGCCTGTGATTGATCAGGAAAAAAAAAAAAAAAACGGATGATTTTCCAACCAAGCGGAATTAGTATTGTGTCCGAGTGCATTCAGTTTGTCCATATTTTTACGTCCGTATGCCAGTTTTTATCCATTTTTCAGGCCAATAAAGAAAAAAAACGCACTCAGATGGCGTTCGTGAGTTATCCGATTTATTCATGGACCCATTGACTTGAATAGGCGAGAATCGGACCACAGTAGTGCATGCTGCGATTTTCTGTGCACAGACCAACAGTCCATGTGAATAAGTCTATTGACTTTGTGTCAGTGTTCAGTCCGTGTCTGTTCTATACTCGGACGTGAACATCGCTAGTGTGAATAGACCCTTAATGTAAAGGAAGCAGAAGACCTCACCTGGCTGGATCAGGGTAAATGGGATGCTCTCGAGATCCAGTGCCATCATAGCGAGACAGAGAGATCAGGGAGGACTCCAGAAGACGCCTAGAAGAGAAATTTCATGGTCAAAGATTATTCCATAGTATCATGGCCAACTTATTTCTCTCATGTAGGAGTCAAACTTAAGCACTTGTCCAATTTTGACCATACCTCACCCCAAGCTTCACAGACCCCATATATTCGTCCCTTGTCCCACCTACAAGTTTGGAACATGTTTACAGGTCAGGCTTTATTCAGACGAAATCATCCATGTGACTGACTTTTTTTTTTTTTATACGGCCGTCACACGGCTGCATGTATTTCTATGTGGCTATTCACATGGCTGTTGTTTCAACGGACCTTGCGAAGGGTCCTTAGAAAAATTGTACGCCCTATTTTTGTCTGTTTTCACGGATCTCTCAATAGACAAGTCTATGATGTCTAGGAGTTACGGTTGGAAGTCGGCTATGAAAAACGGCCGATTTGACACATGTTCGTCTCAATAAAGCCTTGCAGGGCAGAATAGTCAAAAAACACGATGACCAAACCCGTTCTTCAGGTCATTCTGTACAATCCAGTAACGCACGCATGAGCCTGATGAAGGACCTACTATTAGTCCAAAACGTTGCGATGTTACATATCTGGATCTGAATTATGTTTATCACTAATAAAAGATACAACCTCTTAAGTGCATCTAAAATGAAGTCGGCATTACTGGACACAACCCAAGATCTCTAGAGATTGCAGTACAGATTCCAAGTTGGAAGGTCCATTGGGGCAAAAGTTTTGGCCTATAAAGCTCTATGAGAAATGTAAGGATAATAAATGGAGAAAAACTGCAGCACTCCAAACTAAAGTAAAATTGCGAACTTATCCACCACACAGTATGTATGCAACATTTCAACCCCAAGGGGTCTTTTTGTCAAGCCGGACAAGAACGCCTTGGGCTTGAGACGTTGCATACATGCTACAGGTGGAGAAATTCACAATTTTAATTTAGTTTGGAGTGCTTCAGTTTTTCTCTTCTTCAGGTCTATGGAGATTCGTGGACTGCTGTGCACCCACCTACACCTTAATTGTAAATTTTCTGCTGATTCTATACATAGGATAATAAATCAGTGATCGCCACATACCCGATGGGCCAAATGATAGTCAAGAAAATTATATACAGTTAAACCTCTTTGAGACGACGACCCAAAACTGCTTATGTTTTTTTTTTATGGAGGTGGTAAAATGTACACTAGAAATTCAACCAGTATACTGTAGTGTCTTCTACCTGTACTTCTCAGTTTACTCTACCAGAGTCCGGTAGTGAATGTAGTAATTCATACCAGCTGGAGAGCCAAAAGCCAAACACTACATAGTGCTGCACAGTACCCTTCGTGAACGTGGTCTGAAAATCATTTTGGCAGGAGCGGACAAACATCTAATGTGTATGGGGGTGGTCCGAAACTTCTGAACATGAAATCTGCTGAGCTTTAAAAATATTGAAATGGCATATACCTCCCCGTCCATACCATACCAAATTAAAGACTAATTCCAATGAATTCAGCAAAACCACTGTGGGGTCAAAATGTTAACTATACCCCTACAAAAATTCCTTAAGGGGTGTAGTTTCCAAAATGGGGTCACTTTTTGCGGGGTTTCCACTGTTCTGGTCCCTCCAGTGATTTGCAAACGCGACATGGCACTGAAAACTATTCCAGCAAAATCAGAAATCTAAAATCCAAATGTTGCTCCTTCTCTTCTGAGCCCTGCTGTGGGTCCAAATAGCGGTTTATTACCACATATGGCATTTTGCCGTAATCGGGAGAAATTTCTTTACAAATGTTGGGGTGTTTTTTTTCCCCCTTTATTCCTTTGTAAACATTTCTTGATTTTTTCAGAAAAAAAAAGTAGATTTTCATCTTCACTGACTAATTCAAATAAATTTAGCAAAAAAACTGTGGCTTCAAAATGCTAACTATACCCCTAGATAAATTCCTTGAGGGGTGTAGTTTCTAAGAAGGGGTCACTTTTGGGGGGTCTTTACTGTTTTGGCACCACAAGACCTCATCAAACCTGATTAAAAATAAAAATTTGTCAATTTCTCCTCTACTTTGCTTTAATTCCTGGGAAACGCCTAAAGGGTTAAGAAACCTTCTGATTTCGGTTTTGAATACTTTGAGGGGTGCAGTTTTCAAAATGGGGTGATTTATGGGGACTTTCTAATACATAAGGCCCTCAGAGTCACTTGAGAACTGAACTGGTCCCTGAAAAAATGGCCTATTGAAATTTTCTTGAAAATGTGAGAAATTGCTGCTAAAGTTCTAAGTCTTGGAACGTCCTATAAAAATAAAAGAATATTCAAAAAATGATGCAAACACAGTGGACATATGAGAAATGTAAACTAGTAACTATTTTGTGTGGTATTACTATGTGTTTTACAAGCCGATACATTTAAAATTGAGAAAAATGCGAATTTTTGCTAATTTTCTCTAAATCTTGGTGTTTTTCACAAATAAACATTGAATTTAGAGACCAAATTTTTCCCACTAATTAATTACAATAGGTCACGAGAAAACAAATCTCCGAATCGCTTGGATAGGTTAAAGCATTCCGTAGTTATTTCCACATAAATGTAACACGTCAGATTTGAAAAAAAAAGCGGCTTCTTCCTGAAGGGGTCAAACGGGAGTCAAAACATTCCAGACAAAAATACATACAAACAAAATACATGACATGCAATAGAACATGAGCAATGCAGCAAAAAAAGGAAGCAGTTTCCCCAGTAAATACATCTTCATTCGGAGATTATATATATATATATATATACACACACATACACACACACACACACACACACACACACATGTCCAGATAAATGCTGCATCCATTGCCCAGAGAGTGCCATACTGCATAATGCATACCACGTTGACCAGTGTGCCCACATAAGACCAAATAGTTCATACAATACCCACAAAAAAAATCATATAAACGCACACATAAAGCCTATTCGTGTCCAAATTTGCCATTCTGCTTAGTACCTACAGTCCCCGATACAGCGCTGGCTTTACCTCCCCCTCGTTTCCGCACATAATTCTACCCTCTGCAGCAGCTGGTAAAGCTAGTAATGTCTCTTTAAAAGGTACTAGCTTTACTATAATTAAGGATTCCACATCCTGAAGATCCTCCCAGCTTTTATGACCATCGAAATTGCACCCCTGGATCCAGGAAAATTGTCCGGCCTAGTAACAATATATCCTAACTTTAATGGCAGCCACAGGTTCCGTTCGGAAAAGACAGGACTATAGGGAATTGCAGAAAATGCTGGATCGGTCATTGCAATCCAAAAAGGGACCTCCTGGACCAGCTCCTTAGAAGGCACACACACAATTATATCATATAAATTCAGAAAATGTAATTCTCCAACCACCGAAAACCGGGAGCCAGTCCATCAATATGCCAGAGGGTTGTAGAAAACAGCAAGGCCAACCATAACTTACAAATTTTATTAGGAGATGACACAGAAGTAGTAACCTGAGCTCCATACACCCGGTAAATCTAATTGGCTAGATTTTTACTTTACGCCTGCCAGGAGGGACTTCTGTGAGGTCGAGACCCCATCCGTCACATTTTTCTGTCTTCAGGCTGTAACAACTTCCAATGGGCGAGTGACTGGAATTTATGAACAAGCAGAGACCAAATTACACCCAATTTTAAAAAGCCCGGAATAATTTTTACTACCACACAAAAAAAATAAAAAAGGCTTGTAATATTCTATATAGATATGATGTGCGCCCCCTACAGGAAATACAAAGCTGCACAGCTTGCCCATGCCGATACAATTGTGCTCTAAAGAACTTCTTTGGTAACAGAGACTGGTGTTAGGCCACCCAACAAGGTTCGTCCTGATGCCACTTGGCTTTATGTCACACGGGAAGGTCCAGAATAGGAGAAGCAGCGCCAACCAGAAAAACATGCCATAAAATGGGTTGATAGCAGCGGACAAACCCCTCTTTAACTTTGCCCTTTCAATGAAGATGACCATCTTTGACCACTATATTACAATATCTACATAAAATGTGGAGTACGTTTTTCGCGGTTTTATCATCCATTAATGATGCACTGGAGGGTATAGACGACCATCTTTAATTTGCCGATAGGCAGAATAGATCTACTAAGGACGCGGTCACCTGAGGCATTCATACTATATTAAAGGGGTTCCCCGGGCATTTTATATTGATGGCCTATCCTTAGGATATCAGATCGGTGGGGGTCCTACTCCCGGCACTCCTGCTGATCAGGTGACTGAAGGGGCCACGGCGACGAACACCACGGCCTCTTCATAGTTTGCCGGGCACAGCCCTGTACAGATCCCGTTGCGGCCATGCCTGGGATTGCAGCTCAGTCCCATTCACTTGAATGGGACCGGAACTACAATTCTATTTTTCATACTTGACAATAAAGTGCTACACTATTCATTATAGTTCTGCCTGTTTTATAGTCATGGGCTGCATTCACAATTCGGCAGGCTTCAGAGCAGAAATTCCCCAGCATTCCTTGCTGGCTCAATTTTTACACAGGGTTTGCTCTGGTAGTTTGTATTGTAATCTGATTCAACAGAGCCAAACTGTCCCATTGTATTACATGAGCTCAGCTAAGGGGTGTGTGTCAGCGCGGTTTCTAATGACGACCAGCAGAATTGTGAATGCAGCTCTGGGCTACAATACAGGCTGTAACTCTGACTCAATATAAGGTAAGAAATGCAATGTGTCTGGATACAGATGTCAATAAAAGGGGGATTTTGCTCCATGAGGGCGACAAGCAACCAAGTCACAATACCCAAAAAGAAAGACCGGGAGGCGGGGCAGGCGATGTGTCCGTTTGGGTACGAGAGGTAGAAGTCCACAGAGTTAATGCATCGTTTAGATGTATTGGTCTTCCACACTTGAGGAGTTTAATACCATAAAATGTGTGATAGGTGGGGGGGGGGGGGTCTCACTGCAGCAAGCCCCACCGATGCAGAGAACTCACTTGGCTGTATCCACATCTCCTATTCACTATAATGGAAAGTGACCTTGCATTCAGGGGGAATTGTCTTTGTGGGGGTCGGAGGGGTTCCAAGCGATATTCCATAAATGTCTATATTGGAAAAATTCCTTTGAGAAGCAGTACACTTTTTTGGGGAATTTTTTAATCTACTTTTTGGGAAGACCTGTTTGATTAGGACACCACAGACCGATTTCAACGGACACAGTTTGGAATCATTTTGGAGGCATCAACGGATGAGCGGTCGTCTGAGCCAGCGGACTTTCCTCTAACAAGCATTAGATAAATGGGGAATTGATCACTCAACATGCAGTTCCAAGTTTTGGCTCACAAGTGACAAGCTGCACCAGGTATGGATTATACGTACTAGGTCAAAGTAGCCCTGAAAGAAGGTCACATAGGTCTTGAGACTTCGCACAGAGCCCGGTGCCATGCAAGGCTCACCCGTACAGCCGGTGCACCAGGGTTACCCTGCAGAGAGTCACTGGTGTGTGCAACAAGCAGAACCCTGCACTAGTCACTCGGTCCTGCCAGGGGGGCATAAAAAAATGAATTGATTCAGCAGGATAAAAAGTGAGGAGACACAGGCCATTCACCGTCTCCAGCACTTTCTTCAAAACCCTGAAACCGAGCGGCTGATTCACAAGCGCGGGGATTTTCCTTTTGATTTGGAGTGCTTTTGTAGTTGTCGTTTCATTAAAAATGTTCCATTTTCTCCCGGATTGGAATTTACATATCCTATTAGGACGAACAAAGGAGTGGAAGACGCGGCACTGGCAAGGCTTGTCGGAGTTCGGTGCTGCCCCCCCCCATCCCCCAGCTCTGAAAAGGACGGGTGGATGCAGGCTACCATTCTCTAGAGCGCAAGAATGGAATTGAGGGCAGAGAAAGATGCTGAATTGTGTTAAACGTTACTAAAAAAACTTATCTGTGACAGCAGGTTTAGAGCGGCACTGCAGGAAAACGCCAACTTGCCTCGACCGCGAGGAGCCTGGAGCTAAGCTTCTTTTCAGAGAGGACAGATAAAGAATGAGGGGAGAGAGAGAGAGAAAGTAGAAGAAGATAAAGGCAGAGAAAGAGAGAGGAGAGGGTATGGATTGTATACAGCACATAGGACGGCAGCAACGAGAAGTCACGAAGCGAACGCAACCCGGAGACGAGAAAATATGGATGTCCATAATTAGACCTCAGGGCCAGGTAGTGAGAGGGCACATCGACAGTGGAGATTATATGCAATACAATCACATACAATATAGGATTAACTTACACTGTATAACCCATCAGAATATGCCAGCGTGCGTTTTTTTTTCCATATGTTATTTACCCTAAATTTTTATCAAAGACTGTACTTACAAATGCTGCAGAGCAGAGATGGTCTTTGGCCTGGGGCTGACGAAAAACCTGATGCCTTGTTCAAACTAAACTTGACCATGGACTTGAAATTTAAAGGGGTATTCCGGTTGTAACACATCAATACCCATCCACTCTATAGGTGATGACACTTAGGTCGTTCGAGCACCAACTGCTGGGAACGCCAGAGCGGGGGTCCCTCCCCCCCCCCCCCAGCAGCAAGATCTCTCGCTAAGAGGAGTTGAATGGAATGGCGGTCGAGTATGCGCCCTGCCATTCCATTCAATGTCTAGGGCAGTGACGGAAACTGCCGAGTTCAATGCTCATCAGTTGACCTCACGGCCATTCAAGTCTTTCTACGGGGGGCCATCTTGCTGCTGTGGAGGGTATGTTTGACAGGGGACGCCCATTCTGGCGATCAATGGGGGTACCAGAGGCCAGATCACCACTGTTCTAACAGTTATCACCTACCCAGTTGGACCCCGGTTGATCAGACGACGATGATATATCCTAGAGATAAGCCATCATTGTTTATGGTGAGATTTTTTTTTAAATCCCCTTACTGTATTTCCTAAGCATGTTCCTAACTTGAGGATATGGAGAACGCAGCATTGATCTTTGGGTCTAAAGGAATATTCCCCTAAATGGCAAATAAACTAGCAATATTAGAGGTCGAACCAATGCGACCCAGAGAATGGGGGTGTCCGGCAGCCTTTCCTAGTGGTGACGTGTCCGTGCATTCAGTCTCTCTCCATTGAAGGGAGTTTTAGGAGATTAGATAAACCTGACTGATGTCCTGCATGAACAGCGCCACTCTCATCTAGGAGCAGTGACTGGTACTGCAGCT
Organism: Rhinoderma darwinii; assembly: GCF_050947455.1. Classification (NCBI taxonomy): domain Eukaryota; kingdom Metazoa; phylum Chordata; class Amphibia; order Anura; family Rhinodermatidae; genus Rhinoderma; species Rhinoderma darwinii. The sequence continues at coordinate 61,226,123 of NC_134695.1, read as the reverse complement.
GAGTCCTACTCTCTTAAATTGGGATGAACTGCAATACCAGACAGAACGTTATCAAAGAATCAATAAGTGGACCATGGTTCACCTTTGGCCACTTCTGCCCTTGGGCTCCTTAAGATTTGTTGCGCAGAGGTAAATTCATACAGGGGGAGACAAATGAATGTAGACTTTAGGAGCTAGAGAGGCCACTCCAGGTGCTAGTTTGATTTTTCCATAGACATCAATGGAAAAAGAAAAGTTAAGCAGCAACATGACATTTTTAGGTGCAATGGCCATTTGGCCCCTAGAGTGAATATAATAAAGCATCTCAAATGTAGGTGCTCACATATCATACAGGCATGTCAAATATCAGCACTCTGCATCCAGTCCAGGCTTGTGTCAGAAGAAATCTTAGACAACGTGCTCAAAATAAAGTGCCACCAAGTTAGTCAATGAAAATCGCAAAAGATGTAGAAAATGTGGAGACTCTTGGGAGCGCCACCGCTTGGACGAGTATCTGAATTCCTACCTTTTCAGACTGCACATCTTCTTGAATATTCTGTGTTTACAACTTTGAATAATTTCGGAGTAGGATCGAACAGACCTATAAGCAACTGGAAATCCTGACAATCGATAATATCGGAGGGTATCCCCATGCGCACCCTCATCTGCAGCTAAATAAGCTAAGGGTTAATGGATCCTCTTCCAGTAAAATGCAGGGCCCCCACCATCTACTTCTATACATAATATTTCCCCCTCGGAGAAGATCCACAGAATGAGGGCAGCACCTGCTCAGCGGAGGCTCAGTGACGAAAGCAGCTACATCTGGATGCAGTGGGGAAGCCTTTGGCTGAGTCGGAAAGGCTTAAATCTCTATTCTTGGAGAATCCACCTTTATCCAGAACCAACAAATCCGAGCATCCGCCCTGGTGATCGCCCCAGATGTAAAGACTCTTAGCTACTCTCATTGACCAGCACCAGACAGTCGGACTGGAGCATTTTAGGGTCATCTTCCTGTTCCCAGTAATATAAATCATTGATAACGGCAAACAAATCAAGCGAGGGATTCCACAATCGGGGGAAGTATCGCTACATGACCAGGCTGATTTGCGATTCAGGAGTCCATAGGGTGGTTCACACATGCGGATTTCTGCCCATAACGAGCACCGATCGTCGAGAACATCGGCGATCGTTAACAGACCAATCCTGTGCTGTAAGGGCACAATCGATCAGTTAATACGATCGTTTGATCCCCATCAGTTTGTATAGGCTGCATAAATGATGTGATCAGCCAACAGATGAGCGTTTGCTCGTTTGTCGACTGAGCGGCACCCTGTTTCACAGCCCAATACACGAGCGCTCTTAGGAATGCTTGTTTCCCAATTATTGGCAGGTGTAAATGGACCTAAGGAAAGACTAGCTGAGCTGCAAAGGGCTTGTCTCCAGAAGAGAACCCTTTTCCATATGTCCTTATAGGGCATATGGATGTCATAGACGGACCCCCAGGACCCCCCCTTCCTACCCTATGAGACCAAACAAAGCCAGCCTATCCATGTGGGATATAGTCCGCCATTCACTGGAATGGCCGACATGTAATGCTACATTACCGCTGCAGCGGGTGCTGGACATGGATGTACTAGTGATGTATTTATTTTACGGGAACCAGTTGAAAATAATTAAGTCTCACATTGTCTGCTCCGAATAGCAGGCAGCCAAATGATTGATCGCTTGGTTAATTTGACATTTAGAGAAGTCCGGGCTTTTAGAAACTGTATGATGGATGAAGCATGAGAAATCGGGAACGGGAAGTAGATCTGCATATAGAGTCCCAAATGTCCTACGTGTACCAAAGGCGATCAGTGGCGGCTACGTTCGGGTCAGTTTAGCGCTGCTCCCAATCGATCAGTTAATTATAAACAGGTTTAGAGGACCCTTCCCAAAAACGTCACCACTTCAGAGGTGTGCACAGTCCATCTACTGATCTATAGGACTGGACCAAGTCTAAATATGACACATAAGGGGGAAATTATCCTTAGGACCAGTAAGCCCATGGTTTTAGAATGGTTTTTTCTTTTTATCCTGACAGAATCCCGAACGCGTGAACTTGACCTGAGGGACCGCCAACACGGGCGCTTAAAAGGTTTTCCCAGTTTGATGCATCATGAAAATATTTTCTTATATACCTTGTGGTTTAATTCCTCACCATTTCGAAGATCTCTGCTTGCAGCCAGTGAATAGGAAGATAGGGTCAATGAATGGAAAGATTCCTGTTTATATCTAGAGGCCGAAAACCCATACAGCCCTAATTCTTCTCACAGGTCAGGCTTTGTTACAATTGCATCTTGGACAACTCGGTCATCTATACATCGCAGCAGAACTCTCTTTCCTGTGCTGATAGTTTGCTACAATGTATCAGCGTAGATAAAAAGGCATCACCCTCAGGAAACATGAGGGTGCTTTCGCCTAGGTCAGTGGTCCCAACCTGTAAATCTCCAGCTGTTATGAACTACAACCCCCAGCATGTGGCTGTTGGAGCATACCGGGAGTTCTTACAAAATAGTTGGATACCTCAGTCCTGGCATCTTCATAGGCAGGATGCTTATATTACAGGATGACCTGATTCCAGCCTGTGCCGGCACCCAAAAAACATGGGTGACTTTTAAACACCTCTCCCTGTACGCTAGATAAATTCCGACAGCCATACGGGGAGATTAGCATACTCCTCTCCGCAGACAGCCGCGTCTTCCTACGTGTTTAATATAGTGCCCAACCGCAGACATTAGTCAGACATCCTATGCTCATTAAGCATGCGTTAACCGAGTCATTAACCGGAACAGAGATAATTAACCTCGCACCTCCAGTCTGTCGTGTGTAAAACCTCTCATTTTCCATCTCGGTCAGAGACACAGGTCTCATCTTCTCTATATGGAACGCTCGCTGTGAGGTCCGGACTGCAGCAAGTGTGTTATTAGGAAGTTACGTGTCATCGCTGAACACTGATCGCATGCCTATAATTGTTACATCCAAATGAACGCCTTCACCAAAATCACACCCCTCCAGATTTCTATACGTCAGTATGGGAATACTCATCTAAAGAACGCCGAGCACAGGAGGCAGCTGGCTTCAAATAAAGAAATAAATATATTTTGTGTGTGTGTTTGTATTATATTCCGACACTTTCAGGATCAACAGAGTGCCAAAGCATCTAAAATGTTGCAGATTATGAGAATATCCTGAAGGTCATTCTCATCCTATGCCCTGACAGGCTTATGTGGCCTTGGGCGTAAGGCACACGATCGTGGTGATTTTGTGGTCCACGAAACCATGGATCCAGTCTGTATTTGCGGTTTATTTGTTTGCAAAAAACCTTCCGTCGTGCATCCGTATTCAAGGATCCACAAAAAAAAAAAAACCACAGAAAGGCTGGAATTGATGTCACCAGTTTGTCCCAACCTCCTGAGTAGGTCACATGATCCGAAAATACGGACAGTAGAATGACATGCCCTGACTCACGGCCGCCTCATGGATCCGTGACGGTCATGTGCATGGGGCAATATAAATGAATGGGTCCGTGTACTATCCGCAAAATTGTGGATTGAACACAGACAAAAAACTACGATTGTGTGAATTAGGCTAAGGCTGGGTTCACACTGTGCTTTTTTGATGCATTTTTAGCATGTGTTCTATTAGATAATCTCCCATGTCTCATCAACCGAAACAAAAACGCACAGCGCCTTAGGACGGCCGTTGGCTTGACTCGGCCTCCTTGCTCTAGAGACAGCATGGGAAACTACGGACATTGGTCTCTCTCACATAACCACCGCTTGGACTTCTGTATTTCTAGAGGCTCAATGGCTGATTTGCATTTAACTCTGCCAATGCTCACTTTGAGAATGTTAGACTGGCCTTTAAACATTAAAGGGATACTCCAGACAAAACGGACACAGTGATATGCCCAGTACGGGCCTGAAGAGGCGGAGCATGACACAGGGCTTCAAAGAACACCAGCTGTAGGAGAGAAAGAAGAGAGCACGGCGCCACATAGTGCATAATAAATGCTGGTAACAGATTGGCATATACAAGGTAGTGAAGGCAAAGGCTCACCTTGTAAGTTTGTGCTATAAACAGGCACAATACTGGGAAAGAATTTTAAACAGCTGCAGCCAGGTCCAATCCGGTGAACCGTGCAGGTTACCGCAATGAATGAGAATCAGGCCTGATGAAGACGTTCGTCCAAGGTTGAAACGCGTTGCCTTCTTATCTCCATTAAAACTAGTTATTTATTTGCCAACTACTTGTCATTGTCATCATCATTATCTTCACTAACAGCAGCACCTCTCTTTAGGTCCTGTTACACATGACAATGTGTATTGTTTTTAATTTTAATTGTTCTCAAAGAACACCAGTCGTGTACCGCCCCCTTAAGCCCTGAACTTGACTTAACGGTATAAGTGAAGGGGTACAGTCTGCCATTGTAAAGTGGTGAGAAACCCTGCAATATCTATCTATTTAAGTGTAACTGAAAACTTTAAAAAAAAACATTCAACATATCCTAGTGACATGTCAGACGTTTTGATCGGTGGGGGTCCGAGCACTGAGACCCCCACCGACTGTTAAAACGAAGCAGCAGAAGCGCTCAACTAAGCGCTGTGCTGTTTCATTTCTGATGGGCTTTTCTCTGAAAGCCGAGCAAGTGGTTTACAGACTCAATTTAAAAAAAAAGTCTAAGAGTCCGTACACCGCACAGGACTTATCCGAGTCTTTCTGACGCTTCGTTTTAGCGATCGGTGTGTGTCTCAGTGCTCGGACCCCCACCAATCAAAACTTCTGACATGTCACTATGACATGTCAGAAGTTTTTTGAAAGTTTAGTTACCCTTTACCCACGTACGGACATCAGTATAGATATAGGCAGATACTGAAGCTACAATAATGTTATTCACATCAGTACCAACCTGTACAGAAATCAAATCACGTTTTTCTTGCCGCCATTTTTGCAAAAGAAAAGTGCCGCAAAAAACACACTAAGACCGTGACATGCGAATAGACCCTTACACTAGTGAGCACGTATATACATAGAAGCCAATTTCCAAGCAAAGTCAATTAACCTACCACCAGGGCCGCTGCATGCCATCCACAGTACACTGGAAGCGGAGTGAATGGATATACAGTTTCTGCAAATTAAAAGCAAACAATCCAGGAGAGACCGAAAAGCTAAAAGGCCATAGCGGGCAGCCTTTAACAATGCAGTTGACTGTAGAACTACACCTCCCATGATGCTTTTTAAGTTAGCCACAGGAGATGACGCCCAGCAGGAGGGATGAGACACAAGGTTAATGGTCTACCATACAACAGAGAGACCGGGCTATGAAAAAAAAAAAAAAAGTGGATTATACACTCTTGATGAATAGTTTATCGACCAGCCATTAAACAAACTCATAAGTGCCCACTATGGTGCCAGCGTGCCAGACTGAGGATTAAATAAAAGATCGGATTTGCATTGCGCAAAAGTGTAGACCTCCTGATAAGAGAAATTGGAGAACGTGAGGAGACTGTTGAGCACTAGTATATATATATACCCGCCACCCTCTCGCCCTTGCAGGATAACCCACATGTTAAGTTAAAGACGAATTGGCATGTAAATGTGGTGACACACGGTCAATGGTGTGATATCTGGAGTCGTCTCTAGTGGGCACCGCTGCCCTCCAGTACTTGATGTGCTTCAGCTCGAATGTGGGCACCTTGAGATTACAACTGATGCCAATTAAACTGCATTTTCACAACTGCTTTATCCTCTGAACAGGTCTCCGGCTTGGGTATCTCTGACATGTTAGGCTATGCTTGCATCACGATTTTTGGCCTATGTTTAAGGTATACGCCGAGAAACGCTCCTAACAGTGGCATCCATCACCCAGGGCTACAATGGCAACCGTTTAATGGACGACTCATGGAAAGCTATTAAAAAATCTCATGACGTATACGATAAACGATCAGTTACCCATAGACTACAATGTTATAAAAAATTAAAAAAAATGGTGGCGCTTAAAAAGTAGAAATGTTTTTTTACTGGACCCTGCTGGATGGAAAAGCATAGTCTCCTACACTAGTCCTTGCCTCCTTTTTTTTTTCATCTGGCCTCCGCCTGACAACGTAGACCTATGTACACGTTTAGCAAATGCATTCCTGATGTACACGTTAAACGGAAACAAACGTGACATGAACGGGGCCTTACAAAAACAGGTCACAATATCGGGCAGGAGTCCATGACTCGGAACGCCCATAGGCATTACATTGCAGAGACCTCGAGCACTAAGCGCAGCCCCTTGGGGAGTTTTGGCTCTTCAGGATGTGTTGATGGCCTCAATTAAGATTTGAAAAATGAACCTTTGACACATGACCAGGATGGCACAGCTACGGCTAAAGCCATTTTGCAGCAGTGTTGTTAGAGGGACTATACAGAACTTGTCCTGCAAGGAGGAGAGGCGGCAATTTACACCAAAATATCCCTTTACAGCGACACTGGAGTTGTAATGACAAGTACTAAGCTGCTGTATAGGTTGACTGTACTAACATCTTGACCTGCAGCGCCACCAAGTGGAAATAATAAATATTAAAGGGCTTGTCGGTGTCAGCCCACCCCTTTTAATTTGGCATTTTAGGGTATGTTGGGCTATTAGAAAGGAGCCCAGGTCGCTCTAAAGAGGAAACCGCGTGTCCATTAAGATTCATTGAGTTCCGATTAATTCTTCACTATCCTTACAACAGGCGATGTATCAGGAAAACGTACAATCACACAGCAGCTGTTCACAGGGGCGTACAGAAGTAGGATCTAGTTTGAAGTTTCAGCTTCCCCACTTACTTCTATATGAGGTGGGGGGGGGCATAGGGTGACCATGCCTACAGGCTGCACCAAAAAGCGCCCATACTAATCGTAAGAGCGAAGAACCGTAGATGGAAACGCTATGCCTAAACTACAGAGAAGATTCATAAAGTTCACCATCTATACTTCTGGGTGGTCTTGGTTGTCAGTGTGCCTCCCTTTACAAATATAATTTAATGATTATGCAAAGGTGCATGTCCCAATATTCTTAAAAGGAGTTGTTTGGTTTAATACCCAATCAGGGAATTCATACCCAATCAGGGAATTCAGAGTCCCCCCCCCCCCCCGTTCAGGATCCTCATATATTAGCCAAAAGTGGAGAGAAAGGCTAAAAAGAGCATCTCATGGTCCGGAGGACTCCGCATGTCCCTGCATTCAATACAGGCCATCGATTTAAATAGGCACCCTGTAATGCTTAATTTCCCCTTTGGTGGCGCTGCAGGAGAATTGAACACTTGCTGATAGGTTCTCGTTGTGGGTTACAATAGTAGGACTCCATGTGATCAGCTTATTATTGGAGGACTCTTCTAATGTAAAGGGATTATTCAAAGTGGACAACCCCTTTAATTAGCGTTAGGAGCTCCATTGCCACGTTCCACCTCTCCATGAGTGAAAATTTTGGCTATTCACAAGGACGGAGCTCCCGGCCCTAATGAAGTAGAATAACATATGCAGTAATACTACTAATAAACGGAGGTACACTTTAAAATTCAGTGCATCCTTACAATGTCCGGTCTTACCTTCTTAGAGAGTCCTCCTCTGTGCTCTCCTCGGGGAGATCTTGTGGTAAGGCCTCTTGGGGTACATTCGGAGGTCTGTTAACAGTAGCAGGTTGACTGTAGACTCGTTCCCAGTGTTCAGTCTCCGGATTATAAGCTACACCCACTGTTCTTTCTTCCGGTGTTGACCCAGTTTCCAAACGTCCACTGCCACTAGGTAGGTTTCCCATCTCTGGTCTCTCAACCCCAGTGGCACCAGGTTGCTCTATGCTGCCAGCGGCCAGACCAGCCTGGAAAGTGCTTGGTGAAGGAATCGGGGGTGGTTGCCAGGAGGACATGCCTGCACCTTCTGGATAAGTCGGTGGGGTCCTTTCCCAGCGTAGAGTGTCATTGTTAAATGTCAACAGGTTGTGGCACGCACGACAGCGATTCATGTGCCCTCTAGGCTGATTTGCAGCACTCTCACCACTGTGTGCCTGGTTTGACTGATGTGATGGGCCCGGCTGCTCGGGTTCCAGATTGTTATTAAGCAACTCATGAGCTTGTCCTGGTCCTGTGCCCGGAGCTCCAGGTTCAAGGTCGTATTGCCTGTCATACTCAAGGAAGAACCGCCTTAGATCGCAGTGCAATTCTGTTCGGGAGGTGGTGGGGTGTACAGGTGTCTGACTTCCAGGGCTATCTTGCTCGGAGGAGGAAAATCCTCGACCCTCTGTGGCTGAAGTATATACAGATGATGAGGACTCACCTTCCTGTTGCCTCAGAACAGACAACAGGCTTACGGATGAGGAACTCGTCCTGGGAGGTGGCATGGGTTCCATCTCAGAACGGGATCCCATACTAAGCACTGTGCGAGTCCACTCAGAACCACCTATATCAGTGGTCGGCTGTTGATAGCGAGACGGCTGCCCAGCAAGTGAGCGCCGCATAGGTCCCAGGCTCAGACTGCGCAGGGTGTTACCAGCGGTGCTGCTGTGCACGCTACTGAAGGCAGAAGGTCGGCTAAGGAGTCCATGATCGTGCTGAGCAGAGGACTGGTGCTGCTGCCGTTCCAAAGTATGTTGGGGATCTGTTTGTACTGGAGAATAGGAAGTGGAGGTGGCCCCCGAAGACGTGGAGGGAGTACCTGGCGCTTCAGGGTGGGGGAAAAGTGAAGACGACAACCGTGCGCTAGAGCATCGCACGCAGAGGCACAGCATACTGGGGTCTTGGCAGCACGGAGTGGTGACACCTGGGGCTCGGTCTCGAATGCGAGTATAAATGAGCCTTTGATTGCTTTCAGTTGTCGGAGGAGGGGGTGGAGGTGGTGGCGGCGGTGGGGATGGCGTGGCCGAGTCTTGTACAGGGGGTTGCTCGCCGGCTTGAGTGCCTGATGAGCGCGATGACAGCATGTGCAGGAAGTTGTGGAGCAGCGGTGTACGACGGACTGGTTGAGTCTGCATCACGGTGCGCTGTCGGTAGATGGGAATCTCTGCACTATCGAGGGGAATCTCTGACTCTTCATCGCTCTGTAAAAGAAAAAGAAAGAAAAACAGACAGGTCACCAAAAGCATCTAAAGTCCTGGACAATACATGAAGCTACAGCTAAGGCTCTGTTCACATCTGCGTCTTGGCTTTTGTTCAGAACGGAAAAGACATTGCAATGCAAGAAACGTCGTACGACAAATTCCCAGTGAACTGCCGACTGAGGCCCAGAACGGCACTAATTTAGGAGCAGTCAAGTCTTCCTTTTTGCCTGGAGGTAAACTTTAACAGAGGTTCTATGAGATTTGGAAAGCCATGGCTACTTCCTTCCAAAAACAGCGCCACCCATGTCCATAGACTGTATCTGATATTGAAGCTCAGTAGCACTTACTTTAATGAGGCTGAGCTGCAATACCAAACACAACCCATAGATAAGAGTGGCGCTGTATCCGGGAGAAAGGAGGTGTGTTTTTCTAATGTCATAAAACCCCTTTAACTCCTTCCCGACATATGACATACAGTTACGTCATAGCCGGGTAGGGGAAGTATGGAGCGGGCTCACGGAGTGACCCCGCTTCATACGATGCCGGTGTCGGCTGTATGTTACAGCCGACACTTCAGAGTAATGAGCGGCATCTCGCTCGAGCGCGATCCCGCTCGTTTAACTCGTTAAATGCTGCTGTCAATAGCGACCGCAGCATTTAAATCGTTAGAAAGACGGGGGCGACCCCCTCTAACAGCTCATCGCGCCCCACGCAACACAATCGCGGGGGCGATGGTTGCCTAATGAAGACCCCCAGGTCCTCCATCTTTGTACACCTATTAAGCCCTGCTTCCGGCAGGGCTTAACAGATGCCTGTCAGAATCACTATATACTGCAATACATTAGTATTGCAGTATATCGTGCAAGCGATCCAACGATTGCTGGTTGAAGTCCCGTGGGGGGATTAGTTAAAAAAAAGTAAACATTTGTTAAATAAAGGTTTTTTTTGTGTACAAAAAAAAATTAAAAGTTAAAAAAAAAAACCTTTTCCCATTTTCCCCCTAGAGCATAGTAAAAAATTAAAAACATAATTGGTATCGCCACGCCCGTAAAAGTCTGAACTATTACAATATATCATTATTTAACCCGCACGGTGAACGCCGTAAAAAAAAAAAAAAGTAAACGCCAGTATCTCTATTTTTTGATCACCTAATCTCCCACAAAAAATGAAATAAAAAAAAAAGTGATCAAACCGTCGCATGTACCCCAAAATGGTATTATTAAAAACTACAGCTTATCCCGCAAAAAATAAGCCCTCATACCACTTAGACGGAAAAATAAAAAAAAAAGTTACGGCTCTCGGAATTTGGCGACACAAAATAAAAATTCTTTTTTACACTTAGGTTTTTACTTGTAAAAGTTGTAAAATATAGAAAAAAAAACTATATATATTTGATATCGCCGTAATCGTATTGACCCATAGAATAAAGTCAACATGTTGTTTTAATTGCACAGTGAATTCCGTAAAAACGGCGCGCAAAAAACCATGGCGGAATCACTGATTTTTTTCATTTTCTACCCCACAAATAATTTTTTTCCCGTTTCCTAGTACATTATATGGCAAAATAAATGGTGCTACAAAAACTACAACTCGTCCCGCAAAAATCAAGCCCTCATAGTACTAGATCGAGAAAAATAAAGACGTTATGGCTTTTGGAAGGTGGGGAGGAAAAAACAAAAATTAAAATTTGAAAGTTGTTTATGACGGGAAGGGGTTAAGTTTGAAGGCCACGTTTTATATCTCAAGTCTCTGCATCACGCCTCAGCAAATTATCATAAAAGTAAGAGTGGTAATAAAATATATTTAAAGGGTAACTAAACTTTTAAAAAAAACAAAAAAACTTCTGGACATGTCATAGTGACAGGTCAGATGTTTTGATAGGTGAGGGACCGAGCACGGAGACTCCCACCGATTGCTAAAACGAAGCGTCAGAAGTGCTCGGACGAGCCGCTTCGTTTTGATAATTTTCTCGGAAAGCCGATCAATCGGTGTACGGGCCCAAAAGAAAGTCTATGAGCCCGTCCACCAACTGCTCGGCTTTCCGAGAAAAGACGATCAGAACAGAAGTGGCTGAGCGCACACCCCAGTGCTTCTGCCGCTTCGCTTTAGCGATCGGTTCGGTCCTCAGAGCTCGGACCCCCACCGATCAAAACTTATGCCATGTCAAAAGATTTTTAAAAGTTTATAGTTACCCTTTAACAAACCACTATTAAAAGTGGTCTACTGTAGTGTGCAGAGTAGATGTGAGCTGACTTTGTAAGATCTCATGTGCAGTATATGGCCACAACACAATAGAAGCTGCAGAGGATGAGGACAGTAGTATCCGGGAAATCTTAAAACAAATGCTGGTTGTTCCTTCTCTCCAGCAACATCAAAGGCTACCGATGGCACAGGAGAGATCCTGACCCTCCAGCATAGTCTTCCTTGTGGTCAAGGCTGTGAAGGCGCTTTGCAGCTTGTGGCGAGGATAACCTGGACCAGTTTTACCTTTGGCTCCATGATGGGCAGTGTAGTCATCATGAATCTTACCTGCTGGTTAGAAGGGTTCACTATAGCTGTAAGAAGATAATGCCCAAGAGGATCAAATCGTACCAATCTGTGGGAAAAATACATAAATAGACGGTTAGATAATAACATAAGACTTAAACGTCTATTGGAGTTTCCTGGGTAAAATTATATTCTTCGTTCCCACAGCAGCGGGACCGCCGCTGCCTTCAACTCATGATCGGCAGAAATTGCTGCTCAAAATAAAGAAACCCTTTATGACTAAATCCAAAAATATAAACATAAGAGAAGTGTGTACATCCAGAGGCTGAAACCCTAAGTGTTTCTAGGCATTGACAGCAAGCAGAGATCTTGAAAAATGTGCAGCACTGAGTGAAAGTTGCCGAACCTTTCAGAATACCCATGGCCTACAAGTGTCAACGTCTCGTTAATGTCCATCTTTGCAACTTTTTTGTTTATTGTTCTAATGAATTTAAAATGAAGCAACTTTTCAAACTGTGTTCATTAAAACGGTCCTGTCGTTTTGTGTCTACAGCTCCTATGCAGACCAGCAGGCATACTCTCTTCCATCGGTCCCGAACTTCTTGCTAACTTGCCCAAACGTATGTATGTTACTAAGAAAAAGGGGAATTTACTGCACAAGTTTGCTTGTGGTTTGTAAACCTGGAGACACATAGGTTTGCATAGAAGCTGTATACAAAAAACGATAGGTCATTTTTAATGAAGGCTTTTGGAATAGTTGCTTTTTTTTAATGTGTATTAGTGCAAGGTGAACCTTCCCTTTAAAACTGGTCCCTGAAAGTGTGATTGACATGCACATGCTACCTTTTAAGTGACGTGGTGGGCGTGGCTTGGTGCAGCTTTTTAAAGGGCCACGTCTGCGGCAAAAGTTGTCACAGGGATGTTACCAATAGCTGTGCGCCAATGTCGGATATTAATAATACCGGGTTTGTTTTGTTCTAGACATGCCCTCTTCAAAGATGGGAGGTAAAAAACAAAAAGCAACGGATAAAAGGTTAAGATGCTTTGACCAGAGTCAAAGACATCTTAAAATCATCGTGCTATGTCTTACTGCACCCGATATGCAGCCGACAACAGCTTGTTATCACGTCAGTGATCAAAGACATGAGAAAATCAGGCGAACAATGGCTGAAGTGGGAACAGCTGCAAATTCCTAGCTCTCCAATAAACGTGCGAGATTACACAGCGGCGGCGTTCTTTCATAAACGGAGACTGAGACACAATGAGGACATTCTCCTGACAATTATATCCCATCCGGGCTTCCTGTAATGCATTACAATGACAGGTAGCAAAAAGCAAAAAAGTTATCAGGGACATGCAGCATGAGATTTACTTCTATTATATACTAACAAGCGGCGGTGACAAACACCATCATCCTTGATCAGAGCCTATTATTAGGACGATGAATGTAAAACATGCAGAATAAGGTCTGAGATATGACAAAAACGACCCCCGGACCCTGCACCCATCAGCTGTTTCGGCTGCCTCCGGACACCGGAAGTTATACAGTGGTTGGTGTTGGAGGCAGATGGCTCCGTATACTGCATAGCGGTCGTGCTACAGAACAGCAACTCTGCTCCTATTCACTTGAAGTACTGCAGCATTGCCACTAATCGGTCCAGGGGTTGGACCCCCACCGATCATATACTTGGATAGGTCATCAGTGTGAAAATCCTCCACTTTAATGTGTATAGCCAGCTTTGGACCGTTAACTGCAGCAGGAGCCCCCCCCCCCCCCACTGCTCCGTATGAAATAGGACCCCAGACACAATAAGCCCAGACCCCTTTGCCATCTTGCAGTCAAATTGAAAGGCATGAAAATGAGCCCTTGTATTATATAAGATTTCGCAAGACTGTTTTACATTCACCTCGTTAGTAGAAACTTGGCCATCAGTATATGATCGTTGGGGGTCCGACACTCAGAGCGATCAGCTGTTCCGGCTGCCTCCGCGTGTCCGTGCCAGAAGCAGACGGCTCCGGTCACAGTATAGCGGCCGTGCTGCAGTACTCCAGCTCTGCTCCTGTTCAAGCGCCGCTATACTGTGACCGGAGCCGTCTGCTTCTGGCACCGGCCACTGCATAACATCCAGTGCCCTGTACAGCTAATCGGTGAGTAGTCCATGTGTCGGACCCCCACCAATCATATACTGATGGTCTATACAGTGGATAGGTCATTAGTAATGAAATATCGACCTGCGCTCGGACAACCCCTTTAAGAGTATGATCAGCCACAATGTAGCCGATTGATTTTAAGGCGGATCATTCGTACAAATGATCCGATCATCAACATGCCAGACTAAACTAGCCAATCAGGGAGCAGAAAATCCAGAGTGGGCTTGCGGAAAGTGGAAAATGATCATCCGTATTTGGCTGCTCATGCCACACACATTTATTTTCAGCCGGCAACGGCTGAAAGAATTCAAACCAACAGATCACATTTTTTGCAGCGGGAAGTCTGCTGTGGGCCAGTGCAAACAATCATTCAATTATAATATTCCAAGCTCGTCGGACGAAACGGCCATAATCGGCCATCTTTTATCTTAGGCGTGTGGCCAGCTTTACACCCAGTGGCAAATATGTGATTTAAAAAAAAAAAAGGCTGTAATCCATAGAACCGATACAAAACAGTATATACAGTATGAAGAGATCATTTATAGGGAAGAAGGGAAACAAAGAAAACCGACTCATTTGGAGTCACATCAAAGAAATACCCAACCTGCGGTCTTATGGGGTCTCTTAGGACGTCGAACTTACCGAACTCGCTCCATTTCACTGGCCGTCTTCACCACGGCAAAGGGTTCCCGCCGACTCCAGTCCCAGAAATGGATTTCATTAGCAGTGGCGATAAGAAGCAGCTGAACGGTGGGATGAAAGGCCAGAGATGCAATCGCGTTGTTACTATCTGTAAACCAGCTCTCGCTCCCGCCCTGTGGAGAAGAAAGTATTAGAGAGGCTGTTACATCCCGCGCACAACCACATTAAATCGCACTTATGTTTAGAATGTATAAGACAACTATGTAAGACCTTAATCTCAAAACACGAACAAAAAAAATTCTATGTAGGTCGGTACCTATAGGTAATTATCTGTGACTACAGCTTAGCTACGCTGCCTACAGGGAGTCTGAGACACACCCCCCGTCTCATCATTGGTTCAGACTGCAGCCCTGCTTCTTCAGATTGGCTGCTGTGTATAAACACAAGCCCACCACAAGCTCACCACTTAGGCCCCATGCACACGACCGTAAAACGGCCCGTAATTACGTGCCCATTAAATTCTATGGCCGACGGACACCTTACCGTATTTCTACGGGAGGGTGTCTGTGCCGTAGAAACCTGCCCAAAAAAAATAGGGCATGTCCTATTTTTTTATTTTACAGACCATGCTCCTATACTTTATAATGGGAGAACGGCTCGTAAAAAAGGCCGGCTGTCCGCGGCCGTCCGTTCCCGTAATTACAGGCACGGTCGTGTGCATGAAGCCTAAGCCAGTGCATGGGGAGCAGATTTCTATCAGAGCAATGAATAGGAACTAATACATTGACAAATAAGTGTCGAACTCATCTGGAGAGCAGGGGGTCAACCAACTCCAGTCAGGACTGGCGAACTGGCCGCCACGTCCAGACTGAGAATGAATGAAGAGGGGGATCGCACATGTACATTGATTCTGAGCTATAGTTTTCATCCTATACAGCAATTTAAATACTCACATGTAAATCCCATATACGCACTTCACCATCAAGGCAACCGGATGCAATGAGGCCTGGAATAGTGGGGTGAAACGTTACACACCACGGGGTGCGGCGATGTCCTACCAGAGAATGTATACATCGGCCGGTCTTCACCTCTGTTATGTAGATGTTGTGATTGACGTGAGTGGATGCCAGCAGGGTCCTGCAGGAATAAAGTGTACATGACCGATCTGCTCCAGAAGTCAGACAATGACGTATAAACATACAATTATATTACAAAAAAACATTACCACGTCCAACTATAATGGCCACTGCACACGACCGAGTCCCACTTGGGCCATTTTTCATGCCGTCCGATAGTTTTCACGAACCCATTCACCTTAGCGGGTGAATCGGTCTGTGAAAACAGACCTGACTTTCAGATCCGTGGAAAGATAGGACTTGTCCTATATTTCCACGGATAACGGATGGGTTCCGGCCGTCTTACACTATCGTGTGCATGAGGCGTAACGCTTTAAAGCGTTAAAAATAGACGCAGTAATGAGTGTATGCAGGAAGAGGCTCCGAACCACTGCTGTAACTTGTAGAATATGGACAAGACACTCTACCCAAAATATTGTTTAGATCGAATAGCCAAAACCCACTTTTTTTTTATAAAAAAAAAAATAAAAATAAAAAAGAACAGAAAAACCGTCCGTAAAAAAAAAACGTAGTCTCTTTAGAGAACAATAAAAATGTGAAAACCTTTTTTTTTTTAATATCTCACTACTTTGCTGAAAAATGATCAATTAATGTTGCAGACACAAAGCCGGAGGCTGCACTACTGAAACATCCTGATGCCCGCATGTGCCCTTCTGATTTGTCAGGTACAGTGTTGTCATGAAAACTTTGTGAGGATCCCATACATTCCCAACATATATACACATAACTTCCGCTATTCAAGGCAGGTAGGACGTAGATATTATTGTAATTGACAATATGGTTTCCATAACAACATTGGATCGGATAGAAATTAGAAAGGGACAATCAAAAAGTTGACCATTTAGAACGCACACTCTTTAAGGCGTAGTCATGAGCGGCCACTCCTCCAGCTGCTTATTGACAGCTTTCTCACTATGCACAATAATAGGGAAAAAGCGGTCAGTGGCGGCTGGGAGGGAGGAGCGGCAGCGCATGATTACCCCGGACTCCCTCCTATGGCGCTGCAACGCAAATTTTAAAAACAAACCATTCCCACATAAGTGACAGTCTGCCACTGTTTTATATGCTGCCCGTAATCCGGGGAACATACAGTAACTGGCTTTGAAAACTTGTTGTTTTTTTTAATTATTATTATTTAAAAAAAGTGTATCAATGTGATCGGGGCAACTTTGTAATTACATTTCATTAAAAATTATTTTTACTTTGAGATACAGCTGATTTGTATCCTGTATACAGAACAGCTGTATCTTGTGCGGAGACCTGAATCCGTCATATCTGTAGGATCCACCTGTAATCGATCATATCTAGGTTATGAACTTAGATGTGATCGACAGCAGCTCGATCCTGGGTATCGGAGACACGCAGGACCCGCTGATACTGAACCCGTTAGTCCTGCTGACCTGACGGATTCAGGTCTCAGTGCAAGAAACAGCTGCATCTCAAAAAGAAAAACAGGGTTTTTAATAAAACGGAATTACAAAGTTGCACCAAAACACGTTCTCAAAGGTGTACATAGCCTTTAATATAAGGACTCATTCGTTTGAGGTTGGTGGCCCTTTATGAAGACATTTAGCAATGCCTAATGTGTAAGTACATTAACAGCATTGCTAGGATGACTAAAACAAAAGCTTAAAGAGGCTCTGTCACCACATTATAAGTGTCCTGTCTCCTATATAAGGAGATCGGCGCTGTAATGTAGGTGACAGTAATGCTTTTTATTTAGAAAAACTATCTATTTTTACCCCTTTATGAGCGATTTTTAGCTTTATGCTAATGAGTTTCTTAATGCCCAAGTGGGCGTGTCTTACTTTAGACCAAGTGGGCGTTGTACAGAGGAGTACCGAAGTGTCGGGATTGTGAATAGACATCCTGTCCTGGTTGGATGCATTGTCTATTTACGGTCAAGAAATTTCAGTAACGTTAAAGGGGTTTTCCAATACTTTTTTTTATTTCTTAAATCAATGCAATGTTCCTCTATTAAGATATTAGTGCACTCTGTCTAGCTTTTTCTTGATAATAAATGGTTTTAGTAACATTACTCCCTATTGTTTACCTGGAGAGGTTTGTTTTGCTCAGTAAGTTCATTCCTCTTCTCTTCCTGTGTTTCTCCTCCCTGCATGCACTGCTCTAGTCCCAGCATGCAATGTGCATGCAGCAGTGCACTTGCTCCGCCTACTACACCCAGCTCTACTAACTTCTGCAATCCCAGTCTTCATTTTGGTGCTCTCATTCTATTACTGCTAGCACAAGCTGAAATCACTGGATATCTGCGTTTTTAAACAACACTGACCCTATATGATGATACGTAAAGTTTGGTCTTTATAATTATAAGTTTTCTAAATGTATATTAACTGTTTATACAGTCTTAGTTTTAAATACTGTATTTTATATATATATATAAAATAAAAAAAATTGAATTCTAACATGTGAATTGGGATAAAAGGAGCAATACCTGTGGATCGCCGCTGCATCCTGTGTCGGAGATTCACAGTGAGCAAGAAAAAACTAAAGGGAAGCAGCGCTCCTAACTAGCCATCGATGAAAAATAATTCCCCTTCATGTAACTCTGCTACCTGTCAACTGAAAAGTCATCCACCACAGGGAAAAATGTTAGTCCATCATGTCTGATTCCCAGGTGTTTCTTTGCGGTACTCCTCTGTGTGGAAACATTTTTCACTCTGGCAGCTGATTTTTCCATTGACAGGTAGCAGAGTTACACAACAGGAAAACAAATTCCCCATCATGTAACTCTGCTACCTGTGAACTGAAAAGTCATCGGCTGTTTGAAGGGGGTGCACCGCTCGTATAAGCGCTGCTTCCCCTTACTTCATCACACTGTGAATCGCTAACTAGTTCGTATAGAAGCGAAGTATTGCCTAATTATTTTTTTTGGGCTTCCAGTTCAGTTCTGAAGTGGCTTTGAGGGGCCTATATATTAGACACCCCTATGAAACACGACATTTTAGAAACTAGACCCCTCAAAGTATTCACAACAGCATTTAGAAAGTTTATGCACAAAATGTTTTACCAGAGAAACGCAACTCAATACTTATTGTCCAGATTCTGCAGTAGAAATATCCCACATGTGGCCCTCGGGCGGTAATGGACTGAAGCACCGGCCTCAGAAGCAAAGGAGCACCCAGAGGATTTTGAGGCCGCCTTTTTATTAGGCACCATGTCCGGTTTGAATAGGTCTTGTGGTACCAAAATAGTGGAAACCCCCAAAAGGTGATCCCATTTTGGAAACTAGACCACTTGAGGAATACATTGTAGTTTTCTTGGGGTGCATGCAGCTTTTTGATCAGTTTTTATTCTATTTTTAAGTGGCGCGGTGACTAATAAACAGCAATTCTATTGTTTTTTAATTCTATTTTTGTTACAGCGTTCACCGTGCGCTATAAATGACATATTCACTTTATTCTATGGGGCGATACGATTAGGGCTCATTTACACGAGCGTATTATACGTTTTTGCAACGCGCGTCGCAGGGACCTATGTTACTCTATGGGGCCGTGCAGACAGGTACGTGATTTTCACGCAGCGTATGTCCGCTGCGTGAAACGCACGACGTCCTATATTTGTGCGCTGTTCGCGCATCACGCACCCATTGAAGTCAATGGGTGTGTGAAAACCACGCATGTCGCACGGAAGCAATTCCGTGGGACGCGCGTGATTCACGCAACAGCACTGTAAAGGATGAATGAAAACAGAAAAGCACCACGTTCTTTTCTGTTTACAAACATCCAAACGGAGTGTCATAATGATGGCGGCTGCGCGAAAAGCACGCAGCCGCGCATCATAAAGGGCTGACACACGGAGCTGTTAAGTGCTTTTTGCGCACGCAAAACGCCGCGCTTTTTGCTTGCACAAAACGCACACGCTCGTGTAAACTCGGCCTTACGGTGACACCAGATGTTTATAGTTTTTTTATGTCTTATGGCGTTTGCACAATAAAATACGTTTTGTAAAAAATCATTCACTTTTTGTTACCTTATTCTAAGAGCCAGAACTTTATAATTTTTCCATCAATAAAGCCGTGCGAGGACTTATTTTTTGCGTAACGAACTGTAGTTTCCATCAGTACCATTTTTCGGTAAATGCAACTTTTTGATCTATTTTTAATACATTTTTTGGGAGGTGAAGTGACCAAACAATTGTGATTGTGGTACGGTTTATTATTATTTTCTTTTACGGCGTTCACCGCGCGGGATAAATAACGAAATAATTTTGTAGTTCAGGCCGTTACGGACGCGGCGATACCAATTATGTATCGTTTATTTATATATTTTTATTAATAAAAAAGGACTGATAAGGGAAAAAAAGGGGGATTTTTTTAACTTTTAATTTCTTATTTTTACACATCTTTTTTAACTTTTTTTTTTACTTTATTACTTTGTCCCACTAGGGGACTTGAGGGCAGGAGGCCCTGATCGCTATTCTAATACACTGCACTACATCCGTAGTGCAGTGTATTAGAACTGTCAGCTATTCACTGACAGCAAGCATAGTGGGTCCTGACTTTGTCAGGACCCACTAGGCTTCCGTCGATGGCATAGCCGGACGCCTTTGTTTGGTGTCCGGTTGCCATAGTAACCATCGCCGGCCGCTATCGTGTAGCAGGCCGGCGATGGTAACTTAACCCCTAAAAACCCGCGATCTCTATAGAACGCGGCTTTTAAGGGGTTAGACAGCGGGGACACAGCGATCGGTCCCCGCTGTAGGAGCTGCGGCAGCTGCTGTACGAGACAGCAGCTGTCACAGCTCCTGCACCTGTCGGGAAGACGGCCGAAACGGCCGTTATTCCTGCAACTTCGTATACACACCGCTACACACCTTCAACCTTGCGCATGCGCAGTGTAATATACACGGCCGCTGAAGACGCAGCCACATAATTTCACAGAGCATGCGCGGTGGAGTGTGTTCACCACGCATGCTCTAATTCAATAAAGAAGCACGTGGTACGGTTACGTCATTTTTGACGTAACCGTACAGTGTGTAAGCCGGAAACCGGAAGCAAGGCAGAAGACCAAATGGACGGGTCTGCACAGGAAGTGCAGATTTTGCATTGCTAAGGGGACGGCGACGGAGGAGGATATACGACGCTACAGCCATCTGATGAAACGTAAGTACATTGGAAAGTTATATCTTTTTCATTGTTTTATTTAAATAAATGTAATTTTTTAGTTCCGGAATACCCCTTTAATGTGGGTGTATGTGGCTGCACATAGTGAACAACGCAGGATCACTATGTGCAGAGTAAATGATTGGGGAGAAGTGTATGACGCTGATTGGTCAGCCTCATACACTCCTCTGTACAACACCCAGGTGGTCAAAAGTAAAAACACGGCCAGTTGGGCATTAAGAAAGTCATTAGCATAAATCTAAAATTGCTCATAACTTGGTGAAAATAGATAGGGCATTTATAATGTGGTGACAGCCTCTTTAAAGAGAGAGATTCGATGGCATCTCCAAAAAATACCCTATCAGTTTTTAGAGTAATGTTGCCATTTCTAGGCTTAGACCAATGTATTCTACATGTTCTTGGCAGAAGAGAAGGACTCTCGTAGATGATCCCCTGCCAGCAGGCTGAGCAGCTTTATACAGTCACTCCTGCCAGTGAGAGAGAGGGTAGAGGATGAATTCACCTGTCTGGGCTGAATGCCAGTAGGAATGTAGAACGCGGACTGTCTGGAAGTTCCACCTTCTGCAAAGTAAACAAGACAAGAGACAATAGTCATAAGGTTAGATCTAATACGGTCATTGAGAAGAGCCCTTGTGGCTGATCCGCTATAGGTCTCTGAATACATTTAACTCGCTGGGGTGCGGAGATGATCACAATTGTGGCCCTTCTCTATTACCAACAGACACTATTCCAAATAAAACTGCAAGCTGGAAAGCACACCCAGAGGGAGAAGGTCAGATGATCACGGGGGATTACACACAGTGACCATTTCTCCAGCACTGCCATACTAGCAAAATGTGTAATAAGTAAACCTACGATAATGCGGTAACACCTCTGAGTAACAGGTGCATTCTACAGCAGAGTCGCATGCAGACAGCAGAGTCGCATGCAGACAGCAGAGTCGCATGCAGACAGCAGAGTCGCATGCAGAGCCCGTACGTCAGCACACAGAATCCCTTCGGTTATGTATTATGGAGCTGTAGAATAAGACTTTGTAACGTCTACTGTGTGTCAACAAGTTCTCAAGTAGAGATCTCATCACCTGGAAAGAAGTTATGCTGTGTTCACATCACATTTGAACGCCACATTCGGCATATGCGCTGAGTAAGCTCCAAGAGCATACCCGATGTATTGACCCGACGTATGCCGAAAGAGCATACCGCGTTGGCATAACATTTTGACTGTATGGAATTGTAGAATAGATGACGCTATTCCTTACAGAGGTATTCAATACAATGGGACCCTATAGGCAACGAATGCCACTGTATACCTATACAGGGGAAAAATGTCAAAGGTATACACCAGGAGTGCATCTACATGGAAATTAATGAAAATGACAAAAAAAAAATGACAAATTGTGTGGACATCCATACCTAAATAAACATTGCACCTTCATACAGTCACGTATGACTTTCTGAATTCTTTTATATCATGCTTAAAGGGACGGAAACACTTTTAAAATAAACTTCTTGAAACTAAAAAAAAATAAAACTTGTGTACTTCTCAAGCAATGAGGCTGACCTCATCAGATAGTTTTTGAGGAACGGAGCAGATCAAACTGGACAATCCCTTTAAGCAACCTGCCCGAGAGCACTTGAGTATTCTGCAGCTAAATTACTAGTTGCCTATGACTGATGAAGAATATATTTTAATTGCAAATTAATTTTATATCTACACCAGTCAACCTAGCCAGTAAGTAGAACTGGATTCTATTAAAAGATACAGGTAAAACAAAACTTGAATAAAAGTTTGCTGTGAGTCTTTGGTCACGTGATATGTTGTTCCATTGCCGGAGCATCACTGCACTTGGTGGCTTTATTTGGGGGAGAAACACCCTAGATAAAATGTATAGGATCGCTTACCTTGCCCTCCCATTTCATGAACCGTGTTTTATCCTCTACCAAACACTGTAGGAGTCGCTGGGCTCCCTGCGCCTGCGTACCCCTCTCTCGGCCAGAAAGGATCCGGACCGCATTCTTTTCAGGCACAACCCTCATGGCACCGCCGGCGCCGTCACAACAGCTTCTCAGAACAGAACGAAGGAGATGACATCCAGATGCAGACAGACAGACTTCATGGAAGACTTAAAGAGAAACCAGAATGTTGGTCAGCAGAAATGTCAGCTAGTTCAGACTCCCATTCTCCTCCTGTAAATGATGTTGGCACAGATAGTACTGCCTCCCTATCTTTCCTTGTACACAATGTAGGTACAAATAGTACTACCTCCCTATCTTTCTTTGTACATGATGTAGGTACAGATAGTACTACCAACCGATCTTTCCTTGTACACGATATAGGTACTGATGGTACTGCCTCCCTGTTTTTTCTTGTATGTGATATAGGTACATATAGTACTGCCGCTCCTTGTACGTGATGTAGGTAGAGGTAGTACTGCCTTCCTGTCGTTCCCTGTAAATGATGTACCTAGAGAAAGCGCTGCCTCACCGTCTTCCCCAGTAAATAAATAGGCACAGATAATACGGACTCCCCTTTTCCTGTAACTGACATAGGTACAGATAACACTGCCTCTCGATCTCTCCTTGTAAGTGATTATAGGTAGAGACAGTATTGCCTCCCATTCTTTCCCTGTAAATAACGTAGGCACAGATAGTACTGCCTCCCAGTCTTTCCCTGTAAATAATGTAGGTACAGATAGTACTGCCTCTCGATCTCTCCTTGTAAGTGATTCTAGGTAGAGACAGTACTGCCTCTCAGTCTTTCACTGTAAATAATATAGGTAGATAGTACTGTTTCCCCATCTCTCCTTGCACATTATGTAGGTAGAGGTAGTAATGCCTCCCAGTCTTTCCCTGTAAACGATGTAGGTAGAGATCGTTTTGCCTCCCTGATTTTACCTGTAAATAATGTAGGTACAGATAGTACTGTCTCCCTGTCTCTCCTTGCACATAATGTAGGTACAGATAATAGAAGGGTCAGTAGGAAAAACCATGGCTGCTGCACTCAAACTGAAAGTTGAATATTTCAGAATGTAAGAATTTTTATGTCACCTTTATCGCCGCAGAGTCGGGAAAAAAAACCATTTGATAACAATTAAAAATATTTGCGTCGTTATTAAAAATGACACGTGACGTCTTTCTTTTGTAGTGATTTATGGATATCGCCCCAACTAGCTTATACATGGCATGAGATGCTAATCGCGACCACCTGCCGGAAATAAACGCTCTACTATGCTGAAGTATCTCCGGTCCGATTTTTTAAATTTCCATTAAACCAGGGTAACTAGAGAACGCTTATCAATTATTCCGGCCACATTATTTGTGCTTCTATGGAAGTCTTTAGTCTTCTCGTTCTCTGGTCACACACGCTGAAATATGGAAGTCAAACGTACGATACTGGCTGTGATAAGGCAGCAAGGGGCCAAGTGGACGGCTGCCGTCAGCTCGAGGGTGGTCAGAGACATTCAGACTAGAAGGAAAGGAAACCAGCCTCAATGTTTTCCTATGGGGAGAAGAGTTGCACAATATGGTCAGAACTCGTGTGGTCGTCGCAAGTTACCGACAACTTATACGTTTCCGTAATACGACCATTTAACCATGACTTGCGGCTGTCGCAATGTCCCCGTGGAGCCCCAGCCTACAGTGGATGCGCAGAAGTCACAACCACCTTTTTTATTTTTAGGGTTGGCTGTTTTTTTATGTTTGCTCTATTAGGCCATGTTCACACGGTCAGGATTTGCAGAGGCAAAACGCGCCCTGGTTTTTCCAGTGTAGAATACGTACGAAAAGTAAATATGCTGCGGATTATAAAATCTGTGGTGCAGTCATTGTTCTGCACAGTTTTATTCCTGGAACATGTGAATGGGACCTAAAAATACTTAGTCAGCGGGATTCCTGTAGATTCTGTCCGGATTTAGGCGTGGAATCTACGTGAAAATCCGGGCAGAACCTACAACATGTGACCCTTAGGGAATATTAGTGACTGCAGATTAGCTACATTCTCTTATGGTAGTCAGAGGTAGACTACAACTCATATCCTGTCTCATCAGAGGCTCGGGCTGCTGCTCTGTCGGTCCCTCATGCTTTAAACTGCAGCTGCTTGTTCAAAACGGCTGCTGCGTAAAGAGGTCGTCCAATGAACTAACAAGGGACAGTCACTACTTCCTAGATGTGGACATGAGCAGGATGCACGTCGACCAGATGGGAGGATATATGCAGATTCATGCAGCAAGAATGTTTTCATCCACTGACAGCAAACAAATTGAATATAAAGTAGCTTAGAAAACCGTGTGACTTTTCAGTATACAACCCCCTTAAAAATTCATAATCAACAGTGTTTGAATTAAGCAGGCCTAATAGCATGCAAATTAGCTCTCCTCCAGAAGTAGAGCTAATTAGCATAATTTTTCCCAGGCAGCACTGCCTGTAATACACCCCACACAAGCTGGATCTCCACAAGGAGAACCAGTGCTCCCCAAGAGCAAACTTATATAAGATTGAAGCGGTCCAATAAAAAGATAAAACTCCACACAAAGTTATAAACTTGCTGTCACAGGGAATAATAGATCGTATTCAGCTACATTGCTGGTGGATTGGGCAGGTTTACTGTCCCTTTAAGTGCTGGAGTAGATTTCCTGTACAGCGTCTGGGTGGCTGCCAGGTGCACATGACCCAGTCGGCAACGAAACTGAAGAAGAAAACTGGAACAAAACAACTCAGATTATTCCGCAGTCAATTAAGAAATCAAGAAAGAAAATGTGTCAACATCCAAACTGGAACATTCCCGAATTTAGACACATCTCACATGAGCTCAACAACACTTTACGGTCCGCAAAAAATTGTTTTCCCTTAGGCCGTGTTGTGGCTTCCGTTGTAGCGTATCCGTCAAGGACCACCAGAATAGAAGTGAACATTTCCATTTAAAAAAAATAAAAAAAAACTTGATTTCGATTGGTTTTATTTTTGCATCAGTTGTGCTCAGTTAGGCTTCGTTCCGTCAGGTATCCATTTTTCTGACGGAAGAAATACCGTAGCCTGCTGCGCTTTCCGTTTTAGTTTTTTTTTTAACATTGAAGTCACTGGATGACTGATACAAACTAATATGCCATCTGTTTGTATCAGTAAGGGCCTGTTCACATCATCGTTGGCTTTCCGTTCAGGGGTTCCGTCGGAGGTTTTCTGTCGGGAGAACCTCTCAACGGAAAGCCAAACAGAAACCTTAGCTTCCGTTTGCATCACCATTGATATCAATGGTGACGGAAACATTGCTAATGGTTTCCATTGGTCACCATTCCGGCAGGTTTCCGTTTTTTCAACGGAATCAATCGCGCAGTCGACTACGCTATTGATTCCGTTAAAACGACGGAACCCTTGGACAACTGACACAAACGGAAACCAATTGCACAGGATCAGTCACCATTGAAATCAATGGTGATGCAAATGGAAACCTATTGTTTCCGTTTGTCTCAGTCAGGGTTCCGATCTAACAGGAAGCACAGACGGAACGTCAGAACTCAGATGTGAACGAAGCCTAAAAATGAAAGCAAGAAAGATGCAAAGATAAAAACGGATCCGTTATAACCGATGACAAACTGAAAGAGTCAGTTTTTTTGACGGATCCGGTAAACCGATCCGTCAAAAACAAATATATTTTACCTTCCGTTGCATTCAGTCTGTCCGTTTTTTATTTTTTATTTCAACGGATCCGCTAAATCGGATGCCACAACACAAATGTGAACGAAGTCTTACCCCGTTTTCCGTTGACACGTCGTTCTGTTCTCATCCAGGCTGGCCTCCTGGGATTGCACTGTAGTCCATGTGACCGCTGCAGCCTGTGATTGGCTGCAGAGGTCACATGGAATGAAACGTCATCCCAGGATGTCAGCCTTGACGAGAACAGAAAAACGCGTCGCTATGACAGAGAACGGGGAAAGTAAACTTTTTTTCAAACCTTTTTATTAATTCTAAACGAAAAAAAGCTTTCATTCTCTGAGCGGAGATTTTTGCTGGGGAAAAGCAAAACTTTTCCACAGTGCAGGTCAATTTATGAGCGGTTTTTCAGCTGATTCTTTCCGCTGTGTGTGGATGGGATGTGTTCAAATCTCACCCGCTCTGCTGCTACTGTAATGCGCTGTGGATCTTCCGCAGTGAAATCCTTTGCGGAAAAAAACCCTCAGTGCTTACGTTAGGCAGAGTTCCGATTTTACGTTTCATTGTGGCACAAAGTAAACGCAGTAGATCTAGTAGGGGTCACTGATCCCTAGGCCAAGATCCGGTGCCACATCTGGAAATGCAACACGGCCCCATGAGGCAGTGAATGAGTCTATGTTGCCGTTCCTACCCAGTAGGGAGTCTGGAGGGGCGCTATGTAGGAGAAAAGCCAAAGTGGTTCTTTTATTGTAGGGAATTGTGCATCCTACAGGTCAGATATTGATGGCTCATCCTGGGGAAATGGAATCAATATCTGTAGTTCAAAAAACACCTTTAGGCCTCATTTACACGAACGTAATATACGCGCGTGCGACGCGCGTGATTTGCACGCATGTCGTACGCACCTATATTAGTCAATGGGGCAGTTTAGACGATGCGTGAATTGCGCTCAGCGCGTGTGCGCAGAAAAAAACTCACGACATGTTCTATAATCGTGCGTTTTTCGCGCACTCACGCACCCATTGAAGTCAATGGGTGCGTGAAAACCACGCATGCCGCACGGAAGCACTTCCGTGCGAACTGCGTGATTCGCGCAAGAGCTGTCAAACTCCTGAATGTAAACAGAAAAGCACCACGTGCTTTTCTGTTTACAAACATCCAAACGGAGTGTCAAATTCGAGATGAGCGCACCGAACTTCACCGGGTTCGGCCAAACTCGTTTTGACCGAAACCGGTAAAAAATGTTCGGGTACGCGACGTCAGGAGACAGTCACTGTCCACGGTGCTGAAAGCGTTAAACTGGTTCAGCACCATGGACAGTGACTTCCGCTCCGAAAATCCATGAACCTGTAAAAAAAAAAAAAAAGACGTTCTGACTTACCGATAACTCCGGTCCGACCTCCCGGGATGACAGTTCAGTCCAAGTGACAGCTGCAGCCAATCACAGGCCAAGCACAGGCTGCAGCCAATCACAGGCTGCAGCGGTCTCATGGACTGCGGCGTCATCCTGGGAGGTGGGGCCGGATGACAAGAGAGGGACGCGTCACCAAGGCAACGGCCGGGAGCCCGGACTGGGGGAAGCAGGAAGTTCTTGGTAAGTATGAAAGTCTTTTTTTATTCACAGGTTGGTGTATATTGTGTTCGGCATTCACTGTCGAGGGTGCTGAAAGAGTTACTGCCGATCAGTTAGCTCTTTCAGCACCTTGGACAGTGACGGGCGTCGACTAGCCTCATCTCTATGATGGCGGCTGCGCGAAAATCACGCAGCCGCGCATCATACACGGATGACACACGGAGCTGCCAAGTGCCTTTTGCGCGCGCAAAACGCAGCGTTTTTTGCGCGCGCAAAACGCACACGCTCGTGTAAATGAGGCCTTAAATGGATTTAAACTTCCTTTCTGGGAAAACTTATAGACGTCAATGAAATAGAAGCCATAAGTAAAGTTCTGTTTACAGAAAGTAATTGGCCAGAAACACGATCATTGCTTCCATTAAAACTTCTGAAACACATAATAAGTGTAACGCTAATCTTCCATGCATGAAAGGCAGGGTGCTCAACTATGTAAGGTCGATCAATTAGATCAGTGAGGAGGGATTTACCATGGACAATTATCATTACAAATGCGGATTACATGGCTGGAGAAAGCCCGTTTGCCATGGCGACTAAAAAAAAAAAAAAAAAAAAAAAAAAAAAAAAAAAAAATCGGGGACAGGTGCTTCCACCCACCTGATGCTTAACGCTGGCCACATTGACAGACGACCTCAGCTGTCAATAGAAGAGCTTCCTGTCAGGAGTGGGCGCCTCGCGGGAGCACGCAGGTGGTGAGTAAATGGTGGACGGGGGAAGTTACTGCAGGCTGGGGAAAGTGTGGCCCTGTTGTGATCACTAAGAAGGGAGAGGGGGGGTCTGCTGTCATTACTGGGAGATAGGGTGGGTCAGGAGTACTGCTGTGACTACTGGGAGGGCATGCTGGGTGGATGTTTGCTCTGCTGTGATCACTTAGGGTATGTGCACACACACTAATTACGTCCGTAATTGACGGACGTATTTCGGCCGCAAGTCCCGGACCGAACACAGTGCAGGGAGCCGGGCTCCTAGCATCATAGTTATGTACGATGCTAGGAGTCCCTGCCTCGCTGCAGGACAACTGTCCCGTACTGTAATCATGTTTTCAGTACGGGACAGTAGATCCACGGAGAGGCAGGGACTCCTAGCATCGTATATAAGTATGATGCTAGGAGCCCGGCTCCCTGCACTGTGTTCGGTCCGGTACTTGCGGCCGAAATACGTCCGTCAATTACGGACGTAATTAGTGTGTGTGCACATACCCTAAGAAGGGGTCTGGTGTGACTATTGGGTGGTGGGTTGGGTCATGAGTACAGCTGTGACTACTGGGAGGTGGGGTGGTTCAGGAGTACTGCTGTGACTACTGGGAGGTGGGGTGGTTCAGGAGTACTGCTGTGACTACTGGGAGGTGGGGTAGGTTAGGAATACAGCGGTGATAAATGGCAGGTGGGCTGGGTCAGAAGTACTGCACTGCCCTGCTGTGATCACTAAGAAAAGAGAGAGGTCTGCTGTGACTACTGGGTGGTGATTTGGGTCAGGAGTACAGCAATGACTGGCACGTGGGTTGGGTCGTGAGTAGTACTGCACTGCCCTGCTGTGATCACTAAGAAGCGAAAGGTCTGCCGTGACTCTTGGGTGGTGGGTTGGGTCAGGAGTACTGCTGTGACTACTGTCAGGTGGGGTGGTTGAGGAGTACTGCTTGTATTACTGGAGGGTGGGATGGTTGAGGAGCGCTGCACTGCCCTGCTGTAATCACGAAGAAGGGAGGGGGTCTGCTGTGACTGCTGGTTGGTAAGTTGCGTCAGGAGGACTACTGGGTGGAGGCTTGTTTTTATTACATGGGGGGAGGGGAGAGAGGAGGCCCTGCTGTGATCACTGCAGATCCCATCCCGTCTTAGTGACTACTAGGGAAGAGGCGGGCTTTTTTTGTAACAAATTTGGGAAAGGTGACTGCTGGACACTCTAAAAGGAGAGGGACACATTGCGAAAAGCTGCCATGAAGCTACCTATTTTGCTCTACAATGTGTCATTGGTGTCCCCTAACTTCTGAAGATTTGTGGAGGCCGGTCTCATCATAATCCATAACTGTAATCACATCTGTGTATACTGCAATCTATAGAAATATAAATCACACAATTACATAACTAGCACAGTATACGGACACAAGTCGTATGTAGAGCGTTGGGCTTGCCCATGGCCAGCCAATCGGAGGCCTAGTTTAATCTTCTAACCTCCACCAGCCAAATAATATCTGCAATTTAATTGGTTATAGAAAACAATGTTTATATAAATCTGTCGCATTGTAACAGACTCAAGGCCGTTCGTTACACAATGGTTACTTCTTGCATAAAGATTGACTTTTGCTCCATCAAACATAAGGTAATGTCTACTCTGACTGGGAATATTTATTTTGCAAGTGATAACATCAAATATTTTGCAATACTCTACAAAGGGAGAGAAGGACGCCATTAACGGACTTTTCCCACCAAAGTAAGTTTTGGTAAATCGTTAGGATGTGTCCTTCACTTACCGATCGGTGGGAATCCGAGTTTTTGGACACCCCATTAAGAATGGTGGAAATATGAAATATTATATTAAAGAGATTTTCCACTCAAACTCCCGGCAACCCCGCCGGTCAGATTTTTTGTAGGGGCTGCGGCGCTCGTACAAGAGCGGCTTCCCCTTCATTTCCTTTGCTGCTCGTATTGTAAATCGCCGACACTTGTAGCGGCGGTTCCCAGTATTACAGCCTTCTCTTCTTGAAGTGAACGGGAGAAGGTTGTAATACGGTGAACCGCCGCTGCAAGCGTGTCAGCCATTCACAGCGTGAGCAGTAAAGGAAACAAAGTGGAAGCAGCGATCGTACAAGCGCCACAGCCCCTTCAAAACAGCTGATCGGCGTGGATGCCGGGAGTCAATGAGAAATTGATAGCCCATCCTGAGGCCAGGCCATCAATTTCTTGGGACTGGAAAACCCCTTTTAAATTGCCAATGGGGGAAATATATGAAGACTGGCCTAACAAATGCCAATCTTAATGTACGTCGATGGAAAAAACGTGCCAAATATCTCAAGAGTTGCACATCTCTATATATATTTTTTGTGCATCTTTGGCGGTCAGTGTGACAAAAATGCAAATCTATGCCTGTAATTAACAGGTATAAATTTGCGCCATAATTGACGTCAGTTTCTGGCGTAAGTCATGATCAATCTGTCATTCTGGCGGAGGCCCCACAATATTCGGTTTAGCGCCGCACCTCTTCTGGAAACGACGGCGTGCACCAAAATCTGAAACTTTTTCAAGCCAGAAAACGGGCGTAAATCTGTTGATATATTCCCCCTACTGTGCTGTACTACTCCTCTGACCACTTTGTTCTAGGGATCGCAAGTCATGAAGACAACTCGTGTTCATATGCCCTAATAGGGTATATGGAGGTCATAAAGTGGGGCCCCCACTCGGTACCACCCCTATAAGCGAAACCGGAGAGTTGCTCTGAAAAGCAGCTCACGTTTTGGCATGTAATACATAGACGGCTACTCATCTGAATGGCCAACATATCACCGTACATTTCCCCTGCAGCCGATTGCCACGGTGGCTCCAAACTCAAGGGTTTATGGAAGATGACCCTCGACCTTCATGGCATGGGCAAATGCAAGTATCTTGTCACAACAATTATATGAAGAAAGTTTCCCGCCAGTTGCTATGGACGCTGTTGCTTGTGTGTAGCCGTGGCCTAAAAAGCTCTGACAATTACAGGTCACATTGTGATAATTGCTCCACTACCACGCCTGAATAACCACATAAAAAAACACGTTAATACAACGCGGCACAACTTTTTAAACAAAAAGGTTCTACCCCTAAATTAATGTCAGAAAAATCCGATCTATACCACTACCCTAGATGTGGAATGGTAGCTAAGCAGGTCTGACAGTCTGGTTGCTAGGGTAACACTGCCTAACAACCACTTTTTCAGTAGGGTAGCCAGTCAGCACACGCCGATCTCAGATTACTCAGGTCATCTGAAAACAGCAGAACTACCAATGGATAGAAGGGGGAAGGAGGCTTGGGATGTCTTACACGGTTAATGCCCCAGGAACTGCTGGGCAGCCGCTCATTTCCCCTTCAAATGAACAAAATAAATAATGAATTACATTGAAAACATGAACAGAGAGGAACATGGGGCAGGGACATCGATGCCTACATCATGTACAGAGAGAGGCAGGGAGGTAGTGCCATCTGTGCCTACATCATGTACAGAGAGAGGCAGTGCCATCTGTACCTACTTCATGTACAGAGAGAGATAGGGTAGTAGTACCATCTGTGCCTACATCATGTACAGGGAGAGACAGGGTGGTAGTACCATCTGTGCCTACATCATGCACAGGGAGAGGCAGGGAGGTAGTGCCATCTGTGCCTACATCATGTACAAGGAGAGACGAGGTGGTAGTGCCATCTGTGCCTACATCATGTACAGGGAGAGACAGGGAGGTAGTGCCACCTGTGCCTACGGAGAGATAGGGTAGTAGTACCATCTGTGCCTACATCATGCACAGGGAGAGACAGGGAGGTAGTACCATCTGTGCCTACATCATGTACAGGGAGAGGCAGGGAGGTAGTGCCATCTGTGCCTACATCATGTACAGGGAGAGACAGGGAGGTAGTGCCATCTGTGCCTACATCAAGTACGGGAGAGGATGGGAGGTAGTACCATCTCTGCCTACATCATGTACAGGGAGAGACAGGGAGGTAGTCCCATCTGTGCCTACATCATGTACAGGGAGAGACAGGGAGGTAGTGCCATCTGTGCCTACATCATGTACAGGGAGAGACAGGGAGGTAGTGCCATCTGTGCCTACATCATGTACAGGGAGAGACAGGGAGGTAGTGCCATCTGTGCCTACATCATGTACAGGGAGAGACAGGGAGGTAGTACCATCTGTGCCTACATCAGGTACAGGGAGAGGACGGGAGGTAGTACCATCTGTGCCTACATCAAGTACGGGAGAGGCAGTGCCACCTGTGCCTACGTCATGTAGAGGGAGAGACAGGGAGGTAGTGCCATCTGTGCCTACATCATGTACAGGGAGAGGCAGGGAGGTAGTGCCATCTATGCCTACATTATGTAAATGGAGAGCCAGCACCATCTGTGCCTACATAATTTACAGGGAGAGAAAGGAAGGCAGTGCCACTAATGCCTACATTAAGTTGTAGGCAAAATGATTTACTTCTCCCCTAGCAAGCTGACCACCACGTTACACTGAAACCAATGCATAGAGGTGGTAGTCCCCGGGCTGTCACATGGGGCTTTTCTGTAATAATATGCTGTCTACTAAACATAAAATATATAATCTAATAAAAAGTTTAGTAACGCTGAACTATCATTTTGTCGCCATAGACATATCAGATCATCGGTTATATCCGTATAATATACCAGTGCGCCGGTTTCCTGAGACACTTACTGACATATTATTGTGGTTAGAAAGGGAATTTATCTGTTATTAAAAATACACTTTGTGGAGAGCTGATACATATAAATATTATATATAAATATAGTATACAATACTAAATTGTTTGGGTTATCGCACTTCCCGCAGGACAATATACTGCTTGCCTCCACAGCTCCCATACGAAAGGGGATGTCTATGATAAAACAACCCCCTCAAATAATAACGAAATATTCCCAGCAGACTTTAATCGGGTCAAGATAACCAAACCATAATATAGTTACCATTTGCGTTTAACGCCGGTGCTGTGGTCACCCCCTGTCCCCGTCCCCCCCCCCCCCCGTGTCACGTTTACACCCTTAACCAATGCAGCCAATTGCTGGCCGCAGAAGTGACGTGATCACGTGTTATGTACAATACATTATCACCGGTGGATTATAAAACACGACACAGCGCAGTAACTAATCCGCAAGTATATTACGGTTATTTTCACCCGTTGCGGCTATTTTTAGGGGTTCTAAAATTCCTTTAAAAACAAGATTCTACAGTATACAAGGAGTTCTATGGGTCTGATAACCAGGCGCCCATTAGGTCCACTTGCGCTTATGTGCTGTGTACTTGCAATACAACATGGGTTTTATTTTGAGGAAGGAAGTTGCTTTAATACCGAGGTTACGTAAAAAAATAAAACGCAAATACATCAGAACAGTCACAAACAAGAACAATTCATAGAGCACGTGCTGTCTCCTGGAAGTGGCACATTACGGTGCGCGGCAGAACGGTAAAAGCTGCAAATTGACACAGGGTGAAGTAATAGCGCATTATGTGTACAATATTAACAGTGCCAGGGCAGAAACGGCCGAACTGTTATCATGGTGAAGTAGGTGTAAAGTGAAGCATTGCGACCGTAGTAATGGCGGTACGTTGACGATCAGTGATGCGATGTGTCAGTACGTGCGGACACGTCGCTGTATGTGCGGACACGTCCCTGTATGTGCGGACACGTCCCTGTATGTGCGGACACGTCCCTGTATGTGCGGACACGTCCCTGTATGTGCGGACACGTCCCTGTATGTGCGGACACGTCCCTGTATGTGCGGACACGTCCCTGTATGTGCGGACACGTCCCTGTATGTGCGGACACGTCCCTGTATGTGCGGACACGTCCCTGTATGTACCAGTATGTGCGGACACGTCGCTGTATGTACCAGTATGTGCGGACACGTCGCTGTATGTGCCAGTATGTGCGGACACGTCGCTGTATGTACCAGTATGTGCGGACATGTAACTGTATGTACCAGTATGTGCGGACATGTAACTGTATGTACCAGTATGTGCGGACATGTAACTGTATGTACCAGTATGTGCGGACATGTAACTGTATGTACCAGTATGTGTGGACATGTCGCTGTATGTGCCAGTATGTGCGGACATGTAACTGTATGTGCGGACATGTAACTGTATGTACCAGTATGTGCGGACATGTAACTGTATGTACCAGTATGTGTGGACATGTAACTGTATGTGCCAGTATGTGCGGACACGTCGCTGTATGTACCAGTATGTGCGGACACGTCGCTGTATGTACCAGTATGTGCGGACATGTAACTGTATGTGCCAGTATGTGCGGACATGTAACTGTATGTACCAGTATGTGCGGACACGTAACTGTATGTGCCAGTATGTGCGGACACGTCGCTGTATGTACCAGTATGTGCGGACACGTCGCTGTATGTGCCAGTATGTGCGGACATGTAACTGTATGTGCGGACATGTAACTGTATGTACCGGTATGTGCGGACATGTAACTGTATGTACCGGTATGTGCGGACTCGTCGCTGTATGTGCCAGTATGTGTTGACATGTAACTGTATGTGCCGGTATGTGCGGACATGTAAATGTATGTACCGGTATGTGTGGACATGTAACTGTATGTACCGGTATGTGCGGGCACGTCGCTGTATGTACCAGTATGTGCGGACACGTCGCTGTATGTACCAGTATGTGCGGACACGTCGCTGTATGTACCAGTATGTGCGGACACGTCGCTGTATGTACCAGTATGTGCGGACACGTCGCTGTATGTACCAGTATGTGCGGACACGTCGCTGTATGTACCAGTATGTGCGGACACGTCGCTGTATGTACCAGTATGTGCGGACACGTCGCTGTATGTACCAGTATGTGCGGACACGTCGCTGTATGTACCAGTATGTGTGGACATGTAACTGTATGTACCAGTATGTGTGGACATGTCGCTGTATGTACCAGTATGTGTGGACATGTCGCTGTATGTACCAGTATGTGCGGACATGTAACTGTATGTACCAGTATGTGTGGACATGTAACTGTATGTACCAGTATGTGTGGACATGTCGCTGTATGTACCAGTATGTGTGGACATGTCGCTGTATGTACCAGTATGTGCGGACATGTAACTGTATGTGCCAGTATGTGCGGACATGTAACTGTATGTACCAGTATGTGTGGACATGTCGCTGTATGTACCGGTATGTGCGGACACGTCGCTGTATGTGCCAGTATGTGCGGACATGTAACTGTATGTGCCAGTATGTGCGGACATGTAACTGTATGTACCGGTATGTGCGGACATGTAACTGTATGTACCGGTATGTGCGGACTCGTCGCTGTATGTGCCAGTATGTGTTGACATGTAACTGTATGTGCCAGTATGTGCGGACATGTAACTGTATGTGCCAGTATGTGTGGACATGTAACTGTATGTACCGGTATGTGCGGACACGTCGCTGTATGTGCCAGTATGTGCGGACATGTAACTG
Organism: Rhinoderma darwinii; assembly: GCF_050947455.1. Lineage (NCBI taxonomy): Eukaryota > Metazoa > Chordata > Amphibia > Anura > Rhinodermatidae > Rhinoderma > Rhinoderma darwinii. Next base: position 61,190,029 of record NC_134695.1, on the reverse strand, counting down.
TATGTACCAGTATGTGCGGACATGTAACTGTATGTGTGCCAAGAATAACATGCAATCATATATGTACATACACCGGCACATATGTGCACACAGCTGGGCCCCGGTACACACACACGTACACCGCACATCCCCAGATGTCATCCCTGCCCGGTAAAAAACCCGGGATTATTCACCTCTCTGGCGGCGCAGGCCTGGATGGCTCCGGCCTGCGTGATCGGGGCGAGTCCTGGGCCTGGCAGGCCGTTTTCTATCCCGGACCGCGTTATGGTAGGAATCCCGGCTTTCGTACGGACAGCGGAGAGCAAAAAAAAAATCGTTGGCTTTAGACAGATACCGTGAACAGCAACCATCCGGGACAATGGCGGCCGCCAGACCAAAGTAGCTGCCAGTCGAAATCACCGGATACCCGAGCGAATCGATGGGGAAGCCAACTAGGATCAAACTGAGCCAATCAGAGGGCGGCGTCTTTTTCAGACAGCAGCAATAGAACGCTGAAAGAGATGTCAGCAGTTGTAGGCTTATTAATAGAGCTGAGAGAAGCAGATTGGAGAAGAGGGATATTTGGCTTTTTAATGGCTGTGGGGCTGCAAGTTCTCTACAAAAGATTCTGAGACACTAGAGTGATAATCATTGGGATAAGCGTGTATGGCGACTTATAACGTGTGGAAAAAGTCATATCCATCAATACTTCTTGTACGATCTGACACTACATAAAAGTCGTTTGCGTCTGCTACAAAACACGCAATTGAGTTATCGATAGAAAACAACATTTCTTTACATATCAAAAAGCAAAACAATTCGGTGTTATCAGTCTGTGAATATAAAAACATTTTGACTGCGATTTTGGGGTATTTTGCTTTTTCACGTGGATTTTTTTTTACTAAACGAAAAAAAAATAATGTCATGTTCCATCGGACGCCACGTTATGTAACTATTCTAGGCGTCAGACCCCACTGATAACACGTTTATAGCATAACCACAGGCATAGCTATAGACGGTAATAGTCGCACAGGGGGCCCATAGACATGTTGGGGGACCCTGTTACCGATTTTGCTCTGGGGCCCCCCGAACTTCAAGTTCTACCACTGAGCATACCTAACTAATAATCCAACCTGTAGAACGGTGGTCTACAACCTGTGGCCCTCCAGCTGTTGTGCAATCTCTGCATGCCCTGACAGCCACTGGTTGGAGACCACTGTAGTAAATAGAGAAAAATACTTTGGCTATGTTCACACTTCCGTCCTGTTTCCCCATTTAGAACATAGCCTTAAACATTCAAATCCTTTGTCCCCAGCCGTAGGTCTCCCTCAGTCCGGTGTTATTAGGCTTCAGTGATGGATCATCCATAGTAATATAAGGTCGCGTGACCACGTCATCCACTGGCTGCAGTGACGGTTCGCCCATAGCGGCCTAACATTGCACAGGAACCAATGAACGACACAATCGTGACATTATATCACTATAGAGGGGAAAAAAAAGTTTTAAGGGATATTTCAGCCTTTAGCAGATCTGACCGCTGGGACCCCTACCGATCATCAGAACAGGGGACTCCGGTCTCCCATTCCCCTGAGCCGCAATACAGCAGTTAGGAGTTTAAATGCAACGTAGGCCGGGCATGTGCGTTGCTGCTGGAAAGAGCCAAGCACAGCGCTGGCAATCGGAGGGGTCCTAGCGGTCGGACCCCCACCGATCTATTTTTTTTCCATCTATCCAGTGGATAGGTGAAAAATGCTAAAGACTGGAATACCCCTTCAACTTTGTGTATCAGGGCACTAGATAAGAATCTTGGGTTTAAAATGGAGGCACCCATGTCTTATTTGTGATAGGCAAAAAAAAAAAAAAACACCATGGAAATTTTTGGCCAATGATTTTTGATACAAGGATCCCCTGAAGTTATACACAGTTCTCATTGAAATCAATGGGCAGTCTGTGTAATGCATTTCTCTGCTCTGGCTAATTGACGAGGTTCCTGAACAAGAATTCCATAAGGGCATGTTCACACACCGCGCTTTTAGGAAAAACTGCATGTTTTTATTGGCAAGAAACGCTGCGGCCAGATGTTAGCTGGAAGTCCATGGGGTAATATTAAACGCACTAGTGTCTTATTTATTGGTGGCTTTTTTTTGTCTTGCCTTTTTTGGCTCACTGGCGCTTTTTCTAAATTGCAGCAAAGGGTTGGTGTGACGCTTTTTCAGGCAGTTAATGGCATTTTTCTCACATATGGATCAGGTTTTTATTTCCTGATCCAAAAAACGTACATGTTAATGTGTCTAGTGTTTTTTCAGAAAAAATTATCGGCTGCAAAGAGGAACCTTTGTATTACATATTCTTTGAATCACATTATTTGCAATGTGAAAAACACCACATGAAAAAAAAATGAATGTAAAAATGCAGGTACTAAAACGGCTGTAGAAAAACGGGTCAAAAACGCCAGTGTTTTTCCCGTGTTGGGAGACCTCTGGGCGTAGGCCCATTGAAGTGTTTTATTTTCTGTACAAACTTTTTTTTATTTGAAAGATTTGAATAAAAATCTTGATTAAAAAAAACCCCCCAAAAAAACCACAGGCTTTTGACGTGCTTTGTGCGCGCTTTTCGGCGCTTTCTTTGCCGCATAATTAGGACTCCCATTGACTATGGGAATTAGGCGCGTTTTCAGCGCCAAATAACTGACCTGACGCTTTTTTAATGAAAAACGTTCTATAAACACGTGCACGTAAAAAATGCATCGTATGCACTTACGGCGCGCTTTCCTATTATGTCAATGGGAATATTAAATCAAGTATCTTTGACGCGTTTTTCAGCGTGTAAAACGCGCCGTAAATGCGACAAATCATTCAAGTTTGGATTTCTTGAGACAGTCGTGTCGCAGTATGCTGCGGGTCGCAACGTAGCCGCATTCACTTTCATTACTGCGATGCTGCAAGCACGACTCTGCGGTCACGACTCTGCAATCTTTGGCCGTGCAACCTGTCGCGACTAAAAGTCGCCATGTAGCCCTACATGGATGTAATTCATGAACAGTTCAAGTCCACCAGATTGGGAAGCGTTTTTTTACCGGCTCTCGGCTCTGTATTGGGGGTGTGGGAGGGGGGACAGCCGTAAAAACGGACACCGCACATCTAGCTGATGTGGGGGAAAAAACCCACAAAAATTTAGGTGTGAACAGAAATAAAAATTAAAGCTTGTAGTTGCTTGTTTGAAAGTTATTGGTTTACAACTAGAGTTGCATTTTTGGTCTCAAAATTATTCATAGGTCCCAGCGTTCACACGTTGTGGTCAACATGTGTTTTGCGGCAAAAAAAAAAAGAATTTCGACCGGGACGTGTGAACTCGGCTTATTAGTAATGCTTACCTCCTGTTTACTTTCTTCAGCATAGGCTTATTTTTAGCTGTCCGTCATTAATTCTTTAAATAAGGCTCTAGGCGTGGCTTACACATATTTCCTTCACTTACCAAGGCCCCTACGAGATGGGCGTGCATGTGTTTAAAGGGGTTGTACAGAATTTAAAAAAACATGGCGGCTACTTTTTTTCAGAAACGGCACCACACACCTGCCCATAAGTTTTGTCTGGTATTGCAGCTCTGCTCCAGCGAGTGAATGTGGCTGAGTTGCAATACCACACACAACCTGTGGGCAGGTGTGGCACTGTTTTTGGAAAAAAGTAGCTGCCCTGTTTTTCTAGTCCTGTACAACCCCTTTAACGGTCCATATTTTGGATATAACACATAGAACTGCGGGAGTCCGGTGTTACGTCCAAAATATGGATAGTTAAAAGGGTTACATATAGAATATACACAGAGCAATACTACAATAAACACATCAGAATGAGGCCTTAGTATCGGACCTTCAGGACTAATGAGTGAAACTGTAGACTAATCTGTCATCATGCTATGCTGCTCTGTGTAGGGGCATCGTAGTATGGGCACAGACCCACGCTACTATTAACCCAAACGGCACAAAAAAAATACTGTGTCGGTTGACTAATAGAGACTAAAAAAAGAATACACTGGACTTATAGTCATGAGTCCTTCACCTCCTCACCAATGACGGACCGGCTGCCATGTATATGAAGATAGAAGTCAGCCCGTCAGCTTTGGTTTCTCTATACCGTGCCTCAGCCCCTTTATTCTGGATATCAGTGGTGGTCCGAGACTGGACACTCCACCAATATGGTGTATCTATTCCGTGTCAATGTTTTTTTTGGGCTGGATTTCCCTATTAGGCCATTTCACAAACAGCATTTTGACACGTTTTTTTAAACATTTGCTCAGTTCTGTTGCCACCCTTTATGGGGGCAAAAACACAGAACAGATGTTACTTGGGGCCTGTGGCCATCACGCTCCGGCCCCACATTCAACACATACGCTGGGTAAAGCTTCTAACATATATGTTAAACATACGCCGTGATGAATTCCTTAACAATGGCATCCGTTACCATAGAGTTTAAGTGCGTTTAACGTACAGGTCATGAAAAGCTATTGAAATAATCCATGCTGTATATGTTAGACGTATGACATGCGTCACCCATAGACTCTCATGTAAAAAAAACAAAACGTTTTTGCAGGATCTCGCGGGATGGACTAGCGTAGTCTACTGGATTATTCCATACTGGCGTATACCAGCCCGACGGAGGCCAAAAGGGTACACTTTTGCCCTCCATTGGATTAATGGAGCACTATGGACACGTTTAGCGTGTACGTCGGGAGATAAAACGTAGGGTGAAACTGTGATGTGCACGGGTTGTTTAACAACTATAGTGAATATGAAAACGCCTTCATACACAGCGTTTTAGTTTTTAAGCTCAGTGGCCTTTTTTTTAACAAAACGCAGTACGCTCTAGGTATGGCGTTTTTTCATCCATTATAGAACTTCATGTACAAAATTGCAAGCAAAAAAAAAAGCCATTAAAATCGCATGTAAAAAGCAACAAAAACAAACGCATGAAACATATGTAATTTTAACATGCATTTAAGGCAGAAAAAAATAAGTGTATGTGAAGGAGGCCTTAGGTTTTCAGGACAAAAGCTTACATACAGCACCACATATCTCTGCTTCCCTGACCCCTGTGTAAAGCTGAATTAAATCCAGTCTGTTTGGCAGCCCTCAGGCCAGGGTCTACCAGCCCCTTTAGATATTGGATTGATGGCAGATCCCACCAAAATTCAGGGTTCAACAAAAAAAAACTCATTTTTTTTAGACTGTTCGTTTTTTACACCAACATTTGTGTACATTTTTTATTTTCCATTGTTTTTTTTTTTTTTAAATGATAGTACATAACAAGGATGACCAATTTGACCAGTTATGCTATTGCCAAGTTTCTCCTGGACTTTTTATACAACCCATGTCCCATGTCAACCCTTCCTGTCCTGCGATCTAACAGTTCAGTCTTGTCTTAGGGACAGTTGTAACATGGACTCAAAGTATTCCTATCAATATCCACACCTATTAAACAGGATAATGGATGGTGATATGAATCTACACAATGTTCCTATGGCAAGTCAAATCCCAGTCAGAATAAGAAGTGTTGTCATGGGGACATTGAAGTATAGAAGCTGGGAGGTTTTCCTACAAGAGTAATGTATTGGAGAAACATTTTCACATCATTTAACATCAGTAAAGGTGGATATTGCTTTTGGTAATACTCCTTTAAGAAACCAGTGGTACATTTTTAGCGGCGTGGTGCGATTAAGGTCATGAACACGGTGAAGAATCTCGTTTTTGGTCTATAATTCGATCCTTACATTTCTCTCTGCACATTGCTGACATTAGATGAAATGATTTAGGATCAGTTCTTTTCTCATACGATAAGCTTCTGATTCAACCGCTTCCATGTTATTACAGTCTTCTTCTGTCTCCATGGAAGAAGGTCCAGAGTCACACCAAATATCCATGCCATGCTGGAGCGCGATGTTGTGTAGTATGCAGCAGGCCAAAACAATCTGCGCGGATTTCTCAGGCGAGTACTGCAAGGTCGCACGCGATCCATCCAGACAACGAAAGCGATGACGTAGTGCCTGCTGCGTGCGCTCCATGACGCTATGAGTGGCAGAGTGCGCCATATTGTATCTATACTCTTGAGGGCTCTCAGGGATTTCCACTGGTATCATTAGCCAAGGCCGAAGGTGGAAAGCGCTGTCCGCTAACAAAGACAAGATGTGAAGAGCGTTAAGACAAATATTCCCAAAACATTAGTGCGATCAATATAAGGGGAGCTGAGAGCATAACCAGCAAACGGAACGGTTGTCAATATTTCACTTTATAAAATCTTCCCCATTGCATTCGTTCCAAATCTTAAAGGAATTTTTTAATTAAATTTTTTTTTTACATTTTTTAAATACACTTATTGTTGCCATAACTATTTCTTCCCACGTTGTTGTTCTCCGGGTCCCACACCGGTCCTGTGTTTACAGCAGTTCTAGTTACCATGTCAATTCTGATTACATGCTACCTGTCCACAGTGGATATGGTTGATACGTTATCAAGGCAGACCGCCGCGGTCGCACCACATATGGTCAGTGCGGAAGACATGTTATCAGGTACTGCAGTATACAAAGTACTAGTGGAGGACCCGGAGAGTGGTGGCGCCGGAACAGGCAAGAATCGCAAAACTAAGTATAAGGTTATAGTATACGTTTATGTGATGGCCGTTAAAACATCCGTCACGGGGACGCATGTATTTCAACGGGGCCGTTCACACGGCAGTTGTTTCAACGGACCGTGTGAAGGGCCCGTTGAAAAATATATTCTGTTCAGTTCTCACGGATCCCTCTATAGATTCAAGTCTATGAGGGATCCGTGAGAACGGGTCTAGAACGGGTGCAACTCGGACGTGAAAAATGGCCGTTTTTCCCCGAGTTTGCACTCGTTCGTGTGAATCTGGCCTAAGGGTCCACCACCCATCTACACAAAACATGTACATGTCCTCTTTAAAGTTGCATTGTAAACTCTGCCGAACATGGGCATGGATCCTGTTCTGGCTGTGGCCCAATATCAAGGGCCCCAGGATCATTCCTTCCAAACAGTCATCCCAGGCTTCCCAAAAATGTGAACATACCCAGCATCCAGCCCTCTTTGTGCATTTTTGTCTCAAATAGGAATGAAAGGTCGGACTGGTGGAGAGCCACATTATCTTGTGTGCTGCCTGGTCGGTGGGTTTCAGCCCATAGAAGGGCCCCTTGAGCGTCACATACAAGAAGGCAGTTTAAAGAGTGCAGGCCCTTCCTGTTTATATATGACAAGTCTTCTGCATTAGGAGCTTTAATGGTTATATGAGTGCAGTCTACGACTCCCAGAACACCAGGAACCCCAGCCAAGCCGTAGAAGTCATCCTTCAGCTTCTGGACGGACGCTTCTTTCTGCGGAAAAAAAATGAACTGTGACGCTCTCTCCACCAAAGCCTCTGTAACATTGGCCACGCATCGACTCATGGAAGCTTGGCTGATTCCAATTGTGTCTCCCATACGTGTCTGGAAGGAACCGGATGTGTAAAATCCAAGAGCCGCCATGATCTGAGTCTCAGGGCTGATGGCTCGGGATCGTTGAGTTGGTCGGGATAGGCTGGCACCCAAAAGTTCAACCAGGTAGTCAATAAATGGACGGGGAAAGCCATATGTAGAAACCAAGTACTCATCGGAGACATCGTCCAGGCGAAACCGGTCAAGTGTGCGGTGTCCTCGGCCATATAACAGTAGGTCACAATCTAGGATAGTTATAGGAATAGCCATTGGTGAATCTACAAACACTTTTCTTTCGATATGTCACGAGTATCTTGGGCTACATCATAGGGAGGTTACCTGAAAATAAGAAGTGAAGGACAATACAGTCATTACAGGGGAACTCAAAAATCAGGAATCTAGATGGATCAGGACCCCCCTTCTAGCCGCCTTGTTTTGACTCCATATATATATTAAAAGTCATTGATCTTCGTGGACATATTGTCAAGTGTTGGGTCAAGTGCATCAGACGGCTTTTATATCGGTTTTCCCTCAGCGCCAGTTATTGACATATTAATAAAGAGGAGATCTATGGAAAGACAACATATTATGCAATTTACAGAGATGGATAGACGACCAAGAGCCACTGAAATCAAATGATGTTCTACTATTCGATTTGCGGACTCATCACCTTTTCTGAAAAGCACCGGGTTTTTGGAAAAGCTAAGCAGTGATCGCCGGGGGTCTGAGTTGCTGGAACTTGTCAGCGTGTCCATCTGCAGGGTAAATGTAGAATTACATGACATCCGTTGTTAAAGGGTAACTAAACTACAAAAAACTGCTGACATGTCAGACGTTTTGATAGGTGGGGGTCTGAGCACTGAGACCCCCACCGATCTCTAAAACAATGTGACAGAAGCGCTTGGGTGAGCGCTAAGCTGCTAAGTTTCTGATCGGCTATTTTCGGAAAGCTGAGCAGTTGGTGTACGGACTCATAGACTTTCTATTGAACCCGTACACCAACTACTCGGCTCTCCGAGAAAAGCCGATCAAAAATGAAGCGTCTCAGTGCTCACCCGAGAGATTCTGCCGCTTCGTTTTAGCGATTGGTTGGGGTCTCAGTGCTCGGACCAATCAAAACTTCTGACATCACTATGACATGGCAGAAGTTTTCTGAAAGTTTAGTTACTTATTAGTAAGTGCCGTGGTCACGCCAAGTCCTACAGAGTTTGAGCCACTTTTTGCAGTGACCCTACATTGCGTCTAATAGAGGGAAGTCACCAGTCTCTATAATGACTAATGTACTACTACTTTAGGCCTTATTTACACGGACGTGTCCGTTTTGCGCACGCATAAAATGCTGCCTTTTGTACGCGCAAAAGTTCAGTGTGGCATCTGTATATGGTGCGTGGCTGCGTGATTTTCGCGCAGCCGGCATCATTATGACACTCTGTTTTTATGTTACAAAACAGTAAAGAATGAGGGGCTTTTATGTTTCCCATTACTTCCTTAAGAACTGTAGCGTGAATCACGCGCGTCACCCGGAAGTGCTTCCGTGTGCCGTGTGCGATTTGCACGCACCCATTGACTTCAATGGGTGCGTGTTGCGCGAAACACGGGCAAGTATAGGACATGTCGTGAGCTTTACGCAGCGCTCACACGCTGCGTGAAAATCACTGACAGTCTGAACGTCCCCATAGCCTAACATAGGTTCGTGCGACATATCACGGACGTAATATACGTTCGTGTGAATAAGGCCTTAGGTTAGGTTCCCACCATGCAGATTTACTGCAGATTTTGCATGGATTTTATTAGCCAAAACCAGGAATCGAACCTAAACAGAAGAACTATATAAAGAAATGCCGTAGGCCCCATGCACACGAACGTGTTTTTGTGGCCGCAATTCAACCGGAAATCTGCGGGTAAATTGCGGTCCCCTTCATTTCTATGGGCACATGCCCACAACCATGGTTTCCACAGTCCGTACATTGCCCAGGAGCCTAGACCGCAAAAAGATAGGATACGTCTTATTACGGGCGTATTTTGCGGTCCGGGCTCATAGAAATGAATGCAGGCGATTTGCGGGCGGCCCGCGGTTCAAACTCCGCGGCCGTCCCAGCCAAAAATCACGGCCGTGCACACCACTAAGGTCGTGTGCATGAGGCCTTATGAAAGTTGCACACCACCGATGTGCCACTCGTTTTTAGCGGCGTCCAAGTGGCACCCGACCCATTCACTTTAGCGGGTGTATCGGGTCAGTGAAAACGGACCCGATTCTCCGATCCGTGGAAAGATGGAACATGCCCTATCTTTCCACGGATCACTGACGGGACCTGGTCGGCGCAAACTGTCGTATGCATGAGGCATTATAGGTCTGCTATCCTAAATTCAATTCTGGTTTTTGCTTACAAAATGCAAGCAAAATCTGCACTGTGGGAACCCAGCTTTAAAGGGCTTTTCCAGTTCCAAAAAATTCACGGCCTATTCTCAGGATAGGCCATCAATATCTGATGTCGGGGTCCGACTCCCGGCACCCCCGCCGATCAGCTGTTTTGAAGGCTGTGAGGGTATGTGCACACACACTAATTACGTCCGTAATTGACGGACGTATTTCGGCCGCAAGTACCGGACCGAACACACTGCAGGGAGCCGGGCTCCTAGCATCATAGTGATGTACGATGCTAGCAGTCCCTGCCTCGCTGCATGACAACTGTCCCGTACTGTAATCATGTTTTCAATACGGGACAGCAGTTCCACGGAGAGGCAGGGACTCCTAGCGTCGTACATAACTATGATGCTAGGAGCCCGGCTCCCTGCACTGTGTTCGGTCCACTACTTGCGGCCGAAATACGTCCGTCAATTACGGACGTAATTAGTGTGTGTGCACATACCCTAATACTGTGAACCGGCGGTACAAGTATGTAGACAGTTCACAGCAAGTAGAAATTAAAGCGGAAGCAGCGCTCGGCAGGGGTGCCGGCAGTTGGACCCCAACCGATCACATATTGATCGCCTTTACTGAGGACAGGCCATCAGTTTTTTAGGACTGGAATTTTACTCCAGTGCCCTTTCATACATGTGACTTGTGAACATACCGTGAGGCTGGGTGCACACATGGGAGTTTGTGGCTTAGGTCTGGTGTGGTATTCTATATACAAATGACTGCATCAGCCCGATGATACAACAAGCGAGAATTATAAATCATAACACACTCTATGGCTTTAGGGCACGGACACACGTAGTGACCCCAGTCAGACTGTTTTACAGCAGTTTTAACTGCAGCGAGGATTCACATGCGGCAGATTTTGCTGCAAAAATTTCTGCAACTGAAAATTCGTGCCATTCATCTGAAGAGAAATCCATACACCTGCTGTAGCAACAACCCCATTCAGATGAATGGAACGGATTTTGAGTTCCAGAAATGTCTCTCCTGACCTGTCTGTTTTAATAAATAATTGTATTCCCCATGAAATAGCAATTCTGGAGCATCTTTTCTTAGAACTATGCGTTGTGCCATTCCTCCGTTAATCCTCCTAGAAATCTATGAATAAATTGACAACTGGGTGTTACCAGTTGGGGGTGTGTCTCTACACAGGCTGACAATGTCCAATCAGTGCTGACAGAGTGAGACTGTGTAGGGACACGCCCTTTTGTCAAAGGAAATAGTAACACCCAGTTCTCAATTTATTCATACATTTCTAGGAGGAATCACAGAGGAACGGCACAACACAGAGTTCTAAGAAAAGATGCTCCAGAATTGTTATTTCATGGGGCATACAAGTATTTACTAAGAGAGACATGTCATTTAAAGCTGCACCAGTTTGAGGTAAAACCGCATGTTGGCGTGGTGTATCGGGGCCACTCCTCTTTTCGATGGGGCTGCTACGTGTGTCTGTACCATAATTCACACGGGCATGTTACAGTTGTATATATTTGGCACAAGAGGGTTTTGCACTGCATTTTTAATATGCACGAAAAAAAGCCACATGCCGTGTTTAAGAAAACCGCAACGCACCTTACCTTAAAAACGCACCGTGTGAATGAATGCAGCATTTCCACTATATAAACGTTTGTCGTAATTCTCAATCAATGTAAAAACCTGAGATTCACCGAGATTCTGCGGCAATCTGCCGTGATTTTGCAGTAAAAACAGACACGTTTCTGCACACAGATCAACCCCATTCATTCATGGATAATCTGCGTGTGGCTACGGACACGGTTTTCGTGGCAGAATACGCAGAGGAAACCGCATCAAGAAGTTACGTTACTTTTTTTTCTGCAAGGTGGTTTGTAATTCCACCCGCAAAAAAATCTGCCCTGTCTAAACAACATGGCGGTTTTCCATTGAAAGCAATGGGAGGCTTCTTACCTGCGGAATTTCTGCTGATTCCGACGCGTTTTCAGCGTTAACTATCTGGAATCTAAATATGGCCTTTGGATCGCTGGGGGTCTTAGGGTATGTTCACACGATGTTTTTTTAACACCTCGCAAAATGCCTGAAAAAAACGGAAGCTGAACGCCTACCGACATCTGCCCATTTATTTCAAAGCGAAAAACGTGATGGGGCTTCTTTTTTTACGCGGCCGTTTGAAAAAACAGCGAGTAAAAAACACCCTGTAAAAAGAAGTGCATGTCACTTCTTGAGCCGTTTTTGCAGCTGTTTTTCATTGTGTCAAAAGAAAAACGGCTCCGAAAAACGAATCAAAAAACGTTTGATGCTTTAAAAAAGGCTGAAAATCAAGGAAAACAGCCTCTGATTTTCAGCCGTTTTTTACGAGCTGTGTTCACACACCCTATTTACGGACGTAATTCGGGCCTTTTAGCCCCGAATTCCGTCCGAAAATACGGCTCTAAAGCGGCAGCAAATATCTGCACATTCATTTGAATGGGTTTTACGATGTTCTGTGCCGTAAGACGCGTAAAAAGTACCTGTCACTTCTTGAGACGTAATTAGAGCCGTTTTCCATTGACTCCATGGAAAAACAGCTCCAATTACGTCCGTAATGGACGCAGAAAAAATCGCCTGCAACATGCCATTCCGTCTGAAATTCCGGAGCGGTTTTCTCCTGAAAACAGCTCCGTAATTTCAGCCGTAACGGAGGCTGCCGTGTGAACATACCCTTACAATGAAAAATGGCTCCAAAAACGGCTCAAGAAGTGACATGCACTTCTTTTTACGGGGGCGTCTTTTTACGCGCTGTCATTTGAAAATGAGGCATAAAATAACGCCCGTCAGAACAGATGTTTGTAGGCGTTCTGCTTCCGATTTTTAAGCCGTTTTTCTGTATGCTAAAGGCCAGAAAAACGTCTGAAAATAGCACGCGTGAACAGACCCTCAGATGTCAGACCCTCACCGATCATTAAGTGATGGCACATCCTAGCAATAAGCCATCACCTTATAAGATAGGAACACCCCCTTAATTTACACCCGTCTTCCCCCTTCTCATCAATGATGTCTAATAACATTTCTTTTCCTCCCCAGATGTCCGCAAAAAAAATCACAAGACTGCGCACAAAAGTTGCGATCAACTCAAAATTTCAGTGCGCACAATGAACTGTATGGTAGGTCATAGGTCAAGTGACAAAAGTCGTCGTCATTCAGCCCCCAACTTGAAACCATCGGCGGAGATTTATTAAAACTAGTGCAAAGGAAAAGTGGAGGAGTTGCCTATAGCAACCAATCATAGTGCAGCTCTCATTTTCCAAAGGGCCTTTGAAAAATGGGAGCTAGAATCTGATTGGTTGCTATGGGTAGCTCCATCCTTTGCACTAGTTTTGATAAATCTTCCCCAATAACATAGAGTGGATACAGATCTTATAAAACAGATTAGCTTCCCACCATATTATATAGAACTACAAGATCCAGCATTCTACATGCCACAATATTTACAGCCATAGCGATAGCCCTGGTCCTTATACGCCCCCCACATAATCGTAATAACCATATAATGAGCTATTTACTTACATAGATCATGGGATCCCTGCACCTGAGCGCCCTATGCGAACCCCTGTGTCAGTCTTGTGATTGCAATCTGCAGATTCTACACCTCCCGGACATGACGCAGACAGGAAAAAAAAAAAAATATTCTTCCACTGGATAGAGATAAGGAGACACAAGGAATGAACTACGGGGCAGTGGGATGGATTGGGGCTTTACAGTAATATTTTTATGTGTGTGGAATGTGCGGTTGAGAAGTGACAGATGAGTTTTCCCTGCAGACAGACAGCAAAACACAAACAGTAATGGCGGCTGTGAACGCTTTACAAGGGACGTGAGAGACCAGAACTCAGAGTCGGGGCCCAGACCGGTACCCGAGAGCGGTGACATCGTGAGTCCTGAGGGAAATAAAGGAGTGGAGAAGCCGGACAGGACGCAGCATCAGCTGGAGGAGACATAGCTCTGGAATGAGAAGAGGTGAGCAGGGGTCCTGGAGCCCCAAGGAGATGTAACAACGGGGATGATCTTGAATTATCACGGAGGGGAAGCTACAATATATAATACAGGAGGGTTATTATATATTAAAGGGGCTGACAATAATAATAATAATATGTAAAGGGATATTCCATCTAGTTAGAGGGGATGTCTAGTGATGTCTGGCTTCCTGCATACTACGATAACTGCTGGAGTTTGCTGTGCTGTTGCTTAGCAACAGCATATGCAGAAATGAGTGACAACAGCAGCTCCTTATCCTCCTGTGTGATCTGCCGTCCTCACTGAGAACCTCCAGTAGGTGACATTTTAGTATTGTCATCTCTCTGACTCCACGTACAGATCAGACCGCAGGTAATGATGCTACCTCCAGCTGTGAGAGGAATGTCTGATTTCTGTAACAAGATGGGCGCTGGGCTATAATATTTCAAGGGCCACTGTGACTTCATTTTTATTTTATTTTTTTCAATATTTGCGCTCAAAATTGGCAAATCTATAAGTTATTATATTAACCAGGTGTGCCTCTAAATTTACCTCCCCCCCCTGTTGCTGACTAGTATTCTACCAGTAAACAAATCAGGTGCTGACGGTCATGTAAAATCCGTATACCGTTCTCCTTTGCGGTGTATACGGATTTCTTCCTGTCCGCCTCATCATGCGTGCTGCCGAAGTACTCACGGTAATGTGGCAATTTCCGGCTGCCCTCAACTCTCCCATGACGTCCTCTTTAGAGGATCTAGGCAGCTGTCAGTGAAGTGCACGCTCCGGAGGCTGCAATGTGTTGTGGGAACTGAGGAGGTTATGAGGAACATTAGGGCAGTCTAGGGCCAAAATTTTATTGTGTTGCCAATGTTTTTCTTTAGTATGTGTTCAGCTTTTCTAATTTACATGTAGAAATAATTAACTTAAATTGTAAATTTCTTGTACTGATCCTGAGTTACATCCTGTATTATTCTCCAGAGCTGCACTCCCTATTCTGCTGGTGGAGTCACTGTGTACATACATGACATTACTTATCCTGTACTGAATGTGAGTTACATCCTGATACTCCAGAGCTGTACTCACTATTCTGCTGGTGGCGTCACTGTGTACATGCATTACATTACTTATCCTGTACTGATCCTGAGTTATATCCTCTATTATACTCCAGAGCTGCACTCACTATTCTGCTGGTGGAGTCACTGTGTACATACATTACATTACTTATCCTGTACTGAATGTGAGTTACATCCTGTATTATACTCCAGAGCTGCACTCACTATTCTGCTGGTGGAGTCATTGTGTACATACATGACTTTATTTATCCTGTACTGATCCTGAGTTACAGTTGCTATGATGCTCCAGAGCTGCATTCACAGAGTTGACTAGGAATACCCTGTGTTGCATGTACAGCCCCTTGATTTCATTGCGCTATTTATTACTGAATTTATAGAGAGACATGAGGACTAGCCGACCATTTATTTAATTTTTTTCCCCGGGGATAACAGTTGATTGCGGTGTGTCTCAGGGGCAGGACCTGAATCCGTTTATGGTCCGGTGGGGACTATTGTAATGATAAGTAGTTGTCCAACACAAACCCTTTCAATAGAGAGAGATGACTGCACTTTTCTTGAGATCAACGGGAGTTACGTAAACCTATGAGCTTCTTCATTGTTCGTTTTAATTTCATATCCTATTGACGATGTCTGTTTGCTGTCTGTGAATAAAAACGACCTGCACAGACCTAAAGCTAGGGCTTCACACCGGCTCTTTTCCAATTTTAACTACTGAAGGACCGCTGCAGTCAACAGATACGTTCAGCTCCATGTATTCCTCCTCTGTTCTGCAGCTGTAGCTCGTTCGTTAAAATTGGAAAATCATCTGAATGGACAAAAAAAAAAAGTGTTCCTATTTACTGACGGCTAGCAGGGATCTTGAAAATGGTGACGAATGGAAACACAAAGTATGTTTCACTATATAATCATTAAAACCCTTTACTGGGGCTAAGAAGCCAAAACCAAACCATGAAGGTATTTTTCCTCCACCACCATGAAGCTTTCCGGTTGGCGTTATGCATTTTTGCAGCCGCTAAGCGCAGGCTTGTTCTTTCTTGCCGCGGTTTCTGCCGATGACCTCTCATTGAAATCAGTGGTAGGCAGAAAAGACCTGCGGCGCTTGTTCCTGAAAGTTTTGGGCCATTTTTTGCCCCCGCTCCTTGCATCAGATTCAATGGCTGCGGGCAGAAAAAAGCAGTGGAAAAAGAAAAAGCGCAGGCAGTCCAAAATCTGCCTAAAAATTCCTGAAGATTTTTTCTGCCTGCAAAATACGGTGTGAACAGGGCCTAAAAATAACGCAATGTCCTCGTCTGTAACTGTCGTGGTAAGCGTACAAGGAATTCATAAGAACTAATTTCTCAGGTACCAGAGATCACTTTGAGCTTCTACAAATGAACATTAATATTGTGTTGCGCCCCCAGGATGTACTGCCTGAAACTGCTGAGCTGGGCATGACTGGCTTATATAAGCTGAGCATGGCATCACCTGGCCCCTCAGAAGGAAAGCGGCTGCCTGAGCTGTTGTCTTATCAGTCCTGCTGTGTAATGTCCTAGTTAGTGCGTATCCTGAAACACGCCCCTCAGGCGCCACAGACACCCCCCCCCAAGTGTATTCTACTTATTCTCATAACTCCTCCGTCTAAACTTCCGACCACCAGCGGGTTTAGTTTTACTCGTTTTTAACCGTCTGCATTTACTTGGAATTCTTAAACATTTTAAAAAAAAATCGCCAGAGCAAGAAGTTTTATACATGATCCGCTCATCACAACCTGATACCCGTATTTATAATCCTGCCATATTGTGAGCCTTCGGCCATGTACACACTAGGTTTTGGCCCTACCTTTAGCCTGAACGTCCGGAAAGCTCTGAGCGTACAGGCTGAACATGTCCTTTTGGCCTCCTATGGGGCTGGTATACATCAGGATATGTTTTTATCATTTTGGAAGATGGAACAGCGGAGTAGACTTCTCTTTTCCATCCCGCGAAAAAAACGCATAGCGTGCGGTAAATGTTTTTTAACATGTAGGTCTATGGGTGACGTATGTCACAGGCATTCATTAAACGGATGCGCCATTGGCTTCTCAATAGCCTTTCATGTAGTACACGTTAAACGGATACGTTATGGTCTATGGGGGACATGCCTAACAGTGGCATCCGTCACCATAGACTATAATGGTATCCGTTTAACGTCTACATTATGAACAGGGTTATGAGAGTTCATGACGTATGCGTTTAACATATACCATTAAAATGTATGGTGACGGATGCCGCCTATGTTTAAGGTATACGTCGAGCGCTTTTCCCAGTATGTACATTAAACGTAGGACAAAAACAGCACAGAGTCTTAGGCTATGTTCACACGGGGTCTTTTGCCGAGTTTTTTGACGCGGAAACCGCGTCGCAAAACTCGGCAGAAACGGCCCGAGAACGCCTCCCATTGATTTCAATGGGAGGCGTCGGCGTCTTTTTCCCGCGAGCAGTAAAACTGCCTCGCGGGAAAAAGAAGCGACATGCCCTATCTTCGGGCGCTTCCGCCTCCGACCTCCCATTGACTTCAATGGGAGGCAGGAGAAAGCGTGTTTTCTGCCCGCGGCGCTCAATGGCCGCGGGCGAAAAACGGCGCGATCATTGCTATTCACACGGAGTATTTTGGGGGAGGAATATCTGCCTCAAAATTCCGTTTGGAGCTTTGAGGCAGATATTCCTCCCCCAAAATACTCCGTGTGAACATAGCCTTACAGTTATGTGTGGGGTGCTGTATATCGGACCACTGAAATCTTCCAGGGTAAGTTTGGTCCAACATATGGCATTGGATGGGGCATGTAGTAGCATTTTTAATTTCTTATGCAGACTTATGTATATATATGTGTGTATGTATGTATGTATACATATATATATATACAAAAACTCCCTGTACTACTGCCATATTTTCAAACAACGGTATACATGGCCCTATTGTATAACATAGCGGTATATTTGGGATCTGTGTGATACGGATATTGAATACGATGATGTTCATGAAACCTAAACCTTAAAGAGGCTCTGTCACCAGATTATAAGTGCCCTATCTCCTACGTAATCTGATTGGCGCTGTAATGTAGATAACAGCAGTGGTTTTTATTTTGAAAAACTATAATTTTTGAGCAAGTTATGAGCAATTTTAGATTTATGCTAATTAGTTTCTTAATAGACAAATGGGCGTGTTTTTACTTTTTACCAACTGGGAGTTGTACATAGGAGTGTATGAGGCCGACCAATCAGTGACCAATCAGCCTCATACACTTCTCATTGTTCCAGCCCAGATTCCTGCACTGCACAATCACACTGTAACAATGGGCTGGAACAATGAGAAGTGTATGATGCTGATTGGTCACTGATTGGTCAGCGTCATACACTTCTCTGTACAACGCCCAGTTGGTAAAAAGTAAAAACACGCCCAGTTGTCTATTAAGAAAGTCATTAGCATAAATCTAAAATTGCTCATAACTTGCTCAAAAATTATAGTTTTTCAAAATAAAAACCACTGCTGTAATCTACATTCCAGCGCCAATCAGATTATGTAGGAGATAGGACACTTATAATCTGGTGACAGCCTCTTTAAATGGATTGTCTAGTGAAGAAAATCCCTGTCCATATTCCCAATTAGGACATATTGACATCATAGAGGAGGGTCCCCTCTGTACGAGTGGCTCCCATTCTGGCGGACTTGAGCAATCCTTGTATTACCATTTCATCTGAATGGCCGCCATGTAATACTACAATCCCATACAGCGGTTGCTGCAGGAGAAATGCCTTACAGGACACGGCTTCCCCCGGCAAAGTCAGCTGTTTGACTCATTTTGAAAGGGATTGTCTCCGATGAGACCCCCCCCCCCCCCTCCTTCAAAGGACCCATCTACATACGCACTCTACGTTCAGTTGCACAACATCTACATTGACTTCTTTGGGAGTGTGACTCAAGAAGAAAAGATTAAAAACTCCAATTCCGTAAAATTGCATTGTGTCTAACACTCAACCCTCCTTGCTTTGCACTGTTACCTTTTAGCATTGGGGTCCTGGGTACAAATCTGACCAAGGGTAACCTCTGCCTGGAGTTTGTGTGGGTTTTCACTCGCACACCCCAAAAACTTGGTTATAGGTAAATTGGCCCCAGTGTGTATGTATGTGATAGGACACTAGCTTGTGAGTCCATTGGGGACCGGGACTGATGTGAGTGATGACAATATATCTGTACCGCGCTGCAAAATATGTTGACGCTATATAAGCACCGGAAATAAATACGGCATCTCTCATTAGAATCGCTGCCCTTATTTTTTACACATTATTAACCGTTCACTCCTGCCTTTTCAGGTTCACAGACACAATGGACTCTGACCTCAGCCCACAGGACCGGAAGGACTTGGACAAGTTTGTCAAATTCTTTGCGTTAAAGGTAGAAACAAAACCCAATATATCATATATATATATATATATATATTTTACAACGACAGTGGTGATTAATGTGTTTTTGGTTTTTTTCATATTCAATTTTTTTTTTATTGAGTTTCAATACACACAGATACAGAACACAGTGGAGGGAAGGCCTCCATACATTAAAGGAAAACAACAAATAAGCCCAAAGTAAAAAAGTGTGCATCACATCCCAATACAAAGGACATTATTCATTATACAGCAGCAGCATGAATGAGCCTAAAAGCAAATAAGAGGAGCACTGCAAAGGATGAAACATACTAATAAGAATTCAGACTCCTAAACATCAGAAGGTACAATGAGGACAATGAATACAATCAGAGAAGGAGAGGCACATTACCCTAGACAGGGGAAGAGAAAGAAGGGAAGGGAGGGAGGAAAACATGGGGAGCCTGTACTCAAGTTCCGGGGTATCATGAGTGAAAAGAGCAAGAACCACAATACACTTAACAGGGGCATATTCGGACTCCGTTACAGCAGTAAGATAGGATAGGAGGAGGAAGAAAGGAACGCAATCCATGGAGACCACGTAGACTCATATTTTACAGCAGCCGCCGGGGAATGAGCCACCAGGTGTTCCATTCTCTGTATCAAGGCAACCTCTTGAAACCACTCATCTAACGTTGGGGGTATCGCCGTTTTCCACCTACACGGGATCACTGACTTTGCCGCCTGAAGGAGATGTCTAGTTAGGGAACTGTTATAAATGTGTAATGGCATAGGGAACATAAATAAGAGAGCCGCTTCAGGAGACTTGGGAACAGAGACACCAATAACCTCTAATATTCTTTTAAGATTAATGTCTTTTTTTACTTGAGTGCTGCTTCTCCACCATCCTGTTCTACATTACATGGGGAGAAGGTCGCTCCCTTGTAATCACGATCCTAGGGACTGTGTAAATATATCAAAATGATCAGCACTCCGAACTAGAGGTGTAAACCTGTTTTATTCAGGCAACATCAGAAGGTGCAATGTACTTGAGAAAGGTCCCAATGTGGGATTGCACCTTTTGATGTTGCCTGAATAAAACAGGTTTATACCTCTAGCTCAGAGTGCTGTAACGTTTTGTTGTGTGTCTCTCAGAAAATGTGATTATTGGGTAAAAGTTGAAGATTGTATCCTCCTGGTGTGACACTCTAATCAGCGAATCAACACAAAACACCTGCAAGTGTTTCCTAAGCCTTTACAAGGACTGGTCTGTTCCTCCGTGTCCAAAGTCCTGTTTTCAGATGAAAGTAAATTTTGCATTTCATTTGGAAATCTCGGTCCCAGAGTCTGGAGGAAAAGTGGAGAGAAATCAATCCAAGTGTCTTGTGGTCCAGTGTGAAGTTTCCAGTCAGTGATGGTTTGGGGGCCGTGTCATCTGCTGGTGTTGGTCCACTGTGTTATATCAAGTCCAGAGTCAGCGCAGCGTCTAGCAGGAAGTTTTAGGGCACTTCATGCTTCCCTCTGCTGACAGCTTTATGGAGATGCTGATTTCATTTTCCAGCAGGATTTGGCGCCTGCCCACACTGCAAAATGTACCGATACCTGGTGTAATAACCACAGTATCACAGCGCCTGATTGGCCAGAAAACTCGCCTGACCTAAACCTCATAGAGAATCTATAGGGTATTGTCAAGAGGAAGATGAGAAACACCAGACCCAACAATGCAGACGTGCTGAAGGCCACTATCAAAGCAACCTGGGCTTCCATAACCCCTCAGCAGTGCCACAGGCTGATCGCCTCCATGCCACGCCGCATTGATAACACCTCAGCAGTGCCACAGGCTGATCGCCTCCATGCCACGCCGCATTGATGCAGTAATTCATGCAAAAGGAGCCCCGACCAAGTATTGAGGGCAGATACTGTACATACTTTTTAGTTGGACAACATTTTGATACTAGAAAATTAGAATATTATATAAGCCTAATTTAAAAAATAATTTTTGAGATACAAAATTTTTTGTTTTCATTAACGGTTACCATAATCATCAACATTAATTAATAAAAATGCTGGAAATGGATCCCTCTGTGTGTAATCTACAGAATATAGAAGTTTCACTTTTTGAATTGAATTACTGAAATTGTAACTTTTTGATATTCTAATTAATTGAGAAGGACGTGCGTGTGCGTGCGCATGTGTGTGTGTGTGTGTGTGTGTGTATATATATATATATATATATATATATATATAAATTATTTATTTTTCGTGCCATTGCTCTGCAGGGTTAACAAGTCAAAAATAGATTTTTCTTGTATCCGGCAAAGCCACAATTTTGTTAGGCAGGAAAATAAAATCACCACCATCTCTCCTGCGTACAGATCCCATAAGTCTCCTCCAGTTCATGTAATAATTCTAGTATTATAGGAGATTATTATACTCGTCCTTCTTGCTGTGGCTTCATTAGAAATGTCTTCATTCAACAGGCAGTCCAGGTCATCGTACAAGCTCGTCTCGGAGATAAGATTTGCACGCGTTCGACTTCCTCCCCGACAGGTTCAGACTGGGTAAGTGATTTCACAGCGTCGTCCCATCACGTTTCTGCTTCCACATACATATTTTATAGGTTGATGTCCATTAACTGTTCTGTTTTTTTTACAGTTTAATTTGGCGATAAAAGACATCCCTGAGGTGACTCAAGAAGCCAAGAAAGCTCTTTCAGGCCAGCTGCCAGCAGTGGGGCGCTCCATGTGTGTGGAGATCTCCCTGAAGACCTCAGAGGTACGGGCATGTATCATTTGGGGGTTAGATGTACCCCCAAATGCCTCACCTAACCGGGTCCTGAGGTGTGGAAGTTTGAAGGAAAGGGAAAAAGGAAAACTACCGCTACTTCACTATTATTTCACGTGTTAATAGTTTATTTTTGGTGAGAGTTTAGTTGTCAACCCCATACCAGGTCTCCACATTTGCTACAGTGTATCCAGTCTAAGCAATCCTCTGTGGGCGACATAACTCACCAGCACAAATCTTTTTCCTGTCCTGTTTGATTGCGACAATGTATCAGGTGAAATGTATCAGTCTGGAGTACAGGTGGGTTAAGGCTATGTTCACACCTGCACTTGTCATTCTGTTGCTCTGCTCCGTCAGATGAGCAAAACAAGGAAATAACCGGAAGCGCCGACTCCGTTGCACCACGGGCAGCCGATGGAACCCATTGACTTTAATGGGTTTCCGTTGGGGTGTCCATGGTTTTACCGGAAACAATAGTGCAGCATGCTGCGCTGTTTCCGGTATTTTCAGTTGAATCTGCGACGGAGGCCTCTAACGCAGATGTGAACTAGGCCTTGGCTGTTCAGAGGATTGTCTATACTGGATACATGTGTAGCAAACCCTTCATGCAATGCAAGTTGCACAACGAGTTTTCTTTTTTTGTAAAAGTCTCATTTAGTGTTTTTTTTATTTTTGCAGGGAGACTCCATGGAGCTTGAAGTTTGGTGTCTGGAAATGAATGAAAAGTTAGTGCGACCTATATTTTTATTTTTTGTCCTTGGGCAGTTACGACATAAATACTTTTAGTGGGAAAGTACCATAAATAGAGTATATTACACAGGGCATTATGTGGATTTTGTATATATATATTTTTTCCCATATATGGACAGTGCCGTTGGCAGCAGTGCTGGAGTCCCCGGGCAGAGCATCAGCTGATTCTCTGCTCGGGAACTTCAGCTATAGGAAACCCCTAAAGTCACTGACGCAGTGTCGGGAGCAGTGCTGGAGTCCTGAGCAAACCGATAGCTGATGCTCTGCTCGAGGGACTCCATAGGCAATGTGACAGCCCCTTGCGGACATGCCATTGATAACACGCCAACCTGAACAGCACAGGAAGCAAGCCCTCAGTAACGTGGGGCCGTGTCGGCGTGTCATCAATATTAGAAAAGCTTCAGGACTTCCGGGAACAATTCACAGGGTTTGAACGGCACCATTTGGTACCAAATTTTAAATTAAAGTGCAGCTAAGCATTTAACAAACCTCTGACATGTCATAGTGACATGTCAGAAGTTTTGATCGCTGGTGGTCCAAGCACTGAGATCCCCACCGATCCCTAAACGGAAGCAGCTGAAGCGCTCGTGGGAGCGCTCAGCCACTTCGTGTCTGCTCGGCTTTTTCCGGAAATAAATGTATCGGTGTACGGGCTCATAGACTTTATATTGAGTCTCTAATCGGATACATTAATTTCCAGAAAAAGCCGAACAGACATGAAGCGGCTGAGCGCTTCAGCTGCTTCGTTTTAGCGATTGGTGGGGTTCTCAGTGCTTGGACCCCCACTAATTAAAACTTATGACATGTCAGAAGTTTGATAAACGTTTAGCTACACTTTTACATTACTCTTACATTAGTAAATTACTTATTTTTACATAAAAAAATGAATGCAACTTTTGGTCCCCGGATAACCCCTTTAAGGTTAGGGCTACACGGCGTCACAGGTCGAGTGGCCAAAGATTGCTGCGTACTACGCAGTAATGTAAGTGAACGTGGGCACACTGCAACCCAAGTTTGCAGCAAACACAACTGGACGGTCGCAATAAATCCAAAAAGTTTGAACTTCTTGCGGCGATCGCGGCAACTTGCAAGTCACGATGCAGCCACATTCACCTACATTACTGCAATGTACACCGCGCGGCACGTCGATCATTGTAGTGTAGCCTAAACCTTGTGAAAACGTACGAAACCGCATGTAATGCCAATTGCCTATGTGCTGTAACTCTAACTTTCAGCACACCCTTAACCCTTTAAAGTCATGACTTATTACATACGTCTTTGGCAGTGAAAACCTTTCCACGACTAGAATATGAAGACTGGAACTTAGATTTTTGTATCCTATTAAAGCTCAGAATCTTACACCAGGTTTAAAGATTTAGGAGCAATATTCAGGGAGCAGCATGAAAAGTTTTGTATCCTGGTTTTAAGTCTCCGTAGGTGAGGGGAGAAGCTGCAAGTGAGAGCATGAAGACAGATCACCGTTACGGTTATCTCCCCCTGTACGGCCTCCAGTGACTCTAGGGGGCGATGCAGGAAGATTTCTTTGCGTTATCACCCCTTTTACCAATGAGCGAGGATATGTGCTCTTTGAATATCACGTTTATGGTGGAGGGGGTCTTCCTCTATGAGTAGGGGGTGTAATATAATTTTCTGTTTTTAGAATTCAGGTTCTATTTGTCTATATCAAAAGCGTGAAAATAGTCGCAGCAGCAAAAAGGTTAAAACGATTGTTTACGTTGTAGTACCATGACTTTTTTTTTTTCCATGGGTCCAACAGTCTTTACTGATACATTTTTTAATATATAGCGGTTGAGCTCTATTTTTCTGATGCAGAGCTCCAAATCGCCTGCATATACATAGTTAAATGATCTGGCTGCTTTAGCTGGAGGCGGGCGGAGGAGCTTACTGAATACACTTTTATTATTGAGTTCAATGTCTAGCAGTAAGCTCCTAAGCTCCCTCTAGTGGTGGCTGCAGGCAGCCAGAATAAATGTCTATACAGGGGATTTGGATCTCTGTGTCAGAAATGATGCTTCAAACCCTATAAAGATTATATTGTGAAATAAATCGGCAAAGAATTTGCAACCTCTTTTTAGATACAAATGACAATTGTTTTTACGGGTGGACATTCACTTCAGAGTAGACAATAAGACTAGGGCTACCTGGCAACTTTGGCAGAGAAACAAGTCGGACAGCCAATGAACGCTTTGTTGCGCTTCCTGCATTGCAGTAATGAAAGTGTGTGGCCGCGTTGCAGCCCGCAGGTTACTGC
The DNA here is from genome assembly GCF_050947455.1 of Rhinoderma darwinii. NCBI lineage: Eukaryota > Metazoa > Chordata > Amphibia > Anura > Rhinodermatidae > Rhinoderma > Rhinoderma darwinii. Next base: position 61,164,928 of record NC_134695.1, on the reverse strand, counting down.
GACACGACCGTTGCAAGAAAACCAAGCTTGATGGGCTCCTTGCGAGTGTCGTATCTGGACTGTGATCTGTCTAGATGTAAGTTTTAAATTATTTTCTATCTGGATTATAGATGTGACCGGGAAATCAAAGTCTCCTATACTGTATATAATCGGCTGTCGTTACTACTGAAGTCATTACTTGCTGTCACCAGGGTGACCCCAGCCTACAGGTTGTCAAGGAAGCAAGGACATGAATACGTCATTCTCTACAGGTCTGTACATCTGATGCCTGGTACTGTTTACGCTTGTGAAACCTTAAAGGGGTTTTCCACGATCGGACAACTGATGACCTTTCCACTGGATAAGTTATCCGTATATGATCGGTGCGGGTCTGACACCCGGACCCCGCACCAATGAGCCGCTCCGGCTGCCTCCGGGCACCGGATGTTTGCAGTAGTTGGAGCCGGAAGCAGATGGTTCTGACCACTGATTAGCGGTTGTTCTGCAGCTCTGCTCCTATTCCTTGAATAGTACTGCAGCTCGGCCGCTATTCCATGACCGGAGCCATCTGCTTCCGGCGTGGACGTCTGGTGCCCACAGGTAGTCGGAGCAGCTTATGAGTGTCTGACCTGCACCGATCATATACTGATGAGCTCTTCGGTGGGTAGGTAATCAGTTGTCCGATCATGGAAAAACCCCTTTAATTTAGTTTTCGACAACATTTCTATGTACACAGCAACTGGTCAGTTACTGCTGAGAAGCGAGGGAGCGCTCCACTCATGAATACACGGAACTCCTCACTATGAATCCAGTATATTTTTTGATCTCTCCTACTAGACAAACGGCACAATATTTATATATTTTTGTCCTAATAGGAAAATGACCCGGTCTCTGTAATATGCAGCATATTCAGCTGACCCACTTTAATTGTGAAATGTTGTAAAAGAAAAGAGCAATTCTGATATTAAAGAGGTTGTCCAGGATACAGACATTGTTTTTCAAAAACTCCTGAAGCTTGGAAAAAAATAAATATTCGTAAAACACTCAACATTAATTCTTCTGTGGTCTCCTCTACCATTGTGCCTCCAAACTGTGTGGACATTTACCATCTGATCGTCCCGTTTTTACTACTGGGCGCGCTCCCACACGTGTCTAATGATTGTATGCCAAGAACTGTAGAGTTCAGATCCTCCAATACGCCAGCATGAAGGCACAAACACAAGTTTTTGAACCCAGAGCTCCTCTGCCGGGCTGTTTTTAAGTATGGTGGTATATGTGGATCTTTTAGGGGGTCACTCAGCAATCCCCTTCAACTTTGTATAATATTTCTTGACCCTTGCAGTCTTACACATTTCCTAGAACCGCTTCTTAAAATGAATACAGACACATACAAGTCATATACATTTAAAATACACCACTACCGCCAAACTCTATCCCTGCATTGCATTCCATGTTGTAGCCGTCACTCACTATATAGACTCCCGGTGACAGAGTTGCTATAAAGAAAGTCAAAATGTTCACTGGATATCGGCAGAAAAATCACTTTGTACCTCTCATGTTTTGAGCTTGTAATATCCTTTTTTTTTTTTTTTTCTTTTTTTTTTTTTGTAGGATTTATTTTGGCGATGTTCAGCTCTTGGGACTTAAAGAAGGTAAATGTATAAAATTCTATGTAACCGTCTGAAGCACTGAACCTCCAACTGGCTGTCATTAAACTTTTTCTTTGGGCCTCGTCACATCCGCCTTGGTCCGTCACGGATCCATCCCAAAATACCAGAAACCATAGCGCGGCATGCTCCACGGACACCATGACCAGAAGACAACGGAACCCATTAAAGTCAATGGGTTCCGTTGGGCGCCAATGGCTTCCGTCATGCAATGGAACTGCCGTTTCTGTTATTTTCGTCGTTCTGATGGCGCAGAACAACCGGAACTTAAACTCAGATGTGAATGAGGCCTAATTCCCAGTGACGCTCATGCACTTTACTTGGTTTAAAGAATAACTCTAGGCAAAACGATTACACTGTGTGATCCATAGTGCAGGGGAAAGAACGCACTTTTTATGACCAAAGAGAGAAACCCGGTGTCATGCTCCATCCCCTCGGGCCCCGCAATAGGCATAACACAATTGGGCATATTTACTAATAATGTCTAAGTCTTAGGCAGCATAATCGTAGACAAGGTAGTTCGAAAGTGCGCCAAATTTATAACCGTGGTACAGTACACGCTGTATGATAAATTTGGCGCATCTTGCTAGACACTTTTCTCTTAACTATGCCACAAATAGTTGGGTTAATTTCTGCCAGTTTTTTTGCGCCAAAATCTAGCTGCACTTTTTAGAACGTTGTCGCATTTTAACCCACACCCCTTTCTTTTAGGCCACACCCCCAAAAAATGGCTAAAACCGCTAATAAATGTGCCGCAAGGCATGTACGTCAAAATTCTGCCACATTCTGAATAGTAAATTTTCCCCATTTTATCAGTTTTTCCTGAAGTGTTTAAAAAACAGTCAGGTATTCAGTGGTCGGTCCAGGGCCCTGACATTATTCATTCGCTTCATACACTACGTGCTTTATTGGGGTGTCCGCAGGTAGCAACAACTTGAGACCTGGATATAAGTAAAAGGGACGCAAAACCTGGAAATCGATGAAGTCATTGGGGTAGAATATCCCCCCAAAGAGTATCAAATAGTTCATACTGCAGCATGCCCAAAGGAAAACGCTGTTCTTACTATTGAAGTGAATGGGATACTTAGAAATCCTATTCGCACGTCACAGTAAACCGCATCGGGCTGAGCTGTAATGCGAGGTTTATCCATGTAGCATTCTTGATAAAGAGCATTAGGTGAAGCAATTCTGGATAATCCCTTAAAGCACTCGACATGCAAACTCGTTTTTGCTCCAGTAATAATCTTCTGTGCAAATCACGTGGTACATGGTTGCCAAGTTTTGGGTCAGCAGGGATTGACTCTGATTTTATTGCAGTTTGTGATTAGACTATACAGCGATCGCTACAATTGTCGTGTTTTCTTGTACCTCATTTCCGTATCTCTTTTTCCAGGGTTCCAGGCAGTGCGTGTCGGGACCGTAGGGACACCCATTGGAACCCTCACTCTGACCTGCGCCTATAGAACTAATCTGGCCTTCATGTCCACTCGGTAAGCCTGGTCTCTACAGTTATACGGGAGATAAATGTCTATGGAATTATCTACGGACTACACTTCTGGATTAGCACAGTGCATCATCACACGCCAGCAGCTGACATTCACCTTTACCTTCATTATGCCCATTTTGTATGCCAATATTCCTACACTGAAGGATACATTTACCATCAAGATAGATGACAGTGAGGGTCTATAGGACAGCAGGGCCCAGCAGCTCAATAATATCAATGTGTTTGTTGCATTTCAGGCAGTATGAAAGGACCCAGCCCATCATGGGGATTATTATTGATCATTTTGTTGACCGACCTTTCCCCAGCACCTCACACATGCATCCCTGCAACTACAGGTGAGGACATAGGCAGCGTGCACACACACCACCTATAGCCACAGAGGATATCAGCTCAGAGTCTCGCCAAATAACTCACATCCTGTAAACACATCACTGATAGGACGTGTCCACTTTTAAAGACGTTCTCCGGGAAGTAAAAAAAAAATTCTTAGTAGCTGCAAATGACATAAATAAAACAAAAAAAGTAATACCTACTTACCCGTCCTTGCCCCCGGCTATCCAGTGCTGTCGCTCCGGCAGGTAGCATGTGTCCTCCGCAGCCAATCAGAGGGCTCAATGGGGCTCAGCGGCTATACATTGTATTTCTAGCATTATGCCAGAAATACAATTCGTCCCCAGAGAGCCCTGCTGAACCCTCTGATTGGCTGCAACAGTCACATGCTACGTGCAGGTAAACAACCAACGGGAGTGGTGACAAAGCGACAGCGCCGGTCCGCCGGAGGCAAGGATAGGTTCGTATTGCGTTTTTGTTTTTATTTCGTTTGCAGCCCCTAAAAAATTCTGTTTACTTCCTGGATAACCCCTTTTAGTCAAGGCACTAGCTCCACTGGCACATGCACAATCCCGGATGTTTTTTTTGGAGAATGCAGGGAAGCTTTTCCTTAACCAAGCTTTTAGGATAGGTTTCCCATATATTGCCATGTTACCTTTATCAGGTAGTGCAGACGTTGCACCCGAGTATGTGCTTTGTTCTAGGCAGTTTCATACGTTGTAAATGACCTTAATAGTTGTCCATCTCTGTAGCGACTGAATCCATAGATCTGGTTAGTCAGATTACCAGATCTCTGTGTGCCCATCATATCTGCCATGCCGTCTTTATCATGCTGCTGTATCTACAGAGAACCTTACCCTATAGGTATACGGCTTGCCGTTGCCAGCTTCTTGTTTTATACAGCATCACCTTTTGTACACATCTTGTTAGCATTTATTGGTGTCTGCCCGCTCATGTTAGGAGATCCCCCTTTATAACAGTCTGGAGTCATTCTTTTGCATGTTGTTTTTTTTTTTTTTTAATGTTTCCTAACAGGGCAGCTGAGGAGCCAGGCGCTGTATACCCGACTGTAGAGGATTCTCAGGATGTCTGTGCCACATCCTTTTCCACATCCCCTCCATCACAGGTGAGTTTGCCCTCTATTGTGCTATATAATCCATCATTGAGATCTGCAAAAATTAGTTTCTCTAACTTCTGGAGTTATACGGCGCGATCCTCTTGCATAGGTACATGTTGAATCCTCTATGGCTCCCTATTCAAAGGTGTAGGCTGATTGTGACGTCAACTAAGGGAACTGCGCCCACGACCGTTTTCTCATTTCCCATTCTGCCGAGCATGCGTTCTCATGAACCTGCTCGGCAGCTACGCATATCCGATCAGAGAAGTGCCAGCTCGTCCTCCCCTTCAGCAACTTCCTATAATTTTACTCCGTGGCCATTGTGTTTTACTACTACGATCTTGCATTAGGAGTGCAAAAGTTTATGGCACCCACAATAGATGCAACTCTAACAGACGCTGCCTATGGACTCCACTGGACAACGAGGCTGCGCCCCGCAAGTAAGAACGGACTAAGCTGAACCTGCCACACTGACCCTGTAATCATCGTGTGCCAATGTACGTAAGAGCATAAACATATATCTCTGGACTGGCATAAGACATGACCTTTATTGAAAATATATCAAATCATATCAAGATGGTTATAGAAATAAAATAAAAAAAAGATCCAAATGGCATGATCTGAGCATATTCGGTGTTCAGCAGGGAAAATAGTCCAAATCAGGGAGTAGAGATAGATTGTAAGTCAAGGAACTTCAACCCGTCCTTAAATCTTGTCCCGCAAAGGGCGACCCCATGCTGGACCGAACTCATTGCACTCCGATTTATTCCATATTTCCTGCAGAATAAGTTAGTGTCATCTGGGGACCAAATAGGGACAAAGGCAGTGAAGATGGATGAATAAACACAGAAATGGGGATGGCGGGTAGTAAACAATGTAGCCATTCCATAGATTGTGTGCAATGAAAGGCACAATAGCCAGGCTCACATTGGATTGGAGCAATTTACTGTGCCGGAAATGGTGGCGTGTGCTATGGTCAGCCATCAACTGACTAGCCAGAAGCAGACACGGGAGAATGGGACAAAAGCAGCAAAACCATTATTAAATAGTCTATATTAACTTTACTGGGACACTAAGATGCATCGGGTCTTTTAAATATATAAAGTTGGTGCCTTTGCTGGTTTATTCCAGTGTTTTATGACATTGTGAGGGGTCAAAGTGAATGTTCAGACCAGGATAGCATTTTTGCTATGGACACCTTTTGAAGGCTTTGTAAATCGTTTTTATTAAACATTCCTTTTACCTTTTGGCGATACAGCCGTTCTGTATTCTCTATACAGAACAGCTGTTTTGTTCGCTTTACGCTGAATCCGTCAGTCCCGCAGACCTAGACCTGACAGGTTTGATGTCAGCGGATCCTGTGTGTCAAATCCTCAAAGCTTTACATAGCATTTAACTTCTTAATATATATGGATAGGGGTTGAAACTCTGTTTTTCTGATAGAGAGCTCCTAATGAGTGAAAGAGAACATGCTGGCTACATGCAGTCACCACTAGGGGGAGCTTACCGCATACTGTTCACATTGAATCCAATAATACAGTCAGCAGTAAGCTCCCCCTAGTGGTGGCTGCAGGTAGTTAGAATGTTATGTTTTAGATCTATGTCTTTGCAGGGGATTTAGAGCCTTTTGTCAGAAGAGTTGGACTCTCTAAAGATATATTAGGAAATTTAATTTTGGAACTAAAAAAGGACATAAATATAATGGTGGTTTCTCTTGGCTCAAATACCCACAAAATCTCTCTCAGACCGGAGCAGGCAAAACTAAATTGGGTATGATCCAACAAATACCCTAAATAACATATATAAAGTACAGTGAAGTTTACCGCTCAGACGGCACTGGTAACAGTCCAATATCATTCAGTATGGGCTCTCTCCCAGAAAAATGCAGTGGACAGTCCGCAATCCAATGAGGGTGTGGATGGTACTTCTTATCCTTGTAGTTCCACCAAGCTCCTTATCGTCTCTCTCCACATTCAAAGAACTCCTGGTACGAAAAGGATCTTATGTCTAGAAGTAACAAGAAATAAAAGCATCAAGGTAAGTAAAAAATCTTTAAAATTTCTAGGCGGCACGCCAAACACTCTCGCCCGACCCTGGGTTTCCTCTGGGGCTTGAATGTGGAGAGAGACGATAAGGAGCTTGGTGGAACTACAAGGATAAGAATTACCATCCACACCCTCATTGGATTGCGGACTGTCCACTGCATTTTTCTGGGAGAGAGCCCATACTGAATGATATTGGACTGTTACCAGTGCCGTCTGAGCGGTAAACTTCACTGTACTTTAAAAAAGGACATGATGTTAAAAGGTGAACATTCAATTCAAAGGGTTTGTCTCATTAGAAACAACCCCTTTCAGAATGCAGCGGCCGCTACAAGGGAAATGCAGTATTACAGGGCGGCCATTCAGATGTAACACAAGAATGGCTCGAGTTCATTAGAATGGGAGCCGATTGTACAGTGTCTCCCCGTTCTTGTTCATAGAGGGGAGTCCCAAGCAGGGCACCCCATCTATCAATCATGTCCATATGCCCTAATAGGTTATATGAACAGGGGTTGTCTTTTAGAGATACTGTTACCCCCTTAAGGGTTCATTAAAATGAAGCCTGGTACCTGCAATCCTATCTTACCTGTCTGCTCTCTTTCTTTCTCTCTGTCTCTCTCTGGCCTGTTGTGTGTAGTGTGTGTTCACTGTCAGTAAGGCACAGTGTCAGACAGCCACTCCGGTGGTTACAGACTCCCACAGGGTCCTGACGATGGGACTGACCTTCCCTCATCAAGTGAGTCCAATACAGTCATTTATAAGGTGTGAGCCTCTGTATCTGTGAGAATAAGGAGAATGCACAGCAGGAAACCAAGAGATCGGTCTCTAACCATTTTTTCTGGTGGATCAATCTACTTCAAGTTCACGGGGGGGGGGGGGGGGATCTTTTCCTGTCTACAGACCCGGTTTTATACACCGCTTAGAGGTTAACGAAACTTTTTTTTTTCTTTTTAGATCTTAATTGAGTTTTTAGTTTTTCCAACAATTTTTAATAAAGCAACACAGATACAAGTTTGATGTAAATGTTGCATGTCCCGAGCTTCGACCCACCATCCAATATGGAGTGTAACTAAACTTTTTAAAAAACTTTTGACATATCCTAGTGACATGTCAGAAGTTTTGATCGGTGGGTTCTGAGCACTGATCGCTAAAACGTAGCAGCAGAAGCGCTCGGGCGAGCACTAGTTTCTGATCGGCTTTCCTTAGAGTGATGTACGGGCTCAATAGAAAGTCTGAGTCTATACACCGCTCTCGGCTTTCCGAGGAAAGTCAATCAGAAGCAAAGCAGCACAGCGCTCACACAAGCGCGTCGGCCGCTTAGTTTCAGCGAGAATTACCGGAAAATCCCTTTAGAGGGTTTGTATAGGTTTAGAAAAACATGGCTTCTTTTTTCCAAAATCCGTGCCACACCTGTCCACCGGTTTATATGTGGTATTGCAGCTCAGACACATTCATTTCAATAGACCTGATCTGCAATACCGGACACAACCCACGAACCGGTGTGGTGCTGTTTCTAATCCTGTACAACCGCTTTAAAAATTTTAGGCTAATGTTCCTTTAATTGAATCAAAATTTTCCGTTCACTTTAAATTCTTCCCTTCCCTTTTCCCATCTCTTGGTTGAACTTGATGGACCTTCATCTTTTTTCAACCGTACTGACTATGTAATGTGAGCGTTGGATCACGAGTCTTACCCACATTTCCTATTATACAGATCTGCATCAGTGCATTGGGTAAAACATAAGGGAGTGTGATAATTGCTTATTAACCTTTCCTTTCTTCCATCTCTTTATTTCGTCCTTCCTCTCACTTGCTTTCTAGCTGTACAGCTCTCGCTTTTCTTACCAGCCAACTGTCCTTGCAGCTGGATCCTCGGACCTGGGCTACCCTGTGGCCTTGGCTGCTGGAGTGAGCGCTACGCTTCCACACCAGGTACTCCTCAGGAAGAGGAGACGGGTTTAATGCATGGGAATAGGATTAAAGAATGGCACATTATTTCCGCATGGCAGCACAGATTTAAAGGGACGTGGTGAATCTCTAATATGGGGTTACTGGTAATGGTATAAGTAAATAGTGGCATTCCTCAAGGAATATATATATATATATATATATATATATATATATATATATATATATATATATATATTACATACCAATGCTCTAGTGAATCCAAATCATCATGCTATGGTACTTGATTGCGTGTTTCCTCTAGACTTGTGCTGCTGGTGGGAACTCAGAGACATTACTAGCTGCTCTGACACATAGATTTGTAGTAAGTGGGGGAGGGGAGTTTATAAAGGGGTAGACTAGAACTAATTGTACTGTTCTTTCTGTCACTGTCTTCATCCACACGCATTAGTCCTAAAATGCTTGTAATCCCGATAACATAGTTTACATAATAAATGCATAGAATACATTGGAATAATGTTTTTCCCCTTTTACATAGCCCCGAATCACCTCCTTTTTGACAGCCACATAATTAAAGGGGCTGTTCATGTGTGTCCTATTAGGTGGGTTTCAGGTGACAGACCCAGGACAGTCTATGTAAATATTCCTTCTCGTGACCGCCACTAGAGGGAGCAAACTGCATACAGGTTTATATGGCTCACATAGCATATGCAACTGATTAAAGGGCTGTTCAGGATTAAATATGGCCATGTTAATAAAATTAAATTAATTCCGCCCCCCCCAATCGCTGGCCTCTCGGTCACATGTAAATAATTCAGCTGCCCGCAGCTCCGCCTATATATTGCCCATATGCCCTCATTCTATAGTGCATCATTTCGTCATGAACACTAATCGTAAATCTAGTTTTGTGTAAATACAGTGTCAGACATTTTGGATGAAGCAGATGTGTGGGGTGGGGGAGCAAAACGATGTACACTTTTAACACTACACATAATGTAGCTTCATGAGGGCACCGAGAAAAAACCTAAGGTCCGTTTTGGCTCCTGTACTAAAGGGGTCGTACAGGATTAGAAAAAAATGGCTGTGCCACACCTGTCCACGGGTTGTGTGTGTTATTGCAGCTCCTCTTCACTGAAGTGAGTGGGGCTGCAATACCACACACAACCTGTAGATAGGTGTGGTGCTGTTTTTGGAAGAAAGCCGTTTTTCAGAATCCTATACAACTCCTTTAAAACACACTGAGCCAACCTTCTATATTAGTGAATGTTAGGAGAAGTCATTGTATAGAATGTAACTTGAATCCTAGTTAGAGTATCTCCAACTTGGAGCTGTACTCTTAACTTAATATAAGAAACCATTCCCTAATATACTTGTATTAGCAAATGTACTAAATTTCTGTAATAGATTTATCTGAATGTACTAGGCCGACATCTGTCGGGGTACAAGTTTTCGATGGCGTTTCGACATCTCAATGTGCACCAATAGTTTGTAGTCAGTGGCGGATGGAGAGTGGAGGGAAATTTCAATTCCGGCAGCTGCCAATCCGTTCAGACTGACATCAATACTGACATAGAGCTAAAACAAGTGTATGAAGAAAAGACTACGAAATACGTTTCCCAATGTATTGTGTAACTTTTAAGGTGGACTACGCCTGTTGTTGCTGATTTAACCCCAATGCTGATTCTGTTAATAGATGATGGTGCTAGGAAAGGACGGGGGGTTGCCCAATATTACCGCCCAACCTGCACATGGCGCTCAAGCAGATCATGACAGAGCGGTTCTAACTTCACCATCACACGTAACTGGCACCACCTCCAGCAGGTAGGTCCCCCGCCTGTATGCCCATAGGCCTTCCAATGTTAATGTGGCATCGTTTGCATTTATTCTTGCTTTTTTATGAAGTGAGGAAGCAGACATCCCATCCGGCAGCAGCACTGCAGGGAGGAGCTCTTCCCCCAATAAATCTCCACATATTCTTTTTACCCGTAAAGTGGGGGCCTTTGTGGACAAACCTTCCCCTCAGGTGAGTTTGTGTATGTGTGTGAACATGTGCCGGTCTTATTAAGCCAGTGTAATAAGCGTTAAAGACCCCCACCCATCGCTAAAATGAAGTGTTCCGGCGAGCGCCGCGTTGCTTCGTTTCTCATTGGCTTTCCTTGGAAAGCCGAACGAGCTCTGTACAGGCTCATAGACTTTCTATTGAACCCATACACCTCTCCGAGAAAAGCCCATCAGAAACAAAGCGGCACATCGCTCACACGAGCGCTTCTGCCGCTTCATTATAGAGATTGGTGGGGGTCTCTGTGTTCGGAACCCCACAGATCAAAACTTCTGACATGTCAAAAGTTTTTTTTAAAGTTTAGTTCCACTTTAGCTGTTTTGGATCTTTTCACAGGTCACTTTTACCAGCACAGATATACCATTCGCTGTGTTTGCACCCAGACTGATTGATGTGGAGGACATTGACCCCATGGTATGTACTCTGATCCTGGTCACATGAGTACCTTAAAGCGTACATAACGCCACCTCATAAGTAGCGACCGAGGCAAAGAGTTTCCCGGATATCATTGTTTCCATTTAATTTTTTTTATCCCAGGTGCTCTGTCCTGAGACCCCAGAAGAGGTGTCACCAGATGCCCGCAGCCTGCAGAGTTCCTGCTCAAGTAATGAAGTTCCTCAGGATGACTTTGTTATGGTGGATTTTGTAAGTGGTCTCACCCTGCATTTTACATTTGTAATTTCTAGATGGGATTGCCAAATTGAGCCCATAAATACTAATGCAAGTCACCAAAGTATCTATGTGCCCAATATGGCATAATACTGCCAGCTCACATCTTCAAAGATGTCCATTTATACAAAGTGATTATTGCCTATATCACTAATGGTCCATCTATTTTTAAATGAGGACCCCAATCCACCTCGTGGCATGCTCCCTGCCATGTTTTCATGTGGTGCTGCTTCTGGGGAAAAAAAACTTAGTCTTTTTTTCTTTTAACTCTGTAAAGTCCTGCCAAGTCTTATTTGTCCATTCTGGGCCCTCAATTCATTTGTAGTTTTTCATTGGGGTGAACAGTACAGTGACCTGGGACAGTCTGGTTGCGAGAGATTTGCTGACTGAGAACCCTATTGAAGATTTTGTGGTGGTTACGCAATGCATTCCTAGTAACCGGACTGTCAGATATGACTTCTGGAGCCGACATCCGCTTAGCAGAAATCCAGCCGTGCCGCTCTGAATTGCGAGCTGCAGTAGAAATAAACATTTTTCTAGAATTAGGTCTAGGTGGACAATTTCTTTAAGAAAACGTAATCTCTTTACAAGGCTAAAGGTGAGACTCTATTCCATCTTTCAGCGACCGGCCTTTTCTAAAGATGACCTTCCCATGGATGTGGGGACCTTCTACCGGGAATTTCAGAACCCCCCTCAACTGAGCAGCCTTTCGATTGACATTGCTGTCCAGTCCATGGCAGAAGATCTGGTGAGTAGTGTGTTAGTTTTTTTTCTTTAAGGCTTCATGATAGACTTTATGAGAGGACTGCAATAATGATCCCAGACACTTCTCATGCTGCACGTCTGCAATAAAAGCTCTGTGTCCTCTTGGAACGTGGATGAGTGGGCAGGGTCTATTTTCTAGGCACCCATATCCACGCGGAGGTCGCTGCCGTCCTCTAATGAAGTATATTGCAGAGCGGCTTATATTAAAATTTAGTTGTAACTACAGGTAATATTATTCAGTCGTGTTACGTTTTACATGGAGGGGTCTCTTATCCGTTCCCTCATGATTTAATATATGGTGTTGCTTTTACTATAGGGCAGACCTCACCAGCAACTGATTAAAACTGCTGCACAAGTAAGGCTCCGTTCATAATCACATTTCTACCCGACATCAGACATATACTTTTCCCATAGTTTTCTATGAGGAAGACATATTCCAAAAGTGTGTCCTTTTGGCATATATTTTGCAAACTTAAAGGGCTTGTCCAGGCACAGACAACTGATGACCTATCCACAGGATAGGTCATCAGTATATGATCGTGGGGGTCCAATACCCGATCCCGCACCGATCAGCTGCCTCCGGGCGCCGGATGTTATGCAGGGTATGCAGTTTTCAGAGTCGGAAGCAGATGGCTCTGACCACCACATTGCGGCCGTGCTGTAGAACATCAACTCTGCTCCTATTCACTTGAATAGCACTGCAGCACGGCCGCTATTCTGTGACCTGAGCCATCTGTTTCTGGCGTGGATGTCCAGGCAGCCGGAGCTGCTGAATGGTGCAGGGTCCAGGTGTCAGACTTCCACCGATCATATACTGATGACCTATCCTGTGGATAGGCCATCAGTTTGTCCGTGACTGGACAACCCCTTTAAATCTGAATACTTTTTATTTTTTTTCTGTATTTTTAAAAAGCCTAGATGTCTGTGCTACTCAGTATCACATATAAGTATATATACACAGTATATAGTTTAATCTGTTACCAACTGTATGCTTCTTTTTTAAAGGGGTTGTCCGGGCATTTTTTTTATTGACTGCCTATCCTTAGGGTAGGCCATGAAAATTATATTGGTGGGGGTCCGACTGCCAGCTCCCCCACCGATCAGCTGATTGATGGGGCCACAGCGTTCGTCGCTGTGGCCTTTTCCCAGTTTACAGGCACAGCTCTGGACACATTCCGAGTGGCTGTACCTGGGATTGCAGTTTTGGTCCCATTCAAGTGAATGAGACTGAGCTGCAAACCCAGGCACAGCCGCTACCGCTATGTACGGCGCTACAAGCGCCGTGGCCCATTGAGTCAGCTGATCAGTGGGGGTGTTGGGAGTCGGACCACCACCGATCTGAGATTGGTGACATATCCTAAGGATAGGCCATCAATAAAAAAAAGTCCGGACAACCCCAACAGATCAATTTCATCCCTTCTAGGCCGCATTCAGATCGCTGTAATGTCTGGCTAGGGTCCTACGGTGATTTAAACAGGCAGTCCACGTCTTACACCTTAATACGGTCATGAAAATGGCCACATTACAGCCATCTGACAGTTTTCATAGGTCAAAAAGTCTGGCATAAAATAGTTTTAGAATCTGTTTTGAAAGGTATTCCCTTTTTAAGGGTTTGTTCACAGATGTCCGGCACTCGCGCGTAGTACAAAAACAATCCCATAGCTTTTCGCTTTGCCACCGGATGTCTCCTCGATCCGTACAGAAAAACGTTGCATTCAACTTTTTCATCAGAGGAGAAAAAGAGCCGGCCAGAACTGTTATATGTGAACGATCCCTTATGTGATGCTCCCTCTACGTCAGCCACGTTAAGAAATAAATGAGTAAATCCCCTTTACAACATTTGCCTAATATGTACCTATAAATAATTATAATAAATCATTTTATTTGTGAAGCGCCAACATTTTCCAGACGCTGCACAATCTCTTACAGGCTGCAGTGACATATAATGACATCAAGCTACAATGTTCTAATATGAACCTAAGGAGAGAGATCTCTGCTCGCCAGCTCTCAATCTACACCTTTTACTACTGAGTTAAGGTCCTTTTATACGGCCTGATATGCGTCATGAAAACGAGCGCCGATCGACAAGACCCCCACCAATATAATTTTCATGGCCTACCCTAAGGAGCAATGATCGGTAATGTATCGGGACGAGCGATCATTGCTACGATCGTTCGTCCCCATACAATTTCAGCAAGTTGGCAGCACATCTCCCTGTTTAGGCCATACGCACACGACCGTGGGTTTTGGATGTAATTACGGACCCATTCATTTCTATAGCTGTTTTTTGGGGGGGGGTTTCAAACTTTTTTTTTTTTTGTCGCTTTTTGTAGCATAGCACCATAAAATCAAACATTCTGTACCAAGTGATCAGATGTATACTATTCTTGCACGATGCATTTTTATTCACTTTTATATAGGGTGAGGTCAACTTCTCATGTTTTTTTTATTGTTTATTTTTATCCACTTTGTCTACTGTCCCCAATTCACACTCTCCGTCCTCTCCATAGGATTCGCTGCCGGAAAAATTGGCCATGCATGAAAAAAACATGGAGGAGTTTGATGCCTTTGTCGATTCCCTGCAGTAAGATGGGGGGGGATCTTCCTGTAGGATTTGGAGTATCTCCAGTTTCCCAGTCCTGCTCTTCAAACTCAGGCCGTTTTTTTTTTTTTTTTGTTGTGTCCCTACTTGTAATTCTAATTTCCAGAAGCACATTTGCGGACTTCTGTAAGGCATTTATGTAGCACAGCTGCTAACTGTATTGGACTCGCTGATGATGAGTGTGGTTGTCCTACCACTGCGGACCTGGTTACTTCAAAAGTTGGCAGATTTCCTGGGGCAACTTGTCTTTAAGGACTGAAGACCAGAGGAAGGGTCAGAAAGCGAGGTGTTGAGAATAACTCTCCAACTCTTGTATCTCTGCAGTCAGTTACTGTGTATATATATATATATATATATATATATATATATATATATATATATATAATGCTGTGTTCCAGGACAAAGACTGCCAAGCTGCACTGCACCTTATATGCCCCATGTGGGCTAAGTGCGCTTGTAAATTCAGCACTACCATTATTTGGTCAACCCAGCGCTTCATGCCTGTCTCCACCTCAGGTATGCCAGGGGTTCCCTTTATTTTACACAGTATCCGCTATTGCTGACGTTGTGTAATACAATCACCAATGTTCATTTTCATTGAAGTCCTGTTGTAGCTCATCAGCCAGACCTTGTCCATTCACAACTCACTGCTGCCCCTAGTGGTGAAAGTGTACAATTACATCAACACTATCATCCGCATTTATCAGAAGGGGTTCTGCAGGCTCCGAGCGGGCACCAACTTTCTTCTCACTCTCCTCGTTTTTCTTAATCTACCACTCAGCAAATGTAGAAAATTTGTATATTATAACACTAATGAGTAAGTGTTAGCACACAGCAGAACGCTTCATATCGGCGTATTCGGAGGCTCTCAGGTGCTCCATAGGGTAGGTATGTCTGCAGGAGATCGGTTACTATGGACTACGTCATACACATTTTGATGTCTAGTGTTAGTAGGGATCTGTGGAGGGTTTAATGCTGCTACCCCACCCCCTCCCAGTTACGTCCATTGCATCCAGACGGTGGAAATCCAGCACTGTTATAATGAAAGATGTATTATAAAATAAATATATGTATTTCCAAGACCTGTGCACTATGTTTGTTTTAAGTTCACACTGGTAAGTTACACTTATGAAAATCTCACTATTCTCTGTTTGGGTCTTCACATGGAAACCAGTTTTAGAGATTTCCCCCTGACAACCGCAATGTGGGGACGGGGATAAGGACTAAGGGTGCCCATACGCGATCAATGAAAGTCGGCTGAACCTTATGATTGCTGCAGGACCAGCTGACTATCTAATGTGTAGGGGAGTGTCCCGATGTCTATATGCCATGAGGCAGCCCCTTTAAGACTGGGTTACCATAGGGTGTTTATCTGATTCTACATTTCTTCTAATGCACCGGCTGGATGTTAATAATAAAACTTTATGCCGAAAACCTAACGCAACCCTGTGGTGCATTTTGGAGTCACTCATCCCTTGTAACTTTGCTGCAAGAGAAAAGGAGGCATGGGTAGGGATGAACTAGATAATGTAGTAGATCTCTGTTCGGACAACTAGAAAAACTTGCTACTGCTGTTCTGTGGAAATAGCCATGGTATGTGAATGGACGGGAGCCAAGAAGTGGGGTCATGATAATCTTACCATATGCATATATAGCGTAAAAACAAGAGAAACCACAGAGAGAAAAGATGGAAGAGAGCAGGAGCTCTGCATATCTCTGAAGCCTGGGTGACTCCCTGACTAAGGCCGAATTCAGACGAACGCAGAGTACGTCTGTGTGACGGCCGTTAAAACATCGGCCGTCCCATGGACTCATGTATTTCAATGGGGCCGTTCACACTCGGAGGTGAAAAACAACTCGTTTTTCACGTCCGTATCCCCACATTCGTGTTAATCTGGCTTTTTAGTGATGGTTTTCTTTTGCAAAACACCCGTTTTTTTTTTGTTAGATGTGCAATAAGGCACCCAAGGATCGTGATGCATTCCCCTACCTAGGTAGGTAGCTGCACCTTAGAACAAGTAAATGGCGCCTGCATTAAAATTTAAATTTTCCAATTTCTGCTCTTCCCTATTCGGCTGGGGCTCCACGGCAAGTTATTGTATGCGATTTTATATTAAGGTAAAATTGCGATAACAAAAATAACGCATGAACCGTTTTGGAAAAATGTATGATTGCCGATTATTGAAAAAGATCCAACGTGTACATGAGATTTCATGCTATCAAATAGTTTGCATCAGTGCGATCATTGTGGCCGCTTAGTCGCTGCGGAGCCCCGGTCTTTTCCCAATTATTCCTGCGGGTAAAGGGTAATAGAAATCAATCAGAATGGTTGTAAATATTGGTATATTTAGACTGTTAACAGTAGATGTGATCCAGCGCAGGGAGAAATAAGTCCAATTTCCAGGTAAGTTAAAATGGAAACTCGTTCCAATTTTATTGATATGACGTAAAAAACACCAGGAGACTTGGCTCCTGCAGAGGAAAGGTGAATGAATGGAGAAAAGGTAGGTGTGTGGAGCCTACGCGTTTCAGACGATCTCCTCGTCCTTAATCATGGCTTAATCCACGTCATATCAATAAAATTGGAACGAGTTTCCATTTTAACTTACCTGGAAATTGGACTTATTTCTCCCTGCGCTGGATCACATCTACTGTTTTTTGTGTCTCTACTGACGTGTGCCGACACGGGGATCCTGGCGCAACAAGGGCACCAAATTCATTCACTGCCCTAAGGTGAGCTGGAGGTTCCCTCCTATCTTTTTTCTATATTTAGACTGTTCCCTGTCCTATTAACCTGCTTCGCCTGTAATTTGAGGACCGTGGTGTTTGGTTATATAGAATGGAATGTACAGAAGGGATCGTGTGCTCTGGTGTCACCCAATGGGAGGGGGCTCTGAGGCAGCTATATGTGTAATCCCAGCAGGAGAGGAAGGGTTAATTCTAGCATTATTATTGTTATGTGATCTCAACTCCTGGTGACTATGGATAGTGCTTCAAGGGTTAAAAGGACAATGCCCCGGGGAGTGTCTACATGTTGTTTGTAGGTGGAAGCAACAGCCAATCAGAGCGTCGCCTCTGGGGGCTGGAGTCATAGCTGCATCCTATTGGTGGAGTCCGAAACTCCTTTATTAGTGGTGGGTGCAACTTTTGAGAAAAACAGAAAAGCAGAAACTGCGCAGAGCAATGATGAGGGGCAGACGAGGACGACACACTGACACCAGGTAAGAAGACCTGCTATGTATACACAAAGCATGTGCCGTCTCTCATATATATATATATATATATATATATACAGTGAGGGAAATAAGTATTTGATCCCTTGCTGATTTTGTAAGTTTGGCCACTGTCAAAGACATGAACAGTCTAGAATTTTTAGGCTAGGTTAATTTTACCAGTGAGAGATAGATTATATATAAAAAAAAAAACAGAGAATCACATTGTCAAAATGATATATATTTATTTGCATTGTGCACAGAGAAATAAGTATTTGATCCCCTACCAACCATTAACCCCTTAGTGACCACTAATACGCCTTTTCACGTGATTCACTAATGGGCTTTAGGCTAGGCTGACGCCTTTTCACGTCAGCCTAGTCTAAGTCCTGCACGGGTCTCCCGTGCAGGCAGGAGCCGGGGCTCTGCTGTCTGATGACAGCTGAGCTCCTGCTCCAACGCCCGCGATCGAAGTTTACTTCGATCGCGGCCGTTTAACCCGTTAAATGCCGCCGTCAATAGCGACCGCGGCATTTAACTTTGTTTACAGAGGGAGTGCGCTCCCTCTGTCACCCATCGGCGGCCCGCGAATGCAATCGCGGGTCTCCGATGGGGTGTCATGGCAGCCGGGGGACTGATAAAAGCCCCCAGGTCTGCCCTGGACATATTCCTGTTAGGACGCGCCGGAGGCACGTCCTAACAGATTGCCTGTCAGATTTACACTGACAGGCAATAATGCTCTGGTATACGAAGTATACCAGAGCATTATAGCAGCGATCGGAACATCGCACAGTAAAGTTCCCTAGTGGGACTAATAAAATAAGTCATCAAAGTGAAATAAAGATTATTAATAAAAAGTACAGTAAAAAAATAAATCCATTTTTTTCCATAAAAAGTGGTTTTATTTAGTAAAAGTGTAAAAAAAAAAAAAAAAAGTACACATATGTGGTATCGCCGCGACCGTAATGACTCCATTAATAAAGTTAATATGTAATTTAAACCACAAAGTGAACACCGTAAAAAAAAAACGCAAAAAACTATGGCGAAATTGCAATTTTTTTCCATTGCCCCCCAAAAAAGTCATAATAAAAATGAATCAATAAGTCCCATGCACCCCAAAACAGTACCATTCAAAACTACGTCTCGTCCCGCAGAAAACAAGCCCAAAAAATCACTACATTGATGGAAAAATAAAAAAATTACGGCTCTTGGAAAGCGACGATGCAAAAACAAATAATTTTAGTTCAAAAGTGTTTTTATTGTGCAAAAGTCGTAAAACATAAAAAAACCTCTACATATGTGGTATCGCCGTAATCGTACCGACCCATAGAATAAAGGTAACATGTTATTTACGTCGCACAGTGAACGGCGTCAATTTAAAAACGCATAGAACAATGGCGGAATTTCAGTTTTTTTTAATAATCCCCCCCAAAAAGGTTAATAAAAGTTAATATAAAAATTATATGTACCCAAAAATGGTGCTATTAAAAAGCACAACTAATCCCGCAAAAAACAAGTCCTCATACAGCTATGTAGACGAAAAAATAAAAACGTTATAGCTCTTTGAATGCGACTATAGAAAAACTAATAAAATAGCTTGGTCATTAAGGCCTAAAATGGGCTGGTCACTAAGGGGTTAAGAGTTCAGCCTCCTCCAGACCAGTTAGACGCTCCAAATCAACTTGGTGCCTGCATTATAGACAGCTGTCTTACATGGTCACCTGTATAAAAGACTCCTGTCCACAGACTCAATTAATCAGTCTGACTCTAACCTCTACAACATGGGCAAGACCAAAGAGCTTTCTAAGGATGTCAGGGACAAGATCATAGACCTGCACAAGGCTGGAATGGGCTACAAAACCATAAGTAAGACGCTGGGTGAGAAGGAGACAACTGTTGGTGCAATAGTAAGAAAATGGAAGACATACAAAATGACTGTCAATCGACATCGATCTGGGGCTCCATGCAAAATCTCACCTCGTGGGGTATCCTTGATCCTGAGGAAGGTGAGAGCTCAGCCGAAAACTACACGGGGGGAACTTGTTAATGATCTCAAGGCAGCTGGGACCACAGTCAC
Organism: Rhinoderma darwinii; assembly: GCF_050947455.1. Taxonomy (NCBI): domain Eukaryota; kingdom Metazoa; phylum Chordata; class Amphibia; order Anura; family Rhinodermatidae; genus Rhinoderma; species Rhinoderma darwinii. The sequence goes on along the minus strand of NC_134695.1, from coordinate 61,144,995 downwards.
CAAGAAAACCATTGGTAAAATATTATGCCGTAATGGATTAAAATCCTGCAGTGCCCGCAAGGTCCCCCTGCTCAAGAAGGCACATGTACAGGCCCATCTGAAGTTTACAAATGAACATCTGGATGATTCTGAGAGTGATTGGGAGAAGGTGCTGTGGTCAGATGAGACTAAAATTGAGCTCTTTGGCATTAACTCAACTCGCCGTGCTTGGAGGAAGAGAAATGCCTATGACCCAAAGAACACCGTCCCCACTGTCAAGCATGGAGGTGGAAACATTATGTTTTGGGGGTGTTTCTCTGCTAAGGGCACAGGACTACTTCACCGCCTCAATGGGAGAATAGATGGAGCCATGTACCGTCAAATCCTGAGTGACAACCGCCTTCCCTCCACCAGGACATTAAAAATGGCTCGTGGCTGGGTCTTCCAGCACGACAATGACCCAAAACATACAGCCAAGGCAACAAAGGAGTGGCTCAAAAAGAAGCACATTAAGGTCATGGAGTGGCCTAGCCAGTCTCCAGAGCTTAATCCCATCAAAAACTTATGGAGGGAGCTGAAGATCCGAGTTGCCAAGCGACAGCCTCGAAATCTTAATGATTTACAGATGATCTGCAAAGAGGAGTGGGCCAAAATTCCATCTAACATGTGTGCAAACCTCATCATCAACTACAAAAACACGTCTAACTGCTGTGCTTGCCAACAAGGGTTTTGCCACCAAGTATTAAGTCTTGTTTGCCAAAGGGATCAAATACTTATTTCTCTGTGCACAATGCAAATAAATATATCTAATTTTGACAATGTGATTTTCTTTTTTTTTTTAATATATAATCTATCTCTCACTGGTAAAATTAACCTAGCCTAAAAATTCTAGACTGTTCATGTCTTTGACAGTGGGCAAACTTACAAAATCAGCAAGGGATCAAATACTTATTTCCTTCACTGTATATATACACACGAGGACGAAACGCTGACACCAGGTAAGAAGACCTCCTATGTATACACATAGCATGTGCCGTCTCATATATATATATATATATATATATACACACACACACTCGAGGACAACACACTGACACGAGGTAAGAAGACATGATATTTACACACATCAGTCCACTTTCCACAGTAAGGGTATGTTCACACGTAAAAGCGTCTGAAAATCAGGAGCGGTTTACCCTTGAAAACAGCTCCGTATTTTCAGACTTTTTTAGTCTAGAGTGTGAACATAGCCTTATAATTGACATGCTGCAGAACTAAAATTATGCACCGCAGGTAAATTTCTGGGCTGAGTGTTTCCCGCAGCGTTTGGATGACATTTGTTCAATCTCGCCCACTTTGCTGCTACAGGATTCCGCTGCCCATTTTCCGTCCACAAGATGCGCAACGATTCTGTTACGTGTGAACGAGCCCTTATAGTATGTGAAAACAAAAATATTACCAAGTCAGTGTATTATATTTGTATTGATTGCTGAGATATGGGAAGTTGTTTGTAAGGTCATCTAAAGGTAAACCTGTCCAACAACTCCCCCTATCTCAGCTCCCAGAATCTAAAGGTCCTTTTACACAGGCCAATTATCAGGTAAACGAGCGTTAACCGAACGATCACCCGACGAAGGAGCATACGCTCGTGCATCGGCTGCTTGTATCATTTATACAGCAGAAAATATTGTTGTCGGCAGCACATCTTGGTCTGTAAACATGAGACGCGCTGCCGACATGATAAGTAACGGAGTAACGACCGCTCGTCCCAATCCATAGCTCCTCGTGACAAGAGCAAAACGATCGCCAATCAACGAGCGGTCTCCCTGATCGGCGCTCGTTTACATGGCCCACGTTAAGGTATCTTTAGGTAACCCTGTCAAACAACTCCCCCTATCTTAGCTTTCAGCCTAAAAAGGTAACCTTGTCAAACAACGCCCTTAATCTCAGCTTCCAGAATCTCAAAGTAATCCTGTTAAACATTGTCCTCGTAACGCCGTCAATCTCCGTGTCCAGCATCTAAAGCAAACCCTGTCAAATAACTCCCCCTATCTTAGCTTCCCTTATCCAAAGGTAACCCTGTCAAATCCCCCCCCCCCCCTTCTATCTCCGCTTCCAGAATCTATAGGTAACCATTTAGAACTGCCGTATTATCAGGGGAAGAAAACCATCTGGTGATGACCACAAAGTTTCCTACGTGTGACAGGCAGGCACAGAGACAGATATAACAACTGTCTAGCGTATGGAACCCATCAAACAACACCTCGTATCTCAGCTTCCTGATCCCCTGTGAGTTTGACATGGAAAGAGTGATATTGGGTTAACTGTAAACTGAGGAATCCTTTTGGGGACCTTTTTATCAGTTCTGATTCCCTCATTAACCAGCACATTCAATGCCTGGAGTAGTAATAAATCAAGTTGGTCAGGAAAATCAGCCTGGCCCATGTTTACCCTGATGTTCGACCCGGTGATGTCCCCCTCCCCCTGTAGCTTCAGGCTTTGAGACTTGGATTATAGCAATGTTGTCTGTTGCACACACGGACATATAGGTTACCCCATGCCATGGTCACGGCCGGGTACAGTATCACCCTGCCCACAGAGCAATACACCTATCTGTGTCGCCCCCTATTAACATGTACGATAATAACCCTAACTATTTATATATACATCATACTCCGTCATATCCTATTGATTCCTATGTATATATAGCCCACAGCTATGGGTACAACTCTGTTGCTTCAGTGCCATTTATACATTATTCATATCTTACTCCTACATGTCAATCTCCGATACGTGCCGCCACTACTGTGTTTACTTATGCGCCATGTTTTATCTGTAAATTTAGGGCAGCACCGCTGATGCCCCCCATACCATGTGGTTATGTGAAGGAGCCCTGGCTATGGGAAGCAAATGACCAGTGCCCATCGGTGGAGCTGTCCCATGGTCGTCAAGAAGTATATTTCCACACGGATCCCGTCATGGAGAGCAGCGGCACTGCTGGAGTGCGGGGAGATACAGGTGGGAGAACGCACTCGTATTGTCCTATATCACAGACATCAACCCATCTGTCTGCTCCATGTACCAACTAGACCTGGATATAACCTGCATTAATGTATAGAAATAGCAAAGTTCAACAATACCCTCAAGCTTTTCCTAGGAATTATTATGGGTACTCCATCCCCCGTACTACTATATTGGGAAGAATAGGGGCAATATTTGGTGCTCAAAGCAGCTGTTGTTCCTTTTTTTAGCCATTACCCAGGAGAATGCTGGAGGTATACATCCAGGACTGAACGTACAGAAGCTTCCAGGGAAAAAAACACAAAATTTTGACTTTTTTCTTTGAGGAACTGCACTATTAAGCATGTTCTAGCCTAAGACTAACTTGTCCTCTTGTTTTTATGTTCCTTATTATGGTGGATACAGAGCTCCAAATCTCCTGCATTGAGATAGTGTTAAAAGATAAAATTCTGTCTGCCTGTAGTCACCACTAGAGGGAGCTTACTGCATACTGTGATATTATAGTGTTCCATGTATAAACAGTTTGCAGTGAGCTCCCTCTAGTGTTAGATGCAGGCAGACAGAATGTTATTGTTTACCTCTGTGTCAATGTAGGGGATTAGGAGCTCTGTTTCAGAGAAACTGAGATCTGACCATCATAAATATGTACTAAGAAACTAATCCGCACAGAATATTGGATTTATTTTTATAAAACCAAAATTATTTCCAGGGGTGGGGGACATTCCCTTTTAAGGCTATGGCTGATTTTTTATTTTTTTTTAAATCTATTTTCCACTTCCAGGCTTCCTACAAGGCGAACATTACTGGGAGATAGAATTTATGGAACCACCATCTGGACTGTCTGTTATGGTTGGTGTTGGCACCTGCAGAGCCCCACTGTGTGCCGGGAGCTTCCAGTACCTCAACTTGCTAGGTAAGATGGGTTAAACTCCATAAGTTCAGGGTGCTAAATAATAGCTGGACACTCTAGTGGAGGGTGCCATATAATACAACTGGTGCCACATGATACAACTGGTGTCCTCCCTCCTGGAGTGGATATTATAAAATCTACTTCTATTTTGACTACTTATCTCTGATGTGACTCTTTCCAGGCCTGGATGCAGATAGCTGGGGTCTGTCCTACAAAGGCAAAATCTGGCATGCAGGCAGCAGCAAGCCGTACACCGAGCCGTTCTATGAGGAGGGGACCGTGATCGGCGTGCATCTGAATATGGAGGGAGGGACGTTGACTTTTTATAAAGACAGACAAAGTTTGGGACTTGCCTTCACAGGACTACACAAGGTATTGTCATAGGGGATCATTTCCAGAGGTAACATCATGGTGTCCATCCATTGTACGTCTACAAGCAATTCTAATAAAACTATGTTTACTTTTGGAGAACATTCCAAGATAAATTAGAAAACGTAACAGATTTTATGAGTTGTATGAGATTAGAAAACAGGGTCTACTTTTTTCCAGAAAGGCGCCAACTGCGTCCACCAGCTGGGTCTGATCTCTCCGCTTAACCCCATTTACTTGAAGGTCCAGCTGCAATACCAGACAAAGCCCATCAACAACTGTGGCGCAGTTTCTGGAAAACTGGTTTTTTTTTTTTTTTCTAATCCTAGACAACTCATTTATAGTTATCATTCAGATGTCACTATTTAAAAGATGCAGTTCAGGTTCAATATTCTGTGCTACATCATTTTATAATATATCTTAACAGCGGTTACAACTCTTGTTTGTGTTTTTATACAGAGCTCCAAATCCCCTGTTTAGACATCTATTAAAATGATAAAATGCTGGCTGCCGCCACTAGAGGGTGCTCACTGAATACGGTTTAATTATGGAGTTTAATGACTGATCAGTATGCAGTAAGCTCCTAAGCTCCCTCTAGTGGTGGCTGCAGGTAGCCAGAATCTCATTACCTTAAGCGGATCTGTCACTAGTTTATTCATTCCCTATCTCCTCGCTAATCTAATAGGCGCTGTGATGCTGATGACTACAGGGTGATTTGTTTTAAAAAAACGTTTATTATTTGCAAAGTTATGATAATTTTTCTAAATATGCTAATGTGGCTCTAATAGCCAAATAAGAGGTGACTCGTTCTTTTCACTCTGGGCGGTGTAATGTTTTCTGTATGACGCTGTTTAATCAGCATACAGCTTCTCCCCCTTCCCTGCCCAGCAACACAGTGTGATCTTATACTATATATACAGCTTCTATTCCCGAATGTGTATTCAACTGGTGAAACCACCGGCTGTTTCACAGCTAGAACTACGATGCGACCTGGTGTCATATGAAAGATTAGAATCTCCTCTTTCATATCTATCTACTGTTCTAGGTGGTCCCCAGCCGGAGATATGGCTATTTGAAGTGATCCCCCTTCCCTCCAGCCTCAGTCTCTCACACTGTGTGAAGCAGCTTCATGCTGACTGGACAGCGTCAGAGGCTGTGAGGAGGCTCCACCTCAGGAGAATCGCTGCTGTTACCTCCCACTTGGCTAGTATAGACTCATTTGCATATTTAGAAAAAAAGCTCATAACTTTTAAAATAGTGAAAATTGTGTTCCAAAATGTTTATTATCGTTATTAGTGTGACAGCGCCTACTAGATTAGCTAGGAGATTGTGCATTACTAAACTAGTGACAGATCCTCTTTAACTCTATATCTATGCAGGGGATTTGGATATCTATAAGGGCTTGTCCACACGTAACGGAATTCTGCAGCAATTCCACAGAAACTAGCAGGATTTCCGCTGCGGAAAAACCACACCATTTCCTGCGGCTTTTACTGCAGAAAATGGTGCATATTTTGCTGAGTTTTTCTCAATGCTGGGAAATGGTGACGTCTCCTGAGAAAAATGCAGCAATTCAGTCGTTTCCGCAGCAGGAACTGACCTAATGCGGTACGAAAAATACGCACCGCAGGTCAATTTCTGGTCTGAAATTTTAAGCAGTGTTTGGATGAGATTTGTTCAATCTCACCCACTTTGCTGCTACTGTATTCTGATGTGTAGTTTCCGTCCGCGTTTTCGGATGGAAAATACGCAGCAATTTCACCACGTGTGGACGAGCCCTTACAGAAAAAAACAGAACTCCAAAGATAGAGATTCACTTTAAGGTTTCTTACACCACTGAAGACTATTTTCTTTTCCTGCATGATTGTCATGGTGTCTGACCCTTGTCCGTACCTCTCAGGTCCAGCTGCCATTATTTCCCATGGTTTCTTCCACTAGTCCTGGCACAGAGTTGGCCCTGGGATTACGTTGTTGCACTTTACCGACTCTGGAGGAACGATGTCTCAGTACGCTGGCACGTAACCTGACACGAAAAGACTCCACCGATCTGCTCCCTCTACCAGCAGTGGTCAGGTGGAAGCTAAAGAGATGGAAGAACTGGGATGTACTGAGGCCTGAGCTGTAGCGCAAGGAGCTGCCGGTAGAGACTTTGTCAGCAGCATCGAATGCCTGTAAGGCGGCGGTGAGAAGATTCTTGTTTGATTCTTACTGGAATTACAATCGTCCTGGATACAAAGGTAAAACACGTGAACCGTGAAGACGGAGCCAACTCTCAGGATATTCACAGCAGGTTTAAAACGTCACCGAGATATTATCGTAGTCCAGTGGGAGATTGACTACAAGACATTTATAAATGTGAAGGACGTATAATGAAAATGGGCCGAGCTTATCCCCTTTTCATGGGTCATGTTGCCCTTCTGTCCTACTAGGAAGGGCAAGGGAGTCTCCTGGGATGGTAAGGTGTGATGGTATGAACCAGTGCCAGCAGGGAGACCTATACCTATTTTAATTTTTGCCAGGGGCCTATTTTGCTCTATATATACACCACTGATGTAATCTCATCCCAAATCATGAAAATTTGGGGAGATTTACTCAGCGAACACATCAAAATTTTCCAACCAACAGTGCATGGTGTTCGCCAAATTTGTGTTTTATACAGTGTTGAGAAAAATACGCCATCAGTATATATTTACGCCAACCCTGAGGTGATATAAGAGGGAAGCGTACACCGTGTTCAGCAAAAAACATGGTTGCTTTCTTACAAAAACAGCGCCACACCTGTCCATAGGTTGTGTCTGCTTCAATGGAGCAGAGCTGCAGTACCAAACAGAGCTGGGCCACAATACCACATACAACCTGTGGACAGGTGTGACTCTGTTTTTGGAAGAAAGCAGCCATGTTTTTCTAATCCTGGGCAAGCCCTTTAACTGAGTATATTCGAGAACTAAAGGTATTGCCCATAGTAGCCAATTAGGTCGCTGTTTTAATTGTACAACCAACCTCAGCAGATTCTGATTGGTCATTTTAGGGTTGATTCTATTGCACCTTGGTTTCGGTACGTGTTAAGAGACTGAAGATTACACTGAATGTGCAATATTTACTATAAGATTGTGGCCGTATTACTGTACGTTTATTTCTGCGCTGGTATATTAAATGTGATTTTTAGTACGTTGCTGTTCTGTATGTTGATCTCACTAATTCCAATACGAGTAGGTTTGTATAATTGGTGATTATCTGTAGAGCAGTGCTGTAGTACTAAAGCGGTTGCACAACTACAACTCCCATCATGCCTGGAGAGCCATAGGTTGGAGACATTTGCTGTAGTTTATAATTGAATGCATAATTTAACAGGGGGGTTTCAGCAGTTTTCAGACTGAATAGCAGAAATGACACTGAAAGTGTTAACTATTAAACATGCTTTGCAGCTTGTCAACCGACAACTTGATTTTTCATCCTGTTGCCTCATTGTTAGGAGGTTTTACAAATTCTTCCTTCTTCTGTTCCCGTATTTACATAGCCTTTTTATTATGTTCTTCTATGTTCACACAGGGTGGATATGCTGTGAAAAAGGTACACCGTGTGTCCGCTTTGGCGGCGGCTGAGGATTTAGCATACTTCTCAACTTTTAAGTATCAAAGAGGGACAATGGATGCAGCGAAATTTTCTTCTTTTAAGCCACACCTCTATTCCCACCCAATCCCCACCCATACATACATCCATACATACCGGGGATTCCGCTCCCAGAGGGAAACCCTGATGTCACTGTCTATATATTGACATCAGTGGCTACTCCTTGAGCGGAATCCCTGTTGCCAACTCCAGGAGGAGCCCCAGACGTCAATGTCCATATATAGACAGTGACCTCAGGGGTTTCCTCTAGGAGCGGAATCCCTAGCCAGATCATCGGCAATGGGAATTCCGCTCAAGTAGTAGCCACTGATGTCACTGTCCATATATGGACAGTTACGTCAAGGGCTTCCCCGGGCATAGTGCTTAAAGTAGCACTTTGCCCGGCGAGTGGAGGAGCTCTCTCTGAACTAATTCTGAGATGATGGTTCCCTGATTCAGAATCTGGTTCAACCGTATCTGCATCTTGAGGAGTCTATTGACCTAACATTTACGCAGCATGTAGATGAGATTTGTTCAAATCTCATCCATTCTGCTAATACTGGATTACAAGGATTTTCCGCAACAAGATCAGTTGTGGAAAATCTGCAGTATTTAAGCTACGTGGGTGACAGAAATGAGACCCTAGTTGCAGTTTTTGGCAAAAAAAAGTCCCCAAAAACTGCAACACCGGTCAGACGGACAGTTGCACTTACCGTTAGGGTATGTGCACACGACCTCTTTTCAGACGTAATGCAGGCGTTTTACGCCTCAAATTATGCCTGAAAAGACGGCTCCAATACGTCGGCAAACATCTGCCCATTGCTTGCAATGGGTCTTACGATGTTCTGTGCAGACGAGCTGTCATTTTACGCGTCGCTGTCATAATACGGCGCGTAAAATGACAGCTCGTCAAAAGAAGTGCAGGACACTTCTTGGGACGTTTTCTCAGACTCTATTGAAAACAGCTCCAAAATTGGCCGCGAAAAACGCGAGTTGCTCGAAAAACGTCTGAAAATCAGGGGCTGTTTTCCCTTGAAAACGGCTCCGTATTTTCAGACGTATTTTGTTAATCGTGTGAACATACCCTTAAAATTAAGGTTTCTGGGTGGATGCCCTAAAAAAAAAAAAACACACACAGGAACAGAAACAAATGCTTTGATGGAGATGTATAAAAACTGTGGCAAAGGACAAGTGTAGTAGTTGCGTATGGCAACCAATCTTGTTGCTGCTTTTATTTTCTAAGGGGAATTTGGAAAATTAGGGGAGAAATCTGATTGGTTGCTAGGGGCAAATGCACCACTTTTCCTTTGCATAAATATCCCTAATTGTCTGTACAGAATATCATATTCTCCCTTTGACTACAAGCAAACATCTACCCCCTGCATTTCTAGCAACCAAAAAATATTCTGCCACAACAATCTGTACTAAAAGCTGCGCGTGAATCCAGACGGTCAGTTATTGCACGTGGCTGTATGACGGGCCAGGGACAAGATCCTGTCCTGGGAGGTCCGGAAAGTATTTCCCAAAATCGCATCTGATCCCGTCCTGGCCATGAAATCTACAGCTCATGCACACAGCTATCATATAGCCCGGCGCATTAACGGTAAGGCTGGGTTCCTACAAAAAACAAACAACGCAGCGTACCAGACTGGGAACCCGCAGCACATTTTGTCCGAAAACAGTGGGTTTGTTTTTTTTTTGGCCGCACCACATAAAAAATAAATAAATTCATGCCCCAGCTGTTGTCATGGTGACGTGTTCCTCAGTTGCCATCCGGTCCAGCCTCTCTGGATAACGCTGTAGATGTCACGGGCTGAAATGTCATCCCAGGAGGCCGAACCAGAAGAAGCAGGGAGATCTAAGCAAGTATGTTTTTTGTTTGTTTTCTGAGTTGCCACTTTTGCGGCTGAATCGCAGCGACTCTGCTGCCGATATCGCAACACTTGGCTCTCTGTTGTGGGTTTTGCATCCCCATTGAAGTCAATGGGGAAAACGAAGAGCAACAAAAACGCAGAATAAATTGGAACGCAGTGAATTTAAATTCCGCACCTCAGGTCAACTAACGTTTTCGCTGTCTTTTTTTTTTTTTTTACCCGCAGCGTGGGCATGAGTTTCAAAATCCACTTTGCTGCTACTGTAAATGCTGCTGAATTTCCACACAACAACTACTGCACTCAACATTCTGTTTTGCTTCCTGTAACTTGTGAACTTTGCACTTCGAGCATGACCACACCCTGGACTCCGCAGATAAGGATAGTACTGGGGCCCAACATGACAAACTGGGAGGATTTATGGAGGCAGTAAACAAATATTTACACTTCTAGTAATTCAATAGTTTTATCTGCCCCTGGGAAAGCTGAGTGACAAGTACTTAGAGGTTGTCTGCCTTGAATAACCCCTTTTTGCCAGACAGGTTCTCCATTAATAAGGTGAGCCCAGAGTGCTCCAATATTGGGACCCCCAGCGATCAGCTGTAATCTGTAGTGGAGACCAGCAGCAGGTGTTCAATTTCCCTGCAGCACCACCACAGGAGAAATTAAGTATTACATAGTTCCCATTGAAATCAACGAGCTGCCCTTGTAATGCACAGACATGCCAGGTCCACCAGAGAGGCGCTCTTTGTAGTTGCTTTGGCTGATAGATGAGGGTCCTGAACTGGGCCCCCCTGTCTTTTGAATCAGAATTCCCTAAAAGGATATTTGAAAATGAGTCCTCTGAAGCGGTCATGCATGAATATCTTGCTAAAGATAGCCATTGCTTGTGTATGGCCGTCAGTTAAACACATGCACACCCAGCCCGGCCAAACGTTCATGTATTGCCAGGGCAGAGTGTCCGAGCCAACACCCTACCCCGGGGGGTTCAGCTGCCCTACATCTAATATGTAAGAGTGGATAAGCCCTCATGCACATGGCCTTCTTACGGATCCCTGATATGACATCACAAGTTAATATCTTTATACTGCCCCCTATGGACAAGAACATGAGGAAATATCCTATCTTAAAGAATATTGCCCGTAAATAAAACAGACACGGGTTATATTTCATAGACTGATTTTTATTTTTTTTTCTTCTTTGAAATACAAAACGTGAAATCACAAGCAGAATAAAAACGTGACAAGGCAGGAACCATATTTATACCATGACCAGAACCACTACAAATAGGAACAAACTATAAAGAAGAAATAGAACATTACTGTCAGAGAGGACGCCGACCCGACAGTCTCAAACACATTTACACGTTGTGAAATATTAAAACACGCCAACGTCCGGTCATGCGGTTGATCTTATTGGTGGATCACTTCCTGAAGTAGGATGGGGTAGGCGACGTCGTCATACAACAATCTGAACCCACAGAAACAATATGCAGACTAAAAACATGGACTTATATCAGTTTCCCTTCTGATTATAGGAGGTAAACTTAAAAGGAACACTCCAGGAAAAGCTGATACACGGTTATGCCTAGGGGTGGGCCTGAGGAGGCGGAGCATGACCCCAAGATTTAAAGAACACCATAAAGAGAATCCCTGTGTCATGCTCCGCCCCCTCAGGCCCTGCATTAGTCATAACACAATGATTTATATCGGAATAAAATACAAACAGATTCTGGGTTTACATTTTTTTCCCTGCAGGATAAAAGAAAAATGTAGTGATCTGATTGGCTGCGATCATACACACTTTAGCTTTTATCAGATGGTTATTTTATTTGAAGCTTTATTTATCCACAAACGTAACAAACTCCTTTTTTCCTAAATTACTTAAAGAAATGACCTTATATATAGGAAAAGGGCGTAAACACGTTTCCAAAAAAGAACCTGATGTTTGGCTTGCGGTACACATTTTGCTTATATAGAACAGTACTGACCACAATACGGTGTATAATGTGGCTTTCACATGAGACCTCTCAACTTTAGTGTAAAATGGCGTTACTAATTGTAGATTCTTTGTTAAAGCCCGATACGTATATTATGCATTAAAAAACAAACATCCAAAGCAAACATTTGGCAATAAAATATGTAAAATTCCAAAACTGTAATCATAAATGCACTTTTAAAAAGGACCAGAATGTATAAAGGCCCGGATACAGAGTCTCAGACTGGATCATGGCCCTTAACATCTAAGGACTGAGCTACAACAGGGATTACTAGCAGGTATTTAAAAAAAAGAAAAGTTTTTTTTTTAAATCCTGGACAAACAAAAACATTGGTTGCTTTATTCCAAAAACAGCGCCACAACGGTCTATAGGTTGTGTGTGGTATTGCAGCCCAGTCCATTTGCTTCTATAGAGCCGAGCTGCAATACCAGAGACAACCCCTGAACAAACATGGCGCTGTTAGAAGAAAGCAGCTATGCTTTTCCAATCCTGGACAACTCCTTTAAAAATGGCTATTGTGACTAATCACTTGGTCTCGGAGGATTCTGGTCACATTATTATTACAGCTATTTTTAAAAGATGTCACCCCCAACAGAGCCAGGAAAAAAGTAACGACATGTATGGCACACTTAAAGCATTGCACAAAGACAAAATAGACTGAGGTGACATTGCCTAGCACACGTTGTTGCGGCTGTATCTTAGACCTAACTAAAGTGGAAAATCTAAATGATGCATCATGGGAACTAACTACATTTAAATAACAGGTAATTATACCCGTGAGTTTAGCCATTTTTAACTCCTATCTTGACTGTTGTCATCAATGTGAAGGCTGGAGATTTTTTTCCATGGCTTCCAAATTTCTTGTTACCTATAAACCGCTCCACTTGTAGAAAATTATTATTAAAAGAACGTAAAAAACACCATCACAAATAAAAGCAAGTGCGTCAGATGAAGGTATCGGAATCATAACCACCGTGGCCATAAATATCTGACAGATGTGGGTCCCCACCTCTATGTCCAGAATGGGGGTCCCCCCCAACCCGGTCCTGCCTGGTGGGGCAAACGCTGGTCACCGCATCCAGACTATCAATGAAGAGGCGGCTGGGAATTAGAGCAAGCTCTGCTGTTTCCTTAATTCCTGGCCACATCTTCATTGATTCTTTGCCTTACCAGGCAGGATGGAATCAGGGGAACCCCATTCTGGGAACGGGGCCCGCATCTATCAGACATTTATGGCATAGCCTCTGGATATGCCATAAATGTAGATGATGGGAAAACCCCTTTAAAGACCTGGTCAGCCATAATCTGTCACCTTAAAAAAAATACCCAAAAAAGCCCATTAGGATGCCATGTATAACACATTTGTACCATGTGAGATGTGGTAGGCCTTGTGCTCACAGGTTCACCAAGGCAGATCTCTCCGGGCAGTATACAAAGAATGTAGACAGTTGTCTCACAGGGAAGGGTAACTGGTTAGGTACGACCAACATTGGTACAAGGCACCCCCAAAAATGTAACAGAATAGCAGACTCACTTATAGCATAGCATATATTGAGAAAAAAAAGAGTCTTAAAGCTACATATAAAGTAGAAAAAATAAATTTGATTACATATAATATACACATCTAACACATTGATAAAAAACATGGCGAGGTTTCTAAAAAAGAGAAGTTGCGTGTGGATCACTCAAAGGTAGTACATAGCCATAGGAATAGTATGAAAATTAGGGCATGGGCATGATTGGATACAAGTGGTAGAGAGGTATACAACCGTCCAGTATGACAGTGAATAGTTGCAGCAAGCTGCTGTCTATCAAGTGTAAATCTCACTCTAATATGTCAATAACGGTCCAAAAACAATTCAGAAAGGTAGCCCCTTTCTCAAAAGTATATCCTACATATCCAGACAGCATCTCATAATGCTCAAAGGGGAAGACATCAAAAAAAGATCTAGATCTAATGTCAAAAAATGAATGTACCGTACAACTATCCCCAAAAGACAGAGTACCATCAAGTCCAAATATGACTCTAGTAGGTGTGCAGAGTATGCAAAGCTACTCATCTGGGATCACCAGAGAGAGCCAGAACAAAGTACACTCACCCATGGTTAAAGAGGTAAATTCGTGATCCACGTACAAGATAGATAACCACCCCAACGCGCGTTTCGCTGTATAAGCTTCCCCCTGAGGAAGATGGTACTCTGTCTTTTGGGGATAGTTGTACGGTACATTCATTTTTTGACATTAGATCTAGATCTTTTTTTGATGTCTTCCCCTTTGAGCATTATGAGATGCTGTCTGGATATGTAGGATATACTTTTGAGAAAGGGGCTACCTTTCTGAATTGTTTTTGGACCGTTATTGACATATTAGAGTGAGATTTACACTTGCTAGACAGCAGCTTGCTGCAACTATTCACTGTCATACTGGACGGTTGTATACCTCTCTACCACTTGTATCCAATCATGCCCATGCCCTAATTTTCATACTATTCCTATGGCTATGTACTACCTTTGAGTGATCCACACGCAACTTCTCTTTTTTAGAAACCTCGCCATGTTTTTTATCAATGTGTTAGATGTGTATATTATATGTAATAAAATTTATTTTTTCTACTTTATATGTAGCTTTAAGACTCTTTTTTCTCAATATATGCTAAAGAATGGTCTACGTGTAAGAAAAGATGATAAAACAAAAAGGTGGGCGTACGAAGGAGTGTCAAAGAGAAACGGCAGAGAAGAAATGAATGGAGAAAAGTCATATCAGGACATTCCCTCAATCGTTTAGAAGAAGACTATACGCCACAACACGCCCAACATTGCCACAACTATCACAAAGGAAAGTGCTTCTCTGCCTACCGGAGGCATCAGCTGTCGCCGAGATTTGGTTAGACACATGGATGGCTTTGTGTTTGGAGTGTCCTTGAGCTGCATTGGAGATGCCAGCTCCAACACGTCATACAGAGGTACCCACATACATATAGAGGTACCCACAGACACACATACAGACAACAGGACGGGACAGTGATGCGGTGGAGGTGGCTGTGCACTAGGCTGGCAGTGGTGGAGTGTTGCAGAGAGAACATTGTGATTTACAAGTGAACGTCCTCAAACAGCGCCTTCTGGTTGTCAAGCATGAACTTTGTGAAGGTGTTGATGGGATTTATGGCTTTGAGGGTCATGGCCACATCTTTTGCCCAAAGGAGGTTTGGGCCGAACACCACGGCCAGGTTAGTATTTGTCATTTTATTCTCACCACTCCGAGCAGACACCTTAAGAAAAATCAAAAGATCATTCATGAGTTAGAGAATAGATTTACATCCTCGTTCATACCCGACCAAATCCACCTTCTTACCAGAACAAGAAAAGCAACGAGGAACTGGAGAACTTCATAATTCTCTTCAGGCAAAGTCTTAAGAGTTTCTCTAGTGGATTCCACCTGCTTCTCCTGCTCTAAATCTGCAAGAGATTAATTTGGAAAAAAAAAAGTGTTAGAGACGGATACACGATTCAAACATGTATGGCCAACCCCGAGAAGTCCCAAGGATGGTCATAAACCCAGCGGTTCTGCCATACCAATATGACCTAATTGGCGGAAAGTCTGCAAAATTCTCCCAGGACTATGGTGGAGTGAGATGCTCTTAAACTCGGTTTATACGGGCAGATTTCTGCCAATAACGAGCACCGATAATTACAGGTAGGTCGATCGGCGCTTGTGTAAAAGGCCCTTTATACGGGTCGATGTAAACTATATCAGGACGAACGATCGATAATACAACCTTTCGGCACAGAGCTTACTTGCTCATTGTGAATCGTCGCTCGACACGCATTTAGTGGCGATTCAGAGGTATTGCAGTTTTCTACCATTCACTTCAATGGGAGAAGAAGGCTGCAATACGGTGAAACGCCGCTACATCCGTGTCGATGATTCACAATGACCAAGTAGAAATAAAGGGGAAGCAACGCTCGTACGAGCGATGCACCCCCTTCAAAACAGCAGATCGGCGGGGGTCCCGGGAGTCGGACCCCGACTCATCCTCTATTGATGGCCTATCCGGAGCATAGGCCATCAATTTTTACTAGCTGGAAAACCCCTTAAACCTGCCAAATTTTGCTGTTAGAAAGTGAAATCTGCGCTTACTGGAAAATCCAACAACGTAGTTGTAAAGGTTAAATGTCAGCAGTGGCTCAGGCAACTCCCGGAGGAAGGTCTTGAGGATTACTGCGGTCAGGTGGACATCATCGTAGTGCTGGAAGTCGACAGGTGCTCCTGGACAAAGGTACATAGAACAGATGACATTATTAGTACAGACCACATAAGGATGGTCCGCTTTTTAAGATCCTCATTTATTAGCCAGAACAGAGATCAGCTACAAAGACCTTCTCCCTCCCTCTGGGGGACCCAAAACATCCATGCATTACACTACTGTGTAATTCTTTGTTTCCCCTGTGGTGGTGCTGCAGGGAAATTAAACACTTCTAGGTTCTCTCCGATTACAGCGGATTGATGGGTTTCCTAATTGTTGTTAGTAGACCCTAATTGTTTATAACAGACCACCCATTTGATGCAACTTCAAATACTCACCAATATTATATTTCTGTTGAACTTCTCGTACCACTTGAGTGCTGGCCGACCTCCGAAATATTCCCTCCGTGCTTAGAGCTGCAAGATTTGGAGATAAAAAGGTCAAGATCTGTACACAAGTCAGTTCCTCTTTCCTGTTGCGTGAATGGCTTGTTACAGCAGTCACACAGGGAATAGACACGGTCAGCACTATCCAAAACATGATTCAGAGTCACATGCCATTTTCATGCTCCGGGACCATCATAAAGAAGTCACTGCTAATGCAGAAGGTGAGAGAAAGACGAAGTCCGAGCTACACGGCTAGATCTACTAGCGCCATCAAGCATAGGCAACGATTTTCTATCCACATGAGGCAAATACAGTTTCAAAACTGCATTGACTACGCATTTGGGTCGGACCCCGTCAACAAGCCATATGGATACACATACCTGATGATCTTGGTAACATGACGGCACTGCGATGACATCAGAATGGAACAGGGGAGGTGGGTCCAGTTTTAAAACATCTAAAGCACCTTACCTGGTCCATTCTGATGACATCACCCTAGTTCATTGGGACACGAGAGCAGCGGCAAAACGTTGTTTACCTTCCCCTACATGTGACTTTACCAACTGATCAGATACAAGCCTTTCATAGAGTTGTGCCTATTGTATCTGGTCTCTTTCAAGCGAGTCCGGGTCCACTTTTGTCTATTGTCGGTTACTTCTCTATAGAGCATGCGTTTCCCTCTTTTCATTTTGCACATCAGTGGACTCTAACCAGTAGCTCTCCAATTGTTGCGATACTACAACTCCAAGCATGCCCCATTTCTGATGTCGCTAATCTAGTCCCAACATATTCCGCAGCTCCATGAAGGGAGCTGCAGTGTCACAAGAGTCTGAGATGTCGCTTCTGGATGTGGTTTCCGCAGCGTATAGTGAAGAAAAAACCCAGTCGCGAGCCACAAGCAGATTCTCTCTATTGATTGGGGATAATCTGCAAGCCGAAAACTCGCCTGTAAACTGCCAAACCGCAGCAGAGATCCGAGGCTCAGCACCAGATTTCTGCCGCGGAATATCGTCAGGTGATGTTCACACAGCAGATTTTTTTCCAGTGGAAACAACCGACGTGCATTCTAAGACTAATAAAATATATTTATACCGAATGCTTCCCGTTCTTCAACCAACTATAAAGCAGTCACTAGGAATGAGTTTATAACAGCATAGTTATAGACCATAGTGAAGGTCCAGCACTCGGCTTTCAATCATGTGCGAACCTTACACATTATTTGAGATTTTGTCCCTTCACCCCCAGGTGTCAGAATAGAACTCCCCTTAAAGGGGTTTTCCCATGAGAGACATTTATTACATATCCACAGGATACGTCATAAATGTCAGATAGATGCGGATCACACCTCTAGGACCCGCACCTATCTCTAGAACAGGGCCCTCCTAAACCCTGTTCTACGGCTCTGTGTTGCGGCTGAAGCTGGTGAATTCCGACCATAAAGAAGGAAACAGCGTAGCTCCCTGAGCTATGCCGTTTCCGTAAGTCCCATAGAACTGAATAGTAGCTACAGAAACAGCGTAGATCAGGCAAGTTATAATTCCGTAACTCCCGACCATGTAGTCAGTAAGTGGCCGGGAGTCAGGGTGAGCCCAAAAAGCTAGAACGGGGTTTAGGTGACCTCGTTCTAGAGACAGATGCAGGGTCCCAGAGGTGGGACCCGCATCTATCTGACATTTATGACATATTCTGTGGATGTCATAAACGTCCCTGGTGTGAAAACCCCTTTAATGTTAGTCACAGCTGCCCCCACTACATTTGTCACAGCGAGCCCCACTACAGCTTCCCCAGTAGTCACAACACTACTTCTCCATGAGTCAAAGTAAGTTTCTTACCCCTAGTAGTCACAGCAGCCACCCCCTACTTCACCGGTAACCACAGTAGCCCTGGCTTACATTAGTGAGAATAGCAGGGCTACACTCCATTCCCTTCCTCAGAACTCCTCATATTTCCCTTTCCATCTCAGCAGTCACAAGCAAAGCCTTCCCTCCCCCATGTACTCACCTACTCCGATACACCCCCTGCAGGCTACAAGCTGCCTACAAGAAGACTTTTTGCAACTGCTGAATGTAGCATTAAATGACTGCTGCTGGGTACTGTACCGAGTCTTTTACCACTTTTGCATGGAGAGTTGGATGTGGTCAGCATTCAGTGCTCGGTGAGGACACCTAGCTGCTAAAATGCATGAAGCGCATTAAACAAAAACCAGTTACTGGGGCCGATCTTCTAGCCGCCATGGCGTCCAGGTTTTGTCCTAAATTAGGCAAATCCAAACAATAACAATTGTCATGGTTTGTGTTCGTGACTCTACGGTGACAGAATGATTGGTTCCGAACTAATAGACGTCTGTTTCACCACTTAGAAACGTTATTGGACATCCTTAACAATTGTTTCCTATTCCCACAGCAACATAATAATTGTGTTTACAAAGATTGGAGCGATTCTCCATTGAGAAAGCCAAATCCATTCATAGCCAAATACTCTTAATTCCCGGATATGGGAACACTTGTCGGGTAGCGACAGGCCTTATGCTGGACTGCAAGTCATGGGGACCATAGACAGAGTATTAATGGTGTACTTGTTTGCATTCACATAACAGGAAAGAACATGCTGAAGAGGGATAAGAACTCATTTCCTCAACCACTTGACTAAAAAGAGAGAAACCACAATGCGAAGACTTCTACTAACAGCAATGAACCAGGCAAAGTGGGTCGTATTGGGAGGAAACATTTTTGCAGCTTCTCTTGGGGGCCACATAACTCAGTCATCCTTTTTCTGACTGACTCGCTGCTAGGGAACTTCTATGATAAGAAGATCTGGAAGTAATAAATGCCTGATATAAGGTGATCGGAAATCCTTCCCTTAGGCCTCATGCACACGACCGTGTTTTTGCGTCCGCAATTCCCCCGCAAATCCACGGGAGAATTGCGGACCCATTCTTTTCTATGGGGCCGTGCACACGACCGTAGTTTTTGCGGTCCGTGCACGGCCCGGGAACCCGGACCGCAGAAAGTACGGACATGTCCTATTATGGTCCGGAGTTGCGGTCCGGGCTCATTGAAAACAATGGCCCGGCCATGTGCATGTGCGGGCGGCTTGCGGCTGACAGTCCGCTGACAGTCCGCAGCCGGCCGACACGAAAATCACGGGCGTGCACACGGCTACGGTCGGGCTACGGTCGTGTGCATGAGGCCTTAGATGTCGCAGCATTTTGAGAACAGCGTGGTGTGCTGTGCTGTGCTAGGGCCAGGGCCGCCATCAGGGGGGTATTACTGGTACTCCCGTCAGGGGCCCGGCCACATGGATGAAGAAAAGGGGCCCGCCGGGCTGCCGTCGCCCCCCCCCCCTCGGACTGTTGCCCCCCCCCTCGCAACGCTCACAGGCCCCCCCTCGCAACGCTCGCGCCCCTACTAACGCCCGCGGCACCCCCCTAGCAACGCTCGCGGCACCCCCCTAGCAACGCTCGCGGCACCCCCCTAGCAACGCTCGCGGCACCCCCTGCATACCTGTTGAAGATGCAGCATGTGCAGAAGCTGTGTGTGGAGATCCCGCCCCCCAGCCAGCTCCTCTACACTGCCGACAGGACCTGCAGGCTGGTGAGTATGTTCCCCCTATCCTTCCTGCTTCCCATCCCCCTGAACCCGTTTGTAGTATGTATAAAGTTGATTAAAATGTTTTTTGGTATCTTTTCGTTTTCCTAGCGTTTTTTTGCCGCGATTTTCGTAATCGCGGCAAAAATGGCGCAGTTTTGCCGCGATTATATAAAAATCGCGGCAAAACCGAGTGATTTGTGCCCCAATTACGAAAATTGCATAAAAAAAAAGGATTCAAGACATGAAAAGTGGGATTTCACCGCACTGTGTAACTAGACTAAGGCCTTATTCAGACGGCCGCGTTCGGTCCGTGACATACTGAGCGTGTATCGGCTGTATCTCACAGGCTGACCACAATTCATGGTGCCGGACTCCTAGTATCATAGTTATCAGTGTTGCTGGGAGTCCCTGCCTCTCCGCGTGAATACTGCCCGATATTGTAATGATGCTTTCAGTACGGGATCGGGGACAGTATTCCGACGGGAAGGGAGGGACTATGATCATAGATAACTGTGATGCTAGAAACCCGGCTCCCTGAACTGTGGTCGGTCCGGGACATATGGCCGATACACGCTCCGTATTTCACAAACCGAACATGGAACTCTGAATAAGGCCACTTGCTTGACTCCTATTTTTGGTGCGGATTGTGCACTGAAAATTCACTACAAATTACAATATAAGGCCTTATTCACACGAACGTGTTATACGTCCGTGCTACTAGCATGATTTTCACGGGCGTCGCACGGACTTATGTTAGTCTATGGGGTCGTTCAGACTGTCAGTGAATTTCATGCAGCGTATGTGCGTTGTGTAAAACTCACAACATGTCCTATACTTTGCCCGTGTTTCGCGCAGCACGCACCTATTGAAGTCATTGGGTGCGTGCAAATCGTGCACGGCACACGGAAGCACTTTCGGGTAACACGCGTGATTCGCGCTACAGCTGGTAAAGAAGAGAAGGGAAACATAAAAGCCCCCCCTTCTTTACTGTGTTGTAACATCAAAACAGAGTGTCATAATCACGCAGCCACGCACCATATGCTGCTGACACACCGAACTTTTGCTTGCGCAAAATGCAGCGTTTTTTGCGCGTGCAAAACGGACACGTTCGTGTGAATAAGGCCTAAGGCGATATTCAGACCAACGTGTGTGAAATCAGACGTGAAAACCAGCCGATTTGCAGCCGTGCGGGACCCTTGAGTCTATTGAGGGATCCGTGAAAACGCACAAAAATAGGACATGTCCTATTTTTTTACAGGCCCTTCACACGGTCTGTTAGGCTATGTTCACACGGAGTATTTTGGGGGAGGAATATCTGCCTCAAAATTCCGTTTGGAACTTTGAGGCAGATTTTCCTCTCCCTGCACGCCTATTTTCGCGGCGATTTTCGCGCCGTTTTTCGCCCGCGGCCATTGAGCGCCGCGGGCATAAAACAGCGCGAAATACGCTTTCTCTGCCTCCCATTGAAGTCAATGGGAGGTCAGAGGCGGAAGCGCCCGAAGATAGGGCATGTCGCTTCTTTTTCCCGCGAGGCAGTTTTACTGCTCGCGGGAAAAAGACGCCGACGCCTCCCATTGAAATCAATGGGAGGCGTTCTCGGGCCGTTTTTGCCGAGTTTTGTAACGCGGTTTCCGCGTCAAAAAACTCGGCAAAATACTCCGTGTGAACATAGCCTTAGAACAACGACCATGTGAATAACCCCATAGAAATACACGCAGCCGTGTGACGGCCATTAAAAAAACGTCCTTCACACGGACGATTAACACGTTAGTCTGAATAAGCACCAACTCATGTGAATGGGGTTTGTCAAAACCTCATGCACGTGCAGAATTTCACCCCACAAATAATTTTTTTCAGCTTCCCAGTACATTATGCGGCACAATAAATGGTGCCATGAAAAACTACAACTAGTACCGCAAAAAACAAGCCCTCAAGTAAAAAAAATTATAGCTTTTGGAAGGTGGAAGTTAAAATCCAAAAAATGGCTGAGAAGGGAAGGGGTTAAATAAGCTGCATGCCTATTAGGGCATGTTCACACAATTAGCAAAAACAGTCTGAAAATACGAAGATATTCAAGCGAAAACAGCTCCTGATTTTCAGAAGTTTTTTACGGCCGTTTTTGGAGCTGTTTTTCTATAGAGTGAGGGTATGTTCACACGATAGCAGGCTTTTACGGCTGAAATGACAGACTGTTTTCAGAAGAAAACAGCTGCCTCGTTTCAGCCGTAAAAGCTCCTCCTCGTATCCTTCTTTTTCGCGGCCGTTTTTTTATGCAGCCGTTGTAAAAAGAACGGCCCATCGGAACACAACGCCGTTTTTTTTCTCATTGAAATCAATGGGCAGATGTTTGGAGGCGTTCTGCTTCTGATATTTCAGACGTTTACGGCCATAAAAACGGCAGAAAATAAGCCGTGTGAACATACCCTAATGTTGCAGAATTGTAACGTATTTTATCCTTTACAATGTAAAGGGTTAATTTGCTGTAAACCCCAGCAAATTCTGTAACGCACACATTGAGGAATTTGGTGCACAAAATCCGTATCAAAACCGCAGGTAAAATCTGCACCTAATAGTGCGTTTTTTTTTTATACGTTTTTAGGTGCGGTTTTTACTTTTTGATGCGGAAATAGGTGCAGGTTTTATGCTGCAGATTTTGTATTATTTTTTAAACGAGTCAGAAACAATTCGCAAGCGGAAACGCAAGATAAAGTGACATAGCATATTTTCAAATACGCACCGCAGGTCAGTTTTTGTGCAGAAAATGCGACATGTAGATGAGATTTCTCGATCTCATTTACTCTGCTGGTCCTGTATTACACTGCGGATTTGCTACACGAAAATACGCGCGACAAATTTGCACGTAATAAGTATCGTGTGCATTTGGCCTAACAGAGATTTTTTTTTAACTCCCACTAAGGCCCCGTTCACACATGTTGGATTTGATACGGATTCCGATGACATGTCGATGATTCTGCATCCCATGCATATGAGGTTTCCGCAACCCAGTTCACATGCTGTGAAAAATTTTCCACGTGTATTTTTGTCCGCACCATGAAAATAAATCCACCACAGCAATAAGTAGCGGGCGACTTATATTACATGGAAAAGCTGAGGATGAGCAACTTTGAATGACAATGGGACTTAGGCCTTGTTCACACAGCTTTTTGCAGGCAGAAACATCTGCCTTGAAATTCCTTCAGGCTTTCTCTGCCTCCCATTGATGTCAATGGGAGGTCAGAGACGGAAATGCCTGAAGAAAGAGCATGTCGCTTCTTTCGCGGGAAAAAAACACCTTCGCCTCCCGTTGAAATCAATAGGAGGCGATTTCGGACGTTTTTTGCCGCGGTTTCCGCTGAAAAAAGTGTGGCAAAAAACTCTGTGTGAACAGGGCCTTATTCTCGTGTGGATCTGCTACACGCTTGTAGCATCGGCGCCAGGAATCAAAGGGAAAGCCTCCGATTTTTGCTGTGGAAAAACACATTGAACTTTAATGGCAACGTAAGAGCGGAGCATTAGTGCTCCTTACTTCCTCACAAGCGCTTCCCCCTTCACATCGTGTTGTTGCCCTAAGTTTATCGTGTAGTCAGGAAATCTCCTACCTTACAGTATAAACAACGTAGACGATAATTCACAGGGCTCCATTATGTCCTTTTAGCCTCCGTCGGGCTGGTGGACGTCGGTTTACCTTATTTTTGAAGGATGAAATGGCGTAGTAGACTTTGTTATTCCGGAGTCCCCAGGCAGCATCACGAGTGCTCTACCCGTGGACTTTGTCCCTGGGAAAGCTCCTGACATCACTGTCCATATGTGTAAAGTGACATCAGAGGTCTCTAGGGCCGGAATCCCTGGCCAGAGCATTGCCGACGCTCCGGCCGTGTTCTCCGGTTTTGCAAAGCTTCGGACGTCACTTTATGTATATGGACATCCCTGGGCAGAGCGCTAGTAGAAGGCTCCAGCCCTGTTCATGGACAGTGACTTCAGGAGTTTCCCCTGGGCCATTCCCCAGGTGACGTATACCACTGTATGCCATACAGTCGGATACGTTTTAGCTAAATAGATCAAAATCCGGAGCATTAACCGGTCACTGTCGGCTCCATGGTTTCCTTCACTGTAATTTTAAACCTACAAAGAACCTCAAAACAGGGTAAAGCGAAAAGGAGAATCCCCAATATGACTCTGAAACAACCTACAAAGTGCGAAAGCGCAAGGGACATAGCATCCCAATAGAATATGAAGATAACTACCATGAATAGTAAAAAACTATACATCTTTATTATTACATAACGATACATGGTATTACAATAATAAATACAAGAAGAGTAACGGATCATATATCAGGAGAAATAGCAGTCAGGTACAGATGACAACATACCATGAGGGAAACAAGAGACAACCAAACTCTGAAACACGTCCCAATACTAGACACGCCGTGCGCACAAGTAGAATATAATGCCAATAGGGTATACAAAATATATGTATATGAGGCTACATCTATAAAAGAAATGCTGCCCGTTGCAAAATGTGCATAGCAAGTGCCCGCTACAGATCACTGGCGCAGATACAGGCAAAAGTCACAGATATATGCCAAAAAAGGTAGTGTGAAAACGGATATACCTGTGGACATGATGGCAGCACGGGACGTGGAGAGACGGCACAGGAACGCCTCGACGAGCGTTTCGCCTGACGAAGCTGGTCGCAGGTGAAACGCTCGTCGAGGCGTTCCTGTGCCGTCTCTCCACGTCCCGTGCTGCCATCATGTCCACAGGTATATCCGTTTTCACACTACCTTTTTTGGCATATATCTGTGACTTTTGCCTGTATCTGCGCCAGTGATCTGTAGCGGGCACTTGCTATGCACATTTTGCAACGGGCAGCATTTCTTTTATAGATGTAGCCTCATATACATATATTTTGTATACCCTATTGGCATTATATTCTACTTGTGCGCACGGCGTGTCTAGTATTGGGACGTGTTTCAGAGTTTGGTTGTCTCTTGATTCCCTCATGGTATGTTGTTCCTTCACTGTAATTGACATCGGCACCAAAATCAGTTAATGCGTATAATGTACAAACGTGAGCGCCACAATTTCCGTTGCCCACCCCCGGTAATGGAGGGGGGGGGCCCCAGACATCTTGGCTGAATGGGGCCCAGAAATTCCTGATGGCGGCCCTGGCTAGGGCAGACAAAGAGAAATGGAGTTTCCCCAAAAGCTTTGTCCTGACCCTACAATCCAGTTAATAAGAACATGTTACGGACGTACTGCTCACATAGATCCTTATTATTCTCCCTGATTTATTGCAGATTTCTATTTGCTAGAACCAATCCAGACATAATAGTAATGATATTTTGCAATAATTGTGTTACCCATTACCATCTCAAAAGAGGATGCAATCAGGACATCACTGCGTATTCTTTATGCTCGTGACATTACCGTGTGCATTAGGTCATGTTCACACTGCATTTGCAGAGTACATTCAGCGTTTACACCGGGTAAACGTCCAGCGCATAGGTCCCGATTTAATCATATTCCCAAAAAAGTGTAATTGGGCTTACGCTAACGTACACTGCAATCGCAGTGTGAACAGAGACTTTTCCCTGCACTGTGACCTCAGCGTGTCCATTATCCCTGTACTGTGACATCGCTGTGTTCATTATCCCTGTACTGTGACATCGCTGTGTTCATTATCCCTGTACTGTGACATCGCTGGGTTCATTATCCCTGTACTGTGACATCACTGTGTTCATTATCTCTGTACTGTGACATCACTGGGTTCATTATCCCTGTACTGTGACATCACTGTGTTTATTATCCCTGTACTGTGACATCACTGTGTTCATTATCCCTGTACTGCGACATCATTGGGTCTATTATTCCTGTACTGTGACATCATTGGGTCTATTATCTCTGTACTGTGACCTCACTGTGTTTATTATCCCTATACTGTGACATCACTGGGTCTATTATCTCTGTACTGTGACATCACTGGGGTTAGTTATCTCTGTACTGTGACCTTACTGGATTTATTATCCCTGTACTGTGACATCATTGGGTCTATTATCTCTGTACTGTGACCTCACTGTGTTTATTATCTCTGTACTGTGACATCATTGGGTCTATTATCGCTGTACTGTGACATCATTGGGTCTATTATCTCTGTACTGTGACCTCACTGTGTTTATTATCTCTGTACTGTGACATCATTGGGTCTATTATCGCTGTACTGTGACATCATTGGGTCTATTATCTCTGTACTGTGACCTCACAGTACAGGGATAATAAACCCAGTGATGTAACAGTGCAGGAATAATGCACACCGTATGACAGATTTACTACTGTGTCTGCATCTAAGTTAACCAAGATTTGGTATACGGAAAAGTGTCTAGCAAAACACCAAATTTGTCATACAGAGTGCATCATTATGATAAATTTAGCGCATCTTCAGACTGCTTGGTCTAAATTTATGCTGACTAAAACAGCTTATTAAATTTGCCCCAGTGTTTATTATCCCTGCACCGTGACATCACTGTGCTTGTTATCTATTTACAGTGACATCACTGTGCTTGTTATCTATTTACAGTGACATCACTGTGCTTGTTATCTATTTACCGTGACATCACTGTGCTTGTTATCTATTTACAGTGACATCACTGTGCTTGTTATCTATTTACAGTGACATTACCCCTGTGCGGTGACATCATTGTGTTTATCATCTTAGTGTTGTGACAGTAAAGTGGTTAGAACAGGTGAGGGTCCCACAAAGCAATGTTGGAATAACCCCTTACTTATAGTAGAACTAAAATTTCCAATGGCCTTAGTGATAAGTGGAAGCAGCACGTAGTAGTGACTTAATGGGGTAGGTACTGAACAGGGCAGAAAATACAGGGTCAGAGGATTCACCAGGCCTGGAGTTGGTGGGGAAAAGAAAGATGCATGGTTCAGTGCCTAGTAAAAGTCTGTGTGGTTATAAAAAGGCGCTTCATATTCTCCAACACCAGCTCTGCATCATAAAATAACCGCAATAAACTTATAAAGGGATTGCCAGTAGCGGGTCATTATTCAATAAACCAGGGTACTGACCATTCTGCTTCAGATAAGCCACCGTCTCTTGCACAACTTGGGGAATCGTCTGATTGTTGTCGGGGCGCTTGTCTTTGAGTCTAAAAAGAACATAAAAAAGAATAAGAGAAAAACAGAGAGAAGATGCAAAAAAAGGTTTGGCTAATCACAAGAAACTCACTGCTGAAGGGACACCCCGAACTGTTGGTTTGGCAGTGGAGGCCGAGGTGGAGACGTTTTCTGGCTGGGCGGTGTGGTCTTCATTGTAGAGCGGATGAGCTCATCATATCTACAGAGTAGTTATTCAGAGAGGAGAAATTAATAGGACAGGCCCGTTTTATGTGACTTAAAGGGGTTATCTGCTTTAGAAAATCTATTTTAAAAACACCCTATTAGAGAAGTTCTGAGTTAGTAGAGGAAGTCCCCCATTCAGGACCATCATGCATTAGACAGAGCTGAAGAGGACTACAAAAAGTGTCTCTCGCTCTGGAGGACCCGGCCTGTCCATGCATTACAAAGATCGCTCATTGATTTCAATGGAACCCGTGAAATGCATCATTTCCCCTGCGGTGGCGCTGCAGAGATATTGGGCACTTGCTGCCGGGTTTACCCAAAGATTACAACAAAAGCTGGGGGTCTCAGCAGTGGGACTACCTGTAAAAAGATTATTGTTGGGGAAGACCTGACTTAAAAAAAAAAAAAAGGAAATTGTCCAAAACGGACAACCCATTTAAAGCGTCTCTGTCACCACATTATAAGTGCCCTATCTTGTACATGATGTGATCGGCGCTGTAATGTAGATTACACCAGTGTTTTTTAGTAAGAAAAACGATCATTTTTGACAGAGTTATGACCTATATTAGCTTTATGCTAATGCGTTTCTCAATGAACTGGGCGTGTTTTAATTTACTACATGGCCAAGTGGGCGTTGTACAGAGGAGTGTATGACGCTGACCAATCAGAATCATGCACTTCTCTCCATTCATTTACACTGCACATAGCGATATAGTTATATCACTATGTGCAGTCATATAAACACACTATAACATTACTGCAGTGTCCTGACAATGAATATACATTACCTCCAGCCTGGACGTGATGTGTATTCAGAATCCGGTCACTTCTGTAACGTCTCTGTGATATTTACAGCAAGGCAAGCATAATCTCAGGAGATTATGATGTAACCTGTCATTTCAAATGAGATTACGCTTGCCTTGCTGTAAATATCACAAAGACGCTACCGAAGTGACAGGATTGTGAATAGACATCCCTCCTGGCTGGAGGTAATGTATATTCATTATCAGGACACTGCAGTAATGTTAGTGTTTGTGTATGAGGCTGCACATAGCGATATAGCTTTATTGCTATCTGCTGTGTAAATGAATGGAGAGAAGTGTATGACGCTGATTGGTCACTGATTGGTCAGCGTCATATACTCCTCTGTACAACACCCACTTGGCCAAAAAGTAAAACACGCCCAGTTGTTCATGGAGAAACTCATTAACATAAAGCTAATATAGGTCATAACTCCATCAAAAATGATAGTTTTTCTAAATAAAAAACACTGGTGTAATCTACATTACAGCGCCGATCACATCATGTACAAGATAGGCCACTTATAATGTGGTGACAGAGCCTCTTTAACGAGAATTTTCTGCTAAAACAAATTACATGTAAACGTTGGTGCTTGCGTTGATATTTTAGGTAGGACACGTATGGCAATGCAAAACATTGTTTGTACCATAAGGAAACCGCAGCACCTACTACATGACATGCCTACCGTAGTGTTGAGTCCATCTTACACAAAGTAAGACATATGTCCGTCAGCAAGTTACCAGCCTAATTCTTGTATGGACAAACATATATGCAATGCGGCGCCAAGATTTCCGCTCATAGGCCACAAGTCACGTTTAATGTTCTCTAAAAAGAACTTTAACAATTAAAACTAGAAAGATTAGAGCCCCTTTAAAACTTTCACATGCACGCAGGTTATAATGATGATTACTTGAGTACTGGTTTTGGGATCCCAAGTCGATCAAACTTCACAACCTCCTCCAATTCATTCAGATAATTTGCGTAGAAAATCTTCCGACCAAACTTGAAGCTAAAGTAAAAGAATGAGACAGACTATGAATGTGCTCTTTACTTCATCCTTAAAGGGCATTTATGCCATATCCACAGGATATGTCATGTCAGATAGATGTGGATCCCACCTATCTCTACAACCGCGTCCCCTAAACCCCTTTCTATCTTTTTATGCGCACGCTGCCTCCCGGCCACTTACTGATTACATGATCGGGAGTTACGGAAACGGCATAACTCACTGAACTACGCTGTTTCCTTAAGTCCCATAGAACTGAATGCTAGTTACGGAAACAGTGTGGCTCACATGCTACGCTGCTTCTGCCATTCACTACTATGGGAGTTACAGAAAAAGCGTAGCTCGGCGAGCTGGAGAGCTGTCACACCGGAGAGCTGACAGCTCCTCTATACTACACCACACAGGAGAGCTGACAGCTCCTCTATACTACACCACACAGGAGAGCTGACAGATCCTCTATACTACACCACACAGGAGAGCTGACAGATCCTCTATACTACACCACACAGGAGAGCTGACAGATCCTCTATACTACACCACACAGGAGAGCTGACAGATCCTCTATACTACACCACACAGGAGAGCTGACAGCTCCTCTATACTACACCACACAGGAGAGCTGACAGCTCCTCTATACTACACCACACAGGAGAGCTGACAGCTCCTCTATACTACACCACACAGGAGAGCTGACAGCTCCTCTATACTACACCACACAGGAGAGCCGACAGATCCTCTATACTACACCACACAGGAGAGCCGACAGCTCCTCTATACTACACCACACAGGAGAGCTGACAGCTCCTCTATACTACACCACACAGGAGAGCGGACCGCTCCTCTATACTACACCACACAGGAGAACTGACAGCTCCTCTATACTACACCACACAGGAGAGCTGACATCTCTATACTACACCACACAGGAGAACTGATAGATCCTCTATACTACACCACACAGGAGAGCTGACATCTCTATACTACACCACACAGGAGAGCTGACAGATCCTCTATAATACTACACCACACAGGAGAGCTGACAGATCCTCTATACTACACCACACAGGAGAGCTGACAGATCCTCTATACTACACCACACAGGAGAGCTGACAGCTCCTCTATACTACACCACACAGGAGAGCTGACAGCTCCTCTATACTACACCACACAGGAGAGCTGACAGCTCCTCTATACTACACCACACAGGAGAGCTGACAGCTCCTCTATACTCCACCACACAGGAGAGCCGACAGCTCCTCTATACCTCACCGCACAGGAGAGCTGACAGATCCTCTATACTACACCACACAGGAGAGCCGACAGCTCCTCTATACTACACCGCACAGGAGAGCTGACAGATCCTCTATACTACACCACACAGGAGAGCCGACAGCTCCTCTATACTACACCACACAGGAGAGCTGACAGATCCTCTATACTACACCACACAGGAGAGCTGACAGCTCCTCTATACTACACCACACAGGAGAGCCGACAGCTCCTCTATACTACACCACACAGGAGAGCCGACAGCTCCTCTATACTACACCACACAGGAGAGCCGACAGCTCCTCTATACTACACCGCACAGGAGAGCTGACAGATCCTCTTTTAGTTACACATTTTGCCTTGGGAGTGCTTACCTTATTATAGGTTTGAACAAGATTAGTAACGTCTTGATGAACATTGTAGGATGGACAATGTACAAAGCCTTGATGTTCTTTTTATACCTGAAAGAAACATGGAAAGATATTTAAAAAGTCAGCCAGAGGGTTAAGAATTTAATGACAAAAGAGTAGTTTATTTTATATGCATGTTAAAAAAAAAAATTACAAAAAAATAATGTAGTGTCCATGGTAGAATAGTTAGGGTATGTTCACACAGAGTTTTTTGCAGGCAGAAAAATTTGCTTCAAAATTCCGTCTGTATTTGAGGCAGATTTTGACCTGCCTGCTCGGCGATTGCCGCGTTTTTCGCCTGCGGCCATTGAGCACCCCGGGTGAATAACGCAGCGAAAAACACTTTCTCTGCCTCCCATTGAGGTCAATGGGAGGTCAGAGACGTAAACGCCTTAAGAAAGGGCATGTCGTCTCTCTTTCCCACGAGCGTTTTCAGCCATTTTTGGCCGCGTTTTCCGACACGGTTTCCGCGTAAAAAAAAACAAAGTGTAAAAAAACTGTGTGTGAACATAGCTTTAAGGTTTTAGGCTTTGGTTCCCTTACTGGCATTTATTATTCTCGACTTTATTATATTGCGTCGACATGTTCTGTAGCTGTGTAAAGTCTCCAGTGGGGCTCACAATATAAATTCCTTTTATTAATGAGGTTATCCATTTTGAGGCCCAGTTCACACAAAGTCAATGGGAAGCAGAGATAGCGTTATCCGCGGCGGGGGGGGGGGGGGGGGCGAAAAACGCAGCGAAAAAAAACCTGCAAAGACCGTGGCAACAGAGTGCAGGCAGGTGAAAATCTGCCTCAAAATTCCTGAAGGAATTTGGGGCAGGTTTTTTCTGCCTGCAAAATCCTCCGTGTGAACAGGGCCTTACAGGGTGTTACTCTACAATGATGCATTACACAGTGCACTGTGAAATCAATGAGATGTCTGTGTAATGCACGGACGTGCCGGGTTATCCAGAGTGAGACGCTGTGTGTAGTTACTCTCCGCTCCGGCTAATAGATAAAGATCCTGACCACCCCTGAACTCAAAATTCCCTAAAATTATTTGAAAATGGGTTTCTAAAAGCAGACACCCCTTTAAGCATGCATTCACTTACTAGTTTTGGGGTGTGGGAACAACCCATACACACACACTATATAAAAAAAAAGGCACATCTTACCGAAATTGCCATGGTCAAATCAATAGGATACCAGTTTGGCAACATCTATGGGGGAGGGTTAAAGGGAAGCAGACAAAGTTCATGTCTATAGTACGGGCGCCTCTGGATAATGTTTAATGGGTGCCAAACTAATTGTCATATTTCAACGCAAGAGAAAATATTTCAGCGCGCTGCAAGAAAACAGGCGGTAAGAGGCTATTGATAAACAGTCCAGCACTCTTTCTGAATACTTTCCCTTTGCAGATGTCAGTGGGGTATATACAAACAGCTTCTTAATGGCTGCAGCAGAGCAGGAGTGTTTCTTGCCTACGCTTTCTCTATGGACACAGAGGAGATGAAAGGCAGTGTGGTTTGTCAGATCTCTACTTTCCAGATCAAGCACGGCTGCATGCATTTCACCCACCACTCATCGGGGTCACTTTCCAGCTTAAACACGAAGAACCATAAAAAAAAAAATACATAACGGTGGTGCCAGACGAGCACTTTTCCAGCTACACCTCCTGTAGTGAACTAAAGGAATAAAAGGGGAGCAAACCACGGGCAAATTCGGAATATAAGCACTTTTACAATCAGAACAAACCTAAAGAGTGTCATACGCGAGCGAACACTTGTTCCATGGGCAACTATTGGTCTCTATTTCCCCATAAACATGCATAATCGGCAAAGCATACATGTGTATTTTGATGGGGAGAAGGTAATAAGGTGCTGTTTGACCCCCTCTGGCAGCGGAAAATCTCCCACAGGAACAAAGGATCAGGCATGTTAAAATCCAACATGCACAATACTTGGTTTTCCCCTTACATCTACCATCCAGGGGGAGTCGGGAGACCCCTATACACAGACTTATGGCCGATCCCACCAATAAATCGACGGATTGGGTAAACTTATGTAATGTGCATGGGCAGCTTAAGGCTATAGGCACACGTTGCATATTTTGCTGCAGGAAAAACGCTGGTAAAAAACACTTAATAATGCGTTTTTGGTGCGGTTCTTACGTTTTGATGTGTTATTCGTCGCTGTTTCATGCGATTTTCCACAGCACTAGGCGGATACAATTCAAAAGGCTGAAACGCAAGATAAAGTGACATGCTGCGGATTCTAAAAAATGCACCGCAGGTCAATTTCTGTCCCGAAAAAACTGCAGCGGTTTTTGTCCTCTGAACTTCAGGCCCAGATTCCGTTTATGGCATAAAAATATTTCAATACGGCTGTGCCTTCTATACAACAACCCTCCAAGATGAGCCGCTACACATACACCTCTCTGCTAGGTTTCCTTGATTTAACCACGGGCACTGCTATAAAGCTCTGGCCTTTCTTTTTTTTTTCCTTCTTGTAAAAATGGATTCAGACCCTACAACTTCTCACCAAAACAAAAAATAAAGACGGTAATACATGTGAAATGACAACGCACTGGTGTCCTATGTCATCTTCATCTGTGAGGTTTGGGACAGGGCGCAGCGACTGCACTTACTTGCGATCAAACTCTCGATAGGCATCTCTCAGCCAGCCCAAAGACGGCTTGTTCTCACTGGTCAGGCCGTGGTGCAGGTAAACCAATGTGTAATCGCTCTCAACATACTGGTCCAATGTGTGTTTTAGATACCTGCAGGGATAAAGAAAAAAAAAAGTGGTAACGGTCACCATATTTTTTCCCCCAAGCATCAGACAACAAATGACACACACACATAAAAGTCTATAAAACAATGGGGTCGTCGGTTTTGGGTGGAGTTGCGATTTAACAGCGCATACCTTACCGTTCCTATAAAGGCCAATTTACGCCAAATGTTAGCAAAGTGCAAATATTGTTGTACCGAATAAGTCGAACGATAAACTTTGATGCATTGGAAAAGGCTTAAACTTCTAGTTATAAAAAGTTTTTTTTCTTTATTGTTTATTATATTTTTATTATTAAAGCGTACCTAAATTTTAAGGTGACTTTTCAGAGTAGTAAACCTACAAGAGACCTCTAAAAAAGGGAAGCGGGGGGTCCCCAAGAAACTATAGAGACAACCGAGAAGCAATGAAGCACAGGGGATGACACATCCCAATGGATAATATTCAAAATATAATAGTCACGTATTGTAAAAGAATATATAGATCTTTATTAATAAATAACAATACATGGTATCACATAAAATACAATAAACATACAAACAAACATATGGAGAGCAGCAGCACGGTAGACTAGTAAGTATACCAAAGGGTTAAGCAAACCTGACCCAGCTCAGAATCTACCATCCAAAGTCGAATCCCAAAAATACAAGATAAATGGTAGATATGTGTCGTAGGAAAGAATATAACAAGAGATGCTATGGAGACTGTATAATATATGAAGAACCATAATCTGCTATATAGCTCAGAAAATATATACAAGAATCAATTCTTGTATATATTTTCTGAGCTATATAGCAGATTATGGTTCTTCATATATTATACAGTCTCCATAGCATCTCTTGTTATATTCTTTCCTACGACACATATCTACCATTTATCTTGTATTTTTGGGATTCGACTTTGGATGGTAGATTCTGAGCTGGGTCAGGTTTGCTTAACCCTTTGGTATACTTACTAGTCTACCGTGCTGCTGCTCTCCATATGTTTGTTTGTATGTTTATTGTATTTTATGTGATACCATGTATTGTTATTTATTAATAAAGATCTATATATTCTTTTACAATACGTGACTATTATATTTTGAATATTATCCATTGGGGTGTGTCATCCCCTGTGCTTCATTGCTTCTCGGTTGACTTTTCAGAGTAAGCAGTCGTGTACATAAGGAATAACACTATTTGTGGCCATTGTAGGACTTGTGTTCTGCATTATTTAGCAGTTTTCCCCTCTTCAGGCTCTCTCGCTTATACTCCGTTGTCTCTGAGCTAGTGGCGGGTGCCTAACTGCTATCACGTCTTCTATACACTGCACACAGAGAGGAGACTCCTGCTCTCTTATTTCTATCACATATATAGAAGCTGCAGCAGCATGGAGGAGATTATACAGCAGTAATGAGCAGTGTAGCTGAGAATCCAGCACTGGGGGGACATAAAAATCTTACCAGGACCCTGTGTCTCTCTCTGCTCCTACTTCCTCTCCCATCCAGACTTATATGCAGCGTGTATTTCTGACTCTCTCTCTGCTCCCCCTCCCCTCCCCTCTCCATAGACTCGTATTGCAGGCAGTGAAGAGACACCCCCTACCTTCTGCAGCCCATGAATTCTGCTCTGTAACCAGGGATGGACTTTGCTTGACAACAAGGGGTGAAGAGAAGATTACAGCAAGGGAGACATCACTGATACCACAGATAGATAACATTACTGTGCCAAATGACAAACTCAGCACTGCTATATTTGTAAATATACTTTTGAGACTATTCCTCAAAAGTTTGTCATTTTCTTACTCTTCTTCCAACTTTTGTTTTCTTTATGCCCTGGAAGAACACACACTGGGAATCTTCCCTTTATATAATTTTGTCCTTATCTCTTTCTTGACACTTCCCTTGCCTCCTCCACCTGCTATAGCCAGAAAACTCCATTCTGTCGAACGTCCTTTTTGGAATAACAGCGAGTATGTTAGTATGTGAAGTGAGCAAATACTGAACTATGTATCAGAGTTCAGGATCCGACGAGCCTACAAAAGTACCAGAGGATCCCCAATAATGGGCCTTAAAAGGTCCAGCAAAACACAACACCGTTTGGAGCCCATCACTTGCCATTAGAGTCTATTTATTATGGGATGATTCGCAAATAAGATATCAATAATGTCTAATAAGTTATGTGTACAGTGATAACACAAAGACCCAACTGGCTAGTGGGGCACAACAATTATTGAACTGTGACATTACAATTCTACATAAGAAATAAAATTGCGTTTGCAAGTTCTCAGACAATCCAAAGCTTTCTGCAACCACTACAGGTTACATGTCACGATCAATAAAAGAAAACAAAAATACATGGCTGCTTTCTTCCAGAACCAGCACCACTCTTATCCACTGGCTGTGTCTGGTATTGCAGCTAATATCCAATCAATGGGTTAGCACTGCAATACCAGACAACACCCATGCACAAGAGTAGCGCTGTTTTTGGAAGAACTAACCCCTTTAAGGCAGCCTGTCTGTTGCCACCATAGGTAGTATAAAGGCTGTCTTAAAGGGATTATTTCTTCCAGAAACAGCGCTACTCTTTTGCATGGGTCTTGTCTGGTATTGCAGCTGTTGTCAAGCATCTAGTCCATGCGGATGAGCTGGCTTGGAAATTGGTGGGGGTGGAGTATTTGATTACATTTGCACAAGGATAAGTTGCATATTCCATTCCCGTGTGCCATTTTTTCTTGGGGGGACGGGGGGGGGACTACATACAAACAAATCATTACATGGAAACGAGCAGTGATGAACAATCCTATAAAGTTACAATTTGGATTCGTCTAGCAAAGGAGCAAACATAGAGGGGGGTTTTATACCGCTGAAAATAGCAATAAAACTATATGGAATGCAGAAGGTCAAGTACCAAATATGGAGAGCGAGCGCGAACCACGAGGAGGAAAACATCAGATTAAGAGGCCAGCTGGAAACACAGAGGACATGCAGACCACACAACATGCTGGGATTACTACATCCACTTACTGTAGGAGTTTGATGTGATCGAGCTGGTGACAGGGGGGGAGGCGGCAGGCACTGAACACAACAATCTTGCGCCCAAATTTGTCATCACCTGTAAAAGGAAAGGCAAGATATCATCTCATGAACGAAAAAAAAACAACTTGCGATCCACTTAGATATTTTGTAATTGTCATACACAAATGGGGCTGTCCTGAAGATTTTTCCCCCATGTAATAAACACTGATCGACGATTACAGCTATTCCATCGGCGCCGAATTGCTCCACTTAAATGGGAGTGAATAGGGACGAACAATGCTGAATATGATCGTTCGTCCCCTTATGTTTTGCATCTTGTTGGCAGCGCATCCTTGCGTGTGCTGCCGACAAGCGACCATTTTTTGGACCGCATAAAAAAAATCTGATCACGCTGATCGCTGGGAAATGATCGGGAATGAGCGTTTGTATGAGCACTGGTTCGCCCAATCATTTGCCTCGGTAAAGTGCTTTAAGAAGAGATTTCCTATCTTAGACATTTATGGCATATCCATAGGATTTAAATGTCCGATAGTGGTTGAACCCCCACCTATGACCCCCATCTATTGGGAAAATGAGGGTCGTCTGACCCCCATCCAGCAAGACAAGGCAATTGTGCAGACTGAATGAAGAATGTTTGGCTGTTTCCATAAGTCTTCAACTTCACTGGAGAGTGTCAAACGAATTGGCAGCTCCTACTTTATGCAGCCGCCGCTAGCTGCCTCAACTGTCATCCTTGATGTTTTAGAGCCAGTTATACAGGACTTCTTTAGTAGTAGGTAATGAGAACTTCAATGAAAAATAAATCCTGATCTGCGATTGACTATGCTCCCCTCGATGAATAGTGATCCGCGATGGACTCTATGCTCCCCTCAATGAATCGTGATCTGCGATTGACTATTCTCCCCTCGATGAATCGTGATCTGCGATTCACTATGCTCCCCTCAATGAATCGTGATCTGCGATTGACTATGCTCCCCTCGATGAATCGTGATCTGCGACTGACTATGCTCCCATCAATGAATCGTGATCTGCGATTGACTCTATGCTCCCCTCAATGAATCATGATCTGCGATTGACTATTCTCCCCTCGATGAATCGTGATCTGCGATTGACTCTATTCTCCCCTCGATGAATCGTGATCTGCGATTGACTATGCTCCCCTCGATGAATCGTGATCTGCGATTGACTATGCTCCCCTCGATGAATCGTGATCTGCGATGGACTCTATGCTCCCCTCGATGAATCGTGATCTGCGATTCACTATGCTCCCCTCAATGAATCGTGATCTGCGATTGACTATGCTCCCCTCGATGAATCGTGATCTGCGACTGACTATGCTCCCATCAATGAATCGTGATCTGCGATTGACTCTATGCTCCCCTCAATGAATCATGATCTGCGATTGACTATTCTCCCCTCGATGAATCGTGATCTGCGATTGACTCTATTCTCCCCTCGATGAATCGTGATCTGCGATTGACTATGCTCCCCTCGATGAATCGTGATCTGCGATTGACTATGCTCCCCTCGATGAATCGTGATCTGCGATGGACTCTATGCTCCCCTCGATGAATCGTGATCTGCGATTCACTATGCTCCCCTCAATGAATCGTGATCTGCGATTGACTATGCTCCCCTCGATGAATCGTGATCTGCGACTGACTATGCTCCCATCAATGAATCGTGATCTGCGATTGACTCTATGCTCCCCTCAATGAATCATGATCTGCGATTGACTATTCTCCCCTCGATGAATCGTGATCTGCGATTGACTCTATTCTCCCCTCGATGAATCGTGATCTGCGATTGACTATGCTCCCCTCGATGAATCGTGATCTGCGATTGACTAT
This sequence comes from Rhinoderma darwinii, assembly GCF_050947455.1. NCBI lineage: Eukaryota > Metazoa > Chordata > Amphibia > Anura > Rhinodermatidae > Rhinoderma > Rhinoderma darwinii. Next base: position 61,106,546 of record NC_134695.1, on the reverse strand, counting down.
GCTCCCCTCGATGAATCGTGATCTGCGATGGACTCTATGCTCCCCTCGATGAATCGTGATCTGCGATTCACTATGCTCCCCTCAATGAATCGTGATCTGCGATTGACTATGCTCCCCTCGATGAATCGTGATCTGCGATTGACTATGCTCCCATCAATGAATCGTGATCTGCGATTGACTCTATGCTCCCCTCAATGAATCATGATCTGCGATTGACTATTCTCCCCTCGATGAATCGTGATCTGCGATTGACTCTATTCTCCCCTCGATGAATCGTGATCTGCGATTGACTATGCTCCCCTCGATGAATCGTGATCTGCGATTGACTATGCTCCCCTCGATAAATAGTGATCTGCGATTGACTACTCTCCCCCATTTCTCACATCAATCTGATCGGAAACCGTGGAGAATTGAAGGTGTTTTTTTGAAGTAGAACTTCACTTTAATGAAGAAACAAAAACTAAGAAAGTGCAGAAGAGAAGACAAGGAAAACATGATGACACGGGCAGCAGTGGGGGACTTAGATGGTAAAAGCGCATGTTGCCCAATAGAGAGTGCTTCCCAGGGACTGCCACTATATTTTTCCATGGGAAACCGGAATCCTATCACAGACTGACAGCAGCCCGAGGCCGTCAGAAAACAGCCCTCCCGTAGAGCAAAAAAAACAACTGGCAGCTATTAATATCAGAGCAGGATGCTGCAATGGGCTGTTCTGGTTATATTGTTATTATGTTAGTTCCTTTGACATAATATATTACACGCGGATCTCCGGGTACAGCACCACTCCTCTGTTTACACGTCTAGGTAACGGCAGGTCATCCAGAAGAATGACACATCCTGCGACCATGGTGATCGATTAACACCACCTGTCACACTTACGTGGCGTGGATGACCGGTCACAATGCAAAAATACAAGCAGGGAAGGGGCGGCGGAACTGTGCAGAATTGTCAAAATTATAAGTTTATTATTTTTCCTATATTATGACCATAGGAATTTGAGAAAACCCCCTTTAACATTTTTTGGCTTTTGGGCCTTGATGTCAAGAGCAACATTGCATCTTTTGGACTGCTGCGTTGTAAAAGGTGAATTTTTTTTTTTTTTACATTTTATTCTTAGTTTCCCCAATTTTTGAGTAATAAGAAGGGCTTTCTTATTACTCAAAGAGGACCGTCATCTCTCCTGACAGGTCTATTTTAGTAATATTCCCAAAGAAATAACAATTCTGGAACATCTTTGCTTACAACTCTGCATTGTATTGTTCCTCTGTTATTCCTACTGTAAATTATCAATAAATTGACAACTGGGTTTTATCCTTAGGCCCTGTTCACACAAGAGTGTTTTGCAGGCAAAAAAAAACCAAAAAAAAAAACAAAACAGCCTCCGGATTCGGTCAGGAATTTTGAGGCAGACTTTGACCTGCCTGTGCTTTTTTGCTGCAGTTTTCACAGAATTTTTGCTTGCGGCCATTGAAGCAAATGCAAAGACAGTGGGCAAAAAAAATGCAGCGAAAACCACTCAGAAATAAAAAAAAAAAAAAAAAAAGCTCCTCTGCCTCCTATTGAAATAGATTTCAAAATCAGCGATAAAAAAAACTGTGTGAACAGGGCCTTAGAGACGGACACGAATAGCACTAATTGGACAGTGTCAAACTGTGCGGTAAAAAACACCCCCAACTGGAAACAGCCGGTACTCAATTTATTCACAAATTTCTAGGAGGAATAACAGAGGAACGGCACAACAGAGTAAAAATGCTCCAGAATTATCTCTCGAGGAATACAAGTATTTCATAAAACTGACACATTAGGAGAGGAGACAAGTCCTCCTTAAGGCAAACAGTTCATTGCTGCCCCTGAACCCACGCGCCAGCCCCTAAGCCTAAGGTATGTGCGCCACTTCCCCAACTAGATTACGAATGTCCCTGAACCGCACGATTCGGTTTAAAATCCTGTCCTGAAGCTATATATGGATCATCAGAATGATAATTTTATTTAAAAAAAAAAGTCTCTTCTGAGGAAATAAATAATATTCTGATATTTTAGAAAACTCATATAACGAAGCCTTAAAATGTTTTGCATATAAATATATATATAGTCTTTAACTAGACAAAAATGAAGAAACAGAAAAGAGAAGTGAGGTTGTTGCTCTGGTTATTAGGCTCCGAATGAGAAGAAGAACTTGAGTCCGAGGTTTTACAGCCGGAGCCGAGCAGACATGACGCGCCGCGCAAACTATGCCAGAAATGTATTGGTCTGGAGAGAAAAATAAGACAAAGTCTGGTAACTGCTTCAAATGATGAGGACCGCCTCAAAACACAGGAGACGGATCTATGAAACCCGGCAGAGAGGACCCTGAGAACATCACACGGAGGCGAGATTCACACCAACGAGTGCAAACTCGGACGGAAAAAGAAGCCTCCACGCGGGTCCAGTTTTCACGGACCCCATAGACTTGAGGCCATCGAGGGATCCGTGAAAACGGAAGAAAATAGGACGTTCTATTCTTCAATGGACCCTTCACACAGTCCGTTGAAACAGCCATGTGAACGACCCCACTGAAATACATGCGTCCGTGTGACGGCCATTGTTTTAACGGCCGTCACATGGACGTATACTACGGTCGTCTGAATCCGGCCTAAAGGTATATTCAGACCATGAGGGAATTACAAATTCTGCACCGCAAATCAGTGTCAATTTCCAGTACATGCGCATTGGGTTTTTAAAGCGTAGCTGAAAATTCAGAGCGGAAACATGAGCACGCGGCGGATTTTCATATCTATGCTCATTATTCAGCGAAAAAGCCACAGATTTTCCACGAGAATTTTACCCTTTGCGACGTATAGGTTAAAAGCCGCAGTAAATCTGCATAAAATACATGTGAATTTTTCTGTAGATTTGCAGCAAAATCTGTGGCGGATGTTTTACGCCAAATCTTGTCTCCCCAAGGCCGGTTTCAGACTGCCACGATACAGCTGTCTTACAACACAAGGACCCCCCCCCCCCCCCCCATAATTCTACAGGCCCACACTTACAAATGCAAGACTTGGACCACCATAAGATTCTATGACGATGTAATAAGGACCCTAAAAAAGGCTGTCCTACAGCCGTCTGAAACCAACCTAAGGCTTTATTCACACACACTTAATGTGTCACAGTTTTTTGGGCAAGAAAAAAAAAAAAAAAAAAAGTATTTCAAAATAATCCTCAGGAGTTTTTTGCAAATAGTGTGTTTTACTACCTGCATATTTTTAATGAGGCATTTGTCACATTGCAAATCAGGTGATTAAAAGAGAACATAGCGTTTTTCTAAAAAAAAAAAAAAAAAGCTATGTGTGAAGCTACCCTAAGGCCTCATCCTCACATCCTTCACCGTTTTCACGTCTGTTTAAAACGGATTAGTGTGTCCGTTGTGACATTCGTGTGGTTTCCGTTGTCACCCAGCGTGAGTCCCGGTTTGAATATAGTGACTTCTACAATGAGACATTATAAAAAACAAGTTGCAGATTAAAAAAATAAAAATAAAAAAAAAATTATTTATATATATATATATATATATATAGTGGTTTTTTTCCGCACAAACAGCGCCACTCCTGCCCTTCAGCTACGTCTGGTATAGCAGATGATTTCCATTCAAGTTAATGGGACTGAGCTGCGATACCAGACCAAGCTTCATGACAACAGTGGCGCTGTTTCTGGAAAAAAAACAAAAATAGCCGACACTTTCGTATACCAATTATGGACAACCCCTTTAATAGTTGCCTCCACATCAGACCCTATAGATAAATCTGCTCAATCTTACTACGTTCCAATGGGCGGTTTAGCAGACATGTTTTAACAAGTTAACAATCCTCAAATACTTCGTTTTGCACTGCCGGATCTGCTGAACACCTAGGGTTTTCCCCTGTGCATTCTGCTTTCTGCAAAGACTTGAAAGTAAAATGATAATATAATGTGGCCATGGAGGTGGTGTAAAGTGTGCCACCCATCTGTGCCCTATTCTAGCAACGCCCTTGCAGCCAGACAGCCCGTCCGACTATTATACAAAAAGGTATATGGCCTCAAATATTCCCGATATAGAAAAATGCAGTTGTTATGTTGATCCCAGAGTGATATGCAGTTGCGTTATATTTCCTGGCGTATAGACAGTGTAATCTTTATAGTGGATTTCCTACTCCAGTGAACGTATGAGAATATACTAGAGAATTGCAAGAACAGCCATTTCCACATTTAGTGATGCGATCGGAATTGCTACAAGCTGGTGCAATGTGATAACAAACCAGGGTGGTAGAGAGAATCCCTATCCCTGTGGCATCCCTGTGAGCCAGTCAGCAGACATAGGTCACAGTAAAGAGTGGCACGTGGCAGTGGCACGGGAGCTCAGTGTTAATGTCCTGTAACAATAGAGCCATCCGTTCAAATACAATCAGAGCAAAATCTGCACAGAGGTTCACGTCCGTCCCACGCATTTCCTCCTGACAATATGGCTTCTTCTGACACTTTAAAAAAAAACAAAAAACACAAAAAACAACAACTTACAGGATAACTGGCTTAGAGTTAAATTCCACTGTTCTACAATCTTCCGTCTGACTCCTACCAAAGATCCAGCAGGTTACCAGTAGAAGTCAGATGAAAAGTAGCACGACTGTAGAATCAAACTACCCAGCCTTGTTTGTAGTCTGTAACCACGTATACACGAGTCGGCAGAGCAGCTGTATACACAAAACGGTAGGAGTTTTTCTAACCAAGACTATTTACAAAGTCGCTTCATTTTTTATTATTTTTTTTTAGATTCTCTGGAATACTACAAAAATGTATTGCGAAAACGTGCATGCTGCCTATAAAGGGTTATTCCCATCACAAAAAGCGATGACATATCTTTAGTATTTGGCATCACTTTCTGATTGGTGGCGGTCTGACTGCCGGGACCCCTACTAATCTGAAAATTAAAGTGGCCAGAGCGCTGCGTCCCCTTCAAAGATTTTCCCAGCACCGCGGCTCTCCCAGCCACCCACAGGTAACTGCAGCACAGCTAAATTTAAATGCTGGGGGTCCTGGCAATCAGACCCCCAACAAATCAGTTCCCTGTGCAGCAGGTGGCCGGGAGTAGCACTGTGCAGGGAAAAACTTTGAAGGGGACAGATTGCTCTGGCACCCATTAATGTTCGGATCGATGGGAGTCCCGGCAGTCGGACCACCACCAATCAGTGATGGCCCATCCTAGCGATGATGGGAATCATGTGATAGAAATAACCCTTAAATTCCAAACCATCATCCTATATTTTAATATTATATACATATTTAATATTCATCCAGTGCTCTCGGCACAGGGAGAGGAGGGAGCTGTTGCAATCTGTTGCGAAGCATTGAAGCCGCCTCTCTGTGCGGCCTTCATTCTCAGACTGCCATAAACAGCACCTGTATTCTGCGGACAGCTCCTGGAGAGCAGTAAAATTACTGGGATTGCCCTCTGCGGTCCCCCCTTATTAGCCGAATCGCTCCTGTGTGGTGGCTGTTTGGGTAATACAAGTGTATTTGGGCAGAGTCATCATGCCAAGGAGCATAATAATGCCATGGACACATCTAGGAGATACTAATACAGCAGAGTGACGTCACCATTAACAGACCGGTGTATAAAGAAGATCTTACCAGCCACTTCCACAATCTGGTGACGGGCGATGTCGTAGTAAGGGTCATCCCAGCTCAGGTGAGTGATGGGGTCAGGAGAAACCTTAGAGTTCTCTGTATTGAGGGAAAAAAAAAAAAAAGTGGTGGTTATAATAAAGTCCCGCACATATCCCCAGAATCCCCAGTATATGAATAGCGGTAGATCCATGCTAGAATGATATGAGCCTCTAGATTTTATTTCCATACAGAAAGTTTACATTTAGAATGGACTGAACCAAGTTAAACGCTGCTAGTGCCCACCCGGCCCCCTATACAACCGTGCGCAAAACGTAACCTAAAACAGTTTATTAAAGTTGTTGTCTAGGATCAGAAAATAAAAAAAGGACAAACCCTTTATTTTTATCTCGTAACTGCAGTTTCCACCAGGAGCACGAGGATCGTTTTCGATATTCCCTTTTAACTTATTTTTGAGCAGATCATAAACATTATTTGTAAGCCGGTAGCAAATTCCATAGTGCAATGACCTCCTAGCTCCTGGGATTTGTCCAGCCATGTCGATTAGAATATTATTCAACCTGCGGCTGTCGGGGCATGCTGGGAGTAGTAGTTTTGTAACAAAGCCACAAGTTGGAGACCAGAATAGTTTACAAATAGCCCACAACTGGATAATTTACCCCATAACAGGAACATTACTCAGACAGTCCATAGTGAGGTCAGCGTACCCTCGAAAACAAACACACCTGGTAATACTTCACCCCCAAAAACGGCCGACCTTGCTGTGTATGGAAGAAAATACCAGTTAAATGAACCAAGTCGCATGTGATTCTGTGCAACGGTGTGTAATAAGGTGCAGGACGTCGTCACACAGTTCCTTATATACGGTATGAACAGTCGCACACTTCATGATATATAGAGAACTGGGACTATACAAAAATAGTGGGCACCGCTAATGTGAACAATGGGGTGCTACATAGGTGTCTAAAAACATTAGCAAGAAAAGAGCAAAGTTGACCATTTCAATTCTGCACTCCCAGTATTTAAAAAATAAATCTTTATTGATCCCAACAAATACCAAAAACAATAATCCTTATCAATCCCCCCCACCCCAAAAAAAAGGGTGAAGTGCAAGTTCAACGAATGAATAAGTGGCATCCAAATAATACGAACAACTTAGGATGAAGTGAGGCCCTGTTCACATGGCGGATTTTGCATGGCGGGTCCTGCCGCGGTATTATTCCTGCCGTCTGAAGATTCCTCCTTCCGTTGCCTCCAATGGGAGCTTTGGGCGGAATCCGCCCGAAGATCAAGCAGGACGCTTCATTTTCCGGCTAGGTGAAAAACATCAGCTAGCGGGAATAAGAAGAGTCCTACTCTCATTGAAATGAATGGCAGGCGAAATTTTGCCGCAAAAACTGTGCTGTGTGAACAGGGCCTAAGAATAATGTGGTACAACCTAATCAGTAAGAGTACCGCAGCATAGAAAGCCCACACATATAGCCGATAAGTCCAGCTTCTTCAGAGGCGTACAATGGGGATTATTTTGTTGGTGGACCCCTTTGCAATTTGTGTCGTATATAAAAGTTTATTACTTCATGTGTCACATGTGTGGCATTATTGTGTATTAACGTTTTCATTGCCTGGTCGTTCTGCAGGGGAACCTCCATATTTCAGAGGACCCAAGTAACATAGCGTGCCCTAACAGCAGGCTTACAGAACAGACCGCTCTAGGGTCCTTTCTGGGTCCCCAGCGCTGACTGCAGAGGGTTTCCCAGTCTCCGATTGCATCACCGGGAAAAGCTGGTGATGCGATTCAATAAGGGAGTCCCCTTTGATCATGACGCAGTGATTAAAGGGTTAAGCTGCCTGGATCAGATGTTCCTCCGATCCTGGACAGACCCAGGAGGCTTCTCTAAGAACAGGGGCTCTTCGTAACCGTTTCTGCTTGGAGAATGTGGGTTCACTGGAGCGCTCATTATCCTCTTCTACAGCGGCACCAGAAGACATCGCTATAGATTAAGAACCTGCCGCGTCAAAAGACGGTCGGTGGTCATTGAAGAGTTAAATTATGTGTCAACTTTGCTCTTTCTTGCGAATATAGAGAACAGGGGACACAAAAAAATAAAAAGTACCCCCCCCCCAACAAGTCCTAGAGCGGTTCTCAAAACCCTATACAGCCATGATTAGGTAGGTCTCGGAGAGTTGGGTGACAACCAATATGGCTGCTAAAACTGTCCCTCAGCTTTCCTAAGCAGGTTTATCTGCTAACTTACGCAGCCATATGGAAGCCGAGGATGTATCACTATGTAACTAGGCAGATTTACCATTCAGAAGTTTAGGAAAGCTGGGTGACGAACCACAACAGAGCTATTATGTGGCTATATTGGCCGTTGCCCAGATTTCCCAGTAATAAGGCTCTGTTCATACGTGCGTTTCGGAGCCTCGGTCACAGATTTTTAGTAAAAAATGCTAGAGAAGAATAGCGCAGCATGCTACGCTATTATTTATGGGTTTATTTTCCCTTTATTCGCGGTAATCTGCAATCCAAAGAATGACAACTACCCCCACCATCACCTGACTTGGGGAAGTCCTGAACGTCGTCGGAAGGCCAGTTCCGGTCATCGAGAGACGCCAGCTTCAGCTGGTCCAGGGATGGAGTGGTTTCATCTCGTTCCAAGTCGTCCTGCAGTTCTGACAAAGCTTCTGAAGTCATCATGTGCTCTGCAAGAAAAATCGACAAACCAGACTGTTAAATTACTTAATACTCCGAAACCACACAAAAAACATACAAGTCATCACCATCCAGTACTAGCACCACCACCGTAATATACATGCTGGGGGTTGTAGTCGAACAAGAGCTAAAAACCACTGCACTATGTGAATAAACGGTTATGGTTGCTCATAGCAACCAATCACAGTGCAGCTTTCAATTTTCATAAGCCCTATAAGAACTGAAAGCTGTGCTGTGATTGGTTGCTATGGGCAACAAAGACAATTTGTAAGTTAGACAGTTTTATGAATCTCCCTCAAATGGGATTTTCAACCTGCGTCTCTCCAGCTGTTGTAAAACTACAACTCCCAGCATGCCTGGAAGTCAGCAGTGTGTATCGCTTTTGACGACCTTGAAGGGGTTGTACAGAAGAAAAAAAAACATGGCTACTTTTTTGCGAAAACAGCGCCACACCTGTTCACAGGTTGTGTGTGGTATTCCAGAGCAGCCCCATTCACTTCAGTGAAGATGAGCTGCAATACCAAACACAACCCATGGACAGGTGTGGTGCTGTTTTGGGACGAAAGCAACCATGTTTCTCTAAATCTGCAAAAGCCCTTTAAAAACTGTAGGGTTATCCCGCTTCAGGGAAATAAAGCGGACTGCCATCCTTGACTCCTGACTAATCCTCGCTATCGACTTGTCAAGTATTCTATTCAGTTGTTTCTCATTTGCTGGCTGACACCGGTACGGCGGCCATTCTATCTACCAAAAAGGTGGTCACCCAGCTTCCTCAGGCTCCTGAATAGAAAATCTGGCTAGTTACGACAAGGCAGCAACTACGCAAAACATCTTCCAATAACATGTGTATACACGCCCGCGTTGTCCGCCTTGGGACTTCACATTGGAAACTGAGAGCTCAAACAGCTCGGACTTGCCAAAACGTTTTCTTGCTATTTTTCTGCCGCCCTACACAGAGTTCCCTCCATTTTCTTGATCCAAAAAAAAAGTAAAACGACTACGCAAGTTCTCCATAGGTCCCCAATACACGGCGAATTTTGGTCGTACGTTAATTGCGGTAAAAATCGTATAATGCGACCACAATGTTACCCTATGGGAAAAACCATGGACCTATATTATGTATGACAAGCAATATGCTACCCATTGTGGTGGTCACCCAGCTTTCCACAGACTCCGCATAGCGGTGCATACAAATTTTACGCTCAGTTATATATCCCCCCCCCCCCCCCCCCCTCATCTGCTCGGTATATATAATTCTGATGTTCTTTTCATAAACCCAGAAGATCAGGATGAGTAAAGCCATTGGATTTATTTTATTTTGTTCCTAAACCTCATAACATTTTGGAAGACGGCCAAACACGGAATTGACACGGTAACACGATTATCATCAGTAAAAACAACGCGGAATCCATGGCTGCCGGTAAAACCGCCTCTATCATTCCCACATGTGGATGTAAGAGTTTGTGGAGGTCGCAAAACGGTTGAAGTGGGAGAGGACAGTGATCAGAGATATTTCTGATATCCCTTAAAGGAACACTTGTCAGTCAAGGCTGATAAAAGAGAGCAAAAGATTGCATTCAACTGCACAGCTAATGAATAAAGGAAAGACTCTAGGCTTAAAGTCCCCTTAAACAACCATCCGGTCTCAGGACAAAATTATAAATGTGATGGGGTATACGGAGTAATATTACCTGGTGCCCTCCAGTTGCCCCCTTCTGCCATGGATCCCCGTTTTAGGGTCCGGTGTTTGAAAATGGCTTCAGTGCTTCTCAGACTGAGTCTAAGACCCACCCTCTGGATTGGACAGAACTGCTCACGTGAGCAGCTCTGGCCTATCCGAGACCAGTGGGAGTGTCTCAGACTCACTGAAGCCATTTTGGGACAGCACAGAGGGGACCCTAAAACGACAGATCAATGGCAGAGGGGCACCAGGTAATATTACTCCATATACACTATCATAGGGCTGGGCGATTATGACCTAAATCAAAATCACGATTAATTGAACATGTAACCTCTATTACGATTAGTTAGGCCACACCTCTTTTTGCATAGAACACACCCTATTGGCATGCGACGTCATTAATTAATATTTATACCCTGAGCCTGCAGCATACTACTGTATATAATATACCCCCTGGCAATGCCCCCCACACAGTATAATGCCCCTATAGTGCTCCCAGCACAGTATAATGCCCTATAGCTGCCCCCACAAAGCCCTAATAGTGCCTAATAAAATACATACTACCATAACCTCGTTCCAATGACAAGTGAAGGAAACCCCTCTGCTCCTCCGGTCTGTGTGGCTCAGTGCAGGCAGGCCCGATGACATCACTTCCTCGCGCCAGTATGCTCAGAGCCGTGAGCGTACAGCGATACATAGTGAATGTTAGAGCAGGGACCTTACAGCTCCCAGCTCTAACATTGGATTTAACTGTGTCCTGAGGATGCAGATACAGTTGAAACTAGGGAGGGGGACGGGACGAAATGCGCAAGATAACATTAGTTAATTGTGGTGATTTTTTTTATTTTTATTATTAGCAATTGCCCAGCCCTACCCGATCATATTTAAAATTTTGCCCCGGGAGCGGAGTGCACTTTAAAGGAACACCCTAGGAATAAACTGTGTTATGATCGAGGGGTTTTGAGGGGGTGGAGCATGACAAAGATCCTCTCTTTAATGTACTTTAAATCTCATGCCCTGTTCTAAGCATTTCGCTGTATACCAGTTTTTCCTGGACTGTTACTTTAAGGATTTTTTCATTAGCAAAATTAAAAATGGCTGCCGCGCCAATGTAGGTGCACCAAAACACCTCCAGCCATTACATAGATTTTCCTAAAAGCTTAACCAGGCTATACCATTATGCATAATCTGTTATTGAAAGATACCACACATGCCGAGCCAGTGCTTTCCAAGCTGGGGCTGGCAGAGCATGTTGGGAGTTGTAGTTATGCAAATGTAGAGCCTCAGTATAGAAATATTCAATGGAGCCCCGGATTTCGCTCTAATGGCAGGAGACAGGATCCAGATCCTCATTCTGCCATCCATCAGCCTGACTAGCACAAATCAGGAGAAGAAGCGCAGAGATACCTAGGAGCGCTGGCACAATGCCCAGGGCTGGCACGTATACAAAGAAAGGTAGTGAATTAGTCAGCGCTCAGCTGATCAGACGTACTCTGATCCGATCCTGCAAGGCCTTTTACCTCTGCGAGTCACTCGATAACCAGGGGCTGGGTTATGCGCATCTAAAAAGAGGACAGGGCTCGAAACCGCACTGCAGTTTCCATAGAGACTGGGAATAGGCATGAGAACCGAAACTTCCTGCTGCTTTCTCATAGACGACAGCTATAAAAATATAAGATCGAAATGCCAGCAACTGTAGATTTCTAGCCTGGGGCCGACTGGCGCTGCCCATGTGGGTCATTGAAAAGACAGGTCTCTTAAAGGGCCAGTACACTCGTGTTCTAATTTGCTTCTATGAGCGGTGGTCAGGAAAGTTGCTTCTTAAAGGGAACTTGTCAATCTGTCCGATGCTGCATAAGGGTAGGAACACACACTGCGTATTCGGGGCGGATACACCGTCAAACTTCGCAGCATCCGCCCTGAACACCACAGGGAAAACTGTCCGAAATCCCGCACCATACTGGTGCGTTTTTTCAGGCATAAATTCCGTTGCGTAAATTATCGCACATACTTACCCACTCCCTCCTCTAACATCCGCTCCGGCCTCCCTGGAAGAAGTTGCTGGCCATGTGACCGCTGCAGCCTGTGATTGGCTGCAGCAGTCAGCCTGCAACGTCATTTAGGGAGGCCGGACTGGAGAAGAAGGGAACTCTGGGTAAAAGAATAACTTTTTTTTTTTTCTTGCTTGCAATTTTTGCGGCGGAATCGCTGTGATTCCACCACAAATGTCGCAACACACACCACTTTGTTGTGGGTTTAAGCACCCCATGGAATTCAATCGAAACCCGCAACAAAAGAGCTGCGAATACGCAGCATTATTTGACATGCTGCGGTTACAGTATGGTCAATTTATGTGCGGTTTTTTTCGGCAGTGTGGGGACGAGATTTGTTGAAATCTCACCCGCACTGCTGCTACTGTAATACGCTGCGGATTCTTCACAATGATCCCGTTGCGGAAAATCCACAGGGTTTATGCGGTGTCTGTTCGTACCCTAATGTAGAAAATGCATTTATAACATAGCGTGCGTTGTATGTAAATTACTGTTCAAGAGTCATCTGGGCGGTGCCACTATCCTGAGGAGTCACCCAGTCCGGTCCCAAAACACGCCCTTTCTGGCTTGATTGACGTCCCACATGAGATGGCTTGCAATGACGCATTACAGCCAATAAGGTCGTGTTTAGGGACCGGACTGCATGACTCTTTAGGCTATCGGCCCCGCCCGTGTGATGCCTTAATGTGATTGATAACAGCAGATAAAAAGGAAAATTCAGTTTTTTACAAATCCCCGAGGCGGACTGCACAAGCTGACGTGTGTAAGCGGCTTTTGCGTGATTTAAATCATGTGACTTTCCTTCTCCAATAGAAGTGATTGGTGACTGGTGCACCGTCTCCGTTACGCATTTACCTTTTACTTTGCAGCCAATTGAATCCTATGTGACATTTGAGACCGTGAAAAAACATTATTAAAGACAAGTGAGAGATAGCAGCGACGCGAATAATACGGATAATGAGTCTTCCGTGTAGAGTTTCCTGCTCCGTATCGATTGAACGTATTTTCATTTGCTGTGCTTTTGACATCTACTGCTCTCTGTTATCAGCCATTTAATGAGAGAGTGAGAGAGAGATTTTTTCTTTTGGGGACTATGAAAGTTCTTATTGTCAGTAGCATATTCAGTGTTCACACTGTATACCAGGGGTGGCTGGATGTCTTTGGGGAACCACAGTGACGGCTAGCTGTTATTTAGGAGCCTCATTCATGGAAAAACGTGCTAAATTTTCAGGAGTATACGCAATCCCTTATCCTCATCAGATCTCCAAATCCTGGTTGAAACCTCAAGACACTCCGGTGGTCTCTAAGTGCCCAGATCTAGTGGTGTCAATCTGTAGAGCTCATAGCAGTCCCCACACTAGGGCCATGTAGCCCCCATACAGTGGCATCACCTTGCATGTATACCCAAATCCAGCGATTATACCACGGAGTAGGCCAGTGGTCTGCATACTGTGCTCTCCAACGGTTGTGAAACTACAACTCCTACCATGCCCTAACAAGGCCAAGGCAAGCACAAGCTGCAGACCCCTGGTGTAGGTCCATAACATTGTATATAGCCCGCAGAATCACCTATAGAATTGTACCAGCCAAATAAAATAAAATATTCACATACCTGTTCCCACTCCTGTGCCAGAATGCCACTACAATATGACAATCTACTCCATGGCCTGGCATGGGCTCTCTTAAAACATCCAGGTATATGTATTATTTTGGGTGGAGTCGGTCACCTCTCCTGATGTCTATTTCAGTAAATAATTGTATTTCCCATTAAATTATTCCGGAGCATCTTTTCGTAGAACTCTGCATTGTCCCATTCCTCTGTTATTCCTCCTAGAAATGTATGAATAAATTGAGGAATGGGTGTTACCAGTTGGGGGGGGGGGGGGTCACTACACAGTCTGACAATGTCCAACCAGTGCTGACAGAGTGAGACTGTGTGGACACGCCCCTTTAACGGGGTATGGTAACACACAGTTGTCAATTTATTCATACATTTCTAGGAGGAATAACAGAGGAACGGCACAAAACATAGTTCTAAGAAAAGATGCTCCAGAATTGTTATTTCAAGTGGAATACAAATATTTACTAGAACAGACATGTCAGGAGAGATGACAGGTCCCCTTTAAAGGGAACCTTCACCGATTAAACCAACAATACCTGGTGATAGTGGGTAAAAAAAATAAATTGCGTAACCTAAAATTATGTTCTACGTCGGCTCTGTACCTTTAGTATTTCGTTTTTTTAGTGTTCCCGTGCCGTATGCTAATGAGCAGAAAAGAGTCCTCAAGCCGTTCCAAGTTAACCCCACCTCCTTACTTTTGATTGACAGCTCCTCACCTCCCCCCAGCCCACACAAAATCCCATGCTTGCGCATCGATGTCCTGGTGCGTATGCGCAACAGAACACCATAGCAGCGCACGCGCAGTAACAAGATTTGAGGCCCGGACGAAGCAGGGAATGGCGTCGGACCACACATGACGGGCACATGTGAGCTATCTCAGACGAGATTTCGCCATTCAGGGCAGGCGAATTTTCGGCATAAGAGGAACGAACAAGACATGGATTATTAACCATAAAAGGCGCAAAATGTTTGCAGACCGTTATTTAAAAATCGGAGGAAGAGTTTAGAAGTGGGGGTAACGGCAATGAACGTTGGCCAGCGAGGGGTGAGGAGAGTTTAATAGGTGAAACGCTGGTGACAGGTTCCCTTTAAGATAGAATAAAGCCGATTACATGATCCAAGGATATAAAGTTTGGAGAACACCCCCCCCCCCCCCACACACCAAAACAAAGAAGTCGTTGAACCTGAATGAGACGATTGTATACTTAGGTAAATCACCTTCTCATTATGAGACTTTCTTCACATGACTGATCCTGCTCTAAGGAATACAGATAGAAAGCAGTGTACAGTACATTAAACACCGCCTCATGACCACATTGCTGCATGTATGATAGAGGAAGGCCTCAAGAACAGATTTAACCTGTAGCTCTTGTGGCACTACAACTCCCAGCATGCCCGGTCAGCCAAATAGCATGCTGGGGGTTGTAGTTTCACAACAGCTTGAAAGTCTCCAGCTGAATGCCACTGCTTTAGAATAGAGATCTGCAACCTGCAGTTCTCCAGCTGTGAGGAGACTACATGCCCGGAGTGCCCTGACATGCTGGGAGTTGTAGCTTCAATACAGCCGGAGATCGGCCAAAAAGGAGAAGACGGCGCCCCTCGGAGGTGATCACGTTCTGGAGTACGTGTAGGGTTTACAAACGTGAATCTGAACGGTCTCGTCTGGTGGAGTTGTGCGGGATCATCGGCACAACTCAACTTTGGAACGTGTCGGGTTGATATAACCCTGATGTCAGCACAGTTGGCAGGCGTCTGGAGTTGACCCTGGGTGTGTAGCTCCAAATAGTTGAAGATTCCCCCCCATGGTCTGGTGATTTTTAGGGTAGAAAACTAAACTCCTTTGTGGGCGCTCTTGTGCAGCTGTAAATCCACGATCGCTTTTCCAAAAATAAGGATTTACTCACATACGTGCGTGCGTGCGTGCGTAAAATACAGGCGCAACGCATTTCGACCTTCTACTGAGGTCTTTGTCAGGCTTATCTTTGCACCTGTATTTTACGCATGTACGTGAGTAAACCCTTATTTTTGGAAAAGCGATCGTGGATTTATTGAAGCAGCTGCACAAGAGCGCCCACAAAGGAGTTTAGTTTTCTACCTACATATCAAGTAATTTCACGCAATTTTTCACACATCATTTTCATGCCATCCATGGCATTCTTTCTTCCCTTAAAACAGGACCGGTTACCTCTCCTGACATGTCTGTTTTAGTAAAGAATTGTATTCCCCATGAAATACCAATTCCGGATCATCTTTTCTTAGTACTCTTCATTGTGCCATTCCTCTGTTATTCCTCCTAGAAATGTATGAAAAATTGACAACTGGATATTACCAGTTCGGGGGGGGGGGGTGTCCTTACACAGTGTGACAATGTCCAATCAGTGCTGACAGTGAGACTGCAGGGACATGCCCCTTTGATAAGAAGAGTTGTAACACCCACTTGTCAATTTATTCAGAAATTTCTAAGAGGAATAACAGAGGAATGGTACAATGCAGAGCTCTAAGAAAAGATCTTCTAGAATGGTTATATTATGGGGAATGCAAACATGTACTAAAATAGACCTGTCAGGAGAGGTGACCGGTCCTCCTTAACGTCATTAGGTCAGGATCAGTGAACAGCAAAGAACTGTAATGCGAACATAGGCATGGGCGCCATAGGTAAAGCTAATCCTGGCACACAAACGGGATCCAACGAAGTACCAAACACACTGTGGTGCATTTGAAGAAAACACCCAACTTAGAACATGAACAGGCTCCAGAGGCAGAAGACCTCCCTAGTACACAAAAAGTACGCCGGGCAATGCCAACCCTGGTCCATGGCAAACGAGGAGTCCCCAGGGGGAAAAAAGAATAAAAATATCGAACCAAAACATTCAGCCGGATGTCTGGGGCAAGTGGAAATGTTAGTCCTGACATAAGGAAGGGGCTAGCCTTGTACATCGAGGGGGGTCTATGGGTAAACGCCAACTATGGCACATCGAATGATTCTTTGCCATTGCCAATCATGACAGATCAGCAAGGCCTATGTGCAACCCTAAGCATCAAAACCCAAGTACTGCACCTCAAGGAGCTCTCTACATGGCATGAGCCTTCTCTGTGCCAGGGTTGGCATTGCCCATGATTGCCAGGGATGGCATTGTACATAGGGTCCATCTCCAAAAGGGATTCAGCAGCTGGGAAATACCAACCACTACACCTGTATGATGATGGGAGTGGTCATCCATGACAAGAACAGACACTGGGGTAAGGCTCATTGAACTCCCCGCCTGTTATTAGTCACCCGATTATCGAGACTGATGGGTAAACAAGTCCCACATGAGGACCCCGCAGCACCTGGTCATGTGACTCGTGACGTTTCCCCGCCCATCTCACCTCTGCCCGTCACTCCAGCCAGGTGTCTATGTGACAGCGATGATCCCTTCTCCCCGCAGCTCCTCCCGTGTCTTCACCAACACTCAAATATCCGGGTTCTAGGCGGAAAAGGAAACCAGGTCACCATAACAACCAAGTCCTCCCACTGTCAATACTTTTTTTTTTTACTGCTATCACCGCCCATCTGGGCGGGGTCATCTGACAGTTCCTACGTGGTTCGCACTACTTTCTGGGAATTGTAGTCTTTCATAGGGCTACTGTTAAGAAGCATAACCAGCAATCATACATAGACTAGGGTGACAATATGTTCATTGTAACGTGTAGTAAGGCCAGATTATAACGTAGAAAACCGCACTTTAACTCTTCTGTGATACGGAACTAATATGCATGTATGATATTTCCTAAGGACATTATTTGTGTGAGGACCATTTCCGGTAAGTGAAGCTGTCGCACATTTATTTCCGGTAGAGTGATTCCTGCGAGGTATGTGAGTTGTGAGCGGGTAGAGTAGTGCTGGGCAGTAAATTCACTATAACAGCTGCAGGAGGAATCGATTCAGAGAGACCCCTGCCACTATTATTCCTTGTCTTAAAGGTACAGGATACTTCGTTCTGTTTCTGGGTAACTATACATCACAGGTTACCTTGAAAGCAGGACTATGGGTACTAGCCTAGGTCATGCTGGGACATGTAGTTCCAGTGCAGCCGGGCATCATTATTATATACGTACTAATATCCCACGACCTACATCACCAAGCAGAAAAAAATTAGACCGCACTCGCGTATAGATGCAAAAGATCTAGTGGATTTAATCCGGTCGTGCGACTTTTCGGCCAAACACAGCCTGAGCGTCGCATGCGTTTCTTTATTTCTCTTGGAAGAATTTCTTAAACATTTAAGAAATTACCCTTTTCTTCTGTGCAGCGCATCCAAATGTCACTTGACCATGTTGGATGGTGCGAGTCACTCGAGTCGAGTCGCACATATTGTAACTTGCTAATGTGTTTCCTGCAGAATCTGTAATTATGTATTTTAAAGGGCCAGCTGCATATATATATATATATATAAACAAACATTACTATCCGTGTACTCACCGCTACCGGAGGTCTAGTTGCACAGTCTTCTTTGATGGTGATGCGACTCTTCGTCATGTGACCGGCCCCGCTGTACTTTATGTACAAGCAGTAGCACGCTCATAGAATACAGCGGGGTCGGTCACATGACAAAGGGTCGTACTATCTTCAAAGAAGACTGTGCAACTAGACCTCCGGTAGCGATATAAAAATCGATGAGAATCTCAGAATCAGCGACCGGATTGTATATTAGCGAGTGTACACACACCCTGCAGTCACTGCGCTGCTAATACGTTTTGGTCCCCACATAACCCCTCTAACTCCCTCCTGATGATGAGATTGCAAACTTTGCCGGTGCTAGTGTTCACAGCACAAGCTGCTGAAAAGTACAAAACAAGAAGTGTCAACCGAATATATATATATCATTCGTCTGCAACCTGTGGCTCTTTGGTTGCCATGAAATGACAACTCCCAGCATGCTTTGAGAGCCGCAGGTTGCAGATTCTGGAATTATAATCTATGGATAGATCCTCTTTAACCACAAGGTGTGATTGGGATTTGCATCAATTCCAATTATTTCTATGGTAAATCTTTCCACTGAATTTTTCCTAAACGCTCCACAACCTGTATATGAAGTCTTCCTCCATGCGCCCGTCGTGTTACGGTAAAGATCTACCGCGCTGGTGCCAACGCTGCGTAATGTTTAGATGTGTCCAGGTGGAGCCTATTGTCAGTCTGTATAATTACCCATCGCTCGCTTGTCTCTCTGCAGGTTGTATGAATTCATTAATCTCTGAGCCCGTGGACTGCACACAGGATGCCGTCTGGAAGGTTCTGCGTGACCTCCCATGTGGCCTGGCCTTGGGTCCCTCTATGTCACGAGACGGGCTGGGGTTGTGGTGCGTTGGCAGACCTTTGCCCAATGGCGCTGTCATTCCTTCCAGCAGTCCAGTCTCTGAAGATGAGGTGAGCTATGTATGTGAGACGCGGCGGTCCGTATCCATCAATCAGTACTAGAATTCATTCCTTGCAACTTTAATGTCTTCATAGGAAGGTCCCACTTCATTACCACGAAGGGAATGCTGGTGGCTGAGGTATGTATTACGTAGAGTGAGGCCTCTATTATACCTTGTCATTTCTTATTATTTGTTGCTTTTTTCTTTGGGTCTTGGTTCAGTTCAGAGATTGCGTAAAACTTTAATGGAGCACTCCAGGCAAAACGAATACACCGTTATGTCTAGTGCAGGGCCAGAGGGGCGGAGCATGACACAAGGATTCTCTTTTTGGTGGTTTTTAAATCAGTATGTCTTGCATTTTTGTAATATATTAGTTTATGAGATAGGTTTATTTTTTCTAATATATTTTCATAAACCGAATCACTCTCACTTGCAGCAGGGGAAATCTGAAAATCGTGTAGGAGCCGTTGATTTCTTTTGGGCACCCTGCAATGCTTTAATTCGCCCGTGATGGCTTTGCAGTGGAATTGCTGGGGGTTCTAGCAGCAGGACACCCTTTGATCAGCTTATTTTCAGTAGACGCTTCTAACAAAAAAGGAATTGTCCAAAGCGGACAACCCCCTTTAAAGTAAAAATCTTATTTTAAACAACCGTTTCACCATATAGATCTACATGTAATATTTAATAGCTTGGTAGATGCTTTGCTATAATTATGTTTTTCTTTTTAGAATTCTGCTGTTTTTTGTTTTTTTACCAGGGTACAGTGCATTGTGGGAGCTTAGATGACAGTTAAGGTGCCCATTATCTTACAAAAGCTGACAGCCGACAGATATCCCTCCAGACTCCCCCATACACAGCGGCTTATCTCCCATGGAAACAAAGGATCGGGCATGCTGAAATTCAATATGCTCAATGCTTCTTCCCCCCCGACATATGGGACACGCTATACTCATTACATAGTCAGCCGGCCCTGCCAAAATCGGCGGGTTCGGCTGACTTTTATCTAGTATGTATGGGGACTCTTACACAGTTAGAGCTCAGCTTTAAGGTCACATTTCAGTTGTCTGTTTCCAAGGACAACCAGCAGAATTTCAATGTTAGGGTATGTTCACACAGGGCGGATACACTGCGTAAAACTACACATCGTATCCGTCCTAGAACCCCCAGGATATTCCAGCCGAAAAAGTGCACCAAACTGTGGAATAGGTGGAAACTCTGCTGCGCAAAATAGGCAATACTTAACTACCGGGTGTTGTCCTAGCGACGCGTCCCTCTGTTCTCCGTGCAGCCTCGCCTCCTGTGATGACGCTGAAGCCTGTGATTGGCTGCAGCAGCCACATGGGATGAAACGTCATTCCAGGAGGCTATGCTGCACGGAGAACAGAGGGACGCGTTGCTATGACAACGCCTGGGGGTAAGTGTTGGCTTTTTTTTATTAATTGTAAAGAAAAACTTTTTTTTGGGGGGGGGGTGTTCTAGTTTGCGATTTTTGCGGCGGAATTGCAGCTTTTCTGCAGCAAAAATGGCAAAATTTGCTATTTGTTACTTTTTTATTGATTTCAATGGGAAAACCTCCAATGAAATAGCAGCAATTCCGCCGCATAAATTGACATGCTGCGGTTTAAAAACCGCAGGTCAATTTATGAACGGTTTCTCAGCTGATTTTTTTCCGCAGCGTATGGATTGGTTGAAATTTCATCCACTTTGCTGCTACTGCAATACTGCAGATTTTCTACAATGACATCCATTACGGAAAATCTGCAGCTAATCTGCCCTGTGTGAACATACCCTTAGTGGGAAATGGTCCAGTCCATGCAGGTAACCCATCAGTTCCAGCGTTACTGAGCAAGGCTGCTGGGTGCCCAAACCTTTACTCTAAAATCACTACTCTGTCCACAACCAAAAACACTTATTTAGGTCCGACTGGTCCATCTACCCCTTATAACCATCCTAGAGGCAGAGTACCCCAGTGAAGATTTGGGGTGTAGGTATTAACTTTAATGACAAACTTAGTTGTTGTTTTTTTTATAATTTGGGACATATATTGAGATGATGGCCGGGTCTTGCTCTGCAGAACATCCCTCCAACTTATGATGTTTTGCAGGTTTATAAGGAGAAGTGCAAAGCATGAAAACATCACGTTCTGCAGACTTAGAGGAATTCTCCATCTTCAGGCTACCACATCTATCCCGTTAGGTTCAGAGCTGCTCCTTCCCCTAGAGGAGCACGTAGTCTGTAATGAGGATAATGAAGACACTACTCCATGCGCTCCAAATTCAGCGATCGACCCTTCTGTCAGATATTCGGTGCAGTTAGTAGCAGAGACGGATGATGATGGACAGGCGCAGCAGATCAAGGAGATTTTGAGCAATACCAAACCTCCATTATTATCCCTGCCACCTGAAGTGTTGGTTGCGACTCCTCAACCAAAGTGCTCCACCTCAGCAGGAAGATCTGAACTAGAGGCGACAGCCGGAACTGCAGAACAAGAGGAAGCCGTGTCACCGCTCATTCCAGAACCAGAGGGAGCTAAGCTGTCTATTAATACAGAACTTAGCGGGGACATCTTACCGTGTACACCCACAGAGGAGACTGAGTGCGCCCAGATTCATTCACTGAAAACCCAAAATACAGGTCTGTCTTACATCATCTTCATTTTGTAGTATTTACAATCTTGCAACATCTCCTATATTCCGTCAGTGGAGAGAAGGCTGTTATGACGTGCTGATGGCCTTCATAACACTTCTCTCCCAGTTGACGTAATGTAGACACTGTTAACATATCCACAGGATTTGCCTTATAAGTGCAGGACCTATCTCTGGGACCCTCCCCTTTCAGAAGAACGGGGTTCCCACCGCTCCTGTTCACAGATCCAACATAGCCGTAGGCAGATGCGTTTCCCCATTGAAATTAACGGAGAGATGAATGCTCTAGCATGAAGTTCTTTTTATTAAAATATATGCGAGTTACAGTGCCGAGAAAGCGTTAGGTGAGGATCCCTGAGATGGGACCTGCACCTATTGCCAGATTACTACCTCCGGCGGGCACCGCGCAAATGTTGCCACATACCTTGAAAACTTTAGTCAACAATAATCAAAAAACTATTGGATATGTATGAGGCACCTATTGGGCATTTATCACGTTTCCCAAGACATGAGTGCCCCTTTCTGGACACTGCTAGTACTGCAGTTCCCTATGGAAAAAAAAACCTGGAACTTTTTGTAAATTTCGTTTTCATCCACTGAATGCAAACCGAGAACTTGAAAATGTGGAGGAATTTAGATACGAAGTATATTAGAAAGTTGCGTAAATTTTGATTATAGAAGGATTGTACTCTATTGACCTAAAACCTGAATGCCCCTATAAGTAATGGTGTAATAAATCCGCCATCATTAATAAGGTATATACTATGATCACCGCTTACTTATATGAATGTATTATTTTTTACAGAGTCAGATGATGTGAACGGTGTAAAGAAACAGATGACTTCTGGCAAGTCCAGTACTGCAAAGTCTCAAAATGAGACACTAGTAAAAAACAAAAGGACTAATAAGCCCAAAAGCACAGAGAATAAGAAGAAAACCAGTGATATTTTGACAGGAAGAAAGACAAACGTGAGAGAGGACAGGACAGAGGCCCAAGAAGCAAAACCATCTGTTGACCAAGATAGAAGAACTACCAAGAGGAAACGCTCTGGTGCTCCAGGAAAAAAAGTGAAGGTGCCCAGACTGGAGGATCCTCTAGAAAATCTGAAGAAAGGGAATGAGACTAAAAGAATAAAACCAAAGGAACAACCGGAACGCAGATTCCATTGTAAAGATTGCAACAAAAGTTTCTTCCAACTGGGTCATTTAAAGAGACACAGCTTCATACACTCCGGGCTCAAACCATTCCTATGCCCAGAGTGTGGGAAGGAATACTGCTCCGAGGAGAGCTTCAAAGCTCATTTACTAGGTCATCGAGGTCTACGTCCCTTCAAGTGTTCCCAGTGTGACAAGGCATATGGCACCCAGCGTGACCTAAAGGAGCATTCTGTATTGCACACGGGACAACGTCCTTATCGCTGTGAGAACTGCGGCAAGAGCTTTGCGCGTCGACCAACCCTACGCATTCATCGCAAGAATTATTGCATACCCCAGGCAAACGTTGCGAAGACCCTTCGGCAGTGCGGCATCTGTGAGAAGCAACTGGCCAACATCTGCTCACTGCGCAACCACATGCTTATACACACAGGGGAGAAGCCATATACATGTGCCGAATGCGGCAGCACTTTCCGCCACAGGGGGAATTTGCGGATCCACCAACGACTACACACCGGTGAGAAGCCTTATAAATGCCAGTACTGTGGAGACGCATTCCCACAGCAGCCTGAACTTAAACGCCATTTAATCATACACACGGGGGAAATGCATTTGTGTACGGTCTGCGGAAAAGCATTAAAAGACCCTCATACCTTGCGAGCCCATGAGCGGCTACACACAGGTGATCGCCCATTCCTCTGCAAGTACTGTGGCAAATCCTACCCCATTGCCACCAAGCTCCGGCGGCATCTTAAATCCCATCTAGAGGAAAAACCATTCCGCTGCCATGTGTGCGGGATGGGTTACTCTTTTCAGCACAGCCTAAAACGCCATCTTCACAGTCACAGAGATGAAGGGCAGAAAGATGTGGTTGTGGGTACCGAAGCATTTACAGTGGAGGAAACTGGGCCGGGGCATACTCTGGTGTTAGTGCAAGTTGGTGAGAGCTCGGAAAATATATTGGTTGCTGGTTGCACAGAGGACGCCGAGCTGGGTAAATCCCACAATCAATTGCATTCCATCAACTCGGAGACATTGGAGGTCTATTCCGAAACGGACCACGAGTATGGGCTCATGCAAAACGAACATAGCCCCAGTGTATTACTGGTCCCCCAGACTCTTGAGTTCAGTGCAGTGGCTGAGGTGGTAGTGGAAATCGGGGTGTAATTTAGATCGTCTTTCTAAAATGTTTCACCTCTGGTTTGTTGGGTTCGCTCGCAACTTTAAAGGACTATTACCGTCTGGGACATTTAAGGCATATCCACAGGATATGCCATAACTGTCCAAGATGGGAATACCCCTATAACTAATAGAGGGGTTACAGATTAGGCAATCTCCTTCGATTAGCTCAACATGCCCTAGTAGGTCATATCATATGGTGTTGTTGGCAGATAACCCCCTTAAAGGGAAGATCCGGCTTCACAATCACTTTTACTTTATCGTTATAATTTCTCTAAAAGTAAAACTGAAGAAACTTTGCAAATATTCTTAATTAAAAAAAAATAATCTCTTGTCGTTTTGTGTATACAGCAGCTATGCAAACCTATGTGTGTCCATGCTAACAGACTAAAAACAAACCTTGTGTAGACTTAGCCTGCAGTTATATTGCCATACCTGACTTTATGATCAGACTAGACATTGTTTGTTTGTAATCTGTAATTATGGAGACATAGGTCTGCATGGGAACTGCAGATGCAAAGCGATTGTCGATAAAAATCTATCGCTTTGTGTCTACAGCTCCTACTGAAGTTAATACTATTTACAAAGTTACTTTGTTTTTTTTTAGATGCATTGAAACAATGTAAAAAGTTGGTTGCAAAATCGGTTTATTTCTAAATAAAAAAATTAATAAACAGGAAAAAGAACCTTTTGTATAAAAAAGGGGAAATTCAAATTGTATTAAATAACATTTCTCCCATTGTTGTTCAAGTCTTATGTATGGCTTATCCTTTCCGATCCTATATCTTCACCTTTCGGACCTCCACCTATCGGGAAACGGACAGCCCAGACCTCTGTTAGCAGTTTAAGGTCATTGGTGGCAACTGCTTAGGGGAGAAAAAGTGAGGAGAACTGGTCGGGCGCCAGACTCTACTATGCTCTATGGGTGTTGCAGTCCCCCTACTGGTGTATGCCCGCAATAGACTTGTTATTTTGTGAGTATAACCCTCCTATTTTAATATGGGCAATCTCATGACTATGGTGCTTGTCTGATGGCATCTCAAAAGCGGAAGGATCAGGCAGGTTTAATTTTTAACCTCACTACTCCTTTGTTCCCCATGGAGATAAGCAGCATTTTATATGTCTGGCAGCTGCTTATTCCCGTCACTATTAAAACAAACATATCCTGGGCCATGTCCGGCAAGCATGTTTATGGGGGATTCATGCCGTTTCTCCTGCTGTTTGCAGTTCTCTTTAAGGGGTTGTCTAACAAAGACAATCACTTTTTAATTAGAAGCCATGGTAGCGATCAGCTGGTCGTAACGGATCCGTCTTCTGTAACCTCTAGCCATCAGCTGATGATGTCATGGTGCCCTTTTAGCCCAAAACTTCCCCCATAGCAGCCTCTGCCGAAATTTAGGATTGCATGCCGGCCAAATGAATGGCTGACCTTTTAATGAATGGATATTCCAGTCCTGCAGAACGGGGCTCCGTTCGGGCTCACGGAGTGGGGGTCTTTATGAGACGACACCTTTTTAATACACTGTATTATTTGCCACGGGGAGTGAAGAATGGGAATGCGTAAAGAATGCAAATCATTGGATGAATGACGTTGATCCTTTTTCTGACCTTAAACCGAACGTGTATTTTATCTCCATTTGCTGCGCAGTTAAAACCTATTTGTTTCTGTTATCAGCCATTCCAGGCTTGAAAGTGACTGACTGAACTGCCTTCAATGGGACTACCGACAAGAAGTCCCAAAAAATGCCTGCCCCCCCATTATCAATTCTTCCAGAAATATTTGCATACATTAAATTAGCTGACCCCTTTACGTTTAGTGCTACTTAAAGGGATATTCTCATCTTGGACATTTATGGTATATCCACAGGATATGCCATAAATGTCTTATAGATGCAGAGGTCCCGGTTCTGTATCGAGAACAAGGGTCATCCAACCCCCATTTCAGCTGATGCGGCGACCGCGAGCCACTAATTCCAGGCAGAGGGGGCCGCACATGCACGCTGCTCTCTTCATTCTGTTGTATGGTAGTTACGGATAAAGCCGAGCAGCGCTTGCTCAGCTGTTTCCGTAACTCCTATCGAACAAAGTGGAGAGAGCCCTCTCTCCACTAGTTCCTGCCTGGAATCTTCGGCCACCGCGCCAGGTGAAACGGATGACCTCCGTTCTTGATATCGATACGGGAAATGCCATTAAGTATTACTTGGATGTGATGTCTATTAACTCTCAAGACACTTCTGTAACGTTAGTGTGTGTGAGTATGTGACTGCACATAGTGATCTAGTAAGATCACTATGTGCTGTGTAAATGAATGGAGAGAAGTGTATGACGCTAATTGGTCACTGATTTGTCAGCGTCATACACTTCTCTCCACAACGCCTACAAAAAGTAATACACGGCCAGTTGTCTATTAAGAAAGTCATTAGCATAAAGCAAATATAGGTCATAACTCCGTCAAAAATGATTGTTTTTCTAAATAAAAAACACTGCTGTAATCTACATTACAGCGCCGATCACATTATGTAGGAGATAGGCCACTTATAATGTGGTGACAGAGCCTCTTTAAAGGTTTCCCCACAGATTATAGCTGAATGGTCATAGTAGCGGGGGCTCTGTGTGATCAGCTTATTTTCGGGGCACCTTACTAATAAAAAGGCATTGCCCAAAGTGGACAACCCTTAGGCTTGGTTCACACGACCATGTTACGTCCGTAATGTACGGAACGTATTTCGGCCAGAAGACCCGGACCGAACACAGTGCAGGGGGCCGGGCTCCTAGCATCATAGTGATGTACGATGCTAGGAGTCCCTGCCTCGCTGTAGGACAACTGTCCCGTACTGTAATCATGATTACAGTACGGGACAGTAGTTCCACGCAGAGGCAGGGACTCCTAGCGTCGTACATTACTATGATGCTAGGAGCCCGGCCCCCTGCAGTGTGTTCGGTCCGGGTCTTCTGGCCGAAATACGTTCCGTACATTACGGACGTAACATGGTCGTGTGAACCCAGCCTTATAAAAAGTATGGGATCGCTTTTTGTGATGCAAAGGTAATCCTAAACTTGGACTTTAGGTAATTTTCTATATGGACATCCCGGTTAAGTCTGCTGTGTAATAAAATAAGGCTTCTATGAATGTCACCGTCTTCTGATGGTCTACTCTATGCATTACATGGAATGGGGTCTTGTGACTAATGTGACCATGTCTTCTGTATGAATTGTCATCCCATGCTGTTTTCTCTCCCATGTTCCTTTCATACTATTTAAATATTAACAAGCTTGAGCACAAGTCGGCCGTGGATACAGGAGAGGTGTAGGCGCCTTTTTGATGCGTTCACAATGCAGGAATGGGCTTTATGGAAGTTGTGCGTGTCTATAGAGTATTATGTACATTACGGCACTGATCATATAGTAGTTTGAGGATCTATATCAGGAGAGCAGAAACTTGTACGGTCTTTGTACATTTTCACGTCTTGACACAAAGGGGTGGTCTCACCGTGACAAGGGCGACTGTTTTTAGAAAAGGGGTTGTCTTCACGAGGCAACCCCTTTAATTGGGCCTTATTTATCAAAACTACCAGCAAGACTCATCTTATTGTCCATAGCAACCAATCACAGAGCAGCTTTCATTTATTCAGAGCTGTTTAAGAAATGAAAGCTGAGCTCTGATTGGCTGCAAGATTAGTCTATCAGAGCTCAGCTTTCATTTCTTAAACTGCTCTGAAAAGAAAGTAAGCCAATCTGTGATTGGTTGCTATGGGCAACATGTCAAATTTTCTTCAAGACAATTTTGATAAATCCATTAAAGGGGTTGTCAGTCCTTAAAAATTAATGGCCTCTACTCCGCATAGGCAATCAATATATGATCTGTCGGGGGGCGACTTCCGGGACCCCCCGCTGATCAGCTATTTTGAAGGGGCCGCAGCGCTCGTATCATTTTTTAGGGACTGGACAACCCCTTTAATTTGATACAAACTTAGAACATAATGGGGGAGATTTACTAAGCAAAATGGTTTGTAAACAAAATTTTGGAGACATCTGCCCCGTTCCTAAAAGCGGATATGGAAGGGCAGCATATTACAGCTACAGGTCTGTACACCTAGTAGCCAAAACGGGCCCAAAAAATTTGCTGTTTGGCTTTTAGGAGCTATGAAAAATACAGCAGACTTATAATTATAAGTCTAGTGTATATATGAGGGGAGCACATTCCCCCACTATATGAATAGTAAAGGGGATTTTCTAAGTGTTCAACCCCTTTAAGCCGTTTTAATAGTGTCTACAGCTCTTACTATGGTGGCATTAGGTGGTAAATAAGATTGTGAGCCTCCTCCACGGTAGTGACCATCAAGAGGTTAATATTCTAATGCCTGATTTTATTTTATATAAATATAATTTTTTTTGGTCTTTATATTTGTGAACGTCCTCTAAATCAATACAAGACCTAAGATGCCTCCCTGTTTATAGGATATGCAGTGTATCTAGTATGTGCACAGTCTTTCAACATTTGGTCCCGTAAACAGCCCCCTCCCCACCCCCGTCCTGCCCTCTGCACCGGCTTAGTTCTGACCCTGCTCTTTGGACCTCTGTCCCATCTGTCAGTTCCCTCTTGTCCCAAAATAAATATTTATTCTGTTAGACAGGGAAGAGAACAAGTTCTAAGCAAATCTTTGTAAACCACATTCTTGATGTTTCAAAAATTCTGGAGGCTTTGACATTGTGGTTCTATAGTGACAGTATCACAGTAGGTATCAGATCAACGTTTTCTTGATTAAAAACAAAAAAGGGGTTTATGAATGCACCCCAGAACTTTTTTTGCTCAATACTTTTTGGATCTGCCACATGTTTTATATGAAACACCTCAACTTTTTGAAAATTGAGCTGGGACCAATATACACTGACTTATAGGATATAAAAACAACTACGTGCTTTTGCAAACAGAATATTTAGGCCTCATTCAAATCTGTACATTGTACCCATGCGTAAAATGCTTGTATTCAAGATGTAACACCCAGACCCCTGCTGCTCTACACCCTATAAGTCTGGATCAGTAGGACCGCGGGGATTCGGGTGCTACATCCGAAAGTTGGACAGTTAAACACGGGTACAATGCGCCCTCTGAATGAGGCATAAGGAGTTAGGGCTACAGAGAGAACTCCTTAGCTCTGCTCAATGGCTGTGAGGGCTCACGGGTAGGATATAGCTTCCAAGTCCACTATTTTGAGGATCTCTTGCAACAGTTCCCTATTTTGCCACTAGAAGTCCCAATGCCTATTTTTGCAAGTGTCAAATCCCAAAAGCATCAGAATCACCATAATTAGCAGAAACTAACTTTTTCCCTTTACATCGTGCGAAATATTGGGCATTTGCATTGCCCCTTATGTATTTTTCTTGGAATATGGTAAAGTCCGATTTACCTCTAACGACTAAGAAAAATCTTGAAGTATAAACGATAAGTCTTCCAACTGATGGAGAAAATAGTTTTACCCTCAAACCTACCATATAGTTAATGATTAAATATAATTAGAATCGTTATCCACAATCGTTACGTTTAAATGGCTTAAAGGGATTGTCCAGTTTAGAGAACCTATTTCCATATACCCTACTAGGTAATTCTTAGTTAATATAGGGCGGGGGATCCATGTTCAGGATCCTCATCTCTTAGCCAAAGTGGAGAGCGGTTACAAAGAGCGTCTCTCACTCTGGAGGACCTGTCCTGTCCTGCATTATACAGACAACCCATTGATATGAATGAGCACTATGTAATGCTTAATCTCCCCTGTGGTGGCGCTGCAGAGAAATTGAACGCTTACTGCCAGGCTTCCCCACAGATGATTTATAGGGGACAACCTATGATCAGCTTATTGCCAAGGGACCAAATTATAGATTATCCAAAGCAGAAAACCATTTTAAGGATAGCATGGTTGGATATCTACTGTTTACACTGCTACATTTGGCCTGGTTGTGACAAGTCAATGCCCAAACATATTTGATAAATCATGACGATGGCATTTTATAAATGTGATGCCACACCCAAGTTACAAATGCAAAATGGAAGAACTAATCCCAGTTCTTGCTTTATTTGCCGGCCCATCTATAGGGAAAGCTCACAGTGGTTGGTCAATGTGCCCCTTCTGTTCGGTACGAGCAGGGATGAAGGCTATTAATGTCAATAGTGGAAATCCTGATCGGACAAAAATGTTGTCTGTACCAATGACCTACATTCACCATGGTCAAGGTCTTGTCTACATACCCAAAAGGTCAAAAATGAGCTAAAAAAGAAATGTCCTGCTCATTAGATGTCACAATGTAATGCCCTGGAATCGTGACTAGTGCCACATGACTGCTGATGCCCCAAAACAAATAACACAGAACCCCCATATAAGTGCCAGCCATAGTGACCCTATAAAAGTCACAGCCACACTGCCTCCATATGAGTACCAGCAATAGTGCCCTGATAAGTGACAACACCAGTCTCTGCTGCCATCACTGAACCAACAATGGCATCATTGGCAATCCAGGAGTAAAGCCTACCCTCCTGGGAGGTCTCTGCTTTTTCTCCTGGAGAGTAAGCTGTCGGGGATCAAGATCTGGCATGAGCCGGCGAGGTGCTCAATGGCTTGTCCGGAGCTTTGGTGTCTCGTTGCCAAGATAATGCCACAGCTCCTTGCTCTGTGCATGGCTCAACCGCAGATTCAAGGCTAAGCTGCAAGGGATGACATCAGTGTCTGGAGACGTTAAAGGGGAACTATTCCTGGAATTCCTTGTTTAATTCTCAGCCCTGGTGGTACGTTTCCTGGCGTTTTCCCTGTTATTCCCTGTGTTTGACCCCTCTTTTTGTCTTGATTCCGTTTAATCCGATAATCCGTGAACCGACCTCTGGCCTGACCTTGACTGCTGATACTCCTGTTTAGGCCTGTTACTGCCCCAGATCCGTTTGACCACGATATTGATTATACCCGCCATCTGCAGCCCAACATCTATTTGTGACTTTCCTGGCAACCGCAACCTGAGAATCCTGAAGGCAAAGTCTAAACCTCCTTGTGGCACTTAAGGGTGAAGAACATGAAAATCCTTAGACTGCTCCACGGGTTAGCCAGTGCCAACTCAACAACGGTTTCTTTGATTACTTTTCCTTACCTGTTGTCAAACTTCTCTTGCGCTGGAGCGCAGCTACGTTTTTAACAAGTGTTTGGCTCAAGTCTGTTCCCATTACTTTGTGATTTATTTTTTTTTGTATCCCCGCTCCTGAGCCGTCGCCCACATTCCGACTACGCTAGCCTGGGACCGGCCTCCAGGTACGCTCTTGGGCTTATATAGTATAGAGTCTTACATAGGCATGTACGGTATGTTTATTCCTTTTACTGTATAGTGTACTAATACTTGCGTGGGTTATTACAGGTAGGAAGAATGGCATCACTGTACGTGACTCCACAGGGGGGTGAGGTCCATTCTCACTCAATATAATGGTGGATACTGGAGAGGTGATCGGCGTAATTTCCCAGAATCGTCGGACTGGTATTTTGTGCATGTAACTAAACCCTGTAATACTCTGTTAATGTAGAGGCCTCCGTGTTTGCTGGTCAATGTGTAACTGGTCCTGACCCCAGGGCTGAATGAGGGGGAGGGAGAAAGGCCAGAGGAGGGTCTCTATTTTTTCTGACACAGGGTAATGTTCCAAATTTCTGTTCAGTTGACTTCCAGCTGCCGGGCTGCCATGCAAAGGCTTGTAATCCCCAGCATGCCGCACCGAACCAAGATACTATGTGGATTTATTTTGGCCTCCCTGCTGCCCCTAGCTCTGGGCGACAATGGTAAGAATGAGACTTTGGTACATAACAAGATGTCAGTTGTGACCAGCAGAACAATGTAAGAGGAAGTGGTGGTCTTACAATAGTCATTGTGTCTAAGGCCGGATTGTATTAGTGTGTTCAGTAGGATGTGTCCACGTTGGGGTCAGACAAATTGTCTTGTACTTTATGAGACATTATGGGTTGATATGTTGCATTAGTGGAGATGGACGAACTTCATCTGAAATTGCTTTTCCTTCCCATAATCGTACACTAATGGATGGAGGGGTCATACCCAGTAGAAGCTTACAAATCAAAAAGATTCTGATACTTATTATTACAGACGGCCCCTGACGGTCAATCTGTGGAACTATCCAGAATAGTGCAAGCTCTTGGAGCTAGAAGTGACCTATCTATCTATCTATCTATCTATCTATCTATCTATCTATCTATCTATCTATCTATCTATCTATCTATCTATCTATCTATCTATCTATCTATCTATCTATCTATCTATCTATCTATCATCTATTCTATCTATCACAAAAAAGAGGTTGGTAACACTGGCACTGAGAATGCTGTACTGTCAGCCCCCCTAGATAATGGGCAGGATTTCATAAAGAAGTTCACCCTGTAAACATGCAGCAACTTCACTACTAAACTTTTATAGCGTTTATTTAAACATGAAATGGCTTAATATCTTTATTTGGGTTTTGGGGTGGAACTTCCCACTGACCACTGCATAGAGCTGTGCATAATTTGTCAAATATGTCATCCAGACATAGTGCCCTGTTGTCCGGTAGATTAAAGGATCGGCTTATCTTCCAGGAACAGCACCACTCTCGTCCATGGGCTATGTCTGGTATTGCAGCTCGGCCCCATTCAAGTGACTGGGGCTGAGTGCATTACCATCTAAAGCTACTGCACAAGAGTGGCGCTGTTCTTGGAAAAGTAAAATAAACCATCCTTTCTTATCCCTATGTAGGGAAAAGTTGAACTCTTGCTGGAGACACATTCCTATCTTTGTTATTTTACCATCAAAATTGTAATGTTAACTCTACAGCGCAGAAAAGCTTTCAGTACGGAATATTTCTTTACGTAAGGAAATAAAATGTCTATAGTCCGCTATTTGGAAGCACAACGTGATATAAAGAGCTATTCTGGTAAAGGGCTGTCAGCCAAGGGTGTACATATCATAGGGGTATCCCAGGCAGCTTCTATGGGGCCCCCTGGAGAGAGGGCACTCATTTTAATGGGTGGTGATTAATCCTCACAGGGGCTGCAATGTTCGCACACAAGGAAGATGAAAATGTACTTGGGGCACCAGCGCCTCCTGTCGCAGGTGGTTAAGAGACTGGTGGTGTCAAGTAGCTCCTGAAAGGGTCCTAATTTTTATCTCCGCTATGGGACACCCCCTTCTCAGATAGCAGCTGCTGACCAAGGGTTAATAAAATGAGCAGCTTTTGTTTCTGTGAGATCTGGAATGTCTTTACAGTAAAAGACAAATCTAGAGAAGGATTACCCATAGCTAATAATGGTAATTAAAGAATTCCGTCTGGAAGAAAAGTGATAATTTACCTGGAAATATTAATTTCCAGTACTGGGGACCATCAGAGATCTTCCTGGGGTCCAGAAATGTTACTACATATCAATGTGTGCCATCCGCCCAACTCCAGCACTGAAACCACCCGATCTCCAGATGATCATAGAGACAAGAGCGTTCGTTACAGGGTAGATATAGGGCTTCTACGTGGACATTAGTGGGTGGTCATCTCTACCGTTAGGGTGAGTGACAATACTAAATGTTTGTTGGATCGGGAAAGGATCATCCTGTGTTTGGGCGGCGGGCATCACTAACTATCAATGCAGGGATTACTGTTTCTAAACTCTATCTTAAAGGGGTTTTCCGAGTTAACACTTTTGTGTCGGTGCTTTTAACCACTGAATGTGATTACATTTGTAATGCACTTAGGCCCCATGCACACGAACGTGCTTTTGCGGCCGCAATTCCCCCGAAAATCCACGGGAGAATTGCGGCCCCATTCATTTCTATGGGGCCATGCACACGACCGTAGTTTTTACGGTCCGTGCATGGCCCGGGAGCCCGCACCGCAGAAAGAACGGGCATCTCTTATTACGGCCGTCTTCTGCGGTCCGGGCTCATTAAAAATAATGGCCGCGGCCATGTGCATTGCCAGCGATTTGCAGGCGGTTCGCTGCTGGCCAACCCGAAAATCATGGCCGTGCACATGGCTACGGTCGTGTGCATGAGGCCTTTTTGTATCAAAATTGGCCCCGTTTCCTAATGCTGCCATGGGGCAGATGACTGGTGACGTCACTCTTTGCCCCCTCTTTTTACGAGCCATATACCTATCATGTGGTCAAACTGTTAAAAGTATCTGCCTGGTAGACGGCACGTCACTAGTGACGTGCTGTGTATGGGCTGTTCTGTTACACAACCAGGAAGCGGATAAACGAGAGAACGGCAAGGACCGCGCATGCGCGTTCCTGGCTGTATAACAGAACAGCCCATACACAGCACGTCACTAGTGACGTGCCATCTACCAGGCAGATACTTTTAACAGTTTGACCACGTGATGGGTATATGACTCATAAACATGGGGGTGAAGAGAGTGACGTCACCAGTCATATGACAGCGTGACATCACGGCAGCATTGGGAAACGGGGCCAATTTTGATACAATAAGTGCATTACAAATGTAATCACATTCAGTGGTTAAAAGCACTGACACATAAAAGTGTTTACTCGGAAAACTCCTTTAAATACTTAATGTACTGGACCATGGCTGGATCTAATCTATGGGAAATGGAACGTTGATGGTGCTTTTGATAGGATCTGCCCTGTATCT
The DNA here is from genome assembly GCF_050947455.1 of Rhinoderma darwinii. Lineage (NCBI taxonomy): Eukaryota > Metazoa > Chordata > Amphibia > Anura > Rhinodermatidae > Rhinoderma > Rhinoderma darwinii. The sequence goes on along the minus strand of NC_134695.1, from coordinate 61,071,817 downwards.
GGCATTACGGTCTGGACACTACTATATGGCATCGATAAGCCTTGGCCTTAGACTCGGTTTTTAAGGTATGACCAATTATCTTTCTGTTATGTGAGGCACTTGATTGTCAATTTATTCAGGCTGCAGAATAGATAGATGCCCTGAACTATTGCTCTGGGATTTCCATTTCCAGTTTTAGAATCATATGGTTCCTCGAAGAGATTTTGGATAGCCGAAAATGCCAATTTAGCCAATTTTCTGTAGACTGTTGGCACCTTTTCGTTCCACAAATGAGCATGAAAGATATTGACCGAAGGCAGATATCTGTGGAAAAGTTGATCTGGCATGTTGGATTTTTTCCAACCGTTGTGGGCTTTAGTTCTTGTAAACATGACAGATCTGCATCCCATTAATATAAGCCCACACCAGGCCTCAGATCAAGGCAGAGATCGATCGGCGATTTGTCATTATATGGAGTTGTCTTTCAACCGTGAGCGGCAAGTGGTTCGGAAAATGTCCATCTGAGATCGCTAATGTACTGTATCACCAGACATCCCGACTCTGTGGAGGCAAAGCAGCCCCAGATTTATATTCTTCCACCTTGCTTCAAGGCTGGAATTAGGTTTCGGTGTTATTATGCAATGTTTGGACACAGAAGTTAGGTACGTTGTTGTTATATGATATGAAATGCCGTTTATGGGCCGCTGATCTCCAACAATCCCTGATCCTTGCTGTTAACAAACTCTTTGTGATGATGTGAAGTCATTTGACATTTCTAAATACCAGAAAACAACTTATATTCTTTGAGACTTTCTTTATTCAGGTTTATTTCAGCTCTGTCCGAGAGCCGTATATATGGGTTCAAAAACAGGATCCTATCATAGGAAAGCCTTTCCTAAAGGTTTTTTTTGGGGGAAGTTTGCCTGCATTCTCTTGACAGGATCTGATCCCGTTCTTGGCGCTTGTACATGGAGCCGTTATACACTTATTTGGATGGACAGTATTTCACTTGTTAGAGCAGCAGGTTGTGCTCCAGAGCTCCTCTTCCTACTGTAACTCGGTAGAAGTATATTCAACCACAGCCAGCCATTTTGAAGCTCATGGGGAAGTGTCTTTGGTCACCTGGTCATTAAGCATGTATTCAAGTATCTAACAACACTACTTGCTCTCTCTTTTCTCCATGATCTTTCCTCATATATGTCCATTTTTTATATATTAGTCATACCCCTGTATCTACATCTCTAACCCTTCTTGGATTATTAAGCAAGTTGTACACAGAGGAAGGATTATCTACATGATAGGCAACATCCAACCCATGAACTAGTAGTGGAAAAATATTAGGGCATGTTATAGCTGACCTTCAGATTCACAGATTACCGTCATGCTATATTCTTGGGTTTTCTGGACTACTGGGTATACCTAATGACGTTATACTTAAAAAATAAGGAGAAGGATTCCAACGGTCCATCCAACCGATTGAAGTTCTGGACTATTCGGTGCCAGACAATAAGATTTTTACTGCACTTTGTTACGTGATCAATATATTTCCCCATCTCTTCTCAGTGTTTATCAGCAACCAAGAGGCGATGTCTGTCCTCAAACGTTCTCGGAGAGCTAATTCATATTTCGAGGAGTTAAAGCAAGGAAATATGGAAAGGGAGTGTATGGAGGAGATATGTGACTACGAGGAGGCGAGGGAGATAAAGGAGTCAAATGCTGCTACGGTGAGATTATCAGCTTATAATGATGTTAATATATGTACACATTTTATAACTAATGTTTAGCTGGATTGAGTGTTGGTTTGGGATTCCTTGGACCCAACAGAAGAAATGATTCTGAAGGCCACCGTACATCTATACAGAACATGTGGACGTCCACTTTTAATTGCATTATAAGAAATAGTCTAGTGCAAGTGATTGGCTCCAAATGGTGTTGCCTGCTTCTGAAACTTTGGGGTCCATTATTGTGTCAGAGCACCGGAGGATCCTCTGGTGGGCCAGACCAGCCCTGTTCGAAGTGTTATTGCATAAAATAACCACCTAAAATGATACAATACGACTATTTCAACCTTGTTAGCCCTCATCAGTGCTTGTCAGGTATAGGACCACAGGTCCATGGAAGAGGGCTTGAGAAGCAACTACAGTCTAAAAATAGGAGGTGGTTTCATTGTAGTAGTGATGACCGGAAATACTGTCTCACTAAAGCTCCTTTGACTTTTTTCCCCGCTGACAACACTTCCTGTGCTCTGGCAGCCCAGTGTTATCATAAGGACACTGTTGAACTAAACACTGCCCCCTAGTGATCACATTGTGGATTGATTTATATGTATCTGTGGCATGTGGTATGTACTGTGTATTAACATGTGAACAGTTCTTGTGGCATCTGTGCCAAGGACACAATGTGCCTGTGCAAATCTATATATCGTGTCTTCTATATTACAGGATGCATTCTGGCGCCAGTATCAATGTGAGTAACGAGAAAAAAAAAACATCACTCGCCTCAGTGCACTTGGGTCTGTGTGTTTGCTGATTTCTTCATAATTCGGAGGTCACTGGGCACTGTTGTGAAGCAATGCAGGAGAGTATATATATGTCTGTGTGATGAGGGCAGCATGTCCGGAGGATACGCAGGATTTTGGGGGACGTTCAGGATCATATATACGGACGCAATTAGTGCCCATATGCCAGCCACATAACAGTGTAGCCCGATAACCGTGCCAGCTTCTTGCCCCATAACAGTACAACCACATGCCAACTGCACTTTCTTCTGACCTGTGCTCTGTCCTTACATACATTACATGTCTGCTTATGTATATACATGCACTACTACGTAGGCAACCGGAACTTAGGCCTCATGAACACAACCGTAACCGTGTGTCACGGTACAGACCCGGATCCCCAGTGCTATTGCGGATGGGGGGGGGTGGGTCACCCCTCTTGCATATGCCAATGACTTTTGTCATTACTTTGATATTGTTTCCATACTTGATGAGTTAATAATGGTCATTGAGACATGCCCTCCTCTGAACCTGAGCAGTGAATACAAGGAGTATAATATAGCAAAATAAAATAGGTTCTCTACTCCCGTCCAACAAACCACCCCATCGTGCACATCTTTGTTTAACCAAACCCTCACCCTGAAGGGGCATCCTAGATGAGTTGGCAGCCTTCTCCCCAGCCCTCAACATGGGAGACCCGTGTTGAAGAGCACTTCATCTTCATTCTGTGTTTGGAGTAGAGACCGATCTTCTCAATATCACCTGCCAAGTCCTATATCAGAGTTGCGGCCTGTCCCTATGGAGGTTCAGCCACTGAGAGCACATCATCCGTCCATCATCACTGTGCGATATCAATATCTTCTGATCATCAAAAGCGCTCCTTGCCCTCCACTCGTACCAGTCCATATATTTATTCTATGTAAGACCTGCCTACATCCATTGTAACAAGCGATGGGAAACGTCCATGATTATGGGAAAACGATCCTAATCTCCAAGGACAATCTCAGATTTTTGGACATTTTTGCTGCTAGGATTGTCCCTGTACTCAGAGTTGTATCTAGGCTCTCCTTCACCTGGGGGCAAGGATTCAATTAGCTGCCCTAGTCCTGTGTCTATGTACTCTGGCCAAGGTAGAGAGGCTTGTTGGTGCGCGTCACCCCCTGGTATCCAGCGCCTGGTGCACATGCCCTGCCTGTCCCTCTCCCCGGCTTCGTCCCTGCCTGGACTGACTACATCACAAAAAAATTCATCGTTCTCTGTTTTGTCCTTTGTATGAGTCATGGTCTCCAGGCCATGGGAGACCATGGAGCAGAGGTGACGAGAAAGCCTCCTCTATAGACAGACTTCTCATCCTTTGTCAATACTTTCTCTACTACTTCTTCGATTCAATAAAATGATTGCTTCATTCTGATTCCCAGCTTGTCATCCTGAAAAGAAGCCGCCAAGACAATCCCTGGACCTCTGCATGTTAGGTAAGAAGTTCTTCATCACCCGTTTTCCTTATATAACCGTAATAATAATGTTACTACTAGTAATAGGATCACCATCAGCAGTATTAAACGGCATTATTAATATTATTGGGCACGAAAAACGGCCGCGTTGCACGCATGCGGGACCAGAGTTCACAGATCCCTCATAGACTTGGGTCTATTGAGGGGATCCGTGAAAACCAGCAAAAATAGGACATGTCCTATTTTTTCAGGGGCCGTTCACATAGTCCGTTAAAAAAACAGCCATGTGAATAATCCCCTAGAAGGGTATTGATTTTAATGCAGCCGTGAGACTGACATTAATAAACACTTGTCACACCGCCGATTATCCCGTTCGTGTGAATAAGCCTTTAGTAGTTTATCATTGTTGCTCATTATAGGAGAAGATGGGATATCATTATCGTTATTAGTTGTAGTAGGAATCATAGACATTAGAAATAGTAAGGGTATGTTCACACGCAGAGTCAAAAACTTCTCAAAATACGGAGCTGTTTTAAAGGGAAAACAGCCCCTGATTTTCAGACGTTTTTTGAGCAACTTGCGTTTTTCGTGGCGTTTTCGCTGAGTTTTTTACGGCCGTTTTTGGAGATGTTTTCATTGGAGTCTATGAGAAAACGGCTCCAACAACGTCCCAAGAAGTGTCCTGCACTTCTTTTGACGAGACTGTAATTTTACGCGCCGTCTTTTGACAGCGACGCGTAAAATGACAGGTCGTCGGCACAGTACATCGTAAAGCCCATTGAAAGCAATGGGCAGATGTTTGCCGACGTATTGGAGCCGTTTTTTCAGACGTAATTCGAGGCGTAAAACGCCTCCATTACATCTGAAAATAGGTCGTGTGAACCCAGCCTAATAATAATGGTTGTAGTAGTAGCATCTGAAAAATTCTCAGTAGCGAAGATAATTTAGTTTTTTTAGCACATCATAAGGCTGGTTCACACGACCTATTTTCAGACGTAAACAAGGCGTATTATGCCTCGTTTTACGTCTGAAAATAGGGCTACAATACGTCGGCAAACATCTGCCCATTCATTTGAATGGGTTTGCCGACATACTGTGCAGACGACCTGTCATTTACGCGTCGTCGTTTGACAGCTGTCAAACGACGACGCGTAAATTGACTGCCTCGGCAAAGAAGTGCAGGACACTTCTTTGCTACGTAATTTGAGCCGTTCTTCATTGAAGTCAATGAAGAGCAGCTCAAGATTTACAAGCGTCTCAGACGCCTCGCATAATGCGAGGAGGAGCTTTTACGTCTGAAACGAGGCAGCTGTTTTCTCCTGAAAACAGTCTGTCTTTTCAGACGTAAAAGCAAGCTAGCGTGTGCACATACCCTAAAACTGATTTACATAAGAATTCTAATAGTAAGTAGTAATAATATATCATTCTTATAGTAGTATTAATAGTAGTAAGGCCTCATGCATTGTATTACGGATTCGAATGAGGTCATTAGTAGTAATATTGTTATTAGAAGTAGTGGTGTAACTAGAATACATAGGACCCCATAGCAACATGAGATGGGCCCCAACCACCTAGTGACAGGAAACAGACACAGCAGCATAAACAGCAATAATTAAGGTATAGATAATAGCGCCATCTATCAGAAAATCCACATAGCATTGTTAGATAGCAGAAAGCCACCAATTTGTTATGTCCTACAAAAAGGAACAATGTTCTTGCACCTGGGCCCCATAGCTGCTGTTGCGGCTATAGTTATGTCCATGGTTACAGGTTGTTTTAGTAGAAATAGTAAAAGCTTTAAGCCGTCCGCAAGAGGAATACATAGGTGGATATCCCAATATTTAGCTCAGGCTATATAGTAGGCTGCGGAATTGGCATACAGTGGCATATGTCGCAAATAGGAACCCAATTACAAGTTTAATATAATAATAATAATATAATATAATAGTAGTGGTAGTTATAACAATGGTAGTTGTTATAAGAATACGAGTATATTAGTAGTGGTCGGATAGTAGTAATAAGTAGCTATATTATGGAAAATAAATGGTTTTAATTATACAATCTTAGGCCCTGTTCACACTGAGTTTTTTTCACAGGCAGAGAAAATCTGCCTCAGAATTCCTTCAGGAATTTTGAGGCAGATTTTGAACTGCCTGCCCTTTTCCCGCTGTTTTCACATCGCTTTTCACAGAATTTTTTCACCCACGGCCATTACGGCTAATGCAAGGAACGCAGGCGAAAAACGCTCGGAAACTAGCGCCGCAAGTTTTTTTTCTCCCTATACAATGGGAGGTCAGAGGCAGAAAACCGCGGCAAGAAAGGACATGCTGTTTTTTTTCCCCGCAAGCGGCCAAAAGCTGCCCAGGAAATAAAACGCCTCCCCCCCCCCCCATTGAAATCAATGAGGGGCGATTTCAGCGATCCATGTTGTAGACTGTATGGGCCCTTACTGTACCGCTATGTTCCTCTGTATTTATATGTAGGTTTTTCTTTCACAAAATTTTGCACAATCTTTAAGAAAAAATAGCAAGTTCCATCGTGTGGTATTATGGAGGTGTTCTCCCATAGGAGCATTGCTTCAAGGGGAGACTACGGTGCTGCACGGAGGCATTACAGTGTATGGCGTTACAGGGAGTGCCTGCGGCTTTTGTGAGTGCCTGCGGCTTGAGGACTCTGTTGGCCACCATACAAGCTTTCCCATGTGCATGAGGCCAGTAGTTCCAGTCATAATAATTATAGTAGTGTTAAAATATACTAGTACATTAAAGGGGTATTCCCAGAATCGACAATTATTACCTACCTACTGGATAGGTGATAATTTTCTGATCACTGGGAGCCCTACAAAGGGACCCAGACCGATCCTAAGAACGGGGGTCCCGAACCCCCAGATCTTCCTCAATGCACCCCCCCCCCCCTGCAGTAGGAAGGAGCTTGAGTGGAGTGGCGGTCGAGTATGCGCCCACCGCTCCATTCAATGAACATGGAGCTGACAGAAACATCCGAGCGCTGCACTTGGCTGTTTCCGATATCTCCATAGACTTTGAATGGAGCAGCGGCGCACATGCTCGGCGGCCGCTACATTCAATGTTGACCGCAGTGAGGAGGAGCAGGGGGCCCCCAGTAATCAGACAATTATCACATCCTGTGGATAGGTAATAATTGTCAATTCTGGGAATATCCCTTGGCATATCCACAGGCTATGCCATAAATGTCTGATAGATGAATGTCCCACCTCTGGGGCCTGCACCTATCGCCGGAACGGGGGTCTTGCCGACTGCTGCATGCTGTCGGAGAATGAATGGAGAGATTGCTGCGCTCTCTCCATTCTGTGCTATGGGAATTACAGAAACAAGCAAGCGTAGCGTACCCGTATATATTCGTATATAGTATTTTATACTAGTACATTCGTTACAATACTACAAGTTACAATAATACATGATTATACCTATATAATATTACTACTGGCAGTGACATAATGGTAGACATTATACGGATACTTATACATTAGTCCTTAACCTCTGTCCATTTCTGATTGACAGGTAGCTGTGCCGACGGATTTGGTCAGAATTACTTAGGAACAATCAGCGTCACCATGTCTGGGCGAGATTGTCAGTACTGGGCAAGTAACTTTCCACACAAGACAAAGTAAGTATTGGGCGTGTATGACTTGTACATTGTTTTATCTCGTGCCTATATTTATCATTAACCTAAAAAAAAAGCCTACCGTTCTGCACATGCAGTTTCTATGAAAATCTATGCCGCTCTATGACTGTAAGCAAAACTTATGTTTAGTCTGTTCCTGCAATCTTGTGTCACTCTGCAACCTACTTCTTGCTAAATTACAGACCGTAAAAGAGGGGGCTGAGGAGTGTAGTTTGTATCCATGAAGACACATAGTTCCGCATGGGAGCTGTATAGGCAAAAAAAGCAGGATTACTTTTTTAATCAAGACAATGTTGCTTAATTTTTTATCTTCGGTGGTTGCAAAATCAAATATACATTACCCATTAAAGAGAGTGTCAACTTTTGGACAAATGGCCTTTAATACCTAAGTCCATTATGTTAGCTAAAGCTAGGAGTCGCATCCAGCCGTAACTCGAGGCTTGTCACCTCTGGCCCTTCTCCTGCCGAATAGATTCTTGGCTTTGTGGGAGATTTGCTTATCTTGATAAAACTTTGGCAAAGATGGAGCTTCCTTACCGGCTTTGGCGATGTTCATATTTGCGTCTGTGGTTCTGTCGTGGGGTATTTGTCACTTTTTATAGCAAGAATAGTGCCAAATGCAACGCTATTCTTGCTGTTAAAATGACGGAAACCTCGATGGAGCCTCAATGGACTATGTTTTATGTCAATGCAGGCCCATCTGATCTAATAAGCTGTGATCCAGCAAGATACACTACGCCGTGCGACCGGCACGTTTTTTGAAGCTTTGTCTGTGTGCAGTGATAATACTAAGCATCCACCCTCCTCATGAATAGTGTGTGTGAGAGTGGATATCACCAGTATATTGCACCTGAGCACTATTCCTCTATGTAGCATTTGTGGCTTGTCTGCATCCTGCTGAGAACTGGTGTTAACCGATATGGACTTTTTTTGTGCTTGGTTTTTTTTTTTAGTATATGTACGTCCTATTTTTCTGTGAATTGCTTTAATTCTGTCCGCCAGGCACCATTTAGATCTGTCGTACCAGTTATCTGGCACACTTCTATGGATTCCATTAGAAACGGAAACCATAGCGCAGAATTCCATAGTGAGAGTTCCCATCCATTTCAATTCTATGGCCCAGAAATAAGTGACCCATCTGGGTGCTACGAAATAGTCTCCTGATTGGTTGTTGCCTTTGTAGCCCCCATCTTCAGAACACTCCTGTGGTACAGATCAGGCAGTATGGTTTTCAGTATAGGTTGTATCCTCTCTGTTTTTAGGATTAACCCGATCACCCACCCCGACTACAATCTGACCGAGAACTACTGTCGAAACCCAGATGACAACCCAAAGGGGCCCTGGTGTTATACAAAGGATCCTGAAAAGACCAGAGAGGAATGTTCAGTACCTATATGTGGTGAGTGGGGCCATATTTCCAATGTGTGTTGGCACATGGGTTCAAATCCCCCCCTTAGGTGTCCATGTGACATGTTCTTGGATCTCCTCTCTTTCTGACCAGACATTTAGTGTCTCCCTCTCCTCATGTTGGCATACAATTCCCAAATGATTTCAATGGGCCACCTTATCTGGTCTACTCTTCTTTACTCAAGGTTTTCTCTGTTCTACTACTTTATTCATCTCCTATCCCATTTTTCTTGACTTTTCTTGTATCTCCCTTCTTTTTTGGTATTCTGTTCCTCATGCCATTCACCAATTGTCCAACCATTCAAATGCAACCAGAAATCTCACCCATTTCAACATGTTCATAACCTGGCCTAGGGCTACAATTGATTTTGTAACCCCTAGGAGAGTAGATACAGGGGTGTGGAGGTAGCAGTTACACTCAGGCCCTGGTGCCTGAGGGTGCTCATAGGCTCCTCGGCCACCTGAGAGGACACCGGTCTTCTAAACAGCATCTGGTCAGTCGGGGGTCCTGTTTATTGGGGCCTAGGAGCTTCAGGTTATGCCTCTGGTAATCTCTTGTATCCACCACTTTTATAGATAGCCCTGACCTAAGAGCTTACTATCTTAAATGCTGGGGTCTAGAACCTCCAGATGTTGTGAAATTTCAACTCTCAGTATCAGGATGCTGGGAGTTGGAGTTTGACGACAGTTGGAGAGCTATAGATTGCAGACCACAGCACTGTACTTTCATAAGTTATCTGAAAATAGTAAGGGGCCGCTGAATAGTAATCCGTTGGATGTCGAGATGAAGCTCCCACTACCTCTTGAAAAAGAAGTTCTGAAGCAGCTGAGGTATAATTTTTTTACTATAGAGAGAAATCTTGCATTATTAGATCTTTCATTTGGCAGAAGATGAGGGTGGGAAGCATTCGTGTTGACAATGTATAGTGCCCATATGATGCCCACCACGTCTAATTAATGCAGCTCACAGAAAAGTCTTTGGTGATGGTACATAAGACGTGTAATAAATTTTCAATCACCATCGAATAGTTTAGTATTCCATAATATCCAGTCCAGGTCAGTCATTCACACCTGGTTATTGTTCTTACAGGTAAAAAAGAGTTTACAGTTGATTCAATAGTTCGACAAGTGGAAAAAACTACAGAGAAAGTGGGACCACCCTGTTTGCCAAACCGTGGCATAGAGTATAATGGCACCCTGGCAGTTACAGTATCAGGACTTCCATGTCTACCCTGGAACTCACCATCAGTGGAGCTTCACAGCCGCAAAGATTTCAGGAAAGATGTCGTTCTGAAAGAGAATTACTGCAGGAACCCCGACAATGATGACGAGGGTGTGTGGTGCTTCGTGTCTCACAGCAACACAACGTTCGAATATTGCAACTTATATTATTGTGGTAAGTAACCTTCATTTATTTGCTCCCTGTTGCCACTCTTAACCATGAATAACTAGAATTCTTATTTATAATACATATTCCCTATTGCGTCCCCCTAGATGGTGCCCTAAGCGGGTGCCTACTAAGCCTGCTCCTTGTCCCAGCACTGCTCAGAGTTCCTTCACTGTCACTGACTGCCCTGTACACTAGCTGTAGCCACAAGACTCGACTCGTGTGTTAGGTTTTTGGTGCTTGGTTCTTCGTTGCTGGACCTTACATTTCCTTGCAATGTCTATACCCAACATGCACTGCTGTAGAGTTTACACCAAGAAATTTACAGTAGACTCATGTTGTAATAAACCACTTCCTCCATGCATCAGAAGTTTAGTTTATTTAATATACTTAAAGGGGTTGCCCAGGCACGGACAACTGATGACCTATCCACTGCATAGGTCATCACTATATAATCGGTGGGGGTCCAACACCCGGACCCCGCACCAATCAGCTGCTCCGGCTGCCTCCAGGATCCGGATGTCCATGCTGGAAGAAGATGGCTCACGGTCACAGAATAGCGGCCGTGCTGCAGAATTGTTCAAGTGAATAGGAGCAGAGTTGCTGTTCAGCTGCACGGCCGCTATACAGTGGTCAGTGCCATCTGCTTCCGGCTCCGAATACTGCATACCCTGCATAACATCCGGAGGTAGCCAGAGCAGCAGATCAGTGTGGGGTCTGGGTGTCGGACCCCCACTGATCATATACTGATGACCTATACCGTGGATAGGTCATCAGTTGTCCGTGCCTGGGCAACCCCTTTAAGTGCACTGTTATTGGATCCCTAGAGGTAGGTAGAATTGTGAGTTTTGCCCCCTCAGAACACTCGCATTTTTGGTTGGGCTTTGTTCTTTTTTCCTTTTGCTCTTTCGTTGTGGAGATTAATTCTATTCTACATTACAGGGTGGTCAACATTTTACGATGGTCCCAAAACGTCTTTTTTTTATTATAAGATTCCAAGGGATGCAGTATGATGATGATGATGATGGGGGGAATTTATTAAGACTGGCATTTCATCCGCTATATTTTACGCCTCTTCGTAGTTTACCAGGCACAGCGCTGTGCACATCAGTAGCGGCTGTACCTGGGATTGCAGCTCAGTCCAATTCACTTGAGTCTGACCGGAACGGCGATTCCAGGCACAGCCGCTCCGAATGTGTACGGCGCTGTGCCTGGTAAACTATGAACAGGTTGCCGCGTTCATCATTGTGGCCCCTTCAGCTGTCTGATCACGTGGGGGGGGGGCTCACACCCACTTATCTGATATTGATGAGCTATTCTTAAAATAGGCCATCAAAATAAAAGTACCAGAAACCCTGATTAATTTTATAATGTATCTCAATGGGGATTGAAGCTCTGTTTTCTGTTACAGAGCACCAAATCCCCTTCACACAGTCATAGATTTACATGGTACAATTCTAATCTGCTTACAGCAACCACTAGGTGGCGCTTTGGAGCTTGTTGTATTCAGCTCCCAGTGAATTCAATAATAAAACAGTGAGCTCCCCCTAGTGGTGACTGCAGACAGACAGAATGTTGTATGTTTATGTAGGGTAGATGGAGCTCTAAATGAAAACAAAGCTCTGAGACATATATAACCTAAAAACAAAATGTAATTTCTTTTCACTTATTTGTTCCTTATTCTTTTTAATTTTGACATATCAATCCTTCTCTACTGAACCTGGAATTTGGCTTGTGTCGCTGGGCTGACCCCTGTCTCTGACAGATAGCCCCCTAGATGAAGAACCCATTTCTAGCCAAGCAGGCCGAACAGATTCAACACAACATCAAACATTCTTTGATGAGAAGAGCTTTGGCCAAGGAGAAGCAGGTGAGGAAAGGACTGGGTATGAAAGATATAGTCCAACACAAAGCCGGAATAACCTTAAGGCCAACCATATACAATACTGTAGGGTATTCCGACCTTACCACTGGGACCCAACCCGTAAGGAGAACCAGCAAGTAAATAAACCAAAAAAAAATAAATCAATCTCAACCTTAGAGATGGTCCTAGCCTACTCCTCCAGACCATATCAACCAAGAGGCTATCATGAAGTGGTCTCGTTACATCCCCCCGATCGCTATATAAATACGTACACCTCATATAATATATATATATATATATATATATATATATATATATATATATATTTCATGAAATCTTTATACAGAGGAGAAGCAGATCATGACGGCATGGAGGGTGTCATGACCAGGTGGTAGAAGTAGGGAAAACCTAATCCTGGCTAAGATGATGTACAAACTACATCTGTGCTGGTGAGGGAACTGAATGATTGGTGGGCACATTTCTTCTGATGAGTGATGTCATCATTATTGGTTATGTCATATTTTATCTGCAGTTTGTGGATTGAGGCCACTCTTCGAAGCGAAGAAAACAGCTGATAAGAGCGAGGCAGAGCTGCTGGAATCCTACATCCAAGGCCGGATTGTTAAGGGAGAGGAAGCCGAACAAGGCAGTTCCCCATGGTAACCCTTACGGGACCGAGCTCCGATACTGCATATAGGGAAATAAAAGCTTTGTAGTATTACATGACCTCAAGCGTCCTTCGGAGACCATACAAGTAGTTTTTTCTTTAGAATCTCCAGTCTTCGTGCTTCTTACAGTAAAGCGCCGCCTTTTATTAGCATGGATTCTATAGTCCGCAAATGTAAGGTTTAGCATTTTTGTCATATATCTCCATTGCCTTTTTTTTTTGTGCTGATTTCACTTATTTGTCAGTTCCTCAAGAATAGAGAAAAAAAAAAAGCACTGTTGCTACTTGGAAACCGTCAACAAGCAGGCAACAACCTGTTATTCTTCCTATTTCTCTATCTAGTACTTAAAGCGCATAATGGGAATAGACTTTAGATTTGATTCACTAAATTACCACCTTCATACCCCCTGTGGCCTTGCTTAGTTACCCATGAATACCAGGTAATAATAATCTTTATATAGCGCCCACATATTCTACAGCGCTTTACAATTGGGGAAGTAACTAAGTAAAATGACAATAATCAAAACAAATGAACATACACTGAGACAATGTAGAGAGGTCCCTGTCCATAAGAGCTCACAATCAAAATGTCAGATGCATGTATTGGGTCAATATGCGTTAAAGGGGTTGTTCAGGATTTAGAAAATGTTTTGTTTTTTTTCCTCAGAAACTCTTCCTCTTCCACACCTGTCGATGGGCTGTGTTTGGGATTGCAGCTCAGCTCCATTTAATTAAATGTGAATGAGCTGTAATACCAGACACAGCCCGTGGACAAGAGTGACGCTGTTTCTGGGAAAAAAGCAGACACTTTTCTTATCCTGTAGCTGTCTTGAAACCATTAACAAGTAGGCCAGCTTGTGTTGATGGATCATGTATAACCCAGGACAGCCTGACTTATCAGCACCTCTTAAATTAGTTTCAAATCCTTTTAAGTCAGGAAGTCCTGTGTTATATATTTGTTACACACAATCCATCAACACCAGCTGACCTACTTGTTGACGTTTTCCAGATAACCTATGGTAGTTTCTATGAAAGGTTGGGCTTCATTTCATCAAGGACAGGGGCATAGCTATAGTGCAGGGGTCAGCAACCTTCGGCACGGCAGATGTTGAAAAACTACAATTCCCAGCATGCCCTGACAGCCTTTGGCTGGAATAAGAAAGCCTTTTGCTGTCAGTGCATGCTGGGAGTTGTAGTTTCAAACAGCTGGAGTGCCGAAGGTTGCCGACCCCTGCTATAGTGTGTGTAGAGGTAGCCGTCGCACCTGGGGCCACATAAGAAAACGCCAGCATTATAAATGGCACACGGGGGCACAGCTGGGGGCCCTGTTACAAAGTTTTTTCATCCATAGTCTTTGTGAACAGTACAGTTAAAAGACAACTACAAACGACATAAATAAATGCATACAACCCGTGTAAACCTGACCGCTCCAATTACGTGTTTTGTAACCTCGCTCCCTTCTGTACTCAGGCAGGTGATGCTGTTTAAAAAGAGCCCCCAGGAGCTCTTGTGTGGGGCCAGCTTAATAAGTGACCGCTGGGTGCTGACCGCTGCTCATTGCATCTTCTATCCTCCATGGGATAAAAATTTCACCACTGACGATCTCCTGGTGCGGATCGGAAAACATTATCGTGCCAAGTAAGATACATAAGACAAACACATGGTGAATGCTTTGAAATGACAAAGGTTTATAAGGATGACCGTAAACATTCAATATTTATTGGTGGATCCACTGTTTACGTGGCTACCAAAGTCGAACCCAACATCTGATCACAATGGAAAAAGGGCCCCATGGGGGCATGCCAAAAACTGTTGGTCAATGCAACATCTCGAGGAATACGTTGAATCGTACAAGAAGTGTGACAACAGTCGAGTGTTGCAAAATAAAATTTGCATGACTTGTATTTGGATCATATTACATGATTCGAGATCTGTAGCCACCATTTTTTTTTTATATTGTCTAGGTGATTTCTTTATATATTAGAAAGGTAATATTGTACCCATCAAGGTTTTTTCTTCTCCATCCAGATATGAGAGGACAACAGAGAGAATTCTTCAGCTTGAACGGATTATTGTCCACCCGAAATACAACTGGAAGGAAAATCTTGACCGAGATATTGCACTTATGCAGTTGAGGAAACCTGTGAGCTTCACCAATTATATCCATCCAGTGTGTCTTCCCACCAAGGATATTGTACAGAAGTAAGGGCCACCATATCATACCAAGTAGAGTTCTTCAATTTCATATGAAGTTCTAGTATCTGATGGGCTCCGCACGTGTGGTGTCTTACAGGTTTCTGCAGTCAGGATTCAAAGGTCGCGTTTCAGGTTGGGGCAATCTTCAGGAAACATGGAGCACAGGAGGACCACAGTTACCCTCGGCCCTTCAGCAGATAAACCTTCCTGTAGTTGAACACGAGAAATGCAAGGCTTCCACCAAGATTAAAGTAACAGATAATATGTTCTGTGCAGGTAAATAGCTTTTCACCCAGTCCGTGAAATATTTGCTTATCTAGCAGCCATGGTGGGTCAATCCTTTTCCAAGAGGAACTTTAGATCACTTAACTTCCGATGGTGCTCAATGATCACAGATGTCCACCATGGCCAATGAATTGAAAGGCCCAAGTGTCAAAACCAACATCTTACCCATTCATTGCAGGTTACAGTCCAGAAGACAGCAAGAGAGGAGACGCCTGTGAAGGAGACAGTGGAGGCCCCTTTGTCATGAAGGTATGACCAAGAGGACTTGTAGGGAGAGAGTGTTTATCGATTATGTTTTCTGCCATCCATTGAGATTGGCAATAATCTAACCTTCGATGGAGTGAATGAGATTTAGAGCTTTCTCCCTTCCATAAACAGTATAAATATGTTCTGTATCCCATAAATATTGTCCGTTTTCTTCTTAGGATCCCATCAGCAGTCGTTGGTACCAGATGGGTATAGTGTCTTGGGGTGAGGGATGTGACCGTGATGGAAAGTATGGCTTCTACGCACACGTACATCGCTTGCGAAAATGGATAATGAAGACTATAGAGCAATATCCCCGTTAATACATTCCTCATAGCAAGTTTCCTTTTTCCAGCATCTAGTTCTTAACCACTTTGCTTCTCATACCATTCCAGCTCAACACAACCAAATGATGTATTTGTGCATGTCAATAAAATATTTTTAAACACTTAATTATTTTTAGACACCCCTTCTTATTATTGAGGTCCGTTGTTTCATTCAAATCCATTGCAAACAGGCGAATAAAAATTCAGCACACAGCTATGCAACCTCCATAGACAAACATTGCTAGTAGTATGGGTCGTACTGAAGAGCTCAGCGACTTTAATCATGACGCTGTCATAGGATGCCACCTTTGCAAACAAGTCATTTTGTGAAGCTTCTGATCCAGTAGAGATAGCCCGGTCACCTTTAAGTGCCATTATAGTGAAGTGTAAGCGCCTAGGAGTAACAACATCTCAGCCATAAAGCGGCAGAACGCGCAAATTCACAGAGCGGGACCACGAGTGCTAAAATTACCTATCCTCTGTTGTATCAGTCACTATAGAGTTCCAAAAAGCAGCTGCACAATGCCAAGTGTCAGCTTGACTGGTGTAAAGCATGCCGCCACAGCACACTAGAGAAGTGGAAATGTATTCTCTGGAGTGATGAATTGTGGTCCACTCTCTGGCAGTCTGATGGACAAATCTGGGTTTGGTAGATGCCAGGAGAACGCTACCTACCGGAATGCATGGCGCCTACTGTAAAATTTGGTGAGGAGGGATAATGGTCTGGGGCTCTTTGTCAGGGTCTGGGTTAGGCCCCTTATTTCCCAATAAAGGGTAATGTTAATGCTACAGCATACAAAGCCATTTAACAAAATTATAATTTCCAACTTTGAGGCAATCGTTTGGGGTTTGGACCTATCCTGTTTCGGCATGACTTTGCTTGCACCTGTCCTCAAAGTGAGGTCCACAAGGATATGGTGTAACAGGTTTGGTGAGGAGGAACTCGAGTGGCTGCACTGACCTCACACCCATCCCACACCTTTGGGATGAATTAAAAGGCCGATTGCAAGCCAGACTTTCTCATCTATTGCCTAACCTCACGAATGCAATTTTGACAGAATGGGCACAAATTTCCAGACACGCTCAACCAAAGTCTTATAGAAAGCCTTCCAAGAAGAGTAGAGGCTTTCATAGATGCAAAAGGAGGCCCAACTCCATATTAACAAACCATATTTTTTTAAAGGGATGTCCTACAAGCTCATATAGATGTGACGGTCAGGTTAATATATATAGTGTAATTTCTACTCACCGTAGATTCGCTTTTCTTTAGTCCAAGCAGCAGCACAAATGGAGATTTTATCCTCCTAGAAAATAGGACAGACCGTATCAATAAACTAATTATTTAATTACGCAGCCTATATATAATATCCGCTATCTAGCCATATTGAGTACTATCACGTAATGACCAAACTCAAAGCTTGCTGAACAAAAAAAAACAAAAACAACCATTATTGGGCAGGAAAGCAGTGCTGATGCTTAAACTAAAGGAAAGAGACTTTATGGTGGGTAGAAATTACGGTTTCTTTGACGTCCATAGTAGCAGCACCAATAGGTATTTAGCAATTAATCAACCTAGGGTGGGTTACTATTAACCGCAGACTGTAAGACCACTCGAACAAAGGCTTCTTCTGATACCTAGTCTGTAATGATTTACAAACGTATGAGGTGTACTCCATGAGGCAGTCCTGTAGATCTAGTCAAGTGGAACATGTTTCTCTCGGCCCAAGACGTGGCAATTGCCCGAGTTGAATGGGCTCTAATGGGTCGTGGGGCCCGAAGACCTGCTTGGTTATAGTATATTAGAATTGCTTCCCTTATCCATCTGGACAGAGTTGCTTTAGGGACCTTCTGGCCTCTACTTTTACCAAGGAAGGAGAGGAAAAGATGATCCGACCTCCAGTGCAAACGCTTCAGTGCAATTCACATAGACTACCAAAGCCCTATGGACATCCAAGGAATGGAGTTTCTACTCTTCCACTGAAGAGGGATTTGGGTAGAAGCAGTGAAGGCATCTCAGGGAGGAAATTACCTATAGTTCTGAGCAAGACCCGGTCTTGAAGAAAAATTAGATAAGGGTCAACCGCACCCAATGCCTGGATGTCACTAACAACTTTCGCTGACGTTATAGCCACCAGGAAATGGTCCATAAGGGCTAGATGTTTCTGGTCAATCTCCTGCAAGGGTTCAAAGGGGGGATAACAAAGCCTGTCAAGAGAAAGATCCCATTTTGGAACTGGATTGGAGACTTTTAGGTCGGATTTGATAAACCTTTGTGTTAAGAGGTCCCCTAACAATTTCTACCACAGAACTGCCGACAAGCAGAAAGCTTAAATTTACTTACCGAAATTCTTCCTTTCCCGGAGTCCAAAGGCAGCACCCAATGGGTTAATGACCTGCTTCTTCCCAGCTAGTACAGAAGAAAAAAAATACATAATTAGTTTTAATTACAACCTCATTAACCCTTAGGCCCATGGTATAAAGCACACCTTAAACCGACATACGATGTGTAGTAATTTCACTATAAACCAAAAAATAAATAAATAAATAAATAGGGACAGGAAGCGGTGTTGCCTTTGGACTCATTTCGGTAAGTAAATTTAAGCTTTCTCTATTGTCCTTCAGGCAGCACACAATGGGAATTCAAAGCAATAACAAAAAAAATGGGTGGGTTTACATATCAGCAACCTCGAGTACCCTTCTGCCAAAGACATCTCCGCATCAGCCAAGGTATCCAGTCTGTAATGTTTCACGAAAGTATCTGCTGAAGGCCAGGTCGCCGCTTGACAAATCTGATCTAGACCTACGTAGAGTCTTTCAGCCCAGGACGTTGATAGGGCCCTAGTAGAATGAGCCCTTAGGTCAGAAGGAACCGATAAGTCGGTAAGTTTTCTTGAGTGTAAGAGAAAGAAATTACATTTCTGATCCAGTGACTGAGAGATGACTTAGAAGATCTCCCCTATACGAGGAACTTTAAACTGAAGAAAGAGCATTTCTGACTTTCTAAAGGTATGACATTTATCTATGTAGGAAAGGACTAAGTTTTACATCCAGAGGATGGGCAAGATGATTTTGGGATTCTGAGGGCATGTTAGGAAAGATCTCTTTATTAATATTATTTGATAATGGAACTTTTGGTAGGAATCCAGGCA
This sequence comes from Rhinoderma darwinii, assembly GCF_050947455.1. Classification (NCBI taxonomy): domain Eukaryota; kingdom Metazoa; phylum Chordata; class Amphibia; order Anura; family Rhinodermatidae; genus Rhinoderma; species Rhinoderma darwinii. The sequence continues at coordinate 61,052,700 of NC_134695.1, read as the reverse complement.
CAGTTCTTAAAATAAGGCAATCGGGCCTAATCTTAAGGTAAGGATCCCTGGAAGAGAGAGCGTGCAGTTCCCCATCTCTTTTAGCTGAAGAAATAGCCACTAGAAATAACGTCTTCCAGGTAAGGTATTTAAAGGAACAGTGTCATCACAAATTATTTTTTTATATGTTAAAGATGTTAGTGCTTTATTAAAAACGTTTATATTCATTTCTGTGTTTGTGTTTTACTTTTTCTTATTTTTACACTTTTTCTTCCCTATGGGGGCTGCCATTTTTTGTTCCATTTCTGTCTGTGTCGATTAACGACACATACAGACATGGAATACGGCAGCCACAGTCCCATAGGGACTGCGAACGGCTCCCGTCCCATTGACTTCAGTGTACGGCGTCTGTGTGGGAACTGCGCATGCGCCGCTCCCACACAGTCCAATTCGAAATTGCCGCCGTCCGGCGCCATTTTCCTGTGGACCGGAAGTCGCGGCCGGACAGTAATATTACTACTTCCGGTCGCGGCTTCCGGATTTGTGCACTTGGACCAGCGGCAGCAAACGGAGCGGACGGGCCGGAGGGAGCCGCGGCGGCAGGAGCAGGTAAGAGATTTCAATGTATGTTCGTGTTTGTGTGTGTTTACTACTGTATGTAAACCTACTACACTGTGTGTTAGCTCAAAAAATGGCGACACACAGTGTAGGAGGTTACACCGTTCAAACCCCTCGTTTATCCCGGCACTAGCCAGGATAAAGGAGGGGGGGATGCTGAGAGCTCACTAGAGCGAGGGCTTTTAACCCAATGTTGCAATGCTGCAATTTTGGGAATAGCTCCATCTAGTGACCAAAAATGGGTAGTATTATAAATTAGAATTAATATATAATATTTCCTGACTCGTGAAAAAAATAAAAAAAATTTGAACAATGTTTAATCACCCACACACTAAATGTTTAATTTTTTAAAAAAAAACATGTTTTTCTGGCAACACATTCCCTTTAAGGCTTATATCCTGTATGGGTTCGAAAGGCTGAGCAGATAAACCGCAAAGAACAATACTCAGGTTCCAGGACGCGACTGGAGATTTTATAGTAGGTCTGAGGAGATTAATTGCCCCAAAAAAATCTGTGAACTAACTGTTCTTTAGAAAAAATGCCTTCCGAAAAAGAGTTAATTGTGGAAAAGTGGACTTTTAAAGTTTTGGAGTTTTAAGCCCTTATCATATCCTTCCTGGAGGATTTGAAGCACAGATTCCATCTGGAATTTTGAAGCAGATTTTGACCTGCCTGCACACCGTTTGCTGCATTTTTGGCTGCGTTTTTCGGCCGCGGCCATTGAGTGCTGTGGGCAAAAAACGCAGAGAAAAACGCTGTTTCTGCCTCCCATTGATGTTAATCGGAGGTCAGAGACGGAAACGTCCGAAGATAGGGCACGTCGCTTCTTTTTCCCGCGAGCGATTTTTACCACTCGCGGAAAAAACCGCCTCTGCTACCCATTGAAATCAATGGGAGACGTTTTGGCCCATTTTTTGGCGTGGTTTCCGACGCGATTTCACGTCAAAAAGCATGCCGAAAAACTCTGTGTGAACACACCCTAAAGGATTTACGAATGTCCTCCAGATTTGGGCCAAACAAGCTGCTAGGATGAAAAGGAATAGAACACAAATTATGTTTAGCGGGAACGTCCCCCTTTTTCCATTATTTCAACCATAAAGACCTTCTGGCCGATGTAGTAAGAGCCATATTTTTCACAATAAGATGCAAAGAGTCTAAGGGAAAATCTGACAGAAATTCAGCAGCCAATTTCATTTTGGGGAGTAACTAACAACTCACTTCTGGAGTCACTTTCCTGCAACCCTTTAGACAAATCATTTTGCCAAATCCTTCGTGCCCTAGCCACAGGAACTGAGGTAAAGGAAGCTTTACATACATCTGCTGACGATGAATAAGCTCTTTTAACTAGTTGCCGATACAGGACGAGAATGCTCATCTGAGCGACGGGAACTTCGCGCATTATTTCGAGCATTCTCGTCTTGTGTGACAGCCGTGTCCGCGCGCGATCGGGAGAGGGGCAACGGCTGTAACACACAGCTGCAGCCCAGCTCTAACGTTGGAGAAAAGAGAAACCTCTTCTCTCTGCCATTATCCCCTTGAATGCCGCGATCAAAGCTGATCGCAGCGTTCAAAGTAAATAAGAGGAGGGGGGACTGCCCTTTGATCGCATCACAGAAAATCCTTGTGAAGCGATGAAAGCCCATAACGTGCATGGCCAGACAGCCCAGGGTCCATTGAAGGACCCCAGGGCTGTCTGAACATATTTCCTGTTGTTAGGGCATACTGAGGTATGCCCTAACAACTGCCTGAATACAATCAGTACACAGCCTAACGTACAGGCATATAGATCTATGCCAGTACATTACAGTTAAAAAATAAAAATCTAAATGAAAAATCCCTTTATGGGATTAATAAAAAAGGTTCAATTAATGGGAAAAAAAAATTATGTTAAATAACAAAAAAGTAAAAAAAATACACAAAAATACACTTTTTTTTTACAATAAATAAACTTCCCAAAACATGAAATAATATAGACATATTTGGTATCGTCACGGCTGTAACAACCTGAACAACAAATGTATAACATTATTTATGATGATCGGTGTATGGTGTAAAAAAAAAAAACAATATTAAAACTAGAGCGGAACTGCTTTTTTTCTGCATTTTTGCCAAAATAAAAATTTATATAATTGAAACGATAATGTATTTGTACCAAAAAATGGTACCTACATAAAGTACAACTCGTCCCACAAAAAACAAAGTCTCATACAACTACGTTGTACAAAAAATAAAAAAGTTATGGGCGTCGGGATGCAAAGAGGGAAAGATAAACAAATTGTTCTGTCCTTTTTTAGATAGACGTGCCGCTGCCAGATCCACTTGAGGTGGGGTCATCCTCCTGGGATGACTAATCACAGGCTGCAGCGGCGGCCACATGGGATGAAGCGTCATCCCAGGAGACCGGCCATGTGACGTCCGTCATACAGGCCGCCTCCTGGGATGATGTTTAATCCCATGTGACCGCCGCTACAGCCTGTGATTAGTCATCCCATGAGGCTGCGCTGGGGTGAGGAACACAGACTTCTGGGTAAGTATGAGTTTTTTGTTTTTTTTCTGAGTTGCGTTTTTTTGTGGCAGGATCGCTGTGAACGCATTGTGTGAACTGACCCTAATAATCATCAGGAATGCCTAAATCAGAGGCATTATATTCAAGATGGCGTCTCGCGATGACCGGCAACTCCTGCGCATGCGCACAGTGCGTCCGTGCCGACTTTCCGGACTTGCACTTATCTTCAGACTCGGACATCTCAGCGCTTACTTCCGGATTTGCGCAGTCGGCAATTTGCTTTGCCGAAATCTCCAGCGCAAAATCTCCAGCGAAATCTCCTGCTCCAGATAAGCCCAGCAGAATAATCTGCTAGTGCTCCGGCCATTAATTTTGGCAGGACGTAAGGGACGCACTAAGGGTATGTTCACACGACCTCTTTTCAGACGTAATGGAGGCGTTGGACACTGTGCAGGACACTTCTTGGGACGTTTTTGGAGCCGTTTTCTCATAGACTCTATTGAAAACATCTCCAAAAACGGCCGTAAAAAACGCTACGAAAAACGGGAGTTGCTCAAAAAACTTCTGAAAATCATGAGCTGTTTTCCCTTGAAAATAGCTCCGTAATTTCAGACGTTTTTTGTTAAGCGTGTGAACATACCCTTAATCATCAGACCAGTGAGGTGTCATTCAATGCCACTCCAGTATACCTCACAGGGGGAATATATAACGGAGGGCTAAGTGGACGCACTAGAGACCCCTCCCCTGTAGGATTCCACCAACGACCATCATTGCATAAAATTAGAAAAACTATTGGGACAGAAGAAGAAAACCACATCGTATGTCGGTTTAAGGTGCGCTTTATACCATTGGCCTAAGGGTTAATGAGATTGTAATTAAGACTAATTATGTGTTTTTTTCCTTCTGTACTAGCCTGGAAGAAGCAGGTCATTAACCAATTGTGTGCTGCCTAACGGACGATATGGAAGCTGATGTCCAGCGTTAAGACTTCGTGGTGTGACAGGCCTAGAATCCCAAGCACCAAACCAAGGAATGCAAAATAAAGACACAAAACATTATAATTGGGTGTTAAATGGTCAAAGCTTTTATTATATTATATGACCAAACCCAAAATGGCAAACCTCCGACTCACGAAGAGTCACCCTCCAGCACGCAGGAAAGGAAAAACCCCCTGTGGGGGAAACCTCTAGGGAAACCATGGCTGGAGGATTGCCCTTCCTCTGGGCTTAGAAGGTGCCAACATATAATTTGTAACAGAATTTGTACATTTTGCCAGATTTACAATGAAAGACGAACGAACGAACGAACATAAATCGGCTGATCTGGTTGGCTAGGCGAATGTCCTCTTACTCCCTTGGCACCCATTGAAATTAATGGGCGATGCACGGATGAGACGGGTCCTCCAGATGCCTCCTTGTGGCACCTGTCTCCGCTCTGGCTAATAGAGGGGGATCTCCTGCTGGAAACTCCCTCTATTACAAACAACCCGTATGAAGAGGATGACATCACTGTGATGAAGAAGTGGTCTTGGGTGAAGGGTTTTCCTGCTAGAACCTCCAAATTACATCAGGTCGGTATTGGTGGGGAAGTCAAGCTCAAGGTCCTCAGTCCCATCCAATATGGCGCTGAACGTGGCAGTAAAACCTTCTAATATGGAATCTTCTTTATGTCATAAACATTTGTATTTATGACATCATCACATTCATCATCATTACTGCAGGAGCTTCTTACCACTGCCGCCTCATTCATTGTGACGTCACCCACAGTGGTCTGAAGTGTTAACCCTTTAATGACTGGCAGTGTACTTACCACAGAGGCTATTATAATGCACTTGGCACATTTCAAGCCCCTGGTCGTTCTCATACTCTAAAGACGTCCTAATACATAGAAGCTGGTGTCAGGGGACATAAAGGGAAATACATCAACTACAGCCACTGATTTCACCTCTTAACTTCTGTTTAGGGCTCCAGTGAGATGTGTATATTGAGAACATTTGTGTTTATTGAGCATTTCACTTGGCATTGGTTGATTTTCTGAGTGGGACCAGGCGGCCGGATCCCCAGCATTTCAGTTTGTAAGGATTAATGGAAGTGGCCACACGGACGCTTTGTGATGTTAAAAATGTACAAATTTTGATGCACAACAAATTTGCAACTCCTCTAGCTACTTTCAAAAGTGGTGGGAAAAGTAGGGGGAGATAGCCAGGAGGGCTCACTAAACCACTGGCAGATATACTATAATTTACGCCAGAAAGGAATGTAAATGATAGCGCAAACTTTTAGCTACCCATCATATTTATTAATCTGCATGTGTCTTTTTATAAATCTGCCACATTTTACTCCTGCAAAGTCTGGATTTAGACTGGCGTATCAAACACCAGTCTAAAGGGGGTTTTACAATGGGCAATTATCGTGCAGACGAGCGTTCATATAACGCTCGTTGCTGATAATTGCCTTGTGTAAACAGGGGAACGATCAGCAGATGAACGAGCAAACGATCGATCATCTGCTGGTCGTATCGTTTTATAAAAGTGAATATTATCGTTGTTGGCAGCGCATCCCCCTGTGTAAACAGACGCGCTGCCGACATGATAATAATGTATGGGGACGAGTGATCGGAGTAACAACTGCTCGTCCCCATTAAAAGCTCCGTGTGACAGGAGCAAGCGAGCGCCGATCATCGATGTCTCGTTGATCGGCGCTCGCTTCACCGGCCGGCGTAAAAGGGCATTTAGTCAGTCTGCCCCACAGTACATACTTTTTACCGGCTTCCCAAACAAAAGTTGGTGGGGCAGCTCGGGTGGGGGCTGATAGAAGAAAGAAAAAAAGAGAAATCTCAAACTAGCTACCATGGAGTCTGAAAATCCAACCCACATACAGCTGATGGAAAGAAAATCCAGAAGAAAAATACAGGAAAAAAAGAGATGCTTCACAACATGTCCTGTATCTTCACTCTCTGACCTATCAAGAAAGACAGGAAAAAACTCAAAACAAAACACAATGTGGCTAGCAAGCGGCTATCCTGTATAGGGTGCCTGATTAAGTAATCAATTGATGCTGTCTGTCCTATTTTCCAGGAGGAAACCACAACCTCAGATGTGTTATTTTCTGTCCTTAGGGAGCACAACCTACTGTACCTGTCCAGGGCCAGATTCACACGAACGTGGGGAAACGGACGTTGAAAAACGTGAAGTTTTTCATGCCTGAAGTGCCTCCATGCGTGTTCAGTTTTCATAGATCCCCATAGACTTGAGTCTATGGAGGGATCCGAGAAAACTGAACAAAATAGCACAAGTTCTATTTTTCAACGGACCCTTCACACGGTCCGTTGAAACAACGGCCGTGTGAACGGCCCCATTGAAATACATGCGTCCGTGTGACGGCCATTGTTTTAACGGCCGTCAGACAGACGTACTGTATGTTCGTCTGAATTCGGCCTAAGACTCACAATAGATGTGGTTCTAGTGGCTCCTCTTCTACAAATTCTCTGATTTGTTGCGGGGACTGAGACTGTGCGTGGTCTCTGCTGGTCAGCTGGTAAGTGCCGCCATAAGGTGGTTCAGTCGTGATCAGGACCGGACTGAGGCAAAAAAGCAGCCCTGGCACACAAGCCCCAGCAGCCAACACACTCTGTCTAAAACCGGCCCTGGCCCTCAGCCCCCCAGTCACAGTACACAGCGCACGTCGGTCGATTCGTTCCAAAGTGATTTCTGTTGAATGTCGGATTCCCGAACTTTTTTAGGAGGTGAAAATGCTTTCCAGTGGAGCAGCGAGCTCACAGCTTATGTGCTCAACATTCAGCTTTCCCCCTTCCCCATAAAGCAACATCTACGGGGTGACGGAACGTGATACTTGATTGAGTGATAAGTATATTGCTGAAATCTGCAATAATGTTCTGTAAAAGAGAACTGGTTCAGCCGCATAAGTAACTTTCTTATGCAGCAACTGCCTCACTATACCACCTCCACCCAGCGAGGTCTCCTCTCAGACAAGGCCACACTTCAGGATTTGAACCAGGGCCCACACAGAAGACACTGCTTAAGCACCAGACCACCAGCTCAGGCTGATCTCTGTGTTTTCTTATTGTCCCCATAAAACCAAATGTGTCACTTCCAGCAAGAATATGAACATGTCATCTTTGGAAGAATTTGTTGTCAGCAGTTGAAAGCAGAGGTAGCGCACTGGTAAAGATCTCAGCTAATAACCTTGAGTTGTGAGGACCATGTGAGTTCTATCCCCAGGATCTCCAGCCTTAAAAGCAGTTAACTCGCAAGCCACAGTGCTGTCATGTCCCAATTTCATCCAGGGTTTTTCTTGTTGAAGGTCTGATTACCCATTTTTAAAAGAGGTGAAAAACGCATCCTTGCAAAGCTGCCGTGCAGCTAGCTCACAGCTTGCGTGATCCAAGTTGAGCGCAGGAATCACTTCTGTACAATGTGGGTTCTAACCCCCATGTTGTCTTCCTGGTGACCTTGGGCAGCTCCCCCTTTCCTAAAGTACCACCTATGGAGTGATGGATTCTGATACCTGTTTGAGTGATGAGTATATTGCTGAAATCTGTAATAATCTACTATATAAATACAGCTGTCTCAAAAGAGACAGCTGCATAAGTAACTTTCTGCATATAAGTAACCTTCTTATGCAGCAACAATCTCACTGCATTGCCTCCACACCCCAATAAACACCACCCAGCAAATTACCATTTAGGACAATCCACACACCAGGTTTGAACCAGGGGCTGCACAGAAGACACTCACTGTTTAGACACCACTTAATCACCACACCACCAGCTCACATTGGCACCTTGGCACCTTGGCACCTTGGCACCTTGGCACCTTGGCACCTTGGCACCTTGGCACCTTAGCACCTTAGCTTTCTTATTGTCCCCATAAGATCAAATGAAATCATTACTTTCAGCAGGAATAAGAACATGTCATCTTTGGAAGAGTTTGTGGCCGCCACTCAGCAGCAGAGGTAGCGCGCTGGTAATGTTCTCTGCTAATAAACTAGAAGCGTCAGGGACATGTTGGTTCTATCCCCAGGATCTCCTCCTTGTGTCTCAGTTTTGAAAGTCTTTCACCAGTGCAGGTTCACAAGGCGAGGCATCCTTTTAAAGGAGAAATGCATTGCCCTGTTTAGCCGCAAGCCCCCCAGTCACAGCGCTCTCATGAGACAAAAAAGTGACTTCTGTTGAAAGTCATATTACCGCGCTTTTTTTTAATGAGGTGAAAAATGTGATCTGACGGAGCCGTCGTCTTGCAGCTTATGTGTTCAGTCACAACAGTAAATGCCACTAGCACCTTATTAGTAAAATTAGTAAAATGCTTTATCGCCGGCAGCTGAGAAAGATATTCACAGGACTGACGGGCTTTTTTTAAAATGTATATTTCTTTTTAAAGAATGGCAGGAGACATCATGTTCCACAGGAGCGCTTCTTTAAGGGGTGTAGGAACCTCAATATAAATCAAGTAGAAAAATAAATGACAATCAAATTACAAAGACGTGATATTTTTTTTTCCCTTTTAAAGACGATCTTGACAGAGCAAATATAAAGCAAGAACATTTTTATAATTTTTACATGGAAAGAAACCAAACAACAGGAGGCAAAGATGATCATTTTAGGCACAACTCCGAGCAGTAAAGCTCATGTAAAGTGCATATGGTCTTGTCCCCCCCATCACCTTCATTTATTAACCCTTCTTCTCCGCACTGTACAGTCGTTTATACTTCTTATTCTTACTAAAGATATTGCACAAATATTATACAAGAGAACGGTGTCAGTAACATCTAGAGAAGTCGAGTAGTTCATTAAAGGGGTTTTCCACCTTCTGACAACTGATGACCACCGGATAGGTCATCAGTACATTATCTGTTGGGGTCCGAACCCCTGACCCTGTACATATCAGCTGGTCCGGTGCCTCCATGCACTGGACTTACATGCGGAAGCAGCTGGCTCCGGCCACGGAATAGCGGCCGAACTTCTACTGCACGGCCGCTATGCTATGTATGGAGCCAACTGCTTCCGGCTCCGTGCATTTCATTATGTGACATAACATACGGTGCCCACAGGCCACTGGAGTGGTATAACGGTGCGGGGACGGGTGCCGAACCTGCACCGATGATATAATGGTGACCTATCCGGTGGATCGGTCATCAGTTGTCAGAAGGTGGAAAACCCCTTTAACGGATTACGGCTAAACCAATTTTCTGTACCACTTGTTAGAGCCGGGTCACCATAGATGACACATCTGAGAACAGTTTTGAGACCGACACAGATTTTGGTTTTCACAAAGTTTTCTGAACCAGGATTTTTAGATCTTTTAGTCGGATGTTTCTATGATTACTGAAGTACAATTATAAACATTTCATAAGTTTTTAAACTTTTGACAAATACATCAAGTTTATGCAAAGACTCAATATTTACAGTGTTGACCCTTCTTTTTCAAGATCGGCAATTCGCTCTGCCATGCTGGATGTCAGCTTCTGGGCCAATTCTTACCTAATCAGTGCTTGGCATAGATCACAATTTCTGTGGTTTTTTTGTCCACCCACTTTGAGGAGTGACCACAGGGTCTCAATGGGATTGAAATCTGGGGAATCTTCTGGCCATGAACCCAAAATATCAAAATTTTGTTCACCGAGCCCCTTAGTTCTCACTTTTGCCTTGAGACATGGTCCATCATGGTGGAAATAGCATTGTTCATCACCAAGTTGCTGCTGCTGGTTGGAAAAAGTTGCTCCTGGATGGTTGAGCAACCCCACACATGAATGGTTTTTAGGATGCTTTACTTTTGGCATGACACAGAACTCATGGTAGCGCCCACCCTGTCTACTCTGGACAATCATTCTTCCAAATGTCCAAAACAGTCTGAAGGGGGCTTCATCAGAGAAAATAACTTTGCAGTCCAATCCCGGTACTTCCTGCGGAGGACTGGGGCAGAGGACTGTCCTCAATATTGTTCTTGGAGAGAAGTGGCTTCTTTGCTGCCCTCCTTAACACCAGAGCCCCCTGTAGATAGTGCCCCCACATATAGCGCCCCACATGACATCGCGCCGCTAGCATCGTTGAAAGGCGGATTGGCATGGCAAATCATTGTAAAGCAGGTACAATTTGTGCAGGCGGGGGTGGCGGCGGCTGTTTCAGTGGCAGATTCTAGCTTTTCTGCTGCCTGAGGAGAAAATTGATCTTGATTGGCATTCACCTGACTGTTCTGCATTACTACCAGCCTTCTCCATTGCCTTGTACTCCCTTGGCATGCGCGGTGCAGCGATGAAGGCGGGCAGACTACACCTCGCTGAATGGTGCGCGCTCATGGCGTACAAGGCAATGGCACATCCAAAAAAGTTGGAGGAGACTTGTAGTGATGTATAAGTCAGGGGGATGTCAACCAAGCATGGAAAGGTGGGTTTGCAGTTAGGACTATGTGACTACAGGATAGCGACACACGAGTTCATACAGGGCACCCTAGAACTTGTCCTAAGTCACCATGGTTATGCAGGAGTTTATTCAAGGGTATTTTCAGTGCCCAAGCAGGACGACAAGCACAGGTTGGGGATACACCTCACTTACCTAAACAAAATTCTTTCTAAAGAGAAAAATCAAGATGAAATCGGATTGTCGTTCTTAGGCCAAATTCACACGAACAAGCGTTGCGGGTCCCGTTAAAAACGGGGAGGAAAACAGGACATGTTCTATTTTTACAACGGACCCTTCACAGTCCGTTGAAACAGCCATGTGAACGACCCCATTGAAATACCTGCATCTGTTACAGCCATCGTTTTAACAGCCGTCACAGTCGTATACTACTATCGCCATCTGAATTCAGCCCGAAAGGAATACAATAAAACAACTTCATGGCTACTATAAACCCAGAACACATCATATTCCCATCGTGTGTTCACAATGAGCAAGCACAGGGGATGTGTCTCTGCTCTCAGATCGTCCTCACCACAAATGCGTCAGGCTCCGGTTGTGGTCCTAATAAAAATAATATTATTAATATTTTTATTATTAATAAAAAAAAGTTGGCCCCAGGCAGAGTTGCCAACTGTCCATAAATTCTTGGACAGTCGGTAAAAATAAGGGTCTCCCCCCATGTCCAGACAAACTAATGCACCCGTAATTTTTTTTTTCTTAATTTATTTATTTTTTAAGTTCAATGAATTTGTGTCAATTATTGGGATTGTAATGATCATTGGTTTCGAGGTCACAGTACTTGGTGCTAATGTATTCACATCACTCTTCTAGGCTAGAGACATATTTTACGTAAAAACTTTGATTTGATGCGGTGTTACAAATAAATTACAAAAAAAAAAAAAAAGTGTTTACTGTCTGGGATTGTTGGATAAGTGGTCCAAAAAAAAAACAAAACCCACATACATAATATATAGGTCGGAGAAGATTCCCGTTTTACCTTGCAGCAGCGATGATTTGCCTATATACTCACGTGACCACTGCAGCCAGTCACTGGGCTCAGCGTCTTCTGCTGTACACCACTAATGGCCCTTTTATGTGCCAATGATCGGGAAAACAAACATCGTTCCCGATCATCGTCCGGTGTATCATTTATACAACACAATATTATGGTTGTCTGCAGTACATCTCCCTGTATAAACCGGGAGCCGTGCTGCAGACATGACAGAAGCGCATGGGGACAAGCGATCAGGGTAATCGCTCGTCCCCACACACTAGGGATTATTGCTCCTTGTGAAAGGAGCAAACGAGTGCCGAATAAGCTATCTCGTTGATCAGCACTCATCTTACAGCCAAAATTGGCCGATGTAAAAGGACCCCAAGCCAAGGCCAGTCATAGGCTGCAGCTGTCACATGGTTATACAGGCACGTCATTGCAAGGTAGTGTGGAGCGGCGGAGACCATCGCAGCAGCAGATTTCAGATGATTAAGTTAATTTGTTATTTTATACCATTTCCTCCATTCAGTTAATTTTCCTGTGATCTCACAAAGCCCCTTTAAGAATCGGTACCAAATGACTTAAGTGTTTTTATGAGCGTCGCCTCAACCAATTACCTTAAAACGTACCCAAGAGCACCAGACGCAGGAGAACGCTTCATCTATTGATTGAGACCTCCCCTGCTCCCCCCTGAGCTTCTGCTATGGATATAGAACCTTCTCATCTGGAGCTCGGGACCCAAAGACCATTTCAATGACACTGGAGACAGTTTTTCGATCTTCTGCAAAGCTTTTTTGATGTGCCTTAAAGACCCGCTACCAGCTTAATCTTTGCCAGGAGAATCAGTACCTTGAGCCAGTACACATGGCATCCCACAGCCAGAACCCTTCTCTTAGATCATATTTCAAGGCTCTGCAAAGCATTGGACAATGTCTCTAGCGCCACCTATAGGCAGCGACCCTGTAAGTTTGCATTGTTGCTTCTGGAGGAAAGACATGTAGCACACAAACGACCAACCATTTTCACCAGTCTTTAAAAGAGGTTCTTCACTTTGGACTATCCCTCCTTGGTAGAAGGGTTCCTTGACAATAAGTAGATTACAGTGTCTCCCTGCTAGGAGAGTGATCAACTGTAAGCAGGAACACTGGCAGCAAGTGTTTAAGTTCCCTGCAGCGCCACCGCAGGGGAAATTAAGCATTACACAGTACACAGACAACCCATTGATATGGATGGGCAATGTAGGACAGGACAGGTCCCCTATACACAATATTTGTCATCAATAAAATTTACTCCAAAAGGAATAGTTTTAAAATTATTTTATTATAACGGCCCATGAGAATTAAAACGCCAGACTTTACGGCTCAGAGCGAGAGCTAGGTGGAGGTACACGGCCTTTGTGGATTAGTTACTGTAATGTACAGGTCAAAAAAACACTGGAGCAACTGAAAAACAGCGTCATTTACAAAGTACTCACTTATGTCAAACTTTATTTACAAAAACATTTTCATGCCATGCCTTACGATTCCATACAGAATCAGCGATCTGCTGCTTTAGGTTAAATTAAAAGCAAGTCAAAAAACAGCCACATAGCTACAAATATAAGAGCCATGGTAATGGACGATTAAAACTAGACACAAAAAAGGAGTAAAGAAGTTAGTTATAGAACAGGTCGAATGTACACTAAAACACAACGGGAGTCCGAACGGCAATATATATATGTACAAATACTCAGCCACAGAAGATGTTGCTCTCCCTCCCCGAGAACAAAGAAATGCACAGTATGATACATAAAACAATAGGCCTAGACAAAGCCACTGAGCCAAAGACAAGACTCCTAGAGAGTGTAAGAGGAAGAAACGTCAGCGCGAGGCTTAGAGCGAGGTAATCACTTTCGACTACTTTTAATTCTTTCCAGTCTTTTTTTTAAGTCGTCGATATTGGCTGTGGTGGCCGAAGAGGTGGTGGACGATGTGGTGCTGGCATGGGTCTGGTTGGAGTCTAGATCCAAGTGTTGGAACGTGTCACGTGACTCCCGGAGCTGGGAGAGCTTGCTGTGTAGCATGTCAGTGGAGGATACCACTGACGGAGTAGAGGTCTTCGAGAGCAGGGAGCTGAGTGGAGGCCGCTCATCCTGCTAGAATGAGACAGAGGGTATGGAATAAAAAGATTAACGACGAATCATGATCTGGTCATCCAAGAGCAAAACTATACACGATATCAATGCGCTCCAACCTGGTCAGATCATTAGATATAGTCCAAAAAGGTGGAGCCCCCCTTTATATCAGAAGGCTTATGGGGTCCTTACTAGAACGCTCAGTCTTTATACAAGATCTAGAAAACCTGGACCACAATAAACGCCACCTCTAGACACAATACTTACGTTTTAGCGTGCGTACTCGTGTTTATGTAGATTTTTTTTTTTTTAACCACGAGAGATACGCAAACAGCTGAGCAGGCCACTGACTCCTAAAGAGACGGCAGCACACGACCAAAAACCTCTATATTCTACACAGATGGCAGAAGGCCTATTGCTGGAATACCTCTTTAAAGGCAATATTCAGAGACAATTTGTACACAATCTGCAGCAAATCCACATAATACTTGTGCGGATTTTTCTTTGCATGGCATTAATAAAATCATCCACCTTGCTGCGAGGATAGAGGTTGTCAATTTGAAAACCTGCCTCATACCCGGCTATTTCCAGCACTCCGTTTGTCAGTCAAACCTTGAGTGGAGCGGCTGGCGCATGCTCAATTCCCGCTCCACTCAAGCTCCTCCTCACTAGGGGTTGCAGTGAGGATCTAGGGGGTACAGGACACCCAATCGGTGGAAGTCCCAGCGATCAGGAAATGATCATCGCTCCTGTGGATAGGCAATAATTTAGGGTTCTGGGTAAACCCGTTTAAATGGCATGTTCACTTTTGCAGTCACTTTATCAAGTCTTTACCTTGGCATTATCGAGCCCACACCTCAGGCGCAGTATTTTCAGCCTCTCCAGATAGACGGAAGGTCCCACCTCCTCTCCATTGGCATTTGTAGCAGAGGAAGCGCTACTGGTGACTGCTGGAAGAGTATTTATTTCGGTCACATGAGAACCTGTCAAACACAGCAGTCTGTCATGTAAAGCCGTAACCACGTGAGAGAAGAGAAGACTTATCGCTGAGGGTTTCACCTGTAGAAGTGATGCGGGTCTTTCCTTCCCGCTCCATTTCAATGAGACGGAGTCCGCGTTCCACATAGCTCTGGAAGAACTGGGAGGAGTTCTTGAGGAAAGGTTCAAGGTCTGCATCCGAAAAGTTTTTCTTGTACTCATAGAGCTCAGCTAGACCCTACGGGGATAAAAACTTCACACTTAAAAAACAAAAAAAACACACGACCCCTGTGCAAAAGGTCTTTCCAAAAAGCTCACCGACTGCCCTTACCTCCTTGGTGTTCTCTTTAGAGCCAATCTTCTTAAAGATCTCAGCAAGGAAGTCACTAACATTTGCTTTTGAAGCTTTTTCCTCCTCGAGAAAAAACAAAACCAGGCACTAAGTCCACAACCCTCTGGCAGACACCGGTCTTCATACAGTACTTTGCCAACACATGTAAAGCAGCTATAGATATTCGCGTCGAAAGCAAATCTAAATCTGTCCATTAGGCCAGTGGAGGATCAACTCACAGTGCGGGATGCTCCTTTTTCGATCTCCTTGTCGGATTTTGAACCAGTGCCGTCTATCGAGTGCTTCATAACGCGGAGGAGGTGAGTCTCCAGCTCAGACTCGTGCTTATTCTCAATCATACTCAGGTGATCCATGATCTGAAAACAAAACGATTCTAAAATATTTCATACATTGAAACAGTTAACGGTGTTACCCTTCCCCTTGTCAATAGGGCGTGACCTTCACAGTCTGACAACACTGACTGGTCCATGTCGGAGTGGGTTGGCAATCCGCCCATTGAGAAGTAGAAATGGTAATGCCCAGTTAATTTATTCATATGTTTCCAGATAGAATAACAGGAACATGACAAAGCAGAGCGCTAAGAAAATGCCACAGCTCTCCGACATTTGGCATATATAGGGTATGGCAGAGGTTGGGTGTGGGGGGGGGGGGGGTGCAGAGTATGGAGCGTGCTGGCTGTATGTTATAGCTGACACTTTAAAAGGCTCTTCCACAACATTATAAGCAGCCTATATTGTACATGATGTGATCGGCGCTTATGACCTATATTAGCTTTATGCTAAGGACTTTCTTAATGAACTGGGCGTTTTACTTTTTGGCCAAGTGGGCGTTGTACAGAGGAATGTATGACGGTGACCAATCAGCATCATACACTCCTCTCCATTCATTTACACTGCAGATAGCGATAAAGCTAGATCACTATGTGCAGCCACATACACACACATTAACGTTAATCAAGTGTCCTGACAATGAATATTCACAATCCTGACACTTCTGTAGAGTGTGTGATATTTACAGCAAGGGAAGCGTAATCTCACGAGATTACGATGTAACCTGTCATTTAAAACGAGATTACGCTTGCCTTGCTGTAAATCTGACAGACGCTACAGAAGTATCAGGATTGTGAAAAGACATCACGTCCTGGCTGGAGGTAATGTATATTCACTGTCAGGACACTGCAGTAACGTTATAGTGTGTTTATATGGCTGCATATAGCGATATAGCTAAAAAAAACAAAAATGTGGAGGGAAGGGGGTTAATTTAGAATACAAGTATTTACAAAAAAAAATAAAAAATAATTGTATTGGAAAAGCCTCCTCAAAAGGACTATGCAGCCAACACTAATAAAAGTGGAGGCGGAGTGCAAGACCACATAAGCGATCACCCGTTTCCTACCTTTGGGCCTTTAAGCTTGCACAGAGTGTGCAGCAGAGTCTTCAGAGTCCTCATTGGCAGCTCACTCTTGTGTTGCTTTAGCTTCTCTTTGGGCAGGACCCTCATGAAGTTGTGGATATCCAGCAGAATTCTGTCCAGATTTATATTATTTATGGCTTCAGGGAGAAGTCGAATCATCCGCCACAGACACTGCAAGTAGAAACAGGACAGTAACTAAAGAGACCAAGGGAATAATATATACCCAACTGATCTTATGGGGCAAAAATCTGACAGCTTATTATGGACATTCCTTTTGCGCAATTAAGATTACCATACACCTCCAATAGCAGTCAGTCGAAAGCTCATTTGTATGGGGAGGTCAGGAGGAATAGCGGTCAGACACTGTTCGGCGTGCGTGCGCAAATCAGGAGAAGAATTATCTCCCTTAAGAACAAAGGATCAGGCTTGTTGAAATTTAACATACAAACAGAAGTCGGGGACAAAGGGTTGGGTAAGAGGTTTAATCAAATTTTCAGTTTAGCAGATGACGGGATGATAGGGATCACGTGCCCAACACTTTATGAAGGTAGGAATCTAAAAACACTGTCCAGAACAGAATTCTATGGTTTTACTATAGATCGCATTGCTCCACCCAAACTAGATAACAATTACCTTCATGACGAGCTCTGAGAACTTGGGTGAGCTGGCTGTGGCAAGTAGGCTGTCCTGAAGAAGCACCAGGAGGGCACTGCAATGACAGATACGTAGGTCACAAGAAGTAGAAACTCCTACCCAATACGAGTTACAGATCGCCATTATCTAGAACCACAAGGCCGTACCTCAATATATTGGTTTGGTCGGACTTCTCTAGCACTTTAGCCACAAGGAGGTTGACTGAACGCACAACTTGTTGTCCCTCTTCTAGATCTTCCACCCTGGAGTCAAGCATTAGGGCGATAAGACCATTCATCAAGTCCTTCAGAACTCCTGTGGAAGCTTCCCGGGCCAGACAATCCATCTGAAAGAGCTGGGGGAAGGGGATGGAGGAGTGTCAAACTAGTAAGGGATAACACATTAAAAAAATAAAATAATAATAAGACACCCAAATCTAAACTAGGATAAAAGAAAATGAGAATAAATATATAAAATACAATTTCCACAAACGCCATCTTACTGATATCATGTTGCCGATGATGCAACTGTAGAGACGTATAATATCATCTTTGTCCAGCCGCTCATCTGCCATATGGGTGTTGTACACAAGACGGAGCTGCATAAAAGTAGCAATCAAGAACTGATCTATGTGACCCGACATGGCTTCTGCTTTATCCTCCTGACGCAAAACTTCATCAATCTGTAAACAAAAAAATAAAAAGAAAGCATTTTGAAAACTGAACCTAACGAAAATGTATTCTCACTGAGCAGAATAAGAGTTTGTTACCTGAGCTAGAGCCTGTATACTGGTATTAATGTCACCACTGGCAACTTGGGAGATCACAAAATTGATAGTAGAAGCCGTGTTACTGTGCATGTCATCAAAGTGCGGGGATACAGCGCGAATCCTGTGGGAAACATACAATGGTCAGAACTTTGACGACTGATTGCCGTCCACAGCCTCTCCCATTGTTATCACATGGGTGCTGTGGCTGCCATAGACAATGGCATCTATTGGGATCAGTAATCTTCAATCGTTGCTGCTGCCACAGGAGGGAGGCTGCCAATCACAGCCGTCCTCCTGCTGGTGATAATACAGACATGGCTCCTGTGCCCGCATTTGTTCTGTACATTTATGGCATGGGTAAGGTGTTAACAGTTGCTGGCAGGTTCCCCACTTTAAGTCTAAGGTATTTGCTTAAAGTGTAGCTAAATGTTTAACAAACTTCTGACATGTCATAGTGACATGTCCTTAGTTTTGATTGCTGGGGGTACGAGCACTGAGACCCATATCAATCGCTAAAACAAAAGCAGCTGCAGCGCTCGTGTGAGTGCTCAGCCTCTTAGTTTGGTCGGGATTTTTGGGAAATCAATGTATCAGAGGACGGACTCAATAGTAAGTCTGATACATCAGCTTTCCGGAAAAAACGTTAGATACCCTTTAAGGCCTGCTTCACGCGGCCACGTTTCCAAGACTTCTAGCATCAGTCATCCACGATGCTTTGAATCACTGCTTCCCTGTAGTACTACAGTCCCAAACACTATTACAGTAGAGGACCGTACTCCGCAGGGAGGCAGCGGCTCGCAGCATCATGGATGACTGATGCTAGAAGTCTGGGTGACACGGCAGACATATGGTCCGTATCTCGAACCGAACACTGGCACGTGAAGCCGACCTAAATCTGTTTGAGAACGTTTTATGCTGAAAACTGCAACAAACACAAAACTGCCAGTATTTTTTCCACTGCAAGTAGCCAACTACTGGGGCAGGATATACATCTACGTGGTACAAACGGCAACTTACTTTGGTTCTGGGATTAGGACTGGTTCGAAGATCTCATCCAGCTTGTGCTGAACTAATGCTGGCATCTCACACCTCACTGTGCCGTTATCATTCTCAATTTCATCCAAATCCAACTGGAATTCTCTGGGAACCATATGGGTTGGTTCTGGGTGTCCTCCCATGTTCCGGGCTTGACTGTGGAGAAGAGGAGCCACTTCAAAAACTATGCTTTGACTGTAAACAACAGAATGAACGAAAGCCTAGACACCAGTCAACCCCGTTAAAAATTAAAATTTTGTATGCCTGCAGCCACCACTAGAGGGAGCCAATGAGCTCCCCGCAATCCGTTCATATATTGAACTCCATACAACAGTATGCAGTGAGCTCCCTCTAGTGGTGACTGGGCAGACAGAATTTTATCATTTAACTGTTCGGAATTTGAAGCGTTTTATCAGAAAACCATTTCAATGATCACTATATAAAGAAATCCACATAAAGTATTGAATCCAGAGACAATATGGTGTTAAATGTAGACAATTACTTTAAAGCAAAAATCTTCTTTATCTGTCAAAATACAATGTGTACCCAGGGAGGGGTTACAGGCATTTTTTCCAATACCATGATCCTTCTAAAAGACTGAACGGTACAACACTAATCTGGACATTTAATGTGTTGATGGTTTTGCAGAGAAATAATCCTGAGGACAATACTTACATCCTATAAGTGCGGTACATGATTCTGTCCAATGAAAAGCATTGATAGAAAAACAGAACATTTAGTGCTTTGCTAATTACTAACGGACACACAATACAAGAGTGAAGGACCAGATGCATTTCAATACTGGCTCCTGAACCTACTTCAGTTTGGAAGATATGTCTTCAGGAGGGGCTTTCCGCAGCACACTGGCATTGGCACTCTGGACACGCTGAGGTTTCTCTTCTGGTGGTTTGGCTGGGGCAGCCGCAGCCTGTTTCTTACCAGCACGTTTAATCCTCTCCTCTAGCATGCTCAGGTCTTTCTCAGAGAGCTGGAGGGGAGAAATCCATATATAGAAGCAATGAATAAAGTCGGCGATCGAGGTGGTGAGCTTTTATCGGCCAGACGGACATGCTTACATTGCCTATGAGTTTGAAGACTTGCTCTCCATGGACGTTGTACACGTTGACTATGGTGTTGAGAGCAGCATTGCGCACAGAGTTATCTCGATCTCCTATGTGTACCGCGATCTCCTTCAGAGCTTTGGCAGGTGTTGGCTGGCAAACATTCACACCGTAGGATTCGACCAGGCAGCCAAGCTCCTCCAGGCACTCTGTGCAGACAGACAAAACAGAAAATGAAGGGAAAGCCACATCGGATACCCTTAGGAGCTGTATATATACACACGTTGCACAGCTAACCTGCTCTTTGCTTGGAGTTCTTGGACTTAATCCCATCCATCACAAAGTTGAACATCTTGCTGGCTGGGTACACCTGGCACATCTTGCTCAAAATGGCACGCACATCCTTTCGTACAACATCTTTTGGCTCGCCTACCTGTGGAAGAGACCAGAAGCATGGGTTACCGAGATCCCAGAGACGAACCCAAGGGTTAAACATTCTATGCTCCTTGCAGGGGTTTTTTGTACTGCAAATGTAAGCACTGAATACTGCAGTATAAAATAAGCAGACTAGCGGTGGGAGAGCTATGGAGTCAGCTGGCCCCTGTGCATATGGTTGTGTCACCACATTAACTCTGTGGGGTACCACAGTACACAGCACTGCAGACCCCTTAATGCAACTCATCATCCTCCAGCAGCTTCTCCCACCACAGCCGACCAGACACCACTCACCTTCAGCAGCAGGTACGGTATGAATGAGGTGGCCTCGAGCTCTGTAAAATGATATTCCTCTTGGCTAAGCATGGCAAAGAGCAGTTTCAGGTATTCCAGGACCTTCATCAAGACACTGGTATTGGTGTCAAAGAAGCGTAAGGTAAACCATTTAAGAATTAGGTCCAAGCAGCTAATAACTCCTTCCTTCTCAGTCTCCAAGTGCTAATAAGGGAAACAGAACTCAACTTAAAGAAAGCTTAAAAAGGATATTTAAAGGGGTTGGCTGCTTTCTTCTAAAAACAGCACCACATCTGTCTACAGGCTGTGGGTGGTACTGCAAACTCAGCCCCAATCACTTCAATGGAACTAAGCTGCAATACAAGGCAACGCGTGGGCAGGTGCGTCAATTTTTAGAAGAAAGACTTAATCCTGGACAACCCCTTTAAAACCTCTAACTTGTCTGAGAGATTGCAATATTGCAAAATCTCAAACCAAACATGTTAAAAACAACAAAACTCTTTGCATCAGTTAAAGGGGATCGTCAGGAAAAACACTAAGCATATGTTGTATTAGGGCAAACTGATGCTTTTTTTTTTTTGGAGGGGGTTGCTAGACACCCTGTCAAACATTGGCGGTCCCTTCAGCACCAACAATCTGCTGACCGAGTGGATGTCAATGTGAAGCAATACCGCTGGCAAGTTAACTGAAGCAACTATTGTGGGTAGGAAGGACACGTATGTGTCTGCACAATGTCAGAAGGTGACCAATTCTTGTAACAAGCAGAACCAAGACCTGACCGGAATATTAAAAGCACTATGAAAAGAATCGTTACTCACATCAGTCATTACAGCCAAGGCCTTTATATGGCGCTGGAAGTCGGCATGAAACAGCTCATCTTGTAGCCATCTTGCAAAACAGGTAGACATTTGTGTTTTTAGCTGCTCAATGTACTCATCACGAGGAGCTGGAAAATTCCATTTCAAGACCTGCAACACAAAGTAATAACGTAGACCAAGTCAATGGGAGATTCCAAACCAGACCAAGCCCAATAACGGAATAGGTGTTGAATGAAGGCATCGGGAGTCTTGTAATACCATAAACAGCACATACAACACAGAAGGCATTGTACTTTATTAAGCACGTCAGTGCAAATACAAGTGTCAGTTTCCTACAAACCGCGCCTACACCCACGACACGGACCCAACAGTAACACAAGTGAAAAAGGATATTAAAAGCCCAGACAGACATGATTCACCATAACTCACCTTCAAGGCCTTCTCGTCCTTCAACCTCTGCTCCTTACCATTGGGAACGACTATGAAAATGGGTCCGGACCGGTCCTCTTCATCCTTCACCAATGGCTTGCTTGGCACTTTCTTGGCGGGCACAGCCTAAGGGCAAACACAGGGAAGATTAATAAGGTACGGACTATGACATCTTCCCATGTGGCTCATGGCCAATCTGGCAACATTCGGATGTCTTTAAGGGTTAATCTTTGGTGTACCAAGGAAAATGAAGAGTGGTGTGAGCGTTATGGAGTCAGCTGGCCCCTGTGCACCTGGTTACGTCACCAGCTTTGGTCTGAAGAGCGAGCAGTGCTCGGCACTGCCGCACCCCGCGTGCAACTCATCATCCTCCAAGCAGCTCCTTCCATCCGGAAGTTCTACATGTACTCAGTATTGTGCATCATACACACCATGAAGTGCAAAGATAGAGAAGTACACGCAAGTGCAAAAAACCCATTCCTAGAAGTGCCATTGTGTTACCGCCTGCTTAGCTGGCTTGGCTTTGGACATGCTGGTATTAGCTTTCGTTGGCGTCATACTGGTATTACCATCTGATGACACAGATAGGTTCTATAGAGAGAGTACTGTGGCTTTAAAGAGCAGCAAGAATATTTCTTTTAAACGGCATAATGCATTTTTAGAGAACACAGGGGTTCAAGTATACAATGAAGAAATACGGCTAACATTAACGGGAGATTTTCTGCATTTATAGTGTGCAAAATGTATTCTTAAGAATGGAGAACATACCTTTCCCTTAGCTGCTGGGGCACCTGGTTTGGTCTTCTTTGGGTCTGGCTTACTCTCTGAAGCAGGCGGTCCAGAATCGCATACAACTATTGAATAATAAAACTATTAGGGAAGCCGGCAGGAGACGTCTTACACTAGCAAACGAGAGAAGGTGGCGTTATGCTTAAACATACGCCAGTACTGTCCCACGATCGCTCAAAGTCTACGTATCAGATCTACACCCATGTTCCTGATCGCCACAACACCCTGTAAGGGTATGTTCACACACTGGAGTTTTCAGGCATATTTCGGGGCGTAAAAGCCTCGAAATAAGTCTGAAAACCAGTAAACGCCTAAAAACCATCTGCCCATTTAATTCAATGGGAAAAAAGGAATTTCGTTCAGGCGGGGCGGATTTTTACGTAGCCCATAAAAAAAAGTCTAGAAAAGGCGTTTTCAGCTTTAAAAACGGCTGAAAATCAGGCAGTTTTCTCTGGAACCAGCGCTGCGATTTTCAGCCGTTTGTGACTCAGCGTGTGAACATACCTTTAGGCCTAATTCATGCATTGCAGATTAAGGCCCCATGCACACAACCGTAAAAAATAATAATTGCGGACCTCAATACGGTCCGCAATTACGGACCCGCCCGGTTCTATTGGCCACGGACACCTTTCCGTATAGGTGTCCGTGCCGGGAATTACGGAGCATGTCCTACTTTTCGATCTTTGCGTTGTATGGGAGCACGGCCAGAAAACGCAGCCCGCGGCAGCCGGACTTGCAATTGTGGGTCGTTATTACAGGCACGGCCGTGTGCACGAGGCCTTAGTCAGTATTTTGTAGCCAAAATCAGCATTGGATGCAAAGACAAGTCTAAATCTTTCCATTAAGATTTCCCTTGTGTTTAGAATCCATTCCTGAATTTTGGCTTCAAAATAAGATTGCAAAAGTCGGGTAAAATCTGCAATGTGTGAATGAGGCCTAAGAGCTGCCTGCTCAATACATGAATCTAAGTCATAAAGACAATGATTAGTGAAGACTACGCATACATACCAGCTGCAGGAGCTGACGCTTGCGCTGACGCTCCTGCTGGTTTAGAAGAGGTCTTGCCTGCTGGTGGAGCAGGTTTGGCTGGCATGTTGGCTTTAGCCTTCTCCAGCAAAGCGACGACAATGTCCTTAGATGCAGGCTAGAAGAGAACGCGTTGTGTTAGACACTGGTAATAAGGACGTCACAGACCATCACTCCACAAAGGGAGATCTTCAGGATTCAGCAACATTATCCCTCATGTATAAACCGTGGTATTTTAATCCAATGTCGGAGTGAAAATTCCGCTAAGTTTACCAACATATATGGCTCCAAATTTAGTGCAGGTACCGTCAATAAATTTGTCACCACATACACCACACTGGCTAAAAGGATGGCACTTTTTCTACGCCAGGATCTGCGTGGAGTGGAGATGCAACTTACCCACTTTTACAGACTGACCTGCAGGTTGAAAACGGTTAATCAAAGTCATACATACGCTATTTTGAAGTACAAGAGAGGGGAAAAATAAAATAAAACGTGGGCTGTTACCTTGGTCATGCACGAATATGTATAAACCTTTCCTGGCTCTCCCACCACTAGGACGTCCTACTTCTGTATTTAACTTTTCAGGGTAAGCGGTCGTGTGTGTACATGAGGAATAACTATTTCTGGCCATTGCATGACTTGTATTCTGCATTATTTAGCAGTTTTCCCCTCTGCAGGCTCTAGTTTTCAGTTGTCTGAGCAGTTTAACTGTGATCAGGTCTTCCATATACCACACACAGAGGGGAATCCCGCTTCCTTATCTCGATCACATGTATATAGAAGCATGGAGGAGATTATAAAGCAGTAATGAGCAATGTATCAGAGAATCAAGCAATGGCGCGAGATATAATACTTCCTAGAAGCTGCAGCACATCTGTCTCTCTCCTGTCTCTGTTTCCCCCCTCCATAGACTATGGGCAGTAGCATCAGAGTCTCTCTGCCCCCTCCACCCATCTCCGTAGACTTGTATTAGCAGGATGTCTGCCTCTGCTCCCCCTCCCTCCCCAAAGACTTCTATTGGGAGGCTGTGAAGACACCACACCCACACTTCCTGCCTAACCTAAAACTTTAACAGTAAGTTACAAAAATAAACCTCAAATATACTATTAGATTAGCTAGATGGTTAAAAAACAAAAAAAAAAAACAGTTCATGTCGATTGAAGTTGTACAGATATGGGTAGGCTCACTCGCTGCAGACTTGATGGGGGGGGGGGGAATTTATAGCACAAGACACCCTATTTCAGCCATCTAAATGGGGTGGTTTCTGAAATCCCCATTTAGACGTATGGCAGTCACAGAAACGTCTGCCTCGTGCGAACGTACCCTCAGACACCTTCTACAAATATAAAGTCAAGCACAAAAAAGCCATTTTAACTTCAGGCTTATGCTGAAAGTCTCCACCAGTGAAGAGGACTAATAAAATCCTTATCCCACTCATATCATGTAGGACAATGAGAATGTAAGCGGCTTCTTACCTTGAGTTTGCCAGTTGCTTTAGACATCTTTTCAAATCCAATATGCATCATAAACATGGGCAGAGCCTCCTGGGCTTTCTTACGTACATCTCCATTACGGTCTTCCAGGCAGCCAAACAAATAGGGAACGCAGAACAGTAGATCTGAGGGTACAGTACGCAAGGTAGGAAGTTTATCTGTCAGCCATCCCAGGAGCTACAAAGAAGGAGAAATATTTTAACACCAAAGAGATCAATAAACACTCAATATCTGTGCAAATAAGTTGGAAAAAAGGCAAAAATTCAAATGGTTAAATACAGGCAATTGTGCCACGTTCCTATATAGTAGTTTATAAATAGAAGCAACAAAATTGTTACCTCTTGTCTAAGGAATGGATTTTCTTTTTTCAGTTCCTCGGAGAGATCTTCCCCTTCTAACCACTCCTTCATACCAGTTTGCTCTACCCAAGAATTAAGGGTTACCAGCGCTGCTGCTCTGATATTTGCCTAACAAAAATCAAACAGATACAATTGAACATCAATAAATTGACTACCAACCATATGGGTTTGTCTTTCAGACTTGGGCTCTGTTCACACGTGCGTCCGGATTTCCATGTATAACGGAAACCAGGATGTAGTGCTGTGTTTGTCATAGGACGGATACCAATGGCGTCCGATGGCCCTCATTGACTTATAATGGGATCCGTCATTTTGACGGGAAAAACAGTTCCATGCAGGGTTTTTTCCCCATCGATTCTGAAACGAAGGCTCGGAACAGAGCCTCAGACACTGGTGTGAACAGAGCCAAAGAAAAACCAGACAACACTCCCTTAAATGGGTTGTCTCATGAAGCTACTGGCCTCACATGATTGCTGTAGCAGCCGGGAAATGGGAGGCCATTTCAATTATATATAATATATGGACGACTTGAGTCTGCAGAGTGAGGCGCTCATGAAGCTCTCCAATATGGCCAAGACAAACATTGAGGATGATGCAGGTATTATAGATAATGGTTCATAGTAGAGTCAATCTTAAAGGGTAACTAAACGTCCAAACTTCTGACATGTCATAGTGACCTGTCAGAAGTTTTGATCGGTGGGGGTCCCAGCACTGAGACCCCAACCAATCGCTAAAACGAAGACGCAGAAGTGCTCAGCCGCTTAGTTGCGGTTCGGCTTTTTCCGGAAACCAATGTAGCGGTGTACCGACTCAATAGAAAGTCTGAGCCCGTACACCGCTACATCAGACTTCCAGAAAAAGCAGAACAAAAACTAAGCGGCTGAGCACTTCTGCGGCTTTGTTTTAGCGATTGGTGGGGGTCTCAGTGCTGGGACCTCCACCGATCAAAATGATCGGACAGGTCACTATGACATGTCAGAAGTGTGATGAAGGTTTAGTTACCCTTTAACAAAGAAATTTAAAGATAATTATAAATCAGGATGTATTCGAGAGCTCACCTTGCTATCCCCCAGGACGGTTATAATGGGCATACCCAAGTTCTTAACATGCTGCTTAATATTGGAACCCATGGCTGTGGCAAGCTGTTGCAGGATACCCAAGGTCTGCTGAACCTGTTAAATAAAATCATGAAGGTAATTTGGTTTGCCCGACTACAACGCATCATATCGTGGCATTAGGATTTAACAAAGAAACGTCAGCAGTGCAACCTACTCTTCAATATGAATAAAACAAACAGAGTCCTTAATAGTTTATGGCTATAGAAGTTACAATATGTGAATACGTACGAGGATCTTGTTTGAGTCACTGAGACGACCTTTGAGGGCACTTGGAAGTTCTCCGATATTCGGAAGGATGAACTTGGCCTCATTAAGGATTGTTGTAACTTCATCTAAACCTTCCTTGCGGATTTTCCAGTTTTTATCTCCCATCTTAGACACCAGGTCAGAAGTTATTTTGTCACTAGAGAAAATACATGGTTAAAAGATGCATCCCGGAAAGGCTTCCGTATATGCCATTGAAGGCTCAAAAAAAGCGTAAACTTACTTGATGTCCGCCCGTGGCAGAAGATCCATGATATCAGCGGGAGCCGCTTCCTGCTCCTCCCCCTCCTCACCGTCATCTCCTCCTGCACCAGACTTGGAAGACCCACGGGTTGAGGCTGGAGGAGTCTGTCCCTTCATCTGTTAAAATGAAAACTTTAAGTGATGCAATATCACTTAATACCCAGACGCACATCACACCCAAATGTCACTGCCCACTGAGGCTCTGGGGTCCAGTGCATATTATTCAAGCCACAGAACTTAATCCACATTTAAAAAAAATAAATAAAAAAATAAAAAAAGTGGTGATGGAAACATCTACAACATATGACCTAAAGTGGTGCGGGAATGCACTTACCTTCTCAAACTCTGCATCAATTTGAGCGAGAAGAGCCGGCTTTTCTTCTTCAAAGAACATTCGCAGTGGAGCTCCCACATACAAGAACATGACACCCAGCAACGCGATGGCAGAAGTCCTTATAGCCTGCGATTATATGAGGTTATGAGCCAGAGGAACTCAAAATTAAAAAAAATAAACAAACAAATAAGCACAAAAAGCCAAACCTCAAAAAAACACAAGAAACTTACAGGGTTCGTGGCAGCGAGTGCAGTCTTGACATTGCTGATGAAAGCCTTGACATTGATTCTGAAAATACATGGGTATTAGTATAGTGTGTTTGTAGGCAATACATTTTTCTAGTTATCCTTTCCCATATTTCAGGCCTCGTGCACACGACAGTGTTCGGTCTGATATACGGACCGCATGTCGGCTGCATTTCCTGGACCGGACACAGTTCAGAGAGCCGGGCTCCTAGCATCAGTCATCCCTGCCTCCCCACGGGAATACGGTCCAGTACTGAAGAATATTTTCAGTACAGGACTCCCATGGGGAGGCAGTGACTCACACGGTCATAGGCACGACGCCTCAATGAATACAACAACAACAACCAAAAAAAAAAAAAAAAAACTTACCCTGCGAAACCAAACTCTTTTATTGCATTTGAAAGCCAATTCAGGGTTTCCGATTGGTTCTTAGGATTTTTCTGTGCAAAAGTCAAGGAGACCACCTAAAATAGAACATGTAATGGATGAGATTGCAGCTCAATATCCAGTAGTAAGCGGACACACATCATGGTTAGTCCATTACCTGCTCAGCAGTCCAAGGAAGCGTACAGGCCTCCGCAATAGCGCTAAGAGCTTCCTTGGCATTTCCTCCACATTTCACATCTCCAACTTTGTCTACCAGCCCATCAAGGACCACATTGGCAGAAGTTTTTGAAAAGTTGCCTTTCTGAGCAATGAGAGCCACAATGTGCAACTTCATTTGCATGACCTACGAGAGACAGATTTTACAACATAGTTTGTAGATCTAGAGCAAACTTCGTAAAAATCACAAAAGGGGGGTAAACTGGTGACAAACCTGAAAATTAGTTTCTTTAAAACCTGGTTTCTTGGCCAACATTTTGACCAGTGCTTGGCAGGGAATGTCACTCCTTTCCATTGATTCAACAGCCTGAACAGAGACACCGCAATAAATCATAAGATTCCAAAGTAGGTAAAAAAAACACAATTTTTCTACCAATATTAACCCCCCCCCCCTGCCTTCTCCCCCAGGTCTCCGGTTTCTATCCTATGCTTGCTGCTATTGCCCATGGTCTCAGGAGGGTCGCTTACTTTCTGGAACTCCTCCGTGCTCGCCAATCTTTCCTTCCAGTTGCTGCTGTCCATCTGCTGCATGCAAGTCGCAGGAAGAACTGCTGCCGCCTTCTCTTCACAGGCCTCTGGCTACAAGAACAGCGATCACTTAGACATGTCACAGAACAACCACAAAACCGCTTCTCTGAAAGTACAAGTTACCCAGAGAACTTTCACAATACTTACAGAGAGCTCTTGTTCAAACACCTCTTTGACATCTGCCCCCTTCTTTCCCTTTGCTGCTCCACCCCCAGACGCTGGGGCTTTACCCTTCTTCACCAGACCTCCAGCCTTAAAATTCAATTCAAGTTATTAAAAGATTTTAACCTTTCGGTGGTAGAGAGTGATCTATACATTGACGTCACGTACCTTGGCAGGTGGTGCTTTTTTAGGTGCCATCCCAGGTTTAGCTGCCTCCTTATCACTGGCTGCACTTAGCGGCGCCGCTTTCCCAGGAGCAAGTGCTTTGGCTTCTCTCTTTTCTCCAGGTACCGTTTTCTTGCCATTGGCTAGTTCAGCTTTGTCGGCACATTCTTTGATCTGTGTGTGAGGGGGGTCAGTGCAATTTCTTAAAATACTAAGACTATGTTGGCAGCCGTATGTTCAAGTACAGGTTACACTAGGTTTTAGAATTACCCAATTAGATCAGCTTACCCTGTCAAGCTTCAGCTTGTCCACATCAGCAAGAAAAGGGTTAACTGCTTTCTCGCCAACTACTTTTTGAGCTGTACCCAGGGCTTCGAAAGCTGCATCTCGAACTTCCAGAGCAGAGTCATTGCAGTGCTGCGGTGCAACCAGACAAGCCAGTATTTATCACATTCCAGTATACTAAAAATCAATCAATTCTGTAGACGACACCATCTTTGATTTCAGATTTTACCTTCAGGAGTGCAGCGCAGAACGGCTTTAGTAGACTTTTCGGCAGAGTTGTTGGAGTGCAGTGGCGGAAGCTTCTGGCAAGGAATAGAGAAGTCTGCTGCTTTATTGCCGGGTTCTTGTTATCCATGACAGCGACGACATCTTCACTTATGTTCTGTAGTGTTGTCTTAAAGGAGAATGGCGGTTTATACACATGCATAAAAAAAGGCTCAAGACCACCTAGACACACACATGGTTAAACCACAATGATCACTTACTGTGAGAAATATGGCATCAATGGCCTCCTGCAGGGCTTGTACTACTTGAGGCTTCTTTTCTTTAAACTTCTCTAATATAGCTGGCACAGCCTTGAAAAAACAAAAAAAAAAAACAAACAGTATCTTAAATAACGAAAACTATAAAAAGGCAACCAATTCATTTACAGTAATAAGCAGGGGGTGGGGGGACGACAACAAAAAAAAAACCGCAACTTTGCAAGTAGTCTAAAAACCTGCCGTGTCCACAGTAGTTACTATACAGATGTGTCTGTCTCCATGGTAACAGACTACAGGGCTGGTTTGTAGTCAGTCATACTCGTACCTCTTAGTAACCCTTCAAAACGTATTTTAACATGAAGTAGGGGAAAGACTGGGTTGGGTCTCCATAAAAGTATAGACACAAAAGGTAGTTTGTTTAATATAAGCTTGGTTTTTTTTTCCAGGAGTTGGAAATGCTCTAAAAACTGCCTACACTGCCGCTGGTTGGCATGTTCAACTACAGCTCCCAAAATTCATTCGTTTGCAGTTCCTGCTGGTCTTCTACCTGCCCAGTACAACTCCCTCCTGGTTTATTAACTCCCCCCCCCCCCCCCAACATAGTCATCGTCATCCCTTTGTAGTCCCCAGCGCATAAGTGTGCACCGGGTCACGCGAGCATACTCCCCCATGTATGTGTCGTCCTGTACATGGGCAGTCTGAAGTGCAGTTGCTCAGAGCACATGCGTGGTTCATAAAGTATGTGCAAGCTCCGAGTATGAGCGCTTGAACTTGCCCATGTAAGTTTCGCCAGTAGTGACATGTATATTGAGGGACGGGACGAGCAGAGTAAATTTACGTGCTGGATGTACGGCCTGTTGCCAGAAGAGGGCGTCAGGTGACCGCTATTGAGAACGATGGATCCCTGATACAAAAATCATGAATACATAAATGTATAATTAAAGAACACTGGAAAACTTTTAAAGGCCTGGTTCAGTTTGACAGGCAGGGGGAAAAAAAAAAAAAAAGCCTCAAAAGTCTTTATCCAGTTTTCTGCCCACAGATTTTTTTTTTTTTTTTGCTATTCCAAAAACCACAGGCAAAAACAAAACAGGTTTCTTCTGCCGCTCGTTAAAAATCAATGGGGAGGTCGAAAGAGGAAATTGCATGACTATTTTTCTCCGCCGTGAGGTGCCAAAAGCCACTCGCTGATTCAGATGCGGAATCAGCATAAAAAACACCCCCAAAAAAAAAACACCAGTGAACTGACGCTAACAAGATTTGCAAAGTTGCTTAAAAAAAAAAAAAAAGTAATTGAAAAGTTTTTTTTTTTTTTTTTTTTTAATGCAATGGAGCAAGAACTTCCCCTTTATATCATCTACACATTATAGGGTTTTATTCTATGGGAGTGAAGAAAACCAGTGTAGCAGAGTGAGCGCAGCTTCTTCCACAATCCCGGCCACCTCTTAACCGAGTCTGCACCTGGACGCGGCAGCCACCTCACTTGGTGGGGAGAAGGGACCATTGTTCTGAGATTTATGCCATAAACATTATATGGTGGTGTTAAGTAAAATCGTACATTTCCTTCACCACAAAACTTGAGTGCCGAGTTCTCGCATTGATATTACTACGGAGTGGAATCCTACTCGAGCACCACTATCCGAGTGCCGTATATTTCCTAGATATTGGTGTTCCTAAAGTCATTTGGAGACTATTACATTTCTGCTACTAACAGGTCCGTACACGAAACAGGACTGCAATAATCCGACAGGTTTGAAGACACGTTGCAATAAAGTAACAATTGTTTTTAATGCAGATTTGTGTCCAAGAAGTCCAGGTCCCCCAATTACAGTAAATGTTTTAGAGTGGATCACTTATATTTCTCATTCTAATGGGACTTCATGTCCCTCGTCCCTGCTCCATCGGCAACCTAAAATAAACAGACTATAACACAACATTGAGCGTGCTTCTAATGTGTGAATTAGACCTCGGACATTTCACTACAGGAGAAGCAGGACAACGTATGCTGAAGACGCTAGCGGATGCCCACACCCCATGACTACTAAACACTTGTGGCTTTACAATCCCAAGCTACACGAGTCACCAACAAGGCACTGCAGCTTTGTGGCAACTGAACATACACACGCTACTCACATGGCAAGCGTATGACCCAAACTTCTTCCTGAGGCCAGAGGCTAGCCCGGTTAGGCATTTGGCAGCCAGTGCTACAAGCATTACATTGCTGTCTTTGCTAACCACCTGTCAGATAATAAAAAAAATGTAAGTTTAGCAAAAAAGTGTAAGTAAACTTTTAAAAACCGCTTGACACGTCAGAAGTTTTGATTGGTGGGGGTCTGAGCACGGAGAGCCCCACTGATCGCTAAAACGAAGCGGCAGTAGCACTCGGGTGAACGCTGTGCAGCTTAATTTCTAACCAACTTCCCTGAGAGCAGTGCACAGGCTCAATAGGAAGTCTAGGAGTCCGCACACCGCTCGCTTGGCTTTCTAAGGCAAGCCGGTCAGAAAGAAAGCAGCACCGTGCTCATCCAAGCTCTTCCGCCACTTCACTATAGCAATCCGTGGGGGGTCTCAGTGCTCAGACCCGCACCACTCAAAACTTCTGACATGTCAAAAGTTTTTAAAAGTCTAGTTACCCTTCAATAATAAAAGTCAATGACTAGCGGAAGCTACACCCGCTCTACAAGACTTACCTTTTTAAGCGCCCTCACAAGATCTGCATAGTCACCGGCCTCAAGCTTGGGGTTTTTGACCAGGATCTCCACAGCTTCCAGGGCCTCCTTTCTCTCCTGCCACTTTTTGGCCTCCTGTTAAAAGATTCATCAGTTATTTTTCTGAAAAACAACCTCTTTCAAAAACGTTATCTAGAGGACCAGTACTTACAATTTTATCATAGAAATCTTTCGGCAATTTTGAGAGAATTTCAACAGCTTCTAGAAGCTCATAGGCATCGATCTGCGGCACGACTTCATCCTCACAGTCGTCTAAGAGGAGTCACATGACGGCATTAGCAACACTACAGCTACAGTAAGCCTCATTTACCAATCATAGGACTTATAAGACGCACCTTCAACATCTCCGCTTGCCTGCTGCTGCTCAAATTTTGCTTTCAGGTCTTGCTGTGAGCGCAGGAAACGGGTCTGCTTGGGTGCGGACTGTGGAATCTTCACCCATTCCTCTTCTAGATCTTTAAGCTGCAGACAGGCCGTGGGAAAGGGGGGGGAGATTATGAGGCATCAAATTTACTTAAAAGTGTAATCCAGGATTTTAAAATGGATGTCACATCCTAAGGATAGGCCATCAATAGTAGATCGGTAGGGGTCCGAATCTCTGCACCCCTCTGATCAGCGGCACTCGTACAAGCGCTGCAGCCTCTTCATTGTTTACATACGTTTCATTCCGGTTTGTACTGTCACAGGTACTTTCGTAGCAGCCACGCAATGAAGTTAGCCCCTTCAAACAGCTGATCGACGGGAGTCAGACCCCCCCCACTGATCTAACGTGGACGGCCTATCCTAGGATAGGCCAATTTTAAAATCCCAGATAACCCCTTTAAAACTAGACTGAATAAAAAATAAAATGAGCCAACTAATAATGTATACTTCTAATGCTCTTTTTAAAGGGGATTCTCTACTTTGGATGTTCCCTACTCCTTGGAAGGGTCCCTTAATGATAATCAGATCACAAAGTGACCCCCTGCAACCACCTATTACCTGTGGGGAAACCTGGCAGCAAGTGTTCAATTTTCCTGTAGCGCCACCACAGGGGAAATGAAACATTACAGTTATACATATTAACGGGATGTCTAATACAGGACAGGTCCCCCAGAGTGAGACTCTTTATAACTGCTCTCCACTCTGACTAAGATTTGGACTTGGACCAGAGGACCACCCCATCTATTAAGAATTCCCCAATAGCTTATAGGAAAACAGGTTTTCTAGAGTAAACCACTCAAGCAAAATCTTTACAGCAACTATTAGAGCAGCTCATGGGAATCAAAAAAGGTAGGAATGGTTTTGCCCCATCCACATGAGCAACGCCACGTATGAAGCAGCGCCCATTGGATTTATGTAACGCCACTGACAGATCTGCTTACATTTGGGAGAACCCAAGAGGTGTCCTAGAAAACCCTTTATCGGGTACAGTCTGTCTCACCTGCACTGGATTAATGTTCTGTAAAGGTGGCCTCAGAGCATCTCGGATCCAGCGGTAGATTTCCACAGCAAGGAGCTTGGCTTCATCTCGGACCGCCTTCTCTCGAGACTCGAAAAGCTTTGGCAACACTTTAATAATTGGCTTCAGGGACGTGATTTTTGAACCGAATTCACTGTGAAGAGAAGACACGACATAAGGACGTGCCTAATAAAGGGTGTAATGGCCCAAAACAGAGCGAGCGCTCACCTCAGGGCTCTCCGCAGGGTCTCCACACAGGCAACCACAATCTTTGGATTCTTGTTATCTAGGCCTTTCAGCAGCTCCTCCTGAACAGTTTCCCCCTTTTCTATTTCTATGTACATCAGGCAGATATCCATCCCAAGCTCCTTTGCTCTGGCTTTTGGCTGATTAAATACTTTGTTCACAACACCTGACACCACCTCCCCGGTAGTCCTAAAAAGAGCGGGAAATATATTAGAAGCATATTTAAACATCTTCAGCATAAAAGGGTCAAAGAAATAGTGGCCCAGAGTTCCCCCATGTACATGGACTTCCCCGCAGCCCAAAATGCAGGAATCTCTGCTGTGCTAAAGACAGCAAAAAACAAAAAAAAAAACAAAAAACACAAATAACCCCCATTATACCCATTGATCCGGTTTGGATTGGCCATTATATCAGTGTCATTTACAGCAGGATGGGTTCATAATCTATGGCTTCAGTTTAGAATATATCACCATTGACTCATAATAGGATTGATCAGAGTTGTGGTATTCTTGCAGCCAAACATACCAGACCTTGATGGAATGCAAATTAGGCACTATTCACACAACGTTTTTGCCAGGAAAGGTCCCAACGTACATGATAAACATATCCATAGAGCTCCATTACCCCAAAAGCATGAAATAGTGTAACAGACTAAGCTGTGCCATAGAACAGGATACCACAAAAATAAGATGTATTTTTTATATATATATATATATATATATATATATATATATATATATATTACATATAACATGCGGTACAATTTTTTTATTTTTGCTTGTTCTGTATTTATTTTTTTTTTTTTTAACATGGGAGCCTATGAAAGACGCATGCCATAGTACGAGATCTATTTAAAGAGGCTCTGTCACCAGATTTTGCAACCCCTATCTGCTATTGCAGCAGATCGGCGCTGCAATGTAGATTACAGTAACGGCGA
Organism: Rhinoderma darwinii; assembly: GCF_050947455.1. Classification (NCBI taxonomy): domain Eukaryota; kingdom Metazoa; phylum Chordata; class Amphibia; order Anura; family Rhinodermatidae; genus Rhinoderma; species Rhinoderma darwinii. The sequence continues at coordinate 61,017,405 of NC_134695.1, read as the reverse complement.
GCATTTTTGGCCAAGTTATGACCATTTTTGTAGTTATGCAAATGAGGCTTGCAAAAGTCCAAGTGGGTGTGTTAAAAAGTAAAAGTCCAAGTGGGCGTGTATTATGTGCGTACATCGGGGCGTTTTTAATACTTTTACTAGCTGGGCGTTCTGATGAGAAGTATCATCCACTTCTCTTCAGAACGCCCAGCTTCTGCCAGATCACGCTGTGACGTCACTCACAGGTCCTGCATCGTGTCGGACACATCGGCAACAGAGGCTTCAGTTGATTCTGCAGCAGCATCGGCGTTAGCAGGTAAGTCGATGTAGCTACTTACCTGCAAACGCTGATGCTGCTGCAGAATCAACTGTAGCCTCTGGTGCCGATGTGTCCTCGCTCGTCTGACACGATGCAGGACCTGTGAGTGACGTCACAGCGTGATCTGGCAGAAGCTGGGCGTTCTGAAGAGAAGTGGATGATACTTCTCGTCAGAACGCCCAGCTAGTAAAAGTAGTAAACACGCCCCGATGTACGCACATAATACACGCCCACTTGGACTTTTACTTTTAAACACACCCACTTGGACTTTTGCAAGACTCATTTGCATAACTACAAAAATGGTCATAACTTGGCCAAAAATGCTCGTTTTTTAAAAATAAAAACGTTACTGTTATCTACATTGCAGCGCCGATCTGCTGCAATAGCAGATAGGGGCTGCAAAATCTGGTGACAGAGCCTCTTTAACTTTAAATAGTTAATGACTTCTACATTAAACGGATACGATAATAGTCTATGAGTGGCGTGTGCCTTACAGTGGAATCTGTCACCCATATTGGTATGAATTTAGTGTTAAAAAAAAAAAAAAAAAAAAAAGTAATGAAAAGGGATTATCAGAGTTCATGACATATGTTTAACGTATCCCATAATAGTCTAACGTCAGGCATCTATCACAGCCTACGTTTTTCTGGCATATACGTTTACCATAGGCCAAAAATGTGATCTGAATAGGGCCCAATACTGAGGTTAACATCCTTACAGAATAAGCAAATACATAAAAAAAAACAAAAAAAAAACACAACTAACCAAATTATACACATTGGGATTTTTCGATTTGGTCATGAACGCTCTACTTACTTTCCCGCGACATGTGCACTTTCTACATACACAAGAGCAGCTTCCAGGCCTTTCAACTGTGCGACCGCGTTCGAGTCGGTGACAAACTTCTTGACTAATCCTAGATATTTGGGCCATTCTGGACTCTTCTCATCCACAATCTTTTGGAATAATTTCACCGCCTCCTCGTAACCATTTAATCTGGCTTTCCATACCTGCAGTCAAGACAAGAAATATAAAATTGATCCAATTCGTGAAACCCTTTTCAAACTATAACTGGTGTATTTGGTGCCAAAGCCTGTGAACAAGGAGGAAACATACAGGATACTGCACAAAATGAAGGGTCCGGTCCTTACAGAATGTTTGGGGAAATCCTTGAGACAGAACCAAAACCCATTTATAGATGAACAAAATTCCCCTGTTTAATTGGTTACCATTTGCCTGAAATGTAAAAGGGGTTTTCTAGACCCTAAAAATTGATGGCCTATCCTCAGTATAGGCTATCAATACGTGATCGGTCAGGGTTAGACTCGCAGCACACCCGCTGATCAGCTGTTTTGAAGTGGCCGCAGCGCACGTATGAGCACCGCTTCCCCTTCATTTCTGCCCGCTCACTGAATCATCGACACAATGTTCCCGGTATTAAAAAATGCTGCCGCTACAAGTGCGTCGACGATTCTCACTGAGCAAATAGAAATGAAGGGGTAGCAATGCTCATATGAGCGCAGCAGCCCCTTCAGAATAGCTGATCGGTGGGCGCGCTGGGAGTCAGACCCTGACCGATCACACATTAATGGCCAATCCTCAGGATAGGACATCAATATGAGGACCTTTAACCCTTTGCATACGCCATATTAAGACCTATTCGGGACGGACAGCTCTGACGGATCCATCCTACATGCGCGGCCATTAATTTTTGTAGTGGAGAAACGTACGGGCATACTTTGTTTCCCTGGCAATAAGCGCTGATCGCTGAGGGTTAAAAAAAACCTGACATGCAGCAAAAAGTTGGTCGCGGGGAATCTATTGAAAAACTAATTTTTTGTAAGATCCCTTTAAAGCGGTATTTAAGCCACACACTTATCTACCAGCCAAGACTACCGCTGCACGGAGTTTGAATGGAGTGGTGCTCGAGAATGTGCATGCCGCTCCCCTCAAACTCTATAGGAGTATTGGAAACAGCCGAGCCAGGCCCCCATTCTAGCAACTGCTGGGGGTTCCAGTGGTCAGACCCCCTCCGGTCCAGCTTGATAGGTGATAAACGTTAGAATACCTCTTTAAGTTTCCTCGTTACAATGCAGTTATGCGGAGAGCGACCATACCACGGCTAATGGAAACAGATTTGATGACTAAACTAAATTGCTGAAAGGCATAAAATAAAAATAGAAGCAGAGCATCAAGTTCTTCCCCATTATTGATGAGACGGAGCCAGCAGAATTCAGTGTCATGTGAAGGCAGATGCCGGGAGCCGAGCTCACTGCTGCTCATATACAGAAAACATGGAGAAAGAGTCCGGTCAGCACGTACCTTGTGTTCACATTTCTGGTCAATAGGAAGCTTCATCCACTCACTGTCGTCCCCCATGATGATTTCCCTGCGTCCGTCAGTGCACTAAGATCTGTGAGGACGACAAAGCCACAACAATTATTAGGAGCAAATGACCAGGAGAACAGAACGGCAGCAAGATCGGTTACTAGTCATTGGCTATTCTATGATTGGAATAACAGAAGTCTCATGGACGACTAGCCCTCTTCTAGTGATTGGACGCAATGTGGCCAAATCAAATTGTACGAAGGAACCCACCAGCTACATAAAGAGAGAAAACTAACCAATCAGGGAGTCTGTATGGAACAAAAAAAAAAAAAAAAATCAGTTTATTCCAGTGACTCACAGGTAAAGTCTTCTGATTGAAGTTGTTAATTTTCCCTTCTCTATCCAGCTCATACTGCCATAAGAATTTCTTCCAGCCACAACTCATCTTTGCAGAACTTGCAGCACAGACATATTTGGCTCCTCGATTTTCCAGCACCCTCTACACAAGCTCGCCATTTAGAGTTCCCCAGACGGTAATACGCACAATGTTAGTGATCGGACGATCATGCCATACAGAATTAGTTTCAAAGAACCATTTTGTCAGACACAAGTCAGCCACCGAACGATCGCTCATGTTAATTTTACAGATGGCAGTCAGCCAAAAATAGCCATTTAGGCCGACTTTTCTCTTATGTGTATGGCCAGCTTAAGAGTCACTGACAGATCCCAGGAAGGTTTTATATAGAAGAATACTTCCCTGGTAAATAATATGCAAGTGGCAGTCTCCAGGATCTCGTCAGGCGTTGAGATTTATTTTTTTAAACATTAAAAGTTTAGCCCCAATTGTATTATTTAGGGGTTCCTTAGACTATTTATAAGTTGCCGCCAGTATTTTATTACAGATCTCACCTTTTTGCATTGCAAAGGAAATCCCAGACAAATCTGCGACAAGTGAACTTAAGTCCCTTCCTTTTTACATTTCTTTTTTTAGGATCCGTTCCTGGTTTTGACTTAAAGAAAAAACATGCAAAATCTGCACTGTGTGAACAAGGCCTTACTTTTCCTTTGTGGATCGACTTGTGTTTGGCTCAAGAAACTGCGTATGCGATTCCAGCCTTACACGAAGCTCGAGTGAAACCAGTGTCCGCTCACTTATGTTAATAGATGCACCGGGTTCTCCAAAAATTGGTGCTCTGCTTCTATTCAAGAGAATCTCCAGGACGTCCTTGAAAACATTGCAGAGTCAGCTTATCCCTTTATTATAATGAAAACCACTTTAGGGACTATGGAGCAAGGTTGGGAGTGCAGTGCAGTATTGTACACAACACTACAACAATAATGCTGGCAACCCGCATACGTTCTGGGCCGGAGAGCCAGCTTGACCACTAATTATACAGGTGGGGCACTGGGTGTGGCATTCAGAATGTCTCCTGAAAAGTCAACATGTATTTATACTGCGGAGAATCTAGTGATCCTGCGGACAGCCCTGAAGTCCAAAAGTTAAGGGGTTTTACACTGAGCAATTATTGGGAAAACGATCTTTCATAGAACGCTCGTTACTGATCATTTCCCTGTGTAAACAGGGCAGCGATCAGCAGATGAACGAGCAAACGCTCAATCATCCGCTGGTCGTGTCAAAAAATAAATTGTTGTCGGTAGTACTTCTCCCGGTGTAAAAGGAGACGCGCTGCCGACATAACGTATGGGGACAAGCGATCGGATTAACGACCGCTCGTCCCCATCCATAGCTCCTTGTGGCAAGACCAAACGAGTGCTGACCAACGAGCTGTCTCGCTGATTGGCGCTCGCTGCACCGGCCAAAACCGGACGGTGTAATAGGGCCTTAAAGGGATTGTCCACTCTCTGAAAACTGATGACCGGATAGGTCATCAGTATAGGATTGGTCTGTGTCCGACATCCGGACCATGCACCGATCCGCAACTCCGGCTGCCTCCATGCACCGAGTGTTTGGAATGGGATGCAGTAATTGGAGCTGGAAGCAGAGGCAGCCGGAGTGGCAGATCGGTGCCGAGTCAGGGGGTGGGACACGCACCGATTACATACCGATGACCTATCCAGTGGATAGGTCATCAGTTGTCTTAAAGGGGTTTTCCACTTGAGTGCAATTTTTATTCCTGCACATAACTTGCGAAAAATGGTGGTGATCCCTAAAAAAAAAAACAAAACACAAACACACGATTGTACAAACATTTACAATTTTTCTAAATGAATTACCTTTGGCACACAGCTGCACTACAATACCTGACCTCTTAAAATACTGGGTAGTAAATAATGGAAGATGGAGAAATTCTAACAACCAAAAGAAATAGAAATATGAAGCAACAGAATGAACAATTGTTACCTATCCACAGGAGAGGTGATCGCTGGGACCCCCACTGATCGTGAAAAAGGGGGGACTCAAACGCATTAAGTACAACAAAGAATGGAGCAGCGGTCAAGCGTGCCTCCTCCGCTCTATAAAGCCTATGGGAATGACAAACCAACATCCAAACTCCTCCTCACCGCAGCCACCCCGGTTCCACAATCTGTGTGGTCCCAGCGATCAGACGTCCCCCATCGTGTGGTTAGGTGACAATTGTCCATTCTGGTACAACATTGAAATCATTGGAAATATAAAAGCGTAAGTTTCTCTACGTCTTCCTGTAAAAAAAATGACAGCATGGAATAACGGAGGAATCCATCTATTAATATCACTGACCGGGTGCGGGGGAGGAGTCAGCAGGTACGGTGTGCACCGCTCATTACCCGCTTCCCCGGGAGACCTGCTCCCATACACAACTCCCTGCAGGTCCTCGCCACACAACAATTTAACCATTTCACAGTAAGTCTGTCACCTGTACTATCCCTGGAATAGACCCGGTAGACACTTGAGGCGCTTACAAACAGCTCTTATGGTTCCTACAGACAATGGAAGCTAATCCATCACAGGTGACATAGCAAGATCACAGGACACTAACCAAGGAGTGATGCTCCACCTATAGCAGAATAATAAGGGCCACTTCAGTTTCTTTGAAGCGGAAACCGTGCCAAAAAATGGCCGAAAATCCCTCACATTGGATTTCAAAGGGAGGCGTTTTTTTTCCCGCGAGCGGAAAAACCGGCTCGCGGGAAAAAGGGACATGCCCTATCTTTGGGCGTTTACGCCTCTGACATCAATAGGATGGAGAAAGCGTATTTTTCGCGGTGATTTTTTGCCCGCGGCACTCAATGGCCGCAGGTGAAGAACGCCACTAAAAATCGACGTGCAGGCAGAGTAAAATCTGCCTCAAAATTCCAAACTGAATTTTGAGGCAGATTTTCCTCCTGCAAAAACACTGTGTGAACCCAGCCTGAAGGCGGCTCATATAAAAGTATTTTATTAGGGAAAAAGTGGGTTTTCATTTTTTTTTAAATTTATTTATTACTAACTTTATTCAACTTTGTTAACTTTATTTTTAGTCCCACTAGGGGACATCACTATGCAATCTTCTGATTGCTCTTATAATACATTGCAATACTTCTGTATTGCAACGTATTATTGCCTCAGGCATGGCTTAGCAGGCATCCACCACAGGCAGACCTGGGGGCCTTTGTTAGGCCCACGGCTGCCATAGAAGCCATTGGCACCCTGTGATTGCAATTGCAGGGTGCCGTTGGGGTGAGAGAGGGAGAACCCTCCCTCCAAAACCACTTTGATGCAGCACTTGTTATTGAGCGTCACATCTAATGGGTTAAACGGGTGAGATCAATGTTGAAATCGATCCTGCCCGTTAGTACAGGTGTCCGGCTGTCTTTAGACCGCCAGACACCCGCTTTAGCCAGCACAGGACACCCATGCCAGGCTTATGTCAGAGCGCTGTGAAAAGGTGGCACTATGGCATAAGTACCCTCGTTAAGGGGTTAAAAGTATTTGGTGTATTTCCATGTCTGTAAGGGTATGTTCATACGGCCTATTTTCGGACCTTAAACGGCCGAAAAAAAGAACGCCTCCAAACATCTGCCTATTGAAATAAATGGGAAAAACTGCATTCTGTTCTGATGGGTCGTTTTTTTACGCGGCCGTTTTTGAAAAACGGCCGCGAAAAAGTGCAGCACACTTCTTGGGACGTTTTTAGAGCGGTTTTTCATAGACTATTGAAAAAAAGCTCCAAAAACTGCCGTAAAAAAACGCTGCGAAAATCGCGAGTGGCTTAAAAAAAAAATGTCCCTTGAAAACAGCTCCGTATTTTCAGACGTTTTTAGTCCAGTCTAGTGTGTGAACATACCCTAAGGCCTCATTTACACGAGCGTAATATACGCGCGTGCTTTTCACGCGTGTCGTACGCACCTATATTACTCTATGGGGCAGTGCAGACGATGCGTGAATTTTGCGCAGCGCGAGTGCGTTGCGTAAAACTCACGACATGTTCTATAATTGTGCGTTTTTCGCGCATCACGCACCCATTGAAGTCAATGGGTGCGTGAAAACCACGAAGGTCGCACAGAAGCACTTCCGTGCGAACTGCGTGATTCGCGCAAGAGCTGTCAAACTCTGAATGTAAACAGAAAAGCACCACGTGCTTTTCTGTTTACAAACATCCGAAAGGAGTGTCTTAGACATGAGCGAACCGAACTTTACCGGGTTCGGCCGAACTCGTTTTGACCGAACCCGGCAGGAGACAGTCACTGTGCAGGGTGCTGAAAGAGTTAAACTGGTTCAGCACCCTGGACAGTGACTTCCGATCCCAATATACGTGAACGTGTAAAAAAAAAAAAAAAAAAAAAAGAAGGGTTCTGACTTACCGAGAACTCCCGGCTTCTTCCTCCAGTCTGACCTCCCGGGATGACAATTCAGTCCAAGTGACAGCTGCAGCCATATCACAAGCCAAGCACAGGCTGCAGCGGTCACATGGACTGCCGCGTCATCCAGGGAGGTGGGGCCAGATGTCAAGAGGCGCGTCACCAAGGACGCGTCACCCACCAAGGCAACGGCCGGGAAGTTCTTGGTAAGTACGAACCTCTTTTTTTTTTTTAAACAGGTTACTCGATATGGTGATCGGAATGCACTGTCGAGGGTGCTGAAAGTTACTGCCGATCAGTTAACTCTTTCAGCACCATGGACAGTGACTGACATCGACTAGCCTCATCTGTATGATGGCGGCTGCACGAAAATCACGCAGCCGCGCATCATACACGGATGACACACGGAGCTGTCAAGTGCCTTTTGCGCACGCAAAACGCTGCGTTTTTTGCGCGCGCAAGACGCACACGCTCGTGTAAATGAGGCCTAAAAGTCAGAACTATTCTAGCAAAATGTTATTTAACCAGCACAGTTAACATTGTACAGAAAATAAAGCCAAAGTTGCCATTTTTTGGTCTTCGGGTCCCAAAAAAATGAAATAAAAGTAAAGAGAAGTTGCATTTACCCCAAAATGGTATCAATAAAAACTACAGCTCGTCCCGCAAAACACAAGCTCTCGTACGGCCAAAAATAAAAAGTTATTGCTTTTGAAAGGCGGGGAGGAAAAGAAACAAACACAAAAGACCTACAATTACATCTCCAAAAAGGCTGGAGCCGATGTCTGGTCATTCTCCCGACACTCCGGTGAAGTTACTGTGGGCGTAAGTGACATCACAGCGTGATCTCCTGAGATCGTGCAGTGACTAGAGCTGGACATGAATGGAGAGGAGTGTATGATGCTGATTGGTCAGCGTCATACACTTCTCTTTACAACGCCCACATGGTGAAAAGTGAAAAAAAACGCCCAGTTGGGCATTAACAAATTTGCATAAATCTTAACCTTGTCGAAATAAACGTTTTCCAAAAAACAAACAAACAAACTCTAGTTATCTACATGAGATCGGCTATTACATTAGGCAGGAGACGGGGCAGCTATAAACTGGTGGCAGAGTCTTATAGATTCCCATGTGGGACGTTTCTACAGCGTCTGCCTGAGTGTTTGAGTCGCTGCTTAGCAACAGCAGGGGCGGTGCGGGTGACAACTAGGAGCTACATGATGAGCAGATCCCGAGCGGTCACTCACAGGGAGGAGAGGCTGGAGGAGGATTTATTAACTACAACACCACTACTACTACTCCCAGCAGACAGGGAGAAGGTAGAGATGAAGGAGCACGTCAGGGGTAGTGACAAAACTACAACTCCTAACATAATCACACCCGACTGTGCACACACTACGGCAGGAGAGAAGAATACATAGATCGGGCTGGTCACGGCCCGGAGCTAATACACAGCAGCCGCGTTACCGACCTGTCAGCGTTCACATACCGTGCCCTGCACGGGTTACCTCCAGAGCGGCGGGCACGGGTTAACTCTCACAAAGGGCTCGGCGCATCCTCCCGGAGCGGCGCAGCCAATGATGTCACGGCCCTAACCTGGGGCCCGGCCCTTTCCGGCACCGGAAGCCAGGTACAAGTCTCAACATCAGCACCCACCCTGCCCGGGAGACCACCCTCCTCCTGCACGGCTCCGGTCATCACCACACCCGTCTATTGTGTATAACAGCGACACACCCACCCGACGCTGCAACCATGACACTGCCCTCCTCGTGCTGCACCAGAGCGAGGGGTGCCCACTGCCCCCACCAGTGCCCAGAGCAGCCCCGCCACCACCTCTCACCAGTGCAGCCCCTCCCCCTTCCATATCATCCGCTGCACAACTAACAATTCCCTCATCAGTGGAATGATTCCTGTCACCCATGTAAAGTGTATGCCCTGCACTGCCCTCAGCAGAGATCAGAGTACCCCTTACTCTAAAATCATGGGGGGCCCAGTTCATAGGCCCCACCTCCCCACGAGGCCAGTGTAAACAGAGCCTTATACAGCGGTATGGTGCCAACTGGTGGTTACTGAGAGCGGAGTTGCCCTGCTACATCACTGCCTAGGTCTAATGCCATCACTTTATGATCAGTTGGGCAGGGGCAGCCTCCGACCCCCACTGATTCTGAGAATAAGGGGCCACAGGGGTGATTCAGTGCTGCGTCCCCTTCACTGCTTTTCCCTGAACAGCCCCCGGCCACCAGGATGTGCTGGGAACTGCAACACAGCCTCATTCACTGGAATTTACTTTGCGGGGTGGTCAGGGCTGAACCAGCCGATGGCCCCTCCATTCTCAGGATTATTGGGGTCCCAGGAGGATATGCCGTGACTTTCTGGATGGAACCCAATAATTGACCCACCCAATGCCACAGCAGTGAAGGAAGCTGAGATATGAGGAGCTGTTTGTTGGATCCCTCACACTGTAGAGTGGCTTTAGCTGGTCAGGGAGTGTCACCGATGACCATTAGTCCCCTCCATACACCCCACACACACTAATAACGCAGCTTTGAGGACCCCTGAGAGTGACAGTGGGTTGTAACTGCTCCAAATCTAAAAACGCAAGTTGGATTAGAGACGAGCTTCAAAAGGAAAGTGCCAAACAACTCAACCCTGCGCTAGGTATAACTGCATCAGTTCTGCCCGGGGTGCTCCTTTTTATAAAAAAATAAAAGGGGGGGGGGGGGGTTCCAGAATCAAGAATTATCACCTATCCGCAGGTTATAGGTGAAGATTGTCTGATCATTTTAATTGCAGAAAATCTGCAGCGTATTACGGTAGCTGCAGAGTGGATGAGACTCAGGCCCCGTGCACACGACCGAAGCCACCGCAATTCCCCCGAAAATCCACGGGAGAATTGCGGCTCCATTCATTCCTATGGGCCCATGCACACGACCGTGGTTTCCACGGTCCGTGCATGGCCCAGGAGCCCGGACCGCAGAAAGAACGGCCATGTCTTATTACGGCCGTGTTCTGCATTCCAGGCTCATAGGAAATAACGGCGCGATTTGCAGGCGGCTCGCGGGTGACACTCCGCTGCCGGCCGACCCGAAAATCACAGCCGTGCACATGGCTACGGTCGGGTGCATGAGGCCTAACAATTCTCACCCGCACACCACTAAAAAAAAAAAAAAAAAAAAATCTGCAGAGAAACCGTTCATAAATTGACCTGTGGAGAGTTGTCCGTTTATGCTGTGGAGTCGCTGCTCTTCCCCAAAGGGAGGTAAAACCCACAACAAATACAGATGGTGTCATTTTTGTGGCGGAAAAGCTGCAATCCCGCCGCAAAATAAAAATTAATATTTTTGCTTGAAACTAAAAAGGCTCATACTTACCCCGGGTCGTTGTCATGGCAACACAATCTAGCCCGGCCTCTGGGATGTCGTTTCATCCCATGTGACTGCTGCAGCCAATCAAAGGCTGCAGCAGTCACTTGGGAAGCAGCGTCACCCCGGGAGGCCGGGCTATACTCGGAAGAGGATTGCGTCGCCATGACAACGACCTGGGGTATGAACCCCCCCCCATGGTATTTCCTCAATTTGTTGCATTTCTTCGGAATTCCCGGTAGTTTCTAGGACAGATACGCGGTGTACTTTTATGTAGCGTATCCGCCCTGCGTGTCCTTACCCCGAGCGCATCACTTCTTGGTACAGGCAAGTCCTCGTAGCATCAGATACGGTCCTTGTGTTTCTCGCGTCCTGTAGCGCAGCTGGAGTGATTCGTCTGATAAGCTCAGGATATTACATATATAAATGGATCAGCAGATCCGAGCTCTATAGTAAATATAGCGCAGCACAAGGTACTAGGCCCCATGATACTAGGGTAGGGGGAGCCACACGGTTATAGATATTCCATGCAGAGCTGATCCAACATCCCGTCTACCTAGGTCCGTCATAAATATTTTTTATTGCTCCAATGCATCTATAATAAAGCGACTTTATAAATAGTCTTAATTTATTTAAAAAAAAATAAAAGCCTAAAGCTCCTATATATAGACCTGTGTGTCTCCATGGTAACAGACTAAAAACCCTGCGTAGTCTGATCCTGCAGTCACTTTCCCTTCTGTCCCACATTCCTAGCTAGAATACAGGCGGCAGGTTAGCAAGAAGTAAGGAACAGATGGATAATATGACTGCAGGAGCAGACTACACATGCTTTGCAGTCTGTTACCATGGAGACACAGGCCTCTATAGGAGCAGTAGACAAAAACACAGAAGATTTTTTTTTTTAATGAACTTATTTGCAAAGTGGTTTCACTTTAGATGCCTTTGAAAAAAAGAATTAATTTTAGATTTACATTAAACCCTTAAAAAGATTTTTCCCCTAAATCACAAAATCATCACTTATCCACAAGATAAATGGTAATTTTCTGATTGCGGGGGAGGGGGGTGCCACATCCAATCGTGGGAACCCCCAAATTCTCACTGCTCAACCGAACTTGAATGGACCGGCGGTCGAGCATGTGCGCTGACACTCCATTCAAAGTCTATGGGTATGATGGAAACAGCCGAGTACAGCACTCAGCTGTTTCAGTCTGTCCAATAGACTATGAATGGAGCGGCGAGCGCATGCTTGACCGCCGCTCCATTCAAGCTCTGCCTGAGTGCAGGGGGGGGGGGGGTGTGCAGTGAGGATCTGGGGGTTTGGGACCCTCGTTCGCTCGGCAGTGGGGAAAAGTGATAATTTATGATTTTGGGACAACCCCTTTAAGGGCTATAACTTATTCTTTAGACGACATAGCTGCATCAGCGCTTATTTTTCTTGAGTGACTCGTGGAATTTTTGTTTTAATGGTACCATTTAAAGTAATGAGAAACAAATGACTTTTTGGGGGTAGAAAAAAAATGTAAAAAATTCTGCCATTGTTTTTTTACAGTTTCGTTTTTACAGCGGTCATTGTGTGGTAAAATCAGTCATAAGAGCGCCCACTAAAGGGTTTATTTCCGATCGTATTTTCCATGCGGAAACTCTGCAGTGTTTTCGCAAGAGGAAACGTACATGCGGCAGATAGAGGATCGGCACAACAGCTAAATTTCCACACTTCGGATTTCTTTCCGCAGCGTGTGGAGATTTTTTTTGAATCTCATCCACTTTGCTCCCACTGTAATACGCCGTGGAGTGGTCTCAGAAAATCCGGTTGGAAACTCTGCAGTGTTAACTGGACGACCCCTTTAAATTCTGTTCAGATATTTTCCTGCGCGTGTGAACAGGGTATACAATACCCCATTCACAGGCATTACAGGTGAAAAGTGACTTTATGGCCTTTGGATTCCCTAGTAATACAACACATAATGCATTCCTATGAGGAACAGGTAGAACCACACGGAGGGCGACGTTTGTTCAGTCACAAAGCAAAGTTTGTACAGCAACAAATCCAGGACACAGCGATTCCTTTGGAGCCGTCTTACAGCTTATAGCCCTGTACACACACATTAAAAAAAATGTTTGCGTTTTTCCTACATTTCATGTCCGTTGCACATTGGCATCAGTGTGCTTTGCGTGTGGCATGTGTTTTTACACCCATGCAAGCACTTAAAAAAATAACAACTTTTATCTGCAACTTGTGTGTAAAACACAGATGTGCGTCCGTCGTTTTCACGCACCTATAGACTTATGTGCGACTAGGTGAGTGAAAATGCACCAATATAGGACATGCAGTGAGTTTCACACAACGGACGCTCGCTACGTGAACTCACATGTCTGAAAAGTCCCATTGAAATGAATGGGTCCGTGTGCTGTCCGTTATTTCAACGGACGAGTATTCCGCTCGTCTGAATGAGCCCTAGGCCTTCGTGCGGTGTCCTTATACACAGAATAAACTCTGCAGACTTTCCGCATTGGATTTCATGGCAGAAAATCCGTATCGTAATACAGAAGCAGCAGAGGGGGAGGACATTTGAACAAATCTCATCCACAAGGCAGAAAAAATAAATAAAAATTCACTTACCCCCGGGTGTTGTCACAGCGACGCAACCTTCTTCTGTACAGCCCGGCCTCCTGGAATGACATGTCATCCCATGTGACTGCTGTAGCGGTCACATGGACTTCAGCGGTATCCCAGGTGGACGCGCTGTACTCAGAGCAGAGGGACGCGTCGCTATGACAACGGAAAACCGGGCGAGTACAAACTTTATTCTACCAGAGAAAACTGCACCACAATTTAGTGCATTTTTTTGGGCAGAGCGCCCCGCTTTTTCCAGGACAGATATGTGGTCTACTTTTACCCAGCATGTCCCCTGTGTGCACTTACCCTAAAGAAGGATAAAAGGAGAGAGAGTGGTATCTATGCAAAACACAAATCCACCAGTCCCAACAGGGCAAGCAGAACCTGACCGCTGGCGGACTGCCCAACATCCGCGTCCACCATAGAGTGCCAGCATTTTTATATAAATATCAACATAGATCAACATTCCTTATCATGTACTGATCCCGAGTGTGCCAAATAGCACCAGGAATATAGAGAACGCCTTTAAGGGCATGTTCACACAGATCAGATACAATCTGTAAAAGTTCATAGCGCATCCGACCAAGAATCCGCAGGGAATTCCACCAAAAAAAAAAAACTGCACTTTCCACTGTAGAAAGAACGGCAAGAAAAACAAACACTCACCTTCACTGGTATTGCCATAGCAACACATGTCTCTGGTCTCCGTGCAGCCCAACCGCCTGTGATGATGCTGAAGCCCATGTGACCACTACAGCCTGTGATTGGCTGCTGCAGTCACATGGGATGAAACTTTATCCCAGGAGGCCGGCCTGGATGGAGGAACAAGGAGCTGTCGCTATTACAAGGCCAGTGGGATAAGTAGAAACTACTTTTTTTTTTTTATTATTCAATTTAAAGAGGCTCTGTCCCCACGTTATAAGTACCCTATCTCCTATATAAAGGGATCGGCGCTATAATGTAGGTGACAGTAATGCTTTTTATTTCTAAAAACGATCTATTTTAAACCACTGAGCGATTTTTAGCTTTATGCTAATGAGTTTCTTAATGCCCAAGTGGGCGTGTTTTACTTTAGGCCAAGTGGGCGTTGTACAGAGGTGTGTATGACGCTGACCAATCAGCGTCATACACTTCTCTCCATTCATTTACACTGCACTAGCGATATAGTTATATGCAGCCACATACACTAACGTTACTGCAGTGTCCTGATAATGAATATACATCACTACCAGCCTGGACGTGATGTTTATTCTGAATCCTGACACTTCTGAATCTTTTCTGAGAGATTCCAGCAAGGCAAATGTAATCTCGCGAGATTACGATGTAACCTGTCATTTCAAACGAGATTAAGTTTGCCTTGCTGGAATCTCACAGAAAAGATTCAGAAGTGTCAGGATTCAGAATAAACATCACGTCCAGGCTGGTAGTGATGTATATTCATTATGAGGACACTGCAGTAATGTTATAGTGTGTTTGTGTATGAGGCTGCACATAGCGATATAACTATATCGCTAGTGCAGTGTAAATGAATGGAGAGAAGTGTATGACGCTGATTGGTCAGCGTTATACACTCCTCTGTACAACGCCCACTTGGCCTAAAGTAAAACACGCCCACTTGGGCATTAAGAAACTCATTAGTATAAAGCTAAAAATCGCTCAAAGTGGTTTAAAATAGATCGTTTTTAGAAATAAAAAGCATTACTGTCACCTACATTACAGCGCCGGTCTCCTTATATAGGAGACAGGGCACTTATAACGTGGTGAACAGAGTCTTTTATTCTTTTATTCTTGATTTTATTCTTGATTTGTGGCAGAATCTCAGCTTTTCCACCGCAAAAAACTTACAACATCTGCAGCTTTTATCCTCCACATTGAACTGAATGGAGAAAAACCGCGACAATTCGGCAGCATAAATTAACTCGCTGCACTGCAGGTCAATTTAGGAACATTTTCTCAGCAAAAATTTTTTCCTGCAGAGTATGGATGAGATTTGTTCAGATATCATCCACTTTTCTGCTACTGTAATACACCGCGGACTTGCAATGAAATCCATTGCAAAAACTCACAGCTAATCAGCCCAATGTGCAGAAACCCTAGAGAATTGGTGGATTCTTGTAACAGATATTCCACAAGGCTGTAGTCATGTCGGAAAGGCTTTGTTCACACCTGCGTTGGGGTCCCGTTCGGACGTTCCTTTGGAGGTTTCTGCCAGAACGGGACTCTGAACAGACACAAACTGACACCGATGGAAATCAGAGGCTTGAGTTTCCATCACCATTGATTTCAATGGTGACAGAGCCGGTGCCCGTGGTTTCCATTTGTCTCTTGTGCACTGGAGTTTGCGTAGTCGACTACGCTATAGCTTCCAGCAAAATGACAGGTCCGGTGCACAACAGAGACAAAACGGAAACCAAGGGCACCGGCTCAGCCACCGTTGAAATCAATGGTGATGGAAACTCAAGCCTCTGATTTCCATCGGTGTCTGTTCAGAGTCCCGTTCTGGCAGAAACCTCCAACGGAACGTCAGAACGGGACCCCAACGCAGGTGTGAACATAGCCTAAGAACTGTTTGGTTTTTTTTAGCTGCAGTTTTCACAAAACCGTGCCATTTCCAGCAACGTGTGAACCCAGTTTTAGGCTGTGTTCACATCTGCATTGGGGGCTCTGTTGCAGATTCTACATTTTTTTTTTTTTTTTTTTAAAAAGCAGACGAAATAGAGCCGCACGCAGTGTACTTTGTCCAGTAAAATGACAGAAACCCAACAGAGGTTAAAGTCAATTGGTACAATTTACATCAATCATGTGACGGATCCATCATCTCCATTATTCTAGTTTGTGTTCCTATGACGAAACAGAAACGACAGCCCACGTACCATTACATTGGAGGGGCCCCCACCCCATTAATATCACCTGTGACAATGCCAGAAGACACAGGTGATCACTTGTATCCGGCTCCTGCGGCCAAACGAGATTAAAAAGACCCAATGATTTGTTTTTTCTTGCACAAAAGTTCAATGTTGTTCTGATCAACGATATTGATGGTTTATTCCTATGACAGATCTGATCACCCACATGAGAGAAATCAGGGAGCACCAACAAATGCCCACTCTTATACCAAGCATCTAACGCCAGTGATAGGCAGCCCCATCTCACATGTAACCATCACCCTCATCAGACACTGCTGCCAGGGAGTAATCCCGGGCCTGCAGAACACCTGGATCCACACAGCAGCCTCCCCCAATTCTCATCAATACAAGACCACCCCAGGTAGGCCATGTCATGCACCCCGATCATCCCGTCTCCAGACATAATCCCTTACCGAATCACGACCAGCCCCTGACCTGTTTACTCGCCGCTCCACGCTGCCTTCGCGATCTATCGTGATATACCCGGCACTCCGGGCCTCCTAGATTCTCCGCCGTTCGGGCTGCCCGTTTGAACTGTCTCAGACTGTGCAGTATCCTTAAACCTGATTGGTCTAAACAGCGACAGCAGCGGCTGCTGCTTGATTGGGCAGTTTGAAAGCGGTGGGCGGGGCCTGTTGAGGAGGTCTGTGCCGCGCTTGGCGGATGCTCTCAGTCCAGTCTGGGCTGTGGTGAGTGTCAGAGCGGAGAGGGCTTGGACATAGCAGCTCCTAGTTCACACTACATTTATGGAAGCCATGACGCCAGTGTAAACAGCTGTTTCTGGACAGTTCCACTTGAGCGTGATATGGTGCAATTGTGCGCCCGTGTTAACGCTGCGTGTTCCGGTCTGATGACCCGAGCTATGGGACCTGTGATGTTGTTAGTTCAGGCCATCTGACTTGTGATTGGCCGGGATTTGCGGCCATAATACAGGTGCAGAAATGTGCCGCAGGATTGTTTGAAACTGGGATTATTTAGCTTTAAAAATAGTTTTCCGGAATTCTGTGTGGAAATTCTGCAGCATTTACAGGAGCAGCAAAGTGAATAAGATTAGAACAAATCTCCGCACCCTGCAGAAAAAATCTGCCGCAAAAACATTCAGAAATTGACCAGCGGCGCGGTATTTTAAATCTGCAGCATGTCAATTTATGCTGTGGATTCGTTGCTCTTTTGTTTCAATGGGTTTTCCCCATTGAATCCATAGGGGATGTAAAATCCGCAACAATTTTGTGGCAAAAATCGTAAATAAGAAAAAAACAAAAAAAACTTTTTTGTGTAAAGTGGATAAGAATATTAATACTTACCCCGGCCGTTGTCATAGCGACGCTTTCTTCTATTCTCCATCCAAGCCAATCTCCTGGGATGACATTTCATCCCATGTGACTGCCGCAGCAGCCAATCACAGGCTGCAGCGTTCTCCTGGGATGAAACGTCAGCCGGCCGGCTAAAGGTATGTTCACACGGCAGCATCCGTAACGGCCGAAATTACGGGGCTGTTTCCAGGAGAAAACAGCCCGGTCATTTCAGCCGTATCGGCATGTGCAGGCGCTTGAACGCCGCGTCCATTACGGACGTAATGAGCTGGTTTTCCATGGAGTCCATGGAAAACGGCTCCATTTACGTCTGAAGAAGTGACATGACACTTCTTTGGCGCAGGCGTCTATTTACGCGCCGTCTTTTGACAGCGACGCGTAAATATACGCCTCGTGTGAACAGACAAACGTCAGCCCATTGCTTTCAATGGGCAGATGTTTGTCAACGCTTTCAAGCCGTAATTCGGGGGTTAAAACGCCCGAATTACGTCCGTAAATAGGCTGTGTGAACATACCCTAAAACTGCAGTTTTCCGCAGCGGAAAAAACAGGAGGCCGGACTGCGCGGAGAACAGAGGGAGGAGGAGCCAACATGACACGTTTTGTTTTTTCACGTACTGGAGATTCCGTCTCAACAAATTGGTGCGGTTTTTTTTGGCGGAATTTTCTGCGGGTTCTGGGTCGGATACACAGTACTTTCACGCAGTGTATCCAACTCGTGGGAACCCGGACTTAATGTTAGGCCTTATTCACACGAACGTGTATTACGTCCGTGATACGCGCGTGAAAATCACGCGCGTCGCACGGACCTATGTTAGTGAATTGGCCCGTTCAGAAAGTCCGTGATTTTCACTGCGTAAAACTCACGATACGTCCTATATTTGGCAGTTTTTCGCGCATCACGCACCCATTGAAGTCAATGGGTGCGTGAAAATCGTGCACGGCACAAGGAAGCACTTCCGTGTGTCCCGCGTGATTCGCGCTACAGTAGATAAAGAAATGAAGGAAAAAATAAAAGCACTTCCATCCTTTCTATTTCTAAACTTCAAAACCGTGTGTCATAAGCATGGCATATGCGTGAAAATCACGCAGCACATACTGATGACACACGCAACTGCAACGCGCAAAAAACTGTGTTTTTTGCGCGCGCAAAATGCACACATTCGTGTGAATAAGGCCTTAGATGTTTGGTTAAATCAGAGGCGTAACTTGAAGCTTCCGTGCAAAACCTGCACCCGCCAACTACGGCATGCCATCCATAATACTGCTGTACTCTTAGGCTGGGTTCACACACACACTATTTACGGACGTAATTCGGGCGTTTTAGCCTTGAATTACGTCTGAAAATACGTCTCCAAAGCGTCGGCAAACATCTGCCCATTCATCTGAATGGGTTTTACGATGTTCTGTGCCGACGGTCATTTTTTTTTATGCCCCGCTGTCAAAAGACGGCGCGTAAAAAAGACGCCCGCGTCAAAGAAGTGCCTGTCACTTTTTGAGACGTAATTGGAGCCGTTTTCCATTGACTCCATAGAAAAACAGCTCCAATTACGTCTGAAGAAGTGACAGCCACTTCTTTGACGCGGGCGTCTTTTTTACGCCCCGCCTTTTGACAGCGGGGCGTAAAAAAAAGACCGTCTGAACAGAACATCGTAAGACCCATTCAAAAGAATGGCAGATGTTGGCCGACGCTAACGCGCCACATTTTCGGACATAATTCGGGGGTTAAAACGCCAGAAATACGTCCGTAAATAGGCCGTGGGAACATACCCTAACTCCTGCTTGAAAAAGGACCGGACGGGTTCAGTGAAAGCGGGTCCTGCTTGTCTCTGACCTGCAGGATCCACCTGTAATCTGTAAAGTTATGAACTAAGGCCTCATTCTCGCGAGCGTATCAGTCACGCGCGTGACTCTGGTCCGTGTGTGTTGCGTTATGCATCAGTGGGCTTGTGAGGGGCATGCGTTATTCACGCACTCGCAAAGCACATCTTTTTTTTTTTTCAATCGAATTGATGCGCAAATCACGCACCGTACACGGATGTGCATCCGTGTGCAGTGCGTGGTTTTCACGCAACCCATAGGCTTCAAGGATAGCCTCATTAGGGGTCTATTGTTTCTACTGCAGCCGTGTGACGGACGATTTTTGAACGGCCGGGAAACCCTGTCGTGTGCATAAGAGCTAACGAGCCGTGCACCTGTGTGTCCATCACATGACCAGGTAAAGAGCCGTGCACCTGTGTGTCCATCACATGACCATGGACAGAATTTTATCCACAAAGTCAATAATGAACGTTCCTACTGATCCTAAAACTATGAGGAATTAACCCCTTTAGGACTGCAGGATTTTTTTTTAATCTTTTTCGTCGCTGCATTAAGAGGACCATAACTTTTTTGTTTTTCGGTCGACGTAGCGGTGTGAGGGCTTGGTTTTTTTGGGCTATGTTATATTTTTCAATGGCACCTGTCACTTATTGATTACCCTTTTAACTCTTTCTAGGGGAATGGAAAGAAACAGCAATTCCACCATTTTTTTTGCATTCTAAATTTAGCGCTATTCACAGTGCGGGATAAATACCATGTTACCTTTATTCTATGGGTAGGTATGATTACAGCAATACCAAATAGGTATAGTTTTTGTTTATGCTTTAATACTTTCACAATAAGGGTATGTTCACGCGCGTTATTAGGGGTGTAAACGCCTCGAAAAACGCAAGCTGTACGCCTACAAACATCTGCCCATTGTTTTCAATGGGAAAAACTGCGTTTAGTTCTGACGGGGCATGTGTTACACGGCCATTTGAAAAACGTCATGTAAAAAAAAAAAGTCACTTCTTGAGCCATTTTTCAATAGAAAAACGGGCTCAAAAAACATTTGTGGTTTCAAAAACAGCTGAAAATCAGGAGCCGTTTCCCCCTGAAAACAGCTCTGTATTTTACGTCCGTTTTTAGTTTTGCGTGTGAAAATACCCTGAGAGCGAGTTCACAAGGGGTGGATACGCTGCATACGAGGTACACAGCGTATCCATCCCTGTGTCCGCAGGGATTTCCGGATGAAAAACCGCACCAAATTGTGGTGCAGTTTTTTGGCCGGCATGTCCGATGCATAGAACCGCAGCATTAGCCGGCCGGCTGGCCTCCTGGGACAACGTTTCATCCCATTTGATCGCCGCTACAGCCTCTGACCTTTGCAGTGGAAACGCAAGAAAAAAAATCGCAACGACTTTGTTGTGGGTTTTAGATCTAGGAAATGGGAAAAACTTGTGATTCCGGTGATTTCGTAACCACAATTGACATGCTGTGGCTTAAAAATCCATCCCATGTGACCGCTAAACCCTGTGATTGGCTACAGAAGTCACATGGTATGGAACATCATCCCAGGAGGCCGGCCTGGAGGAAGAAACAGACTTCTGGGTAAGTAATATTTTTTTATTTTTATGAGTTGCATTTTTTGCGGCGGGTGCGCAGCGATTCTGCCACAAAACTACTATTTGTTGTGGGTTTTACCTCCCCAATGAATTCAATGGAGAAAACCCGCAACAAATAAGCAGCGTTTACGAAAATAGAATTGACATGTTGTGGAATAAAGTTCTGCATCGCAGGTCAATTTCTGAGCATTTTTTTCGCTCAGTATTTACGCAGCGTGTGGATGAGATTTGTCCCATCTCATCCACTTTGCTGCTTATGTATTATGCTGCGGAGGTTTCGAAACAAATTCCGTTGCAGAAAATCCGCAGTATTTACGCAACGTGTGAACTGACCCGAACAGGAGAAAAAAAAAAAAGGAAAAAAGTTTGTTTTATTTAGCAAATCCGCTTGGATTCATTTTTTTAGTCCCACTAGGAAACTTCACAATGCGATTCTCCAGCACGGCCTAAGGGCGGATTCACACGAACGTGAATTGCGTCCGTGCAGGCCGCGTGGTTTTCATGGCTCGCATGGACCAATAGAAGTCTATGGGGCAGTACAGACAGTCCGTGCTTTTTGCGCATCGTTTGTCCGCTGCGTAAAAAGCGCGACATGTTCAATATCTCTGCGTTTTTCGTGCATCACGCACCCATTGAAGTCAATGGGTGCGTGAAAACCACGCATGCCGCACGGAAGCACTTCCGTGCGAACTGCCTGTTTCGCGCAACAGCTGTCAAAAGTATGAATGTGAACAGAAAAGCACCACGTGCTTTTCTGTTTACAAACATCCAAATGGCGTGTCATAATGATGCCGGCTGCGCGAAAAGCACGCAGCCGCGCATCATATGATGCTGCCACATGGAGCTGTCAAAACGCCGCATATTTTTCGTGCGCAAAAATGCCACGTTCGTCTGAATCAGCCCTAATGAGCATACAGCTATTGCAAGCCTGGGGCCTTTGCTAGTCCCCTTGCTGCCATAGCAACCCATCTACACCCCACAATCGTATTGCGTGGAGCTAATGGGTAACAGAAAAAGCCCCCTCCCTCTGTCAAACCACCTCGATGCCGCAGTCGCTATTTACTGCAGCATCTATGGGGTTAAACGGCCGGGATCAGAGGTAACTCCGAAGTCAACCGTTGCATTGGGATGTCGGCTGTATATAAGTGTATGTAACTGTACGCCCATTTACGTGAAGCAATTGCTAAATTGGACGTCCAGTTACTTCCAAAAGTGGGAAGGGGTTAATATGCAGAGTACATTGGAAAATTGTATAACTCAATGATACAAAAAAAAATAACATTAATTTGCTGAAACCAGACAACCCCATGAAATGATATAATATTGGTTACCTGCAGCTGCCACTAGGGGGAGCTCCCTACATAAGTATTTATCCAGCCTCCAGCGTCATCCGTTATGGTACGTCTACTCATGAAATTAAGCATAACCTCTTCAATGTTAAATCCATTTTATTTCTGTTGGTACTTGCACAGGCTGTTACATTTGTGGCAGCCGGGAAAGGCTTTGCACCACTGTCCCATTCACTTGTTCCGACAGTCGGACCCCAACGGATCTAATATTGATGGCCTATTCTAAGGATAGGCCATCATTTTTTTCCTTTAACCCAGATAACCCCTTTAAGGGTGGAGGTCCACGTGTCTTACAACTTTCTGCATCTTCCTGCAAACGCAACGGTGACCGTACCAGTGCGGAATATATTTCACATTGTGGTGTTTAGGTGAGGTGGCGCATAGATGTGTAGGATTCTTCTAAGTCTCTCTTGACGGAGTCACCATCAGTAAAGAACGCTCTGCATCACAACGCTACTAAGAAAACAGACACTTTATCAGTCCGCACTCGTCTTACCTGTAGTTTTCTTCCAAGTGCCGCAGTCCCCATTTGGCCTAACACCTACTGACCGACCCAATAACAAGGGACAAGTGAATATGTCTGGGAAAATGATGGTCTTATAACCGTCTCTGCAGAATGGAACCGGCCGATTGTATAATACAGCTGAATGTGATCCTTTTATTTACAGTGGATTTAAATTTAAAAAAATCAACCAATAAATTTAAGACCTGGAAGTTGGTAAATATTATTTTCGGCCTGTTCTTGGTTATACCCATTTCTTCTGTGGTCGTAAATAAATTATATTTTACATGTAAATCTGTGTAGTTATGCAGTAATATAGGAGCCGGTGTACTACTGCTTAAACATGGTTGTCCCACTAGAACAACCTATGTCCATATGCCGTAATAGGGCACATGGTCATCATATGGGGGCCTGTTCAGGACCTACCTCTATTAGCCAAAGCACAGAGATTCTTTAAAAAGCAGTTTCTTCTCTGGGGGATTTAGCGCCTACTCCCGTGAACGGGAGCCATTTAAAGCCACATTTCCAGAATCATTTGGCCACCCGGCCCGATAACAGCTGGCTGCTCGGGGTTTCATCTGCTGGACCTGCATCGATCAGTTGATCACTAACGTGTCCTCCTTTAAAAAAGTGGTGTGTGTCCAGGTGGGACAACCCCTTTAACTAGGCAGCATTTTGAGGGGTAAGGCCACACGAAGCGTCCCTGACACAGTCGTGTCACGTCCAAGAAACGAGTCAACACCATGTTCGGCGCAACTGTCAAATACCCTGTAATTTTGCACATTAATGCGGGAAAAACAACCCCTTACCTGCAAAATCGTGCGACCATAAAAGGGTGTATTAATGGCCCCACGAATTTGCAGATAAAGGGACGTTTTACTTGCATGTTTATCGCATCACGACTGTCTCAGGGGCGCTCCGTTTGGCCTTACACGGCGCCTTTGGCTGCGAAACAGGTCAGGAGGCCAAAGATCGCTCTGTCGCCCTGGCTGCATCGCAGGTAATGAAAGTCAATATGGCCGTATTGCAAACTGCGGGACAGTCACAAAAAATCCAGCAGGTTTGGGTTGTGATCGCAGAAACCTATGAGTCACAACGCAACAACATTGACTTTCAGGGCGACATAGCGATCTTTCGATCCACAATCCGTGTCACAGCCAAAGTCGTCGTCTAGCCCGAGCCTAAAGGTCATAAAAATGGCACCAAAAAGTTTAGATCAGCACTATAGCTGAATATACAACAGTGACATTATTTCCTATTACAAAGTATAATCTGTGAAGCAGCAGATCTCATTACCGGAGGCAGAAACATTTTTCTTTCACATAATGGGAATTGTTAGGAGAAAATAAGAAAAGACCACATACGAAAATCTATTTTTATATTAAGTTATCACAACAAGTCTAAAATACAGGGGTTAAATAAAATAGAAAAACAAAAAAAATATCCAGAAATCCTTGTTAAAACATTATAAAATAAACAACTCGCTGCGGACAGTTCCTTTTTGTTCCGGCTTAGTATAAAAATTAGAATTTATTTTTAAAACTCCCGTGAAGATCAGTGCTTAACCCTTCCTGTGCCGACAGGGCCTGCCGAGCTACGTTCCATTCTGGTGGCTCTGCAGGTTGCGTGAGAAGAGGCGAGTTAGTTATCTTATGTTCCTAGGCGATCCTGGCACAGACGTTGGAGGTCAATATCATTTGGCAAATATCGAAGTATTGTCCAAATCATTACTGCAATCCAATGCGGTTTGTCAGTAAATCACTAAGCGTTGAGGTTTTGGAGTTGACCTCTGACAGTTCTTCTGGTCCAAAACAACCTAAATGAATACAAAACCTAGCACTTTGCCTCGAAAGACCACCGGAGCATGACATCTCAACTGAGCGTTAGTCACCAAAAGATGATAAATCCAGTCCATCCGACAAGGTGAATGCAGCATCCAAATATTGACACACAGGAGGGCATGTACCATTATAACGCCAAGTCCTGCCCTTCACGTGCGTTCGGTCACAGACCTTTGAGGAGTCCAGTTTTGTCCAAGTGTAAGGAAGCAGAGCCGAGCGCTCAAGGAAGATACGTAGACTCCATATTAGTCGAGTAGTACTGGGGAGGGTTAAACAGAACCTATGCCTCCCCCAGCCCCATTTCTCACACCTCACTCTCAGTGGAGGGTAGGTGTCTTCCCCTCCAGCCAGTATCTGGTAAGGAGACTCTACGTTCAGGGCTCGGTGGGAGGGTGACACTGCCCGTCTCCGATTGTTCTTCTTGAAGCAGCTGTTGGGTCTCTGTCAGGTCGAGAGAGGCAGTGCTGGCTTGTAAAGAGACCGTGTCAGTCTTGATGCACACGTGGTCCCGGAGGATGCTGGCTCGAGATGGCTTCACCTGCTTCAGATCATCCCACTCACTCTCATCCCCAGCCAGTAAGCCAAAGCCCTCCAAGATTCGGATTTTCTCTTTGGTAAAACCATTGTCAGGGACAGCCTGCAAAAATTGAAATGACGGAATGACTGGCAGGGAAGGCAAAACGCATTCATCTTTGTACAACTTGGGACAGCAAAAGGTATAATGCAGCATGATTTGCATTTATTTTACATCTCTGCATTAAAAAGTAAAGAAAAACACAACGCATAAGCAAGAAAAGAGGAAAAAAAACAAACAGCAAAAAACACAAAAACTCACACACAACCCATAACTGCAGTACAGAAACACAGAAGACAGATGTTATGACAGATAAATGAACCCAAAGCCAGAAGTCACAGCAAGGGCTATGGAGTAAAAAAAAAATTCAAGCAAGAAAAACTCAGCAAAAAATTCCCCAAGAATATTCTTCTTGTGCTACACTTTTTGAAGAAATATCCACAGAAATTACTTTTAACTTAGTATGAAGAATAGATTCAGCCATGCAGGGCCATATTGACAATGACCAGGTAAGAGCGGAGCCACAGGATGTGTTTTTTTTTCTTTTTTTATGGCAAAAGGAAGATGGTTTTCACCATTCAGGGTGGTCTGAAGACAGATATCTCACCCATGGCTAATCCCGGTGAGACATCGGTCTACAGCTGCCAATAGCTTTCATAGGAGATTTTTTTTTTACATTTTGGATCTCATTTTTAATTTTAAAAATTCAATTTAAAATGAATAAATAAATATTTATTCGATACAAATAACTAAAAAACAAAAAAAAAAAAAAGTCCAGCAGGACTAATCTAAATGGGCAAGTCCATCCCTCACGATAAATGATAGTGAGAAGGCAGAATATGTGTTCGGTACAGTTCATGCTCACACAGTAAAACAAATGGATCGGGAATACTAAAAAAGCAAATGGTCTTCAAAACTACCCGCACCCAAAAGAAGAAAATTACCAGATCCCTTACAGATGCACAGGTTTTTTTAGGACAGGTGGATTAGCCAACCAGAGATTTAGGCTGTACGGCGGCACTCGAAGACCGTAAGGGTCTGTATTACAGTCCCATAGACAATCCGTGTCTTGCCCTATGGTGCATCAATGAGGCACCCTGCGCTTCCCAAAAGTAATACTTTTAGAGGAAAATACCTCCATAATATGGGATGCGATGGAGAATGCCACAATTTTCTATTTTACAGATTTATAAAGGATAAGTGAGAGAAAAAATTCCTCCATGTATCTCTGTATAAAATTGGAGGCACAGGGAGGTATAGTATGGATCCACAGCAGTCTATGAAGGAGCCATACAGCGCAGATCCTTAATACGGCTGTGCGCATCAGCCCGGATATACCTGGATCCTTAAGAAATCTGGTAAACAAGTCTTTAAGGACTGAATTAAGAATTTCCACTAGAACAAATGATCAAGAGCCAACCGCGTGCAGCAACCACCAATACCTGCAGGTAGAAGAAGAACTCAGAAGAGAAAAGGAGAGAGACTGTCAGAGGGAGTGGAGTGCTGCAAGGGATGAGATGGAGGACACGGAAACGGTGAGATATATATTCGTGAAGATAACCCAAATTTTAAAGCGAACCCGTGGCCCCAACAGAGATTATCCTCATACACCTTTCATGATGCTCAAATATAAATTCAAATTAGGGATATTTTTGAACATTACAAAAACTTTGTCAATGGTGACACAAAATGACAATCACCCTTTCATCAGTGGCGTAGCTATAGAGGGGGGGGGGGGTCGCAGTTGCGACAGGGCCCAAGTTGCCATACAGCGTGCTGATTAAATACATTTTCTGTGCCGTGAAGTCAGCACTTCTTGGTTACGGTCACGTGAGGGGCGTTCCAGCCAGTGTGGAAGAGCCGGTGCGGAGGACACCAGATGAGCTGCAGTCTGTATTGTAATGTATTGTATTGTGCGGTCTGTGTTTGCGGTGAAGAGACGAGAGGGGGAGTGTTAAATTACAGCCCCCCCTCTTCACCGCAAACTGCACAATACATTACAAACTGTGGGTCGCAACCTCCTGGGGGGTTGTGTGAAGACCTCCGGGGATCGCGAGTCACTCACCGAGGTCCCAGTTCCATTCAATACTGAAGCAAGGAGCAGACGGCTCCTTGCTCCAGCACTCCCTACGCCCTGAGCAGCTCAACGCAGGCAGGTGCGATGTAGTGACGTCATCGCGGCTGTCTGCACCGAGTCACTCATTGCATAAACCGGAGGAGCGAAGGATCTACCCCACCCGGCATAAGAACAAGGATAGGCAAGTAATTATGTTATTTTTCTTTTATGCACATATGGGGGGCGGATATGGGTGCATTATACTGTATGGTGAGCGGATATGGGGGGCATTATACTGTATGGGGCAGTTATGGGGCATTATACTGTATGGGGCAGTTATGGGGCATTATACTGTCTGGGGGCAACTATGGGAGCATTATACTGTGCGTGGACATTATACTATGGGGGCTTTTTTCTTTCGGTCTTTCTTTCCTTTGATATTTATATCCTTTTTCTTGACTGTTTTTTTCATTTCTTGAATATATATTAGTTTCCTTCCCTGGTTGGCACCGTACTGAGCTCATGCCTGTGTTATTTGGATCTGGAACTCCTCTTTATTCCTCATACTATGGGGGCTGTTGGGCAAGGCGGCTGGGCATAGGCGCATGCAGGGGTCTGGTAGTGGCTGTGTTGGGGAGGGAGGCCCAAGCTGAATTCTTGAACCCGGGCCCATGAGCCTTAAGATACGCCCCTGCCTTTCATCTACACATTTCAGTACAACCCTCGCTGGATGCTCACCTCCTTGCGATGCCTTTGCAGATGACAAGCCCCTGACCTGTGCACAGCCTCAATTTTCACCTCCTGAGTAGATGTCCTGTAGGAGGGGTTGCTGTAGGTCAGTGTTCCCAGAGAAGGGTCTGACAGCTTTGCCCGACGATGCCTGAGAAACCAAATAAATGTAGGAACACTTAAAATTCATCTATATTTTTAACCATTTAACCTTCGTCGGACCCCATGACAGTGCCACAATTGCTGTGAACCACCCTCATTCCGATCATGTTTCTTCAGAGATTACTCAACATGTTCAGAATCCATGTGCCCTACTTTACTCTTCCGAGCATCAAAATAGTCTCTACCCCATTCACCACACACAGACCAATTATTGCCCGGTCATTGTTCATAGCAAAGAAGCGGATCACGCATAAATCGCATTAGGCTCCACTTTGATCAGTTGGAGTCCCTTCACTAGTGGAGGTCATCTTGGTTTGCACCTCCTCCTCCTATATCCTTACTTCTAGTCTCCACCCATATGGGCCTTTCCTATTACAAATGTTACCGGTTATTCCAGGGGCATCATTCACTGAACCACTACGGCTTACCCTGCAGCCCGTTCCAGATTTCGAATTGGACAGTTGACCCTTCCTCTGCAATGACGCCGCCGGTTATCTCCCTTTTATTACAGCAGTTGACGGATGTGACCTGCTTTTGGCTACCCCCTGAATCAGACAGTTGCCTTGAGGGACTGTCAGAGTCTTGGATATAAAGGTCTAACGATTATCGATCTGCTGTTTGCCCCTCCCCCTCACTGTTACCCCTTTCATCCTATGTACGCACCTGTAAATCAGCAGAGTACAGATCAAAAGTAGCAGGCACAAGAGAGACAACGATCCAGCGATGATGTGAGATACACGGAGTTTATCCCCTGAGCACAAAGTAAACAACATCAGCAATGACACTTTTATATGTGTAGTTCTAAAATATATATATTACATACACACACAATATATATATATATTTATATGGATATATATGCGTATACTGCTATAACCTAGGTTCTTGTCTTACCTGCACTGGCTGGGATTGCTCCGTTGTGGGTACACAGTCCTTTAAAAGCCTGCTCATCTGAGCAACTGAAATACAATTGTGAGACATGAGGATTTGGCAGATGCTTAAAGCAGTAATCTCATAATTTGACATAAATCACACAATACTCCTACCTTCCTGCGGTCATCCCTGGTGTACTGTCTGCTCGCTCGCCCTCGGTGTTCGGACTGGATGGGCCAGAGATCTTCTCACTATTGTTTGTTGGATGTGGTGGTGAAGGCAAATATCCAGGAACTGGGGAAAACAACAAAAAAAACTTCAGGAAATTAATATCTAACACCTAAATATGGAGTCAAGACCAAGAGGTGACAGGAAATAACAAAAATAAATTGCGGCCTAGTTCATGGTTGCTGATGGAAAGCCTTGGAGACCTCAACTAAGGCACCCTAGCCGATTGTATGCATTTTATTTGAATTCTACATAGAATGTATTCATTGTATCATACGGTTAATGTATGGAATGGAGGAAGAGCTGGCATAAAGTAAAAAAAGAACAAAAAGTGGAAACTCTAAAACCCCAAATTACATGGATGCATTGTTTTTCGGTGCCAATAACCATATAATAACACACGCATCGCGGAACATTTTTAACTGCCTCCCATCACCGCATTGCCTTTTCAAGTACTATGGAAAGTGGCACTTTCCATAATTAGACGAATCAGCGTCTGCTGGTGCCCCAGGAGAAGCGGTCCTGGGGCTCCCTCTCTCTCAGCCTTGTCACACCCCGGTCAGAATGTTAGGGAGTGAGCATAGGGGGGCCTAACCTATCAACTCGATTGACCCCTTAGGTGCTGTAGTCAACAGCGACATTTTAGGAGTTTAACAGAGGAAGGGGGCTCCCTTTGACAGAATATATGAACCCCGTAATGTGATTGTGGGGTGCCGATGACTTTTAATAGCAGCAGGGGGGCCCCTAGGTCTGCCAGAGGCATTTGCCTATTGTTATACAGTGACAGGCAATAGTGCTTTGGTATACTAAGTTTTCCAAAACATTATGTAAGCGAAGGATCGCATCTTCTAGTCCTCTAGTGGGACAAAGAAAAAAAGTTAAATAAAACCATCATAAAATAAATCTCCCTTAAAAAAAAAAAAAAAAAGTTATATATAGTATCGCCACAATCGTAACGACCCATCAAAAATCTAAAAAAAATTATTTAAACCCCATCGCGCATGGTGTTAAAAAAATAAAAATAAAATTATGGTGGAATTGCTGTTTTTTGTCCCCATTCATTCCGTAAAAAGTTTAAAAAAAAACAAAAACACAACTCGTCTCGCAAGAAAAATGCCCCCATAGGCGCGATGTCAACGGAAACATCTTAAAACACGATGGGTCTGAAGGTAGCACCCAAAAAATAAATTTTTTTCCCCACAAAACATGCTTTTATTTAGCAAAAGTAGTAAAACAAAAAAAAATAATTATATAAATTTGGTATAACCGCAATCAAAAAACACCCACAGCCCGTCCCACAAAAAAGCAATCAGATAGGCTGCTCCTTAAAGGGAATGTGTCGCTAGAAAAACATTTTTTTTTTTTAGTTAAACAATCAGTGTGTAGGTGATTAGACATTGTTCTAATTTTTTTATTTTTTTCACGAGTCAGGAAATATTATAAATTAGATTCTAATTTATAATATTTCCCAGTGCTGGTCACTAGATGGAGCAATTCCCAAAATTGCAGCATTGCATGTGGTAAAGCAACCACATTGCTTTATGCTGCAAAATTTGAGAAAACTCACTCGCTCTAGTGAGCTCTCAGAATCCCCCCCTCCTTTATCCTGGCTAGTGACGGGAGAAACGAGGGGTTTGAACGGTGTAACCTCCTACACTGTGTGTCGCCATTTTTTGAGCTAACACACAGTGTAGTAGGTTTCATACAGTAGTAAACACACACAAACACGAACATACATAGAAATAACTTACCTGCTCCTGCCGCCGCCGCTCCCTCCGGTCCATCCGCTACCGCCGCTCCAAGTGCACAAGTCCGGAAGTAGTAATCTTACTGTCCGGCCGCGACTTCCGGTCCACAGGAAAATGGCGCCGGACGTCGCACAGTTCAACTTGGACTGTGAGGGAGCGGCGCATGCGCCGTTCCCACACAGACAGCGTACAGCATAGTGGAAGAAACGGGCCCCGTTCGCATTCACTATGGGATTGTAGCTGCCGTATTCCATGTCTGTATGTGTCGTTAATCGACACATACAGAAATGGAAAAAAAAATGGCAGCCCCCATAGGGAAGAAAAAGTGAAAAAATAAAAAAAAGTAAAACACAAACACACAAATAAATTAAAAAATGTTTAACACACTAAAGTCAAATTGATATAAAAATATTTTTTTTCGTGACACTGGTCCTTTAAGGGGTTAAAGCGGAACCTTCCCTTTAAATAATTTAAATCAGTAAGAAGTTGGACACTCACTGGTTGAGCAGACCTCATTCACCAAGTCATCTGGACAAGCACACACAAAGTCATAACTTCGAGCGAAGCAAAGATGGGAGCAGCCGCCATTATTAACTCCACACGGGTTGCTACCTGCAAGGTGAAGAAAGGCAAAAGTTTAGTTGGTTGCAATAAGAAAAAAAAAAAAAAAAAAAACACAAGAGTTGGGCTGACTCTCACCGGTTTGTCTCAATGGAGATACCACAATGATGTCCATTAGTCCTTCCATGTTACCCAAAACGGTTTCTTGACTTCTTCCAGAATATTTGTCCACCCTCTGAATTGACTTTGTCTGCCAGTCAGTCCAGTAGATCCAGCGGCCCTCCTGTTTAATAAATCAGAAAATAATTAAGTTTATGGGTAGAGAACTACTTTGGCGCTCCCTTTGCTTGTCCATAAAGTCTGATTATTTTACTGCCCCTTCGTCTACAGATTATAGTTACAGAAAGAAGATTGCCCAGAATATTTACCTGAGTAAGTGCGAATGGGTGGGAGACCTGGCTGACGAGCACCTGGCGGGTCTTGCCATTCAGATCAGCACTCTCTATACGATCCAAGTGAGCATCCACCCAATAAATCCTGTAAAGAATTTATATAAAAAATATATAGAAGTCAAATAAAATCTATATCTATATGAGAAGCCATTATTTAAAAAAACATGCAGATTTATTATGATGAATGACCACTGACCTACGGGTGTCATAGTCCAAAGTCAGTCCATTGGGCCACCCAAGATCCGTATTAATGATGACCTTGCGGTCAGAACCATCCAAGTGAGACCTTTCAATTTTGGCAACATGACCCCAATCAGACCAGAAGAGGTAACTGCAACAATAGAATGAACATCATTTTACAGTTTAACAACATATTCTGAAAAGAATCATTAGCAAACAGAAAACAAAGCTTGATAGCGGTGAAAACAACGCTCTTACCCTTTTCTTGGAAACACCGCAATGGCTCGAGGCTCATCTAGGCTGTTATTGATCAGAACCTTCCGGTATCTCCCATCCACCCGTGACACCTCAATGGTATTTGCACCAGTGTCTGTCCAATATAGATTTCTTGCTACCCAGTCTACAGCCAGACCATCTGTGGTTTTCAGCCCCTCACCAATGATTGTCTCCATACTAGTTCCATAAAGATCCACTCTCCTAAGGCGGCAAAAAAATATTCAGCGCATTTAAAGAGGCTCTGTCACCAGATTTTGCAACCCCTATCTGCTATTGCAGCAGATAGGCGCTGCAATGTAGATTACAGTAACGCTTTTATTTTTAAAAAAACGAGCATTTTTGGCCAAGTTATGACCATTTTTGTAGTTATGCAAATGAGGCTTGCAAAAGTCCAAGTGGGCGTGTTTAAAAGTAAAAGTCCAAGTGGGTGTGTATTAGGTGCGTACATCGGGGCGTTTTTAATACTTTTACTAGCTGGGCGCTCTGATGAGAAGTATCATCCACTTCTCTTCAGAACGCCCAGCTTCTGGCAGTGCAGACAGCGTGTTCTCGAGAGATCACGCTGTAACGTCACTTCCCCAGGTCCTGCATCGTGTCAGACGAGCGAGGACACCGACACCAGAGGCTTCAGTTGATTCTGCAGCAGCATCGGCGTTAGCAGGTAAGTCGATGTAGCTACTTACCTGCAAACGCTGATGCTGCTGCAGAATCAACTGTAGCCTCTGGTGCCGGTGTCCTCGCTCGTCTGACACGATGCAGGACCTGTGAGTGACGTCACAGCGTGATCTGGCAGAAGCTGGGCGTTCTGAAGAGAAGTGGATGATACTTCTCATCAGAGCGCCCAGCTAGTAAAAGTATTAAAAACGCCCCGATGTACGCACCTAATACACACCCACTTGGACTTTTACTTTTAAACACACCCACTTGGACTTTTGCAAGCCTCATTTGCATAAATACAAAAATGGTCATAACTTGGCCAAAAATGCTCGTTTTTTAAAAATAAAAACGTTACTGTAATCTACATTGCAGCGCCGATCTGCTGCAATAGCAGATAGGGGTTGCAAAATCTGGTGACAGAGCCTCTTTAAGTAAAATCAAACACATTCTCAATTTTCTTTATTTCTATTGATCCAACATTGCTATTTTCAGGAACAATATAATAGTTAAATCAATGGCAGACAACATTAGAAAAAGGGTCTGCTTTATTTCTAACAGCGCCACACTTGTCCGTGGGCTGTGTCTAGTATTGCATTCCACCCCCATTCACTTGATTCAGGATAAGATGCAAAATCAGATACAGCAGATAGATGAGATATGCTTTTTTGGGGGAATAAAAAAATAAATAAAAAGACTTTAAATCCACACTAAAGCCCTTTTAAGACTATGCACACTGTTGCAGACTTTAACGTATACATTGTATGTATTTTATTAAATAAAAACTTATTTACAATTGGTTTAGGCTACAAATTTTGCACCGTTTTTCAGCAGCTCGTATGTCTTACAATACAATACAAGCTGCTGGACGCCGTTCAGTTCTACAGACCAGCTTGCGGTCTGCTCCTCTTCAGCTTTTTTCGCTGCTCTGAACACTTATCTAAGCTGAAATCTTTACAACCAAAGAAAATAAAACGTGTTAAATAAAACGTCAGCATTCAGAAGAGGAGAGAGAGAGAGAGAGAGAGAGATTAGAGGTAAACTGACAATAAGCTAGTCCGTCGGACTGAGCACTGAACGGCATCCAGTAGCTTGTATTGTATGACATACAAGCTGTAGAAGACTAACAGTGCAAAAGTTTTATAACTAAAAGCAAATGTAAATGTTTTATTTAATAAAATGCATACAATCGTAAAAATTGTCTGCAAAAGTGGTCTATAGCCTTTAATGTGTAATTAAAAGGTAATTTGTTTCAAGTTGCATTCTTTTAGGCTCGGGCTTCACAGCAACATGAAGCCACAAGCACATTGCAGCTATATTATAGTCAACGCAATTTTAATTGTTCCCTAAGGGAACGGGTATTGGCTAGTCACCTTGTGACTATAGCAAATGTTTTGGCCATGTGGGACAATTTCCGTTAGGCCTCATGCACACGACCGTAGTCATGTGCACGGCCGTGATTTTCGGGTCGGCCAGCAGCGGAGTCACCCGCGAGCCGCCTGCAAATCGCGGGCCGTGCACATGGCCGCGTCCATTATTTCCTATGAGCCTGGACCGCAGAACACGGCTGTAATAAGACATGCCCGTTCTTTCTGCGGTCCGGGCTCCTGGGCCATGCACGGACCGTGGAAACCACTGTCGTGTGCATGGCCCCATAGGAATGAATGGGGCCGCAATTCTCCCGTGGATTTTCGGGGGAATTGCGGCTGCAAAAGCACGTTTGTGTGCATAGGGCCTTAGTCATAAAGTCACTTGCACCTTTCATCTGCATAGGGAACAATAGAAGTTGTGACTGATTTTTACAGAGATTTGCAAACCGTTTCACTTCACTATGTAGCCTGAACCTCAAGATACAGAGCTAGAAGACATCCGTACAAATAGTTCGCATATTTCTATCAGGACGGATTACTATAGTTATAGCATTTTACTACAGACTCCGCTTAATACTTATCTGCAACATGAGGAATAGCACAAATCTTTTTTTTTTTTGCTGTACGTTAACTGGCGCTAACTAAACAGCCTTAAAAATGGTTGTCTCATGAAGACAGCCCCTGTTGAAATAGAACCTGGCCCAGCGATCTGCTGATTGCCGTAGGTTGGGCTTCTTTAAAGGTAAATCGGTCAGATAATTTTAGTCTACGAAACTGGTACCAGCGTTGGATAGGTCTTATGGAAGCATGTCCTCACTAGCCTTTTGTTTCCTTCCTGTAACCGTATTTGCTGAAATATTTGTCTTTATTACATTATGCAAATTAGGTTGGAAGTGCTACGCGGGTAGACCGATTCCCTGCAAGTGCTCCTGTACTCCAAGCCAGCCCAAATCCTCCCTCTAGCTCATCGTGCTATGCAAACGTCACTGTTCTCTTCATCGAAGATTTGCGCATGCGCCGCTAGCATCCTGCTCGACGCATGCCACTCATAACTGCACTGTTACTTTTCTCGAAGTCTCACACATGTGCCGATCGCATCATACCCAAAATGAGGCGCATGCGCTGAGTGTAATGCTAGCATGCACAAATCCTTGATGAAGAGAACAGGGACGTTTGCACAGCATGACGAGGTCCAGGATGAGCCAGGGGGAGGATTTGGGCTGACTTCGATTCCGAGTAAAAAAGCACTTGTGGGAAAGGAGACCGCCCAAGTGGCACTTTCAACCTAATTTGCCTATTGCAATAAAGACGAATATCTCAGCAAACAAGGTAATAGAGAGGAAACCAAAAGGTATATGGGGACATGCTTTCATAAGACCTACCAAATGCTGGTACCAGGTTAGTAGGCCAAAATGATTTGACAGATTCCCTTTAACCCTAGACAATCAATAGTTATTAAAGGGGGAAGCCGCCTCTGGCCATCCTCTGCAGGAGAAATGCATGGTTACATGCAGGAGAAATGCATGGTTACATGCAGGAGAAATGCATGGTTACATGCTGGCCATTCAGAGGAATGGCTGACCATATAATGCAGGGACGGGCTGGGCCCACCACATTCGGAGCCGCCGTTATATAGAGGTTCTCCATCCCGGGTTATAGAGGGGGGTCCTGCACAAGAGGACTAAACTTTATGATAGTCATGCGCTCTAACAGGGCAGAGGAAAGGAGTTGCCCTCGTGAGATAACCAGTTTAATGAAGCCAGACATATAGAGCCATCGGGTACATCTTGCCTGTTATAGCGACCTATTTAGAGCTCATCACCACAAGATGTGGAAAATGGCTTCCGAGATGTATATACATAGCCTATCTCGAGAGAATATTTATTGGAGAATTGGAAGAAAAATGAAATTCTTAAAATTTCAAGGTACAAGGAAAATATCATAAAGTGGGGGCAATACCTGATTACATCCAGGAAGACATCCGTGTAGTAGACTTTGCCTTCTACGCTATCAAAATCCAGAGAGATGACATTGTTCAGCTCTTTAATGGGAACATAGACATCGGTGTAATCTTCTGTGTCCAGAGAGATACGACGAATGGAATCTCGGCTGGAGAAGAGTAAGTAGGTATCAGGAGACGGGTCACAAGTTCTACCATCGTCCTTCAGTAGAATGCCGGTGGGGCAGGCGCAGGAGTAACTGGCGGGGTTTGGCAGGCAAAGGTGAGAGCAGCCACCATTTTTGTCTCCACACTTGTTGTATCCTATAGCGGGAAATGGAGAGAAATCAGTAGCCATATACAAATAGAGAGCAAGGAATGAATGGCTGCTGACATGAGGATGATGATGGTATACCAACGGTAGGAAGAAGACGACTTGGATAATATTGCATACACTTAAACTAATAAATTACTATAGAAAAAAACCCAGAGCAGATAAACCATTGTAAGGAGTAGAAGACTTCAGAGATAATCAATGAACTGACCTAACACATGAGTCCGGTCTACTGCTTGAATGTCCATCAGCCCAGGCAGATTGTCTCTCACCACAATAAC
This sequence comes from Rhinoderma darwinii, assembly GCF_050947455.1. Classification (NCBI taxonomy): domain Eukaryota; kingdom Metazoa; phylum Chordata; class Amphibia; order Anura; family Rhinodermatidae; genus Rhinoderma; species Rhinoderma darwinii. The sequence goes on along the minus strand of NC_134695.1, from coordinate 60,980,272 downwards.
ATTTGCTCCTGTGTCTTTATCTGCCCTTTGGATTTTGCGCGTCTGCCAATCTGTCCAATATATATGTGACTCAAGGAGAGTTAAGCCATATGGATGCTGGACTGGAGATACCAAGATCCGCCGGTTCCTTCCCATCAGATCAGAGGCCTCTATTCTCTGGATATAAAAGGTGAAGCATTTAGGAGAGAAGATTGAAGAGCACAATATGCTGGTACTGTAGACATAAAAACTAAAAAATTGTGAAAATATATTTTATAAAACTACCAAAATAGTGGGTACTCCCTCCCCATAACTGTTCCTTATTTACAGTGGTGGGTCAAATTTTAACTAGGTTGCATTTTGACACCTCATTTTATACCACGACATAATAATGGTGCTTTCACTTAAAAAAGCAGCTCACTAGCACTAGTTGGAAGACCTACCTCAGTATGTGCATCAGCCCACAGAAGTTGAGAACCAGCTTTATCCACTGCAAGTCCATTGGGCCAACCCAAGTTCATACTGATCAACACCTTACGGTCTGAACCATCCATGCCCGCTCTTTCCAGCTTGGCATTCTCTCCCCAGTCTGACCAGTACATGTATCTAACAGGAACAAAAAATTTTTTTTTTAAGTATTTATATTGTGCCATTCTACAGTCAGGGATGAGATGTTTATCCATCAGGGGGTTCGAAAATGTGAGATTTTATTTTTGTTTCCTTACCCCATCTCGTGATACAAAGCAATTGCTCGGGGGCTTCCCAAATTCTGCCAAACAAGCACCTTCCTCATGGAACCATCCAAATTTCCCACTTCGATTCGATTTGTCCCGGTGTCTGTCCAATATATTTTGCGGCCTATAGCATCCACTGCCAGACCATCTGTGGTTGCCAAGCCTGACAGAGCAGAAAGTAACTTAATTATGGCAGAATTACAATATTAGCTATATAGATGTTCTTGCAGGTACAATATTAAATAACTGCAATAGGTAAACTTACCAGTGGTTATTATATCTTGATGATTCGATCCATCAAGTGCTGCTCTGCTAATTTTACGAAGTGTGCTGTCCGCCCAGTATGCCAACCCTACAAGAACGAAGGATCATGATATACTGCAGATCACTTGTGGTCAACCATCTTTTGTCTAAAATTGCCATGCTCTTTCCCAAACATCCTCATCTTTGGCGGACTTTCTGGATAACTAAGCTTTTACTCACCATCAACAGGATCCACACCAACAGCAATTGTGTTCTTCATGGTCACATTGATGGGAAGCACAACATCAGCAAAATATGGGATATCCAGAGAAACAGTGCGGATATCGGTCCTTCTGGCAAATATAAGGAAACGGTCCATTCCTAAAATCAAAACGCAAGACCAGAAAAGAGTTTAAAAACAAAACAAAAATAATACATTGACTGAATTTATAAAATTAAATCCATCAAATCACCTGAGGAACAGGTTCTGCCATCTGCTTGTAGGTTTACCCCAGTGGGGCAAGCACAGCTGTGACCTTTTGGATGGGGAGAGAGAAGACAGATATGGCTGCAGTCTCCGTTGTTTATGGAGCAAGCGGAGTGAACTGTGGAAAAAAATTAATAGAAAGATGCTATTTTCTACATCACAGTATGCAAAATGTATCCACTAACATAGGTAACGGTGCCTAAAGGGGGGGGGGGGGGGCACAACTTAATTTCCCAATCTGACACACTTGAAGGGGATGTCTTGTTTGGAAAACCCATTTTAATATACCCCATCAGGGAAATCAGAGTTAATAGAGGGGCATCTATTGTTCAGGATCCTTTTCTCTTGGCCAGAGTGAAGATTGGTTACAAAGAGAGTGTCTCGCTCTGGAGGACCTGTCCCGTATTACATAAACAAGCTCGGATTTGAATGGGCCTTGTATAGTGCTTACTTTCCCCTGTGGTGGCGCTGCAGTGAAATTGCATGTTCCCCTGTAGATTACAGATTATCTCTGGGGTTGCCAGCAGGGGGACATTGTGATCAGCTTATTGTTAAGGGACTTTTTTTTTTTTTTAAGTAGGCTTTGTCCAAAGCAGTCAACGCCTTTAAGCCAATAACCTTATTAAAAGGGTTACCCTGGATTTTAAAATTCATGGCCAATAATTGCGGTGCACGAGGAGTGTGGAAGCACCAAACATTCTGCGCAAAACTGTATTTTGACTTCAGTGAAATAACACTGGGCAAAAATGATAAAAACGGTTAGGTCAAGGGCACAAAAGGAGGCGGCAGTGAAGGACATCGGAATTTTCTTTTTGGTGGTTTTTTAAGCCCTGTGACATGTACCAACTCCCTCATTACGTGCACCCGCCCCTGCTCTAGGTAGAACAGTGAATAAGCTTTGGCTGGAGCGTTCCTTTAAACACATCAAGCAATAAAACAGCATAAGGCCTCATGCACACGACCGTATTTTTTCCCACCCGTAAATACTGGCGTAAATACGGGTCCGGTGTCACACGTATTCCACCCGTTTTGCACCAGTATTTACGAACCCGTGCCCGTAAATATGTGTCCGGTGTCACCCGTATTCCACCCGTATTTACGAGCACGTTTTTGGTGGCAAAATAGCACTGCACTAATCGGCAGCCCCTTCTCTCTATCAGTGCAGGATAGAGAGAAGGGACAGCCTTTTCTGTAATAAAAGTTAAAGAAATTCATACTTACCCGGCCGTTGTCTTGGTGACGCGTCCCTCTCTTCACATCCAGCCCGACATCCCTGGATGACGCGGCAGTCCATGTGACCGCTGCAGCCTGTGATTGACCTGTGATTGGCTGCAGCGGTCACATGGCCTGAAACGTCATCCAGGACGTCGGGCCGGATGTCGAGAGGGACGCGTCACCAAGGCAACGGGCGGGAGACCGGACTGGAGGAAGCAGGAAGTTCTCGGTAAGTATGAACGTCTTTTATTTTTATTTTTTACAGGTTTATACTGATCGGTAGTCACTGTCCAGGGTGCTGAAACAGTTACTGCCGATCAGTTAACTCTTTCAGCTCCCTGGACAGTGACTATTTACTGACGTCGCTTAGCAACGCTGCCGTAATGACGGGTGCACACATGTAGCCACCCGTTATTACGAGAGATCCATAGACTTATATGGACTGTCCGTGCCGTTATTACGGCCTGAAATAGGACATGTTCTATCTTTTTCAACGGCACGGGCACCTTCCCGTGAGAAAACGGGAAGGCACCCGTCGCCAATAGAAGTCTATGAGCCCGTTATTACGGGTCGTGATTACGACCCGTAATAACGGGAGTTTTTACGGTCGTGTGCATGAGGCCTAAGTCATTGGATATACTAATCGGAGGTGGTTTTATACCTTTGGGGCGTTGGCGGTGGAACACATGAATATCCATAAGATTTTCCAGGTTCTCTCTCACGGTTTTCCTTTCGAGGCCAGACTTTCGATCTGCACTCTCAATGCTCTTAGACTGCCAGTCTGTCCAGTAAATTCGGTCTTCATATAGGGTCAGACCAAATGGGTGAGGGAGGTCTGTACCAATAAGCACCTAAGACACCATCACAAGACATTATTACTTCAGTCCCTTAAGAATGTTTTAAGTCTGTAAAGCAAAGAACTTAAGTGACAACTTACCATGCGGTCAGCACCGTCAAGTTTTGCCGTTTCTATGGTTTTCATTCCAGCATCAGCCCAGTAAAGCCTCTCCGATTCATAATCAATTGCCAGTCCATTTGGCCAAGTAAGGTTCGAGGAGATGATGACCATACGTCCAGAAGCGTCCATCCCAGCTCGCTCTATTTTAGGATTGGCTCCCCAGTCTGTCCAGTACATGAACCTATGGTGGACGACAACTTGTGAGTTTTTTTTTTCCCCCAAAAAAATTACTGTTACAAAAATATAGGAAAAGTTCTCACCCGCCAATTGGATCCACCACTATATCCCTTGGTCTGTCTAGGTTCTCCCAGATGAGTACACTGCGCAGTGAGCCATCGGTGTTAGAAACTTCTATACGGTCAGTCCCTGAATAAAAGCAGAGATGTAAGAGGTCTTATCGGAGGAGCACTGTTCTTTTAAGGACTACATTAACATTTTCAAAAATTCTAGAACAACTTGCTCAAGTAGTAGAACCGCTAGTAATTTGACCATAGCTTGCATGACATTGGAATCAAATATAATTGGCTACCTAATAATAGCACTGTACATAGAAAAAAAGTCAAACTATGTACGGAATGATCTCTTAAAGATTGTCTGCTTTGGACAATCCCTTTTTGTTAGAAGGGTTCCCCAATGATAAGAGGAAAACAGGGCGTCCCACTGCTGGGACCCTCAGCTATCATCTGTCAGGGAACTCAGAAGCAAGTGTTTAATTTTCCTGCTGTGCCCCCACAGGAGATATTAAGTATTGCATAGTTCTCATAGAAATTAATAGGCGGTCTGTGTAATGCATGGACATGTTGGGTCTTCCATAGCTCTTTGCAGCCTAATAGATGAAGGTCCTGAAGGGGGGACCGCTCTTCATTGATTCAAAAAGGGGAATTTGAAAATGGGTTTTAAAACGATTCCATCTTTAAATCCGTTCATAACTGTAGCATCACATATTGTTAAAAAATTCCATGATGAGTTTCTGCTAATTAACTAGATTCTACAACTCTCAAAAGACCTTCGGTAATAGAGGATACTTGGTCCTATTGCCCATTAATCAGTACCTGCATCCGTCCAATATAGTTTTCCTGTCACCCAGTCAATAGCCAACCCAGCGGGACTTTCTAAGCTGGTCTCTATGATGACCTGGAGGGAGGAAACAAAACAAAACAAAAATTAAGATTTATTTCCAAAAGAAACCAGTCATGGGGATTGGCAACATTTTGTCCAACTTAAGAGTCATATTTACATTACCCCATAACCACATCCCCCAACATATGTGTCTTTCTATAGCGTCAGATGTACCGGCTTCACAGGAACATACGATAGAGAAGCATTAAATGTGAATAGTTAAAAAAGGAGTCTATCGGGAGATTGTACGCTACCAAAACAACCGATACCGCTAGGTAGCTATCGGGTAACGGATTAGGAACATACTATTGTTGAAGATGTTAGGACTTGCATCAATGTGAAAAGAAAATAGTTTTATTGTCGCGCGAGTGTCCAGCAGCTAGCACTCCGACCCCTGTCCTACGAGGTTGATTGATAGCTCTGCAGGTCTTCATCGCCATATAAGCAGAGCAGTCAATCAACTGCAAAGGGGAGGGGATAGAGCGCTAGATACCGGACACTTTCTTGGTTCGCCAGGCGCTCACGCGGCAGAACAGAAAATAATTTTTTTGCACTTATGCAAGCAGTAACATCTTTGGCACTGGTATGTTCCTCATACACTACTTGGTAGCGTAAATTCTCCTGAAAAACTTCCTTCCAGTTCTTTAAAATTGATGGTCTTTCCGTTGGACTCTCGGCACCCCCACCAATTCATTACCTACCAGGCACAGCTCGGTAATTTTACTAGCGGCCTTACCTAGTATTACAAACTTACTACAACTTTGACCCAGTCAAGTGAATGGGACGGAGCTGTAATACAATGCACATCGTAAAGTACGGAGCTGTGCGGCCCCTTCAAACAGCTGATCGGCGGAGGAGCAGAGAGTCAGATCCCCACTGATCGCCTATCCTAAAAAAAGGTCATCAATTTTAAAAGAACCAGAAGACCTCTTTAAGAGGCTATAAAATCGAAGTACCATTAAATGGGACCGGATATGTTACCCAGTCATTCTAGTAATTGGTTCTCACTGCTCAGTCTTTTTGTTCTGTAAAATTTAAGATTGTCGTGCAATTCTGTACAGGAAACAAGGGTCAGATAACCAGAACTTCTGGATTACCAGACTAGGGGAATTTTGTTACATTTTTCTGGTGCTCAGAATAAAGCGTGCACTCGCACTGTGGTTTTCAAACATATATAGAATATAGTCAGTCGTCATACCTCCTGGCCGCTGCCATCAGACTTTGCACGGTTAACCGAGTCTGCATTGGTGTCTGTCCAGTACATGTAGTCATCTGCAGAATCCCAGTCCAGTGCAACTGCGCTGCGTACATTGGACAATGGAATGACAAAATCGGAAAAGTCACTGGTGTCGAAGCTGATCCTCCGGATGTCCGTCCTTCGGGCAAAAAGCAGGAACTTGTCAAGACCTGATCGAAGGTCAAAGGTCATCATCTTAATTCTTCAGCTTCAAAATGGCATAAAGAGCAAATGCAGGAATTTGGGGGTGTAACTAAGGCGGGGGAACTCAATGAATTAAAATAAGACTGCGGAATCTAAAGATTAGTTCAGAACATGATTTATCTGGTCCTCCTGGGATTCCTAATATATCTTTAATGCTTAGATTCTGCTCTCCCAGCCCCACCTAGAAGTGGATTTCTAACACTCTGTAGGTCATAAATGAAAGTATTGGTTCAAAAAATGTTCTATAACAACTTTGTATACAATTTTTATACAAGCCCCCACCCCATGATCAAACCCGCAATGACTGAAAGAGGGAGAGCATCACCGAAACACAGAAAACATTGGTAGGTAGGATAGAAGCTAAGACTAAATGTAATGAATATTCGGCAAATAAAGGGGTATGTAAACCTTTGCAACCAATCTAAACCATCTAAAATAAAAATGAGGCAACTTTGCCAGTGGTCCGGATTTAAAATCTACTGTTTTGTCTACACAGCTCCTATGCAGACCTATAGGTCTCCATGGCTACAGACTACTATCGAACCCGGTGTAGTCTGATCCTGAAATCATACTCTTGTGAATCTGTCCTCCACTTCTTGCTAAAAACCATCTCCACATCAGGAGAGCAAATAGAAAGGAATGGGAGGGCGTATGACTGCATGATCAGACTACACAGGGTTTGTTTGTAGTCTGTAACCATGGAGACAAAGAGGTCTGCATATGCGCTCTAAAACACTAAATGCTAGGAGATTTTTAAGGCTGCTGCAATCCAAACTTCTTCAACATATTAAACTGTGTACAGGGGGATTATAGAGATTTAAACTGGCGTATAGTATGATGATACTTTAAAAACAACAACTCTCGATTTGTAGATTATACTTACTTAATGCACAGGACTTGGATCCCATCTTTCGGAAGCCAGTGGGGCAAGCACAAGTAAAGGAGTCTCCACTAGGTAAACACAAATGGGAACAGCCCCCATTATCAGCGCCACACCGGTTCTTTCCTTAAGGAAAACAGTAATTAGGCACTAATATAACATGGGGAAAAAAAAGTTTGTCTGGTACTCATAAAAACGAAAATCTGTTCTACATCAGCTGACCTGCAGGTTGCCGCTGTGGATGAAGGGTATGGATGTCCATAGGGAAGTGCAGCTTGCTTCTTATAACCTCTTGGTTTTTACCGGTGAACTTATTGGCGCTGTTTATACTTTTAGTATGCCAGTCAGTCCAATAAAGACTGTCCTCAAAGACCGTAATTGCAAAGGGGTGTGGAAGACCTTAAGAGAGAGAAGAGTAAGTGAACAGATTAGTAATGTAATAAGACTTATATGGGTTGATAGGGACAGCTGCAAACAATTGTACAACTATTCAAGCACTGCCAACCTTGGTTAATCACAGCTTTGCGGTTGGATCCATCAAGATCTGCTCTCTCAATGACATGGTGTTTGGCATCAACCCAGTACATTCGTCTCCCAGCATAATCGATGGTCAGTCCATTGGGCCAGAAGAGATGAGTATCAGCAATGACGCGTCTGTTCGAGCCGTCCATGCTGGCATATTCAATACGTGGTGTATTACCCCAGTCTGTCCAGTAGATGGTGCTAAAGTAATATAAAATGTGCAGGTTAAAACAAAGTACAGTACAATAAGAAAGAAGTGTAATAAAAATCATGTACAAAATGGTATGAAGTAATTAAAAGAAGAAAAAAAAAAAAAAAAAGAGAATTTCTGTGTAGAAAACAAACATTTCTCTGTACTTTATGACAGTGATTACCAAACATCAGCCACATACCCTTCCATTGGGTTTAAAGCTATGGCTCGAGGTTTCTCCAGGTTGTTCCAAAGGATGACCCTACGATGAGTCCCGTCTAGATTAGACACTTCAATTCGAGAGGTTCCAGAATCAGTCCAAAACAGCTTGTCATGGATCCAATCAATAGCCAGACCCCCTGATTCCAAAAGACGAACACATTATTCACTATCATCCCATCATCACAGAACCACAAGTCGTCACCAACTTCTTGGATGACAGAACAGCTACAGACCTGATATCACATCTCACTAAAGCCTAGAGTCAAAGTGTTTGTCCGAAAGCAAGTAAGCCGAGAACATGTCTCCCATTCCCAAATATTTATAGGACCAATTGACATTCCTCCTTCCCTCTGCCCCTAACTCACCTGGACTCTCGAGACCGGTGGACACCACTTCCTGCACATTGCTACCATTCAGGTTGGCACTCATGATACGATCCAGTGTGACATCTGACCAGAAGACCAGCTCATGTTGATGGTGGAAATCCAAGGCAATGGCATTCTCCAGATTATTAAGAAGAAGAGTATACTCCGAACGATGCGGCAAAACTTGCCGAATGTCAATCCTATTGGCAAAGAGCAACACTGGTTCTGGTCCTAAGGGGGAAAAAAGATGTAATTGACAGTTTTAAAAGGCAAGTATAGTCAGACGGCGTAGGACTGGCCCACCATAGGATACCTCCAGGGGCCTAGGCTCTGACACATAATAAAAGGCCCATATTACAACAGGGGTCCAAAGGTTCAGTAGAAGATAACCTCTTAGGAAATGGACAAAGACTTGCCACCAGGGTCTATTTCTTATGGGATGATTCAGTAAACCTATTAGACTTTATTAATGATATGTCCTGTGTGCGCCATAATAACACAAAGATTACGATGCCATTAAACAGTGGACGTAACATGTTCTGTATAAATGGAGAGTGGACCCCCAGAATAATTTCTTCCATTGGGCCCAAGAACCCCAGTCCAAATCTGTGATTAGATGTAGAATTAACTATATCCCCAATATGTTTCAGTAACTAGCTGGTCACTTTGGATTCGGGTTGTTAATCCCAAAAGGCAGATTTTTAAGAAAACAAAATAATATTTATTTATTTTTGAGAATTTTTTTATTTTTTTAAAAAATCTGCCTCCAGGGGTTTAATCATCGAGAAATTCTATTATGGTAGAAATCTGGATTAGTGGACTTTTAATATACTACTACAAAAAAAATATTGGTAAAATGTTTTCAATGTGAAATCTAACAGTTGGGAGTCGGATGGGTTTACAGATTAGGGGAAAAAGGGATTCATTATAATAGAAAAATTCAAACATCTTACCCAAAGCCTTGCAGCTCCGTTTATCCGGTCGTAGTTGATATCCTGACTCACAAAAGCACTGGAATCCGCCTTCGGTGTTACTGCAGCCTTGGCTACAATATCCGTCCTCTGCGCACTCATTTACATCTGTGCGGAACATGAATACAAAATAATTCAACTTTTTTAAATTTTCAGATTCTCATTTTTGTGAAAACTCTAGTCCTTGAGTTTACAGGTATATTTGGTTTGTACAGGCTATGTTCACACGGTGGATTTGGAAGGCGGAAAAACGAGACGTCAGAATTCTACACGAAATCCGCTTCAATAATGCCATATCACTCATGGATGTTTGACGTGGATTCCCAGTTTGTGTGCCGCAGATTAGACCCACTCAATGGGGCTAATCTGCGTGTGGATATCCACCCCTTATTCCGAATAAGTGCCATAACACTTAGACACGGGTTTCACATCCACGTCGTAAAATTCTGTAGCAACTTGAACGGCAACATAGAATTTCTATTAAATACGACGGGAGGAAGTTGGTGGGTGGATTTTAGCGCCGAATCCATGTCAGAATCTGCGTTAAAATTCCGCTGCATGAAAATAAACCTTATTATTAGTTGTTCTCGATAACAGAAAGGAGGTGGATGCCACAAAAACATTATGTCTGCTTAGTTTAGCAAGATGAAAACGGACCTCGTTGCCCGTACCAACCAATCACAGTGCAGCTTTCATTTTTCCAGAGCAGTGCTCTAAAATGGTTGCCATGGGCAACAAGGCCAGTCTTCCTGCTGGACCATTTCGATAATTGAGGCAATTGTTTTTCCCTACCTTGGCACGATCGACCATCTTCCATAAGCCTGTACCCAGTTTGACATGTACATTGTACGAGCCCTCGCACGGTCTGGCACTTTTGAGCGCAGCCCCCGTTGTTGTGGTTGCAGTTCTCGTCTCCAGTGCGGGGCCCTGAGAAAACAAGAGTAAATGAGAAATTCTACCGAAATAGTCAAAGTTGGAGTTTTATAAAGTTATGAGGAGGGTGAAACGGCCTATTACAGCCTGGCAGAATTATACTAACGGCAGTTTTGATGTGGGCTCTCGTCGCTGCCATCGCCACAGTCATTGGCTCCATTGCACAGTTTCCTTTGCCCGATGCAGCGGCCATTACTGCACAAGAACTGGTCCTGAGCACATTGTGGAGGTCCTGTCAGGGATGAGACACAATATAAAACTGCGCCTCCTGGTGGTGAAATATCACAACCGATGCATTTAAATCCAGATTTATCAGGAATTATTTAGTGAATGGGGAAAGTATCCATCATGACCATCGTTCACATCCATCTTCCAAGCTTGACCCGACCTTTTCGCATTCACCTGCCATGACTGACCTGACCGTTCATACTGACCTTCCATGTTTGACCTTCCCCTTAAATTCCATTTCAGTCTCATTTAAAGGCCAGCGTTCTATTCGCTCTCATTCCGACCCTAAACCACGTCACCCAGTCCTCAAGCAAACCCAGTTTTTTTTTCTACTTCTATAGAGAACGCACCCTTTAGTACTCACCTGTTTTTTCACATCCCATCTCATCACTATTATCGGAGCAGTCATCTTCACCGTCGCATCTCCAGGACAATCTTACACATCGGCCTGTGCCGCACCGGAACTGGTCAGCTGTACACACGGAGGTCGCTGTGGGGTTTAAACCGAATCTCCCATTACATCAAATGAAAATAGTGGCCACAATATACGATCCTATATTACGCAAATGGGCCCGGGCTCTAATATAATTATGGGTCTTGAATACAACAGGTCCTTAAAGGGGTTGTCCAGTCCCCAAAAAATTATTGGCCTATCCTCCGGATAGGCCATCAATATCTGATTGGTCGGGGTCTGACTCCCGGCACCCCCACTGATCAGCTGTTTTGATGGGGCCGTGGCGCTCGTACAACTGCTGCGTCCCTTCATTCCAGTCACTGCTCACACTGTAAATCGCCAACGCACTGGTAGCGGCGATTCACAGTATTACAACCTTCCTCCATTGAAGTGAAACAGCTGATCAGTATGGGGTGCCGGAAGTCGGAACCTCGACCGCTCCGATATTGATGTCCTATCCTGATGATAGCCAATACATCTTTTGGGACTGGACAACCCCTTTAAAAAGGTCCAAACAACCCCATTTGGAGCCAATCACCTGCCACTAGGGTCCATTTCCGATGGGTTAATTTACAATAACCTGTTGGACCTTCTTGATGAGATGTCCTGTGTATACAATGAGAATAATAAAGTTTCTATAAAGTTTTAGTAGATATCTTCAGTATAGATGGCGGGTAGACCATTAGTATTTTTTCCTCTAATGATCTAAGGAACCCCACACGTTGCCTAGGGAAGTACCAGCTTTCCCCCTTTCCAATCAGACTGTATACCACAGCTTCCCAACTCTTTGTGCTCAATCTAAAACAGCGGGAGGCGCAGGAAAGCGCTTTAATTTATTAGTTACCAATAAACCTCATATTGTCGGTTTCTACACAGAAGTGAATAAAAAAATGTTTGTAACAAGAGAGAGCTCGGATACGCTCAACAAGCCATGCAGGATGGGTTTTTATTCTCGGAATGCGGCTTCCATGGGCGCCATGTAACGCTTAAAGGTGTTGTCAGAGGCAACCCCTTTAATTTCCCCTATGATGGCACTGCTGGGAAATTGAGCAGGTTCCTCATCTGGTTACCACCTGATCACTGGGTGTTCCAGCAGCAGGCCAACCTGTGATCAGCCTGTATTTGGGGGGTCTTTTCTAACAAAAATAGGATTGTTAGAAGTGGAGCACCCCATTACGAATGAGCTGCCACATGACTGATTCCATATGCTTACTGCAGTTTCTCTCATCGGATTGATCATCACAGTCTGCGTCTCCATCACAGCGCCAGCCTGAGTTGATACACAATCCACTGTTGCACATAAATTCCCCAGCGCGGCACGGTTGGTGGGATGCTGCAAAGTTAATACATATCAGTTTAATATTGTAGCAAAAAAGAAGTGATAAGAAAACAGTAAAGTAGTGAAGATAACCACCAAAGGAAAGCCCAGCGCCAAGTACAGTCACAATTGGCTGCTGATAGTAAAGTTATGGAGTGAAAAGGCCAAGTGGCAGCAGAGGCGAAAGGAAACGAGAGAAGACTAGGAGAACATGAGAGACGAAAGGCAGCTGTACTCACAGCAGTCGGATTCATCGGACCAGTCTCCACAGTCGTCATCGCCATCGCAGTGGTAAATGTCCAAAATGCATCGTCCATAGGCACATTGAAATTCTTCTGAGCTGCAGCTGGGGGCTGGAACATCAGAGGCTGTTGGAGACACCAAAATCAAATCAGTGGCTGCACCAAATCCCTAGTCGGACTTACTCTGTGGTTCTACCAGTTAGTGCCACCAATAGTGAACCATTAGAAACTTCTGCATGAAAGTATGGCAACATGACAATCCAATGGAATCACTTCAACCTGAGCAACATTAAAAGATTGCAGCAATTTTTGGATCCTGCACCGCCGAAACATGTAGGGAACGTCTCATGGAAAGTCTTCTTGAACATCCAACCCAACTCCATTTTATGAGGGCGCACATGTTCTAGAGCCATCAGGAGAATACATGTAGCCATCAACGGCATCTGAAAACAACTCCCAATTATATCCCCTCTCATTCTGCCAAACGTCGGGAGGAGCGAAAGGTCAGCAGGTACTTACGACAAGATTCCTCATCGGATCCATCCTTGCAGTCTGTGTCTCCATCACAAAACCAATGTTCAGCAATGCAGCTCCCGTCCGAGCAGCCAAACTCCTTCTCGGAGCATTTCCTCATATCTATTAGGAGACAAGACTGGGTAATGATGATGGAATCCTCCTCCACAAGCCTGTATGCTTAAGAAATTATCTGGAACATTCAAGGATCCATCAACAGTGACCGGGCACATTAACTCACATTAACTACTCAGCTTTGGATAACACCGCGAGAAAACAGGGGTGCAAAAAAAAAAACAAAAAAAAAAAAAAACGCACAGCTTTACAAAAATAAAATAAATATATATATATATTCTTTTTTTTTTTTAAATAAATGGCTCTAGTTGTAAAATCCCCACGTACGAGTACAAGCAATGTCTTGAATAGAAATACAAAAGCAAGAAAGCATCAACCCTGAATGACCTTAAAAACGCATTTGAACCACGAGCAAATATTTGATTAACAATCCACTACTTCCTTAACTAAGACTATATAATGCTTTTGTTAAATTTGACAGCCTATTTGCTCTCGACTGCACCTATGGGCAATGAGCTGTCAGAAAGCTACATCACTTTCATGTATTGTGACCATTAATTCTACAAATCCAGGACCGGGCTGATTCTCGACCAAGTGCTCAGAGTGATTGTCATTCTTACGTCACCTGGATTACACCTTACCCAAATTCGGGGACAGATAAACTCTAGGACCACATAGATTTTACTGCACCAGTCTTACCACATTGCTCATCGCTGTTGTCTCCACAGTCATTGTCCCCATCGCAGTGCCACAGGCTTCGGATACAATATCCATTTTGACAGGAAAATTCATCCTCTTCGCATTCTCTGGGAGCTGTAGGAAAGAGACGGAGCACGATGAACATGAGTAACTAAATACCATAATTATTCAAATTTAAACATGGCCACACGATGGCTCGAAAATTTGTATATGGATTTGACGCCTATCATGGCAAAATCTGCATAATATTTGCATGTATTTCTCAAAATCATCCTTGGGTCAATTGGCTTTTTTTAAAGTTGACCCAAGTAATGGCATGTCTGAAAGTATTCTGGGGGAGGGGGTCAGCTATGCACAACATATTGGTACCATATACACAATGGACGATCTAATTTTTATTTTACATAAATAATCCTCCACCAAAGCGTAAAGAGTACTCACGACAGTCCTGCTCGTCAGAGTCATCCTCGCAGTCGTTGTCCCCATCACACACCCACGAGCGACGAATGCACTTCCCGTTATCACAGTGAAAGTCCAAAGGGGAGCAGGTGGGCAGCACTGAAAGCATGAAACTAAAATTAATTTTCAGATAATGTATATTACAAATCGCATATACCAAGGGTGTCCGCTGGACTTGGTTGAACTTGAAGGACATATGTCTTTTTTTTTTTTTCGACCGTACTAACTATGTAAATGCCTTACGGGAACCACAATAATAACTAGCTGTTGTTCCAGAGCCTCAATCATGGGAGTATAGCCCCAATCATGGGAGTATAGCCCCAACCGTTTTTACTACTCCCTGGACCGGCACTGCTCTCTACTCCACCAACAGTAACATTCAGGCAGCCAATCACAAGCCACTCAGATGCTTTCCTATGCCAATCTCTGTTAAGACAAGCATGGCATTTCACAACACTGCCAGTAATCTATCACTAGATCTTGAACATTTGTTTGGAATGTTAGGCCTCGTTCTTGTGGCTCCTAACTCCATATTTGGGTCTCGAGCCTTACGGTGGCCACCATGGGTACATATTTATATGCAATGCAGGAACGGAAGTTCTGGTAAACCGGTCAAGCATGTATTTATGACTTACTGCAGCCATCTTCATCACTGTGGTCCCCACAGTCATTGTCGCCATCACATTGCCATTGCGCAGGGATACACGTGCATTCACCAAATGCACTGACTGCACACGTGAAGTGGTTTCGTCCACATGCACACTCCGAGGTACTGGAAAACCCTGAAAGAAAGGTCAAGAAAAATACTGTGTGATCAGCTTGTCCTACAAGCACCAAGTGTCCACATCACACCAATGTACGAGAGTTGGTAAAGCTTACCATAGGCACAAAATATTTGTTGGCAGATCAAACCAATTTTGGTGTGATTTGCCAGCAATGTTATGTCTATGGCCTACAATGGGCATTGGATTGCTTACAGATGCCATCGAAATTGGCTGGACCTGCCAAGAAATATCTTATGGTTATAGCTAGCAAGTACACTAAAGAGACAGTCAAAAAGCTGGCCATACACGACAGTCAACAGCCATTTCTTCCGACCCATTCCCGTAAAAACAAATCCAACATGTCCAATCCTTCATCCTCCCAATGCCTACCATCAGGGGACTGTTGAGATGCCACAATTTATATTAGTCAGCCGAATCACACCAAAATTGGTGGATACAGCCAACTTGATGTATTGTGTATGGCCAGCTCAAGGCTGTCAAAGACCAATTCCCCCAAATCTTTGTTTTCACTCTGCAAAATTAGCGGTTTCTTGCTTTATTCACACCATCTTGATGTTAAAGGGAAACTCTGGTACCCCATTCCTCACCACTATCCTACTGTAATTCAAGTGGATTCCAGCATACCATGAAGGACAGGGAATCGTTTGGTGTTGGTTAACTTTCCCGACAGACACACTGATAAGGGGGATTATCCATGCTGTGCCAATTTATGGTAAAAGTCTTCCAATAAATAGGAAATCCTTGTGAGCCAAACACAAGAATAACCAAAAGGTTTTTTATTGGAAACTTCCATAGGTTTTTGGGGTTTTTCTCCCCTTACTCATCTATACAGGTTCAGAAGACAAAGTTAAAGGGTTATTCCCATATAAAAGACATTTACGAGATATTCCAAAAATGTCTGATATACAGATCTCTGCTCTAGGACCCGCATCGATGTCACACCAGACAGAGAATAAATGGAGGTGGGTGTGCATGTGCGCAGGCCTCTCCATTCACTTTTATGGGAGTTAAGAAAACAGCCGAGCGCGGGTGTTTCCGTAACTCTGATAGAACAGAAACATGTGTGGCCCCCTCTCTATTCTACATCTGGTCCCCTGTTCGACACATAGGTGGCTACTCGGAGAGCTGGTACCCGCATCTATCAGACAGTTATGGCATATCTTTAGATTTATGGCCAGAAGAAAATGGTAACAGCGGGGGATCCTTATCATTGTAGAGGTTTCAGTAGTTCTAGGCTGCCCATACACAATGTAAGATTAGAGATTTTCAGGTAATATGCCCCCGAAAAACACCAAACCTTAAAACAAAAAAAAGAACCATCAAAGAGACCAAAGATAACCTCCTACAGCCCCAAACAAGCCAGGTATACACCACTCACCCAAAAACAATCTGCCCATTTGGTTGGATCTCTTCCAATGTGATGCACCCATGGACTTCCTACTGCATGTCCAGGAATGGTGCACCGCCCGCATGCATCATCTCAATGCCATAGATTGGATTTAGTATCATCTGTGTGTTGTCTGCACATTTAAGGTGCGCTCATACGTGTCGTATTTGAATTGTATTTCTACACAGTTTAAAAACACGCTGCGCGCCTACGTGAACAAATCTCCGCAACTCAGACAGATCTCCCTTGTTCTCGCATTGCGGAATATTTTTTTCCCCATAGGCATACAGTGTAAACGTTTTCCGCAGCACATGTTTACTTTGTAGAAATATAACGCAAGTACACCACATGTGAGCGCACCCTTACGTAGATCCAAAGAAGGAAACCACATACCTAAAACATGAATTCCTTACATAATCATAAAAAGGTGGAATTTCTAGTACAACCAGCACGAGGTAAATGGCTGAAACTTTAAAGGCTATGTACACCTTTGAAAACTTTTTTTTTTTAATAAAAATAATTTTGTAAAAAAAAAAAGTAATTAGAAAGTTGCACCAATGAAAGATTTTTTTTTTTGTTAAAAAAAAATTAAAGTAAGTCTTCATAGCCTTTAACAACTTTTTTTTTTCTTTTAATTTTTTTATGTTAATGGTAAAAGCTCTTTTGAGGGATTTTAGACAAACCATCAAAAAAAAAAAAGGAAAAAAAAAAAAAAAAAAAAGAAGGACGAGGCGCAGAAATTCAGACATTGTAACCCAAACGATTCGTCAGATCTACAGCTTTGTTAAAAACATCATATCCTACTTTTCCGCCGATGATGTTGGAAAGATAGAACTGGATACAGGAGAGATTAGGGAACAAGAATTTCCAGACCAGGTCTACTGTACTGAGGATGTTCAGCGGTTTCTAAGCTACAAGTTGCCGAAAGGCAACAATTATTACAGAAAACCAATCAAAACGGCCCAAAAACAAAAAGTTCTAGCGTAATGGGCAACTGGGGAAAATGACATCAATATGCCTCAAACCAACCAACAGTAACAACCAAAAATAATTTCATGCAAATACTAATACTTTATTCAAATGATGGACCTGATGGTATTCGTATCAAAGACATAATAAATTGTCAAAAATGTCAATTGTTTTGCCTTTTTAAAGGGGATTACCGGCACTTGCTGGGTTTTTGGGGCCAATGGACCAAGAAAATGGACTTCGCTACAGTGGCATTGTATTCATATGGTAAAAAACATTAACTTATAATTATTTGATAAAGTGTTAATATTTCCTGAATATTCCTAGTTATTTTATTTAATTTTTTTCAGAATTAAAATTTATAAAAATATATATTTTTTAATAAGCAGATTAACAAATCAATGTCATGTACCCAAATACGGTGTTCTGTCATCAGCACAGTTGTGACCCAGATTTCCTCCACCTGTTTAGACCCTAAAAAGTCCCATTTATATCAAACAGTCCACATCGGCGCCAAACGGATGGTGACCCACTTCACTCGCCCAACAGTTCCGTCCTTTCACCCCATATCACGCAGACACCCCTCCCCCCCCCCTACATGCTGCACACTCATGTATTGTTCCCCAAAGACAATGACCCATTTATATCCAACCTCCATCCGGCCGGTTCACAGTGACAGAGAGAGAGAGAAACAGCAGTTCTATAGCATACGGGGTTAATTATTTCCACTGCCAAACAATACAGACACAACAGAGAGCGGTGAATGAAAGTTGAGATATAAAAAGGCGACAAAGGCGTAGTTTATGGAAGGAGACTAACCTTTCCATCTTAATCTAGATTACAGATTAGGATTCTTTCACAGAAAAATAACCATAAAACTAATCTTGTACTTTTGTAAACCATCCATGGGACACAAAAAAACAAAACTTCCGGATTCTCAAATAAACAAATACATAAGAGAAGGCTAAAAATTATTAGATCCCATCATAAGAAACCATCATTCTGCATTCAAGATTATTGCGTACTCAAGTCGTTTTGTTAATACTTTGCTTATCTGCTACGGCGTTTTAATTCCATGATAACTTCTTCTCCAATCACATCTAAAGAACAAAAATTGGATTGTTTTCCCATTTCCAGAAGGCAGTGCAGCTCGGGCCCATTCAAGTGATATGCAGTGGCCCCTTCGTTCTGATGATTGGCGGGTGCAAGACCCTCAACAAAACAAAACATTGATGGCCTATCCTAAGGATAGGCTATGAATGTTTTGGGCTAAGGAAGACCCTTTCATTGTGGAAGTTTAATAGACAGATCTAATCTTACCTCTTGCAGCAATGTGATGACAAATGGTTGTCTGTTTCCAAGGGCAACCGGCTGAATTTTAAAAGAAGCAATAGGTATAAAAATGGAGAAAAGCACAGAAAATAAATCATTTAAAAAGGGGTTTTCCAGCCACTATCCTCAGGATAGGCCATCAATAGCTGATGGGTCAGGGTCCGACTTTTGTGATCCCTGCCGATCGTACGAGCGGCTTCCCTTTCATTTCTACTTGCTCGCTGTGAATCGGCGACACACATTTAGCAGCGATTATTGCGACTGCACTAGTTAAACAAGTAAAAGCCATAATGTATGCACACACAAAGCAGGGTTGTTGTTTTTTTTGTTTGTTTTTGTTTTTGCAGATGGTGATGAATTCCATTTGACAAATCCCAACTCTCAGAAATCAGAGACATGATAGACATGGCCGCTGATCAGATTATGAGCTCATCACCAGGTGGTCTCTCCCTCTGACCGATCTGATCGTATGTTATTGGGGCGTCCTTCTCATCTTCGAACTTACATGAAAAAGTCCACATATTAACCTGCACAGAAGGATTGTCTGAGAAAGAAGATTTGCTTTTTCCAAGAAACAGCGCCTCTTAGTCAATAGGTTGTGTCTGATATTGCAGAAAGATTTTTTCACAGTAAATTACTTTATTAGCGGAAATCACATGGTAGCGGTTATTTACTAAAGCAACTATATGCAACTTTTAAATTTAGAAAATTAAGCTGGGTCTGTTTAAGTCACGCTGGTAAAATCTAGATTTCTACTACAACCATATGGGCCGACGATTTATCCTGAGAAATTTCGGAATACTGCTCATAGTGGGGGTCGCCGCAGACACAACATCCTAATTTTGCCTGGTGTCAGGACCTTCGAGCACCGCAGCACAACCCTGGTCTGATCGGACAGCCTGTGGGCATCCGGCCCAGAAGATAAGCCAGGTGAGTATATGTATTTTTTTATGTCTGATTTGGGATCTGATTTAGGGGTCCATGTTTTTGGGGCACTATTTCCATGTGAGGGGCACAAAGGGAGCTTATTACTTATGGGGCACAAAGGGGGATTATTAATATGTGCGGGAACAAAGTGGGTATTATTGTGCAAGAGCCCATAGTGGCGGCTATCACTTTATGGGGGCACAAAGGGGGTATTATTACTGTGTGGGGGGCACAAAAAAATAAAAATAGTACTGTGTGGGGCACAAAAGGGGGCACCGAGGGGGCATTGAAAACAGCTGGGAAGTGGCAGCTGAAAGTTAGAGACGGGCCAGGGTGCGGGAGTGGGTTTCCTGAGCTGAGGCCCATGAGCGTTTAGATACATCTCTGGTAACAGATACTATGCCCGCCATAAATGGCAAGATTTCTCGCCAACACCTATGGATTATAGAGGCTTCTCATTCTCAGGCCTCCCCCTCCACACACGCTGTGCCAGTAGCTTTGCCACACAGGCACAGCAGGAGTTCAATCCTTTTCTCTATGTGAAAAGGAAAGCATCACAAAATAGCCCAGAGATTTTCATAAAATAAACCAGACAGCGTTGAACCGAAGCTTTATTTTACCATTTAGAAATCCGGATAACGAACAGAATAACTTCTACATTAAGTTTTTGCAAAAACGGGCAAAAAGACCAAAAATAATGCAAAAAGCCAGTGAATATTATATACACGAGCTGCATGAATTTTGCAAATTTCTCTGCTTTTAAAAGGTCACTCTAAATTCCAAGTTTGTTTGGGCACATACAGTAATTGCCAGTATTATATGATAAGGGAAGTAAAATATTAAGGCTGGGTTCACACGACCTATTTTCAGGCGTAAACGAGGCGTATTATGCCTCGTTTTACGTCTGAAAATAGGGCTACAATACGTCGGCAAACATCTGCCCATTCATGTGAATGGGTTTGCCGACGTCCTGTCTAGACAACCTGTCATTTACGCGTCGTCGTTTGACAGCGTAAAAATACAGCCTCGGCAAAAGAAGTGCAGGACACTTCTATACATTATATGCAGGACACTTCTATACATTATATGCAGGACACTTCTATACATTATATGCAGGGCACTTCTATACATTATATGCAGGGCACTTCTATACATTATATGCGGGGCACTTCTATACATTATATGCGGGACACTTCTATACATTATATGCAGGGCACTTCTATACATTATATGCAGGGCACTTCTATACATTATATGCAGGGCACTTCTATACATTATATGCAGGGCACTTCTATACATTATATGCAGGGCACTTCTATACATTATATGCAGGGCACTTCTATACATTATATGCAGGGCACTTCTATACATTATATGCGGGACACTTCTATACATTATATGCGGGACACTTCTATACATTATATGCGGGACACTTCTATACATTATATGCGGGACACTTCTATACATTATATGCGGGACACTTATATACATTATATGCGGGACACATATACATTATATGCGGGACACATATACATTATATGCAGGACACTTATATACATTATATGCAGGACACTTATATAAATTATATGCGGGACACTTATATACATTATATGCGGGACACTTATATACGTTATATGCGGGACACTTATATACGTTATATGCGGGACACTTATATACATTATATGCAGGACACTTATATACATTATATGCGGGACACTTATATACATTATATGCGGGACACTTATATACATTATATGCAGGACACTTATATACATTATATGCAGGACACTTATATACATTATATGCGGGACACTTATATACATTATATGCGGGACACTTATATACATTATATGCGGGGCACTTATATACATTATATGCGGGACACTTATATACATTATATGCAGGACACTTATATACATTATATGCGGGACACTAATATACATTATATGCGGGACACTAATATACATTATATGCGGGACACTAATATACATTATATGCGGGACACTTATACATTATATGCAGGACACTTATATACATTATATGCGGGACACTTATATACATTACATGCGGGACACTTATATACATTATATGCGGGACACTTATATACATTATATGCGGGACACTTCTATACATTATATGCGGGACACTTATATACATTATATGCGGGACACTTATATACATTATATGCGGGACACTTATATACATTATATGCGGGACACTTATATACATTATATGCGGGACACTTATATACATTATATGCGGGACACTTATATACATTATATGCGGGACACTTATATACATTATATGCGGGACACTTATATACATTATATGCAGGACACTTATATACATTATATGCAGGACACTTCTTTCAGACGTAACTTGAGCCGTTCTTCATTGAACTCAATGAGGAGCAGCTCAAAATTTACGGCTGTCAGAGAAGCCTCGCAAAATGCGAGGAGCATTTACGACTGAAACGACGCAGCTGTTTTCTCCTGAAACCGTCCGTCTTTTCAGACGTACATGCCTGCTATTGTGTGCACATACCCTAACCATTTCCGTATTAAACTTGATTCATTAGTGGAAATGATAGAAACCACAATCAGGGGAGAAGAAGATCTGGTGTCGTAAATCTGGAGTTAGGCAAGACGCCGCAGGTTCTACTGTGCATTTAAAGTTTGCCTTTTATTTGTAGGGCCAAATACATAATAATTGGGGGGGGGGGGGGAATACAGCGCAACATAAAAGCCTCAGCCCCAATCTGGCTTAAAAAGAATGGATAAGAAAAAAGGCTTGAAATATTTGCCCAAAACCAGTGCCAGTCCTTGGGATAAATTGTTGCAAAGAGCTGGGGTTCTAAAAAAAAAACAGCAGGGGGCCCCAGCGAGATATAGGGGTTGCAAGGCCGCTCATTGTAAGAGTGCGCTGCAGGTGCTGAGAACCTATTGTGCAATGAGGCACACTATATGGACAACACAACCTAACCCCAAATACACAAACACACAACAGGGGCGACATCTCCGCTCACAGTGAAAAGTGTTTCTTGTTTTCATCTATGGATGTGAAAGATTTCCCCCCCCCCCTCCAAACCCCCTCCCAAATGAAGTGTAAGAAAATAAGGAAGAATTGTGCAAGGCCCTTTTAGAAACACAAGGAATCCCCTACTGTTCCCGGCCCTACATAGCCAAGCTCCTGGGGTCTGCTTTCTGAAGCCGCTTATTATCCGGCTCCAGGGGTGAGCGAGGACTGAAACATTCCCACAATCCCCTGCAGGGGAAGATTCCCGATACGCAGCAGGAGGGGGAGAAAAAGAGAGCAGAGGGGTGTGGGGGGGGGGGTAGATTACATGGCAATGGAAGGAGGGGGATGCATGTTTGTGCATCAAAATGAAATAGAATTTCCTCAGAGAAAGGTCTGTCCACAGGGAAGGTTTACTGCTTTTTGGTAATTTTGGGTTCAAACAAAGGCAAAGCGGTCACCCATATAACACTTCCACCCCTTCTTTGGGTTAACGTCTTCAGAAGGATACAAATAAACTAGAAACAAAACAAAAAAGTGCGTCGTGAATGGGATGAAACGAAATGGCAATGGGAAGTCTAAAAGAACGTAAATGTGTTTAGTTGGGAGGTAAAGTTCTATTCGGTTCAGTGCAAATAGACAGAGCTCCGCGGACAGGTCCCTAAGGTTGGAATTTAAAGAGGCTCTGTCACCAGATTTTGCAACCCCTATCTGCTATTGCAGCAGATAGGCGCTGCAATGTAGATTACAGTAACGTTTTTATTTAAAAAAAACGAGCATTTTTGGCCAAGTTATGACCATTTTTGTAGTTATGCAAATGAGGCTTGCAAAAGTCCAAGTGGGTGTGTTTAAAAGTAAAAGTCCAAGTGGGCGTGTATTATGTGCGTACATCGGGGCGTTTTTAATACTTTCACTAGCTGGGCGCTCTGATGAGAAGTAACATCCTCTTCTCTTCAGAACGCCCAGCTTGTGACAGTGCAGATCTGTGACGTCACTCACAGGTCCTGCATCGTGACGGCCACATCGGCACCAGAGGCTACAGTTGATTCTGCAGCAGCCTCGGCGTTAGCAGGTAAGTCGATCTTACCTGCAAACGCTGATGCTGCTGCAGAATCAACTGTAGCCTCTGCTGCCGATGTGGCCGTCACGATGCAGGACCTGTGAGTGACGTCACAGATCTGCACTGTCAGAAGCTGGGCGTTCTGAAGAGAAGAGGATGTTACTTCTCTTCACAGCGCCCAGCTAGTAAAAGTAGTAAAAACGCCCCGATGTACGCACATAATACACGCCCACTTGGACTTTTACTTTTAAACACACCCACTTGGACTTTTGCAAGCCTCATTTGCATAATTACAAAAATGGTCATAACTTGGCCAAAAATGCTCGTTTTTTAAAAATAAAAACGTTACTGTAATCTACATTGCAGCGCCTATCTGCTGCAATAGCAGATAGGGGTTGCAAAATCTGGTGACAGAGCCTCTTTAAGGTCACACGTGATGTCATATATACGTGCTAATAATCCGTGTTGTGCTGTTTGGCCATATACAGATACATAGATTTATATTTTATCAATTCATATATACCTATAGTAAGAAATCACATGCAACCTGTAGATAAAGATCATTACTTGTACTGAAATGTCACATTGGCAGAGCCCATCCAGAGAGGCGCCCCATGGGCAGAGCTCATCCAGAGAGGCGCACCATGGGCAGAGCTCATCCAGAGAGGCGCACCATGGGCAGAGCTCATCCAGAGAGGCGCACCATGGGCAGAGCTCATCCAGAGAGGCGCACCATGGGCAGAGCTCATCCAGAGAGGCGCACCATGGGCAGAGCTCATCCAGAGAGGCGCACCATGGGCAGAGCTCATCCAGAGAGGCGCCCCATGGGCAGAGCTCATCCAGAGAGGCGCCCCATGGGCAGAGCTCATCCAGAGAGGCGCACCATGGGCAGAGCTCATCCAGAGAGGCGCCCCATTGGCAGGGTCTGGTAGCTTGGACTCCCATAAACAGAGAAGCGGAGCTGGTTCAGGTACCCATTTACATTGGGTCAGAGTCACTGTTTAGATATGGGTTTGCTTGTAGGTTTCGGAAACTCCTATTGAGGTGAACGCAGAGGTGACCAGATAGGAGTAGCCAGATCTCAAGTTGACGGACCCTACTGTTACAGCTTTTATGATAAATATTTGTTTGTGCCATAAAAGTAAATCATCAGAAAACGAATCAATGTCTCAAATGTCACTTTGGTTTATTTTTTCATTAAAGTTCACACCAATCAGCCTTTCCAAGGCCTAAAATGGCTGATAACAGGGAACAAATAGCATTCAAGCAAAGAGCAAATTGACCTAAGATTAACTTAAATGGAGTGGTCTCATGAAGACAACCCCTTCTCTCAAGATAACCGAAGATCAGCAGTTATAATCGCGGTGAAGCTTCAGCTCGCCATTGCTCTTGCAGTGGCAGGCGAAATGCAGAATTATTTGCTGGGCATTCAAATGAATGGCCAACCATGGAACATATGGACGAGCCCAGTCCGCCAAAGCCGCCTATTATTTACGGTCCTTACTTTTTCTCATAGTGAAGGGAACTTAAAGATCTGCCACCCAACACTACCTATAGCATCTGCTGTCTATGGGGAAACCTCTCACTGTATTAAAAAAAAAAATAATAATTATATATACAAATTTCAAAGGGGCAGGTTATGGGCGAGTAGGGAGATAAGCAGCTAAAAAAAACAAACATATGATTTACCAGCCACTTCATTTCCCGCTCGATCCAATTATTTCGAGAAAACAAAGGATTGGGTCTATGGATGTAATTTACTACCATGGCAGGCAGTAGGCACAGCAGCTGCTAAGGCGCCCAACAACTAAGGAGGCCCATCTCCACTAAGGAGTAGTGTTTTTTGTGAAGTCTATGGATGACAGGATGTATGTTAAATTAAATAGGTCCCATTTTGCTATGGAGCCTCTATTATTCCCGTGCTGTGACATCACACATATACATTCTTCTTGTACAGTGACATCATTGGGTGCATTATACCTGCACTGTGACATCACTGTGTTTTCTCCGGTGCTATGAGGTCACGTCTGGTGAAATTTTTGTGCACGTTATGTACATTTTGACCGTACTGTGACATCACTGCGTAATTCCTGTGCGGTAATTTTACAAAATAGATTATCCCTGTACTGTGACATCACTGTGGGTACCCCTTCCAAGTTTTGCTATGAGTTTTTTTTTTACGTGAATTGTACTATACTTTGTTTGAGATTTCTGGGACAGAATCCGCAACGAGCAAGCAACATAGCCTCGAAGCTTCAACAGGGGTTGTTACTAATCGCGCCATTACCCCCGCCCCCCCCCCCCCCCCATGGAAATGTATTGGAATAACTACGCAGATCTGCTGTCCAGGACCACAGGAAAGCTGGGCGACAACCCAGATTTTTTTTTTCTTTTTTAGTGGGTAATGCTTTTATTAAATTATTGCTACAATACTTGTTTTAACTGCATCTGGCCTGATCGTGACTCGGTAAACCAAATTAAGATGAATGTACAACGCCTGGATGAAAGTTTGTGAAAGCGCAGCATGACTGTCATCTGTTACTGAAAAGATAATCAGGCTACCCACATCAGAGTAATCCGCACAATCGATTCACCCCAGTACCACACCCTAAACAGTCAGAAGTCACATTCCCTTCTACGCGGCATAAATCCTGCCCAAAGGCTCCAGCGCTTTTTACTGTTCACAGACGGAGTCTTCTTATAAAGAGCAACATTTAGAAACATAGACTTAGGCTTCGTTCACATCTGCGTCAGGGCTCCGTTCGTGGGTTCGGTCTGAGCTTTCTGTCAGGGGAACCCATGAACGGAGCCCTGACAAACCATAGGTTTCCGTTTGCATCACCATCGATTTCAATGGTGACTCATCCAGTGCAAATGGTTTCCGTTTGTGTCCGTTGTTTAAGGTTTCCGTCGTTTTGATGTCCGTAGTAGACTGCGTTATTCATTCCATCAAAACGACGGAACCCTTAAACAACGTAGACAAACTGAAACCATTTGCACTGGATCAGTCACCAATGAAATCAATGGTGATGCAAATGGAAACCCACCGACAGAACAGAACCCTGACGCAGATGTGAAAGAAGCCTTAGATGATCGGTGTATGGGCACCTCTAGACTGTTGCTGGTTTCCACAGAATTTTGCAGAATCCAATGACAAATATCTAGTGGACATGGGCAAGGTCTCGTAAAAAAAAAAAAAAGTAGCAACATGTCGAAGATCACGTTAAAGGATCACTACGATCAATATATAAAAATAAAACAAATAAAAATGATTAAAAAAATGGAGGTTAAATAAGTTCTCAAAAGTGTCTAAACGAAAAAAAAATAAAAAATAATTATATATATATAAATATATAAAATTGAAAATATTACTTTAAAAAAGGGGTCACAGGATAGGTCATCAGTATATGACCGGTGGGGGTCCGACACCCGGACCACACACAGATCAGCTGCTCTAGCTGCCTCTGGGCACCGGATGGCCGTTCCAGAAGAAGGAGGCTCTGACCACTGTATAGCGGCCGTGCTGCAACTCTGCTCCTACTCAGGTGAATAGAAGCAGAGCTGTAGTACGGCCGCTATGCAATGTACAGAGCCATCTGCTTCTGGCACTGCATAACTTCTGGTGCCTGGAGACAGCCGATCAGTCTGGGGTCCGGGTGTCGGACCCCCACCAATCCTAAACTGATGACATATCATGTGGATAGGTAATCAATATGAAAAACCACCCTGTGCCCGGACATCACCTTTAACTTAATTAGGAACCCTATTAGTTTTGCCCTGAATTACCCTTCTGCAATGATACAATTGTTCAGTAGATTCATCCAATTGAAGCGTTGGGCCAAATACAATGAAACTTCTCAAAAAAACACCACGAGAAGACCACCCTCCTTTCTGCGATGGATTGATATTATATATTCTGTGCTTATTGACCCTGTTCTTGGAGAGGACCACCCCATACTACCATTTTGTGTGATTGTGAGGAGAGTGAAAACTCTTGATAGGGCCCCCCAGAGCAGTATTGCTTGGGGGACACATGATGGCATAGATGCTATAAATTTTATTGCTGGTTCATTTCATTATTATATTTTTGTTAGGAGTTTGTCCGTTCCCCCCCCCCCCTTTCTTTTCCCTTATATTTTGCAGTTGGTACTTACCTACCTTTTCCAGAAGATTCAGATATTCTGCCCAGCACCAGGTTACTGTCGCTGATTGGTTGTCTAATTACCGGGGAGATTCTGGAAGCTTCCATTCTTCTGCCCAGCACCTGAACTTCGTCGCTGATTGGCCGTTCAGTCTGAAGGCGGGAAGATTTTTCTTTTAAAATTACAGCTTTCCAGTAGTTTGTGTCAGTTCCAGATTTCCTAGGACCAGCGTCCCCACCCTCCCTCCCAATTTTATTTAATTTCTGCTTGTTGCAATGTCTTATTAGTGGGGTTTTTGTCTGGGTGGATTGAGTTTTAAACTGGTTTATTATTATTATTGTGATTTTTAATTTATAATGGTTTTAATTATTTATTTGGTTCAAGTATCAATATCTTTTGGTAACCCTTAATAAAAACATTGCAGCCTTTTTTATCCTCATATTTTGTCTGGTGTCTTTAATTCTGTTATATTAATGTACGAATGTAGGCCTCGTGCCATCATGGAGACATATGGTTTCCCCAGAAATAGTCAGTCACATTTTGCCCCAAGCTTCAGCCAAAAGTCACCGATTTCTAGTGAAAGAAACGTTGTGCATTGGTTCACAAAAGCAGCCGTTACCAGTTAGTCCTTATTCACACAAAAAAATATTTCTCAGCAGCGCGCTGTCCGTTTAAACTACAGACAGCGCGCTGACTGATACTAGTCAACGAGAACAGAACATATGTCCGTTGTGAGAACCTCACACCACGCCCTATTCTGGTCCAGTTTTGCGAATTCAAGTCTGTGGGTGCGGAAAAAAAAACAGACAGCACATGAGATCCGTTTTCTTCACGGATCAGTTGCTGAAGAAAAGAAGAAGTGAAGCCAGAGTAAAACAGGTGAGACATGGAAGCAACACAGACATTCATATGGATGAAAAAAGTTCAGTTCATTTGTGGACGCAAACCGGACACGCTCATGTGGACAAGGCCTCACAGTGCGACAGCTGAGCGGCATATATAGATTCCACGTCATTAGGCACGAGACAATACTAAAAGTCTGCAACGCTAAGGGCCAAATCGCGAGAAATAACGATCAGAGTCTTGTATTTCACATGATAGCCATCAAGCAAATGTAAAAACAAGATACGGGGAACCATCATATTCCGGCATGTGGAATACTTATTAACCATTGTAAGGTTCTTAGAGAATATATCCGATACAACACAGGGCATGAGCTCTGACAAGAAAGACTCTCGGGATCTTGAGTGTATTGTTCGTCTGACATCTTTAAAATAATACATCTAAGAGTTTTCCAGATGTGTCTACTACACTCCCTCCCTTTAAGTTATGTTTGGAGGGGGAGGGGAGGGAGAAGGCCAGGCTCATTGTCTATAGAGGAACAAGTATTTACAAGCATACCCGTCTTCAGCTGGCCCGCTGAGGCACATACTAGACTTACTGCCCAGCCATCTCAAAACACACCAGAGAAGAATGTACATATAATCTGCAGACGGTCTGAAGCCCAGTCATGAATTCACCTACTAAAATAACCAAATCCTTCAAATATGGAGAAGGAGAAGGAGAAGGAGAAGGAGAAGGAGAAGGAGAGGAAGAAGAAAAAAAAGGAAGAAAAAAAAGGAAGAAGAAAAAAAAGGAAGAAGAAAAAAAGGAAGAAGAAAAAAAGGAAGAAGAAAAAAAGGAAGAAGAAAAAAGGAAGAAGAAAAAAGGAAAGAAGAAAAAAGGAAAGAAGAAAAAAGGAAGAAGAAAAAAAGATAGGATAGCAAGGTAAAAGGAAAAATAAAATAAAAATTCCTTTAGGTTATGTTCACCTGTTGCGTTAACACTGGATTTTCCGCAAAGGATTTAATTGAGGAAAATCCGCAGTGTATTACAGTAGCAGCAGATTGGAGGAGAAAGGCTGCGTAAAAAAATCCGTCAAATTTTTTTCATAAATTAACCTGCGGTGTGTTTTTTTTTAATCCGCAGCACGTCAATTTATGCTTTTGTGTCGCGGGTTTATACTTACCACCTGGGCGTTGTCACAGCGGCGGGTTCTTCTGTTGTCAGTCCAGGCCGGCCCCCTGGGATGAGGTTTCAGCTCAGGTGACTGTTGCAGCCAATCACAGAGTGCAGCAGTCACATGGGCTGGAGCATCATCCCAGGAAGCCAGACTGCGAGGATACCAGGAGGGAAGAGTCGCCACAATTTGGTGCGGTTTTTCGGCCGGAATTCCCTGAGGGTTCCAGGGCGGATTTGCTGCGTATTCGCCCTGTGTGAGCATGGCCATATTCGGTGTGGACAATCCCTACTTATAAGGCCCTGTTCGCCTTAAGTTTTTTAGCCTACTTTTATCGTACACGCCTGGAAAAAGCTTGACGCATACGTTAAATACAGGCTGTGACGGAGTGGCATCCGTCACCCTTAGACCATTATGGGATCCATTTAACGTATACGTCATGAACTTTCATGACATACGTTGACGGATGCCAAAATGGTCTATGGGTATGGGTGACAGATGCCACAGTTAGTGATCCCTTACAGGCATCAGTCACCCATAGACTATTATGGCATCCATTCAACGTAAACATCATGAAGATCTATTGATTAACTCAGGACATATACACAGTAGCATATGTCACCCATAGACTAATATCTTTAAAAAAAAAAAACATTCATATACTGTGCGCTATATTTTTTTTGCGTGAGCCCGTTGTAGGGAATAGAATTGTCTACTACACTATTCCATGCAACAACGACAAAAAACAGGTATGCCGAAGTTGGACAAACGTAGCTCTATGGCCATGGTTATCATGTACGTCGGGAGCTTCCCTGGGGTACACATGTACACACTAAACAGAAGCAAAAACGTGATGTGAACAGGGCCTTAGATGGGTTACTTGACAATAAGCTGATCATAAAAATTGTCCCCCTGTTGGGACCCCCAGTGGTAATCAACAGGACGAGCGTGAGGCTGGATCCACAGACCTTACATATTCTTGATTGTCCTTCACATGCAGTAAATATCCCCCCCAAAAAATAAAATGCTTCACAGCGCACATGCTGGTCACTTTCAGAAATGGAACAATAAAGTTGACCCCATGCTTTAGAGATAGTTGACAATTTTTCCATTGCAAAGTCACTGGCAAACTAGTTTCCCCATAACGAACGATCAAAGTTGAGCCGCAATCACAATTTAATTGTGGTTCGTGCCCGACTGAAGGTTGCCATGTATCCCCAGCTTATGACTACTTATCTGGGGGGGGGGGGGGTGGAGAGGGTTTCCAAAAGAACTTGGATACTTCTGCAGGGACGTAATATTTAAAGGGGCGACTTGAGTCCCAAGGCTGAACATACAATAGAACAGAAGAACCACTGGCTGCTACAATGTAGAAACCACAGTAAATACAGAAGGGCATTTACCATGTACGGTAAGCAACATACAAAACACTATGCGCCAATTCAAAATTTTAGTTTTCCGATAAACTTACCAGACGAGGCTCAATGCACACGACCGTATTTGCATCCATCCATAAATACGGTCCGTAATGTATCCGTATATACGGATCCGCAAAAAGAAGAAAACCACAAACGCTGTGCAATATCTGCAAACCCGTCTTCGCCTAGCAACGCTTCCTTAATTACAGACTGCTACATATAGGTAGTCGTCCGTAATTACGGAATTGCCCCTAGACTTCTATGGGGAGTCCATGCTGTAATTACGGACAAGAATAGGACATATTCCATATTTTATGGATCATTTATACATAACAGACACTCATCCGTAAAAATACGGAAAAGTGTCCGTAGCCCATAGAAATGAAGGGGTCCGTAATTACGTTTGAAAATTACGGTCATGTGCATGGGGCCCAACATCTAGCTGACAATTTGTAATTCTAATGAGTCTACAATTCTTCCTGTAAACAGGACCGTGTCTTTATATTGTCTTTGTATTCTTTTCCCCAAGATTTATGTAACTTTGCGCTTTGCACGAGGCTCTACCCAGTTTCTAAATAGGATGTTTAACATAGGTTGAAATTATTTGGCTGACACCCGAGGGCACGGGCAACACAGCCCAAAAAGTATTTGCACACGTACAATATTTACCTAACACTACAATAGTTACCATACAATTATTCCAGTTTATTTGACAGCATGTGAGCATACAAACCGCATTACATATTTTTCGGCTGGACTATTACTTGTGTACGTGTACGCTGAATATAGACGTATCCATACAATTACCTCGAGTGGTCATGTCTTTATGACCTCAGGCCAACCGTCTGGATCTAATGAACCACAATTAGCGCAGATGAGGAACGAACATATTCATGCATAAAATGAAACGATCAAAACACTATCCACCATCTGTCTTCAGTAATATATTTCCGTTACATTTACGTTGTTGTCCACTTTATTATTTTTTTTTTCAAAATGCCACAATTTTAGATCAAGTAGTCTCCTATCCAAATTATCACTAGGCCTCATAAAAGCAGAAAGTTTGCAGAATTTTATATACCAAAATTCCTTAAGGCCGGGATTACACACAAAGTTTTGATACAGTTTTTGGTGCCGTTTTTTGAGCCAAACACAGAAGTAGACACAAAAAGGAAGGAGATGCGTCTTTTCTTTATACCTTTCCTTTCGATTGGATTCACTTTGGACTTTAACTAAAAAAATTAAAAAAACACAGACACAAAAACGGCCATAAAAACGGCATCAAAACTTTGTGTGCGATCCTGGACTAAGGCTAAGAAAACAGAGTTTTGGTGTTGTTTTTTGAGCCATAAGGAAGGAAAGATGTAAAGAAAAGACTGATGCATCGCCTTTCTTTGGTGTCCACCCCTGTGTTTCGCTAAGAAACCAAAACTTTACCTAAAACCACATTAAAATTGTGTGTGTGATCATGGCCTTAGTCTTACCCCAATGGTCTACAAGTCACAACAGCTTAGAATCCCCTTTAAAAAAAGATATCCACCTTCATAACCAATGTGATTTTTGTTCCAATGCACTAAAAATGAAAAACTAAGCCACTTCGTAAATAGTCAATTAAAAAATTCTTTGCATTTTGTGACTACAGCTCCTATACATTTCCAAGGTAACAAAAAAAAAAAATACACCTTGTGTATTCTGATCCTACAGTCATATTGCACCTATCTGTTCAAAAGTTGTCGCTAACAAAGCAAATGAAGGTTAAAGGGGGTCTTTCAGCAGTTTTAACCCCCCAACCACTACCACCACTTGTTAGCTAATGTGGACAGCAGAGTAAACATACATATGTTGCCTTAGTCCATAGGCAAATGAGCCGTCAAGTGTCCGCCAAAGCGGAAACCCCGCCCCAACCCCACCCCTTGGTAGTTGATTGACTGCAAGACTTTTCCTCAGCACGATGTCTGACAAAAATAATGGAAATTTACAGTACGTCACAATATGTCAACGGACACAAAGGCATCTGTAACCTTTATTGGTATCTAAAGGTGCGATTGGTTCTTCTTGATACCGGTTAGGTAATGTCTGAGGATCTAATGAAGCGCATAATAACGGCCTTATCACATTTTTGGTATTCTTCCAAAAATCCCCCCTCGTCCATATTCAGAGACATCAGTTGGGCCTGTTTCACCCATCATTTGTTTTTTAAGCACACAAAGTAACGAAGGATTGAAGGACAGAACACAGAGGGCTGTTGACAAAGCTCTTCAATGTAGGAATGTTCCCTAAATGGCAGGTTGCCAGGGTGAGAGTAATAGACCCTTACATGTCTGCGGAGATAGTCATTTCCAAATATAACCTGGAGCCTGACAGGGACCGATGACCGGACATGGCATGTGGTGTCAGAATAAGAGGACACTATCAATGAGAAGAGGTAGTCTGTGGACAAAGCAAGTACAGAACCATCCCGGTGTTCTCCTTATGATCTACGAGAAGCCATCCACTGGCCTGGCCCAAGAATGTCCTCATTGAGCTATGAAGTATTTTAAAGGGTCTTCGTACCCCATACCCCTATGGCCAGGGATAAGAATAGACTTGTGCCAGGTATTAGTACACCAAGTCCTATAGGAGTTCAAACAACGCAGCAGTTGCAACTTTTTGTTTTGCAACTTTAATCGTAGGAAAAGTCACCCTTCGGGAGTGAAACAAGTTACATCAGGACTTGATTTAGGTCCATATTTCATCCACATATGATTGCCTTTCCTTTCGGAATGTTGTCCCTCAAAAGGGATCCATTCCTTTTCTTGAAAAATAAAATAAATAATAATAATAATATAAAAAATAAAAAAAAAATATGAAACATGGGTCAAAAATATGGTTGTCTCAGTTTACCCTTGGACTATTATCATAGTTCTCCACTTTGGACAAACAATTTTTCTTAAAAAAAGGTCCCCCGACAATAATGAGATCATAGGGACTCCTGATTCTGTGACCTCCTCTGATCATTGCAAGCTGTCAGTGTTTAATTCCTCTGCAGCGCCACCACAGGGGAAATTAAGCATTACACACTTCTGATTGAAATTAATGGACTCTGTAATGCACGGCTGCGCCTGGCCCTACACACGAAGTGACCCTTGATGAAGGCCCTGAACGAAGACCCCTATATTAGCTCAAAATTCTCTAATACGGTAATTGAAAAAGAGATTTCTAAACCAGACAATCCCTTTAATTTATTTTATTTTTAGTGTCTCAAAAATATTATACGGTTGGTAATTATAATCAAAATAAATTTTATGGCTACATGACTCAATATTATTACGTTTCCTTTTTTTAGTGTAAGATACAGCAGGAGTCTGTTCAAGGCATCCAAGATTTCTCCAGTCAAATAGTATAAACTTAAATGGCTATAAAATTTATTAACGGAGCAGGACTTAAAAAAAAAAAAAAAACACATTCAAAATTCACCTTTCAAATATTTTTTATAAAAATGTATGTTAGTGGAACTATCAAAATAAATTTTATTGAATTTTTTTTTTTAACTTTTTGAGATACAGCTTTTTATCCTGTATACTGAGCGGCTGTATTATGCGCCAAGACCTGAATCCGTCAGGTCCGCGGGACTGACGGGTTCAAGGTCAGCGGGTCTCGGATACGCAGGATTGAGCTTTTATCGATCACATCTAAGTTCATAACTTAGATGTGATAGACTACAGGTGGATCCTGCGTGGCACGCAGGACCCGCTTTCACTGAACCAGTCAGTCCCGCGGACCTGACGGATTCAGGTCTTGGCGCACAATACAGCCGCTCAGTATACAAAGCAGCTGTATCTCAAGAAGTTAATATTTTCAATAAAAAGTATTTTGAAAGTTGCGTCAATCACACCGACACACATTTTTTTATAAAAAAAAAAAAAAAGTATTTCAAAAAGGTTACATAGCCTTTAATAGATCTGTTTTTTTGGGAAAGCGGAGTGACATCCAATATGGCTGACATCCCATTGTGGCCGTCACCCGCCTTACCCAGGCTTGTTAATGGCACATCTACCTAGCTATGTAGCAAAGCATCTCCTGCTCCCTTACTACTGCATAACTAGGTCCGTTTGCTATGACTGGGAACCCCTCTAATGGTAGCTGCAATGGACACCAGATTGTTAGCCATCACGTTTCTACCCCTGAAACTTTAGGAAAAATATAAAAAAAATTAGGAAACCGCTGAATAGAACTTTTTCTAAAACTTTTTGGGGGGGATTGTAAGGGGAGTCATGTACAAAGCACTTAAATTTAGCTTTTAAGTGCACGAAGAGAAGAAAAAAAAAAAAGGAAGAAGAAGGAGGGCTCGCGGAAGGTCACCAGTCCACACAGAAAACAATCTATTTCCAGCAACTCTTATTAACTTACCGACTTTTTCTGCTCAGTATGGGATCTACTCATACTGCTCCTCCATCACCATAACATTCCTACCTCCCATCCCCCCCATTTGGTCACAGTACTCCTTAACTTCCCAGGGCGTGAAATCCCTTTTATTCCCCTTGTAGCCACCACCTGTGCCAGGCCATTCTGACTCCTTGTCGGCCAAAAAACTAATTTTAAACTTCATCCAAAAAGCGACGGGTTCCTAGTTCCATTGGTCTTCCTGTAAAAGGAGTGCCCCTATTTTCCACAGGTCACAGTCTTTTTGTTGGCATACCCCGGGGGTTCCGGCAATCAGGAGACATAAAAAAAAAAAAAAGACATTGAATAACTCTATTTTGCATAAAATTCAATTAATGTTACAAAACACTTTTCAATTCTTTCCTGGCTGGCCATTTCCCATAGAGGAATTTAAAGACATGAAATGAATACAAAGAATATAGAACTGCATTTTGCAATGAATAGCCCAAAACAGGGGGGAAAAAAAAAAAAAAAAGTTTTTGAAAAAATTCATACCCTTTTGGTGCAGATTTCTAGGCTTTTTGCTATAGGAGGTCTATAGTTTGTAATTAGGACCTCTCTCTAGAATCCCTAATGTATGGGAAAAACAATAAACAGGCCCCATCGCCATATAATGAATGGTTGTTCGTGTTTACACAAAGGGTCTAATTGACTTCTAATGAACCCCTGAGAACAATGCTTTGGTCATCCGGAAGTGACGCCACAGATGTGACACTTGACAGACCTGCACCATGAAAAGGTCCACAGATCAAAAGGACGTAAAAGGAGAAAAAGGAAGTTTTAAATAACAATATAAAAGGAGAAACAATGACAATATTTACACACAGCAGGAAAAAAGAAACAGTATAGTCATTAAGCAGCTTCCCTAATTATCGGACAAGCGTTCTCTTATATTATAATATGTGAACAAGAAATATAAAGCACATTCTATATATACTGTGCTGGAAAATATAATGGGACCACATAAAAATGTGTATTATATGGAATACGATTGATTTCATCCAATTTTATCCGTCATCCGATAATCCAGAAAGTCTGATAATATGGAACTTGTTTAATAAGACATGGCATGTCACAAGTAGTGAAATGTGATAGTTTACAGGTGGGTCTGACACGCAGGTCCCCTTTAAATGAAGGTTACCATAAAGGTTCAGTCCATGGTTTAGAAATGTTCACCATGCATGCTGGGGGGGTGGGGGGAGAAACTATGAAAAATGAAATCAGAATTGTCATAAATAAGTTGCTAAAAAAGAAACGGCAGCCCATGGAGTCCATACTGATCTGTATTACAGACACATATGTACTCTATGCTGCATCACGGCACCGTATTCTTTCCTAGAAGCAATGCCACTAATACGGCACGCCATGGAACATTTTCTTTTCTTTTACAGACAAAGGGCAGATTCACACGAACGAGTGCAAACCGGGACGTGAAAAACTAAAGTTTTTCAGGTCCGAATCGTGCCTGTGCAGGACCCGTTTCCACGGATCCCTCATAGACTTGAGTCTATTGTGGGATCCGTGAAAACGGATGAAAATTGGACATGTCCTATTTTTCCACGGACCCGTCACACGGTCCGTTAAAACAACGGCGATGTGAATGACCCCATTGAAATCTATGGATCCGTCTGACAGACTTTTTTTTTTTTGTTTTTTAACAGCCATCCCACGGACGACTTACACGCTCGCCTGAATAAGCCCTTAGGCCGGATTTACACAAAGGAGTGCAAACTGATGTACGACACAACAGTTTTCCACGTCCGAGACGCACCCGTTCGGGACCCGTTTTTACGGATCCCTCAGAATGGAGTCTATTGTGGGATCCGTAAAAACAAAAAAGAAAATAGGACATGTCCTATTTTTCGACGGGCCCTTCACATGGTCTCTCAAAACAACGGTCATGGGAGCGGCCACATTGAAATACATGCATCCGTGTGACGGCAGTTTTTTTTAATGGCCGTCACACGGGCGAGATAGACGCTCGTCTGAATTTGGCCTTTTATGAGGAAAAACAAAATAAAAAATTAGACTCGTAGGTACAGTATGGGTATATATATATATATATATATATATATATATATATATATATATATATATATCCCACTGCCCGCTATAAAATAAATACTGCAGACCCGTCCCTCCACAGAAGCTTCGTACTGAACTTTTTGGGTTGTTTTCTAAAGTTTTGCCCCTGGTGTGATCTGTCTAGCTCCTAAAAGTCTTCAGTAATCGTCCATCCCTTCTATAGGACAATATAGGGGATATCCTCACAAGGAACGTCCGCCATAAACTGCTTCCCAGTATTTTGCAGCATTTTCAGGTCTGTTTTGGGAATTCAGTGAACATCACAGCTATTTTTTTTTCTTCGTTTCCATGCGGCTTCGTTCTGACTCATATTAATAGATGTAAAAACGCCGGCCAATTATGGTTTCCATGGGAACTGGTATAAGAGTGGCAATAATGAGGACACTGCCTGCTGTATTCTGTCACTTCCCCAACATTAGCAGGGACAGTGATGAACGTGTTGGGTCTCATTTATAAGCAAGGCAGCCAAAAAGTGGAGGTGCTTCCCATAGCAACCAATCATAGACTGTTTTTTTTAGTGAAATTATAAAAGCAGTGTCCGGATTGGTTGCTATGGATCTTTTTGTCTGCACTAGTTGACATGAAAAAGGCCCAGGTCTGTGATCAGCAACTTTTGGGGAATGAACGCTTATTTTTGAAAAAAACAAAAAATTTGTTTTTTTTAATCCCGGCATGAACGGCAAATGAAAAATCCAGATTAGAAAATTCTATAACATTTAGGATTTATTAAGGCAGTGTTTGAATCCCCGATGAGGCTCCAATGTATTTCACAGTATAGTCATACGTCGCCCATAGGGTCCCATTGTGAAAAAAAGTTTACCGTAATGTATAGTTATTTTTTCTGGATACTTCTATATGGAATAGCCGACTACGCTGCTCAGTACAGTATTTTTTTTACAAATAAATGACACATACCTCCCCGACGTATGCCAAAAGGACACTGTTTAGGCGTACATTTAGGTCAATGGGCCCCATGGATATGTTCAGCGTATGTGACGGGAGAGCTTTCCTGGCGCATATGCCAAAAATACACTGCGAAACCAGTGTAAATAGACCCTCAGGTAGGCTACAATCATAACTCTAAGGGTATGTACACGCAGTTTATTTTCAGACCGTAAACGCATGAAAAATCGGAAGCAGAACGCCTCCAGACATCTGCCCATTGATTTCAAATGGGAAAAACTGCGTTCTGCTCCGACGGGCCATTTTTTTTTACTGAAAAACGGCCGCATA
Source organism: Rhinoderma darwinii (assembly GCF_050947455.1). Lineage (NCBI taxonomy): Eukaryota > Metazoa > Chordata > Amphibia > Anura > Rhinodermatidae > Rhinoderma > Rhinoderma darwinii. The sequence continues at coordinate 60,941,251 of NC_134695.1, read as the reverse complement.
AAAAGAAGTGCATGTCACTTCTTGAGACTTTTTTTGGAGCTGTTTTTCATGGACTCTATAGAAAACAGCTTCAAAACCAGCCGTAAAAAACGCGAGTTGCTAAAAATACTTCTGAAAATCAGGAGCGGTTTTCCCTTGAAAACAGCTCCGTATTTTCAGACGTTTTTTTAGTAATTGTGTGAACATAGCCTTATCATTTAAGGGGTTAGTCCCTATTAGAGCATGTGTATTTTGGAGTGTAAGCCTCCGCTAAGGATCCCCCCTCTATTAGACAGAGCGGAGAACATTGGAGGACTTGATGCAGCCATGCATTACATACAACTGCGCTGGAGGCTCCGTCACAGACTCCTTTTGTCTTGGCCAGTCAATAGCGCAGCATGCTGCGCTATTATGTCCGGAAAAAGGACAGAAACCATGTTGGAGACCCGAAAGAACCCATCAAAGTCAATGGGTTCCGTCATGCAGAGCGACGGAAATCCAAAACCCGAACACGGATGTGAACCCGGCCTTACCCTTTCATTTGAATTAGTACCATGCAATATTATATTTCCCCCGCAGCAGCCGGGCCTGTTGAATTCTGATAGGGGGCAAACAACCCATTTAACTTTCCAAACGGTTATAATATCAGTAACTAGAATAATTTGTACTATGGAACTAGAAATAATTACTTATAACTGATAAAAATTTGCCCCATAGGTCAAAACGCTTCATACTTCAAAATTATTCTCGGCCATTAGTGTTAAACATTACAATATTTAATTTGCTATGGTATGAAAAATTACACGTGGGGGAGGGGCAACGCGAATGCACAATATTTCCTACAGCATTCTATATCCCTTTCCCAACAAGTATTTCGATGCTCACCAGATTAGCGGAAAATCTTTCCATCTGTGGCCAGCGTTAATTGAGAAAAAAATAATTATATAGTCAGTCTCTCCCCTGTCTGAAATGGCATACAAGAGCGAGCAATGAGGATTATTATATACATGGGTCAGCACTACAACTATAGTGGGACTACGAGTCCCAGCATGCCACGAGTGTTTGCTATTTCAGGATCGTGCAGAAATGTCAATTCCTCCATTTTTTCCCCCAATATCAATACGTTTCAATGTTTTAGGCCTCCATAAGGGAAAACCCGGATTGTGACTGTGGTGTATAATGCCCGTCCGCCTACTGGCATGTCATTCTTCTGCTTCAGTCATCGGATGCAATTACATTTCAAAGCGCCAGTGCAAAGGTTATTACATCATCGGTTCAAAGCAGCCAAGTGCAGAACTAGTCCGTTACTGTACTCAAGGTAAGAGGATTTGTATACAGAACCCTCTATATTAATGCAGCTATAAGGGGGCTGTTCGTCACGCTTTTTGTTTTCTGTGAACACCATTAAAAGACAAAACTAAAAAAATAATGTAACTAAATTTAAAAAACAAACAAACACCCAAATTCCTGTTTCTGGGTTACCTTAGCTCCTCAAAAAAAAGTAATAAAGTGATCAAAAAGTCTCATGTACCCCAAAAAAGGTACCAATAAAAACTACAGCTCGCCCCACAAAGATTTTTTTCTTCAGTTTTCCAGTACATTATATGGCACTTTCAAAAAATGCAGTGAAAAACTACAACTTGTCCCGCAAATAACTAGCCCTCATACGGCTATGTCAACAGAAAAATAAAAAACGTATGGCTTTTGGAAGGCGGAAAGGGAAAAAACGAAAAATGAAAATCCAAAAAATGCCTGTGTCTCCAGGGGGTTAAAGATTGCTTTGTCGTGCTGCGTACAACGCAGTAACGTAAGTGAATGTGGTCGCTTTGTGACCCGCAACACCACAGTCGAAAGTAGTCCTGCAGGTTGGATTTGCGGTATCGTTTTTTTTTTAATAATCTGGCCGCCATGTAGCCCTAGCCTAAGGCCTTATTCACACGAATGTTGAATACGTCAGTGTGACGGCCGTTAAAACAACGGCCGTCACTCGGACCTATGCAATTTAATGGGGCCATTCAGACATGGTGTTTTTTTTAAGCAGCGTGTTACTGTCGTGTGAAGCTCACTGCAGGTCTTATTTTTGTGCGATTTTGGCGCATAACGCACTCATTGAAGTCAATGGGTGCGTGAAAATCAGGACAGCACACATTGTTCTTAGAAGGGGTGGACCAATGTCGGCTCCTTCGCGATCATTACCCAGGTATAATCTGGTATCTACACATCTGCAGCTTGTTCTGATCTCTGCAAACTTCTAAACCCTTCCCAATCTATAGAACAAGTCTCAAACCAGAGGGAGCGCCCATCAAGCACTTGCTTTTAATTATATCACCAGAATATCCTGAGGCTTCAACTTTAATTAAATTAGAATTTCAAGGAGCACTTCAAAAAAACGTTATAACATTTGTTACATTGATTAAAAGAAGTCCTTACATGACTTCTGAAATCTCAACAAATATCCAGATAACACAATGGCTTCTTTCCAGCAGATGGGAAACTACAAATTCTACAATACCCGGTCAGGCTATCCTCACCTGTACTCCACCACTTTCCAACTTTAAAAAAGATACGCTACAGGCAAAACGGCATTGTTATGCCTAGCACAGGGCCTGAGGAGGCGGAGCATGACCCATTGGTTCTCGTGTCATGCACCGCCCACTCACGCTAGCAAGGCAAAGCACAGTGTTCCAACATCAGCATGGACTAAGGCTCTGTCCACATCACATCAGAGCCTTCCATTAGAGGTATACGTTTGTTTTTTGCTGGATGCCTCTACATAGTCTACTACCCTATTCCATTCAAAAGTTAAAAAATAAATTAAAACGTCGACGCATGCCACTATTTTTGTCAAATGTCCGGTCATTGGGGCCTTATGGATACATTGCCAGGAAATTTTCAAGCCCATAAGACTATAATGGGGCATCATGATTATGATAATGTTCAAAACACCCCCAGTATGTTCTCTCCATGTACATGTGAGTTTCCACTGGGTACCCAGTGTAGATTACGCAGCCGTTTTTCAAAACGGCCACATAAAAAAAAACGGCCCGTCGGAACAGAACGCAGTTTTTCCATTGAAATTAATGGGCAGATGTTTGGAGGCGTTCTGTGGCCGGAAATAAGCCGCGTGAACATACCCTCACTATGATTGTTCCTCCCCATACATTTCCATCTGCAGCACGTCTCCCTGTGCTGAAAACCATTTTATTGGCCACATAAAGGAGCAGATCAGCTGATGAACACTCGTTTGCCCGATAATTGTCCCGTATAAAAAGGGTCAAAGGCCCCAATGGGAAAAGAGAGAGAGGTGAGCAAAATATGGGTGTAACTTGAAGCTCTTGGGAATCAATGCAAAATCTGTAAAAGGACCCCACCTACCGTGTGCCATTTTTAATTCTAGTGTCTTCATATGTGGCAGAGGGCTCTTGGGCCTCCTCAGGTAACAGGGTCTGGGGGGGGGGGGTGACTGCTATCCACACTCTTGGCACTATATAACTGACATTTTTTGTTATTCATAAGATAAAGTACTTGGAAATAGCACTAAATTACTAAAAAAATAACTTGATCCCTATATACGTTTAGTGAAAAAAAAATGTCCTCCCATCCGGTTAGGAGCGTTCAGCTAATTACATTCTTGTTGGACTAAAGATTCCCCCATAATTACTATAGAAACAAAAAGCCGTACAATTAATTACCATCGCAGGGTCTTCAAGACTGACAGCAGTAGTTGGTCTAACAAGTCTGTCGTTTTTTTGTATTACTGATTCCGATTGTATCTTCTAGTATTAGAATTTCTTATTCAAAGTGAAGCTTCATTTTTCTTTTTATCACCAATTTTCTGCGACAAAGTTATTATCATCGAAATTGCTGCTTTTACCAGGACGGAAGCGCGTTTCCAAAAATAGAATAAATGAAAATGTCCCACCCATACCATGTCAGCTCCATCAGCAGAATAAAGGCCTATTTTTTTTTATTTATTTTTTAAACAAACCTCCTTAGTGTACCCCAAAACTGATTAAACAGGTTATTCTAACCAGATCCCCCAAAGTAACCCTCTCCCAACAATAAGCGGAACATCTACTGAAAACTGAATCCCTATAGCATTACATTGTGCCCGTTCAAAGGAATGGGCGCAGCACAGTGGCTCAGTGGTTACCATTATTGCCCTGCAGCCCTGGGTTCAAATCTAAATAACGGTAACATCTGCACGGAGATTGTATGTTCTCCCCGTTTTTGCATGGGTTTCATCCCACACTCTAAATGCATTCAGATTGTACAGCGCTGTGGAAAATATTGGTGCTGTATAAGGAACAGACTAAATAAAATGGGCGATCAGGTAATATATGCTCGCACTACGTCCAGTCTTTGCAGTGGCTTCCCAGCTCCGGGTAATAGAGAGAACCCCTAACAGCGTCAATATGCCCTAATAGGCCATATGGAACAACCCCTAAAAGTAAGTTCACACAGGGTGGATACGCTGCGTAAAAGGTACACAGCATATGTGCCCTGGTGGCCGCACGGAATTCCAGACAAAAAAAAAAAAAAAACGCACCAAATTGCAGTGACGTTTTTCATCCGAAGTGTTCACTGTCGAAAACCATGAGAAAAAGAAACAAAAACGCGCCCATACTTACCCTTGGACGTTCTGCAGCCTGGCCTCCTGGGATGACTATTCATCCCATGTGACCGCTGCAGCCTGTGATTGGCTGCAGTGGTTCGATGGGATGAAATGTCATCTCAGGAGGCCGGCCTAGATGAAGCACAGAATTCTAGGAGAGTATAAGATTTTTTTTTTCTGAGTTGGGTTTTTTGCGGCAGAATCGCAACTTTTCCACCGCAAAAAATGGCAACATCTGCTACTTGTTGCAAATTTTACCGCCTCATTGAATTTAATAGGGAGAAGCGGCAAAAAAAAAAAAGCAGTGGTTACGCAAATACAATTGAAGTGCTGCGGATTTAAAAAAAAAAACAAAAACAAAAAAAAAAAACGCACCGCATGTCTATTTCTGAGCGGTTTTTTTCCACTCATCATTTACGCAGCGTGTGGAGGAGATTTGTTCAAACCTCATCCCCTTTGCTGCTACTGTATTATGCTGCTGATTTTCCACAATCCATTGCGGAAAATCTGCAGTATTTACACCTGGTTTGAACCCGGCCTTTACGTCATTAGGAGCAATAACACCTACTAAACAGTTTAAGGGTGTCCCGCCACGCGATCCTTTATTAGCTTTAGCGAAAAGGGATCACATTAGGTAAGCCCACCCTATGGTGATTGCGGACACATTGCACTTCATCCTGGCGCCCCCCAAATGCCACATTTGCAAGCTGTATACACAACTACAATCTTATATCTGCCTTATATCCTATTAGATTTCCGATGCTGCTTATTTTTATACAGACCTAATGGCAGAGATTTATCAAAATTACGGTCAAAGACAATTCCCATAACAAACTGAGGTTCCCTCTTCATTTTCCAAATGACCTCTGAATATTGGGAGCTTCAATCGGATTGAATGGCTTGACACAATGGCTTCCCTTTTCTTCGCAACAAATTTTGGTCTCCCCTATTATCTACAGCCTGAAAAAATAAAATGGCGACAAAGATCTTAAGGAAATTAACAGGTTATATAGAATAAAAAATGTTTTTACCCAGTGTCCTTTGCAACAAGTCTAACTCTTTTAGAGCATTCTTTAGTAGGTGTCAATCAAAGTAACTAAACCATCTGAGCTTAAGCAGTAAACCCCCCATTCTGGGATATTTAAAAGGTCCGATATGGTGGAAAGTGTGTCCCCCTTGTCACTCAGAGAAATACCAGAGCCCCTTAACCCTTTGTGCTTCAGTACGATTTAGACACCATCTCCCCTCAGGCACTAAATGGATTAAGAACGGATTCCACCCTCCAATAACAGAGCTGCATCCAACCCTGAGGGCATCCAGATTTGAGGAATAACCAATTAGCCCACATGACAATGTGTCTGCTTTACATCTGAATGGAATATATTGGTTTGGGGTATTCCCATAACGTGGCCTTGCCAAGGTTCCCTCGGGATTGGAGTGAAAGCTCCTGAACTTAGCGGCCAAATCTGGTCAATTAAAGAGGTTTCGCAGCACATCAAGACTGAGCGGCTTCCAGGTCTTTGCATTAATTATAAAATAGCGTAATTAGCCATCTGACAGGGATCATGGATGTTTAATGTGCTCACCTATACATCCACCAGATTAACAATCCCACTTTACACTTGTAATCTGTCTATTTAGAATAGAGGGGAATTAATTGGAAAGTGGCAGCTATGCAGGACAAACAAAGTAAAGACACACACTATATTACTCACACGGAAAATCCAAACCAAATACAAGTCACACTTCCAACCAATCATTCCTCAAAAGTTTAGAACATGCCCGATAAGGTTTGCTAATGGTTCCAAGGTTTTGGTAAGATCCTATCTGATCCTCTTGCTTCCTCAGATGCAATGATCGTCATTATTTGCAGAACTGGACGTCACAATTTCCGCTCAACGCTTAATCTGGTTGTAGATAAGCGGCTGCCAGGCACTTCTGTTGCCACTTATGTGTTTGGAGAACAAATGTATCAGCCTGAAGTCCAATTTTATGGCTGGACACAGAACCCCTATGGGTCCAAATTATAAACCTGTAAGACCAGGATCACATACACAGTGTTGATGCAGTTTTTGGTTATGTTTTTTAGCCAACCCCAAAAGCGGACACAAAAGAAAGGAGATGTATCAGTCTTTTCTTTATACCTTTCTTGCCTTTCGGATCCATTTCTGGCTTTGGCTCAAAATAACGGAGCCAAAATTTCAAAGCGGTGTGTGTGACCCTGGCCTTAGAATTCTATTTGCCGCCGCATGGTGCTTCCCTAAGGCCCCATTCACACGAGCGTGAATAACGTCTGCGTGCTGCGCATGTGAATCACGAGCAGCACACGGACCCATTGATTTCAATGGGGCCGTTCACACATGCAGGAGTTTTCACGCAGAGAGAGTCCGCTGCGTGAAACTCGCTGCATGTCCTATATTGGTGCGTTTTCATGCACCTACGCGCCCATTGAAGTCAATGGGTGCGTGAAAAACGCACATCCGTGTGCGGTGCGTGATTTGCGCATCAATTCATTTGAGAAAATAAAATGATGATGTGCTTTGCGAGTGCATGAAAAACATGACACCCGCAAAGCATAATGATGCATAACGTTTTTCACGCGCGTGAATCCGATACGCTCGCGTTAACAACAAAATGGGAAAATGTATTAAAACAGTTAACGCCGGTTTTTCAGGCATAAAAAAGTAGATGCAAGTTTTAGCGCAAATATGGCATGCATGAAAACTTGCAACTTTTTACTCCTCTCACTGGGTTATGTGGGAGGGTCGGCCATCGTTTGTCCAACAGATTTACTATAATTTACAACAGAAATTGGCATAAATTATATCACAAATCAACTCCAGCTCATAGCAGGCAAAGATTTTAGTTTCTGATGCACAGACAGCCAAAGATGCTCCAAACTTAAGAGGAGTCAGACTCATAATAAATTTTGCGCATTTTACTCCAACGAAGTCTGGATTAAGACTGGCCTGTGAAAAGTCAGTCTAAGTTAATTTGCTCCAATGTTTCTAGGGATAAATACCTCTGTTAGGCCCTGTTCACACTGAGTATTTTGACAAGTTTTTTGGCGTGGAAACCGCTCCGCAAAACTCGTCAAAAACCAGCCAAAATGCCTCCCATTGATTTCAATGGGAAGCGGTTTTCTCCCGCGAGCAGTAAAACTGCCTCGCGGGAGAAAGGGACATGCCCTATCTTCGCGCGGTTACGCCTCTGACCTCCCATTGACATCAATGGGAGGCAGAGAAAGCGTATTTCACTGAGTTTCTTGCCCGTAACACTCAATGGGCACGAGCGAAAAACGCGGCTTATTTTCGTCCGTTTTTTAAAACGGTCGCGTAAAAAAACGGCCGCGAAAAAGAAGTGCAGGTCACTTATTTGGACGTTTTTGGAGCCGTTTTTCATGGACTATTGAAAACAGCTCCAAAAACGGTCAGAAAAAACGCCATGAAAATCGCGGTTGGCTTAAAAACTTCTGAAAATCAGCTCCGTATTTTCAGACGTTTTTCGTCACTGCGTGTGAACATACCCTAATATGTCATACTATGGGACATCCAGTTAAAATCAGAGGCACAGTACGGGCACGTAGCAAGTTTCGGGCTTATTGGAAATTTGTGAACTACAGATCCATAATACGGCCTTGTGCAGGACCTCAAAGTCATAGGCCCAACAGACTGAGAAGACAAAAGGTGGCCATCAGACCAAACTGGGACAAAAGTCAAGAGCGTTTACTTCAAGCTGACCGTATCCCCTAGAAGAAGCTTCTGCTGTACTAAACGACAAGATACAAAAAATATTCAACCAGTAAGAAGCTTACATATCTACGCCCATCATAAAAAGAGCTTTAGGGTATGTGCACACACAAAATAAAAAACGTCTGAAAATACGGAGCTGTTTTCAAGGGGAAACAGCTCCTGATTTTCAGGCTTTTTTTTTAATCAAACTCACGATTTTTGCAGCGTTTTTGGAGCAGTTTTTCTATAGTCTATGAAAAACAGCTCCAAAAACGTCCCAAGAAGTGACATGTACTTCTTTTTCGTTGGTTTTTTTATGCAGCCGTTTTGATAACGTTTACGGCCCAAAAAACGGCTGAAGACACTCCGTGTGAACATACCCTTAGACAGTCAATGATCTCTACACGTAACATACTGACATCTTTATTGTATCACATCATGGGTCCAAAGATGTGGGAATTGTTGGGTCTCATAAGGTTACGTGGACTTTCAATAGCTTGTTTTGTTTCTCGCTAACACTGGGCGGAGGCTTGGGAATTTTCAAGGTTGCTGAAGGGCAATCTATGAACTGAAGAGCAATTCAATTCAGAAATACAGCCTATATCCAACCGGCAAATTCCTTATCTTTGTGCAGATTTAGATCCCTACAGCAAATGAGAGACCGGAAGGACCTTCTAAATCCATCTAGAATTTTCGGTTCCCACAAAAAAAAAAAAAAAAACTCTCAAAAATTTGATCGATTGCATTATATAACAAAAGGGGGGATCGGAAGCATGATCGGACAAATAAAAGTCCACCAAAAATGCAGCTTCAAGTCAGAACTCTGGTACAGGATTTCGAGCTGGACCCACCACCATTTCCTAGGTTTTAAAGCTAAACCCACCACCTTTTCCCCCCAAAAAAAATCAAGTGGCTACAGAATGCTGCTCGAAAACTTAGGTCACATAAAATCTCAGAAACATTGTCATTATTTCTTTTGGAGCTTCAAGTTGCATAACTGAGGGAACCAGTTGGTGTTCAAGCTTGTACATCCCATCTTCTGACAGATATCAATATCACGTTAGGAAACACATCAAGGTGAGGGATCTAGGTCATTTTACAGAACCATTAGCTTTATGCTTTTTCCAGGTCTGATCATGGCACGGCAGCCTGTCATTATTGGCAAATCCAAATCGTGATAGTCAATGTTTCAGATGTCCAATGTAAGGTCTAAACACCTACTCTGGAGGACCATAGCTGGGCAGACATCTAACCTGTCCAACTCCTCAATAAAAACACATACACAGTAGGGGATATGGGATAAGTGGCTGCCAGATACCTTTGGTGTTGCTGATCTACCAGTGGATCAAAGGGTTGGGCAGGTTAAAATCCAATGTTTAAACATCCTATTACCTGGCAGTAGATGTCAAGGGACTACTTGACACGGACAGAAGTCGGCTACGGTAGTCATTCCGTCAAAACGATGGAACCCTTGCCCAAATGGAAACCATTGGCACCGGATACGTCACCATTGAAATCAATGGTGATGGAGACTTATGGTTTCCGTTTCTGTCATGGCTCCGTTACGATGGAAAACTCAGACGGAATGGAGCCCTGAAGCAGATGTGAACGAAGCCTAAAATGGCCAGGATGCGCCAACACAATTATTATGTAGTGCTGTAGCCTCAATAATTTAATTTCCCATCAGGAATCAACCAATAAAAAACATAGGATGGACAAACAGGCAAAAGAAAAAAAAATGCATATAGGAAGTTGACCAATGGCCTCGATTAGGTCTATGGGGGAAAAGCGTCGTTAACACCTTGGTAGGACATCTGTGGAAATGGGATGGGGGGGGCAACAGAAATTGTTCACGGGCACGGCCACTTTTGACCGATTAGACCAGTAATCCATGAAAATGCGCAGTCCTTACTTACGGTATTTGATATGGTTAAAAAAAAAAAAAAAAAAAAACACTTTCTTTAATACAAAAAATTTCTAAAACACAAGCGATTATGAATTCAAACTTGGATTAATTTATATATTCACACGTGGTAGATTCGTTGCAGAAATTTCTGCGACAGAAAAATCCCTTTCATACAACTGAATGGGGTTGTTTCTGCAGCATGCGCGTAGATTTCTGCAAACCCCATTCAGATGTATGAAACACTCGCAGAAAATTCTGCAAGAAATATGCCGCGTCTGAATGACCCCAATCAAACAAATTCTATTATATTACAATATTTATGCAAACGTATTTTGCTGCATTCGGAAGGATTTTTAAAACAATTCTGATTGTAGTTAAAATACCAGAGAGCGTTTTCCTAAAACGTTACAATTACAACGAACAGATTTCCTTCAGTCAGAGAAAATAATGTCAATGAATTTAAGTGGTCAAATAACAACAGGTCAGGTTGGGATGTAGACATGCCGGAAACAAAACCGTAGAGCGGATGTGCAGATATATGGGGTACAGGACCGTATGCCACCCTGGAGAGTATGGAAATGAGACCTGCAAATACGCAGCACGTAGGCGGGTAAGATCTATCACGTCACGCTGGTACAGAAACGATAAATAGCAAACCTGAGGGCACATGGGGAACAGTATACGGTCACAACACTGAAGAAACCTACAGATATTGTAAGCACGGCGTCCTAACAATACCTACATATAAACAGGGCACAGCGTGAGGAGGGGGATTAGCAAGCAAAATGGGTATAGTCGTGTGACAACAACTTGAGTCACAAGTCGTATACATAAAGACCCATTTATAAAGGGATGGGGACATCGTGACACCCACCGATTTATAAATGTGAGGGCAACGCAGAGCCCAAAGGAGTATTGGATCCAGTAATAAAAAAAGTACATATACTGAAGCGGGGTATAGGGGGAACATCAGTTATCATAAACAACCCCATATTTTAAAAAAGGTGAACATATAACCACAAAATAATTGCTGAGGCTGGGGTCATACTGTTTTTTTTTTATCATACGTTTTTGGTTCATGAACTACTCCCATTGAGAGACATGGCAGTTTATCTACCAAAACAACAAAAAAAAATGCACGTTAAAAGCACAACAAAAATGCACAGTGTGAACCCAGCCTTATTATTGCCTCTTCAGAACGTGTGGCCAAAGCAAAATCAACAGGTCTCCATTGGATACGTCCTACGCAGGTACCTGCGTAGTGATGCATAAGCAACATTATTTGCCATGCAGATACACCAGGACCTCCCCAATGAAAACCTGGGGGGGGGGGGGGGTCATTTTAACCCTATATCCAGAAGTACAGTGAAGATCCCCTTTAATCATAAAGCAAACAATTTCAGATTCTATTAATTTTCGAATAGAAATCTGCGACCAGCAAATGAATAGAATTAGAAGAAGGGCTTATGAATCGTACGGTAAATCGCTACATTAAGAGTAAACGATACACAAACAAGACACAACGTTACTAATGAGAACATAGAAGGGGGGGGCAGATGTGTCTAGTTATGGCAGAAGCAACAATGTAACAAGGTGCTCACCTGGCAGATATAGAAGTAGCAGTGCCAAATAAGAAGACTCCAGCAGCCTCATTCCCAATGTCCCCAGTACTTGTCCTCTCAGAAGACCCAGATCCTTCCCGCTGCAGGTGAGTCTTTCAGATCCAAGGATAAATAAAGTGATCGCTCAGTACAAGGTGATCCCACCGATCAGTGATCGTCCTTGATCTCTCATTGTCAGCAGCTCCTCATGATCTTGCCAGTGCTTGAGCCCTATGTGAGGCGGCACATGTATAGTAGTAGCCCTGCCTGCTCCCTTGTCCTCAGTGCCCTGCAGCTTCTCCTGCTGGTGTCCTGGATGACCCCCCACTTTGGCCCAGGCCAGTCACAGGATCCCCTTTACCTTGCTCTGTGCCTCTCCTGCAATGAATGGCACTGCCTGCTGCTCTTTACCCAGTCCAATGCCCTCTCAGCCCCCTCTGTGCTGTCTCCCTGATTTACTGCCTTCTCTTACTCTGCTCCACTGTCTCTCCCCCTCTCTGCTTCACTTTATTCTGTGTCCTTCTACCCTCACTGCCTCCCAAGCCTCTTGTGGAATAAACCAACTGAGAAAACAGAAGGGGGGGGATACCTCCCATTTGTTTCCTAAATTTAGCTCGGAGTCACTACAGATTGACTTGTGGGGTTTCCGGGGGAGTTGTGGGTGTAAGTTCTGTGGTTGTAAAAATAAGGGAGGGGGTGGTATAATGGAAGGACCGAGTTATTATGTGAGAAATGGGAGCCCCGCTCACCTGAGTCTGAAGTCCTGGAGTCTCCTGTTGGATCTTTTTACAAACTTGTAAAGACTAGGTGAATGGGACACAATAGCTCGTAATAATGAAAAACATACCGGGGGCCACGTAAAAACCAACCCATAACCACAGCAGCCATGAAATACTATACACTGGATACACATATGTAGTTCATGTGGTAGTGCACAAAGCGGGGCTGTATGGCTGCTGAGATACTACAACTCCCAGCATATCCTGACAGACACGTCTTAAGAGTTGTAGTCTCACAAAGGCTACAGAGACATAGGTTGCAGCCTACCGGCATACTGTGAAAAGTTAGGTCGGCATACTGTGAAAAGTTAGGTTAAAAAAAAACGACCATAATACTTGTCACGCTAAAAGTCCAGACTAGAGACGGGCAAAGTTATAGGGGGTGCAGAGGTAACGGTCACAACTGGGCCCTGAGGGGGCGCAAAGGAACCTCTGTCATATAATAAGACACCGGTATTATAAATGACACAGGGCGGGAGGCCGAGGCTCTGTAACAGTTTTTGCATTAGGGCCCGGGAGCTATAAGTGACGCCGCTCACTAGAATAAATAAGAGGGAATCCTAGTGCTATGTTCACACAGGGCGTATATGCTGCGTAAAAGTACACAGTGTATCCGCCCTGGTCGCCGCAGGGAATGCCAGTGAAAAACTGCACGATTAAAAAAAAAAACACATAAAAAACCCCACATACTTAGGCCATATTCACACGAACGTGTCAAACGTCCGTGTGACCGCTGTTGAAACAACGGCCGTCACACGTACCTAAATAATTCAATATGGCCGTTCACACGGCCGTTGTTTCAACGAACTGTGTGAAGGGTCTGTGAGAAAATAGGACATGTCCTATTTTTTCACGCTTCACGCATCCCTCCATAGACTCTAGTCTATGGGGGATGTGTGATATCGCGTGCCGCCGTGCAGAGCACGGATGCACCTCGGACGTGAAAAACGCCCGTCTGAATGCGCGACGCCCGTCTGAATCTAGCCTAGTCCTGCAGACCGGCCTCCTGGGATGACGTTTCATCTCATGTGACCGCTGCAGCCTGTGATTGGCTGCAGTGGTCATATGGGATGAAACATCATCCCAGGAGGCCGGCCTGGATGAAGCATCACAGAATTTTGGGTAAGTATAAGATTTTTTCTGAGTTGTGTTTTTTGCAGCAGAATCGCTGCTTTTCCGCCGCAAAAAAATGCAACATCTGCTATTTGTTTTAAGTCCTCCGCAACACAAAAGCAGCAATTAAGCAAATACAATTGACATGATGTGGACTAAAAAACCGAAGCGCAGGTAATTTTATAAATAGTTTTTCCCGCTCAGCATTTACGCAGCGTGTGAATGAGATTTGTTCAATTCTCATCCACTCTACTGCTTCTGTATTATGCTGCGGATTTTCCGCAATGAAATCCGTTGCAGAAAATCTGCAGTATTTACGCTGCGTGTGAACTCTAAACTCTAGACCCTAAAGGTCCTGTTACACGGCCCGATATGGGCTATAAAAATGAGCGACAATCAAGGAGGCGGCTCGCTGATTGGCGCTCGTTTGTTCGTTTCACAAGGATCTATTATTGGTTATGTCTGGGGATAAGCGATTTTTACTACGATCATTCGTCCCCATACATTTCCATTTACACAGAGATGCGCTGCCCACAATGATAATATTTATTGCTGCATAAACTATATGATCAGCCAATCAGTGAGGATTGATCAGGGCAATGATCAGGAACGAGCGCTTATATGAGCGCTCGTTTGCCCCATCATTGGCCCGTGTAAAAGGACCTAAGGGTATATTCACACGCCCTATTTACGGACGTAATTCAGGCGTTTTACGCCTCGAATTACGGCCGAAAAAATGGCTCCAAACCGTCTGCAAACATCCGCCCATTGAATTCAATGGGTCTTTCGGTGTTCTGTGCAGACGGGCTTTTTTTTTACGCGCCGCTGTCAAAAGACAGCGCGTAAAAAGACGCCCGCCTCAAAGAAGTGCATATCACTTCTTAGGACGTAATTGGAGCCATTTTTCATTGACTCCAATGAAAAACAGCTCCAATTACTTCCGTGAAAGACGCGTGCACTGGTCAAAACGTCTGAAATTCAGGAGCTGTTTTCGACTGAAAACAGCTCCGTAATTTCAGACGTAATTGGCGTTGCCGTGTGAACATACCCTTACTGCTAGCTTCAGGCTATCTTCAGAAAACGGATTTATAAGTTTAAGATTTGGCCAAGAATCTGCGGCAGAAATTTAAGGCTGCACCGCAGATTTCTGCCACAGACTTGCAGCTTCATCTGCCGCGGATACACACTCGGATTAGCCCCTTTCAATGGAATACGCACGGAAACTGGGTCAAGAATTGACATGTCACTTATTTTTTTTCTACAACGTGGTTTTCAATTCCACAATGGGGCGGTTTCCCATTAAAATCAATAGGACGCTTTTTTGCAAGCGGTTTTCACACATATTTTGAGGAATACGTGTGAAAATCCGACCTTTGAGCATTGCTTAAGGCTAATACAAACGGGTCGGAAATGCTGCAGATTTGCCGTGGAATGAAATTGTGTGGATGAAATTTGAAAAATCAAATCCACATGCTGCGAAACAGAATCCGCAGCATGCTCATTTTGTTGCGGATGTTCACGGCAAACTTCACCATTTCCAAGTTGCTGTATGGAAAAATGCACTCAAATCCGCACGTATCATGCTCGGATATCGCTGTGGAAAGATCCGCCAAAAATCCGCAAACATGTGTGAGAATTCGAAGTCAAAGTTCACGCATCTCGTAAAAATTACACTTTCAAACCGGCTTAAAAATCCGTAACAAAATCCGCAATGAAATCCGCATTTATTTTATTGTTGATTTTGGTACAGAAGTTAGCAGCGGTTTTTCCGTCCTTGCATTGCATTGAATATAATCTGTTTTTAAAATCGCCAAACATTTCCGCAGCATGCCTCCAACCCGCCCATGGATTTTTTTACGCTGTGAGTAAATTGGGTTTGTTAAATCCCCATTCACTGACGTTGTACTGCACTTTGTTGTGGAATTATCGGTGCGGATTTTATAACTGAAATTTCGCATCAAGCTTGCTGTATGTAAATCCGACCTTAAAGTCATAGGCGCACTGATCAGAATATTTGAGGTTTGTAAAGATGAAAGGTTAAACTCAAGTGACTTATCTTTCTTCAATGTGTATTTGTAAAGCATATTTACTCCTTCGAACATGGTCTTATAATTTATAAATACATAATTACCTAAAATGTTGAGTTACTTTGTAAAAACATCTCATTATTTATAAGTTACAGCTTGTATTATAGTCTTAAGCTGCATTTACAATTCTGCAAGCCTCAGAGCTGAAATCGTGCATTATTACTTGCTGGCCAAATGTCTGCAAAGGACTTTGCATCACTGGGAATTGTAGTTTTTACACCAAACACTGATTTCTGCAAACTAACTATCCCCCTTAAGGGCGGTTTGAAGGTTAGACAAAGTATACAGTCGTCTAGGGTGCCATTGAGGGGAGGGGGTGCAATTTATGGCAAAAAAAAATGCTCTGCATTTAAATTTTTTACCAATTTGCGTTTCCTTGTATAAATAATTAAAAAGAAAAACGAACTGACGGAAAAGGGAGCAACATGGAACAGTTAAATTAATGAATGTCCATCCGGCAAATTTTTTGCTGAACTTCCAAGACCTGGGGAGGTGGTGGCTGCCATCTAAAACCACCACCATGGGCACTAACATAGTTTACATCACCCCTGGTACCCCTGCATTATAGCAACTTAGTTAAGGAGGTTAGGGACAACAAGCTTGTCAACTTTTTCCAATAACAACCAGCAGAATTGTGAATCCAGCTCTGGGCTATAGCACAAGCTGTAACTCAAAGATAAGTCATGCAGTGCATTTACACAGTTACGCAATTTTTTTAAATGTATAGTATATGTATGTATTAACTCTAAAATGGTGTTCAAAAGTGAATACTCATGTTAACAGCAATAAAGCAAGAATTTTCCACATTAAAGTATAACTAAACTTTAAAAAAACTTTTGACGTGTCAGGATATTTGATCGGTGGGGGTCCGAGCACTCAGATCCCCACCGGTTGCCAAACCGAAGCGGCAGAAACAATCGGGTGAGAGCTGTGCTGCTTTGTTTATGATCGTCTTTTCTCTTTTTTCCTCGGAGCCGTGTACAAGCTCAATAGAAAGTCTATGAGTCCGTACACCGCTCACTCGGCTTTCTGAGGAGAGACGATCAGAAACGAAGCTGCTCACCCGAGCGCTTCTGCCAAATCATTTTAGCGATCGATGGAGGTCTCAGTGCTCAGATCCCCACCGATCAAAACTTCTGACATGTCAAGATGTCATGTCGAAAGTTTTTTAAAAGTTTAGTTACCCTTTAAGTAATGCAAATACATATTCTAGTATTATATTGACTTGCACTATGAATGAAATACATTTTCATGGGAAATCATTCCTATTGTAGTAAAATATCTCTGCGTCTATGGCCAGCTAAAGAACGTGTAATCTGAAAACCCCCCCAAAAAAGCAATGATTACATACAGATGGTGATTATGCCGAGGGTTGCAACGAGAGCAGTGGTAATATTTTAATTGGAAACAGATCAAATTATACATAATATATGGGAGATGTATTCAGTTCGGATCTAGTACATATGAGTACTCTTACTTTCAGCAAACAGAAAGTTATTTACAGACCCAGACACAGAGGCCCATATGTATGGAAAGTGGCTTTATTGTAGCCAATGTCTAAGTTAAGGCCCCATGCACACGAACGTGCTTTTGCGGCCGCAATTCCCCCGAAAATCCACGTGAGAATTGCGGCCCCATTCATTCCTATGGGGCCATGCACACGACAGTGGTTTCCACGGTCTGTGCATGGCCCAGGAGCCCGGACCGCAGAAAGAACGGGCATGTCTTATTACGGCCGTGTTCTGCGGTCCAGGCTCATAGGAAATAATGGACGTGGCCATGTGCACGGCCCGAGATTTGCGGGCGGCTTGCGGGTGACACTCCGCTGCTGGCCGACCCAAAAATCACGGCTGTGCACATGGCTACGGTTGTGTGCATGAGGCATTAGGCTACACTAATTTATTAACACATTGTGCAAGTTTTGACTTCTTTGATAAATTTGTAACAACATAAAGTGCCATCTATGGTCTCACGTAGTGGCAGCCGAAACCAAACCTGCATGCAGTGATTAATGGCCACACGATTGTGCCGGGAATACCTGATTGGCCATTGCTGCATAGGACCAAACTCTAAGGCCTGATTCAGACAAACGTGTTCGTTTTGCGTCCGCAAAAAACGGACCATATTTCATGCATTTCAGTTCTGTGTGGTATCAGAGTTCCTTTATTTTTTTTTCTCATCATTTTAGCAACTGGTGCGTGAAAAACACGGACAGAACACAGATGTCATCCATGTGCTGTCCGTGTTTTTCTCTTCTCATTGACTTCAATGGGCGACGTGGTCCGCAAAAAACAGACCAAAATACTACACGCATGTGTGAATAGCCCCATTGATTTGGGACAGAACACGGACGTAATTTACGTTCGTCTGAATAAGGCCTGGCACTGTCTCAAATTAGAGTTCTTTTTCTTATTTAGAATAGGTGGAAGTGGAGCACATTTTGGCACAAATCTATCTATCAGCAGGTGCGCCGGTGTCTCCCACAGGGCAGCGTGCGCCAGATTCATCAACAGGTCGCGTTCATATGTGCAAGTTAAAGGCACATGTGCTTCATAAATATAACGTCTGGCCAAACTCTATATATCAGAAAACTGGAGTAAATTCATTGATAAGTCTGCCCCATTGTGTTTCTCCGGACTCCAGCTATAGAAAGTCATTACACGTAATAGTCATTATATCAACAATTGCATGTAGCGACTCAACATAGCGATAGTAAACATCCGTGCAAGCACACAGAGACTGAACCTGAAGCTTCTGGGTTCCAAATCTGTAAGATTCTGTTCACATCTGCATCGTTACTTCCGTTTTTCTGTTCTGTCATAGGAGCAGAAAACAGAAAATAATAAAAGCGCCGGATCCGTCACATGACGGACACTTACAGTGCACGAAGGAATCTATTGACTTTAATGGAGTCATAGTTTCCAGAATTTTCAAAAAAATAGCGATTCATGCCGCTCTATTTTATATGGGATATTAGGCAAAATTTGTACAGGTGGCTTCTACCGGACCCTACAATGCAGATGTGCAAACAGCCTAACATTGCTCCTCAACTATAACACATCATAGTACAGGTCTCCTCATATGGAACTTTTTGGACGCCCTCACAGAGGTCTACAATTTTACTGTGACGCGCCTGCCACTACAAGTCGCCATGTACCCTGAGCCTTCGTGTTTACACAAAAAAAGTTTTAGGACAAGAATTTGGGGGAATGCAAAAACGTCAGGCCTCCTGCACCTGGACGGTTGGTGTGAACTCGCACCAGGAAGAGGATCCTGTTGTTTTGTTGTTTTTTGTTTTTTTTTTTTTGCTATTAGGTCCCATTTTTCGCCACCAGTAAGGAATTATTTGGACAAAATTCAATTCTAGTTTTATCATTTAGTCCTTTTATGTCTCTAGGGAAATAAAATCTGATAATATAGTGACAGATAAAGCAAAGGCTGTAAAGATATCTGACTAAAATTTCACTTTGAAAATGAGAGTTTACAGTTTATTATGTGACGTCAAAGTTAAAAATTAAATGCAATATAAAAGAGCCGGTTTAATTATACTGTAAATTACACACAAGGCATGTACTATAATAGATGGCCACCAGGGCTTCTATGAGCGCTGTTGTACAGGGAAAAACAGTGATGGGGACCCTTAATCATCACGATCGGTGGGGGTCCCAGCAGTCAGACCCCCATAATAACAGTTGTTAACGGCATATCCTCGCTATATGCCATCCCTATGTGAGATGGGAATAACCCCTTAATTCATTGCAAAGCCATAGTCAGTACTAGATTAATGCTCATGGCTCCATGCTAATGGGCCATACCTGGTGGCAAGACAATTACTGTACATGATGCTGCAATGTACTCATGGGGTGTTAAAGAACTAAATTGGCAGGAACATGCCATCATTGGCATCACAAGTCTTCATAAAGATTTTCAGCTTTTCCAGCACTGTCCAACATCTTCACTTCTAAATAAACTCTAAAAGTTTTCCTGTAAATGTCTGGCAGGGGGTAGACCGAGACTCCAATGGGCTGCTGTATATCATTCAACCAATCGAGAGACTGCCCTAAAGCAGAAAGTAATCCACTAAGTAGATCTCCAAACATGTGTCCACTTCTGGGCCATATCATATGCCTGTCACGTAAATAGGCCCTGTGGGCCCACTGAGCTGTAGGGCATTCAGACATTGCATAATCACTCGGTCAACCCTGACACCATACATGTATTTGCCTTTTGTAGGTTTAATAAAGGGGTTATGTGGGGATCAAAAAGTATGTGATACACTCGCTAATATACATTCCGGTCCCCGTCGCGCTGATTCTGACATTTTCATAGATTTTTATAGCGCTGCCGGGGAGATGGAAAGTCTAGTTGCACAGTCTTCTTTGATGAAGATATGACTCTTCGTCATGTGACCGACCCCGTTGTACTCCATGTACAAGCAGTAGTACAGCGAGTACATAGAGTACAGCGGGGCCGGCCACATAACGGAGAGTCATGTTGTCAGCAAAGAAGGCTGTGAAACTAGACATCCGGTCAGCGGACGGGGGACCGGAATGTATATGAGCGAGTGTATCACATACTGCAGTGACTACACTGCTGATAATTTTTGGTCCCCACATAACCCCTTTAAATATATAGACCGTGCTGTGTTCTGCCCCTTCAACTAGAGCTGCACCATCCATGATGCAAGGTGAGAACTTCACCTCAGGCAGCTCCCTTCATGACTGTTATGGGCAGAATTTTGGCTCATATATATAGTCCCTATTTCTATATTGAAGTGGAGTAGGGGCCTCATTTCACTCATTTCTCATATGCCTCCAACCCATTCCTGAATGCATGTGCCATATGTTTGATAGACTAAGCCTCTTTTTCTCATAAGCTCTACTATTAGACTGGTTAGAGCAATAATTGGTTCGTCTATTGTGACAAGAAAAGTAACTCCCTTCAAAAGACTTGCTTAAAAATTTATTGTAATTATCACAATTGTATCATGGAGCTGAAATCGAGGGGGCTGACATGTGACATGGGCTATACGCAGATGAGTCTCAAGAATCCTTCTCAGCCAAGTCTCTTCCTAAACGAGCACTAGAGAAGTTAATAATCCTTTCGATGTCCAACAAGGTTGGGATTGGCCTACTGGATCCTCCGATGGGTCCAGGCTCTGACACAATAATGAGCCCCAAATGTCCAGCAGAAGACAACCCCATTTGATGCTGACTTTGAAGCTTATCACTCGCAACTAGGGTCTGTTTCTCAGGGTGTATTCAAACGAGCAGGTTTTGTAATAAATAAAATGCTACAAAACCTGCTCATGTGAATACACCTCTAGGCCTAGTTCACACTGAGTTTCTGCAGGTGGAATTTTGGGCCAGATTTTGACCTGCCTTCACTTTCCTTGCTGCATTTTTCCCCGCCTTTTTTGGCCGGGCAAAACACGCAGCGAAAGACATTTCTCTGCCTCCCATTGATGTCAATGGGAGGTCAGAGACGGAAACGCCTGACGAAAGGACATAACGCTTTTTATTCCTTTGAGCGTTTTCTTTTCCGCTCGCGGGAAAAACACACCTCTGTCTCCCATTGAAATGGCAGGCTATTTCACCCGTTTTGTGGCACGGTTCCCGATGCAGTTTCCGCATCAAAAACCGCGCCAAAAAACTCTGTGTGAACTAGGCGTTATGGGTTGATTCACAGATAACCTATTAGATCTTATTGATGATCTGTCCTGTGTGTGCAATGATAACAACAAAGATTACGCAGCAAATAAAAGTGGACGTGCACATGTTCTGTATGGGTGGAGGATGGTCCTCAAAAAATTTTCTCTGGTGGGTCCAAGAATTCCCAGTCCTACCTGCCACCTGTCCTATGGAAGAGTTCGCTTCCACCGAAACAAAGAAATGATAGATTAACAGCGTTGGCTATGGTGGATATGACGGTTGAATTTCTACATCTGTTGCTCTTGTGTAAAGACATGTCATATATCATATAATGTTTAACAAGACGGACACATCACCTGAATAGCTTGATGATACCGACAAAAGATAGTGTTTGTTTTACACAACTACAAGACATTTACTATACGGAAGTAACACTTTATCTCAAACCATAAATGAAGACAACCAGAAGAAATTTTTATAACTCTGCCGGATGAAATAGTAAATCAATAAAAATAAAAAATCAATGGAAACAAATAAAAAGCAATAAAATAAATTAAGTCTAGTCCAGTAACTCTGAGGATTTTTCAAGTTAACACTTTCAGGGCCAAATTTTCGTTTTTATGCTTTTGTGTTTTCCTCCCTGCCTTCATAAAGTCATAACTTTTTTTTTTTTTTTCGTTGACACAGTCATATGAGGGCTTAATTTTTACAGGACAAATTGTACTTTCTGATAGTACTATTTAATATTATGCGTGATGTACTGGGAAGCTGGAATCAATTCAGAATCGGGTGGAATTGGGAAAAAAATAGCAGTTCCGCCATTTTCTTATGGGTCTCGTTTTTATGGTGTTCACTGTACGGTGAAAATGACACATCGCCTTTATTCTGCCGGTCAGTACGATCACGGTGATACAGATTTTGTTATCTTTTAGTACCTTTTAAAAAAAATTAAATGCTTGAAAGAAACAAAAATATTTTTGCATCGCCATATTGTGATCCCCGTAACTTCTTATATTTATGTGTACAGAGCTGTCTAAGGCGTCTTTATGTACGGGGGGAAGATGTCGTTTTTATTCATACCATTTTGGGGAATGTCTGGCATTTGGATCACATTTTATAAAATTTTCACCTTTTTTTCCCGCAATGGCGTTCACAGTATTGGAAAAATATTTTTATGTTTCTGCATTTTTGGATGTGGGGTTTATTAATTTTTATATGTGACCCAGGGAAAGGGGGGTGATTTGAATTTTTATATTTATATTTTTTTATATATTTTTTTCAAAAAGATTTTCTTTTTTTAATACTATTTTTTAGCCACCATAGGGGGCTTGAACCTGCAATGATTAGATCGCTTATGCCACAGGCAGGTCTCATTAGCAATCTTCCTACAGCAAGGCTGGGAGCATTCACAAGGCTCCTAAGGGTATGTTCACACGCTTAACCAGAAACGTCTGAAAATACGGAGCTGTTTCAAAGGAAAAACAGCTCCTGATTTTCAGATGTATTTTTAGCAACTCGTGTTTTTCGCAGCGTTTTTTACAGCAGTTTTTGGAGCTGTTTTTCTATAGAGTCAATGAAAAACGGCTCCAAAAACGTCTCAAGAAGGGACATGCACTTCTTTTTCACGGCCGTTTTTCAAAACAGAACGCCGGTTTCCCATTGAAATCAATGGGCAGATGTTTGGAGGCATTCTACTTCCGATTTTTCGGCCTTTTACGGCCCGAAAAACGGCCGAAAATAAGCCGTGTGAACATACCCTAACTGTTATAGGAATACACCAGCTCCCGCAATCTCGTCACGCAGGGCCGGTGACCGGCCCTGAAGTGAAAGGGGCAGTAAAAACTCCTTTAATGGCGGTGGTCACATCTGACATCGGCACCTGAGGAGTTAAAAATTCTGATTGCAAGCATTGCCTGCTGGTTCCCTGCTTTGCAACACAGCAGAGACCCAGCGGCTATGGCGTCCGCACTGATTCTGAGCGAGCGCCATTTTTAAAAACGACGTAAAAAGGCATATTAGCGGCGGGAAAGGGTTAAAACATATCTCCTATGTCTTCTATGCTGCCCAATCTGAAGTAGTCGGAAGTATAGGATAAAGGAGGAGACTCTGGGATATATACATATATAGACACTCAGGGGTGTAGCTATAGGGGATACAAAGATAGTAGTCGTACCTGGACCCTGGAATACATTAGTATTTTAAATGGCACATGGTAGGAGGGGCCCCTGTTACAGAATTTTGCATTAGGGCCAAGAAGCTTCGAGTTTCGGCTCCCAACCTCTAAGTCTCCCCTCTAGCCTACGGTGGTTTAACGAGGGTAATATAGAAGACCTGATAGATCAGGCAGTATTAAATACTGTATAAATTCTCAGTCTGTTCTAGTTTAAACTGTGGTTCTCAACAAATATGGAACTGCGAGACTAACTTCTACTGCTTGCATACCTCTGCACAACAAAAAGAGTAGATTCATATGGAGAACATGAAGTACACAAAGACTACTTAATACATTGAAGTTTCTCATCTCAAACTTAAACCCCTATGCACCCCCCATGGGACATCGACCACTTTTTTATGACCTGGTGGGAAACCAAGCATTTAATGACTTGATGGCAAGTGTTCACCACATGTGGCCAGTGGACAATCAGTTGCTCCTTGGTGACCAAGTGTCATAACTATTGTATTCTTATGGTTTATTCTCTAGTACTTGGTGATCTAATGGGCTAATGTCCACTCTAGGGCGTCCAATGATCCCTCCTTTGGTCGATTACTTAGGCCACATGCCCATTTCAGTTATTTTCTTCAGGGTGCTATCCAGTTTTTTAACGGATAGCACGCTGACACATTTATCTCTATGGGACCATGCACATGTTGTTTTAACGGTTCCGTGTGTCCGTTCCGTCAAAAGTAGAACATGTCCTACCCCTGTCCGTTGCTCAACATCCGTCTCGCTCATTGAAGCCTATGGGTCCGTCAAAACAACTGATGGCACACGGAAGGCATCCATGTGCCCTCCGTTTTTCACGGATCCGTTGCCAAGCAACGGGACGGCATGCCAAAGTTCCCTGCATTCCACACACAAGATGGATTTTAACCGACCGTTTAAAACAGAAGACAAATGGAAGCACAATGTCCGTTGAAATGGAACAACGGAACGAATGCGAAGTGATAACGGAAACCACACAGATGTCACACACGAACACATGGATCTGTTTTATACGGACGTGAAAACGGTGAAGGATGTGTGCATGAGGCCTTACTTTATGACCAAATTAAAGACAACACTTTGCTTACAGGCAACTAATTGGCTCTTCGGAACTAAGCTTTCGATTGCTGCTTTAGATTGTGCTGGGATTTCCTGCTATAAGCGAGGTGGGAGTAGCTGCTTCATTCAGAGTTTGGGTACAGATTGTAACGTCCATAGCCGCGGACCGTCGGGATTACTCACCCCTCGACGGCCACAGCCATGGTCTGGTGAGTGCTGGTCTGCATCTCCTCCCCAGGAGACGCCAGCGCTCACTTCCGCTCCACTCTGCTGTGTCCCGTAGGGTGTGCACGCATGATCGCGCCAGGCCTTAGAAGGCCAGTGCACGCACAAGTAAAACATCATTAATTAGCCCATGATCACCCTGGAGTATAAGAAGGGCCCTGTCCCTTTGCTCTTTGCCTGAGCGTTGTTAGTATTCCTCTCAGTCTTGCAAATGGTCCCTTAGTGTTATCCTGTTCCCGTGCCCTGCTACCTGTATCCTGTATCCCGTGTTGTATTTGTTCCTGTGTCCGCTATAGTGTTGAAGTCGAGTTCTGCCACGTCTGCTGTGTAACACCATGTCTAGTGTCATCTGTCTCGTCTGCATCACCTGCCGTCAAGGTCCCGTCTCTGCCTAGCCGTTGCTACTGTCTGGACTATCACAGGTACCCTTGTGCTTGGACTATATATATTGACTTGGTACACTGTAGTTTGACCAGCTGCCATCCCGCTACAGCGGTGCGGCCCAGTGGATCCACACACCCACAGATCGTGACACAGATCTTATAGCTGTTTCGGAGAAAACAGCACTAATATAAAAAGTAAAACCTGACAATTAAAGGGGTCTTCCAGTCCCAAAAGATTTATGGCCTATTCTTAAGATCGGTGATGCACAGTACAAGATGTGGAAATTAAGGGGAAGCAGCACTCTTACGAAAGCTGTGACCCCTTGAAACAGCTGATCGGTGGGGGTGCCGAGAAACGGACCCTGGCCAATCACATATTGAAGGCCTATCCTGAGAATAGGCCATACATTTTTGGGGGCTGGGAAAACCCCTTTAAGAATGGGGCTTAAAGTAGTACCTAGGCACATTACATGTAAGGTTATTTTTTTTTTCTATCGGGGTAATTATTTTCTCTAGGACCCATTTAATTGTGACGGGAGTTGATCTTCAACAGTGCACATACTTCAAAATGTAAATAGTCACCACCAGTAACTAGAGCAATTTTTTAAGAAAAACAAGTAAAAGTTATATTTTATATACAAAACTCCGGATCTACTTTTCTTTTTATATATATTACGGAGAACCCTTTAAAACAAGTCTGGATGGTGGACTTTACTTTTCATCATCATTCATCATTAGTTACCACCAGTAGACAGCTGCGGTTATATCAACCTTTGGTTCTGTCACTCATCTACATAGACCGATTTAATGCCCACAGCTGCCCATTCCACCCTTAGATGACCACATTCCAAGCCTACAGACGTCTTCTTTCCCATGCTCGTTACACACAATGGCATATCAGATGAACTGTGGTGAAGATGATGCGGCCGTGTTACAGTATGATGGTGCGATCTGTTCTATAATTTGCAGCAGAAATAACAAAATGTGACCTATTTATCTGTAATCCTGTGTTTTGCATACTTGTGCAAGTGGAAATGTGTAAAACCATCATTAAGGCTGGGTTCACATCAGCGTTGATTTCCGTTGAAGGGTTCCATCGGAGCTTTCCGTTGGGGGAACCCCTCAACTAAAAGGCAAACGGAAACTTTAGCTTCCGTTTACATCAACATTGATCTCAATAGTGACGGAAGGAAGCTTTCGTAGTCGACTGCGCTATTGATTCCGTCCACAATGATGGAACCCTGTCGGAACGGTGACAAACAGAAACCATTAGCTAGGTTTCCGTCACCATTGAGTTCAATGGGGAGGGGAACCGAAGCTTAGGTTTCAGTTTGCCCTTCCATTGAGGGGTTAACCCGACGGAAACATCAGATGGAACCCCTCATCGGTAAAAGCGACGGTGATGTAAGCGAGCCCTAGTAAAAAAAATAAAAAATAGAGTCAAAGGGAACACATTTGGGGTGCTGGTCTTTTGGGCATTGTTCTCTTCTGTCCTAAGTTTGCCATAGACTTAAAGATTATAGTTAATGATCCAAACAAGTTTGTCTATTGTCCCCTTTATTCTTCTGATCAGCGGAGGGTCATGGAGGCCACTCAGGATCAAACATTAATAGCCCATGCTAAGCATAAGCCAATAATGTTCTAGTCTCAGAGAACCCGTTAACTTTCCTATAGTCTAAGAAATACGCACAATTTTTGGACACTGAATATTAATAATAGTTATGTCGATTTTAGACAGAGACCATGGTGGGAGGGCATGGAAAGAGTTTTTAAATACATATAGAAAGGGGGGAGAGTTGAGCTGTTTTGTGATATCAAGTTTATTTCAAAGTCTCTTTCTTTATGATCCATTTGTATGATCTATTGTATTTGTATTTGTATAATATTCAAAAATGCAATAAAATTTATAAAAAAAAGAACAAAAAGGAGCCCCATACCTCTCTCAGTCTGCCCCTGCTATGAACATAGGGTAAGGGCTTGTTCACACGTAACGGAAATGCTGCAGCAATTCCGCAGAAACGAGCAGGATTTCCTTCTGCAGAAATACCGCACCATTTCTCGCGTTTATTTTACTGCAGAAAATGGTGCGTATTTTGCTGCGTTTTTCTCAATGTTGGGAGATGGCGACATCTCCTGTGAAAATCGCAGCATTTCAGTCCACTTTCCGCAGCAGGAATTGACATGCTGCGGTATGAAAAATACGCACCGCAGGTCAATTCTGGTCGGAATTTTTATGCAGCGTGTGGATGAGATTTATTACTTTGTTACTTTGCTGCTACTATATTCTGCTGCGTATTTTCCGCTAGCATTTTCCGAATAGCAGACTGAAGATACGCAGCAATTCCGCTACGTGTGGACGGCTTAAGCAGTAGACAGATGAAAACATTTTAAGCAGATTTCTGACCAACAGAACCGATAACCATCTGTCAGAATCAATTGTTTTGTTATTATAGATGTAATTATTTTCTTTACAATCGTTACAATCAGTTGGTTCATTAATATTTATTACTTTTAAGGCCAGTAATCAACTTAGGTCAGAATTATAGCCATCATTTTATATATACAAGATAGACAGACAGACAGATAGATAGATAGATAGATAGATAGATAGATAGACAGACAGACAGACAGAGAGAGAGAGAGAGAGAGAGAGAGAGATAGAAAGATAGATAGGTAGATAGATAGATAGATAGATAGATATGGGATAGATAGATATGGGATAGATAGATATGAGATAGATAGATATGGGATAGATAGATATGGGATAGATAGACAGACAGACAGACAGACAGACAGACAGATAGATAGATAGATAGATAGATAGATAGATAGATAGATAGATAGATAGATAGATAGATAGATAGATAGATAGATAGATAGATAGATAGATAGATAGATAGATAGATAGATATGAGATAGATAGATAGATAGATAGATAGATATATGGGATAGATAGATATGGGATAGATAGATAGATAGATAGACAGACAGACAGACAGACAGACAGACAGACAGACAGATAGATAGATAGATAGATAGATAGATAGATAGATAGATAGATAGATAGATAGATAGATAGACAGACAGAGACAGATAGATAGATAGATAGATAGATAGATAGATAGATAGATAGATAGATAGATAGATAGATAGATAGATAGATAGATAGATAGATAGATAGATAGATAGATAGATATGGGATAGATAGATAGATAGATAGATAGATAGATAGATAGATAGATAGATAGATAGATAGATAGATAGATAGATAGAGAGAGAGAGATAGATAGATAGATAGATAGATAGATATGGGATAGATTGATAGATAGATAGATAGATAGATAGATAGATAGATAGATAGATAGATAGATAGATAGATAGATAGATAGATAGATAGATAGATAGATAGATAGATAGATAGATAGATAGATAGATAGATATGGGATAGATAGATAGATAGATAGATAGATAGATAGATAGATAGATAGATAGATAGATAGATAGATAGATAGATAGATAGATAGATAGATAGATAGATAGATATAAATGTGTGTCTGCCTGTTTGAATAAGCTGGAAAATTGCTTCATTCACTCTTTTGACAGCCTATCATTACTTGAGGGTGAAGTGTATTATAACATCCTAGGGCATAAGATAACGATATATTATTTCATGTTCAGTATTTCCATGACAGAGCCGTAGATCTTCAAGCTTCTTTCCATGAGTATAAAAATGACTGTGCTATACCTCCAAGAGATCCAGGTAATAAGTCTGCCAGATATATATATATATTTATATACAGTATATAACACTTAAAGACAGGGCTGGCGTAGGCGTAGTAGGCAGCCGTCTCTGCTGAGGGGACACAACATTCTGAGTTAATGGAGGGGGGTCCCATGTTCAGGATTCTCATCTCTTGGCCAGAGTGAGACCGGTTACAAAGACCGTCTCTTTCTTTGAAGAACCTGTCCTGTCCTACATTATGCAGGCAACTTTACTATTTGAATGGGCACTGTGTAATCATTTCCACTGTGGTGGCACTGCAGGTAAATTGAACACTTAAGGCCCTATAACACTGGCCAATTTTGGCAGGTGCAATGAGCGCCGATTAACGAGACAGCTCATTGATCGGCGCTCGTTTGCTCCTGACACAAGGAGCTATGTATTGGGACGAGCGCTCGTTACTCCGATCACTCGTCCCCACACATTATTATCATGTCGGAAGCGCGTCTCTTCACACCGACAACAATAATCTTTTACTTTTTTAAAACGATGCGATCAGCAGATGATCGAGCGTTTGCTCGTTCATCTACTGATCGCTGCCCTGTTTACACAGGGCAATTATCGGCAACGAGCGTTCTATGAACGATTGTTTGCCCGATAATTGCCCAGTGTAAGGCCTGATTTACACGAGCGTGTGCGTTTTGCGCACGCAAAAAACGCGGTGTTTTGCGTGCACAAAATGCACTTAACAGCTGCGTGTGTCATCAGTGTATGATGCGCGGCTGCGAGATTTTCTCGCAGCCGCCATCATTTTGACACTCCGTTTGGATGTTTGTAAACAGAAAAGCACGTGGTGCTTTTCTGTTTACATTCAGAGAATGACAGCTGTTACGCGAACCACGCAGTTCGCATGGAAGTGCTTCTGTGCGACCTGCGTGCTTTTCACGCACCCATTGACTTCAATGGGTGCGTGATGCGCAAAAAACGGGGAAATATAGAACATGTTGTGAGTTTTACTCAGCGTTCTCACGCTGCGCAAAACTCACGGACTGTCTGCACTGCCCCATAGAGTAATATAGGTGTGTACGACACGCGTGAAAAGCACGCGCGTATATTACGCTCGTCTAAATGATGCCTAATACCTACTTAAAGTTAGGTTTCCCCATTGATTACAGCTAATCGCAGAGGGACACATTGTGATCAGCTTATTATCAATGGACCCTTCTAACCAAAGCAGACAACCCCATTAATGTAAAAAACCATGGGGTGGGGGCAGGACAGCTTGCCTTGTCCCTGCATACAGATATAAACATGTTATGTCTGCACAGTCTGCATATATTTAATGTCACCTCCTTTTTTATTTTTTCCAAACAAGTCTGCGTTAAAGGGGTTTTCCGAGAGACTGTTATGGCCCCCACTGATCACACATCAATAGCCTATCCCAAGGATTGCCCTTTTTAAAGAAGCCGTTTTCCCTCCAAAGATTTTCAATTTTCTGTAGCTGGGGCCAGACATTTTTGAAGATATGGATAGCTGTCTTTGGTCAGATGGTCACCCAGCAGACATATTAGTATGCACAGTTTCTTGTGTGCTCCCTCCTCTATCATCTTTGCATGTGTGCCAATGTTGTGTATGCCAACACAATTCGAACACCCTTATACATCCTGGGAGTAAGAAATATAAACACCTGACCCTAAAACATGACATTTTCAAATAAAAAATGATGTTTTAATTGTGAATTGCATCTCTACGCAAAATGTTGATGACTTTTGTTTGTTGCGCCACAGCTGTAGTAGGATATGTTGTATCACAGTCACAGTCCATAGGAATGAACGGAGTCACACATTAGTGTGTTTTACATGTGACTGCAATGCAATGTTATCAAGAGCAAACGCTCGTTCTTCAGCAGATCTGCTCGTTTACGCGGCCAATAAAATGGTTGTTAGTCGGAACATAGAGAAGTGCTGCCGACCATAGGTTTTCACTGATCCGTCCTGGGGCCGCGAATCTGCACCGCACAAACTCAAGATAAATAATTTTATGTTCCGGAGGATTTGCGGCCTCACTAATACTGGTGAATTGTTGTGGATCTTTGAGTCCTATTAACGCACATATGCACAACAACGTTTTTTTTATGGTAGGATGATCGCAACGGACCCGTGGTTTTGCGCACTGCGAAATCCAATGCGGTTGTGTTGCACTATACAATTTGATGTGTACTGTGTACGTCACTGTGTGTGTATATGTATCTTTCAGTGAGGGAATACAAACAAGTACAGTATATGTGTGTGTATATATATATATGTATATGTATATATACATATATATATCATAGACTACAGAAGCTGTATGTATGTAATGATACACACAGTGGGACCATAGTCCTGGGGGTATCCCATCATTCTCTTTCAACTACTATGTCTGGCGCCAGTGAGACAAAAAACATCTCATTATTAGAACCACAGGAAGAGAGTCCAAAAACAGCAGGTTTTTATCCTCAATTCTTAAGAAAATATTATTTGCATGCCAGGGGCTGAGGCTGGAAGGAAACCCCAGACATTTACCAGGCTAAAATGAGAAGGAGAAGCTGACCAGAGGTTGATAGCATTTTCTTGTGCAGGGGCAGAAGGCAACACAGCTGGAGATAGGAGTGATGGATTAAATTCTCACTCTGACATCACCGCTGGGAACGGGGCTGTTTAAGCAATTTTTACTAATTTAATTGTACTAGAGTGTCCATTAAATAACAGGGGTCTTTGGAGAGCAGCTCAGACATTAATACTTCATGAACAGTGGAGGGAAGGTATCGCTTAAAGGGGTTGAATGAAAATAGAAAAAAGTTTGCTACTTTCCAGAAACAGCGCCACTCTTGTCCATGGGCTGTGTCAAGTATTGCAGCTCAGTCCTATTTAAGTGAATGGCGCTTCGTCACAGTACCAGATACAACTCATGGTCAAGAGTGGCACTGTTTCTGGAACAAAAGCAGCCCTTTTTTTTTAAATCTTGGAAATCACTTCTTTCTGGAAGGTGGCAGAGCAATCCAATCTAATCTGGCCAGTTAAAGAGTAAGGGCACTTTTACACAGGCCAATGATCGGGCGAATGAGCGCTCGTACAAACGCTCGTTCATTGCCCTGTGTAAACATGGCAGCGGTCAGCCGATGAACAAGCAAACGCTCATTTATTGCCTGATTACATCCAAAAAATGGTCGCTAGTCGGCAGCACAGCTCTCTGTGTAAACCGGGGATGTGCTGCCAACCTGATACCAATGTATGGAGACGAACGATCATATTAACGATTGCTCGTCCCCATACATTACTGATCATAGCTCCTTGTAAATGGAGCCAAACGAGTGCCGAGTACTGTATAGTCGATCGGCACTCGTTACTGGCCAGGGGATGACCATGACCAGTATCGGACTGGGCATTCTTGGTCCCACCACAGGAGATTATTCTGAGGACCACCCTCCATCTATACAGAACATGTGCGCGTCCACTTTTAATTGCATCGTAATCTTTGTTATCATTGAACACACAGGGCATATCCCCTAAAGGATCTAATAGGTTATTTGTGAATCATCCCATAAGAAATGGACCCTATTGACAAGTGATTGTCTTCAAAGTCACCTCCAAATGGGGTTGTCTTCTGCTGGACCTTTGTTGCCCATTATTGTGTTATATGCTGTCCTTGGAAATGTCCCTTTGTCACAATACTGGCAAAACTAACTAAATATTGAAGCTATTTCATCTAATATACAGTATAAATGTTGTTATTATTAACACCAGCGAAATATTTATTATACTCGTTATTTATTATACTCTAATAATCCAACAATATTCATTCCAGTCGGGTGATGAATACATTTTTGTTATATTTTTGTTTTTAGATCTTCCTAATTTATTAGATCTTTATTAGATCTCTGTATTTTAGATATTTTCATTCCCTCCTACTAAGTTTTATAATTGTGCCCTGACTTATGTCTGTGACTTAGCTTTGTCAGGTATAGAAAGTACATTGAGATAGATTGCTGAAGTGCAATTAAATCCAGCCCATAGGGGTTAGGTAAACAAGCTGACAGCATGCAGCCTCCATAAATTGTGCTAGACACCTCTGCCGCCTCATAGGTGACATCAAGACTGCCAGACAAAACGTGTCAAAACAGCTGGTGGATACATTCCAGTTGTCAGAGATAAATTCTCATCATCCGGCCCTTCTCTCTCTATGGTTTATCCTTAACATTACACCCGATCCAACAAGCATTCAAATATTTTTGACTTTTCGGATGCTCATTACTAAGGGGGCATGCATTTCCCCATTGCTTATATAGCGCCAAGATATTATGCCACACCATATAGAGATTGTCATCACTCACATCAGTCACAATCTCATTTCCCAATTGTACACATACACTAGGGACAATTTTGTAGGAGGCCGATAAACTTGTCAGCATGTTTTTGGAGAAGCAGGAAACCTCACAAAAACACGGGGAAAATATATCTTTGTAATGTGAAAAAAATAATAATTGAGAGGCCTCAGTAGTTAATACCTTTTAACCCCTTACCAACATTTGATGTAACTGCAAGTCATAGTTGGTAGGAAGGGGGGACTATGGAGCAGGCTATGGAAGTTTACCGGGCACAGCGCCATACACTTTCCTAGCGGGTGTGCAGTTCTCCGCAGCATGGTCCTATTCACTTGAATGGGACCGGAATGGCAATCCAAGGCACAGTTGCTACGGAAGTGTACAGCGCTGTGCCTGGTAAACTATGAAGAGGCCCCTGATCGCTGGGGTAGCCGGGAATCAGACCCCCACCGATCTGATGTTGATGACCTATCCTAAGGATAGGCCATAAATAGAAAAGTCCCGGAAAACCAATTTAACAAATGGAACAATAGTGCTGATTGGAGATGATTTCATGTACTTTAAAGGGGTTGTCCAGGATTAGAAAAACATGGCTGCTTTCTTCCAGAAACAGCGCCACACCTGTCCACGGATTTTGTCTGGTACTGCAGCTCAACTCCATTGAAGTGAAAGGGACAGAGCTGCAATACCACACAAAACTTGTGGACAGGGGCGCGATGTTTTGGGAAGAAGGCAGCCATGTTTTTCTAATCCTGTTCAAGCCCTTTAAGCTAGCCATACATTAGGGATTTCAGACGGCCGCTTTCTTAACGACTTGTAGATCACATTTGGTCTGTTAACGTTGTCCTGGACGACGACGCCATAGGTTAAAATGACAAATCGCCGATCTATCTCTACCTTCATGTGTGGTCTAGTCTGGATTCCTATTGATGTGATGCATATAGGTCGTTTGGCATGAACGACTTTAAAGGACTGCACCCGACAACAAACAAAAGAATCCAGCACCCCCTTAGATCAATTTTTACACAGATCTAACTACGGTCGGTGTCTGTCATACTCCTTCATGTCATGAAAATTGGCAGACAGATTTCAGAATGATCTAAATTGGCCTTTTCAGCCAAATATAATCTGTATTTTATGTCCATTTTATGGCTTGGACTAACAGATTTCTATTTGAGAAACCAACACACATATACAGATAATTTTATCTTTTACGTTTGTTGCTACTTTCGAGTAATTTGCAGTCATTTCTTTATTAGACATTACATTTTATATTATTTATAATACATATATTTTATTCTATTATTAAGCAGGTATTTTTAGTACTTCAAGCTGCAGCAGCTCCTACATGTCTGTACGTTTATTGATAGAATGGAACTATACTGCAATAGAGAAGTTTCCGTCCGGAAGGTAAGTGCGTTGCACGGGAGCTGGCTGTTACTATGACTACCGGAGACGCGGCCTAGTAACCGGCCCGGAACCTGCGCCTTTGATCAATGACGTAATTAGAAGAAAACCTTTCATTGAGAAGACGGGAGAAGGAGAAACAGAATGAGTCTGGAGCGTCTGTTACAGTCTGGTCCGGAGTACTTGGGTGAGAGACTTTCTACATAAATAAGACTGTATTATTGGTTAATGATTAAATAAAATAATGTGCAACCTATAAATAGCTCCGTGTAAGCGGTAAATGAAAGGTGTTCAGCTAAAAACGTGTAGAGAACACATAGGTGTGTGTATATATATATATATATATATATATATATATATATATATACATACATACATACACATACTATAAATATTTAGGACTTTACTACTACAGCTTATTCTTTAACCCCATGCTACGGTCCATACTTTAAGGGTTGTCCAGGCACGTAGCGCTTTTTTATACTGATGACCTATCCACATGATAGGTCATCAGCATATGATCGGTGGGGGTCCGACAACCAGACCCTGCACCGATCAGCTGCTCTGGTTGCCTCCAGGTGCTGTGGTATTCAATGGTCGGTGCCGGAATCAGTTGTCTCCGTACACAGTATAGCGGCCATGCTGGGTTACTGCAGCTCTCTGCCTATTTACTTGAAGCAGCTGATCAGTGCTGGATCCGGATATCGGTAGAATTTGCGGGCCACCTATGGATGACAGAGGGAGCCTACTCCCTCTGTCAAACCATTTAAATGCTGCGGTCGCTATTGACCACGGCATTTAAAGGGTAACCAGCCGGGATTTAAGGTTTCTCCAAAGCTCCCTGTTGCCACGGATGTGGGCAGCTTCTCTGCCCACACGATCACAATCGCGTACATGCACGTTGGAAGGCGCGTAGGGTTGCCTTGCCATGATATTCATGTATGTGATTATGCGTTAATTGTGCCCCCATTATGAATTTCAGTACAGACTTGCTGCATGTAAACAATGCTAAAGGATTCACGTACATACACTGTAGGCACAGATGATACTGCCTCCCTGTAAATGATGTAGGCACAGATAGTAATGCCTCCTTGTCACTCCTTGTACATGATGTAGGTACAGATAGTACTGTTTTCCATGTAAATGATGTAGGGACAAATAGTACTGCCTCCATGTCTCTCCTTGTAAAGAAGGACATAGGCACAGATAGTACTTCCTCCATTACTTTCTCTGTAGATTATATTTTCACAGATAGTACTACCTCCCTGTCTCTTCCTGTAAATGATGTAGGCACAGTTAGCACAACCTTACTTTTTCTCCATGTAAATGACAGAGGCACTGATAGTACTACCTCCATTTCTCTCTCACTCTGTAAAAGATATTTGCACAGATAGTACTACCTCCCTGTCTCTCCCTGTAAATGATGTAGGCACAGTTAGCACTACCTTACTTTTTCTCAGTGCAAATGACACAGGCACTGATAGTACTACCTCCATCTCTCTCTTTCTCTGTAGATGATATATGCACAGATAGTACTAACTTCCTTTCTCTCCCTGTAAATAAACCGGAGGCACTGACAGTACCTCCTGCCTGTCTCTCTCTACCAATGATGTGGGCACGGATAGTATTGTCCCCTGCCGCAGCCTCTCTTTTTTTAATACATATATATTTGCGTGTACTACTGATTTATGAAATAATATATATATATTTATGCATAACAATAGGTATGCCATGTTTTTTGGGATGCAGCAGTGATGCTGCTCTCTTCTGTACCACTATCGGGACATGTGAACTTGTTTAGAAACCTGGGTTTTTCTGTAATAAATGTAGGTTAGGGGCGAGACAGAACAAGTTGGATCATTTCTTCACTATAAGGCTGGATTCACACGAGCACATTACGTCTGTAATAGACGGAACGTATTTCGGCCGCAAGTCCCGGACCGAACACAGTGCAGGGAGCCGGGCTCCTACCATCATAGTTATGTACGACGCCAGGAGTCCCTGCCTCTCTGCAGGACAACTGTCCCGTACTGTAATCATGTTTTCAGTACAGGACAGTAGTTCTACGGAGAGGCAGGGACTCCTAGCGTCGTACATAACTATGATGCTAGGAGCCCGGCTCCCTGCAGTGTGTTCGGTCCGGGACTTGCGGCCGAAATACGTTCCGTCCATTACGGACGTAATGTGCTCATGTGAATCCAGCCTAAGGGTATGTTCACATGGTCTATTTTCGACCGTTTTTCAGGCCGTAAACGGCCAGAAAAACGGCTGAAAAATCAGAAGCAGAACGTCTCCAAACATCTGCCCATTGATTTCAATGGGAAAAATGGTGTTCTGTTCTGACGGGGGCGTTGTATCACTTCTTCAGCCGTTTTTGGAGCCGTTTTTCATAGACTCTATAGAAAAACAGCTCCAAAAACTGCTGTTAAAAAAAGCCACGAAAAACGCAACTTTGAATAAAAAACTTCTGAAAATGAGGAGCTGTTTTCCCTTGAAAACATCTCCGTATTTTCAGACATTTTTGATTTTGTGTGTGAACATACCCTAAATAATCACAATCCATCCAACCAATTACACAATGAGAATTGCCTCCAGTTTCATCATAGTAGCCGCTAATAATATTGTTGAGGGAGTCGGTGTGAAATCCATTCACATTTGTCGATGGTATACCTTAGGAGTATATAAAGGTATGTTGACACATACTGGCCCACCATATGCCAAAAGGACACTGTTTTGGCTTCTGGCGGGGGCATTGACCCCTGTGAATACGTTCAGCGTGCTCGCTGGGAGCTTTCCCAAAGCATATGCCAAATGTACCGGTAATAAAAAAACAAAGTGTGAACAGAGCCAAAGCCGTCCCCTAACTTTTTATATTAGAGAATTGCATATGGCCCCCTTTCTTAAGTGAGGATCATCTGATAATGGAGCAGGGGCTGCATAGCTGTCCTGTGAGCTGCTTAGCAGCATACACGCCACTAGTAAAGATGGCCTCCATTCCACGGCATTGGGCCGTAGTTGTCTCCATAGGTCTATATCATTTATTTTTGTCTCCCTGTTATTTAATCCTTTAGGGCTCGTCCAGACGCTGCGGAATTGCTGCGTATTTTCCGTCCGGAATTGCGGACGGAAAATACGCAGCAGGATACAGTAGCAGCAAAGTGGGTGATATTTAACAAATCTCATCCACACGCTGCGTAAAAATTCAGAGCAGAAATTGACGTGTGGTGCATATTTTTTGTGTAGTGGGAGTGGATATTACTAGTTAATGCACCTGAGCCCACTCCCGCTGTGGCTTGTCTGTGTCCTGTTGGGAACTAGTGTCTACCTGCCCATAAGTAAGTATGGGTTTTGAATATATCTCCGTCCCCCTTTTTTCTCTCTATAAGCCCTTAATCTGGCACCCAATATTCTGGTAATGCTGCATGGAATAAAAAATAGTCCCGTGCTGGATTACCCTGGAAATTACCAGAAAATACGGCACTGGTGGCACTCCGGGCAGTGGAACACGACTTCCGACATGCTGGACTTCTTCACGAGAGGATATACTACTTCTCACCGCTGCAGAAATTCTATAGAGTGCGTATATAGGAGTGTTTGTTAATATGTAAAACACAGATTGTGAATATTTGATAATCCGGCACCTTCCGTCAGATTCATGGCAGAAATTTCCCTTCTATACTCCTGAGTGGGGTTATTTCTGGCAGGTGCGCATGGATTTCTTCAAGCTGCATTCCTGGTTTTACTTTTTTTTTTGTCTGCAATTTTTTAGCAACTGGTGTGTGAAAAATGGACCGTACACAGATATCGTCCGTGTTTTTCATGCACCCGTAGTCTTCAATGGGCGAGTCTGATCCGCAAAAACGGACCAGAATAGGACATGTGGTGAGTTTCGCGCGATGGTCACACGCGCCGTGAAAACGCACAGGTGTGTGAATAGCCCATTAAATTGCATTGGTCAGTGTGTTATCAGTTGTTTAAACAGACGTGAAATATGTTTGTGTGAATAAGGCCTAAAATGCATGTAAAAAAAGCTATAAAAACTGTGAAGGAGGCCTTAGGCTATGTTCACACAGTTTTTTGGAGCTGTTTTTGATGCGGAAAAAAACGCTCGCGGGGGAAAAAGAAGCGTCGTGCCCTTTCTTCAGCCGTTTCCGTCTCTGACCTCCCATTAACATCAATGGGAGGCAGAGGAATCGGTTTTCGTGCCGTTTTTTGCCTGCGGCGCTCGATGGCTGGGGGTAGTGCAGGCAGGTCAAAATCTGTCTCAAAATTCCTGAAGGAATTTTGAGGCAGATTTTTCCGCCTGCAAACAACTCTGTGTGAACTGGGCCTAAGGCCAGGATTGCACCCAGAGTTTTGATATAGTTTTTGGCTCAGTCTTTTTTAGCCAAAGCCAGAGGGAATAAAAGGTGTAAAGAAAAAACTGATACATCTCATTTCTTTTGTGTCCACTTCTGTGTTTGGTCAAAGGGTAAGGCCACACGGTGCGTCGTTGACGTGGTTTCGTTGCACCGTGACCGCACCGTGTGGCCTTACCCAAAAATTGCATCAAAACTGGGTGTGTGATAGTGGCCTAAAGGAAGTTTTTGCAGTGTCTGCAAATAATCCGATAGGGTTTTTCTTCAGGAATGATGTGGGGGTTCGGCATGTTATATTTGGAAACAAGAGATTTAAAGATTGGTGGTGAAGTGGGAATGGAAGAGCAGGAATCGTCGGATGTGGACCTCTCAGGGAAAATCCTCATCTCACTGAGGGAAATACATTGTTTTGAATTGTCTCAATTGCGTAGGTTTTAAGCTCCACCAAGGTGACTCATTGAAAAGAGGGGAGTAATTCAGAGGCCCATAAACATAATAATAATATAACCCCCATGTGGGGCTTTTTTGTTGTAAGGTATTAATGTGAACCTGTCAGCAGATTTGATGCCTCAAGATTGCTGACAGGGCGATAGAGGAGGTTTAATTCCCCTGACGCACTGATCACAAGTGTCACTAAGGCGGGACTTGATGTGCCAGTGCTCCTGCACTGCATGCTGCAAGCCCCGCCTCTAGAGTGACGGCTCTAGCGGTCTCCTGATTGGCCTCTAGAGTGTCACTCAGAGCAGAGATTGGCCCTTGCGACCGCCACGTCGGAGGAATCAAAGATTGTTTTCTCAGTCATGGAACTTGCATGACCGAGAAAAAAGATCCGTTTAAAATGCCCTCCCCCTCCCCTATATCACTCCGTCAGCAGTTTTGAGGCATTAAAACTGCTGACCGGTTCCCTTTAAAGAGTAACTAAACGTTCAACAAACTTCTGACATGTCATAGTGACATATCAAAAGTTTTGATTGGTGGGGTCCGAGCACGGAGACCCCCACCCATCACTAAAACAAAGCAGCAGAAGCGCTCGTGTGAGTGCTGAGCGGCTTAGTTTCTGTTCGACTTTTTCCGGAAAGCCGATGTAGCGGTCTATGGTCTCATAGACTTTCTATTGAGCCCGTACTCCGCTACATCGATTTCTGGAAAAAGCCGAAGGGAATCTAAGCAGCTCTGGGCTCACACAAGCTCTTCTGCCGCTTCATTTTAGCGATTGGTGGGGGTCTCCGTGCTCGGACTTCTGACATGACACTATGATGTCTTAGAAGTTTATTGAATGTTTAGTTACTCTTTAATGTTTTTGTGGACTTGTTTAGAATTGATTGTGATATAGATGACAACTTGTGATTGTGTCTTCTTGTCAATGCTATATACTGTAGACTGTATATATGTAATGCATTGGTTGGCTATAGGGGTTGCAATTGCAAACCTGGCCCCTGTCTCTACGGCTGCAATTGAGTAGCTCAGAGACAGCAAGAAATCTAATGCTCAATGATGTCATCCGTCTAGACGCAGCTATCTGCCTGTGCAAACGATACGTCATTATCTTCTTGTGCATATATCCTTTATACCGGGGCATGTGAGGTCCTTGATCCACATAGTTTACGCCACTTGGAGTGATTGGCACCTAATTTATTAAAAGGCGCACACCTCTTAGTAAATGTTCTACATTTTTACATCTCAGGCAGACAACTAGGAGCAGGTGTAGTTTTGCGCCATTTCCCTCCAGTTTCATTTATAAATGTGGCCTAAAATAGGTTTCCTATTTCTGTGAATGTTCATCCTTTTTGTTTTAGTTTTTTTTAATTTCTCCTAATAGGTCAAATATTCTGTGCGGATACATTTTTTAATATATCTTTATAGTGGTCTTCTAATACAGAGCGTAATAAAAATCTGCTACCAGCAGCTACCACTAGGGGGCGCTTAGGAGATTACTGACCACTGTTTTATAAGGCTATGTTCACACTTGCGTCATGGCTTCTGTTCATCAGAGTGGATACAACTGGCTCCTGACGGACCCTATTAACTTACAATATGTCCGCCTGGTCCTGTTGTGGTGTCCGTCGTTTTGCCGGGCAGGATAGTGCTGCCCGGCAAATATGAACAGAGCCTTATCGAGTCCACTGTGTTCAGTAAGCTCACATGCTCCATCTAGTGGTGGCAGAATTGTATCTGAAAAATTTGTAGTGACTGCAAAGTCACGTGCCATTTTGTTCCTTAGGCAAACATTAAAATTACGCCTTAGTAATCCCGTGTTCTTACTCACGGGTGACCTGAACTTCAGATTCATACAACCATGGGTGGACATATCATATGTACAACGTGTGCAGCTGCACAGGGGCCCAGTAGGTAAGAGGACCCACTGTCTCCTTAAACACATCCATAAGCTTCTTACTGTCTATCAGATTGCATGTAAGGAAATGAGCTAATGGATTTTATGGTTTACAATTACTGGTGGATTGTTAGAGAGACTTAAAGAGTCTCTGTCACCAGAGTATAAGTGCTCTATCTCCTACATAATCTGATCGGTGCTGTAATGTAGATAACAACAGTGGTTTTTATTTTGAAAAACGATCATTTTTGAGCAAGTTATGATCAATTTTAGATTTATGCTAATTAGTTTCTTAATAGACAACTGGGCGTGTTTTTACTTTTGACCAAGTGGGCGTTGTACAGAGGAGTGTATGACGCTGACCAATCAGAGACTAATCAGTGTCCTACACTTCTCATTGTTTCCCAGGGCAACGATCAGCTGATAAATGCACAAATGCTCGTTCATCGGCTGATTTGTATCTTTTATGCGGCAATAAATATTATCGTTGTCGGCAACACATCTACCTGTATAAACATTCCCCATGATGGAAATGCATGGGGACGAGCGATCATAGTAACGATCACTCGTCTCCAACATTACTGATCATAGCTCCTTGTGAAAGAAGCAAACGAGCACCGATTAACGAGCTGTCTCGTTGGTCGCCGGTGTAAAAGGACCCTTATGGGGGTGACCTTTGAGCTTTTGGAGAGCAAGGGGCCGATATACTGTTCTTGCACAGGGGCCCTTTGCTGTCAACTTATTTTGCATTGGACGGCTCCCAATGTTCCTCTGCAGTGTGTGTCCTTATCGACTACAGCATGATATATTTTTTTATTTTTTAGGGACGTTTTGTTTCCTTTTAATGTATTGATGTGTATATATTAAAGCATTTCTAATACATTTCTTTGTAACTTGAGCATTCATGAAGCAGATCGGCACCAGAAGGTCTGGATTGACTTTAAGCAAACCAAAAGAACTTGTAGATGATATTAGGCTGACATTGTTAGTAGCTCTTGTTTGAGTAATCAGGCTTGGAAAGAATATCCCTAATCACACCCGTGAATACCACATACATGATGTCACTGTTAGAGGGCACATAGCCTACAATTGTATGTACTGTGCCTTTAAACTGACCTTTACTAGCACTGAAGATACACTGTTTTTTGTATTTAATTTATTTCCAAGGGGGAGGGCAATCTTGATTTTATGAAAATTGTTCCCGATCGTTTTTTATAGTTGAAGAATTCCCTGGCGTCCAGTAGCCATTTGCAGACACACTGGCTA
Organism: Rhinoderma darwinii; assembly: GCF_050947455.1. NCBI lineage: Eukaryota > Metazoa > Chordata > Amphibia > Anura > Rhinodermatidae > Rhinoderma > Rhinoderma darwinii. Next base: position 60,898,472 of record NC_134695.1, on the reverse strand, counting down.
ATACCGCTTACTGGTAACTTGACCATGGACAGATCTCTTTAGGGACATCATACAGATGCAATGTTGATGTGAGGGTCGTCATTACACTCCCAAAGTGCCAGTCAGGGTGCTAGAAGATAGCTTTCTGAATATGCCCTTCCCCTCCGTGATCCCTCTTAGCCAGTCCGAAGAGCCGAGAGGAGTCACATGACACTCCAGTCAGCAGGCTATAGACACAGAAAGACTCAGGATTCTACAAATTCTGAGAGTGGAGTTCCCTTCTTCCAGCTCTGAATGGCACCTTGTTGGAACAAAATATGGTAGTTAGTGTAATTTTGCTAACTAACTAAACTTTGTTAGGAAAATTTACTGATCCCCCCTCCCCCCCCCCTAACTAACTTCTAGATAAAATAATAACAATTCAATCCTCTTCACAGGCAGACAGAAATGACATAATACCCTGTAACCCCACCCCTGCATAAGAAAATACCTGCAGATGTTGCTCGTGGGTTGGGCATATGGTGGCACATGAACAAGCTCAATGTAAAGCAGGATAAAGACATAAATGCTATTGTCAATGATCCAATAATTCTGTAAGTCCATGGTACTAAAAACGATTGCTTCTGGCCAAATTGGTCAAAATATTTCTCATTCCGACTTCAAAATATTGGTCAGTAGTTGTAAACAAATCACTTTTACTATTATTCAAGAAAAGCATATTTGGGGCTGGTGGTGTGATCTGGGGATAATATTTGTCTACGGGCAGCTTTAAGCGTTTCACCATCAGAACCTGACTGACCCTATTAGGAGTCAATCGGGCCCATAGGGTGTTTGTGGAACCCATCTGTCGTGGCCCCCACTCTCCACCATGTGCTTACCGGCATCCGCGCTGCTCTCCTGCTTCTCGCTTCTTGGCAGCTAGCGGCGACACCAGATGCAAACGCCTGTTTTGACCATCTAAACCGTAATGAATCTCTGCAGCCTTCCCTGACCTTTAGCTCTCCCTACCGCTTTGCTTCTATTAATGTCAGCTTGCCAACAAGGGAGATTACTCTGGGGGTAGCGACCTGGGATTCCCCCGCAACGAAGTCCACATCCCTGTACAGGGGTTAAAGGGTGAAGATCGGGGGTTCCCTTAGATTCAGCGCACAGGAGTAGCCCCAAGTCCGAACCCTTGGTGGTGACCAGGAGGGTTCATACCGCCGCCTGTTGGCCCATTTACAGCTCATTCCTTGGGCTTTGTGACACTGTCCTACAACTGATCCTGCAGAGCATTATAATTCACAACGCAAATGTGAGCAGAGACTAAGGTCCCATTCACATCACATTAAGGCACTACGTTTATCTTATACGTCGGGAAAGCTCCCGACGTACAAGTTAAACGTGTCCATAGGGCTTCATTATCCCGACGGAGACCAAAAGAGTATCTTTTTGGCCACCGTCAGGCTGGTATATGTCAGTATACCTTGTTTTTTTTCTTTTTTGCAGGATGGAGTAGCGTAGTAGAAGTTCCCACAGAAAAAAATCTGTATACCACACAGTATACGTTTTTTAACATGGGAGCCTATGGGTGATGGATGCCACTGTATGGCATCCGCCACAGGTATATGTATACCTCAGGGAGCTCCCGATATCACTGTCCACATAGGGATAGTGAAGTCAGGAGGCTCAACAGCGTTGTAGTCCCTGGACAGAGTGCTATTAGATGGCTCTGTCCCGGCACTCCGGCCCCCAGAACTCCTCCTCCATATATGGACAGTGACATCAGGAGGAGCACTGGAGTCCCCTAGCAGAGCATCAGTTGATGTTCTGTTTGCCGAATTCAGCGATGGGGAAGTCCTGAAGTCACTGTCCGTAAATACACAGTGACTTCAGTAGTTTTGCCAGGGCTACGTTTGGGCCTTTTGTCGGAGGTATACGTCGGGGGTCTTCCCGACGTATACCTCTGGAAGCCCTTAACGTGATGTGAATAGGGCCTTATAAATGAACTTTTTAATGTATTATCCCTCATATGATCTATTTTCCATCGACTGCTTTCCTGCCTCTCTTTTTTGCAGTACTGAAACGAACTACAGCTTTTTTTTTTCTCTTTGCGGTTCACATCCTTGTGAGTTGAGAATTACCAAGGACAGTTGAAAGTCACAAAAGCCGTTCATTAAGTAAATGTTTGCATACTTTCCAGGGTTCACTTTCTTTTCTTTTTTAAAGAATGCTGATTTGAAATGTGGGATTGTGAGTTCTCTTAGGGTATGTTCACACGGCCAAATTTCAGACATATACGAGGCGTATTATGCCTCGTTTTACGTCTGAAAATAGGGCTGCAATACGTCGGCAAACATCTGGCCATTCATTTGAATGGGTTTGCCGACGTACTGTGCAGACGACCTGTTATTTACGCGTCGTCGTTTGACAGCTGTCAAACGACGCCTCGTCAAAAGAAGTGCAGGACACTTCTTTCAGACGTTTTTGGAGCTGTTTTCTCATAGACTCCAATGAAAACAGCTCCAAAAACGAGTTGGTAAAAAAATGAGTTGGTAAAAATGCGAGTTGGTAAAAAACGTCTGAAAAGCAGGGTCTGTTTTCCCTTGAAAACAGCTCTGGATTTTCAGACGTTTTGGTTGACTACGTGTGAACATACCCTTAGATGTCAATGTGGTATGAATGTATGATGAACACGTTAACCGAGCATTGTTGCTGTTGTATCTGGCGGTTGCTTACTGCGGGATTTATTATTTTAGACATACTATAGTAAAATTCTAAAGACATGAGTAACGCGTTCCAGATTGTTATCGTTTCTTGTGAAGAGGCCAAGGTAAAGCGGTTTCTTCTTTTCTAATGAGTTTTGTGCGTATAGTTTGGACTGTCATTGCATACTTGGTATATTCCCACATTTGTTTTTTGGTGGCTGGAAGTATTCAGTGGGCGAGACTCCGCTGTCCTTCTGGGGGCTGAAAACATGGGTTAGAGATAGAGCCGAAACCATTGGTAAAGCCATTGTTGAGTCAGGTTCGTGAGGTTTGCTATAGACCGTGGGGTGGTAGGGCTTCATACTATTTCCGCACACTGTGTTTGGACATTTATGAGATGGGATAAGTTCTGTAGGCTTTACTTAAGGCCCTTTTACTCCGGCCGATAAGTGGCCGATCAACGAGACATCGTTGATCGGCACCCGTTTGCTCCTGTCACATGGAGCTATGGATGGGGATGAGCTGTCTTTACTCCGATCGCTCGTCTCCATACATTATTATCATGTCGGCAGCGCGTCTCTCTGTTTGCACAGGGAGATGTGCTGCCGACAACGATAATATTTAACTTTTTTTAAAACTATATGACCAGCAGATGATCGAGCTCGTACATCTGCTGATCCCTCCCCTGTTAACACAGGGCAATTATCGGCAGTGTGCGTTATATGAACGCTCGTCTGCCCGATAATCGCCCAGTGTAAAACCACCTTTAGTCTCTATAAATGATAGCAGCTATAAAATAAAACCCTAATTGTTTTGTGGAATGTTAAATATATTATTCCTAAAAAGTGGTCGATATGGCATAGAGAAATGTTCCCATATGTGAAAGGGGTTTTTACAAGTTTATTCATTGATAGCCTTGACAGAAGGATAGGCCATTAGTGTGTGATTGGTGGGGTTCCGATTCCCGGGAACCCAACCGATCTGTAGAATACCATGGCTCCATCATTATTATCCCAGGGTGCTCAGCCTCATTTACTTGGGGCATGCCAATATGGTGGTGGTGGGATGGGCATATGTGGTAGTTGCTTTCTATTTAGTGACCCCACTGTTGGAAGTCAGCAGTGCTAAGAGGGATTTCATGACACACTCAAGGGAACAACATCCCACTCAAAGTACTTGTTTCATGAAAATAACCTCTTGTTGAAAAAATAAATTAAAAAAAAGCTGGTGCAGTAATCGCTATGGGTCTGGCTTCTCTAAGCCTCTACAATTCTGGCCGCTGATCCCTGCAGGTAATGTAGAGTATTGCATGCAGGCCATTTAAATGGGTGGCTGTCCATTTAATGCATGGATGCAGTGGGTCCACCGGAGCTGAAGCCACTGTTACAGAGGGGCTTTGTGTTCTGGCACATATAGTGGATCCCGAGTGGGGGACCCTCTCCATATGCCCTAATAATGCAGAGGGACAGGAGTTGTCTTGGTGAGACAACCCTTTTAAGTGCGTCTTGTGATGATTGTTGGGGCTGCTGACCTGCCAATAAGATGACTGAATAGCGTTAAAGTGGCCGTCAAAACCCTGGTCAAAACTCTTATATTCTTCCGCTCTAACTAACATCGGGTGCGGAGAGACGCTCCTGCACGCTGGGTGGCACAGTTGCTGTTGCAAGAGTATCGCGCACGGATCCGATTCTAGTTAATTGGACGCATGCGCGATACTCTTTGTTCGCCATGTGGTTGATACAGCAACTGTACCGCCAAGCATGCAGGAGCATTTCTCTGCACACGATGTTGGTTTGGGCAGAAGGATACAACTGGAATGACGGTTTAAAGCTCTTTCAACACTTCGAAGGGCTGTTTAGTGGACACAATCTTATTGTGGGCTCCTTTAAAGCTGCCCTGTGTCACTCATATGATAGGTTAACAGTCAGCAATCACCCAGCCACTGTCTAAGCCACATCCTGCATGATGGCAAACAATCAATCCTCCGTGGCCATCAGAATTCTCAGTCACCCGGGTGATTCATACGACATGGGACAGGTCACTGTGGTCGATGTGGAAAACATTGCAACATGATCTACTCTCCGCAGATAGAAATCACTGGTCCATGTTCCTAGAGGTGAATAAAACCAAAACGATGGACTCCGGAGAGATGACGTTCTGTTTCTTTTCTGCAGACCCCAAGCGATAAAGTATTTTTTTTCGTCTTCCAACCCTCATTATTACACAGTGAAACCTAAGAAGATTTAATGCAGCTGTTTTGAATCGTTGTAGGAGATCACATATTTCATCAAATTAACCTTTTAATCCGGGATCTTTGCCGAGACCCCTGGGCTTCCTCGATTTGATGACATAAGGGAAGGCTGGTCTTATGTTGACCTGGAATCCTAAACGTGCTCCTGACTTAAAGGGAATCTGATCCAATGTTGTATTTGGGTCAATATCCGATTCTGTTCACCTCTTCGTGGTTACTTTTATTTTATTAACTGTTACAGATATACAAACCGGCACGTCATTCATTTGAATGTAAGTTTTAAAGCATACGTTCATGTTTGAAATGCATTTTATAGTTTTATATTTAGATATAATCTACATGAAGAGTTGAGCAACTTTGTATATACATTACATTACTTGTCTTGTACTGATCCTAAAGTACAGCCTGTATTAAACTCCAGAGCTGCACTCACAATCCTGTCTGATATTGGAGACAATAGCTGAGCTGCTATACAACTTAACTGAGCTCCTATAATGCTGTGGGATGGGTAGTTTTTACTTTATTAGTTACTCTACTGAGCTTGATATAAAGACTGTCACAATACAAATCACAAGTACAAGCTCTACTGAGAATGTGTCTGCAAGAAATGATGGGAGAGTTTCGCTCTGAAGCCTGAAGAATTGTGAAAGTTACTCTAGACTATAATACAGGCTGTAACTCATGATCAGCATAAGAAAAATAATGCAATGTATCTATAATTACTTTTTATGGAGATTAATTCTATGTTCACTGTAAATTTGTGTACTCTGCTATGACCACCTTCGCTACCATGTGTTTTTTTTTTTTATTGCTTTAATGCACTTGAAATAAAAAATAAAGCAAATTTGTAAATAGTCTTAATTAAAAATCTCATCGTTTAGGGCTACAACTCCTATGCAGACTAATGTTTCCATGGTAACAGACTACAAACAAAACCTGTGTAGTCTGGTCCTGCAATCATATTGCTATCCGTTTGTGCCCTACTTCTCTAATGTAACAAAGTAACAATTAAGGAGAGATAATCGTATGTAGAGTGACTGTAGGAGCTGGCCATACACATAAGATGTGAACGGCTGATAGCTATGTCCCTTGAGCCCCCCCTTTAACAGTCACACTTAGCATGCATGTTTATTATAATTAGGGGAGGGTGACTACCAGATATCCATCTTATCTCCCAGTAGAAGAACGGATCGGCATGTTGAAATCAAACATACCGATCCTACTTTTTTCTTTGGCAACTGCTGTCAAGGACCAGTCGGAAGCCCTTATACTCATTAGATTGCCGGTAGATCCCGCGGATATCAATCGAATATGTATCAGTAGCTTACCTGCAAGCGATCACACCTTAGCTTAGAAGTAAGATATTAAAAATTGTCTTTCACACTATACATTATTGTGGTGCTGAATAACGTGCCCTTTTCCCTTAAAGGGGTTGTCCACTACTGGACAACTGATGACCTATCCAACGCATAGGTGATCAGTACATGATCTGTGGGGGTCCGACACCCGGACCCCGCACCATTATGCCACTCCGGCTGCCTGCGGGCACCAGACATACATGCCGGAAGCGGTTGGCTCCGGCCACTGAATAGTGGCGAGCTGCCGTACTGCTGCTCTGCTCCTATTCAAGTGAATAGGAGCCGAGCTGCAGTTTGGCAGCACGGCCGCTATGCTATGTACGGAGCCTACTGCTTCTGGCTACGTACATGGCATAATGGGCCATAACATCCAGTGCGTAAACATAGCCGGAGCGGCTTCATGGTGCTGGGTCCGGGTGTCGGACCCGCACTGATGACCTATCCAGTGGATAGGTAGTCAGTTGTTCAGTAGTGGACAACCCCTTTAACAACAAAAAAATTGTATCCAGGAATAAACTTGTCAGATGTAAATCAAAAACACACATGGTGGCCCCATAGAAACTAATGGGAATGATTCTGTAAAGGTTTATACATTTTTTTTATTTAATTCACAAACGTACAATATATACATCAGGCATGGTGTGAACAGAGTCTTGTATGTGTATGCTCCCCGGTCATTTGGGCACAATGATTACTGGCAGTGTGGTCCTCATTGTGATCCGCTCATTACCACATTGAGGACTGCCCGCGCTGCACAAGCTTGTGATGAATACCCAACAGGACAATGTCCCGCGTGCGGCTCCTCATCCGCCCGTGTTTACGTTCTCTCCATAAGAATCTCAGATCCTTCCATACGGATCTTCATTTTCTAACCAATAGACGGTTCACAGCAGATTATACTGTAACCCTTGTGCTCCACCGAGCATATTACCCGCTGTCTCCATCTCAAGGGATTTCTTTCACTCCTCTAACTGTAAACACTCTTATCTTCCCCATTCATCGTCTTTGTTCTTCCATGAACATGTCGCAGGCAGGCCCTCTTCTCTGAAGTTTTCCCAGGGCATGCCTCTATCATTTCAGTCTCTTTGAGCTGTACCCCATTTGTCATCATTAAAGAACTTTATTATCATAACACGCAGTTTAGTCCAATCCCTGTCATCAACGCTTGCAAATCTCCCAGTAAAAGTTTACTTTGTAGGAACACTACAAAAAAAAAAAAAAATTATATTTGCCAAGAGATTTTTTTCTTCTTTATTTTCATTCTTGTAGTCTTTTTTAAGCTTTTATTTTTCTTCAAAGCGTCCGTTCTTTCCCCAAGCACTGGGAGCCCGTCCCCAGCTGTCCTATTGTACGGAATGAGCTCTTGTTAACACCATTATCTGGCAGGGAGATTACAGGTAATTGTGATAAAGCAACAATACTCTGTTTCTACCGTCACATTCAGAAGGCTCCAGGCCGCCCCGGGCGTTCCTATCAGATGTACATTAGTTTCGGAGCCTGAGTTTGCTCTCTCTCGTGTTCTCTCTGATCTTAAAAGCTACACCTGGGGCCTTGGGTTTAGCGGTAAAACAAGGCAGGTACATAAGGGTGGGGGCCCACCATCTACATGACCGCCGGATTTTCTGTGTTTCGATGTCACAGATCCACAGTGACCAACCTAAACAAATATAAGGGGCCCCGTACACCCCCCCAGGGTTTGTGGTTACTCCCCCCCCCCCCATCTCACTTACAAGAAGAGCAACTAATGTTTTTGAACTTTAAAAGAAGAAAAAGATACGACACATGAAAGCGCTGGTCTGGGACATTCGAGAAGATCTGAGACGTGCACTGTGATAATCTTGTTACTCACATAATACAGTTTTGTCCCAAAACTGTAAGGGAAGGAAAACAAAATGATTAACTGTTTTTGGAGGGCCATAAGTACAGTAAACTCTTTGACTATAATCATTGGTAATTTATCCATGTGTTTCCCGGGTTCAGACCTTACATCACAGACACAGCCATTGATATCAGAATTTAAGCCTCAAAGGAGACCTTTCTACTTGAGTAGCAATGATAATACTACTAGAAATAAACTCCTTTAAAGGGAACCCATCAAGTTAAAAATGCTGCGGGCAGCGGGTTATAGAACAGGAGGAGCTGAGCAGAATGATATATATATTTGTAGCAAAAGACTCAGAATAACATGTAATTTTTTTAATTTAAATCTCTGCTCGTTCTCGGCTTAGGAGTCCAGTGGGCGGTCCTACACAGTGATTGACCGCCTTCCCTGTATGAGTGTAAATACAAATCGAAGTGTCAATCGGTGACTAGGACCACCCACTGGACTAAAAAAATCCAGAATGAGCAGAGGTTTCGATGACTAAATTATAGGTTACACTAAATCTTTCACTACGAAAAACAAATACTGCATGGTATACTTTCTTACTCTGTAAGGCCCCATGCACACGACCGTAAAAATCCTCCGTAATTGCGGACTGTAATGCGGTCCGCAATTACGGCCCTATTCAGTTCTATTGGTCGCGGACGCCTTTTCCGTATCTCTACGGATGCGCGTCCGTGCCGTAGAAATGTTCTGAAAATTATGTAACATGTCAGTTCTTTTGCATTTTACGGGCCGTGCTCCCATACTTTGTATAGGAGCACGGCCCGAAAATGCGGGCGTAGCCGTGTGCATGGGGCCTTACCCTAAAATGATGGATTAAAGAAATTTTACTATAATTCTATATATCTATCCTTTTAGATCATGCCTACGACCACTATATGGGTGCACGTATTTAAATAAACACATAGAAGCCGTGGCAAATTAAATGGACGTGGACACGTTTATGTAATTTTCATACTGAGAACAACTATTCTATTCAGCTATAAAGCTAGCCATATACAGTACATTGTTATCGGTTGTACCATTCCTCAGTTATTCCTCTTAGAAATGTATGAATAAATTGGCAAATGGGTGTAACCATTTTTCTTGTCAAAGGGGTGTGCCCCCACACGTCTCACTTTCTGAGCACTGATTGGACACTGTCAGACTGTAGGGACACACCCCCAACTGGTAACACTCAGTTGTGAATTTATTCACAAATTTCTAGGAGGAGTAAGTGAGGAATTGCACAATGCAGAGTTCCTTTGAAAAGATGCTCTAGAATTGTTATCTTTAAGCTTACAATTATTTACTAAAACAGGCATATCTGGAGAGCTGACAAGTTTTCTTTAAAGGGGTTCTCCAGGCATTTTATATTGATGGCCTATCCTTAGGATAGGTCATCAATATCCAATTGGTAGGGGTTAGACTCCCAGACCCCTACCGACCACCGATCGTCCCTTTCATAGTTTACAGGCACAGCGCCGTACACCTCCGTAGCGAACGTGCCTGGGATTGCAGTTCCAGTGCTATTTAAGTGAATAGGACATCCCTATGGATGTGTACATCCCTGTGCCTGGTAAACGCTCAAGAGGCAGCGGGGAAGAACGCCGCGGCTTCATCAATCAGCTGATCCGCAGAGTAGCCGGGAGTCAGCCCCCACCAATCTGATATTAATGGTTTATCCTGTGGATAGGCCATCAATATAAAATGCCTGGAGAACCCCTTTTTATGGAAAGGTTGTGGGATTGTAGCCCCATAATCTATGATTTCTAAACCAATGATTGTATCTCCATCAGTTGTATCATGAAATTTAGTTTCTGCATGGTTCTATGACATTGGTGGTTTGGTTTTTCTGTTGTATAATGTTTTGGCAAATGCCGCCTTTCCTCCCTAATTTGATCAAATTCTCCATCAAGACTCCTCTTCTCCCCTTTTAATAGGGGTAAAATATTTATTTTTGGATTGTTTTGTCAGCTTTTAACTGTGCCCTTCATGTGGGCCGTGCCCGTTTCCTGCCAGCTCCGCACATGTGAGCACGCCCCATTAGAATCAAAGCACTCGCGAGCAAGACTTGTACACTTGTAAAGTCCAGGAATATACAGTGCCAGTGCCATTAAAGCTTTTCAAGGGAGAACTGAAAAGGGTCCGTGAGTAAGGATTGTGAGGCGACAGAGCGTCTCGGTACTTGGCAAGAAAAAAAGACCCTCATTCTTCCGAGGCTGAAATAAAATGAACTCCTGCAGAGTAGCTGCCCCAGCAAAAGGGGGGCTAGCTAACCGCTCCTGGAGAAAATAGTCCTCTGGCCATGCTTCCTTTTTCCTCATCAAACATGCTCGACACGGACTCATTGAAGGGTTCTCCTGACACTTTTTTTGTGGTGGAAGTAAAGGGCAGTAATTAGTCTTTACCAATCTCCAGTGGCACAGCCCAGGCTCTTTTCACGACCGCTTGTATCACACTGCAGTTCTTTGGGAACACGGTGTCCAAAGATGTTTCTCTCGCGCTCCCTCTCTCCCTTTTTCTTCTATGGTGACAATTGTTTTATTGCGTAAACCTTGTATGGCACTTGTTTCGAGTGATAAAGCATTGAAATTTCAACAATTTTCGGGAATCTATTTTCGGTGCTTTCGGTTTTCTTTTTATTCTACTCAAGACAAGTCACACTTGTTGTTCTCCTATCTGACCTGGTGGAATGATTTCCAACAGATATTCTTTATTCCAAAAATTATCTACAAACGTTGGAGATGAAACAATCGCACGCAACAAGGTCAGATGATGGGAAGCAGTCATGTATAGATAAATGAGAGGAAAGTGGGATGAGCCAACAGACACTGGAAGATCTCTCACCAACCCCTATGGTTGTGAGATACCCTATATGAATAAAAGTATTGGGACACCTACAGGAGATTTTGACGTCCCATTCTAAATCCATAGACATTAATATGGAGTTGGTTCCCCCTTTACAGCTAAAACAGCTTCCACTCTTCTGGGAAGACTTTCTATAGTTTTTGGAGTGTTTTTGTGGGAATTTTTGCCCATTCATCCAGAAGAACATTTGTGAGGTCAGACACTGATGTTGGAGGAGGGGGCCTTTCTCGCAATCTTCATTCTAGTTCATCCCAAAGGTGTTTTGGTAGGGTTGAGGTCAGGACTGCGTGCGGCCAGTCAAGTTCTTCCACACCAAACTCACCCAACCAACCATGTCTAAAGTTGGAAGCACTTGAATGGACAACGCTGCAACACTTTTCATAGCCGCTGCGAATGTACCAGCTCGTCCAAGTATGAACGGGAAAAAAATCCATTTAAATAACGAAGAGGCTGCGGCGCTTCGAAACCGCTGATTGGCGGGGATGCCGAGAGTCAGAACCCACCGATCTATTATTGATGGCCTATCGTAAGGGTAGGGCATCAATTAAAAAAAAAACCTGGATAACCCCTCTAAGTTAGATTCAGTTCTTAGTTTCTCAGTGTTTTAAGATATTTATCAAACAGGGGTATTTTAGGATGCACATTGGTGAACATATTTTTGAAATGTTGTGTATTGTTGAATGGATTTCCAAGACCTGGAAATGATTCTGCAGCGGTGGTAGTCAAGTCCTCTTATTGGGGAATCAAATGTTACCCTTGATGCCATCCGATGGGAGTACATTGCATAAACCAGTTGTAATCCTGTCAATTAGCTTAAAGTCTTTTGGGATCAGCCTTGACTGTAGTTAGTAGATTATTAAATAGATTTTTGGCTGACATTTATGGTTACAACCAAGGCTCCTTTACATTTGTCCAGCAATCCAGTTTTTTTCCCCCACTGGCGTGGCACAGAAACGTCGGAGGGAAACTGATGCCAGAACTAATCCTGTGTTTTCCTATGAGAGCAGTTTTGGCATCCGATTAATCAGTTGTGACACCGGACCTCTTCCGACACTGGACAAAAAAGTAACCTGTCCTGCAATGGACGCCCAACAAGCCCAAAAAAAATGTCCTCCGTTGTGTCCAGCTTAACAACTGGCCGGACGTATCTAATATATGGGAACCAAGCCCGAGAATCAAAAATTGTTGCCATTGGTTACGGCACATTTTTTATATTTGTTTGAAGGGAACTGCGAATATGCTCCATTCCAGCCAAAACCTTTTAGATTATGTATCCTTATTCTTTTTACTTAACCACCCTCCTGTCTTTGTATAATGACTTTCAAAAACTTCTCTGTCTCCTAAAACTCAAACATTATCACATATAAATGTTGAAGGAGCTTCAAGCACATCGGCCCACGTTTATTAATAATGGTGTATTTTACACCAAAGAAAAGTACGCCAGCCGGACCACAACCACTGTCCTCACCTGTTTTTTGGGATTATTTTTAGTGAGAAGACAAATGTCAAAATCCCCCCCCATTGTCTTTGTGTCGGTGAGAGCCATCGATGGCCTTGGACACCTAATCTTGTTTGACCGTTGTCATTGCCTATAAGCGGGCACTGGGCATCCATGTTTATAGAAAGATCTCTTGTGGATAGGTGATAAATGTAAATCTTGACACAACCCATTAAGGCCTCGTTCACATCTGCATCAGGGTTCCGTTCTGACGTTCCGTCAGAGCTTCCCGTCAGAATGGAACTCTGACTGAAACAAAAGGAAACCAGAGGTTTTCCGTTTGCATCACCGTTGATTTCAATGGTGACGGATACGGTGCAAATGGTTTCCGTTAGTCTCAGCTGTGTAAGGGTTTAGTCGTTGACGGAATGAATAGCGCAGTCGACTACGATATACATTCCGTCAAAACGACGGAACCCTTGCACAACTGAGACATACGGAAACCATATGTGCCGAAACCGTCACCATTGAAATCAACGGTGATGCAAACGGAAACCTATGGTTTTCTTTTGTTTCAGTCAGGGTTCTGTTCTCATGGAAAGCTCCGACGGAACATCAGAACGGAACCCTGACGTAGATGTGAATGAAGCCTTAACCAGCTTTTTGGTTCTTGCAACCATACAGACCTATCTCATTCTTCCTGGTCATTCATGGGATGATCAACCAGTGTGGCCTTCATAAAAGACGCTGATAACCTATATGATTAGAGCTACTTAAAAGGATGTTATCAGCAGAGATCGGTAAAACATGAGGACATGCCCTCCGACTGAAGGAAAGGTATTCAGATACTTTAGTCAACAACCAGCTTTTATCTATGAGCGGTTCCTATTTCACATACTGAACAGGTGGGTGTTTGTGTCCGAGGCGAGTCCATGCAGCGAGTCTCCCAGGGATGGCTCCTAAGACGTGGGCTGGTATCCTCCTCTCTTTGCTAGCCACGATTGCTGTCTCCTCTATGTCTGCGGCTTCTGGTTCAGATAACATGTAATAGAATTGAAAGCTATATGAAGACAGAGGATCATTGTCACAGCAATGCTAAAGGCAGTTCTCATGTTCATGTGATGAGCCGGGCTGCTGTCACTAGGCAAGACATTTCCTTATGTAATAAATCAAATCATTGACATTAAAGGGAGATCTAACCTCAAATACATGTATAAAACTTTATTTGATAAGCATTGGGACAGAGGGTGAGGACAAAAACGTGACACAAATGGGACATAAGGTTGATCCTCTGTCGACGCAAATTATGATCTCGCCGTTTTGCACAGTGGTGACATAAGTAGGCTTCTATCAGACCGGGACACTCATATGAATGTTATGTAAAGCCCCTTTTAAAGCAATTTTCCCCGGTAGATAATTTTATTCTATTGCCTCTCATTCTCCATGTTTTTCATACGTCATAATGGATGGGGGGCTTATTGCAGAATGAGGCCCCATGCACACGACCGTATACTTCATCCGTATTTACGGACCCATTCATTTCTATGGGCTACGGAAACCTTTTTTACGGATGTGTGTCCGTGCCGTAGAAATGATAGAACACAAATTTTTTTGTGCGTAATTAGGGCACTTACACCCCTTAGTCTATGGACGCTTCCGTAATTACAGAAGTGTTGCTATGCGATGCCAGGGGATTACCCAAGATTCCTCCCTGTTTGTTGGGTTTTTACGGACATCCTTCCGTATAGCCGGATGATTTATGGATGACTATAAGTGACTGCAGATCCGTAATTACGGACGGTATTTACGGATGGATGAAAAATACGGTCGTGTGCATGGGGCCTGAGGGTTATTTGAGCAGAATAAAAGCACCTGCAGGATACGTATTATTGATGGACATGTAGTATTTAATTGTGTCCATAGGTGAATGTCTTTTTTTGGAAATCCAGGTGCTCCTGGGCATGAGAGATCACTGGTTTACATTAATGTTTCTAACTTTTCCCCCACACTGGCCATATCAAAGTAAAGACTAGTAGGTTATTTGTGAATTATCCCTCCAAAAATGTATGAACCCTTGTTGGGCTTCATTGGCCTTGTTGAGGCAGGGCCCACCAGAGTATCCCTGTGATCCCAGTGATTTTGCTGGGGTAAACTACGGCCAGACAGGCATTACCCCTGCAGTGAAAATGGCCAGTCAAATGGATGGCCGGTAATGTAATACATGGACGGCTCCATCCACCAGAGAGAGGACTGCTGCTTGGCTCTGGGTTATAGTGATGGTCCCAAGCTGGGGATCCCCCTCTGACTTTTATATGTCCTAATATATATATACAGTGAAGGAAATAAGTATTTGATCCCTTGCTGATTTTGTAAGTTTGCCCACTGTCAAAGACATGAACAGTCTAGAATTTTTAGGCTAGGTTAATTTTACCAGTGAGAGATAGATTATATATATATAAAAAAAGAAAATCACATTGTCAAAATTATATATATTTATTTGCATTGTGCACAGAGAAATAAGTATTTGATCCCCTACCAACCATTAAGAGTTCAGCCTCCTCCAGACCAGTTACACGCTCCAAATCAACTTGGTGCCTGCATTAAAGACAGCTCTTACATGGTCACCTGTATAAAAGACTCCTGCCCACAGACTCAATTAATCAGTCTGACTCTAACCTCTACAACATGGGCAAGACCAAAGCGCTTTCTAAGGATGTCAGGGACAAGATCATAGACCTGCACAAGGCTGGAATGGGCTACAAAACCATAAGTAAGATGCTGGGTGAGAAGGAGACAACTGTTGGTGCAATAGTAAGAAAATGGAAGACATACAAAATGATTGTCAATCGACATCGATCTGGGGCTCCATGCAAAATCTCACCTCGTGGGGTATCCTTGATCCTGAAGAAGGTGAGAGCTCAGCCGAAAACTACACAGGGGGAACTTGTTAATGATCTCAAGGCACCTGGGACCACAGTCACCAAGAAAACCATTGGTAACACATTACGCCGTAATGGATTAAAATCCTGCAGTGCCCGCAAGGTCCCCCCTGCTCAAGAAGGCACATGTACAGGCCCGTCTGAAGTTTGCAAATGAACATCTGGATGATTCTGAGAGTGATTGGGAGAAGGTGCTGTGGTCAGATGAGACTAAAATTGAGCTCTTTGGCATTAACTCAACTCGCCGTGTTTGGAGGAAGAGAAATGCTGCCTATGACCCTAAGAACACCGTCCCCACTGTCAAGCATGGAGGTGGAAACATTATTTTTTTGGGGGTGTTTCTCTGCTAAGGGCACAGGACTACTTCATCGCATCAATGGGAGAATGGATGGAGCCATGTACCGTCAAATCCTGAGTGACAACCTCCTTCCCTCCACCAGGACATTAAAAATGGCTCTTGGCTGGGTCTTCCAGCACGACAATGACCCGAAACATACAGCCAAGGCAACAAAGGAGTGGCTCAAAAAGAAGCACATTAAGGTCATGGAGTGGCCTAGCCAGTCTCCAGACCTTAATCCCATCGAAAACTTATGGAGGGAGTTGAAGATCCGAGTTGCCAAGCGACAGCCTCGAAATCTTAATGATTTACAGATGATCTGCAAAGAGGAGTGGGCCAAAATTCCATCTAACATGTGTGCAAACCTCATCATCAACTACAAAAAACGTCTGACTGCTGTGCTTGCCAACAAGGGTTTTGCCACCAAGTATTAAGTCTTGTTTGCCAAAGGGATCAAATACTTAATTCTCTGTGCACAATGAAAATAAATATATATAATTTTGACTATGTGATTTTCTGTTTTTTTGTTTTTTGTTTTTTTTAATATAATCTCTCTCTCTCTGGTAAAATTAACCTAGCCTAAAAATTCTAGACTGTTCATATCTTTGACAGTGGGCAAACGTACAAAATCAGCAAGGGATCAAATACTTATTTATTCACTGTATATGTGTGTATGTAGGGATTGGTCTGTATAGCATGATTATATTTCTGTACAGTTAGCCTGATAAGTCATTTTGCCTCAATACCACATATTATGCTACTGTTGTCTTATGTAGCATTGGGGGCCTATACTCGGTAAAAGCTTTGGGAGTTGGGTCTCTGTTTAATCTACCTCTGTCCTCCCTATAGAAGTTGTCTGCAACCTGCGGTTCCCCAGCTGTTGCACAACCAGCATGCTGGGAGTTGTAGTTTTGCAGAAACTGTAAAGCCACAGGTTAGGGACCACTGCCCAATACCTTGGCTATAGCTCAAGGATTACATTTAAACCCCCTCTGGGGCTTGAAACTGTGGGTTTCTTTTTTTCTTCTACCTCAAGGGTATGTGCGCACACAAAATCAAAAACGTCTGAAAATACGGAGCTGTTTTCAAGGGAAAACCGCTCCTGATTTTCAGCCGTTTTTTATTCAAACTTGCGTTTTTTGCTGCGTTTTTTACGGCCGTTTTTCTATAGTCAATGAAAAACTGCTCCAAAAATGTCTCAAGAAGTGACATGCGCTTCTTTTTCGCGGCCGTTTTTCAAAACGGCCTTGTAAAAAAAAAATGGCCCGTCGGAACAGAACGCCGTTTTACCAATGAAATCAATGGGCAGATGTTTGGAGGCGTTCTGCTTCCGATATTTCGGCCGTTTATGGCCCGAAAAACTGACAAAAATAAGCCGTGTGAACATACCCTTATAGTAATAGAAATCTTAATATAACACAATGCTTCCAAGTACTTTATTCGAAGAGTATTCAGTGTCGTGTCCGAGCTTTTCAGTCACATAGCTTTGTAGGATGCGTCCTTTAGTCATACTGCGCAGTCTGTGCCTCGTCCTTGCTTTCCCTATTACTTTGTGTCCAATGGGACCATGATGAAGCCAAGTTTTTGGATGGGCCATTTAAGGTTAGTTGATTTCCATCATTGTATTTCAGGGCCGTACCAATTTTCTGCTTGCTGTCTGTGAATTGGAACATTCTTGTTTACATCCAGAGACAAAAACCCATCCTGACCTAACACTTCTCAAAGCTCACAATTGTTTCCAGTCTGGGCAATACTCTGTAACCTAAATACATCAGCAGAACAACTCTCTCTTTCTGATAGTTTGCTCCAATATTTCAGTGCAGATTAAATGCATCAGCCGGGAGTCTGAACTGTTTAAAGAGGACCTGACAGCTCTCCTGTGTTGATCCTGAAAAATAATTATGGAGCATCTTTTTTTTAGAACTCTGTGTTGTGCAGTTCCTCTGTTATTCCTCCTGGAAATGTGCGAGTAAATACAACTGGGTGTTGCCATTCCCCTTGTCAGCACGGTGTGTCCCTACTCAGTCTAACACTATCAGCACTATTTGGACAGTGTCAGAAAGTGAAAGAATATGCCCCAATTACAAGGGGAATGGTAACCTGCGTTTCCAGTGGGAATAACCGAGGAATGGCACAACACAGAGGTCTAAGAAAAGATGCTCCAGAATTGGTATTTCATGGGGAATACAAGTATTTACTAAAACAGACTTGTCGGGAGAGGCGACGGGTCCTTTGTATTGGGGTTGTCTCATCGAGTAGGTGTAAATATGTGGTGCATGCTGTATTTTGCTATATGATGTCCCATCTCATCCAGTAATTCAATGCAACATGAAGCTTTATTAGGCTTCATTCTCATCTGCGTTAAGAGACTGTTGCAGATTTCTGAAAAAATAGAGCAGCATGAAGCTCATTTTTTCAGGCAAAATGATGGATATCATGAAGGAATCCTGACCGAACCCATTAAAGTCCATGGGGTCCGTCGGGTGCTGTTGTCTATTATGTGACCGATCCGTTTTTCTGTTCCATAAGTGGAACAGAAGAACGGAAATAAGAATGCAGATGTGAACAGAGCCTTATAATATTGGTGTAATGTATAGTGTAGGGTTTATACCTGTCCTTTATGTTATGTAATTGTGCTACAAAGTCTATGAGCGATTCTTATTGGGCTGTTACCCAGCCTGCACTGCGTCGCAGTATACCATATGTATGTACTTAGTGACTGATTGGAAATAAAATCTAATTTTAATTAATGAGTGAGACCTGATCAGCTGTGGTCAGATATCCGGCATCAATGGGGGGGGTCAGCAGCGCTCCAGGGCATGATCTGCCCCTCTCAGCAGTGTTTGTATTCCTTATGTTTATTTCCAGGTCGTGTGTGATCTAAAAAAGCCATGTGTCAGCGAGGGATCCAGCAGCATGTGTGTGACAGCCGCACATTCCTCACATTACAGGTCGGCAACCGCAGCTCTGGCCGCCCATGGACCAGCACTCAGCAAAGCCAGCGAGACCCACCAGGCGTGTGGGAAGATCAGCTGGAACGGGATGTGCTAGGTCTATTCTTCACCTGAAGTCATCTTTTTAGGATTTTTTTTTTCCCTGTTCTAGAATGAGGTTCATATTTATACACACACATCTTCAAAAAAATGCTCCTCCACCTTGGACCTGCCCTTTACTTACATATAGACGTTTATGGCATATTGATTAGATACGCTATAAATGTCTGATCTTGTGAATCCGACCACTGGAACCCCCACTGTCTCCGAGAACGAGGTTGTCTTGTTTCCTTTCCCTGCAGACGTGGCAGCCCTAGGGGTGCACGACTGTGCTCAGGTTGCATCACTTGTCACTACTAAAGGAGTCGCCATTGTACCTGATCGCCTGGGCATAACTTGGATCCCCGATCCCAAACTTGGTTCTGGAAACTATGGAAAGGCGGCTGTCTAGGATATAAAACCTCATGAACATGGCGGTATGGAGCCGTAAATGGGAGACATACATAGTATGGCCCTTTCTTTGCCTCCTCGTGAAATGTTCCATTGGATGACGTCAGGACCGAAGTATTCCTCCCTAGTACATAGGCGCTCGACGGAGCATTGTACGGCAGAACGCAGATGACGAAAAGTCCCGTAGTAGCTATCCTGAGGCCTCTCTGTGCTGTCATACAAGCATCGTGCACATAGCTCTACCATGTACATGGGACCTTAGGGCCCCGTTACACGGGCCAATTATGGGGCAAATAAGCGTTCGTATGAACGCTAGTTCCTGATCGTTGCCCTGTGTAAACAGAGCAACGATCAGCCAATGAACAATCAAACATTCATCGCCTGATCTGCACGTTTATGCGGCCAATAAGATGATCGCTAGCCGGCAGCACATCTCCCTGTGTAAACATGAAGATGTGCTGCCGAAATGATGGAAATGCATAGGGACGAATGATCGTAGTAACGATCGCTCGTCCCCATACATAACCAATCATAGCCCGGAGCAAACGAGCGCCGATCAACGACCAGTCTCGTTAATCACCGCTCGTTTTTACGGCCCATATCGGGTCATGTAAAAGGACCTTTAGGCTCAGTGAGAGGTAATGTGCTATTTTGTCCAAAATCTAGCTTTGGGGGTGCTTGGATAATTTATTTGACATGGGGTTCTTTGCCTTAGAAACACTGATAGTCCCCTTTGTAAGTACATTTTATTGCCTCGCTGTCTGTTTTAATAATCTGAAATAATCCGGCATAGGTCCGGTCCTATAGATGCCACGTTAAAGGAACCGTCTGGCTTGCCTATTTTTAATTCTAATTAGCTGGAATCAAAAAAATGTATAACATAAAGGCCCTTCTATTGTCTATAAAAACTTCCACATCTACTCTCAACCTTTACTGCCTGCTGGAGAATAACAAATGTTCACAGAATGTGGTGGACATCTCGGATATGGAATATGACCTCACGCAGTCCTCCTGTTGGAGAATTGAGGTCATTTTTCAATAATACTCTCTGAAAATCACAGCATAGACACAAACCAAGATGAATGGTGATCAGGCAGGACCCATTGGAGAGCCGGATCTTCTTAAGATGTTGAGAGCGCCTTGGCCCACGTTTATTATACAGTTTATGCCTCATTTTGGCAGAAATTGCACAGGCTAAAATGTTGCATACAAAATTGCACCAAAATTTCTCTTCTTATTCTAAAAAAACTAAAGTGGGCGTGGTCGAGCTGTAAATGCCTAAGGCCGGATTCACACGAGCGTGTGCGTTTTGCACGCACAAAAACGTGGCGTTTTGCATGCGCAAAAGGTCCACAAAAGGTCTGAGTGTCCGCAGCATATGATGCGCGGCTGCGTGATTTTCGGTCAGCCACCATCATTATGACACTCTGTTTGTATGTTTTCATTCATAGTTTTTACTGCTGTTGCGCGAATCACGAGCGTCACACGGAAGTGCGTTCGTGTGCCGTGCGTGGTTTTCACGCACCCATTGACTTCAATGGGTGCGTGATGCGTGAAAAACGCACAAATATAGGACATGTCGTGATTTTTACGCAGCGGACACACGGACACACGGACACACGCTGCGTAAAAATCACTGACAGTCTGAACGGCCCCATAGAGTAACATAGGTCCGTACGACGCGCGTGAAAATCACGCGCGTTGCACGGACTTATTATACGTTCGTCTGAATAAGCCTTTATACTGTCTTTAATGTCATTGGTGCAGAATTGAACATTATTCAAAAATGTTGGTTGTCAAATTCAATTCTAAGAAGCTTTATTGGTAGGACCAAATACACATTATCATTGCCAAAGCTAGTGGGAAATTAGAGATTCAGGGATAGGGACTAAGAAGTCCATGGCATATTCTATCTATCTATCTATCTATCTATCTATCTATCTATCTATCTATCTATCTATCTATCTATCTATCTATCTATCTATCTATCTATCTATCTATCTATCTATCTATCTATCTATCTATCTATCAGTAATGCATATTTATTTATAGTGTTTAGGTGGCATTAGTGTTTGCAGAGTGCGGTCGCCATTTATGGATATTATATTGTTTGCAGGCTTTCTTGCACCTGTATACACATTTTGATTCATTTTGTTGGAATGTGCTGATCGAATTTTTGTTGTCTCCTTATGTATTGCATATATGTGTGGTTGGGGGACTGCCTCCATTGTTGACCTTGCACCCCTCCCATTCTGCCCTGCGCGATTTTAATTAGTTTAATGGTTCCTACCATCCCCAAGTATATATAGGCTTAGTCCCATTTCTGGGGGTACGAGCAGCGTAGTGAAGCACCTTTTATAGATGTCGCCTTGTCGTGGCGGGTGGGCTCACGCAATTTGATCAAAATGTGCGCTAAGAACCTCACTATTGTAAGTCGATTCAGCAGCAATGCATATTTATATATAGTGTTTAGGTGCCATTGGTCTTCTAACATTTTGTAATCTATCTTTGTAACGTTTCGTTATCTATCTATCTATCTCTATCGATTCCAGTGAAACATGCGATAAAAACACTGTCCCTTTAAGACCACAGAAAAAGTCTGACAGCTGAGGCAGCGCTGGTTTTGTAATGGATTTTGGCCTAGGATCTGTACACGGCTCTGCTGCTAACATTGAACAGACTCCGTTAATCTTTACTTCCTCAAATAATATTTCAGGTCCTTGGCTGTCAAGAGGTGGGAACCTTTCCTAAAGAAAGACGACTTAGAGAAAATACAGAAGGGAAATGTGAGGAGGTAAATCATGACTCAAAGGCATTGCTTCCCCTGCCCATGTGCATGAAGCATGGAGCTATGTGCAGGCCGAGGATTACATTTCACAGGAAGGTCACAGCTGAAGCTCAGGCCTGGATCAGACCCAGTGATATAAATCTCCTCCATGCTGGGGGAGTGACGGGTTATGCCCTGTGGTTATTCAAATCACACATTGGCTCATATCACAAAGACCATCAGCAAGATAGAGGCATTGGGCTCGCTCACTGGGTTTTGTGGCATATGCCGTCCTCTGCTAAAGGTTGCTGGAGGCCCAAAGATTTGGCCATGGGCAGATCAATGTTCCAATAGGCAGAGAGATTTTGCTACTGGGGTAACAGTTTTCCCATGGGAAAAATCGTTCACATCGGATTAAAAAGCGGTCTAATTAAAATTTGTAGATGGTTAAAAACGACGGGAAGAATTTATTAAGACCGCGTGCGTCAGTCAAACTAAA
Source organism: Rhinoderma darwinii (assembly GCF_050947455.1). Lineage (NCBI taxonomy): Eukaryota > Metazoa > Chordata > Amphibia > Anura > Rhinodermatidae > Rhinoderma > Rhinoderma darwinii. Next base: position 60,876,039 of record NC_134695.1, on the reverse strand, counting down.
GTACGAAATGTGCCAAATGTATTAAGAACCTTTATACTTCTTAATGTTATTAATACACCGTATAACATACTCCACATTTAATGATGGCGGCTTACATTTCACCATTTTTACTGTACATCTTTTTACCGAGCACAATATTTAGTTTGGCGTTTGCCCTATTAGGCCTCATGCACACGACCGTAGTTTTTTAGTCCGTTTGCTATCCACAATTTTGCGGATAGCACACGGACCCATTCATTTTTATGGAGCCACGCACACAACTGTGAACGTTCACAGATCCGAGCAGGGACCGCAAAATCTCAGGACAAGTCATTTTCCGGTCCATATTTGCGGCTTGACTAAACTGGCGACATAACATTTTTTTCCATTGCGGATCCCTGAATCCCGATGACACACTGATTCACAACAGAAAGTTTTTGGGCAGACAAATGGACCACAACGGATCCATGGTTTTGTGGCCCGCAATACTGCTACGTTCGTGTGCATTAGGCCTTAAAGAGACTCTGTCACCACATTATAAGTGCCCTATCTCCTACATAAGGAGATGGGCGCTATAATGTAGGTGACAGTAATGCTTTTTATTTAGAAAAACGATCTATTTTTACCACTTTCTGAGCGATTTTTAACTTTATGCTAATTAGTTTCTTAATGCCCAAGTGGGCGTATTTTTACTTTAGGCCAAGTGGGCGTTGTACAGAGGAGTGTGTGACGCTGACCAATCAGTGACCAATCAGTGTCATGCACTTCTCTCCATTCATTTACACTGCACTAGCGATATAGCTATATCGCTATGTGCAGCGACATACACACACTATAACATTACTGCAGTGTCCTGACAGTGAATATACATCACTACCAGCCAGGACGTGATGTTTATTCAGAATCCTGTCACTTCTGTAGCGTCTCTGTGAGATTTACAGCTAGGCGAGCGTAATCTCGCGAGATTACGCTGTAAACTGTCATTTAAAACGAGATTACGTTTGCCTTGCTGGAAATCTCACAGAAAAGATTCAGACGTGTCAGGATTCTGAATACACATGACGTCCTGGCTGGAGGTAACGTATATTCATTGTCAGGAGGACACTGCAGTAATCTTATAGTGTGTGTATGTAGCTGCACATAGCGATATTGCTAGTTCAGTGTAAATGAATGGAGAGAAGTGTATAACGCTGGTTGGTCACTGATTGGTCAGCGTCATACACTCCTCTGTACAACGCCCACTTGGTCTAAAGTAAAAACGCCCACTTGGGCATTAAGAAATGAATTAGCATAAAGCTAAAAATCGCTCATAAAGGGGTAAAAAGAGATAGTTTTTCTAAATAAAAAGCATTACTGTCACCTACATTATAGCGCCCATCTCCTTATGTAGGACATAGGGCACTTATAATGTGGTGACAGAGTCTCTTTAAAGTCAAGCCCAGTAAAAATCTCAAGAATCAGCCCATCCTCAAACAAATGTTATTGATTTGGTCGGCTGTTAGTTCCTCGCTATCCCAATTTCCTGGGGATGCTTTTTTGTAAGAACTACTTTTCTATCCCGACATATTTACTTAGGGTCCCCGGTTAAAGTGCGATATCCTCTATAGTGACCTGTTGTCATTTCACCACAAGAGGGCTCCTCCTCTGTAATCCTGGCCTTCCCAAAGCAGGTATTCCCAAATTATTTAAAGAATGTCCCAGGTATACATTGTCCATTGAGCATACATGGCTACTAGAGAGTTTTATCCTGGTTTCCCGGATATTTGTCCCAAGAGCGGAGAGTCTTCTGGCTCTTTTTTTTTTTTTTTTTCTCCCCCATTTGTTTTGAACATGCCCTACTCTTAGGATATGTTTACACAGCCTAATTTCGGCCTAATTTCGGGCCGTAAACGCCCGAAAAATGCCCAAATAATCGGAAGCAGAACGCCTCCAAACATCTGCCCATTGATTTCAATGGGAAAATCGGCGTTCTGTTCCGACGGGCCATTTGTTTATGCGGCCGTTTATCAAAATGGCCGCGTAAAAAAACGGCCGCGAAAAAGAAGTGCAGGTAACTTCTTGGGACGTTTTTGGAGCCATTTTTCATTGACTATAGAAAACGGCTCCAAAAACGTCTGTGAAAAACGCTGAAAATCAGGAGCTGTTTTCCCTTGAAAACAGCTCCGTATTTTCAGATGTTATTGAGTTTGTGTGTGAACATACCCTTAGAAGTTATTGGGAACAAGTACGTAAATTCCTGTATGATGATATGGGAGTCGCTATGCCTGACGACCCTAAGAACCGTCTCCTTTTTATTGATCCGAATAGATTCCCACCCCCCTTTTCCTTCTCCCTCTTAAGAAATGGATATATAAGCATAGGAATAAGTAGGTTTAGTTCCACCAAATGTGGGACAGATGGCTTAAGGGAGTTTTACACTGGGCAGTTATCGGGCAGACAAGCGTTCATATAACACTCGTTGACGATAATTGCCTTGTGTAAACAGGGCAGCGATCAGCAGATAAGCGAGCAAACGCTCAAACAACTGCTGGTCGTATCGTTTTAAAAAAGTTAAATATCGTTGTCGGCAGCACATCCACCTGTGTAAACAGACGCGCTGCCAACATGATAATAATGTATGGGGACGAGTGATCGGAGTAACGACCGCTCGTCCCCATCCATAGCTCCGTGTGACAGGAGCAAACGAGCGCCGATCAACGATTATCGGCCGGTGTAATACGGTCTCCTCCTGTGATACGGTCTCCTCCTATTACCCCTCTTTTGACAAGTAGAAAGTAACTCTTACCCCCTCATTTTATATACATTTTGTAAACCTGGTCTGAGGTGAAGATGTAATGACTATCTATCTACCATGTGCTTATATTGGATGGAGTCCCTTGGTCTGGATCACATGTGCACCCGTAGCTTGGCGCACCACACCAAATTTTCATTGTTTTGGGGTTTTTTTTGTGTGCTGTAATACTTGTATAATTTTTTTGCGCCTCTCTGTCTCTCTCCTATTCTTACAAAGAAAATTATGTTCTTAGGCTTATTTTTGTATTTTTTTCTATTTTGCTTATTTACCTGTGAACTATTGCGTTCTGCGTGTCAATGAACACAGAACGCGTTGTTTTTCTATTGAAAATCTTTAATAAACTTTATTGTGGATATTTAAAAGAAAAAACCTCAAGCCAAGAACTTAAATTAGAAGTCAGATGTTACCCCCAAGGCTTTAATGCCCTGAGTTTCTCGGATAAAAAGTAACAAGACGTACATCATAATTGTTGAATGGCCTTCAGTTCTCAGTATGCCGTAGTAGTGAAATGACTTTCCAGTAAATGGACAAAATACTATGGGGCAGATTTATTAATAATTGCTTAAAGATAGATAGCCTAGGAGTGTTAGACTAAAGGTGCGCCAAATTTTTCAATGTTGCACACGGTCTTTGATAGAATTGGCGCATGCTAGAGTCCTTTCCCTTATTTACCCCACCTATTGGGTGGCATACTTTAGAGCAGTTCTTTGGCGCTACAAAACTGGCACACTCCAGTGATAAATCTGGCGCACTACACGACTAAACCAATCCAAAACTTGCCAATAAACACCCGTTGACATGGAGCAATTTATCAAACCTCCAATGAATAAACGATAGTTTGAAAAATAGTTTCTGAGAATCGTACAAACACTTCCATCTAAGCGATCCTGACCGCTGCGGCGATCCTGACAGCCAACGGGGAAGAGTTTCCTCCCAGGAGCGTCGTTTCTTCGCGATGGCTCTTATGAGAGCTGTGTCCTGGTCGCGAGCAGCATTTACAGATAATGCCACTGATAATGGTGGATTTTACTGGAAAAAAGAAAAGAGCTAATCCTGATGGTAATTGGCCAAAGTAAATCGGACTTAAAATAGTCATGGACTATAATGCCCGTCCATGCAGCCACCCAGGAGAAGCCACGCAGCGCCAACCGGAGACAAAGTGGCACAGATTTTTCTATTGACGCTTCCACTTCGTTTTAATGATCGACTGGTGTCAAAGTGATCACATCCCATCTGATTGGAAATTGGTGGCATATCCTAGCGATATGATATTAATATGTGTCCTGAGACAACCCCTTCACAGATGGAGAACTTCCAAGAAAATAGCAAAAATAAATGGCACAATATAATATATAATAGGAGTCTTATAATTGGTAATCTCTGCTCAGTCTTGTGCATCTGGTCTTGTGAGGCATCACACGGCAGATCATTTGAATTTTTGGCTAGATTTAAAGGGGGTTTACCCTAGCTTCCCCACTTAAAAAAAAAATAAAAAAAGACGTTCAGGTCGCCCTGAAAACAAATTCTTCTTCTTGGGTTTATGAAGAATAACTTTACTACGCTTTACAGGCTATTAAAAAATGTATCAAACTTATGTTAAAAATGAATGTCCATGTATTAACACTATCATTTCTATTTCCAACATTCTATACTGATACATTTCTTAAAGGGTAACTAAGCTTTCAAGAAAACGTCAGTGACATGTCAGAAGTTTGATCGGTGGGGATCTGAGCACTGAGATCCCCACCGATCGCTGAAAGGAAGCCGGAGAAGCGCTCGGGTGAGTGCTGAGCCGCTTGGTTTCTAAATAGCTTTTCTCGGAAAGCCAAGCAATTGGTCTATGGGCTCAATAGAAAGTATATGAGCTCATACACCAACTTCTCGTGTTTCCGAGAAAAGCCGTTTAGAAATTAAGGAGCTCAGCACTCACCCGAGCGCTTCTGCCGTTTCGTTTTATCGATCCGTAGGGGTCTCCATGCTCGGTCCTCCACCGATCAAAACTTCTGACATGTCACTATATCATGTCACAAGTTTTTTGAAAGTTTAGTTACCCTTTAACATATCTAATATAGTGCTTGGACCTCAGTTTTTCTGATATAGTGTTCCAAATCCTCTGCATAGCCATACAAATTTGTTAAAGGGTCACTATCATTTAAATCATTTTTTTTTTTACAATTGAGCTGCATATTTTCAGAAGAATAACTTACTAATATAGTATATTTACAAATTTTGGCTTGGTAACTACTTTTTTTTTTTTTGTACTCTCTATCCCCATTACTAAATGGCATTCTTCAAGTAACAAAACCTCCGTTGACAGTCGCTACGCAAGATCCGTATGCCATATTGGCTAGCAGTGGATACTGATATCTTCCTGTCCTCCCCAGCATGTGTTCTCTCGTGCGCCTCCCAAAGCACGGTCTGCTCATAGTTGTCACGATGGATTCGTGGACCTACTGGGCCGTACCGCCTTGGCGGTATGGCAGCTGGCCAACAGGGTGCAGGTCACAGTTCATAGTTCGTATAAGGTACCTGTGGCAGCTCGGACAGTAGCAAGGCAGGCTGGGCTGGGACTAGGCAGCAGGTAGACGTCCGGCGTGAAGCAGCGCACCCTGGTGGTCACTGCGGAACGGGACGGCCGCATGTGCAGACATCTCTGGAGAGAAGGGCGTCGACTGGATGGAAGGAGTTCGTGGTCAGCGACCACGGACGTTACAATAGTCAGCACTCTTGATGCTGCCGCAATGATTTCTGGGAACTTATAGCACCGGCGTCTGTACATGGCATACTTGTACACACTGAGAGAGATTCCGCCCCTCAGCCATGCAGCTACAACATGCGAAGAGCTAATGGCACGTGGACAGGGTGAAAATGGAGAGACAAAGTAAAACAAAAAAATACAGGATATATTGCACCAGTTTTAACACCGTAACTTTTTTTTTTTTTGGAGGGGGGAAATGATAGGTACACTTTCTTAATTATAAAATTCTGCCTTCCTACAGCTACCACTAGGGGAGCTTACTGCATACTATTTATACATTGAACGCAATAATAAAACCGTATGCAGTTACCTCTACTGGCAGCTGCAGGAAGCCACAATTTATCATTTAAAAGGGTTATGCGGGGACCAAAAATTAACTCGCTAATATACATTCCGGTCCCCCGTCGTGCGGATTCTGAGATTTTCATAGATTTTTATAGCGTTGCCGGGGGACCTGAGGTCTAGTTACACAGTCTTCTATGATGACGATACGACTCTTCGTCATGTGACCAGCCCCGCTGTACACTATGTACAAGCAGGAGCAGTATTACAGCGATTACGTAGAGTACAGCGGTGCCGCTCACATGACGAAGAGTCGTATCGTCATCAAAGACTGTGCAAGAACGTATATGAGCGAGTGTTCTCCCATACTGTACTGACTACACTGCTAATAAGTTTTGGTCCCCACATAACCCCTTTAATGCTGTGGCTATGCAGGGAATTTGGAGTCTATATCAGGAAAAACCACTTCCAACTGCTATAAAGATCTTTAAGAAATTAATCAGAACTGAATCTTGCACCTTTTTTAAAATAAATGAACAAAATAAAAATTCACTTTACTATGCACACTTCCATGTTTCCTGCTGTGTGCTAATTCCGATTGCTGGGTTACAAGAGTTCAGTCTCTTGTAGGCATAATTACTGATCTGCTCGTTGAAGCATATGATCCATAAGATCAGTGTTAGTAGGTGTTATATTGAGCATTAATAAGGCTGATTATCATATCAGACACCATCTCGGTCTCCTAAATCACGTCTTAAGTGGCTGCTCTTTCTACATTTTGACCAACCACTTCTCGGTTTACGTTAAGGCTTCTTAAGGGATTTATTTTGCCTACAATTTCATTGATGTCTGTTCACCATGCCACCACACTACATAGATGGCTCTAAAGCTATTTATGCTTATCGGTTGTAGGAAGTGTGTGAATTTGGTGGGTCAGATCAGTAGAGTCAGAACGATCGTTCCCGTTCATTGCCCAGTGTAAACAGGGCAGCGATCAGCCGATGAACGGTCAAATGCTCGTTCATCGGCTGATTGTCTCGTTTATGCCTTAAGAACTATTAACGTTGTCGACAGCACATCTCTCTATGTAAACAGGGAGACGCGCTGCCGACATGATGGAAATGTATGGGGACGAGCGATCGCAGTAGCATTCACTCGTCCCCATGCATTGCTACTTGTGAAAGGAGCCAACGAGCGCCGATCAACAAGCTGTCTCGTTGATCAGCGCTCGTTTACGTGGCCCATGTCAGGCCGTGTAAGAGGACCCCAAGTCCAGCATAAGGCACTGACCATAATGAGAAGATTTGTGAAGCTTGTTTGTTGTGTCGAGTCAACCCAACCCATTGGATCAACGATTGAATATTCCTTGGTCCGCAAAATCTGGTCAAATTGTATTTAAAAAAAGTTAAAAGCTTCTTTAAAGAAGTTGTCCACTTTGGACGATTCCTTTTTTTTTTTTTTTTTTTTTAAAGGGTCAACCAAATATGAGCTAATCGCAGGTTTATTGCCTGTGCAGTAATCTGAACCTGACTGCAGCTGATCAATTTCCCTACAGCGCCACCACAGGGGAGATGAAGCATTGCCTTGTTCCCTATGAAAGCAATGAGCTGTAATGCACAGACGAGCCAGATCCTCCAGAACTAGAGGTACTTTTTAAATGTAGTAGTTGCTTATAGAAAATGGGATACAGTCCATGCTCACCACTGTCTGAATAGCAAATCTAGTGCACAGTAAATACTTGAACACGTTCATATGACGTCATTGGACAAGACTTCACGCATCTGTGATGAAAAAACTGAAGACTGCATAGAAACGCTGCCCTCTTTGCAATGTGGTTTGGGGACAATCCAGAGAAAAGTGGGACTGTTGGCAGGAAAATGGGACTGTTGACTATTGTCCCTGAGCTGAGGGCTGAAATAGACAAGGAGACTTTGCAGGACTTATTCCCATCTTGCAGTGTTATGACATATGGCTAGGATATGCTATAACACTATGATCGGAAGGATTTCGACTTCTAGAACCCCGCTGATCCTGAGAACTAAGGGACAGGGGTCCCCTTGACATCTCACCGGCACAGTAAACAGTGGCCGGGAGCAAGTCGGACCCCCACCAATCAGAAAAAAATGGCATATCATAGCGATTTGCCGTCCCTTACTATGGTGGGAAAATGACTATAAACCATGTATTTCGCTACGTCTTACTGTCGTGTTAACTACATTTTTAAGTAAAAAATAAAATTAGGTGGAAAATGTATTTAAAGTCAAAGTCATGGGAAACAAACCCATTCATGAGTTTTCAGCACATAAGATCGTGACTGCCTTAATTGTATTTAGGTGATGGGCAAATTAAATTTTACGGGGTTAATACCGTATAATTAAAGCTTTAAAGGGCAAGGAGCTCCGAAAGGAAAGTGTAAATATTATTTTTCCTCTAAGTGACTGCATTTGATTTAATGGCACAGTCGTCTATGGGGGAACCGGCTCGGGGGTGTAATTTATTACAGAAGAGGAAGGTTTGGAGGTCATACAAATATGTAGGTCACTAAGCTCAGTAACTGATACTTGACAGTACCTTGTGGCACACCGTGGTATATATTGCCAGGGGGCAGTGACTGGAGAACAAGAGACTGATATGGAATAATAAAAATAACACGGTGAAGAACGTGAGAATTATTGCCCAATATACATCATATATCCGTTTAATAAAATAAAGGTCTGCAGTAAACTTTTGGAAAATTTTATATAGAAATCTAGTAAGGAGGAATATGTTTATTATAAGTAATTTACTATAGACACATGGACGCCACTATACGAACCCCAAAGCTGCATTTTTGGGGTCGCACACGCTGCACCACCTGCTCGGTGGTTTACCGTCACATTTTGTAGAGGTCTGTGATTAAAGGGCTGCTCTGCTTTTTTGACTATTTTTTTTAAAAATGGGTCTCCTGCAAGGGTTCATGCACGCGGATACGTTTTGTACAGAGCCACTATAGGGCTGCCATAGAAGTGCATGGGGCCTCTACTATATCATCCTATGCATCCTAAAAAAATGGTGGCGCTCTCCATTAGCCTCAGTATGTACGGAGGTATTCACAAGCAAAGGGAGAAGGTTTCCGTACATTCAGCGTCCCAGCAGAGCCTGTGCGGCTTTGTACTAAGGAGCTGCACGGCCTCAATACACTGCCATACATGCTTGGTGCACATGGCTTTGCTAGGAACGCCAGCAATTGTATAGTATATAATCTATGGGGGAACCTGGCAAATGTTAAAGAGGACCTGATACGTTTCCTGACAGGTCTGTTTTAGTAAAATAATTCTGCGTTGTGCTGTTCCTCTGTTATTCCTCCTAGAAATGTATAAATAACTTCACAACTGGGTGTTACAATTCCCCTTAGCAAAGGGGCATATCCTTACATACTCTGTCAGCCCTGATTGCGTAGGGACACACCCCAACCGTAACACCCAGTTGTCAATTTATTGATAAATTTGTAAGAGGAATAACAGAGGAACGGCACAATGTAGAAAAGATGCTCCAGAATTATTATATTGGGGAATACAATTAGTTACTAAAACAGACATGTCAGGGGAGGTGACAAGGTCCTCTTTAAGCATTACACGGTTCCTATTTATTAGGAAATTAGTGTCCTGCACAGCCATGCTGGGTCCTCCAGGGGCGCTCTTTGTAGCCGCAGCACAGAGGCCCTGAGCTGAGGCTATCGTAGCTCCTGAATGGAGGGTAATTGACTTCATATGACATCTGGAACTTTGTGTACGGTGCTGTGACCTATGTCAGTGCCATATAAATAATGTAGGTAACTTAATATTGTCTACTCTATTTTCTGCAGCTCAGAGAGACGTCCCGACATACGTGGAAGACGCTCTCGCTCAGCTCCTCGAACATAAAGATGAGATTGAACCCAGCGGCATTGCCAAGTTTTTCTCTGAGTAGTGAGTATTTCTTCTTACTCTGCTATTCATTTCTGTCTCCCTAAATAATATTAAATAATAAGGTAACGCTATGGGAGAAAAATGCACCGTCATGAACACGAGCAAATCATAAACCTCCCTTTGTGTCCCTGGCCGAGTCCGCCAATCAGTGTGTGTCTCCTATGCATAAATGTAAAGCCGACGAAGCACAAATTCAAATGCCTTGACCAACATAAAAATATCCCAGCTGGGAATCTCGCTGACGCAGTAAATCTCGCTTTATCTATACTTTGTGAGTCCAGATGTGTTCATTAATAATCAGCAAAAATTGATATTTCCATAACTTTCATAGACTTAAATATCGAGGGCATTAATTTACCATGCACAGGCAGGAATCCATGAACGAGGGCCCCAGCGTCCTATAGATATACCATAAGGGTATGTTCACACAGAGTTTTTTGCAGGCAGAAAGTGCGGTTTTTGGCGCGTTTTTTTTTTACCTATTTCTTCAACAGACAAAGGAAAAATCCGTGCGCGGCCTTTGACATAAAACGTGTTAAAACTCGTTGGCCGTTCGAAGCGTTTTTTCCGTCTCCCATTGATTTCAAAGGGGTGTTTGAGGCAGAAAACATGTCGCTTCTTTTTCCCGCTCACGGTAAAAGAAGGCCTCCACCTCCCATTGAAAACATTGGGAGGCAATTTCAGACGTTTTTTTGCTGCGGTTTCCGCAGCAAAAAAAGTGACAAAAAACTCTGTGAACAGGGCCTAAATGCTTAAGATGGGGATGCCCATTTAAAATAAACAGCATCAAAGGTAGACATTCACTTTAAAGAACACCACCAGTAACTATGAAGCTGGGTTCACACGTCAACATGTATTTTTTTTGGCGCAATTATGTAAAACTAGCAAGGCTGTGGCATTTTGCGGCGATTTTCACAAAATCTCAGCAAAATGGCGCTGTTTTTCTGCAATTCTACCATAATCGCGGCCAAAATGCATTTTGAGCGCGACATGTGAACCCAGCTTTTAGTTGTCCTCTTCTACAAAGTTGCTAAAAATTCTATTCAGGCCCCCAAAATCTACCTAGTTATGCAGCAAAATGGGGGCAGGAGATGTATCTCAATCAGGAGTCTAGGAGAGCTGCTGACAACTCTGTGGGGCCTATAAGGCTACTTTCGCACAGGGCCGATACCCTGCATATAATAAGCATACAGCATATCTGCCCTCTGTGCCGCAGGGACTTCCGGCCGAAAAACTGCACCAAGTTGTGGTGCAGGTTTTCGGTCAGAATGTCTGCTGCAGAGAAATGCAGATTCATACTTGCGTTTCCATGACGATGCCTCCCTCCGCCATTCTGCAGCCTGGCCGCAGCGGTCACAGGAAGCGGCCTGGACGATGAAACGCAGAATTCTAGGTATAAGATTTTTTTCTTTTTTTTCCTGAGTCGCGCTTTTTGCGGCAAAAAAACACAACATCTGATATTTCGTGCGGGTTTTACCTCCCTAGTGAATTCAATAGGGAAAACCTGCAACAAATAAGCAGCGTTTACGCAAATACAATTGACATGTTGCGGGTTAAAAAAACGCACCGCAGGTCAATTTCTGTGCGTTTCTTTCCGCTCAGCATTTCCGCGGAGCGTGGATGAGATTTGTTTATATCTCCATTTTGCTGTTACTGTATTATGCTGCGGATTTTCTGCAACGAAGTCCGTTGCGGAAAATCCGCAGTAATTGCGCTACTTGTAAACTGACTATAATGGCGGCTATATTGTCATCCTACTCGGAGGAACTCCAGGCAGTTTCCACAGTACCTGGTTGTACAAATGACTTCTACTCCTGACATGTGTGACACAATTTTGTTCCCCCACCAAACTAGAATGCATTGGTTTTGTTTGCCTTTACATTTCGTCCAAGTCTTCTGCGTACTTCAATATGTTCTTCATGTTCCAGTTGCTAATTTGGCACCATCGATTGCTCTTTTTTTTTTTTATAAGCTTCTGTATCCCTTCTCTCATCTCATCTCTGTGCTCAGCATCTTGAACCGAGCTTCCGTATCCCCCCTAGGGCTCGCTCCCCCCCCCCCTTTTCTTCTTCTGTGCCCATGTCTGTGACGGCTGGATTCCAGGTCACTTGTTTGATGTTCCCGCTTACGTGCATTCACCTTGAGGGCATTGGAAACATTTAATGATCTGTAGTTTACACGTTACACCAAGAGAAAAGGCGCCTTTTGTTCTATTTAGTTCTTGAACTTTGGAAGGAATTGAAACGGCTCCTCTTTTCAGAACTTTGGGCAGGTCCTCGACATTGATGCTCGATTGTAAGGGACTGCCAGACCTTCGTGTACTGATCCGCATTCTTTCTGCATAGAATTTTTTTTGCATGTGCAATATAATCTGACACATAAAGATTTCAAGCGATTTTTTTTTCTTTTGTTACTGTCAACTTTTTATTGAGGAATAACGCACTTCTATTAGGAATACGTACCCATGTGCAGATACTATTTAAAGGGAATCTGTCTCCAGTACGGGCTGCTTTACACTAGGGCATCTTATAGATGCTTTAATAATGCTGCCAGACTAGGGGCTGCCACACAATGCCAATTGGAGGCTGGAAAAGGGCTTGCCCCATTTGCCGCTCCCCTCTGTGGGCCATCTCGGCAATTCATTTCAAATGGATCACGTGATGATTTTTCCTAAATGTGTGACTCTTAATGGTGGACATACACTTCAAATAGCTGTCGGTCGAACACTCGTTTGGTCGACCGCTATTCCTCACGACCTCCCCATACACGTGCACTCTCGGTTTGGACGAGCTAGCGTGTGTGCTCAATGGAGAGGGGGAATAAGCCGCTGCCAGACACCTCTGATGTTCAAATTCAACACGCCCGATCCTTTATTTCCCTGACACCTGCTGAACGAACGTCGGCTGAACATCTAATACTCATTAGATCAGGGGTCTCAAACTCTGCCGGCTAAGTGGGCCACATATAGAAAAAATGGGAAATTGACGGGCCGCATTACTTTCTTTTTTTTTTTAAATTCTTTATTTTGTTGACCCAAGAGGTCCATTTTGTAACATAAAGGGTACATAAAACAAGGCAATGTACATTTAGAATACATAATCCTAAAGCAAATGTACAAAAAAGAATAAATACATTGTTATACATCAGTGTACTGATTGAAAAAGAGAGGATAATGATAGGGGAACACGAATCTCCAAAGTGAGGCTGGAGCTGAGTTCCCAATCTAGGGAATGAAGAAAGAAGGTGAAAGCGGAAAGGAGAAGGGGGGGGGGGACCCTCCACAGCATCCCATAGACAAAGGTGCTATTCCGGCTGACTAAAGGGATGCGGCTCTCAAATGATGTCTTTATAGGAGTCTGAATCCTGAAAAACTATCCATTGGGTCCAAGTTTGGCAAAACCTGGAGCTTGAGTCGTGAATAACGGATGTCAAGTCCTCCATATGCATGATGTCGTTAACCTGTGAAACCCAGAGGGATAGTGTGGGGGAGATGGATCCTTCGGCCGCATTACTTTCAAATTTGATACAATACAAAATTATTGTTAATCAATTAGTTATTTGATCTACTATAACACTATATTACTATAATAATAATACCGGTGCCCTCGGTGGATGCTGCCGCTGTGCCCTCGGTGGATGCTGCCGCTGTGCCCTCGGTGGATGCTGCCGCAGTGCCCTCGGTGGATGCTGTCGCTGTGCCCTCTGTTGATGCTGCCGCTGTGCCCTCGGTGGATGCTGCCGCTGTGCCCTCGGTGGATGCTGCCGCTGTGCCCTCGGTGGATGCTGCCGCAGTGCCCTCTGTGGATGCTGCCGCAGTGCCCTCTGTGGATGCTGCCGCAGTGCCCTCTGTGGATGCTGCCGCAGTGCCCTCTGTGGATGCTGCCGCAGTGCCCTCTGTGGATGCTGCCGCAGTGCCCTCTGTGGATGCTGCCGCAGTGCCCTCTGTGGATGCTGCCGCAGTGCCCTCTGTGGATGCTGCCGCAGTGCCCTCTGTGGATGCTGCCGTAGTGCCCTCTGTGGATACTGCCGTAGTGCCCTCTGTGGATGCTGCCTCAGTGCCCTCTGTGGATGCTGCCTCAGTGCCCTCTGTGGATGCTGCCTCAGTGCCCTCTGTGGCTGCTGCCTCAGTGCCCTCTGTGGCTGCTGCCTCAGTGCCCTCTGTGGCTGCTGCCTCAGTGCCCTCTGTGGCTGCTGCCTCAGTGCCCTCTGTGGCTGCTGCCTTAGTGCCCTCTGTGGATGCTGCCTCAGTGCCCTCCGTGGATGCTGCCACAGTGCCCTCCGTGGATGCTGCCACAGTGCCCTCTGTAGATGCTGCCACAGTGATGTCAGGAGCTTGCCCGCTTCTAGAACTCTGCCTGGGATTCCAGCTCTGCTCCTGACATCACGGTCCATAGATGTCAGAGATGTCAGGGGCAACCCCAGGGCTGGAGTCCCGGGCAGAGCGCTAGTAGGCTACTAGCACTCTGCCCCGGACTCCGCTCTGGGGAAGACCCTGACACACTGTCCACATATGGACAGCGATGTCAGGGAATTCCACAGAGTCCCAGAGCTAAGCCGATACTAGCGCTCTGCACAGGACTCCGGCTCTGGGGAAGCCCCAGACATCGCTGTTCATATGTGGACAGCGATGTCAGCGAATTCCAGAATCTCGGAGCAGAGTCTGTACTAGCGACTCTGTGTCCCGCGGGCCGCAGATGACAGCTCCAGGGGCCGCATGCTGCCCACGGGCCGCGTGCTTGAGACCCCTGCATTAGATGGTAGGCTGGTCTCGATGAAATCCGTGGGTTTGGCCGACATTAGTCTGTGTATGACCACCTTTAGAGTTTAAATTGTGTTTTTTTTTGTTAGGGACCAACATACATGCTCTACAACGGGCATCTAGTGGGCAAAATGACTCTCGTTGTAGACGTGTCCTAATCTAAAGGGGCCAGTCCTGGTGGCAGATTCCCATTTAAAGTGTACCTCCAGTTATATTGACAATTGCAACAGGAACCCCCAACAGTCTAATAACTGGGGAGCCTGGAAGACAACTCTCTAGATTTAGCATCAGGGGAGACAAGGACTCTACAGGTTGGATCTTAACCTGCCCAAACCTTTGTTTCCATAGATATAAGTGGCAAGAGAGGTAGACAAACGGCTCGATTAAAATAACATACATGTTCGGTTGAAGCAGACGCGATCTCAAAGAAGACAGACCAGCGATATTGTATTTACGCTTGGTTTCTGTCATAGGCACTTGGTAATTAAGAGGTTAATAAGGTTGACCCTTTCTTTTCCATGTTACAAGCAATATCCTGTAACTATTCAACAGATGACCCCTCGCAACCTCCCAGAGCACAAAGACAGAAGTGTTGGGAACCCTCGTCTATCAATTTGCTTTGAACCAAGGACTACCCCAAGACATGAAGCACCGCGCTTTATCTCAGTGATGTCAACTGTTGCCAATGAACAGAAATGAAAATAAAATGACATCAAACCTTCCTGATGTCACTAGCTATCGGTGGAGGGGACATATTTGGTTAAGCTAGCCATAGACAAAAAGATTTAATGCCCACTCAGGTGCAAGAACATTGGTCTTTTTGTGGAGAATGTGGCGTTCTGCTATCTAGCAATATTATGTGTATTCTCTGATAGATGGCGCTATTATCCATACCTTTAATTATTTCTACTTATCCTGCTGCTTGAGATTCTTGTCACAAAGTTGTGGGGGGCCCATCTCATTATCCTATGTGGCCCTATAAATTCTAGTTAAACCTCTGGGCCTAATCCAATATAAATAAAAGTCATTACTTACACAAATAACCTGATTGCAGCTCTAGGAGTAATAGAAAAGGGGGTTCAGTGGTGCGGCTCTACATGGAAATCCGAATACGTTATGCCATAGCTGGCAATGTTATTTTTATGCAACAGCCTGTACGTACCCAGGCCTCTTCTTGGCAAACCGTAAGGACAAATAATTATTAATTCATTATCTATCCGAAAAACTCCCTAATTATTATTAATTTTTTTCACATCAGTAATGAAAAATGGTAGTTTTTGCTGATGTTTCCATGTATGAAATTATTGCAACTTTTTCATTTTAGGTCGAAGGGTCTAATTTATTAAAACTGTCTAACGTCAAAACTGGCCTTGTTGCCTATAGCAACCAATCACAATGCAGCTTTCATTTTTCTGTTCCTGTGGATTCTTTTTTGATAATTGCGGAGGATTCTATTGAACTATATTCTTGGTGAAAGATTGTAAATTTCTCTATTTTTTTAGGTACTTACTAAGGCCATGCACATAACCGTAACCATAATCACGATACGTCGTCTGCATTTGCTGGCCGTTCTCCAATTATGGAGTATGGGAGCACGGTCCGTAAAATAAAAAATGGGTCATGTCCTATTTTTTACGGAAGGTTTCTACGGCCTGGACACCTTCCCGTAAAAATGGGAAATTAATAAGTCTGTAATTACGGACGAAATCTACAGTCATGTGCATGGGGCCTAAGTAAGTAGATTTCTGGTGGAGATGGGTTTAAGTGACCTTTGAGTCTTTTACTTATAGTATGTACCAATGATAAATATTCTTTTAAAGGAGCTGTTCTGTTACATTCTCACAATATCCGGTTACGTTGATATTTATGTATTGCACATACCAGGTATCTTCGGGTGCAGCTATGAAGTCACGTTACATGTGCGGAATAGGAGAAATGTTCCTGGATTCAGGCGGTAACCTAAAGTTACGTTGTCAAATATGTTTCTTAGAAGGTCTGGCCTATCTAGCGTCTATATGAAAACTTTTACCAAGATAGAACCAGGACTCTCCTCTATGATGATTCTGGAGCTTTTCAAGTGATCCCTGCTTTGCCCCAAACCTCCCTTCCCCCACCCCACTTGATGAGGACGTCATTAATCCCATTGCTTCAGATGTGTTTCCAACTATGCCCATTTACTGATGAGCACCTCAATATTGGCAATGTTTCCATCTATGGCCATTGGTATGAAGAAAGCCTGTCGTCTCGCTTCTTCTTTGTTTTCTTGATTTTATGGCAAACCCCTTTAATAATAATATCTACATATACGCAGCTAAAATATTTTGGATCTTGATCTGTGTAAGTGATGGAGCAGCTTTTATGTCTGTTAGATGCCAGAGGGATGAAGTGACAGCTGGGATTTAATACTTGGCATTCTGCTCATTAAAATCCTTTTAGGGGTTTCTACACGTCTTCGGCTCTGTTCACATTTCGTGTTTGTATACGTCTGTAAAGTCATACCAAACAAATGGAAAAACAGTATTTTGGTGACAGGCACTCTTTAAAGGGTCCCTTGACAGCTGTTCGCAAAGTATCCTGCTGGGAAGCCTGTCACTAAGTGTTTCATTTCCCTGCAGCGCCGCCCCAGGGGAAACTAGGCATTACACAGTGCTCGTTCAAATCAATGGGTTGTATGTGTAATGTTAGACAGGACAGGTCCTCCAGGTCAAGAGACACTCTTTAAACCCGCTCTCCACTCTAGCCAAGATATGAGGATCCTGAACAGAGGTACCCCCTCCCTATTAACCCAGAATTCCCTAATAGGGTTTATAAAAATTGTTTTTCTAAACTAGACCACCCCTTAAAAAAGAATTTATCACCTGAACAAGCTCTATTACATTTATTACTTCTGGAAAATATCCTAATAATGCGGGTTCAATAGTGCCCTTTAAATGGCATCTTGAAATACCAGGGTATTGGAAAGTAACATGTTACATAAACCCAGCATCAGCACTTGAGATGACCGGGTCATATTTCTCACCAGTCTAAATTCCTAAAAATTGGAATAACCTTGTTTTTAAGTTATATGGGGAAGGGGGCATCTACTGGTACAGCTGATTAGCCCTTGTAAAGGGGGGGCACATGGTGCGCACTATTACACCCACATCAGTAGGCCATCACGCGGATGTCCTAATCTAAAGGGACCCTGTCGAAGTGGCAGGTTACATTTACTATTATATTTACAAGGGGTCTGGTATACCCAAGAATAGAGGAAGGGGTTGCCCGATTTGGAAAATCTCTTCCCATGTGATAGGTCTCCTGACCATGAACTGCCCGGACACCCGGCACTCAGCTGATATTAATATATGGATAAAATGAATAAAATAAATGGACTATCCATCTAATGCACGAACGAGTCGAGCCTATTTTTATTTTTTTTCCCAAAGAGTATCACTCTGCGAGCTTAGATACCGCAAGGAAGGAGCAAAGTGTCCCAGGAAATTATCTCAAAATTTTGGCAACATTCATTGGATGTGCACTTTATTATGTGCTGTTAGCAGGTGCGCCTCTAATCATTACCCCCCCCCCCCTCCTTCCTTGTTTGATGCGATCCGGTGTTTTACCCCATTCACCTGCCCTCTCGTGACCCGCATGCAACCTCTCCCTCAGCTGCATTATCTGCAGGAACACATCCTCTTGGCTTTGTGTTCAGAGCTTGGAAAGCTTATCAGAGGGGGCACTGCGGGGGAGGGCGGCAGTTTTAGCAGGTGCCTCTCTATAAATCACAATCCATGTATCATTCTATCCCCAAGGCTATTTAAACAGTATTTGTTACAGCCGAGGCTATAAAATAATTACATTGTTTTGTTTTAACTTAGCCGCCACATTCCTGAGAAACTTGTATCTTTTCCTCAAGTGGTGTAGAAGTTCAGGGTATTAATACCGTCTATTCAACTTCACCGGCCCATGACCACATTAGTCAAAAGACCCCACAATTCACTTGGGGGATGTAAAAGTCGTAGGAACATTCAGATAAATGCAGCAGTTCTCTTTACTACCAGTTCTACCTTTTATGTATCTCTCTCTCTTCCTAGCAGTATTATTGCTACAAGTGTCATTCTTTAGGCTACGTTCACACAGGGCGGTATACGCTGCGTAAAAAAGCACCCAGCATATCCACACTGGCGGCCCGCAGGGAATGCCGGATCAAAAACTGCAATAAATTGTGGTGCCGTTTTTCGGCCGGAATTTCTGTAACTGAAAACTGCACGTACAAGGAAAAAAAGTTAATTCACGTCCCTCTGCCGTCCTACCGCTGGTTTCCTGGCATGACATTGCATCCCTTGTGACCGCTGTGGTTGACTACAGTGGTCACATGAGATTAAACGTCATCCCAGGAGGCTGGCCTGGACAAAGAAGCACAGAATTCTGGGTAAATATAAGTTGTTGTTGTTGGAATCACAGCTTTTCCGCCGCAAAAAGCGCAACATCTGCTATTTGTTGCGGGTTTTACCTCCAACATTGGCGTGGGAGGTTTGTGTTTGTGTTTTTCTTAGCCTGATGAAGAGACCGGTCCGGCTTTGAAACGCGTAGCTTTCACTTTTATTTTTTTTTTAAAACAAAACAATAAATAGACAACGAATTTACCTTGTAGTTGCCTAGAGTTTATGGATCCACACCAGTGACCATTTACCGTTGCGACCTGCTGGGCACGTTTTACTGAGGAGCAACAGCGCCGATGAGTGGGATCCCCCTATTTTTTCTTTATTCTTCATACACTCTATTATATAAGCTGTTAGGGATATGTCTGATGACAAGCTTGATAGTTGACTGTTTCCAATGACAACCAGCAGAATTTTTAATGCAGCTCTGGATTCTAATGCAAGCTGTAACTGCAGATCAGTGATGACAAAGTATTTACAAAGTCGCTCAACTCTTTATTCAGATATGTCAATCTGGACCTGAAAAGGTAATAGCCCATACAGTTGATCCTGGCATAAATCCAATGAAACCACATTTTTAAAAAGATGGCGTCCTATGACCACATTGAAAGTTATTGAGCACTCCCCTATGGCACATTCTGCAACTAATGTCTGTCTGTCTGCAGCAAGTTTGTATGGCTGTCATAACCAAACCTACTAGCACATAATCTGTTCTTTCCAAGGACCAGGGGACATTCATTGCTTGTGGAAGAAAGACGTTTCAGACCTCAATATTGGAAAGGGTTCTTTACAGTTAGAGCAGTCAATCAATGGAATACCCTACCCCGAGAGGTACTAATGGCAAATACTATGTCAGCAATTAAACAAAGGATAGATGATTATTTACTGACTAATGACATTGAGGGTTATAATTTATCAATAAATGACCTGTGTACA
Source organism: Rhinoderma darwinii (assembly GCF_050947455.1). NCBI lineage: Eukaryota > Metazoa > Chordata > Amphibia > Anura > Rhinodermatidae > Rhinoderma > Rhinoderma darwinii. The sequence continues at coordinate 60,856,163 of NC_134695.1, read as the reverse complement.
TAGCTATGTAACTAATTAAAAGGGGTGTCCACATACGTTTGGCAGTGTAGTGTAGATTATAGTTACATGGTGAATACTTAGGATGATAGTAGACAGAACAAAGCATAGCAGTAGCAGAACGCTTCACTGTAACTAGTGTTTTCAGGGGGCAGAAGAAGGCAAGAGAAAGACGATCACAATAGGGCGCACACTGAGCATTGGGTGCAATATATAACTTGTTGTGGGCAGAGTATGCCATAGTGGTGGCAGGCAGAGGAATGTTTAACCCTTTGATAAGGGTTCAATGTATAGTTGTAGCAGGTAGAACAATGTATCACTGATGACAGGTGGAGTTTGGTAAATACAGGATGAACATTTCTCTCTACAGCCGAGCTTATGTAACTGAAAGAATGATGAGTAACACGCGGACTGTAATGCTCTCACATGTTCACATACTACGGTTCAGCGCCGGGGTACTGTCCCCGATTACTGACTCGCAGGTATGTAGGTTCGTGTTTGTTCGGCTTTTCCTGCAGCTGTAAAGTCTGTCATTTTGCAACTGGGTTATACAAGACGGGATGTGCCTGCCAAACCAGTAACTAAACAGAATCCCAGGTTCAATAAAACCCCATATCACCTCCATCGTCCCTCCCTACACCCAACCTGCCATCTATTCTCTGTCCATCCCTTTTGAATGAAAGGTGTTTTCCCATGAGAGACATTTATGACACATCCACAGGATACATTATAAATGTCAGATAGATGCGGGTCCCCCCTCTGGGACCCGCACCTATCTCTAGAACGGGGCCCCCTAAACCCCTTCCTATCTTTTTGTGCTCAAGCTGACTCCCGGCCACTTACTGATTACATGGTCGGGAGTTACGGAAACAGCATAACTCGCTGAGCTACGCTGTTTCCGTAACTTCCATAGTAATGAATGGCAGAAGCAGTGTAGCATGTGAGCCACACTGTTTCCGTAACTACCATTCAGTTCTATGGGGATTGCGCAAACCGCGTAGCTCAGCGAGTTATGCTGTTTCCGTAACTCCCGATCATGTAATCAGTAAGTGGCCGCAAGTGCACAAAAACACTAGATCAGTGATTGGGGGACCCCGTTGTAGAGCTAGGTGGGGGTTCCAGAGGTGGGACCAATGTTCCCTCTAAGTCTTGGAAGCTCCTGAGCGGGGCAGTTAGGGAGCAGGGCAAGTCTCCATCAATGGTGGGTGATCTGATGTCCAAAAGTAAACGCTAATATAGCGTACTAAATAAGAGAATAAGAAAACTTAAGTTAAATTTAGTTTTAATTACTTTTTAAAAAAATACTATAGTATTATAAGTCCAGCAGTAAAATAGACTGTTATAAACGCCAGTTATAGGCATCAATGAAAGAATCCTTCTCTTACACCACTGTTCCTGTAGACGGCGCCACACACAGACCCCCTGTAGACGACGCCACACACAGACCCCCTGTACACGGCGCCACACACAGCCCCCCTGTAGACAGCACCACACACAGACCCCCTTGTATATACTGCCACACAGCCCCCCTTTGTATATAGTGCCACACAGCCCCCCGTGTATATAGTGCTACACAGCAATCCCCCCCGTGTATATATTGCCACATAACCCCCCCCCCCAAAAAAAATAACATTGTACTTACCTTGCCCCGTTCCCGCGATGGGTGGAGCGCTGCACTGCCTTGCGGGTTGGACGCATGCGCAGACCGGCGTGATGCAGTGATGTCATCACGCCGACCTGCGCAGGGAATTTTCCCAGGGCCTATAGGCTGCAGGCCTAACGTGGCCTGCACCCTGTAGTATTTATTTGTATCTGCGTCCCAAGGACGCAAAAAAGTGAATGTGGCTGTCACTAGTACCGGGGCCCCCTCCGGTGCTAGCGACGCCAGTGCACCCCAGTGACAGTGCCCATGCTTTAAAAATTAGTGAGCGGGGGACCGTGGAAAGTGCACAGCCACAAAGCCACGCACTAAAAAGGGGAACACTGGGTGGGACCCGCATCTATCTGACCGTTATGCAATATCCTGTGGATATGTCATAAATGTCCTTCATGGGAAAACCCCTTTAAGTAGTAAGTTCTTCTTTCTTTATAGTATGTGACCTAGAGGAGGAGACAGCGCCCCATGCCTTGCGCACAATAGAAGGTTGAGTTACTGCACACCCTACTGTGTCACCCTGATCAAAGGAATATTCTCTTGTTTCTAAGCTCCTCACTTTTTTTTTTTAAACTCTGTACATCTATATGACAGCAGGCCCTGTAGGCAGATGAGCGAAAAAACACTTCTAACTTACTGACCTCTTCAGGCCAAACAAAACAAGAGAAGGGGTGGATAAAGAGCTTTAAATGGCTTCTTTGTCACCAAAAGGGTCATCGCAGCATAGCGGAATTGTACATTGTCAGCCACAAAGGGGTTAAGTCTTATTGTAACCTAAAGTATTTTCACGCCATTGTCCTGCTCTAAGCATTGGTGTATGTCAGCACATACTACACACACACTGTCATAGGGTATTTGTTTCAGAGTAAACTGTATTGCAGATTTTTTTTCTTGACTTGATGATTTGTCCCATGAATAAGTAAGTCATTGTATCTTAGAAATCCTATTTTATAATAGACTAGGGCCTTTATTTAGGACCCTCCTCTATTAACCAGGGCGGAGAGCAGATACAAAGAGTACCATGCTCTGGAGGGCTACGTCTGTACATTATATAGATAGCCCAGTGATTTAAATTTGAATGGTGTAATGCCTAATTTCTCCTGTGGAGGTGCTGCTGGGGAATTATACGCTCACTGCCAGGCAAGGACGTACGTATAATAGAGGCAGCCAGTATGGCTGCTATGGGACCCCTGAGAGAGGGGCCCATTACAAGTTGGTCTTGTCCCTATTTTAATAGGTGGTGAGAACCTGCACAGGGATGTGGTCTCTACAGGAAAATAAACCCAAGTCATTAAAACCTCCTGTCTTGGATGGTTCGCTCCTGGAAAAGGCCTCATTTTTATCCTTGCTATGGGGGCCCCGTCCTCTCTGTATGCCACTGCTGACAGGTTCCCTTGCAGGTTATAGCTGATCTCTGTGGGTCCCAGCAGTGGTAATGTCTTTGGTCAGCAGCGACCAATGTTTAACGTTTTACGGTAGTTTAAGGTTGTCAGTAGGTGTTTTACCTTCTGACCTGTTCTTCAAGAAAAGTCAACCTAACCGACCGATAAGGAGGTGACCTTTATGGGGAGCACATGACTTGTGTACAGTGATGTATACCTTGGAAGGTACTGATTCTTTTTGCGGAGATCCAACCGTTTGATGCAGCTTTTGGAAGGCACTGGTTCTCCTTGTGGTCACCTATAGGTGGCACCAAAGAGACAGTTTACTACCTTCTGGAGGAAGGGAGCGTTGTCCTCGACATTGCCTATCACTTGTATCTCTGTAAGGAGAACCTGCACCTTCCAAGAGCTGCGTCAAAGGCATCTCATTCAGTCAACCAGAACCCTACTCTGTACTAATGAGGAGCAACAACTCCAAAACAGTGCTGTCTATTAGATGGGTTTCTTTGGTTTGGCTATTAACCCAAGTCATGTTTCAAGCCTCTATAAAGGGTCGGACATTGACTTACTAGGTAGTCACCAGACCGTTTTCTTCCGTCTGGAGGAGAGATATTTTGCATTCTCTAGTGTAGAAATCTCTGCAAGGCTGTGCTGACGTTACTGGGCAATACCTTTGGGGAGGCAAGACCGTCCCTCAGACGTGTCTCTTATAGAGATGAAGGCGATAAGCTTCCGTAAGTGCTGGCAGTGCATATTGTTGACGTTCTTTCACCCCTATGTCCCCTAATGGTCCCTAGTGCTATGTCATTTTTTTTAGTTTTTTTTTATTGTGTTCTGGAGACTGAGGTCCTTCAGATTGTCTAGCAACTTCTTTACTAATGAAGTCTGTCTGGATGACCACTTAGTATGTTGTGCAATACCTGTTTGCTAGGGAAGGATTGGGGGAGACATTGGCCCGCATTTATTATGCAGTTTACACCAGGTTTTAACATAAAATTACATAAAACAATAAAACACCTCAAATGGTGACGTGCAACAAATTTACGGTAAAATTTGAAAGTTTTCTCGTTGCTGTCAAGTTTTTGTAAAAATTAAAATGACTTAAAAAGTCGGCATGTTTTGGCCACATTTATTTAAAAAGTAGGGAAAAATTGCACAAATTTTGTTGCAAATCTACACCTGCTATGTGCAGATCTTTAATTTTGTTTTCTGTCAGTTCAAAATGCGTCAAATTTATCAAGCGGCATGCGCCTTTTATTAAATTTGGCGCAAATCACTCTAACTATATCTTACTTAGACTGATGTAAAGCTACGCAAGTCTTAGTAAATGTGGGTCATTGTTTTCAGAGATATGCTGTAAGAAATTCCAGTGTAATGCTGGGTTTAGGCCGAGTTCACATGTAGCGAAAATACTGCAGATTTTCAGCAATGGAGTTCATTGCGGAAAATCGGCAGCATAATACAGTAGCAGCAAAGTGGATGAGATTTGAACAAATCTCATCCACACGCTGCGTAAATGATACGCAGAAAAAAAAAATTTTTTTTTTAAAAATCTGCAGCATGAGAATTGTATTTGCGTCATTTCAGTTTTTTTGTAGTGTGTTTTCCCACTTGAATTCAATGGGGTGGTAAAACCCGCAACACATAGCAGATGATGTAATTTTTTGCGGCGGAAAAGCTGTGATTCCGCTGCAAAAATCGCAACTCGGAAAAACAAAAAAATCTTATACTTACTCAGAATGCTGTGGTTCTTTGTCCAGGCTGACCTCCTGGGATGACGTTTCGTCCGATGTGACCGCTGCAGCCAATCACACGTCATCCCAGGAGGCCGGGATGCAGGATGGCAAAGGGATGCGTCGCTATGGCTACGAGTAAGTATGAAACGTTTTTGTTTACGTGCAGTTTTCCGCAGTGGATATACCACAATGCGGTTTTTCGGACGGATTTCTCTGTGGCGACCAGGGCAGATACGCTGTGTGAACATGCTCTTAAAGGGAACCTGTCACTAGCATTTCACCCCTCGCTGGCCGCTGCTGTCAAAAGTTCATTGGCGTTATCCCCTCTCCTAAACTCCTCCTCTGACCGTAAATAACATTCTGCAAACATTTTGCGCCTTTTATGGTAATAATCCACCAGTCTCGTTCGATTCCCCTCTTCTTATGCCCGCCCACCGCTGAAAACAGGCCCAATTATTATCACGTGTAAAAGGCCCTTTAGAATAACCTTTTATTTTTCCAAACTGATTCTCTCTTCTAGTTCAGATTCCTACATTGTAACAATGATGATAATCATTTCACCGATCAGGGGGTTTTACACTGGGCAATTATCGGGCAGACAAGTGTTCATAGAACGCTCGTTGACGATAATTGCCCTGTGTAAACAGGGGAACGATCAGCAGATGTCGTATCATTTTAAAAAACAGAAATGTTATCTCTGTCGGCAGCACATCCGGTGTAAACAGGGAGACGCGCTGCCGACATGATGATAATGTATGGGGACGTGCCATCTGAGTAACGACCGCTCGTCCCCATCCGTAGCTCCGTGTGACAGCAGCAATCGAGCGCCGATCAACTAGCTGCCTCGTCGTTCGGCGCTCGTTACACCTGCCCAAATTGGCCGGTGTAATAGGGCCTTTAGTCTGGCTCGGTGATGAAGAACACTATTGACTTATGCTGATATTACAGCTTTCTTTTCTTACAACATAGTACAAAGTCCTTGAGGCTGTAGATTTTCAACAACAGTTTGTTGAACCTTTCACTAAATATGAATAAAAATATGGCCCTTTAAGGATTTTTAACCGGCAACTTATTCTAAGGGCTCATGCACCTGGGCACAGAGGCCATACAGCTCCAAGATACACAGACGCACAGCCTCGGTGCACCGTCTGACGAGCTCGGTCACAAGGCGTATGGATGGAAATATGATTCCGAATACCCCAATACATACGGAGTCTGATGGAGCATGCCACAATTTTCTTGAAAAAATTCCGTATGAGAACCATAGGACCTCCGTTTAAGACTTCAGGACCTGTTGTCGGACATGACTTTATTCCCGATTTCTCTTTTCTGAAGTGGAACTTGTTTGTGGGGGTGATCTATTCCTGTGAATGTATCTGATTATTGTTATTTGGTTGGTTTTCTTATTTTGTTTCAATCTTGTAATGATTTACGGTGTTTTTTTTATCTTCTTCGTTACTCCTTGAGAGAAATCTCTAACTTAGACACTGATTTTCTTCTAGGAGAGTCAGTCGGGACTTGTTGACTTGGCAAAGAACTGAAGAAGGGGTTTGAGAAGGGGTGGTACCTGGCAACTTATGACCTTTTATGTTACTTGTCTACAGGTTTCTGTGATTGCTTAAACGTTTCTCCTGCCCTGGCAGAGAGCCCATACTTCATTTTAAAACTACCACAGACAATGGAGCTCATTGAAATGTGTCTCGCTTCCAGGGGCACGTGAAGTCGCATAGGCCACGCTGCAGATACACTACTTATATTTCGTGTCCGATCACAATGTTCCATCTATACCTGTGTCCTCAGCAGTACAGGTGTCTAGAAATCACATAGGACCGGCACCCTAAGTGTTAACCAGCGAGCTACTGTCTCCTATACCTGAACCCTGTACAGATCTGATATTGCATACCTGAGCATTGAGAAGAAGGCTTCGGGGCTGCACCACTAAACCACGACTGAATGACTAACCTTTGCCACTCTAGAAATTCTCAATATCATTCCTCACCCAATGATCATATTGTGTCAATGTAAATAATTATTACCCATAAATTATACTGTATTTATGATTTAGAGACGGATTCCGGGAATTCCCCGACTCAAAAGCAGGGTACAGTGCCATGCCTAACGAATGAAAACGTCTTAAGACTCATATACTGTTTCTGAATTATCCGATGGCCCTCGGTCATTAGACTATTCTTAAAAATGTAGGTTTTAAGTGGACTTTTTACTAGTTTTCCACCTACTAGACCTCACCTGTGCTCCTGGACTATAGAGACTGGAATGTCCTCTACACTGGAAACTCTTTGGCAGCCAATTTTCTTGACCTGGTTGTTTTGTGTGCCCTGATACTCCTATCAACCGACTCTGGGGCAGTCCTCATGGTCCAGCAAGATTTAGTAGATGTTATAATTACCTGCGGATCTCTCTACCATTTCCACTCGCGGTACCCTTTAAAAGAAGGAGTGAAAGGATGGAGTTGTCACCTTCATCTCTTTACCCTAACGCTGTCCTGGCAAAACTTTCAGGGTCCAAGGGTAAACTTGGCCACACATAGTTGATTTTTGTCATCTCAAACAGCAGATCTCGACTACTTATTTCGACCAGTTGACCATGTCAGACACCCAACCAAAGACCTGACTTAAAAACTTGATCTGACTTTGTAAGGTTTGCAATACCTAAACCCCAAATGTGTGTAAATGGTGTTTTACAGTTTTGACATTTTTTAGATGCGGTGAATGGCATTTTGAGATATAATTTTACCATGTTAATAAGAATAGGTTGGTGAATCATACTTTTTATTTTCTGGGTGTTTTCTCCTAAGCAACTACCTACTCCTAGACTCAAATTATACATGAGTGTAATTCTCCTTCAATTTCTGGGAAGAGTTTACTTCTATAATATGTTTTTCTTGAATAACCCGTTTAGTCTGGATGCTTCCAGATTTCTGTGACCATGCCCTTCATCCAAATTCTGTCTTCGCTAATTGTTTGCTGGTCAAGGATATCATGTCCAAGCATGGTCAGTAATGGAGTCACCTCCTGCTTAAAGGGGTTGTTCGGAATTAGAAAACATGGCTGCTTTCTTCCAAAAACAGCGCCCCACCTGTCAATGGCTTGTGCCTGGTATTGCAGCTCGGCTCCATTGGAACTGAGCTGCTATACCACACACAACCTGTGGACCGTTGTGGCGCTGTTTTTGGAAAAAAGCAGCCATGTTTTTCTAATCCTGGACATCCCCTTTAATTTCATATCAATGTGATGAGTCTGCCAAGGTTATGAAGGAAACCTTAGACCCACATATAGACCAGCTTTACGCTATTTAATGTGAATAATTATTTGTTTGACATCTGTCACACCCAACTCCCCCTTTAATATTCACTTGTATATTATTTAAATAAAGGGGGGCAATAAGTGACTTCTAGACGTCTTTAGGGGCCACTTCTAGCACATTGGCCTCCAAATCGACGGCCCGGATGTAAATGCACAAATACAATACTGTTCTATTTCTCAGAGAGTATCACGTCAGCCCCAGGTTGTAAATGTGATCTTTGTCATCATTTATACAAATTTTTATCTTTTTTTTCCATCTCTGCATGAACTATTAGCACAGCACAAAGCTTTAATTCATAATATAAATGTCTTTCTGGATGTACTGACCACCAACAGTTAATTTTTTGTTGCAAATGATAGACAGAAGAGAAGGGTCCGAGGCACCGGGACTCTTTAAGGCCCTGTTCACACTGAGTTTTTTGCAGGCAGAAAAAAAATCTGCCTTTTAGAATTCCTTCAGTAATTATGTGAGCGATTTTGATCTGCCTGCTCTTTTTTTTCCACGTTTTTCGCCTGTGGCCATTGAAGCTGATGCAAGGACCAGAAGGAATAAACACAGCGAAAAACACTCGGAAACGAGCACCGCAGGTTTTTTCTGCTTCCCATTGATGTCAATGGGAGGTCCGAGGCGGAAACCATGGTAAGAAAGGACATGCCGTTTTTTTCCCTGCGAGCGGCCAAAAGCTGCCCGGGTGAAAAAAAAAACACCTCGGCCTCCCATTGAAATCAATTGGAGGCGATTTAGGCTGTTTTATGGTGATGATGCCGATGCGGTTTCTGTGTTAAAATCGACGCCAAAAAACTCCGTGTCAATAGGGCTAAGACATAACTTTAATTCAGCATGCATAAAAATTTCTGTCACAATGGCATTTCTCAAATCTCGCCAATTTACTTTTATGTATGTTAAAGAAATAAGTTATGTCTTTAAAAGCCCTGGTGCCTTGGACCCTTCTCTTCTCTCTGTCGTTTTGTATGGTAATGGTGGATCACCGCTCCCAAAGAGCACTGGCATCTGGATTTGAGTGGTGCTGAGGACTTAAACATCAAAGGAATTGTTTGCTTTTAATAATCGCTTTTTGTTAGAAGGGTCACCAGAAAATAAGCTGATCACAAGATGTTCCGGTTCTGGAACCCCCAATGATCAGTTGTAACGTCAACAAGCATTTAATTCCCTTGCAGCACCACCGCAGGGGAAATGAAGCATTACATGGTGCCTATTGGTACCCATGTGTAATGCACGGACAAGCCTGTAGTCACTATAGCTAATATTTATGGGGGTCCTGAACATGGGGAAATTCAAAAATTCCTAATACAATATTTAAAATTAGGTTTTCTAAACCAGACCATCCTTTCTAAGATTTGATTGAACCAATAAGTGTTCTTAAATGCAATTCATCCCGACCATTGTACTAATTGGTGTTTTTTTAGCTTAACATTTATGTCTGTAGGGGGCAGTATGCTAACAGTTCCGGTATTTATCTGCATCGAGCCAATAACTGAATGAGCTTGAATAGTGACAACCAATTTTCTAAGCCGCAAATATGCACCGACTTGTTGTCACTTCCCTTCCCCCACTCCTCATAATTTGTAATAATATTTAGAACGATCATTCTATGTTACGTGTCCGATGAGTAACCTGTGCCGTCTTCTCTCACTCCATAGTTTCACCAGTGTTTCTCAGGGAACCCACGTCCTGTTCAGAGAATTTGCCTTTGTTCAGTGCACACGACACAACAGAGCGTCTTTTCTACGTCTCTTCTGGAGGTGTTTCAGGACAATCGCAAAGAATGGAGGTAAGAGCAAGCAGACAGTGGGGGGTTATTATTATTTTTTTTGCCTTGCCAGCGGAAGATATGCTTTGATGTGGGTACCATCTGCATTTAGACTCCCGCAGTGGGGGGCTGAGTAATCTGCGGCTTTGTCAGCTTAAGAAGGATTTTATGAATTTTTCATCCTATAATGAGACACTATGGACATCTAGGACGGTTATAAAGGAGGAATGTGTATGAGTTGTTTTCTTAAATTGAGGCTGGCCGCTACGGTCTGTGAGCACCTACCGAAGCAAGTGTCCATCTACATTTTCTGAATAATTAATTAAGAAATCTGTATTTTCTGCAGCTTTATGGACGGCATCTCTTAATTTAAGGTTAATAATACAATCAGGGACATACATGGAGGTGAGAGGGCCCCATACCAAAGATGGAGCCGCCTTTCAGGTGCTGGTTTACACCACCACCACACCCCTGCGGCAGGAGGGCCTGATTCTCCTTTGCCCCCTAACACCTGGTTTGCGTTTTTTGCCCCCTACCACCTGGATCACTGTTGGGGTTTTTTACGCTCTACCCTATTTATACGAGCCCTTCGGCTGATTCCTTGCCCCGTTGTTTGCTAAGCATTATTTTTAAATAGGTCAATCCGGCTTAGGATGTCACCATTGAATAGAAAAAAGAATGGTGCCAAAATGGGTGGGGGCACTTATTTCCAGGATCCAAATAGTAGCTGCATGGGTTTATTCTATTAAATGTAGGCCACTGACAACTTGATAAACTGAGTGGTGTCTTCAGGAACTTACATGCAAGTAAAGGTCCTTTTACATGGGCCAATTATCGGGCAAACGAGTGTTCACAGAGCGCTCAATCCCGATCATTGCCCTGTTTAAACAAGGCAACGATCAGCAGCTGAACGAGCAAACTCTTGTTCATCGGCTGATCGTATCGTTTATGCAAAATTAAATGATCATTTATGCAGAATTAAATATCATTGTCGGCAGCACATCTCCCAGTGTTAAGAGGAAGATGTGCTGCCGACATGATAGAAATGTACGGGGACGAGCGATCGTAGTAATGAGCCCCCATATATGGCTCTTGTGAGCTGCCTCGTTGATCGGCGCCCGTTTACACGCCCCACGTCGGCCTGTGCAAGAGGACCTTGAGGCTCCGTTCACGCTTGCGTCATGGATTCCATTTGTAGTCAAAACCATGACACATAGCCTGATCCGACACATCGGATGCCACCAGCACCCAAGGACCCGATTGACTTACAATAAGGTTTGTTGGGATCCATCGTGTCTTTCGTCGTCTGCATGCACCGATCCCGATCTTCCCATTAAATCGTCTTGGACTGTAGACGAAAGCTGAAAATAGCATTCGGGCACTCTGTTACTCCAAATCTGGAAAATACACTACATGACAACTGTGCTATTGAATTAAATTGAATCATTAGAAACCTTTTCATCTAAACCAATTAATTTGTTTGTTGAAAACATAGTAAACTGGCCTTTCATATAGACTAGAACAGGGGTCAGCAATCTTCAGCACCCCCAACAGTTGTGAAACTACAATTCCCAGCATGCAATCACAGTCTGTGGCTGGAATTAGGGATGTCACGATACCAGAATTTGGACTTCGATATCGATCCAGCCTGGAATAATAAAGTTTTTGGCTGTCAGGGCATGCTGGGAGTAGTAGTTTCACAACAGTTGGAGTGCCACAGGTTGCTGACCCCTGGACTAGAATAACAGATGCCTTGCAGGACTGAGGTCCTGTGTTTGAATCGCAACTACAGCGCTGTGTGATATGTTGGCGATACAAAAACAAATACATGAAAGACATCCTGTATAAACGTAGCATTAGGACTTTGTGGACGGGCAATACCAACTTTAAAGAGGTGCATAATATAAGACTAAAGCAGCCAATGGATCCATCCTAAAGTGTTCATGTGATTGGAGTTATATTGTAGATGTATCCATATGGAGACAAAATTATCAATGCTGGTTCTTACCAAACCCAAGTATATGTAGGCTTAGTCCCAGTTCTGGGTGTATGTGCAGCGTACGTTCCCACCTCATAGAGGTCACCTTGTCTTGGCAGGTGGGCTCACATAATTTGATCAAAATGTGCGCTAACCTATGTAAATTTAGCAGTAATGCATATTTATTTATATTTAGTGGCATTATTGTTCGCAGAGTGCTGTCGCCATTTTCTTGTGTGCCGTATTTATTTGCTATCAATCCCATGATGCTTCAGCACAGCATCACATGACCAGCTAAAGACCATACCACTTCTGCGTGCTGGGGGACACTGTGATTATCATTCTCTCTATATTCTCCTAAATAAGCTGAGAAACCATAAATATACAGACAGGGAGGCTGCACTATATTCTTCTACATTATACCTGCGTGACAGGAACGTATCTAAGGATCAGTGGTGGCCGATGATAGAAGTTTCTGCCCCCCTGTGTAATACTAGTGTGGTACAGGAACTGCTGAAGCCTGTGATGGGTGACACATGGCTCTCCATAGACTCAAGTAGAGAAAGTGTCACCGAGCCTAATCCACACTGCTGGTAAGCAACCATCCCAGTCTGATATATAGAGATAAATAACAGGGGAGAGACTGGCACATGGAATACCATAATCATACACATGGTAGTGTTTCGTTTGGGCCGGAGTATCCCTTTAAAGATAAATGTTCCTGCCCTTATAACTTATGGTACTGCTGCCAACTGGCTACTTCTCTACTCCTCCTTCTTTACTCCTTCTCGTGCCCCTTACCCTTTATTTCCATCCTTCACCACCTCCCTTTGTTCTTTCTTTGCCTTCTTGACTGGTGTAATGTTACCAGTACAGTTGTCTGGAAAATCGGCATCGTGCACTCCTCTCCATTCATTTACACTGCACTAGCGATATAGATATATCACTATGTGCAGCCTCATACACAAACCCTAACAATACTACAGTGTCCTGATAATGAATACACATGACCATCCAGCCTGGACGTCATGTGTACTCAGAATCCTGACACTTCTGAATCTTTTTTGTGAGATTCCAGCAACGGATACGAAATCTCGCAAGATCACGGAGCTAAACGAGATTTGGTTTCACTTGCCGGAATCTCACAAAAAAAGATTCAGAAGTGTCAGGATTCTGAGTACACATGACGTCCAGGCTGGATGGTCATGTGTATTCATTGTCAGGACACTGTAGTAATGTTAGGGCTTGTGTATGAGGCTGCACATAGCGATATATTTATATCGCTAGTGCAGTGTAAATGAATGGAGAGGAGTGCATGATGCTGATTGGTCAGCGTCATGCACTCCTCTGTACAACGCCCACTTGGTCGAAAGTAAAAGTACGCCCACTTGGGCATTAAGAAAGCTCATTAGCATAAACCAAAATCGCTCCTAACGTTGTGAAAAAAGATCGTTTTTTTAAATAAAAAGCATTACTGTCACCTACATTACAGCGCCGATCTCCTTATATAGGAGACAGGGCACTTATAATGTGGTGACAGAGACTCTTTAAGTCTAAGATCTGGAATTATTCCACGTTTTCATGGAAAAATTGTATATTCTTTGTATTCGTAAAATAGTGCAAGGTCCTATATAAAATATTCTTATTGCATTAACTATCAAGCCTTCATTGGTGTTATATTACAGCAAAGTGAAAAATGTATAGGTGGTAGAGCAAATATAGATATTCTGTCCCCACGGTTGATGGGGTGGTAGATATTCTTGGAAGTCCTGTGCTCTAGCTGAAGAATAAATATATCTCCACATAGGAAGGCAGAGATTAATGCACTCTATTCCTGCATTAGGTGACCAGGAATATTCCATGGTTACATAATGGCCACCTGAAGCCGTATAGTGACTATGATTTCTCCTTAGATAAGTTCCTTTATTAAATATAATAAATCATCGATGAAGGTTTCTTTATATACATAACCTATTTTGGGATATGAAGACTTAACCATGAAATAACATTCTTTATAACGAAGAGTAGATCGTTATCGAATGCCGTCCAAACTTGCCATCTTCTTTTTTTTTCTTCCCCTTTTCCCGGTGTCGTCCTTCTCGGTATGCGTAACTTTCTCCTCCCCTCCCTCGCTTCAACATCTTCAGTTGAACAAATAAACCTTTTGCTTTAATTTTGCAGTTTATATTGCAAAAATTCCCCTGTAATTAGGATGCTGAGCCTCCGAGCTGGGACTTGTAGCCGAGAACATAGTCTAGATGGAAGGTATGCAGAACACCACGTCACGGGAGGGTAGGAAGTGTAGTCAGAGTTACGGTTTGAGAAGAAAACATGGATTATTAAAAATTTTTTTTTTAGATATATGATTGTATAAAGACATTTATTGTATATTTATTCCTTAAGAAGGGTAGCTAGGCACATTCCTGTAGGCAAATATGGTCCAGGCTACTGAAGAATGGCCAGTTGGACCTGTTGTCATTCCTTAACATTTTTCTAAACTTGAAAGTGTTGGAAAAAACTTTGTGACTGGAAAGCTATACCCTCTATAACTGCCACAATAATACAACAATGTCTTTTATTCTGGTAAAAATGTCAGCGGGCCATAAATATATTCCATTTAGAAAACTAGCTTAAATGGGTTTCCACCTTTGATCGATCCCATTTTTATAATAAGCTGATCACAGGGTGTATTGCTTTAGGGACCTTCGGCGATCATTTGTGATTTCTGGGGGAATCCCAAGACCAAGTAATCGGTTCTCCTGCAGCACCACCACAGGGGAAATGAAGCATTACACCGTTTTTATTTAAATTCCATGGGTTGTCTATTTAATACACATGATTTGCCAGGTCTTTCAGAGAGAAATACCCTCTTTATAGCCACTTTCTGATCTAGCTGACAGATGAGGGTCCTGAAAGAGGGAGCACATATAATAACTCAGAATTTACTAGGAGGGAAAATGGGATTTCTAAACCAGACAACCCCTTTAATTGCATTAATAAATCATCTCAAGTGTGTGGTTTGGATTGTTTTAAATCCCATTTACTACAATATAAATACAACATCTGGTCACTGTCGTAAACTGGAGCATCCACTTATAAAGCTTGTACCGTCCTTCCAAGAAAACAAAATCCTCTGCAGTAGGGGTTTATTCACACTGCATTTGCAGTTTACATCGTGGGTATTTCCTGACATATACATCTGATGGGTGCCACTGTGTGGGTACAGTGGCAACCATTGCCCATAGGCTCCCATTTTCTATAAATACATATTGCTTTTTCGGTGTCATTTTTTTTGCGGGATGCCGCTGTATGGAATTTCTCAGCAGACTGCACCATCCCATACAGTTGAAAAAAAAGGGTGTAACGAATTATACCAGCCCGATGGAGGGTGAATAGGGGCATATGGATATGTTTGATGTATATGCCAGGAGTCACCACTGCAAATGTAGAATTTGGATTGCACAGATGAGTGGGCTTCTCTTTGAGATCAGAATATTTCTCTCCGGAGTTTAATAACCTTGCTAATTGTTGACATTCTCAGTTTATGCATTTACATGATTTGTGTCTATATGTTTGTTATATTGTAGTCTCTGTGTTTGTTTAATAGCAGCTCTTTCCCCTCTTCCATTGACTGTGCACCATTTAACTTTCGCTTCTTCCTGTGCTGATCTTTGATGGATGGAAGGCAGTACACTATAGAGAATGGACGATGGTGAAAACCCAAATCACCGTGGACATTGTTCCCTCTGACACAGGCAGGCACAGAGCTAGTTAATGCAGCTGTCCATGAGAGGACCCCACCAAACAGCTCATCAAGTCTAAGCTTCCTCCAAGATCTGGGACCTCCAGCAATCATAAAAATGGGGGTCCTGTAAATGTAAACCAGGCCGAGATAAATTAAGCTAATTCTGCTCATACCTATTTATGAAAAATATGGAAACCCCAAAGCAATCTGTATGTGAGGTCTCTACCCCATACATCTCTTCTCACCTTCAATTTCAGGATCTCTAGGTGTCCCAGGGTTTTGGACCTCCACTTACCTATTAGTGTTAACAGGCTGCATATAACTGATAACTGATATGGCTTGCTTGGCAGAGAAAAATAAAAAAAATAAAAAATTATATATAATATATATGATGATACAGTAGATTTACCCGCAGGCCTATGTGAAATCACATATAATACTTCATCATATTCTGATGTGTTGTGCCAACTTACCAAATAAAATAAAGGAGATCAGGTATAGGAAGCCTTGTCGTATGGCTTATTTCATATCTACATTGTTTCCACGCCACTCCCTCCAGACGTACACGATGAACACACTGAATTCAGCGTTCTCTATTTCCAATGCAGAAAACTTGTCAATTGTGTCTGTAAATAAACAAGAACTCCGCTCCGCTTCATACACCTAATAAATGAGCGGGAGATCCCAAGGGAGAAAGTCAATTTGAAATTCTTCATTCAGCAACATGGATCTTGAAAGTCCCGATGGCTCAGTTAGTGGAATCACGCAACACTGGAAGGATCCAACATAAAGGAAGCTATATTATTAATAGATCACCATAGATGTCATATAACAGCGATTTTCACAAATATGCCCAAATTAGCAAGAACCTGAGTTCATGGTCACTAAGCACCCAGTCAGGCACTCCTGGACATCGGAAATAATGGGACAGTAGGACCGTTGGGGAAATATCAGGAGTGGTCCCCAACCTGTGGCTTTCCATCTGTTCCAGAACCACAACGCCGACTATCAGGACATACTGGGATTGGAGTTTGGCAACCACTATAGAACCACAGGTTGGAGATCGCTACCCTATAGATAAGCAAGAGTAATTGGTCTTCGTCTCGCCACCTACTATCAACATTAACGAAACACGAGCATGAATATCTATAGAAGGACCATCTAAACGAACCATTATCTAATGTCTACGTAGCTACAAAGTCTAGTGTTACATTTAGAATTCACTTCTCTTACATTGTTATCACTGGAATCTACCAAAGATTCCCAGTGACTTTGCTGCTAATCAATCTACAGGCCACACGTCCGTCTCATTGTTTCCCTACTAGGGTTGCATGTGGTTCCTCGGAGACCAGAAGACGGCAGCTGCAAGTACTGTCATTTTTACAGGATGAATGTAAGCCGATTTCAGTCTGAACATAGATGCTTGGCATGGGGCAGGCAAAGCCGTCAAGAAATCTTGGCTGGAATATAGAATACTTTATCCGCACCTACAAAGCTTTTTGGAGGTAGAAACAGGAGCATGGGTTCCTCGGGAGTGGAACCATTTTTCAGCGGTTTCCCTATAGTATTAAGGTTGGGAATGACTGGTCTATAGGCTGGAACACATTTTCTGTAGGGAAACTGTGGGTGGTGGTGTTGGGGGTTGAATTTACCTTGCAAAACCTGTTATTACTGAAATCGCTCCGATTATTGGCAATGGTGACATTGCCAATAATCGGAGCGATTTCAGTAATAACAGTATTTTAGTAAATTCCTATTTAAACAATTATCCAAAATTTCCTGCAACGATAGATTCCTGCTCATTATTATGCAGTATCGCCAAAACTGGGCCAAACATTGAAGGGGTTTAGCCCTAAACCTAAAATAAACCAGCTTAACTCCATGTTTAGCACTTGTCAAGAGTTGAAATTCCTGAGCAGAAAAATTATCAAGTTTTTCTGTGATTTTTGAGATACAGATCTCCATAACATGACAGCTGTAGAGTAGCTATAGTGGTCCCAAGGGGGCAGTAAGACCCGACCTCTGGTGCTTGAGGGGCCCAAAGGACCCTCTGAAAAATAAGGACAGGATGACTGTAAACAGTGCGTGATGGTAGGAAGAAGTGATGGCCTACATTAAGCCCCAAGAACTCCAAGCTATGCCTTTGGATGACCGTATTTATTATAGATGAGACTAAGAAACATAAATCTTCCTTCAGCCATTTGACGGGATTCTAAACTTCACTACTCTCTGATTCAAGGGCTTTGCTCATTCTTCCACATTGTGACTTTGGATCTGATCCTGCAAGTTTCCATTTCTCTAACAAATCTCTTCTTCGGCCCATTCTACTAAAGAATGACATAGAGAACGGCATATCCGTTTGGACTGATACGACCTTAAAGAGGACCTGTCACTAGGTCATAGGTCAGTTGAACTGGATGTCTGACCTGAATACTGCTGTTTCCCTGATTCCAGCCCTGTTTGTTTTTTTGTTTTTTTCCTAACCCCCCCCCCCTCCCCCGTTCCAGTGATATGGCCCACTGTTGTGTTGGCTCCCTCCTATGCTGGTTTGCTGTGGTTAGCCTACTGGGCGTCAAGTACCCTCAAGCTGCCTCGTGCTGATTGGTCAGCATCAGAAGCTAGCTCCACCCAGTTGGCTAACTACAGCAAATTGGCATATAGGGAGCCAACATAACAGTGGGCTAAATCTCTGAAACAAGGGTGTGTAGGAAGAAAAAAAAACAACTGGAGTCAGGGAGACAGCGCTATTCAGGTCAGTTAACCAGTTCAATTTATATGATCTAGTGACAGGTCCGCTTTAATTCCACAAAATTAGCCCACTTGAGTCTTGACATACTTTGTTCTGCAGATCCAATGGTCTTTAAGATGTTACATCCCCTCACTTTAGACCTTGGACTGTGGTAGATGTGGAAGAACGATCACAAAAAAAAAGTTTTCTGCCCTTAGTTTGCTTCCAAAAATTAGTTCAACAGCCGCGATACATTTTTCCCAGATTTCCATTACCATTGTCAGCGTGAGAGTCTACTCCTTGTGGACGGAAAGGCTGCATATCTTGGTCAATCTTAATTATAGGGAATTTCAGCTATCCAGAGGTTGACTTCGTTGTTGGGTTTGTGGTACATGTTTTTAAGCTAGCTCAAAGAAAACAGCAAAAATTAAACTGCATGGACCTACTGACCCCGAATAATCCAAACATATTATTAAATGTTCAAATATGGGAAATACAGTCTTTGCATGATTTGGTTTGACGTTTGGTATAAATAACATTATCAGATTCAAGCGAGCGGCGTCATCAAAGTGAATCCTAAATCTCGCGGAGTGAACCTCCATCTAAGCATCAATAAACCCAAAATCATTACATGTAAATTTAGACATTGTGAAAAATATAGGGTTCCTCTGACAATGGCCCTAAAGGGGCTAAACTGCTGTCTGGTATAAAAAATATATATATTAGGAATAAGACTTTACCGAGGTTAATGCTGTCACTAGGGGATCTTACTGTTTTAATACCTAGTGTGGCTACAGGCAGCAGAATTTTATCATTTAAAGGGGTTGTCCAGGTTGGGGGCTGTTTTTTTTATACTTATGACCTATACACAGGATAGATCATCAGTATATGATCACTGGGGGTCCGACACCTGGACCCCGCACCGATCAGCTGTCCTGGCTACGAGCCTTCTACTTCCTGCACCGACCACTTCATAGCTTCTGATGCCTGGAAGCAGCCAAAACAGCTGATCAGTGCGGGGTCCGGATGGATAGGTCATCAGCAGGAACGCAAGCCGCAGCTGTCAATCAAAATTTACGGAAGCAACCCGCAAGACAAATACAAACGAAAATAGTACAGATTTTTTTTTAAATATATTTTTCTCCTGCGGATTTCCTTTTGAACCAGAAAAAAATGAATATTTCAAGGATGGATTCACACGCGGCAGATTTAGTTGCCGAGATTTCTGCGACAGATTTCTGCAAGTTCTGTTCAGATGAATGGAACAGATTTTCAATGTACCTGCTGCAGAGACCTCCCCATTCAGATAGTTGGCACAGATTTTCAGCCACAGAAATTTCGGTAATAAAACCTGAAGCGTGTGAATATAGACTACAATTGCAGATTTTTTTCTACAGGTCCATGAGTAGTCTGCAGCACAATCTGTAACAATACATTGCTTGCAGATTTGTTTGTGGATTTTTACATCCCTGTTGAAGTAAAAGGAGGAAATCACAACAAATGTGAGCTCAATCCGTGGCAGAAATGAATAGGTTGTAGTTAAAAATCTGCACTGCAGGTCAATTTCCATGCAGCATGTGGATGAGATTTATACCGCCGCAGATTTTTACGGCACCAATCCAAAGGAAAATTCCAGTCTTACCGCCCTGTGTGAATTTACCCTAAGGCCCTGTTCACACAGAGTTTTTTTTTTTTACGTGGAAACAGCTCTAAAACGGCTAAAAACCCTCCCACTGATTTCAATGGGAGGTGGATGAATTTATTTCCCGCGAGCGGAAAAAAACACTTGCAGGAAAAAGAAGCATCATGCCCTTTCTTTGGGTGTTACCATCTCTGAACTCCCATTGACATCAATGGGAGTCAGAGGGAGCGGTTTTCGCTGCTTTTTTTTTTTCCCGCGCTGCTTAATGGCTGAGGGCCGAAAAACGTGGCAAAGTGAGTGCAGGCAGATGAAAATCTGCCTCAAACTTCCTTCGGGAATTTTGAGGCAGATTTTTCCGCCTGCAAAAATCTCCGTGTGAATAGGGCCTTTCTTCAGCGTTTCGGTCTCTGACCTCCTATTGACATCAATAGAACGTCAGAAAAAGCGGTTTTCGCAGCATTTTTTGCCCGCGACGCTCAATGGCCGTGGCCGAAAAACGCGGCAGAGTGCTAGCAGGTCAAAAACTGCAAAAAATTCTGTGTGTGGGTATCCTTAGGCCCTGTTCACACTAAGCGAATTTGTTGCTGATTTTAAATGCAGATGTCGCTGCAGATTTGACCCTTTCTACATTGAAAAGGATGAAATCCGCTGTGAACATCTTTAACAGAATGAACACGCTCTGATCTCAGTGCAGAAAATGTTCCACCACATGTGGATGAGATTAGTGCAAATCTCATCCACATGGCTGAAACTGTAATCCGCATGGAAAATCCACAAAATCCGTCCCGTGTGGACCCGGCCTAATACAGTCCATGCCCTCCATGGTGGTCCACGGTGTTTGGTTGCACCAGGTGTGGCCGGCGTAGCTGCTCAATCATTATGTTCCGGAGATCTCGCTTGGTATATTTTAGCCTGTTCTTGCTTATATACTTGAGAGTTTATATGATCGTATTTGTTTGTTAAACATTCGGCATAAACAGCATTTTTCGAGTGACACCATCATCCATTTACTGCGAAAGGGTAAACTTCAGCACTCCAGATGTTTACACATCCCATGAGCCGCAGCAGCATTGTGCCCTCCGCAGGTCGTTGTTCCCACTTATCACATGGCACATAAATGCATGGTGTTGTGTTCAGTGGCGTTCTATGGCCGGGGAGGGCTCGATAGCTGGGAGGTATGGAGGGCGTCGGGAACAGATGGGCACAGCAGGCCTGTGGGGGTTAGAACAGCTGGCTCCGGTTTAACTCTGTCATTTTATTCTTCCTTCTGGGAAGATCAGAGCTCCATGGGCAGTCCGTGTGCCGGCTTCACTGTTTGGGAATTAAAGGTTTGGGCTTTTCTTTCTGTAAAGATGACTGTCCCCTTTGGCCTCCAACTTGTTTATTTTCCTTCTATTCCTGCATGCTGGAACAGCAAATTAGCAAGCGAGCGAGTGTCGAGTTTATTTTCATGAGACAGACCCCAGTCAGAGAGTAACCAAGTCCTCCTCTGATCTACAAACATTATAAATATCTCTAAACCCACATGGGAACTTCACTGACCAACAATTTGCAAACATGAAAGAAGAGGTTTTTTTTGGGGAGGATGTAACCCTGTGCGTTCTGGCTGGGTATTCTTCATCTTGCCAGTCCGTGGGGCGTGGTACACCTTTCCTACAGGTCAAAGATCTTATCCGCTAACGGGAGGTCTAGTGGAACCACAGCAAACACCAGCAGTGCTAGGAAATCTGATATTTGGTATTTTGGACGAGGTTATCTAAAATTAGGTCTGTCCCCCCCCCCCCCCAGAAATAGCGCCACTTCTGTCCATGTATGAGCTACAATACCAGGCACAGTCCACGGACGAGGGGCACAGTCTCGGGAATAGAACGTTTGCTACTCCAAAGATCTCTGGACAAACAGTCCTCCTAATATACACTGAATAGTACACTTTTATTTATTATCTATTATTTATATAGTCTCATATTAGTTCCTGTCCTAGATTGTGAGCCCCATAAATACGGACTGATTATTTGGGCATTATGGCAGTGCCCAAGGGCCCATAGCTTGAAGGGGCCTATGGCAGAGCCTGCAAAAATATAAAAAAATTCAAGCGATAAATTCTCCTCAGATGCAAAAGTGTATCATAGCTATAGTAGTTGGTAAGGGGCACATGACCTTTAATGCCCGGGAGCCCAGATCGCTGTTCGTCAGCCCCTGCAGTTTTATAGGAAGTTAAAGGTTTATTCCCCTTTTCTTGAGATAGGTACAGGTCACAGAGTTGGGACCCGCATCTATCCACTGGTTATGCCATAAATGTCCCAACTCTGACCTGCACCAATCTCAAGAAAGGGGCCTACCTGTACCCCGTCCCACCTAGTTAGGCAACTACCGGCCACCGCTGCATGAAAGTTATGGAAAAAATTACCCCCGTTCTGGAGATCGGTGCGGGTCTATCAGCCATTTGTGGCATATCCTGTTGAAATACCAGTAATGTCTAACTTGTGAATACCTATTTAATTAACCATTCAGTACCTTTTTTAAATGCGGGACAAAATTTAGTGTCTAGGCGAAATCTGTGTGAATTCTAATGACCGATGAAGAGCAAGTTCAGAAGAGTATAGGACTCTATAGTATAGTCATTTTAAGGGCGTCTGTCACGTGGGCATCCCAAGTTAAATGAAAGCATACGTAAGGCCCTGTGCACATCACGCTACTGCCCTCCATATGACGGGTAGGCCAGGAAAAGCTCCCGACATATACCTCCGATGGAAGGCTGCGACGTATCCCACTGTTACATACAGTGGTATATGTCGCCCACAGGCTTCCATTTTTCTTTTTACTATATCGGGTAGCATGGAATAGCGCAGACTATTTTTTTTTTTTACGGTATACCAGAAGAACTCTCTTTTGGCCTCCAACAGGTTAATTCAACCCTATAGATACGCTTAGCATGTACACCGGGAGCTTTTCGCCCTAAGCATATGTACATGATAAGCGTGATGTGAACAGGGCCTAAGGTGCCCTAAAAAGCCTAAACTAAGTTTCTGATTGGGCGCTGAAATGAAGCTTGCCCTATATGCCACTGTGCCTTTTCTTTTATCACTGAGTAGCCATTTGGTAGGACTAATGCTCCATGTGATGCCCTTACACTTGTTAGAAGCACCTAATACATGTAACCAATGTCCACGGGCAGGGACATGCTATCATGTGATATCTTACAACGTGTCTGATGGGGGGCTCACTAAAGACTGGGGGGCTGCATTCGATTATAGGGTTTTCCCATAAGAAATCTACAGTCTGTACTGCACCTCTTATAAGGATCATATACACATTGGCCCACATTTACAAAGTATAGCAGATAGTTGGAGGGACTGGCGCAAAATGTATTAAAAGGTGCACACACTCTAATAAATTTGGCGCTCTGATAGTCAGAAAATAAAATGTAATACGGCTATAAATAGGTGTTTTATTTGTGCCAAAATTTGCGCAATTTCCTCCTTTTCCACATAATAAATATTGTTTTAACTACGTTTCCTTGAGGACCACACACGGAATTTTCTCATAACTTTCCAAATTTGGACAGCGGCGAAAGAATTTGCAATTTTTTTTTCTGCAAATTTGTTACACATAATAATAAATGTGAGCCATTGAATTTTACAGGTTGAGTCCTTGTATAAATCCTGATTGATACATAGCAGTAAATGGGAAGACTATATTGGGGCTTACATTGAGGAGAGGGGGACCCGTTGCAAAATGAACTTCCCCTCCATCTTCATCGGTTGCGATTTCTTTACACCACAGACACGACTTGATCTGAGGAAGAACCCTGAATAATAATGTATTAATAGAACTTATATCTGTACAGAAAATATCAGTTTTTTTTATAGGTTACATTATGATTATCCTGTTTCCGGTATGCGGCTGCGTTTGATACATTGTATGCCATTAGATACTTTCTCCAGTTTCTGTTCTGCCCGGGTACATTTGCCCGTCATTACAGGAAATCTGGTCAGACTGCAGTGGGGTCCTTCAGTGGACCCTGGACTGTTTGCCTATACTAGGTATGGTCCTCGGTCAAGTCGCAGAGATTCCCGAGTGGCAAGCTGGTTGACTATTTCCAGTAACAACCAGCTGAATTATGAATGCAGCTCTGGAGTATAATACAGATTGTAACTCAGGATCAGTACAAGATAAGTAATGCAATGTATTTACGTAGTTACTCAACTATCTATATATAAACTGTAAAATTGTGTTCAAAGATGGAAATATGTTATATGTGAAAATATTAAAAGATCACTACAGATCCGGTAATGACCATAGTGGACTATTTTGTATGCATTTACCTAAATCTGGTCCTTTGGCAGATGCTGGATCTTTGCTGCATATAAGCGTTTAATAAACTGTACTAGAGATTATATAATGGCAAATACACTGGTTGGTTGGTTGGTTGGTTGGTTGGTGCAAGGAAGGGATGTCACTCTAGATCCAAGTACCACATTGTGCACAAGGTCCACAAGGTCTGGAGATGCCCATTAGGGACTAAATTTATAGCCTTTCCTTGCCAACTATATATGTATATATGTGCTTGTATATACACCCTGTATATATAAGAATTGGTTATATAAGTCATCTTCTATAAAATAAACAAACTCCACATTTTTAGGGCTTTGGCTCTTCCGTTCTGCCATCCGCAGAGTAACCACAGCTTCCAGTAGGTCTTTGGTTTTCTTTATCCCACTCATTTTGTTTTTTTGTTTTTCCTTTTTTTTCGTTCCCGAGTTGTGGTCCAGTTCTGCTACCTAGCTGTAGTTCACATTCCGGAGCCCGGCCGGTATAATGTATGGTATGCATTGTATTTCAGTCTATTGCGGAGGTCAGTGCAGCCCTGGTGGTTGTTCCCTGCCCCGTGTTGAAATACCATTGTCGGTGGTAATGCCTTTAACCTGTGCCAAGAACTCCATGAGCCGCTCCCAAGAGCTTTGTGGCAGAAGGGGAAGATTTTTAGGGAGGGAAACCACTGTGCAAATTATACCGTGCTACAGATATTTATACACTAAGTAAACACCAGCGAGGTTCTGACACCCCCTCTTCATATGAGACATCCTGACCACCCGTGTCCCTGCTCTGTATAGTCATTGAGCTCTGTACGACACAGGCAGGCGACCTAAAATAGATCAGGAAGACACCCTTTAGGTAGAACAGTAACTCAGTCAATTGAATGTGTTTCTATGATGCCTCCGTGTATATTATTATGAAGAATGCTAACCGCCGACGCCAAAATGTAGCCCCCCGATCAGACAAAAGTTCCTATATATAGAGTTTTATTCCGCAGCATGTCAATTGTATTTGCGTAAACGATGCTGATTTGTTGCGGGTTTTTCCCCATTGAATTGAATGGAGAGGTAAATCCCCCAACAAATAGCAGTTGTTGCGTTTATTGCGGCGGAATCGCATTGGTTCCGCCACAAAAAACACAACTCAAAAAAAATCTTATACTTACCCAGAAGTCAGTGTTTCATCCTCCAGGCTGGCCTTCTGGAATGACGTTTCATCCCATGTGACCGCTACAGCCAATCACAGTCTGCTAGCAGTGTTCCGCAGTGGACATTCCAGGCGAAAAGCTGCTCCACTGTTTGGTGCGTTTTTTCGCCCGGAATTCCCTACGGATGCCGGATACCACGGCCTGCTACCAAATGATCCACGGGCCGACATTTTTCTGCGTCCCGATGGTGGGGACCATTGGTCTAAATCATGAAAGCTTAAGAACCTGTCACCTCTCCTGACATGTCTGTTTTACTAAATACTTGTATTCCCCATGAAGTTTCAATTCTGGAACATCTTTTCTTAGAACTCTACTTTGTGCTGTTCCTCTGTTATTCCTCCTAGAAATCTATTAATAAATTGACAACTGGATGATGCTAGTCGTGGGTGTGTCACTAGTACTACACAGTCTGACAATGTCTAATCAGTGCTGACAGAGTGAGACAGTGTAGGGGCAAACCCCTTTAAAAGGGGAATGATAACAGAGTTGTCAATTTATTCATACATTTCTAGGAGGAATAACAGAGGAACGGCACAATGCAG
This sequence comes from Rhinoderma darwinii, assembly GCF_050947455.1. Taxonomy (NCBI): domain Eukaryota; kingdom Metazoa; phylum Chordata; class Amphibia; order Anura; family Rhinodermatidae; genus Rhinoderma; species Rhinoderma darwinii. The sequence continues at coordinate 60,830,140 of NC_134695.1, read as the reverse complement.
AGTTCTTAGAAAATATGTTCCAGAATTGTTATTTCATGGGGAACACAAGTATTTACTAAGATAGATGTGTCAGGAGAGGTGTCAGGTTGCATCTATATAGCTTGCTTAAGACCCCCTACACACAGGACGGAGATGCTGCAGATTTTTCGTGCAGATTTGCACATGGATAATCCACAGCGGATTACAGTACTAGCCGTGTGGTTGATATTTTAACAAATCCTGTCCACATGATGTAGAACATTTTCCGCACAGAAATCAGAGCGTGCGCATTCGGTTACAGATGTTCACAGCGGATTTCCTCCTTTTTAAAGTAGAAAGGGTTAAATCTGCTATGAATCCGCACCAATATCTGCACATAACCCAGATTCTTTGCTTCAGATTGACCTCAGATTTGCTGCTGAAACAATCATAACAAATCTGCCACGTGTGTGGGTTCCTTAAAGGGATATTTCATGAATACAATTCTCAAACTACAGTTAAAACTGACACTGAAATCTGCAAAGCAAGAGGAGACGAGGAAAATGTGGCGGGGATATAACTGTGAATAAGAATGCAGGCTTATTTAATTTCAGGTCATTTTCCATTGGGAAAATTGCTCCTATCATGGGAAATATCTATTTATCTTTTGTCCTGATAGCAAAAAAGGGTATTGATCGGTTCTTTGCATTAGGCCCAGATGTATTGCCGCTTTTTTTTACCAACCTATGATACCCAGCGATAGATGGATCAACATATACTGGCATAATATTATCTATCTGTCTTGCAGATCTCTTGACTATGAAGGAATACCAATGTCTCCTCCAGATGCTTTGCCCAGACTTCCCTATGGATCTGACGCAGAAAGCAGCAAGGTGAGTGTACACGGTCACTGCGACTCCTGGTTTCCACTTTTTCCCTGATGTTATTTGACTTTAATCCCTGTAGGTGAAGAGGTAGAAGCTAAAAAGTTTGGTGGCCTCTCACAGACTGACGAGCAGCATAGACGTGGCACATATAGCAAATAGTATGTAATGATAATCCACAACCCAGTCCGCCCAAGATTGGCGCAGTTAGAGAGGATCTGTCACCTCTCCTGACATGTCGTTTTTTTAAAAAAATGTAAATTGTATTCCCTATAAAATAACAATTCTGGAACATCTTTTCTTAGAGCTCTACGCTGTGACGTTCCTCTGTTATTCCTCCTAGAAATGTATGCATAATTAACAACTGGGTGTTACCATCTGGGGGCGTGTCTTACACTGTCCAATCAGTGTTCACAGTCCCAGACTGTGCAGGAACACGCCCCTTTTGACAAGGTTCACAGCGTTAAAGGGTTATTCCCATTTCCACAAGATAGGCAATAAATGTTAGATAGATGCAGGTCCCACCTCTGGGGTCTGCGCCTATATCAAGAACAGAAGTCACCCGAGCCCCCCCCCCCCCCAGCCTGGTGAGGCAACTGCCGGCTACTGATTCCCGACGGGGACTATGTGGAGTGGCGGCCACGCATGTGCGCGTCTTTCTCCATTAAAGGGGTTTTCTCATAACCATTATTTATCACTTATCCACAAGATAGGGAATAAATATCTAATCGGTGGGGGTCTCTCAGGAACAGCAAGGTAAGTCCGTTCTCGTGATCAACTGGGGTCCCAGAGGTCGGTCCCCCACCAATCCGATATTTATCACCTAAAACCCCTTTAAGTCCAATGAGAGTTTCCAGAACTCCCATAGAACATAAGGAGAGCCGCGTCCATGCGTGGCCACCTATCCACATAGTCCCTGCCTGGAATCTGCGGCCTCCTTGCCAGGCAGTCCGCGGTAGGGTGACCACTATTCTCAATTTAGATGCGAGTCCCCGAACTGGTACCCGCGTCTATCAGACATTTATGACATATTTTTGTTGATGTGCCATAAATGTCAAGGATGGGAATAACCCTGCAATTCCTCAGTCTTTTGTTGGACAGCAATGTTCCTGGCCACTCACTGTGCAGGGCACGGCAGGAAAGCTCCATGCACTTGAATGGGACCAGAGTGCAGCTTTGCAGAAGAAATACCATGGGGACCTTGGTCCCATCATTCTTGGGATTGACAGGGGTCCCCAATGTCGGATCCCCACATCACAAGGTAGGAATACTCCTTTAATGACAATTTCTCAACGATCATCAATAAACCTCCTTAGAGTAATATCATATAGGTTTGGGCTTCTCCTTTAAGGTCTCACATTCTCTTACCCAGCCCAAACAACTGCAGGACATGCAACATTTTTATCTAAGAACAATTTATTCGCATGGCGGTGACTGAACGTGCGAGCAGCACGAGACAAGAAGGACAATATTGTTCCACATTCGCACTGCGTATAATGGATCATTGACTTAGGTCAGCGGCCAGCTGGAGATTACACACATCCCAGGTACACCCACGCAGCACACTAGACGGCGGTGCTGAAGCCTAATGCTATTGCACAGCGCCAATGTAGTTAATTCGCACCTACCGTGACTTCTCTTCATTTTTAGATTTTGCTGAGGGGGGTGATGGGGGATAACAGATTTTTTACACTTGGTATAAAACTTCAGACAGATCTGCAGAGAGCTTTGGAATAACACATGAAAGAGACGCCAGGAGACGTGATGTGAGGGGGAATGTGATGCTTTGGCGGTTGTGCCAGTGAGCGTGATATAAGGAACGAAAAACGGAACCCCTAATGGGCTCACATCTCCAGGGCTTTACAGTTTTAGAAACTTCCTATTCCAGTGAATTATGTTATCAGCAACCCTTTTGCTTTTACTACCATTAATATACCTCAGTGTAGCATAAAGAAGCACTCCGGCGTTATTTTCCGCCCCCTCGTTTGCAAATGTGATATAGTTCAAGGTTGTCATGTATCGTTTCTTAGGACTGTATTTCACGTATAGACGGTCTGTTTCGGGCTGCCGTTGGGTCACGTGATCTCAATTCTGACTCCTGTACCGTCTGCTGTAGGAACCGGAGGTCAGTCTCTCAATGCAAGTCTGAGACTCCCATCCAGAGTTCTTTAAAGGGGTTCTCCATTTTTGGACAATTCTTTCTTGTTAGAAAGGTTCCCTAAACATGATATGATCACAGGGTGTCCAGATGCTGACTCCACTGGTCAGCTGTAATTTGTGGGGGGATGCAGCTGCAATTGTTCAATTCCTCTGCAGTGCCACCACAGGTGAAATGAAGCATTACACAGTTCTCCTTGAAATCAATGGTCTGTCCATATAGTGCATGGAAGTGTTGAGTCTTCCAGATTGAGATGTTTTTGTAGCTGCTCTCTGCTCCGGTTAATAGACCTAAATACAGGGCCTATTACTATTTACTTAGATTTCTGTGGTGTCTCGACAGCTGGCGGCCACTAGTATCTCTCAGCAGTCACAGTGGTGGACATATATTAATATTGGCGGGTCAAACACAAGACTTAAACAAATTTAATTTGGTGGAATTTGGCTGATCGTGCGACAGAAATGTAAATCTACGCCTGCTCTAAACAAGTGTAGATTTGGAGTAATCTGTTGTCTCGGTGGAGGACCTGTCCCCTTCAGCTAAATCCCACCCTCTTTTCTCAACCCTTTCGGAAAGTGTCGAGAAAACGAAAATGTCCCACATTGTGGGGTAACTACGGAATGCGCAAAAATTTGCGACTTTTTTTTACACCAGAAAACCTGCGGAAATCTCTTGATATGTTCCCCCAATCTATTTTATGATCAATCACAGGCAGAATATAGTTTCCTGCTGGCTGCCGCACAGTTGTCCTGCAGCAGCCACTGCAGTCCAGATGTGGTATTACAAGTCTCCAATTTAAATGAATAGACAACCACGTAACACATGGTCCTCCTGAATGTGAGATGCTCTTTCTAGCTGTTCTCACCTCTGACTAATACAAGGGGAACCCGAGCAGGTGATCCCCTCTATGATGCACATATACCCTTATATGTACCCAATGAGGGAAACGCAGCCGACCCCTCGCCCTCGATACACTAATATTGAGTGCATGCTGTGTGTTAGTTCTGCATTTAAAGGACCAGAAATAGTTTTTAAAGTGCCGGATGCTGGGGCAGCGAGGATTCTTGAACATCAGAATTCCAGATTAAAGGAATTCTTGTTTTTTAACAGTAAGCAGAAGATCGGAAGCAAGCACTTGTTTATGGAGTCTCGCCGAAAGTGAATGTACAGACAATTCCCCCTCTTTGCTCTGACCTAAAGCGATTCTTGATAATACCCTTTACAGTAAATGACTTGGAGAATATAAGTGTTCTTAGGGAGCCATGAAATGAGTCTTTCACTAAGTGTAAACACGACACATAATACAGTGTAATAACCTTACGTAACTTCCGAAGTTAATTTATTGGTGTTTTCAGCTGCCTCTGTCAATCACCCTATTGTTAGCAGCTCATAAACAATAAAGGCATTATAGCCCTTCATTCAATCCGCTATATTCTTCTTCTTCTTCTTCTTCTTCTGCTGCTTCTTCTTCTTCTTCTTCTTCTTCTTCTTCTGCCTCTTTTTCTTCTGCTTCTTCTTCTTCTTCTTCTTCTTCTTCTTCTTCTTCTTCTTCTGCTTCTTCTGCTTCTTCTTCTGCTTCTGCTTCTTCTTCTTCTTCTGCTTCTTCTTCTTCTTCTTCTGCTTCTTCTTCTGCTTCTTCTTCTGCTTCTTCTTCTGCTTCTTCTTCTTCTTCTCAGGAAAAGGAACATCTAAATTCTAAAACAATAGAAACCCTTATAGTGTACCTAACTTTTCAGGGGAATTTCATGGGGTCTGTTGGCAAGGCAGCTGGGCATAGGCGTGTGTGGGGGTCTGGAGGGGTAGGGGGGGCCCAAGCTGAATTCTTGCACCAGGGCCCATGAGCCTTTAGCTACGCCCCTGTCCGCCGCTAAGCTGTCCTGTGTGTACATGAGGAATAACACTATTTCTGGCCATTATATGACTTGTATTCTACATTATTTAACAGTTTTCCCCTCTGAAGGTTCGATCTCTAATTCTCAGTTTTCCCTGAGCTAGTGGGCGGAGCCGAACAGCTATCATGTCTACTATATACTGCTCACATAGCTCCTCCTCTATCATATATATATATATATATATATATATATATATATATATATATATATATATATATATATATATATATATATATATATAAGCACTTCGTTAGCATGAAGGAGATTATACATCATTACTGAGCAGTGTAGCTGGGGTGAAATATATCACTTACCAGGAAGCTGCATCACCTATCTGTGTCTTTCACTCAGCTCCTGCTCCCCCTCTCCTCTCCAAAGGCTTCTATTGGCAGCATGTCTGAATCTCTTTTTCTTCTCCTGCTCCCTCCTCCTGCTTCACCATACACTTTTATAGGCAGCGTCTGTCTCTTGCAATAATGTATGGGGACGAGCGATCATTACTACGATCGTTCCCCATACATTTTCTATAACGTTCTCCGATATCGACTGACGGGCTGGTTCCCGTTAGTTACTTCCCATTTCAATTATAATATAATATAATATATGTATTAATTATACAACTTAGCTTTTATTAAGCTTGAATATTCTATTCAAGTCCCCATACTTTTGCATTATGTCGGCAGCACATCTCCCTGTTTACACAGGGAGATGTTCTGCCGAATAGCCACCATTTTTATTGGCCGCATAAAAGAGCCGATCATCTGATGAACTCGTTCATCAACTGAATAGGTGCCCTGTTTACGCAGTGCAATTATCGGGAACGAACATTTGTATGGCCAGATTTAAAAAGGGCCTTTAGTAATGTTTATGCGCTCCTTTTCCGTTGTTCGTTAACTCCTCCTTTATGCTTCACCATCTTGTAATGGTCAAATCCTTATCCTTTTCCTCAGTGTCTGGTTTCTCTCTCCGTTTCTTTCTTGTCAGGATTGTGCTGATGGACGATGCAATGGACTGCCTCATGTCATTCTCTGATTTCCTGTATGCCTTCCAGATCCAGTTTTATTACTCTGGTGAGTATCAAACAAGTCACACAAGGCCTATCATTAGAATGCACAAGCTGGCAAGTATCTGTTGTCTGTATGGCGGTATCTGTCTAATGTCGCCAGCCCCTTACAGGAAGTCTTGTCTTCTAGATTTATAGGGGGATAAAGAACGCTGGTTTACTTTGGGCAGTACGTCTATAGTAACGACACATGGTGCACAGCTTGGTGATGAGTGTGATGTAAACATTGAATTATGTTCTGTTTTATATATATAGAGTTTCTGGAGAGCGCTGCTGCTATTTATCAGGACCTACTCACTGGTAAGAGCAATAACACTGTTATCGTGCCAACGTCCCGATCTGCAACACCAAGTCAGCGGCAGCCTTACAGTGAAAGTCCATCTCTTGATGGAGTAGAAGCTCCACAGTTCTACCAGTGCATGGAAAACCTTTGTGAACGGGACCGACACAGGTATGATTACTACTGACAAAGTGAAGATGATCTTTTAAAGAAATGTAATCGTTTTGCGGCAACAGACAAATCTAAATTGTACGATAACAAGGACAAGACCTGATGAAGAGGACCCATCACCTCTCCTGACATGTCTTTATTAGTAGATACTTGCTTTCCCCATAAAATAACAATTTTGAAGCAACTTTTCTAAGAACTTTCCATTGTGTTGTTCCTCTGTTGTTCCTCCTGGAACTGTATGAATATATTGACAAATGGGTGTTACCATTCTCCCTGTCAATGGGCCGTGTCCCTACAGTGCTGGAAGTCAGAATGTGAAGGGACACATCCTATTGACAAGGTGGACGGCAACAACCAGTCATCCGCTTATTCATTTTATTTCCAGGAGTAATAAGAGAGGAAACGCAGAGTTCTAAGAAAAGATTTTCCAGAATTATTATTTAATAGGAATACAAGTATTTATTAAAACAGACATGTCCAGACAGGTGACAGATCCTCTTTTAAAACTCTGGTGAAAACCAATTTCCCCTGTGAATTCTCACCTGTAATCATGATGCCTGGTGTCACTGCTATCTTTTGTAGGTTTCTGAGTAATAAAATATAAGGCAGAATGTAATGCACAATGCTGTGCTGTCGCATCGCAAACAAACCAATAATGCAGCGGGGGCAAGCACAAATCTTTTTTAGCCCTGTGTTGTCACTGAATCTCCTCCAGGCTGCTTCCCCCTTTTCTGCAGAAGATGTAAGGCTATTGCCAACCAGTCATCTCTGCCTCTCCCTGCAATGGGCTGAAATTTGAAAGCTTCCTGCGCTATGAATGCTGCTGTACAATGCACAGTCTCCTGCCTCTCCTGTGCCTTTTCCAGTGTCTGAAAGCTGCCTGCGCTATGAATGCTGCTGTACAATGCACAGTCTCCTGCCTCTCCTGTGCCTTTTCCAGTGTCTGAAAGCTGCATCTGGGACATGTAGTCACTAGAGCTACTGCCTGCAGACTGTGATTTCTACCAACAGAGCAAACCCTCCAACTACATTTGGCACAGTCAGACATGTACCTATAGCCTAATGTAGAAAACTATGACCATGCATTTAAAAATAAAGTGGCATCAAATGTATAAACAGTAGTTCAAAAAATGTGACGGATCGTTGGATATGTTGCAGTTGGGATGATTTAGTTTTCACTGTAGTGTTCACATAGCTTCCATTTGGATGCACGGGAACAAGCATCCTTCACATCCGTCACATATCGGCAGCTTTACTGGTGCCCTTGTATAGGGGTCGTAAGTTGAGCAAAGGATGGTTAAAAAGGTACTAGAGTTTAATACAATAGTTCTCCAAAGTCCGCAATCATCGGGGTGCAACTTTAAAGTATACACATTTCCAATTCTTCCTCCCCAGACTGGTTGAAGGGTGAGTTGTGTACAGGCAGTGGTGGCGCAGTTGAAGAGCACACCTATACCATGGGCACTTCTGCTCTTTGTTGGGCACTCTCTTAGCTCCACTGCTGCCCCATTGGGGGTATGATGTAAGTTAAAAAGTTGCACAAGTCCTTTTTCCTGCTTCTAGGAAAACACAGGAGACCCAGATGTTTATGCACCTCCACACTTTTAGTTTTGGAGGTACAGAAGCGTATATATATATGTACTTACAGTATCTTCAGTTACCAAAAATACCCCAACCTGCTCAAACCTGAAGATTATTGCACCGTCTAAATTCTGCTTTATGTGTAACATTCCCTTCACGTAACCTAGATCTCATGCGTATAACAAATAGTAAGTGCTTCACTCTGGACTTGGGAGAACTGGTGTTCAGAGACTGTCCCAGCATGGTGGAATGGCCTTGGGTCTTCGAGCAGTGATACTTGTGGATGCAGGTGCTGGTTGTACTGAAATAGAACAATGGTGCGCTTCATACAGCCTGGAGTCATATGCATCCTTTCATGGGTCTGTAGCCCTCCTGACCTCAGTCCTGCTACTTGTAACATAGAAAGTGGTGTATTCATTAAATCTTTTTCTGGTTATACTGGCCATAGACAATTAGAATCACCCCTGTTCTAATACTGGGTTGACATGCTACGATTTTGCAAAGATGCAATTTTTGGATCTCATTATTAAAATTATTGCAAACATTACACGCGTTTTTACATAAAGCTTCTTTTTTTCAGATACGAACATTCTAACATTTAATGCCGTCTTACATTAGGCACTCATATCTAGACTAACAACCAAATATATTCTTTGTTTACATATAGCAATCAGTACAATTTAGCCTATGACAACAGAAATGCATAGCTTGTTGGCTTTTAAAAGGGCTGCTCGCTGTGTGAAATCCATATTTGTTAGAAGGTCTCTTAAAAATAGGCTGACCATAGGGTGTCCAGCTGCTAAAATCTCCAGCGATCAGCTGTGATCTGCAGGGTAACCTGGTGAAAAGTGTTGAATTCTCCTGCAGCACCACCACAGGGAAAATGCAGCATTACACAGTTACCATTGAAATGAATAAGGCAATCGGTGTAATGCACAGTGCAAGGTCCTCCAGATCAAGAGAAGGTTCAAATGAGAGATTGGAATTCCCCAATAGGGTATATGAAAATGGGTTTTCTAATCCAGACATCCTCTTTATTTCAATTTATGATGGCTCCAATTATTGTCAGTTAAAAGTCAAGTCATTGGGTGGTATTTAATGCCACCTATATTAAAGGGTTATTCCCATCTTATATAGTGATGGCATATCCCTAGTTCGTGCCATCACTTTATAATCATTGGGAGTCTGAACACAGGGACCATGAGTGAAGCCGTACTGCAGTTCCCTACACAAGCAGGTGACTGGGAGCGCCGCTGTGCAGGGAATAACCGTGAAAGGGACGCAGTGCTAAATGAACTCTACAGCCCCTTTTATTCTCAGGATCAGTTTTGTGATGGTTTAACCTTTTTTTTCCCTTTCTCCCCATCAAAATATTGCCAGTCCTGCCTTGTGCTAAACAGCTGAGTAATTTGAGACCGTCTGGTTGCTAGGCATTCACTGCCTTGAACCACAGTCTCATCAGTTAGATTGTAAGGCAATACATGCCTTAAAATACAGCTTTTCTTCTGTGATTCTGGCTTCAAAGAGGAGCAATGCAGGCAGATGTGAAATTGGTGGGGGTCTCCGTGCTTGGATCCCCACCAATCAAAACTTCTGACATGTCAGAAGTTTTCTGAACGTTTAGTTACCCTTTAAGGAAAGGATGTAGAGGCTTGAATTTAGCTATTCAACCATGACATATGCAAAGCGACTGACCGTACAGTTGATTTAAGGGCTTTGATGTAGTGTTAGGTCCTCACTTAGAAGGAATAGGTCATAAGAAAATGACCTATTATTTAAATAGTAAGAATTTGTTAAATACATTTTTTAAGAATTTTTGGTGTTTTTTTTTAATGTCATTATGTATGCTAGAAAATAATCCTAAAATCTTGCAGTTTTTACTCTGGTCACTGAGCCTCATAATATACAGATCCTTCCTGTTCTGTAGAGATCACTTCTCAGCAGACATCTCCTTATCATCATAGGCAGGATTACAATGACCGGTAACACCTCTATATAGATAACACAGGATCCACCATTTATAATAGACTGACCCTTCCTGTTCTATAGAGATCACTTCTCAGCAATCATCTCAGTATTATCACAGGCAGGATTACACTGACAGGTAACAAGTGTTTGACAAGGCCCCCCCCCCTCCCCCTCCCTGCAAATGACCTCTGTACAGGTCACAGAGCATGCCTAGAAAGCTCTTCCACACAAATCAATCTATCCCCTGCTGTTCACAGGTTCCTATGGTCCATGTGGCTGCTGTAACGCATATATCTAAATGCTGTTAACAGCAGCTCAGGCAAGATGGCTGCCCCCATAATCATGTATAGAAAATAGAGTAAAAAAATCTACAATCAAAAAATAAAAACAGATTAGAAAAGAATATTGTGTCTCACTATTTGGTTTTAATTAGTAAAAATTAAATTAATTGTATATATATATATATATATATATATATATATATATATATATATATTATTACATTCCCTTTAAGGTGCTCGTGTCTTTTGTTTGGGAGTCCACGCTCCACATTGTCCCTGACTCCGTTGTGAATGCAATCTGCTTTGAGCATGGCACATTCTTCCTATGGGTGTGTTCAGCTTAGGTGAGTAAATACCTGGGTCACATAGCTGTGGCCTCTCTTAGGTGCTCTTTGTAAGCCCTGCACCTGGGAGGGGTGGGGTGAGAATGATGAAGACGGGGTCTATTACTAGGGCAGAGATTCCTAATGATGTTTAATTCTTAAGAGGTCTGAGCACTATCTGTAAATCTCCAGCCACTTCTAGTCACTTATCGGATCTGGGTTTAGTATTGAGCTTTAGGGGTGGTTCTTTTATTCAGAGAGGAGAAGGAGACTGTTTATTATGTAATGTTTGGAGGAGGCATGAAGTGTGGTAATAGCTGCTAGGAGGAGCATTTGTGGTCAAAGCCATTAGTGCTTAAAAGTCAATTATATACAATTATGACACATGAACAATGAGGAGAGTCGCTCGTCTTACAGATGTGGCAGAGAAGAGTTTGACATTTCATTTATTTTATATTGCACATTCCGCAGCGCTAACCAGAGATTGGGAGAGAGAGATTAGATGGATAGATCGATCAATAAAGAGACACAGTCGAGTCACATTATTATGACCACCTCCTACTTTTGACGTGGGCAGCACGTAGCCCATGAAGGAAGTGATGTGTCGTGGACTGGCTTGGTGGGTATATAAGATGTTCGATAGGCTGTCTGAACACATATCACTCGTTGCCATGGGTAAAAGGGGCGATTTATCAGAGTTACAAAAAGGGATCATAATTGGCTTTCGAGCCAAGGGCGGCGGTATTTTTCACACAGCACAGTCTGTAAACGGTTTGCGTGCTGCTGTGGTGAAAGTGTATCGTGAGTGGACAAATGGCACTATTGGGAATAAGCGACATGGAAACTGCGGAGCACCACGTGCCATTAATATGAGAGGTGAACGTCGGCTATGAAGGTGCGCGAGGGCTGAATGACACGCTACAGTGGAGCAGCTCACCGTGAAAATCAACCAGGGAGCTACCAGACTTGTCTAAAAGAACAGTTCAGTGAACCCTACTGCGTATGAGGCTCTGAAGCAGACGGATGGTCACTGCTCCTATGCTGACAAAGGTGCATCAGGAAAAAAAGGCTTCAATTTGCACCGCAGTATCGTAATTGGACCACCGATGATTGGCAAAGGGTTGCCTTCTCTGATCACGTTTTCTGCTTCATCCAACGGATGGTCGTTGGCGTGTCAGGCGAGAAACATCAGAGAGCAAACACCCTGCAACCATTGCTGGATGAACACAAGCCGGTGGCGGAAGCGTCATGGTCTGGGCAACTTTTTCATGGCATTCTCTGGGCCACTCATTCATGTGGAAGGCTCTGAACCCGGGTATTTGGTCATGAATCCATTGTTGCAGACCACCTCCACCCATACATGCTGTTTGTCTTCCCTGGGGCAGGTGGAATCTTCCAGCAAGACCATGTGACATGTCACACGGCTAGAAATGTCCAACAGTGGTTGGAAGAGCATGACCAACACTTCCAAGTTCTTCCCTGGCCCCCTAATTCACCAGACTTGAACCCAATCGAGCATCTGTGGGACCTTGATCGTCTTGTTCGCTCTATGGATCCTCCCCCACGCACCCTCCAGAAAATGTGGGATGTCCTGCAGTCAGTGAGGCGCCGGATACCTGAGACAACCGACCAGCACCTTATTGAGTCACTCGAAGCCCGTCCACTGCTGTCCGTTCTGCACACGCCGGTTACTCTACATGTTAGCTGGTGGTGATAATAATGTGTCTCCACTGTATAGATATTAGATGGATATGAGATAGGTAAAAATAAAATGGATATGAGAGATTAATAGGTACATATATGATAAAGTGATTAGATAGATAATTATGAGATCGATTCGACAGATATTAGATGGATAGATAGAAGGATATGCAAAATCAATAAAGATATATATATATATATATATATATATACAGTGGAGGAAATAAGTATTTGATCCCTTGCTGATTTTGTACGTTTGCCCACTGTCAAAGTCATGAACAGTCTAGAATTTTTAGGCTAGATTAATTTTACCAGTGAGAGATAGATTATATTTAAAAAAAAAGAAAATCACATTGTCAAAATTATATATATTTATTTGCATTGTGCACTGAGAAATAAGTATTTGATCCCCGACCAACCATTAAGAGTTCAGCCTCCTCCAGACCAGTTACACGCTCCAAATCAACTTGGTGCCTGCATTAAAGACCGCTGTCTTACATGGTCACCTGTATAAAAGACTCCTGTCCACAGACTCAATTAATCAGTCTGACTCTAACCTCTACAACATGGGCAAGACCAAAGAGCTTTCTAAGGATGTCAGGGACAAGATCATAGACCTGCACAAGGCTGGAATGGGCTACAAAACCATAAGTAAGACGCTGGGTGAGAAGGAGACAACTGTTGGTGCAATAGTAAGAAAATGGAAGACATACAAAATGACTGTCAATCGACATCGATCTGGGGCTCCATGCAAAATCTCACCTCGTGGGGTATCCTTGATCCTGAGGAAGGTGAGAGCTCAGCCGAAAACTACACGGGGGGAACTTGTTAATGATCCCAAGGCAGCTGGGACCACAGTCACCAAGAAAACCATTGGTAACACACTACGCCGTAATGGATTAAAATCCTGCAGTGCCCGCAAGGTCCTCCTGCTCAAGAAAGCACATGTACAGGCCCGTCTGAAGTTTGCAAATGAACATCTGGATGATTCTGAGAGTGATTGGGAGAAGGTGCTGTGGTCAGATGAGACTAAAATTTAGCTCTTTGGCATTAAGGGCACAGGACTATTTCACTGCATCAATTGGAGAATGGATGGAGCCATGTACCGTCAAATCCTGAGTGACAACCTCCTTCCCTCCACCAGGACATTAAAAATGTCTCGTGGCTGGGTCTTCCAGCACGACAATTACCCGAAACATACAGCCAAGGCAACAAAGGAGTGGCTCAAAAAGAAGCACATTAAGGTCATGGAGTGGCCTAGCCAGTCTCCAGACCTTAATCCCATCGAAAACTTATGGAGGGAGCTGAAGATCCGAGTTGCCAAGCGACAACCTCGAAATCTTAATGATTTACAGATGATCTGCAAAGAGGAGTGGGCCAAAATTCCATCTAACATGTGTGCAAACCTCATCATCAACTACAAAAACGTCTGACTGCTGTGCTTGCCAACAAGGGTTTTGCCACCAAGTATTAAGTCTTGTTTGCCAAAGGGATCAAATACTTATTTCTCTGTGCACAATGCAAATAAATATATATAATTTTGACAATGTGATTTTTTTTTGATTTTTTTTTATATAATCTATCTCTCACTGGTAAAATTAACCTAGCCTAAAAATTCTAGACTGTTCATGTCTTTGATAGTGGGCAAACTTACAAAATCAGCAAGGGATCAAATACTTATTTCCTTCACTGTATATATATATATATATATATATATATATATATTAGATGGATAGATAGGTAAATATATAATCGTGTTTACATAGATATGAGATAGGCAAATTTATGATAGAGGGATCAAAAAGAAATGAGAGTAGATAGATCGATATATATTTACCGATCTAATAGTATTTAGATATGTAAGAGCAATTAGATAGATATAAGATAGATGAAATCGATATTAGATAGATAGACACCAGATAGATAGATATTAGATGGATATGAGATAGATAGAAATTAGTTAGGCAAATTTATGATCGAGTGATCAGATAGTTGGATCGATCGGTATGGATAGACCTCAGATAGATATGAGAGATATTGGAGAGATAGATAATAGATTGATATAAGTAAATATATACAATAGATAGATACCAAAAATATTCAAATGAAGCAGCACTCGTGTAATAGATATATACCATAGAGAATATAGATATATACCATAGAGAGAATAGATATATACCGTAGAGAGAATAGATATATACCATAGAGAGAATAGATATATACCGTAGAGAGAATAGATATATACCATAGAGAGAATAGATATATACCGTAGAGAGAATAGATATATACCGTAGAGAGAATAGATATATACCGTAGAGAGAATAGATATATACCATAGAGAGAATAGATATATACCGTAGAGAGAATAGATAAATACCGTAGAGAGAATAGATATATACCGTAGAGAGAATAGATATATACCGTAGAGAGAATAGATATATACCATAGAGAGAATAGATAAATACCGTAGAGAGAATAGATATATACCGTAGAGAGAATAGATATATACCATAGAGAGAATAGATAAATACCGTAGAGAGAATAGATATATACCGTAGAGAGAATAGATATATACCGTAGAGAGAATAGATATATACCGTAGAGAGAATAGATATATACCGTAGAGAGAATAGATATATACCGTAGAGAGAATAGATATATACCATAAAGAGAATAGATATATACCATAGAGAGAATAGATAAATACCATAGAGAGAATAGATATATACCGTAGAGAGAATAGATAAATACCGTAGAGAGAATAGATATATACCGTAGAGAGAATAGATATATACCGTAGAGAGAATAGATATATACCGTAGAGAGAATAGATATATACCGTAGAGAGAATAGATATATACCATAGAGAGAATAGATATATACCATAGAGAGAATAGATAAATACCGTAGAGAGAATAGATATATACCGTAGAGAGAATAGATATATACCGTAGAGAGAATAGATATATACCGTAGAGAGAATAGATATATACCGTAGAGAGAATAGATATATACCATAAAGAGAATAGATATATACCATAGAGAGAATAGATAAATACCATAGAGAGAATAGATATATACCATAGAGAGAATAGATAAATACCGTAGAGAGAATAGATATATACCGTAGAGAGAATAGATATATACCATAGAGAGAATAGATATATACCACAGAGAGAATAGATATATATACCTATAGAGAGAATAGATATATACCGTAGAGAGAATAGATATATACCGTAGAGAGAATAGATATATACCGTAGAGAGAATAGATATATACCATAGAGAGAATAGATATATATACCTATAGAGAGAATAGATATATACCGTAGAGAGAATAGATATATACCATAGAGAGAATAGATAAATACCATAGAGAGAATAGATATATACCGTAGGTAGAATAGATATATATACCTATAGAGAGAATAGATATATACCATAGAGAGAATAGATAGAGATCTCACTAACTTTAATTTAAACTGTTTAGGAAGAAGCAGCAATTCCACCCAAACTGCATTTTCACCTCCATTTTCCCTTTTAGTTGCCTTTTTCCAGTGCGTCTCAGCATTTCTACATCCACCAGATACTGAGTGAGGGGCTTCTCTTACTGAGACTCCTCATCATCCGCTTCTGGCAGGAGGACCAAGAATAAGTCTGGGATGTCCAAACTTTTTTTTCTCCATACATTTTAGCATTAAATACTGCGTCGATAAAAAAACAAAAACATTCCTATTCACTTAAAATATTGAGAAGCTGCATCCCATAGCCGTTCCATGGCCGGCTCGGTCTATAGATATGACATGTATCTGGGTAGACAATCTGCTGGATGAGCGCGGTCCCATAACCCAGTAGCTGAATGATATAAATCTTTTATAACGCAGAGGCTCCAGTACAATGGCTGGCACTTTTATTTCCTATTGTGCATGGCCTATGATTCATTAGGGGCTGCCGCTGCCTCTTTTGTGCCAGCCTGTCTCCTCCTGCTGACATGACAGCTATAATGTAGCCTTTGTTCACGTCAGGTTTGTATCTTGCTACATTTCTGCTCCCATGGATTGGCTTGCTTGGCTACACTGAATATGCCGGATTTGTTTTGACATCTTGTTGCCATGGCATCGCAGATGGATTGTTATCATTTCTGCGCCCGTTCCTGACGTTCTATATACTCCGTCTTGTATTATCGGTCATTACACTGCATGCTGCTCTTTCTGCTTCAGTTGATTTTCCTTTTATGTATTGTTGTTGCCCTGTTTTTGTGTTTTGGCGTTTTTTATGGAGAGCCGGTTTTGTTTGCGCCTCTATCCTGTCTGTACTTGTTCTTTGCTTTTTATATAGGCGGCAGCTCCACCTGCTCTGTATATATCACACTGTAAACTATTTTTATTGGAGTATTCGGTTTCCTTTCGGTATTTGTAGGTTGTTTTACAGTTTGATTGGCAATTTTGCATAAAATTTATACTCCGTACTCCAGAGCGACCGGTCAAAGGGCTAAATATTATTTTTTTTTAAATGCTCAAACTGCAGGTGATAGTGGTGGTCACTTTCTTTCTCCCGCATGGTAGTGAAGGGCAAATGCGTCCGTCTTTCTTCTAAATTTTATTTGGTATCTTTCATCATGAACACTAATTTTTTGGGTAACCAAAAAAGCCACTTAAAGCAATTTTAAATAGTAATTCCACTTTAATGTATTGTTTCTGTGTGTAAATATGGTTTCTAATGTATATAGTAAAGGCCCGTGTACACGGACCAATGACCCGTCAAACGTGGGTTCATATAAACAGTTAGATGTGCTGCCGACATGATGGAAATGTATGGGGACGAACCATCGTAGTAACGATGGCTCTTCCCCACTCATTACCAATCGTTGCCCAATGTGAAAGAAGCAAACAAGCGCCGATCAATGAGCTGTCTCGTTGATCAGCACTCGTTTTCACGGCCCATGTTCACCCGTGTAAAAGGACCCCAACTCTCTTTCTAATACCCTTTTAGGGTTTGTTAGCACTGGAAGATTTCAAATAAACTACTGCAAACAACAGGGGTGCTGAGTAGAAGGTTGTCCACTTTGCACAAAACGATTAGCTGATCACAAGAGCTAAATTCCCCTGCAGCGCCACCTTAGGGGGAAACAAAGTAATACTCCGCACCCATTGAAATCAGTAGGCTGTTCCTGTAATGCACAGATTTGCTGGGTCCTTCAGAGGAAGAAAAGATATTTGTAACCTCCCTCTCGTGTGGATAATAGACCAGGGTCCGGAGCATGATAATCCCATCTATTAACTCCGTATTCCTTGATAACTTCAAGGGGTACCTCTATGTGGGCAGAGTATGCATACCCTGTTCTGAAAAGTGCTATAAAGTATACTGCTTATGACAAATGTTCTCTTGATTCTGAGTGAGACGTCCTTCAAATGTTACTTATTTTTCCACATATGCGTGTCTTGGAGATTTATTGCCACTGCTGGTGGAAAATGTTTTCCATAGAAACCGATGCAACTGCGCCCCAAGAAGTATTATGATCCAACTAAAACTTTAAAGTGTATTGTATATAAAATGTTCCTGGTTTCTTACTTAAAATTTGATGTCAACTACACAATGACGGATCCTTAATGTCTGGTACAGGAGATCAGCTTCACACATAGTCCCAGCAGGACCAGTCTTGACCTTGACCAACTCTCGACCTTCAGATGACTGAACCCTTATATTACTTGTTTAAAGGGTAACTAAACGTTCAACAAACTTCTGACGTGTCATACTGACACGTCAGAAGTTTTGATTGGTGGGGGTCCGAGCACTGAGACCCCCACCAATCACTAAAACGAAGCGGCAGAAGCGCTTGTGTGAGCGCTGAGCCGCTTCGTTTCTGTGCAGCTTTTGCCGGAAAGCCAATGTAGCGGTGTATGGACTCCTAGACATTCTATTGAGTCCGTACACCGCTACATCGATTTCCGGAAAAAGCCGAACAGAAACAAAGCCTCACAGGGCTCACACAAGCGCTTCGGCCACTTCGTTTTAGCAATTGGTGGTCGTCTCGGTGCTCGGACCCCCACCAATCGAAACTTCTGATATGTCAGTATGACATGTCAAAAGTTTGAGCGTTTAGTTACCCTTTTAAGGTGTTTTTTTTTTGGTGTGACACCTAGACAAAAACCTTACACAGGGACATGTTACAGATCAGTTGCTTTTTGGGTGCCGTAAGTTCTTGATATTTTATGTCTGGACGGATAGTGGTTGTGCTCCCACATCATAGCAGAACAGAATTCCATATAAAGTGAAGTTGTTCTTCCGTGACCGATTCCTTTCCTCTGATTTCCCTCATACTCCAATAACTGACGTCTTAGTCTTTGGTGATGAGGTGGATTCCTTGTGTGAAAAACTCTGCATCAGTTCAATCTCATTTCCAGTCCACTTTGCATCATATATGTGTCTATAAAACATTGTTTTGTTGCAGTCCCTGACCGTTTTAATGTAGTTTAACTCCTTTTCATTAGGACCTGTTGTTGTACGCCACTGCACATTCGAGTGTGTCAAAACAAGGATGGCACCAAGTAGCCGTGCAAAGGCACCACAGTGCCCCTGGTGGCACATGCAAAATTGCGTCATATGACACTGACGTACAACTAAAAATAAAATGACACAAGACACAAGACCCTCCATGGTATTGCTGAAACAAAAGGAAGCGGGAAAACGATCCACCGGGTGATTCAGTAACCGGAATGGATTGTGCAGAGGCGGATACAACGCTGATGGAAAGCCCAAAGCAGAGGATCTTTTTTTTTTTTTATAATTGGCTTTGATCCTCTATAAAGCAGGATCCCAGTTTTGAAGAGGATCTGTCACCTCTCCTAAAATGTCTGTTGTAGTAAATACTCGTATTCCCCATGCAGAGCATCTTTTCTTAGAACTCTGTATTATGCTGTTCCTCTGTTAGTCTTCCTGGAAATGTAGGAATAAATTGACAACTGGGTCTTAACATTACCCTTCTCAATAGAGTGTGCCCTTTTACAGTCTGACACTGCCCAATAGTGTTGGCAGTATCATACTGTGCAGGAAGACATGCTACTGACCAGGAGAATGGTAACACTTAGGCCTCATGCACACGACCGTGTTTTTGCGTCCGCAATTCAACCGCAAATCCACGGGTTAATTGCGGACCCATTCATTTCTATGTGGCCATACCCATTATCCGTGTTTTCACGGCTCTCCGCATGTCCGCACATCCGTGCCGCAGAAACTCCGGACATGTCTTATTATGGGCCGCAAATGCGGTGCGGACATGCCAATAGAAGTCAATGGGCCCGTGGAAATTGCGGATACACCGCCGTGTGTCATCCGCAGTTTGCAGATTTGCGGATCATGTGACCTTCTAAAGGGGGTTTGACCAAGCTTTTGGCATCCTGTTTAAAAGTCCTTTTTTTTTTTTTTTTTTTCATCCGCATTTTTGCGGATTACATACGGATGAACTGCGGATTACATACGGATGAACTGCGGATGACATTCCACGGAACACGGTCCTGGAATTTGCGGACCAGAAAAACACCACGGTCGTGTGCATGAGGCCTTAGTTGTTTTTCCAGGAGGAATAACAGAGCTCTGCATTGTGCATTCCTCTAAGAAAAGATGCTCCATCATTGCTATTTTATAGGGAAGACAAGCATTTACTAAAATAGTCATGTCGGGAAAGCAGACAGGTCAATCTTTAAGTTCACTGAGGCCCCATCCACATGACCGTAGTGTTTTTTGTATTTTTTTACTGTCCGCAAATACAGATCCGTAGTCATCGGCAAGTCATCCGCATATCTGGCATGCTGTCTGCAAATACAGTTTGTAGTGCATTAGTACTTACGGGTTTGCAAAAAAAAAAAGGGAGGCTACAAATGATGTCACCAACATGTTCCAACCCCTTGAAAAGGTCAAACGATCGCTCAGGCGCCATTTTTTGGAGAATCCCCTGCCGTCACATAGCAACGCTTCCACAATTACGAATGGCTACAGATGCACATCCGGAATTTTTCAGAAGCCCATAGACTTCTATGGGAGAGTGCGTGCCGCAATTGCAAACAAAAATAGGACGTGTTCTATATTTTGCGGATCATTTCTACGGACCGGACACACATCCGTAAATATACGGAAAGGTGTCGGTGGCCTTTAGAAATGAATAGGTCCGCACATTATCCGTTACAGATCCGTAATTACGGGATAAAAACTTTGGTCGTGTGCACGGGGCCTCAGTGGTAGCATTGCAATAAATAAAAGTATACATTGATATGGTATATATCCTTTATTTTAGTGTCGCAGTCCTAAGTGTTTTAGCTGTAGATCGTTGTATGGTCGTTTTTGCTTTATGTCTAGAGATGGCGTCCGTCTCAACCCGAAACGCGTAACGTTCGACAAAGCGGAGGCAGCACTGGCAATACATTCTGTG
Organism: Rhinoderma darwinii; assembly: GCF_050947455.1. NCBI lineage: Eukaryota > Metazoa > Chordata > Amphibia > Anura > Rhinodermatidae > Rhinoderma > Rhinoderma darwinii. Next base: position 60,809,453 of record NC_134695.1, on the reverse strand, counting down.
TTTTTTCGTGTGAAAATTGTGGCAAAAAACGTGATTTGACCGCACCGTTTGAATAGACCCTCACCCCCCTTCTATATGGATATATGCTCCAGTGGTAGCCAGCCGCGATCAGACTACATGTATTCCATCCGATATCTGTTCATGGTGATCACCCGCCTGAAGAGATCTCCTATTGATGATCCATGCATTGATATTTACAATGACATTTCTCTAGTGCTATAAAGTCAGAACATATGTTACTGCTGTTATTATCCGCTGGTATTTTACTGGTTTATATTATGACTGTGATACTACATGAAGATGCACCAGTATCAGAATATTTTTCTTCCTTTTCTCTAGTACTATTCCTCCTCTGCTGTTAATTGGAGAGATACTCCTCCGCGCTCCCAGGCTGACTTTCTATGGATTCCTGATGGCCCTGTCAAAGAATGTTGGAATTAACCAGAGCATTGGTGAGAGGTTGTATGTACAGCCGGGGTAACAGTCTGGTTTTGGGGACCCTTTTATTAACCAATTATTATGCTGCTAGATTGACACTAATGGCACAATGAAACATGAGATCAGGGAGCAATGACTCGCTGTGTTGCACTTGGGATACAGTATGGCATGTCGGGACTTGGGATACAGTATCGCACGCTGGCACTTGGGATGCAGTCTGGCGCGCTGGCACTTGGGATACAGTATGGCAAGATGGCACTTGGGACACAATATGGGACGCTGGCACTTGGGATACAGTATGGCAAGCTGGGACTTGAGAAACAGTGTGGCACGCCAGGACTGGGCATACAGTATGGCACGCCGGCACTTGGGAGACAGTATGGCACGCCGGCACTTGGGAGACAGTATGGCACGCTGGCTCTTGGGTTATACTGTGTGGCGCTGGGTTTTGTTTTATAGTGTTACAGGTCAGGATCCTGAACTAGATAGAATATTACTATTAAAGGGGATTGCAACTTTTTTTTTTTGCTCCGAGGTATCAAAAATAAACATTGAAGCATCTTTGCAAATAGTTTTGATTACTAATCTCTTACCGTTTACTGTTTTATGTATACAGCTCCAATGCAAGCTCCAGGGCTACAGACCAGAAACAAACCCTGTATATAATCTGATCCTGCAAACATATGTTACTCTCTTCGATCTGTCCCCTTTTCTTGCTAATCCAGAGAGAAGAAGAGGGGACAGATGGAAGGAAGTAACACATGGCTGCAGGATCCACACAGGGTCAGTTTGTAGCTTGTTACCATGGAGACACACAGGTCTGCATAGGAGCTGTAGAAACAAAACGGAAGCTAATTTGAAGATAACCGAACAGCTTTGATCTGTATTAATGTGCAGTAAACCCATTAAACTGAACGTAAAGGACTTTTATTATTTTTATCTCTGACAATCTACCACGTCTAATCCCTTTTTTGCACACGTTTAATGTGTCCGATGTGAAGCAGCGCAAATCTCCCTGACAATCTGCAGCAGATGTAACCGCGTGCGGCTCACGTTCCGTGCAGCTGTCCCGAACGTCATAACAAGTCTCTGTTGATCTCTTTCAGTCGATTGTCACCTGTGCAGTCAAAGAAAGATTTCCTGGACTTGATCAGGCATGAATAGGAATGGGAGATTCCATCTACGCGAAAGAAACGGGCACAAAAGATCTGAGAATTAGTCAGGGTGTCGAGGTCAAACAAAAACTTGTGCAATTAAAACTCTTCTCATGCCCTCTGTCACTTAGAAGGGGGCAATGGGCAGTGTATATTTTTCATATAGTTTGGCACAAAGATCTGGCCGATATGACAAACTGTTGAAAGCGTAATATCGTGCAGGGAGCTTTTCCAAAATGTTGGAAAATGTTCTTGACGTAATATAATCCTTCCATTTTCCCAAAGAAAAAGTTAAAATTGCAAGCTGGAACAGCTGGAAGATGTCTGTTATTTAAACTCTAGTAAATGGGGCTAAGCTGCAATACCAGACACGACCCATGGACAAGGGTGGCGCTGTTTCTTGGGGGGAAAAAACATCCTTTAAGAACACCGAGAGTACATGTCGGAGCACGCTATATACAAAGGCTAGCATCGTAGAAAGTAGTATGACGTACCGGTATGTCACTGGAATTGTAGGGAACCAGTACTAACACAGGCAGAACATACAGACTCCATGCAGATGGTACATTGGTTGAATCAGGCACAGAGCTGCAAGGCTGTAATATTAGCCGCTCTAGTGCCGTCTACTTCAAAGAACATACTTCGGGGTATTTTTAGCTTGGAGCCCTCTCTGCAACTATTGAGCTCAAGCTATTTGGGGGATTTTACATGGAGATGTCTCATGTTTTATCACCTCTTTCTTGTGTTTGCCCTTATACCATCTGTTTGCCAAGACTAAATTCCTAATCCTTACTAGAACTGGAGTGCGATATCAGGTGGACATTCATGCATGCAGGATGATATCATACTCTGGCTTCATAAAAAATACTTTTACTGTACCGGGTCCTAAAACCAGATGCATCAAAACTCCACCTTTGCTGAACATTGTCCTTATGACCGGCAAATCTAACAGCATCTGTGAAATATATACACATATTCATGCCATTTTTTGCCAAATCTTCTGTTACATGGAAACAGTCAACAAGCTGCTGTTGATGTCCCCGTTAAGCCTTTGTAGCTAGTGAGCTGAGAAGAGAGGGACCTGGACATCGTTCCCTTTTAATCCAAAGGATCCAAAATGGCATCAAAAAAATATTTCCATATAACACCCAAATGATTAGTCATACATCTGCTGGATATACAGTGCTACATAGCGACCAAGTAAATACGTTTAACAGTACTTAGAGAAATAGTTTGAGAGTGTCTAAAATCTAGTCAGTATAAAACTCTACTTGAATATAGCATACGACATTCACATAAATCAGGGCAGTTACCTCCTTGATGGTATAATGGGGTGAGGGGGTGGTCTAGGGTAGGTAACCTCAGTGGTGAAGGAGTTAACATCCCTAGTGATTTAAGGTAGTGAATTGGGGTTATTGCCACCTTGTGGTCCAGGATGGTGGAGAGGTTAAACTGGATCTGTCAGCTGAATTTGTTGCCCTAGGTAAGGGCAGCATATAACAGGGACAGGTCTGTTCTCATGTTAGCCCAAACCAGGGAGGTTTACAATAACCCCTTAACTACCCTACATAGCTAGTGATGTTCATCTGAATGATTCCACTACCCCCCACCAGGGATGTTGGCATGAACCCATTTACCACCTTAGACCACCACCTAGTTGGAATTAAAGCGGGTCTGTCAGCTGAATATGCTGCACTAGGTAAGACCAGCAAATTAAAGGGACAGGTCTGTTCTCCTATTAGCCAAAACCGCAGAAAAAAAATGATGCCAGTTGGCTAATATGAGCGATGAAAGTATACACCGAAGTCATAATTATGAGATCGCTCTCGCCCCGCCTCCTCCCGCACCTCCTCGCAGTGAGTGACGGCTGGCTGCTTCTTTCCTGCATACACAGCAGCCCGTCAATCACCGCCAAGAAGGGGGGGTCATCTCTTCATGAATGCTGCACACTCATATCCGGTGTATTAGTTTATCGCTCCTATTAGCCAAATTGCACAATATTTTTGGGCTAATATGAGAACTAACCTGTCCCTGTAATATGCTGCCAATACCTAGTGTAGCATATTCAGCTAATAGATCCACTTCAATTCTAGATTCAGTGGTGGTCTAAAGTGATAAAGGGGTTAATGCCAACATCCCTGATGGTCGATGATAGTGAAATCATAAATATTAACATCCCTAGTTATGTAGAGTAGTTAAGGGGTTAATCTAAATTCCCTCGTGATGTAGGGTGGTGGAGGAGTCTATGCCAACGTTCCAAATGCTTTAGGGTAGAGAAGGGGTTGATGGTAAAATCCCTGAGATCTAGATAGTGAAGGGGTTAATGTCTGACTCCCTGCTGGTGTAGGGCTCTGAAGGAGTTAATGTCTGCATCCCTTGTGGTGTGCGGCTGTGAAGAGGTTAATGCCTGTATCACTGATCGTTTAGGGCAGTATAGTGAGGGTTAATATTTCATACCTGGTGTCCGGCGGATTACGTACCTCCCTACACTCCAGTGTTGTCACTTGGCGCGGGTGGCGTTCAGCTTCCTCTTCCTTCCCTGCACTCATCAAAGAGATCTGAGCAGGGAGGTGGCAGAAAGGACTGCACATCTGTAATTGAACAGCCGCACACTCCTCTCTTGGGCAGTGCCCGCCTATAATCCTATACCCATGGCGGGTCTGGTCAGTTAATAATCACTATACTCCAGTCATTTTTTGCTATTACTTGTCCCTACAGGTGCTTTGCCAGAGAAATCGGACCTGTTAGTTGATGAAGTTCTGGATAAGGAGCTTGACAGAATGTAAGTGAACGACACCTGTCCTAGGGGGCAACTCCTGTGCTAGCGGGCGACACCTGTCCTAGGGGGCAACTCCTGTGCTAGCGGGCGACACCTGTCCTAGCGGGCGACTCCTGTGCTCTGCTACTCACACTCTCTTCTCATTGCAGTGTTGCTCAGTTATCTGCCTGCTCCATTACGCACCCCGCAACCTCCAGCCTTCTTCCGCCCTCCCGGGATATTACCCGCGTGGCTTCTCCAAAGAGGACTCTACCCTCCCGCAGACGCCCAGACCTGGAGAGTGATGGGTCCACCGAAGAGACTGAAGACTCCTCTGAAAACTAGAGCAACCGATCAGCAAGACCTTCCTCTAAATCCATCTCTATATTGTCAGCCCTCCAGTACGACTCTACTGTGTTCCCCTCGTAGCATTGCACACTTCTGGTAATAATATATAATAGTAGGTATTAGCGGTATCACTGCACACTACCAAAGCTTCAAATAATGGGCCAATTGCAAGGCGCAGCGTATCTCAGCCTATTAGTCATGCCCATACTATTTGGTGTGGCATGCAGGGCAGCCCGCCTGATCTGACAATGGCACACTAAACTCACCCAACTTTATAAGACCTGGCTGCATCCTGAAAAAAGTGTATACAGTAAACGTATCCATGAAAAACATGAGGTATTAGTTGTTATTGCCAAAATACTAGTTAATGCACCTGAGCCCCCTCCCCTGTAGCATTTTTGACTTGTCTGTGTCCTGTTGGGTACTGGTGTCTACCAACCAATTTAGTAAGTATGGCCGTTTTTGTGGTTTTTGGAGTATATCTATGTCCCCCTTTTTTCTAGCTATTAGTGGATATGATATTATGTGTTCTTTCTTTCCTCTTTTTTTTCATGAGTTGACGCTTCTCTTTGTTTTAGACAAAACTTGTTAAAGGGTTTTTCCGACCAGACATTTATGGTTTATCCACAAGAAATGCCATAAATGTCTGATACATAGTGGTCTTAAATGTGGGACCCCCATGTATTGAGATAGCAAGTGGTCGGCAGGGTAAGGCGGCCGTCAGCTCACCATACGTGGGGGTCCCAGAGGTGGATGTTTATAGCATATCCTGTGCCGTAAATGTCTTTGGTAAGGAAATCTGAATGAACGTGTTCATAGATATGGTGCTGTCCCCTCATTACCCACCGGTCATACTGCAAGCTGTGAACATAGTCCAAACCTATGTATATACTGTGACATAATACTGCTAGAAACGTAAGTAATTGAGTTATTATTAATTTTAATAATTTTGTATTTATTTAAGAACCCATATACACCCAAATAAAGGTTCATGTCATCCAGAAACGGCTTCATTGATATTTATTGGAATTCTATTTGCTTCCCCCATGTGACTTCTAGAAGGCCCAGCAGATGAGGGGGGTGCGGGTTCTATGTGAGGCCCAGCAGCTGGGGGGGGGGGTGTGGGTTCTATGTGAGGCCCAGCAGCTGGGGGGGTGTGGGTTCTATGTGGAGCCCAGCAGCTGGGGGGGGGGTGTGGGTTCTATGTGAGGCCCAGCAGCTGGGGGGGTGTGGGTTCTATGTGGAGCCCAGCAGCTGGGGGGGTGCGGGTTCTATGTGAGGCCCAGCAGCTGGGGGGGTGCGGGTTCTATGTGACGCCCAGCAGCTGGGGGGGTGCAGGTTCTATGTGAGGCCCAGCAGCTGGGGGGGGGTGCGGGTTCTATGTGAGGCCCAGCAGCTGGGGGGGGGTGCGGGTTCTATGTGAGGCCCAGCAGCTGGGGGGGGGGTGCAGGTTCTATGTGAGGCCCAGCAGCTGGGGGGGGTGCGGGTTCTATGTGAGGCCCAGCAGCTGGGGGGGGGTGCAGGTTCTATGTGAGGCCCAGCAGCTGGGAGGGGGTGTGGGTTCTATGTGAGGCCCAGCAGCTGGGGGGGGGTGCGGGTTCTATGTGAGGCCCAGCAGCTGGGGGGGGGTGCGGGTTCTATGTGAGGCCCAGCAGCTGGGGGGGGGTGCGGGTTCTATGTGAGGCCCAGCAGCTGGGGGGGGGTGCAGGTTCTATGTGAGGCCCAGCAGCTGGGGGGTGCGGGTTCTATGTGAGGCCCAGCAGCTGGGGGGGGGGTGCAGGTTCTATGTGAGGCCCAGCAGCTGGGGGGGTGCGGGTTCTATGTGAGGCCCAGCAGCTGGGGGGGGGGGTGCGGGTTCTGTGTCTACTTGCAACACCCGTATATGTGACATTATATTAACAGTACCCAATTCCATGATGCTCCCCTGTATCGTATGGCAAACAGAATGACAGCTGTCATAATCTCTAATCCTCTGTGCTGCTCATTGTTTGGTGGTTAACAAGCTGATAATGTTCACACGCTTCTGTCAGCCATCTGAAGTCATGGGTGGCACAACAGCATTGGAGAATTGGAGATTTGCCTACTTTACCAGATGGTGACTCTATACAGTCGACTGTGAGATGCCGCTAACAATTTACCCTCTAAAAATAGTTCATCCGTCGTATGGGCTCTTCAATATGCCATCTTGTTTCCCCAGATTTACTACTTAAAAGGTATGTTCTATGAAATCCATTTCACAGTTTTCAGCTGCAGGGTTACAGGTCTGTATTAGGGCTAGTCCACACGTGGTGTAAATACTGCGGATTTTACTCAACTTCTTTTGATGCAGAAAATCCGCAGCTTAATACAGTAGCAGAGGAGTGGATGAGATTTTAAGAAATCTCATCCACACGCTGCGTACGTGATCTGTGGAGATTCCACACACAAATCGACCGTTTAGTGCGGTTTGTTAAGCCGCAGCAGGTCAATTGTGGTTGCGGAATCACCGGTATATTGTTGCGGCTTTTCCCCATTCAATTCAATGGGGATCTAAAACCCGCAACAAACAGTCAAGTGTTGCGACTTTAGGCTGTAGCGGCGGTCACATGGGATGAAACGTCTCCGGAAGCCGGCCTGGATGACGTCCGGGCCGGCCTCCTGGGATGACGTTTCTTTGCATGTGACCGCCGCTGCAGCGGCCTCCTGGGATTAGCTATGCTGCAGTTTTCCGCAGCGGATATTCTGGACGATACACTGCACCACAATTTGGTGCGGTTTTTCGCCCGCAATTCCCTGTGGCCACTTGGGCGAATACGCTGCGTATCTTTACGCAGCGTATCCACCCCGTGTGAACTCCCCCTAAGGCTGGGTTTCCATGTAGCGTAAATGCTACGGAATTCAGTGCGGAAATACTGCAGCATTTACAGTAGCAGCAAAGAAAATGAGATTTAGAAAATCTCCTGCCCACACTGCGAATAAAAAAGCACAAAAATCGTGCGTAAAGTGTTCTTTTAATTTAAATTCATGTCAATTTCTGCTGCGGTTTCTGTGCGAAGATGCTGCGTGTTTGGCCAATAGACTTCAATGGGGTGGAGAAATTCTGCAACAGATTTATGTTGTTGCAATGCATACAGTATTTACGCAGCAGAAACGCAGTAAAGTCTGCAGGTAAAACCGCTGCCCATAGGCCCCCATGCGACCCAGCGAATGCCAAAGGGTGTCCTTTTGGCATATGATGTGCCGGTATGCTTTGGCATACTTCTTTCATTGTATAGATCAGCGTGGTCTACCATGCTTTTATATGTAGTGGTGCACAGTAAAGAAATGTATACCATACGGTATACGTTTTCTTTACAATACGTGCCAATGGCCATACATTGGAATGCTTGCAGCGTATATATCCGAGCTGCCTAAAAACTAGATGTAAACAGAGCCTTAGGCCCCATGCACACGACCGTGTTCGGTCCGTGATATACGATTCGCATGTCCCACACCGAACACAGTGCAGGGAGCCGGACTCCTAACATCATAGTTATCTATGACGCTCGGTGTCACTGCCTCCCCGCGGGAATACTGTCCCGTGCTGAAAACATGATTACAGTGCGGGACAGTAGTTCCGTGGACAAGCAGTGACACCTAGCGTCGTAGATAACTATGATGATAGGAGCCCGGCTCCCTGCACTGTGTTCGGTCCGGGACATGCGGACCGTATATCACGGACCGAACACGGTCGTGTGCATGGGGCCTTCTCTGCTGAGATATAATTGCTTAAACTTGCATGAAATTACCCTAATGTTCTCTCAAATAGTGGTGCCCACATAGCATCATACTTGGTGTTTATTCACACGCAGCAGATTTGTTGCGGAAATGTATGCAACGGTCAGTCATTTTAATGACTTGCAGTAATCTATGTGCTTGCTGCAGAAACATCACATTCAGATGTATGGAACAGATTTTTAGTCGCACACATTCCTGCAACAAATCTGCTATGTGTGAATTTACGCTTAGACTACATTCACACAGGGCAGATATTCGGTGTAAAGGTACACAGCATATCAGCCCTGGCGGCCGCAGGGAATTCTAGACGAAAAACTGCACCAAATTGTTTTTCGGCCGGAATGTCCGCTGCAGTAAACTGCACGTTTTAACAAAAACAAAACACATACTTACCCCCCCCCCCTGCCTTCCTGCAGCCCGGCCTCCTGGGATGACGTTTTATCCAATGTGACCGCTGCAGCCTGTGATTGGCTGCAGCAGTCACAGGGGATGAAACGTCATCCCAGGAGACCGGCCTGGATGAAGAATTCTGGGTAAGAAATAAGATAGTTTTTTTTCCGAGTTGCGTTTTTGCGGCAGAATCAACAGCTTTTCTGCCGAAAAAGACCGCGACATCTGCTATTTGTTGCTGGTTTTACCTCCCTATTGAATTCAAAGGGGAAAACATACAACACAAAAGCCGCGATTACGCAAATACAATTGACATGCTGCGGATTAAAAAACGCACCGCAGGTCAATTTGAGGGTTGAGATTTGTTCAAATATCATCCACTGTGCTTCTACTGTATTATGCTGCAGATTTTCAGCAACAAAATCCATTGCGGAAAATCCACAGTATTTACACTACGTGTGAACTTACCCTTAGAGTGCACACATGGCTCCTGTGTCTTCATGCACGAGGCTTATGATTTACTTTAACCTCAAGTTTGTGCGGCGTTCCCCATTCCAGGGGATCCAAGAACGCACTGTGCCCATGGGAGAAGGTAGGAGAGGACTCCAGGGGCTTGCCAGCTCTTCTTCTACGTTGTCCATTATTAGTATCTGCAGGAGCCATTCTCCTACCTGTATTTATTAGGAAATAATGGCTGAACGGTTAACGCACCCCTCCAACAATCTGCCACTTACTCTTTGTAACATGGTTTTTATATACAACTTTGAATTTACATTGACCACCTATGCCATGATTAGTTCCATATAAAGAAAAGAGGGGTTGAACTGGGCCCCAATAATGGTGCTGCGTGGGCCTTGTCCTGTCTTCATTCTCACCACTTAATAGTAAAGGGGATGGGCCCCCTCTCTCCAATGCCCCATAGCTGTTGCTTCTATGGTACGTACGCCCATAGCTATAAGTGATTATGGTTTGCTTAAAGTTTACCTCCACTTTTACTTAAAGAGGTATTCCCACAGTCGTAAATTATCACCTTTCCACAGGAGAGGTGATAAATATCTGATCGCTGGGATCCCCACCGATCACCAGAACAGGGTCCCGATACCCCGTTTTTTCTCACTGCACAACCACAGTGAGGAGATGCTTGAACGGAGTGGTGATCGAGCATGCGCCCTCCATGTCTATAGGGCTGAAGAAAACCGCAGAACATGGTACTTTGCTATTTCTGTCAGTCCCATAGACCTTTCTGATATAAAGATCTTCAGAATATAGAGGCCTGTGAGGTGGAACCACAACTGTTCGCTAGACCATAGGGATCTTCATCGTTCCGTTAGCTCTGAGATTTCCATATCTCCAAACTATTTTAAGGATCTTTGCGTTTCTTTCGTTCTAATGGTTGGTAGGGTCCTAACTCATGGGCCCCCACCAATGCTATTTTCTATAAAAGTGGAAGTAGTGTAGCGAGAACATATTCAGTCACCAGTAGAGATGGTAAAAAGTAAGTATAGCATAGTCTAGAAATGTTTCAATGTGAAATTGAAAAGCTAGCAAATACTGCCACCTACTGGTCACTAAGCAGATATACATTACAAAAATACTATGTCTAAGGCCTTATTCACACGACAGGGTCCGAGTGTCGGTGTCACGAAGGGTCTGTGGACCCACTGGGCCATACCGCCTTGGTGGTAAGGCAGCTGGCCAACAGGGCACAGGTCAGAGTCTATAGTATATAGGGTACCTGTGGCAGCACGGACAGTAGCTTGGCAGGAGCTAGGCAGCGGGTAGATGTCAGGCGTGGGGAAGCAGGCAGGCATGGTATCCATGACAGCACGACTACAGCAAGCACAGCACTAGATCAGGATATAGGTGCAGGAACAGGAACACTGGGAGCAGGAAACACTAGGGGACCATTTGCATAGACAAACTATAGGGAACACAACAACCCTCAGGCATAGAACTAGGGGGCTGGACCCCTCTTATATTCCAGGGTACTCACGGGTCAAAGTTCGTCCATGCTGCCCCTTTAAGAGCGTGCGTGCGCACCCTACGGGATCCGGCAGAGGTGAGTGGACGCAAGCGCTGGCGTCTCCTGAGGAGGAGGCTGGGGCCAGCGCTTGCCGACTCGTGGCTGCGGCTGTCGGGGAGATTGGAGCTGACAGCCCGCAGCCACGGACATTACAGTGGGCCGTTTTTCCCGGACGTTTTGCATCCGTTCCGAGCCGTGTTGCCGTTTTTAACGGACGATTTTGACCCGTTTTGCATTCGTTTTTTTCACTGTCCATTTTAAAATCGGATGAATTTCATTTAAATTTGTTGCCACACACAGCCCTCTGTAGATAATGACACAGCCCCCCTGGTAGGAAATGCCACAGCCCCCCTGGTAGGAAATGCCACACATCCCCCTGTAGGTAATGCCACCCAGCCCCCTGTATGTATTGCCACCCAGCCCCCTGTAGGTAATGCCACCCAGCCCCCTGCAGGTAATGCCACCACCCAGCCCCCTGTATGTAATGCCACCCAGCCCCCTGCAGGTAATGCCACCCAGCTCCCTGTATGTAATGCCACCAAGTCCTCTGTAGGTAATGCCACACAGCCCCCTGTAGGTTGCACCCATCCCACCCCCTTCCAGGAGAAGTCACTGACTTCAACGTCCATATATGGATAGTGTAGTCACTCACTTCTCCTGTAGCGGAATCCCCAATCCCCGGGCGGGGATTGCGGATTCCGACTCCTACAGGGAGCAAAAAAAAGACCGTCCTCCTCCTCCTCACATGCACTCTGCACTGTTAGGAGGAGGAGGAGAGAGAGCGCGAGCGAAGGAAGACACGGCCGTCACTCCGGACACATTCCGGTGATGGCTGTGTATTACCCGGCCCCATAGACTTCTATGGGAGCCGGGCGGCCTTGTAAACGGCCGAAAATAGGGCATGTCCCATTTTTTGACTGCCAGGTTTCCCGGGCCGTCAAAAAATCGGTCGTGTGAATAGCCCCATTAGGGGTCTATTGTTCCTACTGCAGCCGTGTAATTGTTCCTACTGCAGCCGTGTGACGGCCGCTTTATGAACGGCCGTCACCCGGCCGGGAAACCCTGTCGTGTGAATAAGGGCTAAGGCCTCATGCACATGACCGTAGCCGTCTGCACGGTCCGTGATTACGACACAAACGGCCCGCGGAGTGTCATCCGTGGGCCGTCCACAATCACGGACTGTGAACACACACAACATGTGCATTGACCTTAAGGAGCCCGGATCGCAAATGCGGCCCATAAAATGATTTGTCCTATTTTTTTGCGTTCTGGGCTCCCGGACAATGCACGGACGTGTGTATTGGTCCATAGGATACAATGTGTCCTATACTATCCACAATTGCGGCTAGTATGCGGCCGCAAAATTACAGTTGTGTGCATGAGGCCTAAGCTTTTCATAAAATCTACCCGTAGAGTGAAATGATTTGATATTATATTTATGTTAATAATCGCGAAGCATTTAGAAACCCGAGCAGAGTGCAGGAGGCTGAGCGGCAGCGCACAAAGTCCCCGTTGCTCCTATTACTCCGTGTCCGCGCCATATTATAGGAAAAGCTCCGAATTGCAACATTTGATTTATGTCGAATACGTACATAATTTAACAGGAATAACGTCTTCTGAAATTGAGGCATTCAGAAATACCGTAGGCCCCACGAGGCCTAACCATGAGTAGGTGCAAATCCCGTCATAAGTACATTGAGTTACTATGACTCCGTTTTAGACCATGAAATACCACCCCAAGTTTATTATACACATCTATACTTAATTCTATGATAAATCATCTGATCCTTATGGATCTTCTATTTCCTGTGTGATTTGGAGATAGTTAGTGCTCGTTATCCATCTCTCTTCCTGCTTTTCTCTGTGTGTTTTTACACCCGTCATTCACTGGCAATGCCCTACTCTGATATGGCCGCGTCGTGCAATCTATGGAGTCTACGCATGCGCGGACATGCACAGTAGGGTGACCAAAATTTGACAGCCCAACGATTTTGAGCATGCGCAGTAGCGAATTAGGAACGCCGGCGATAGCGTGCATATGTTCTGTTTACAATGGAAGCCGGTTCCTCATTGTGGTGAGTCTCTCACATGTAGTGATATTTATACAGGTTTATTACATTTGTTAATTATATGTAATTAAAATGATTAAAATACTTCTGCACTTTACATAACATAGATTTTACTGGGACGATGTTTTCTATGTGTAATATGAAACTCATGTATTGTCTCTATAAAAACACTGTATAATCCCAGTTCTCTTTATACTTTTTAAGATTTTATATGTATATGTGTATTTAATTGGCAATATTTTTTTGCCACGTATATTTGATTGTGGTTCTCCTATATATATATATATATATATGCTGCTATGACATGTCAGTATTTGCGTGAGAAAGGCTCCTGTGTTGAGCTGAAATGTCGCATTTATCTATGGACCAATAAAGCACCATCACTATTTTGCTTACACTTTTGGAGAGCGGCCTAATTTTTTGATCTAGATAGATAGATATTAGATAGATAGATAGATAGATAGATAGATAGATAGATAGATAGATAGATAGATAGATAGATAGATAGATAGATAGATAGATAGGGAGGCTGCTGGAAAATCAAGGATCCAAAGCTGTTTGTGTATCAAATTCTGCAAAAATGAGTCATGGCTGGAAGAAGGCGTCTTGGGTCGGATGAAGAAGAAAAGAAAGCGTGAATGACTGCAACCAGAGAAGATGTCACCTGTGAGTCACTAAATTTCACTGCACTGTATTAACTTATTTGGTCTGTTGAGCACCGGTGTAGAACTAGTATCTGTCACTATATGGCCACTGTACCCTGGTAATATTGGTCTTTGTATAGTGTGTTTTACTCAATACCAGTATGGTAATATTTGTTCCTTGTATAGTGGAATTATTTAGTAACTGTATTATTAAGAGGTATATTATCAAACATAGATTATTTCCTTTAAAGAGGCAAATTGTGTAAACACAGATTTTCATTATATAGTATACCAAGGAACAGTGGACTGCTGAGGCGCTGCATCTAGCCTTGCCATGTGTTTAAAAGTTATTTTATTTTTATTTATTTTTTTATTTTATTTGGGGGGTAGCAAAACATAAGTTCCGTGGGAACAAAAGGATGGGGCATTGTGGTGTTCTAGGTAATATCATCAAAAGTAGGTTATTAAGTGGTCAGTTCATAACCCCTTCTGACACAGGAGATACTTAAGAAATGTATATCTTTGGCCATCAAAGGACGTTCACTGTCAGGCAAATGTGTAATTGGCCCTTTCCTCACCAAGGTGCCAGAAGTGTTGATTAATAATTTTGTCACTGAGGCTTGTATCTAGCATTCGATAACATTCTCACCCAGGGTTGGAGGTAATTACCCACACATCCTGACCAAACATCTAAAGCTATGCAAATGGTTACCTGTGGTGTGTCTGCCATGTGGACCAGGTGAAACAGATGAGAATGGCCTACGCTTAAAGAAAATATGATGCATCAAGGCAAACCCCATCATAATTGGTATTTGGAGTGACCCACATAGCTAGTAATACATGAGGGCTATTTCCCCTAATCATATGTCAAGTTCACGTCCGTATACCCAGAGGAACTGCCTTGAATTGGCTATTGGCTAAAAACATGGGTCTATTACAGTGGTGTTTGATATGCCCTGGTTGGTAAATGTCTGCACAGGTGAATGCAGGTAATATTATATTTCTAGGGGATTCCTGCAAGAACACATGATCACTTTTGTGTTTCTCCATAGAAATACAACTGTGTAATGGGAGGAGTCGCTTCATTATCATATGAACAACTCTCAGTGACATCCCCAGCCAGTGAACTGGAGGGAAAAATTGGGTTTAAAATGCCAGTATCAGTCGTTGGGGATCCATATCTCGGTTGGAGTGACTGACCATATTTTTTCAGCTGTCCCCACAGCCAGGATATCACTGCTGTACATCCGTAAGGTTTTGTTCAGTTTCTTTTATCCCTTTTATTTTTATAAACTGAATGCATTGTAACTGTATGTATATTTTTTTATCTTTTAATCTATTTTTTTGTATTGCACTGCACTATTGTGTATTCAATTTCAAATATTTATAAGTCTCTTCCTTGTAGTCTTACAGAACTCAATCTTCTGAAGGTGAGGATCGTTACCTGTATTTTATGTTCTATTTAGATAACCTGTGTTATTGTAACTGGTGTTAAGGGAACATAGAGACGTCGGCCCCTATTGCCTAGATAAGTATAGGTGGTGGTAGCATACTGTGGTATAAATTATTGGGGTGTTGGAAACCTACGTGAGTCATTTAGCATTATTCTGTCTTCTAGAGGAGGTGGGTGTGGAGTTATGTGGTAAATTAATAAGCTCAGTAGCGTAATTCCCCCCTGTGACGTGACCTGAGGCCGGCGATCGTCACAGGCATGTTTAAACCCATCATGCCCAACCCTTTATTCTTTCAAAATCTGCCATCGGGTGAGAGTCGGGACACCCCGATACACATTAGATGATCGGTCAGTCATGTCAAATTCAGCGGGTTTGGCAGACATTCATCTGTGTGGTGTGAGAAGGGGGTCCGTCGCTTATGTACAGCCCAGGGCCCAAGATCATATTAATCCAACACTGTAGTGAATTATTGAAAAGGCGAAATATTAAGTATTGTGTTGTTTCCTGCATTTTTTTCATAGGACTTGTAAAACGCCAGAAGTATCAAATTGTAATATACTAAATAAACAAATTTACTTAGTAACAAATTTGTAATTTACTTACGGTTTTAAATTGTTACTGTACATGCTGATCGTATCATTTTAAAAAAGTAAAATATTATCGTTGTCGGCAGCACATCTCCCTGTGTAAACAGACGCGCTGCCGACATGATAATAATGTATGAGGACGAGCGATGTCTCGTTGATTGGCGCACGCTGCACCGGCTGAATTTCGGCAGGTGTAAAAGGCCCTTTAGTCTCTGTTCACATTAGCGTTTTTCCATTTTAGGCGGGGGATTCAGGTATTGCAGTTTTATTTTTGCTGTCAAAATGAGCAGAATCTGTATGGAAACCTGTCCCCTCTTATTCTGATCTAGCACCAGATCCTTTAGTTACATCGCCATTTTCAAACATTAAAGTAAAATTGTAATATTATTCAGAATTTATTACATTGAACATTTTAGTAAATAATTTCACGTATTATTATTACAGTATTGTTTGCGGTGTTCAGTGGTTTTAATAAATTCAAGCTGTTTTACCTGTCTGGGCAGCACCACCAAAGATAATCCTCTTATTCAATATCTAAGAATAAGATATAAAGGTGTGTTACCCAATCCTGCATCTCATAATGGGCTTTATGTGTAACCAGTCGTGCAGCAGTGACTGATAGAAACACATTACAGATTTCATTATTTCAGTTTAGAAAATACTCTTATTGGTTGTATGGGCAACTGCATTCTCCTCCCTCTGGGATCCACTCCCTAATAAACACTGTATCCTCCTGACTCTGGGATCTACTGCCTAAGAAACCTTGTATCCTTCTCCTCCCTCTGGGATCTGGGATCCATTACCTACTCAGGTACACTGTATCCTTCTCCTTTTGGGATCCATTCCCTAAGGAACACGGTATCCTCCTCCTCCCTCTGGGATCCACTCCCTAATAAACACTGTATCCTTCTCCTGACTCTGGGATCTACTGCCTAAGAAATCCTCTATCCTTCTCCTCCCTCTGGGATCTGGGATCCATTACCTAATCAGGAACACTGTATCCTTCTCCTTTTGGGATCCATTCCCTAAGGAATACTGTATCCTTCTCCCTCTGGGATCCATTCCCTAAGAAATACTGTATCCTTCTCCTCCCTCTGGGATCCATTACCTAATCAGGAACACTGTATCTGTCTCCTTTTGGGATCCACTCCCCAGGGAATACTGTATCGTTTTCTCCCTATAGGATTCATTCCCTAAGCAGGAACACTGTATCCTACTTCCCCTGGGATCCATTACCTAAGAGGAACACTGTAACCTCCCTCTCTCTAGGATCAATTCCCTAAGGAACACTGTATCCTTCTCCTACCTCTGGGAACACTGTATCCTTCTCCTACCTCTGGGAACACTGTATCCTTCTCCTACCTCTGGGAACACTGTATCCTTCTCCTACCTCTGGGAACACTGTATCCTTCTCCTACCTCTGGGAACACTGTATCCTTCTCCTACCTCTGGGAACACTGTATCCTTCTTCCCCTCTGTGATCCATTGTCTAAAAACAATGTATCTTTCTTTCCTTCTGGAATCAATAGCATAAGGAATACTGTATCCTTCTTCCCCTCTGGGATGCATTGCCTAAGGAACACTGTATACAATCGTAACTGTCTGCTGCCACCACTAGGGGGAGGTTTGGAGCTTATTGCATACGGTTTCATTATTTACAATCTGCAGTAAACCCTTCCCCAGGGGCGGCTGCAGGCAGCCTGAATTATATTATTTTATGCTATGACCATGCACGGGATTTGTAGCTCTTTTCAGAAAAATACCAACTACTAGCAATATATACTATGAAATTAATTAGAACAAAATTGTGGTCCTAATTAGGCAAAAAATAGTGTTCAAGGATTGATGTTCATTCAATTTAAGGTTTAGTGGTATATTAAAGGGGTTGCTCAGTTTAGAAAACTCGTTTTCATACACCCCGTTAGGGAGTTCTGAGTTAATATAGGGGGGGGGGGGGTGTTTCTGTTTAGGGTCATTATCTCTTGGTGGAGAGCGGTAACAAAGAGCGTCTCTCGCTCTGGAGGACCTGTCCTGCATTACACAGACAACCGATTCATATGAATGGACACTGTGTAATGCTTCATTTCCCCTGTGATGGCGCTGCAGGAGAATAAAATACTTACTGATGAGTTTTCCACAGATTACAGTTCATCACTGGGGATCACGAAAATGCAGTGGCACGCTATATGCACTAAGATTTATGCAAACAGTCAATATTTTTGTATTATTTTAAGCTGAATTACTGCCATATTTACTGTGCTTCAAATGTAAGGTTCTTAGGGTATATTTTCTTTAAATTGTGTGAGCCCACAAGATGACCTCATTCAGATGTGTCCCTGACATTACACCTGTATAACAAGAGAATCCCCTCTCTCTTGGTCCGAAGCCTACAAAATGTAATCGTAAGGGCCAGTTCACACGTTGCGTAAATACTGCGGACTTTCCGCAACGGAATTCGTTGTGGAAAATCCGCAGCAAATACAGTAGCAGCAAAGTGGATGAGGTAAAACAAATCTCATCCACACGCTGCGTAAATACTGAGCAGAAATACCGCCCAGAAATTGACCTCATGTACGGAAATTAATTCCGCAGCATGTCAATTGTCTTTACGTAAACGCTGCTTATATCTTGCAGGGTTTCCCCATTGAATTCAATGGGGATGTAAATCCCACATTAAATAGCAGTAGTTCCGCCGCAAAAAAACAGAATACGGAAAAAAATAAATAATTAAATTTGCCTAGGAGTCTGTGTTTCATCCTCCTGGGATGATGGTTTATCCCATGTGACCGCCACTGCAGCCAATCACAGGCTGTAGTGGTGGTCACATGGGGCTGGCCTGGATGACGTCAGAGGACCAGAGCCCATGAGGCTGGCCTGGATGACGCTTCATCCAATGTGACAGCCGCTGCAGC
Organism: Rhinoderma darwinii; assembly: GCF_050947455.1. Lineage (NCBI taxonomy): Eukaryota > Metazoa > Chordata > Amphibia > Anura > Rhinodermatidae > Rhinoderma > Rhinoderma darwinii. The sequence continues at coordinate 60,790,920 of NC_134695.1, read as the reverse complement.
CAATCACAGGATGAGACGTCCCCCCCCAGGAGGCCGACCGGCCAGGCCGGCTTTCGTGCTGCAGTTTTTCGCAGCGGACATTCCGGCTGAATAACTACACCACAGTTTGGTGCACTTTTTCGCACAGAATTCCCTGCGGCAGACAGGGCGGATACGCTGTGTATTATTACGCAGTGTATCTGCCCCTTGTGAACTCAGCCTAAAGGGGCAAATTGTTTAAAATCTGCGCTGAGAACCTTACATGAAGTATAGTCACTATGGCAGTAATGCAATTTAAAATGATTCAAATATTCAGTATTTGCATATATCTTAGCGCCCGCAGAGTGGAAAGTTATTCAAGTCGGAGTGGAAGTTTATTCTGTAAGACCCTTCAGCTGCCTGACCTTTTTGGTAATGCCCAATTGCCTCCAGTGTGCCCCCCGTGATATAAAAATATGCATCATGGAAAGTGTGTAGTACAGCGAAATCCTAAATGTGGTGACCCTGTTACTTGTAGGGTAAAACAACAAAAACAAAAAAAAACACCCATGCAGCAAGAGGCTGTAACTAATCCCGAGCATTACGACAGCTTCTATTTAATAGTCACTCAGAACCGTGCCAGGGAAATACACGGAGCCGGGGCAGATACAGAGCAAAGGTTGAGTCCGGCTCAGATGCCGACAGCAACATAGGGAGGGGCAGAGCTGTTCTTTCACATTACACCATCATGGCGGGGAGCAAGTGAGTAGTCTACTCCGAAAGGGGCGGCTCCGGGCCGGGGGGGGGGGATATGGAGGAACAGGATCATGTAGGGAACACAGACACTTGTTCTAAGGGATTAACCTATTCACAGCCACTGTCATGAGAGGGTGGCAGCGTCTTTCTATAAGCAACGAGTTAATCTATGATCAGTCACTACCTGTCACCTCTGAGCTGTAGTTAGGCTTTCCTTCACCCGGGCAAAGATTAAGTCCCCCCCCCCCCCCCCTTTGGAACTTAACTACATTTTTCTCCCCTCCCGATAAAATGTTAAGTAACTCTTCGGCCCCATGAACACGACTGTAAAAAAAACACTGTAATTGCGGACCGGTCCGGTTCTATTGGCCGCGGATAACTTTCCATATTGCTACGGAAGAGTGACCGTGCCGTAGAACCGTGCCGGGAATTATGGAGCATGTCCTACTTTTCGATTTTTACGGGCCGTGCTCCCATAATTTGTACGACTCAAAAAATGCCTCAAAAAACGTCTGAAAAGAAGCCTCAAAAGAGGCTCCAAATTTCATTCTCCGCTTCAAAAACGCCTGAAAATCAGAGAGGCTGTTTTCTCTGAAATCAGCTCCATATTTTAAAGATGTTTTTTGCTAAGCGTGTGAACATACCCTAAGGCTGGAGTCACACGAGCATGTTCGGTCCGTAAAGGACGGAACGTATTTCGGCCGCAAGTCCCGGACCGATCACACTGCAGGGAGCCGGGCTCCTAGCATCATAGTTATGTACGCATAAAATAAAGGCTCGTGGGAACAGAACATCGTAATTCCCATTGAAAGCAATGGGCGGATGTTTGCAGGCGTATTAGGGACGTTTTTTCAGGTGTAATTCGAGGCGTAAAACGCCCGAATTACGTCTGAAACCACTGCGTGTGAACATACCCTTAGACCCAGGAGAAAGGTGTATTTTTGGGTTTGGGACCCACTTTAAAGAGATCTTCTTGTCATGGCAGGTGGGTTCACACAGTTTCATCTAAAAGTGCGCTAAGAACCTCACATTTGTAAGTATAGTAAACTATATATCAGGCCTCAAGCACACAACCATATTGTTGCGGCTGCAATTTATCAAAAAAATTTCGGTTAAATTGCGGACCCATTCTTTTCTATGGCCCCATGCACACGACCATGATTTACACGGATCGGCGCGGGGGCCGCAATTGAGCACCGGAAAAACTTTATTGCGGATTTACCAATACTGGTGAATTGTTGTGGATCTTTAAGTCAGGATGACACACGGATGCACAGCAAGGGTTTCTACGGACCCATGGATTTGCGGACCGCAAAACCAATACGGTGGTGTGCATGAAGCCTAACATTTGGTGGTCTTGGCACTTGCAGAGTGCTGTTGCAATGGTTTTTTGTTTTGTAATGTTCGTCATCTTGTTAGGATGTGCTGCCAACTTTTTGTGTTTTGTGTTAGACCTTATTGTCCTGTGTGTGCAATGGCCGCACTGTCAACATGTCTATTGCGTGGAGGCACTGGTCACGCTCCGCAATAATACATTTATGTTATCATAGGATAAGTTTAGGGTTATGGTTTTTACAATCCTAACATTTTTATCTTGGCTTAGAAATCGCCCTCTGCGCAACTTTCTATTGCCGCCCCCTCCCCCAATCTCTTATGGTGTACAAATAACCATAGTGAACCATTATTAGGCTATGTTCACACGGGGTATTATGCCGAGTTTTTTGACGCGGAAACCGCGTCGCAAAACTCGGCAAAAACGGCCCGAGAACGCCTCCCATTGATTTCAATGGGAGGCGTCGGTGTCTTTTTCCCGCGAGCAGTAAAACTGGCTCGCGGGAAAAAGAAGCGACATGCCCTATCTTCGGGCGCTTCCGCCTCTGACCTCCCATTGACTTCAATGGGAGGCAGGAGAAAGCGTATTTCCCGCTGTTTTATGCCCGCGGCGCTCAATGGCCGCGGGCGAAAAACGGCGCGATAATCGCCGCGAAAATCGGCGTGCAGGGAGAGGAATATCTGCCTCAAAGTTCCAAACTGAATTTTGAGGCAGATATTCCTCCCCCAAAATACTCCGTGTGAACATAGCCTTAAACCTAGTAAACCTTATTAAGAGCACCAAAAAGTGAGAAATTAGTAAAAAAAAAAAAACAAGTGAGAACACTTCCATACATTTGCCTAAATAGCAATAGCAGATAATGCCGCGGCCACCACCAAACACTGCAAAGGTCATATACCAAACACTGCGAAGGTCATATACTGTACAGTGTCAGAGTAGCCGTGCCACACAAGTAACTGCCACTAGACCGTGTACAAGTAATACCAACATATAGTGACCGAATAACGGCTCCAGATATAATAGAATAGTGCTATACAATGTAGCTGTATGAGGGCTTGTGTTTTATGGGACACACAAATCAGAATGTTGAGAATAAATAATCTAATGAAACAGGAAACCTCCAATAGAAAAAAATAACAAGAACGAATAAAATAAAGAAAATACATTATATAATAATAACACTAAAAAAGAATTGGACGAGAAACCTATCAATCAACTGAAACCATATAAGGGTGTATTCACACTATGCGTTTTTGACACGTTTTTGGATGCGTTTTCACAATGCGGCTGAAAACCACACCGATAAACACGTGCGTTTTTACCGTGATTTGCTGCGATTTTGGAAATCGCGGTAAAACTCATTCATTTTTCGGTGCGGTTTTTGGACACACAGCAAAAACGCGTAAAACAAACACAGCAAAAATGCACAGTGTGAATACACCCTTAGCAGACCTATAATATGGCCTCTCTTATTTGATTGGCAATCAATCTTCAGCAATTCAAGTCTTGGTCTGATCGGGTAATGGACATGCCTATCGAACTAAGCTAATAAATGGCGCTGAGAAAACAGCGTCAATACTCCTAGAAGAAGCTGAGATATACTGAAACGCGCGTTGGGACGATCACTAGGCAGCACGTTGGGGACACAATTTGCTACTGTAGTTAGTCTAGCCACACACTTAGGGTACGTTACGACTGAAATTACGGTGCTGTTTTCAGGAGAAAACAGCACCGTAATTTCAGCCGTAATGGCATGTGCAGGCGTCTTTCGCTGCGTCCATTACGGACGTAATTGGAGCTGTTTTTCCATGGAGTCAAGGGAAAACTGCTCCATTTACGTCTGAAGGAGTGACCTGCACTTCTTTGACGCGGGCGTCTTTTCTACGCGCCGCCTTTTGACAGCGGCGCGTAAAAAAAAAAGTCAGTCGGCACAGAACATCGTAAAGCCCATTCAAATGAATGGGCAGATGTTTGCCGACACTTTTGAGCCACATTTTAGGACGTAATTCGGGGCTAAAACGCCCAAATATTACGTCCGTAAATAGTGTGTGTGAACCCAGCCTTATTCTTGCCTCACAAGTCATAACCGGTAGCTCGCTGTCACGGCGTGCTGGTCACACACCGAACTGACAGTGCAGATGCCGGAGATCTCAATAGAAGCCATATGTAGTTGTCTCTCATGCGGCGTTAAAAACATACACCACAGAGAAAGCTAGGCAACTACAATAGCTGTATTGTGCTACGGACAATACTACGGGGAGCACAGGCAATGTTGGGGCTCGTCCACACGTCACAGAATTGTTGCGTATTTTCCTTCCGGAATTTCGGACAGAAAATACGCAGCAGAATACAGTAGCAGCAAAGTGGGTGATATTTAACAAATCCCATCCACACGCTGCGGAAAAATTCAGAGCAGAAATTGACATGCGGTGCGTATTTTTCGGACCGCAGCATGTCAATTCCTGCTGCGGAGAGTGGACTGAATTGCTGCGTTTTTCAGAGGAGACGTCACCATCCCCCAACATTGAGAAAAATTATGCAAAATACACATAATTTTCTGCAGTAAATGGTGCGTTTTTGCCGCAGCGGAGAGTCTAATACTTTCATTGCTGCAGAAGCTGCGGCCAGCACTCTGAGGGTTTTCCTGTGATTACCCTGTGGACTGTGCTCTGCTCCTGCGTGGAAGGCGACCGGTTCCATCATCATTGGATGCAATAAACCTTGTTGGAGCTGCCCTGTCATTGCCAGCTCTGTTGATCGTGTAATAAACTTAGACAACTTTTTTTTTTTTTTTCAAGGTAAACAAGCTGTTTTTAAAACCTTTTGTTATGAGACTATCCCATGTATTTATGTAGTTATCGGTCGCCCTTCTATACTTTCTACAGTGTGAAGCCTTAAATTGCACCCCATATGCAAGATGAGGTCTTACAAAGGATTTATAGGGGGGTTTTGGTATGTTTTTTTTATTCACCCTAAACGTTAATTTGCTTTTGCAGCTGCTGCTTGGGATTGAGCGCAGCTTAATTTACTGATAACAATACAGCTAACAGTCCTTATATCACACCTAGTTGCATTCAGACCACAGTAGTATAGATGCATATACATTACTGTATATTTCTCAACATGAAATGTGACTCTTTTTGCCGTCAAATGCTTGTCAAGGAAAGCAAACAAATATTTATTCTCTTGAATCACCCCTTTACGCTGGCAGGATCCTCTATTCCCCAGTTTGAAATTCTAAATTAATAGAGGAGGGTCCCCTATTCAAGGCTCTCAACTTTAAGCCAGAGGGAAGAAGGGCTACAAAGAGTCCCTCTCACTCCAGGGGGACCCGGTACATTTCTCACCCAAGTGCAAAAAAAAAAGTACATTGTACCACATGATAAAAGTGCACAAGGATGGGGTCTATCGCAAGCCCCCTCCAAAAGGAAAAATTCTGCTGTGCGCCCTTGGAAACAGACTACAGTTTAGCTCCACTCCGGTGTCAGACATGTGACCTAACAGCTTAGCTCTAATTTTTTAACCCAATACATTCTTCTACTGCTTCCCCTATTTGAGGCACACATGTGAGGTCCAATTTTGGCTAGATGTTTAGTATTCGGGAAGGCCCCAGGAAGCGGTATTGTGGCGGCCATGCTGTGGCAGACCCTGTTCAGAGCGGTTGTCAAATTGCTCGGTAATGGCCTGCGTTGTTGCAGGTGAAACGGCTGTTTAGCTGCAAAATTGTGTGGCCATTAATGAATATACCTTTATGACCGCACATTTTTGCATGCAGACAAACAATTTACCCGCGACGACCCATTAGAGAGCGATTTGACAACAGCACCAAACAGGGCGCTGGCGCAACTCTGTGCCGCATCGCAGCTGTGCCAATGCCGCGCTTTGAAGGCTTAACCTTAGAATTTAATCCTTTAAATAGCTGATTTGCTGGACCAAACTTGAGAAACCTCTATCAACATTTTAAAAGTATTTATAAAGCGGCTTCCCTCCCCCTTGGATAGATCATTTAAAGAGGCTCTGTCACCAGATTTTGCAACCCCTATCTGCTCTTGCAGCAGATAGGCGCTGCAATGTAGATTACAGTAACGTTTTTATTTTTAAAAAACGAGCATTTTTGGCCAAGTTATGACCATTTTTGTAGTTATGCAAATGAGGCTTGCAAAAGTACAACTGGGCGTGTTGAAAAGTAAAAGTCCAAGTGGGCGTGTATTATGTGCGTACATCGGGGCGTGTTTACTACTTTTACTAGCTGGGCATTCTGATGAGCAGTATCATCCACTTCTCTTCAGAACGCCCAGCTTCTGGCAGTGCAGATCTGTGACGTCACTCACAGGTCCTGCATCGTGTCGGCACCAGAGGCTACAGTTGATTCTGCAGCAGCATCAGCATTTGCAGGTAAGTAGCTACATCGACTTACCTGCAAACGCCGATGCTGCTGCAGAATCATCTGTAGCCTCTGGTGCCGATGTGTCCCCGCTCGTCTGACACGATGCAGGACCTGTGAGTGACGACACAGCGTGAGCTCTGGAGAACACGGCTGTGTCTGCACTGCCAGAAGCTGGGCGTTGTGAAGAGAAGTGGATGATACTTCTATGCACAACGCCCAGCTAGTAAAAGTAGTAAACACGCCCCGATGTACGCACATAATACACGCCCACTTGGACTTTTACTTTTCAACACGCCCAGTTGTACTTTTGCAAGCCTCATTTGCATAAATACGAAAATGGTCATAACTTGGCCAAAAATGCTCGTTTTTTAAAAATACTGTAATCTACATTGCAGCGCCTATCTGCTGCAATAGCAGATAGGGGTTGCAAAATCAGGTGACAGAGCCTCTTTAAACATGAATGGAGAAAAAAAATATCACAAAATCATCACAAGATAAGTAAACCTTTATAAAAATGTGGCAAGTTGTTATTCAGAAGTGGAGTTTTCCTTCAAAGGCTATGGACACCTGTTTGTTTTTTAAAGAAATATCTGTATTTTTACAATTTGTAATTTGATTTGATTAAAAAAAAATCAATCACTGTTTAACTTCTGCAGCTTCTATGTATCACAGTACATAGAAGCTGCTGAATCCTGTTCCAAAAGAGCGGTGGTTTGTCAGCTTGTTCAGGGCCGTTCTAACACATTAGTGGGCACAGTGCAAACATGTCACGAGTGGGCCCCCCCTTTCTGGTGACAGGTAAAATAATGCCCCCTACACGTTATCATGCCCCCACACACAGTGTAAAATGCCCCCATAGTCCCTTCTCACACAGTATCATGCCCCCATAGTGCCTTCTCACACAGTATCATGCCCCCATAGTGCCTTCTCACACAGTATCATGCTCCCATAGTTCCTTCTCACACAGTATAATGCCCCAATAGTGGCCCTCGCACAGTATCATACCCCCATAGGGCACCACCACACAGTATAATGCCCCCATAGTCTACTCACACACAGAATATAATGCCCCCATAGTGCCTTCTCATGCAGTATCATGTCCCCATAGGGCACGACCACACAGTATCATGTCCCCATAGGGCACCACCACACAGTATAATGCCCCCATAGTCTACTCACACACAGAATATAATGCCCCCATAGTGCCTTCTCATGCAGTATCATGTCCCCATAGGGCACCACCACACAGTATCATGTCCCCATAGCGCACCACCACACAGTATCATGTCCCCATAGCGCACCACCACACAGTATAATGCCCCCATAGTCTACTCACACACAGAATATAATGCCCCCAAACACACTTTTACTTTCACACCACATTTGGGACTAACGTTCAGTATAAATGCCAGGTAATGCAGACAAGCCTATAGGCTATTATTAGTCAGATGTGTGTCAGAAGAGTGTCCCTTTTGGCATACGCTTGGCCGGTATATGTCGGGATACCACACAGTATAAATTTTTTATTGTGAGCCAATGGCAGATGTATACAACTGCAAAGGCAACTGGGCATTGGTTTGGCGCACCACCTAAAACGGCCCAGCCCAAAAGTGTATATATATCTATGGATGTATCTAAAGGCTTTTCCTGGCAAAACTGAAAGATATATGTACCAGGTATAAAACTGAGACATATGTACCAGATATATAGATGCAGAATTTAATCTGATTAAAGGGTAGATCAGGAATATGCGTTGGGTGAGATGTTGTCAGACCTGCCTGAGGGCATCCACACCCACAAGATGAAGCGCCACCTGCAGAAGGTTTCACTATTAACATATTGCTGTGCTGCAAGTGGCTTTATCCCATTGTGAATCCGGCAGCATAGGAGCAGTAGGTAATTCTTGCTATTCTTTTTTCACGTCTACCATTTTGTTTAACCCTTTATTTCCCAATTAGCTGTTTTTCATTGTTGACATTATTCCCACTGATTTTAGCTCATCTCTGGTAGTATGGGGTGTGGAGCAGGTAGCGATTGTATACATATGTTTTACCCATATGACTTGTCTGTTTGCTTCAGACCACTGTTTCCCAACCAAGGTGGCCTGGCATGGGGCAGGCAAAGCAGTCAACAAACCTCAGCCCGAATATAGAATCATTGAATGTTTTACCTGCTCTTATAGCAAACTTTTTTGAGATCGGGATAAAAGTAGAGGTTTCCCACAAGTGGAAAAGTTTTCAGTGGTTCAAGGTTGGGAATCACGGCATCACATAGTTGCTGGTCGAATAAGACAAGCGTTTCCGACATAAACAACCACACTAGGATCGGCCAAGGGTTCATGTTTATTCACACAGAGAGTGGTGGCGCCGCTTATCTCCAAGGAAACAAAGGACTGTGCATGTTAAAATCCGATCTATTCAATCTTCTTTCCCTCAATAGTCAAAGAGCCGTCTGAATGCCCCCATACACATGAGATTGTTAACAGACCATTATCTAAGATGTATCTGTAGTCTCAAAAAACTTTTAATATGTCATAGAGATAATTTAGAAGTTTTGATCCTTTGTCGTCGGGGGGGGGGGGGGGGGGGGGCTGAGACCCCCACCGTCGTTTAACTGAAGAGGCAGTAGCGCTCAGCTGAGAGCCCTGTGTCTTTGGCTGTGATCGGCGCTTCTTATTTGGCTGGAGACGGGTCACATAGAACGTCCATAACCCATTTTCAGCCTAACGGGGGGCACCGATCACAGACAAAGATTACATAAAAAATAACATTAATGGGGAAGTATTTATTTGTGGTGTACTTTTATACTTCTACTATACTTCTATCACTCCCTACTATATATATAAAAAGAAAATTTGCAGCACTCCAATATGAAAAAAATGGTGGTTTATTATACATATGCCTCCTTTCTCTGGTGGATTAGGCGGACAAAAGTTCCCTATGACTACTCTTCCTGGCACGATCAGCAGACTATAATCCTAGTTTACAGTTTACTCTTTAACACTAGAGGGATTTGGGGACCCTTTCTATTTTGCTTTAGTGAGAAACGCTCCCATACAGCCATAATGATAGTAATGATGATAAGCTTTGGAATTCGTAGCAGTCACGGGTGTGTCTCTTTTTGATTGGCAGACGTGTGAATACACGGGGGACGGCGGGCTCCCAATCTGAATTTAAACATCTGGTAGACTCTGAAGAAGACGACGATATATTCCTGGACAAGGACTTGGATACATCAGACCCTTCTTGCAACTCTCCAACTAACAAGATGATGGCAGCCATGTGTGGGGGTGTTGTGATTCTGAGTTTGGTGGTGGCAAGTTTGGCGTATCTATCTGGAGATTCCGCATGCACCTTCGTAGATGTAACTACATCATGTGGCAAAGTACGTGGTCAGCACTGTGACAAAATTTACATGTTTAAAGGGATTCCTTACGCGAGTCCCCCCATTGGCTCATTACGGTGGAGACCCCCAAAGGAGCCTACCCACTGGAAGGACACACTGGATGCTACGGAGTTCAAATCCACCTGTGCCCAAGTGCGGACTTTGAGTGAAACGGGTGAAGTGACGGGATCAGAAGATTGCCTCTATATCAACGTATGGACACCCTCTGTGGATCACGATGCAGACCTGCCGGTTATGGTCTGGATACATGGTGGATATCTTCTCATTGCTAGTGGATCAGAGCCCGGGTACTCCCCTACTGAGGACCTAGCGAGGGACAGTCAAATAGTTCACGTCAGCTTCAACTACCGTCTAAATGCATTTGGATTCATAGCTTTGCAGCAGCTGAGAGAAGGATCCCCCACCAATACCTCCGGTAACTACAGCACCCCGATAATATTCTATTCTTACTCCGTCACTTTCATCAGTGCAAAATGCAAGTAATAAATCATAGGTTACAATGGTCCTGTTCACTGAAGGAATACTCTGGGCAAAACTGATACTGTGTTATGCCTAGTGCATGGTGTGAGGGGGCGGAGCATGACACAGACATTCACTTTGTTGCTCTTTGAATCCCTGTGTCATGCTCCGCCCCCTCAGACCTGGCACTAGGCATAAGAGTGTTTTACCCGGTTTATATTTCTTTAATAGCTTGTCCCCCTCAATCTCACGGCAAAAGAAAAATTATGGTGCTAGATGCATAATGTTTAGGACAGTCGAACGTGGTAGTCTGACCGTCAATCCTCTTAGTTGCAGACAGTCTTATAAAATGGCATCGGTTGCATGGGCATTCTCGTGCTAAGTTGTTACTGTATCTTTTATGGGCAAATAATGGAAAGCGGGCACCTCCATTCTTGGGATCAGTGGGGTCCCAGCAGTTAGACCCTACTATCACACTTTTATGACGTATACAGCGGATACGTCATAACGTTGTTTGTCAGAAAACTCATTTATGGCAGCGGCGGGTATATTTTCTGTGCGGTCATTGCCATCATAATAAATAATCAAACTATGGTTCAAGCACATTTATAAATGCATTTATAATATTATATCCTTTCCTGTATCACTTTCAAGTTTGTGTGAAAACAAGCAAATTGTGCACAAATCTCCAATTTATTTCCAAAACCAGCCCTGGTCAGCAGAAATGAACCTGCTTGTTGATGGTTTCCGTGAAGTAACATATATTTTTATATATATAGTTACATTTCACATTTGTTGACTTTAGAGTCAATGCTAAAAAGGAAGTTGGAGCTTTGCTTTAAATGGGTGGTCTACTTTGGGCAATCTATTGTATTAGAAGGGTACCCTGATAATAAGCTGATTACAGGGTGTACTGCTGCTGGGACCCCTAACAATCAGCTGTAATCTGTGAGGGAACCCTACAGTAAATGTTCACTACTTTGCAGCGCCACCACAGGCAGAATGAAGCATTACACCATTCTTTAGGAAGTCCGTGTAATTTGTGGACATGCTGGGTCCTCCGAGCCAGGAGCAGTTATTTGTAGTCACACGAAATAGATGACGACCCCTTCTATTAACGCAGTGTTCTCTAATAAATCATTTGCACACGGGTTTTGTAAACCAGACAGCCCCCGAATGCCCATGGCCGATTTTAGTCCGCAGAAAAATGATGTTTGATACTAGGAGGAATGACTTCTATTCTTCTATTTATTCTCTGCTCTGTAATAACTTTTGTACACACATTACTGCCCTGCAGGTAACTATGGCTTCATGGATCAGATTGCGGCACTACAATGGGTACAGAAGAACATCAAGTCTTTTGGCGGAGATCCAAACCAAGTGACTATCTATGGCCAGAGCTCAGGTAAGATCAATCACTAGGGTTATGGCCGTCATTGTATCATTCTAAGAACACAATTCACCAGTGTGTCTACTTCTATTCTTCAGCAATGCCACCCTAATACTAAATCCACACTGTCCTGTCTGGTTAACAATCCGCCATATTAGGGGACAGAGAGGACCGGATAGGGTTATATGCGGATGACATGGCGTTGTTTATGGCGAACCCCAATGCCACCCTTCCTAGGGCCATATCCCTCATTAACGTTTTTGGAAGGTATTCCGGGTTACTAATTAATTGGTCCAAATCGTACCTGATGCCTTTGAGGCAGGATGACTGTGGATGGGGCACCCAGTTCTGTGGACTGCCAGTAACACCAGAGTTCAAATACTTGGGGATTAACATTGCTAGGGATAGTTCTAGATCGTACGGGTTAAATGTAGCGCCCTTGGTCACGTACCTAAGGGATAAAATACAGGTGTGGAAAGGTCTGCCTTTGTCAGTGGCAGGACGCGTTAATCTGTTAAAAATGATAGTATTGCCGAAGTTTTTGTATGTGTTGGAGCATGTGGATGTGTTGGTGCCTAAAAGCTTCTTTAAAATAATAAATTTGCTGTTCGCGCCGTTTGTATGGGGGGGGGGGGGGAGATCTAAACTCAAGCTGTCGATTCTACAAAGACCTAAATATGAGGCTGGGGCTGCGTTACCGGATGTTTTTCTATATTACTTGGCGGGTCAGCTCAGGTACTTGACTTCTTGGGTCTCCCCCCCCTAACGACTAATGCTGAGTGTCATTTAGCCAGGGTGTTGGGCTTGAAAACCCTGTGGCCGATATTGGAACTGCATGATTTTAGACACCGCTCCCTGTTACCCTTGCATAAGTTGGCCAGACGAGTCTGGCAACAGGCTAAAGATCTACTGGGGTTTGTGGTGGAGAGTCCGCTGTGGGAGAATCCGAGTTTTTCCCATTTGCACGGGATGGTGGGGAAACGTTACTGGTCCTCTAGAGGGGTAGCTGCTCTATCACAATTGATAACGGAAGAAGGGTCGGTCATGACGGTGAGTGAGATTCGGGCAGCATTCAATATACCACCGGGGGATGAATTATATTGCATACAGCTCCATCATGCTCTATTAGCACAATTTCCGCTGAACTCCGTGACGTACTCTAGCTGTGATTTGGTGGTGAGGTTGAACACGCCGTTTACACGTGGAGTCGTTTCTCAAATTTATTCTTTTCTACTGGAGGCTAAAATGCGAATGGAGCCCCTTGTGGCTGAAGATAGGTGGCGTGCACTAATTCCACAACTCACAGCGGAGGAATGGAGGGAGGCTCAGGGTTCCCATTTGCTGGTTTCACCAGCGGCAAACAATAAATTAGTGCAACTGTTCATCATCCACCAATGTTATTTGACGCCCGTAAGATTACATCGTATGGGAAGAATGGCGTCCTCACAATGTCATAGGTGTGGAGAGATACAGGCTGATTTTATTCACCCAATGTGGGGTTGTCACTGGATTCTTAGCTTTTGGGAGGAGGTGGTTGCATTATTGACAGCAGTGCTGGGGAGGACGATACCTTGTAGGCCGGAGGTGTGTTTACGGACTGCTCAATGAGGAACAATGGTCAATATATGAGAGAACTTTCCTCAGAGAAACACTATTCATGGCAAGGAAGGCGGTGGCCATGAGATGGATGGCGGATAGGGCCCCAACAGTAGCGCAATGGCGTAAATTAGTCAATGACATGCTTCCATTTGAGAAAATAGTGTATAAACACCGGGGGAAATCGGCTAAATTTGATTTGATCTGGAATGGTTGGTGCTCATCGAATCTCAATCGCTGTACAGTCCAAGGGCTATCAGATGCTCTGATTCAAGCTGGGGGCGGGAGCGGGTAAAGAAGTCGGGAGGAGGACACTTCCAGGTGCTTTAGTTTATGTTGTACAAAATGATGGGTGCGTTATTGCAGAATATTGAACTGGGGGCGTATTCCTACTTTCGTGATGTACCGGATTAAAAGTTGTGTTAGAATGATTTGATCAATCTGTACTATATATATGTGGTCTGCGAACCACGGTATAACATCATGGGTACCTGCGAGTACTCCTTTTGTATGTATTGATTCTTCTGACATATGTACTATTGAGTGTATAATGTTATCCTGATGTATGTGATGGTTTGACTCTGACAGTTACTTTTAATAAAACGAGTTTAAAAAAACCCAAAACAATCCGCCATATTAAGGCCTCGTCCAGAAGACTCACCCAGGTTAGGAGACATCTGAGGTCTTCCAAAAACAGCACCATACCTGTCCATTATTTGTATCTGGTATTGAAGCTCAGCTCTATTGAAGTGAACAGGACTGAGTTGCAATTCCACATGCAACCTGTGGACAGGTGTGGCACTGTTTATAGAAGAAAACAGCCATGTTTGTCCTTCCTGGACAACCCCTTCAACTTCTATTATTATTCCAAACCTCTTCTTTTTTTGCAGGAGGCACCTCAGTCTGGACTATGATGGTGTCACCCTTGGCCAAGGGTCTTTTTCATCGAGCCATAGACATAAGTGGATCCTCTGTATTTAAAGCCACTATGGAGGAGGCGGAGAAGGACAACCTCGTTTTCCTGAACTGCACTGGCTGCCAGGATGCTCAGTGCTTGAGGAATCTCAGTATAGCTAAAATCTTTCAGGTAAGGCTCAGGTCACATCAATTTGGACCATACAGTTGAAGCACAGTAAAATCTCTCTAAAAGACAACCTCTTTGATAAAACCACTGACCACCCCTTTATTTAGATCAGATTTTCAGTTCACCTAAGGAAGGATTCTCCATGCACAATTATTTTTTTTTAATTTAATGTAACCTTGCACTAGCCCTTTCTCTAAACACATATCCAAGAAAGAGTAATAGTAGCCAGCATTATGTCATTTACATGTGGAGGAAAGATGCTTCCATCATCAATATAGGAAAGGGTTCTTTACGGTAAGAGTAGTCAAATCCTGGAATTCTCTACCACAAGAGGCAGTAATGTCAAATGAAAGATCAGAATTTAAAACTAGACTGGAGATTTATCTAATTACTAAGGCTACATAGAGGTATAATCAATAAGGGAAGCCGTGCTAATTGGAAATCGGACTTATTAGATTAGATATCAGAACTTTTCCCACTGCCGTTGTGGGGAAGTTGGCTACAATTGCCAAGGAGGGTTAGTTTTTCCTTCCTCTGGATACAACAACCTAGGCTGAGAAAGGTTAGACTTAATGGACGGGTCGTCTTCTTTTTTTACCTAAATTACTATGCAACTGGGGAGAAATTACATTGGGGCATTCAAAGGGTGGATGACTTTACTCTTCTCAGTGGGGTGGGGGCTGCTACACTGGTCATGTTTGAGATTGAAAACAACATGAGTTTTCAATGTAGGTGCCTGCTGCTGAATTGATTTCTCTTTAAAGCGGCTCTGTCACCAGATTATAAGTGTCCTATCTCCTACGTAATGTGATCGGCGCTGTAATGTAGATAACAGTGGTTTTTATTTTGAAAAACGATCATTTTTGAGCAAGTTATGAGCAATTTTAGATTTATGCTAATTCGTTTCTTAATAGACAACTTTTTAACTTTTGACAAAATGGGCGTTGTGCAGAGGAGTGTAGGAGGCTGACCAATCAGAGACCAATCAGCGTCATACACTTCCCTCCATTCATGTCCATCTGTATTCACGGCACAGCGTCAGATACACCCACATTAACTTTACTGAAGTGTCTTGAGCGTGAATAGACATCACCTCCAGCCAGGACACGATGTCTATTCACACTCCCGACACTTTGGTAAAGTTTCTGTGGGACTTACTCACACAGCACAGCATGATCTCGCGAGATCACGCTGTGCTATGTGAAGCATAACTTGCTAAAAAAATGATTGTTTTTCAAAATAAAAAACACTATTGTTGTTATCTACAGTACAGCGCCGATCACATTATGTAGGCACTTATAACGTGGTGAAAGAGCCTCTTTAAAGAACCAGTTTTTAGGGCCACCCCCTGGCCCAGTAGCTACGCCCCTGCTTAAAAACATTTTGCCTGGAAAAAATGTTACTGGTCTAACAAATCTTAGTTTCTGAAAAGTTTAATATTCTCAAATGGCTGCATAGTCAGCAGCTCTCAGTCCAATAGAGCAGCTTTGGGACGTGGTACAAGAACAGGACATTTAGGCTGGGTACCCACATAGCATAAATGCTGCAGGTTTTCCCCATTGAATTCAATGGGGATGCAAATCCTGCAACAGAAAGCCAAGTGTTGCGACTTTTGCGGCGTATTCGCAATGATTATGCCGCAAAAATCACAACTACAGAAAAAGAAAAAAAAAAAACATACTTGCCCAGAAGTCTGTGTTTCTTCGTCCAGTCTGGCCTCCTGGGATGACTTTCCTCCCATGTGATTGGCTGCAGCGGTCACATGGGCTGCAGCGTCATCCAGGGAGGCTGGACCGTTCTGCAGAGGAGGGACGCATCGCCATAACAGCGGCCTAGATAAGCGTGAGAGTTTTTTACCGCTGCTTTCCGCAGCAGAAAATCCATCTGTCAAAACACACCACAATGCGTTGCGGTTTTTCAGACGGAATGTACTGCGGATTCCAGGTCGGATACACTGCACAGTTTTTACGCAGCGTATCCAACCCGTGGGAACCCGGCCTTACAACAATAATGTGCACCTAATGAATCAAGTGCAATTGTGTGAGGTCATCAGGTGAACATGAAACAAATTCTCTAAGGCTGGATTCACACGAGTGTGTTCGGTCTGTGATATACGGTCCATATGCCGGCAGTATTTCCCAGACCGAACACACTGCAGGGAGCCGGGCTCCTAGCATCATAGTTATCCATGACGCTCGGTGTCACTGCCTCCCCGTGGAATTACTGTCCTGTACTGAAAACATGATTACAGTACGGGACAGTTGTCCCGCAGCAAGGCAGGGACTCCTAGCGTCATAGATAACTATGATACTAGGCGCCCGGCTACCGACATGCAGACCGTATATCACGGACCAAACACGCTCGTGAGAATCCGGCCTAAAGAGAACTTGTTAGATTTGTTCTCCGCTCTAGAAATGTATACCTGAAGCGGCCACTTTTTGTATATTTCAACCCAACAGAGAAATGAATAGCAATAACATTGTCTGTTACTCCTAGTGCATCCCGTGGTATGAATACCCAGGCTGGGCTGGAGTGGACTTGTGTGACCTACCACTGAAAGGAAAATATGTTGGTCCAATAGCTGTGGTGGATGGTTACGTGGTGCCTGCTCCTCCACTGGATATATGGAAACAGAAAATACAAGGTTATAGTGATGTGCCATATGTGATTGGTACCACCCTCCAAGAAACAGAATTTGCGTAAGAAACCTATTGTGTAATTTAAAACCGGTATTGTGGGTTCATTATAACAAAGCCGTGAAACTCAAGATAACATTGGCCACCATATAAAAAAAAAAAAAAAAAAGATACAGAAGAAAACAACAACATAATTTTGGAATATTCCCATATAGATTACATTTTTACATCTCTTTCACACATGCATTAATATAAGTGAAACACAGATGAATGCAGACGTGTTATGTAGGTCTGGGCCCATATAAATGGTGAACGTTTTATAACGTATTAATGTAATTTATAGGGTCTACATTTTGTGATGATTATTTTCTTAATATCTCTTTAGAACGGCTGGCGCTCGGTTTTTCTAATACAGAGCTCCAAATCTCCTGCATAAGCAGTTAAATTATAAAATTCGGGCTGCCTGCAGCCACCACTAGAGGGAGCTCACTGCCTATTGTTTTATTATAGTGTTCAGCTCCTAAGCTAAACGCCCTCTAGTGGTGGCTGCAGAGAGCCACAATTTTAGCATATTACTCTATGCCTATGCAGAGAATTCACTTTCAGATCTGCATTGTCTCATTTTATTTATATTTGCACCTGTATTTCCTCTAATGTTGCAAATCCATATCAAATATGGGGGGGGGGGGAATAGGCTGCATTTTCTTTTTCTATAAAGGGTCTATTGACTTCTAAGGGGGCGATATGGTACCAATACAGACTATAGAACAGGATAAATATTTGAAAATACAAAGCTATGGATGCGTGACTGGCTACATGGATTAATATATCTGTATTGTGGACCTTCCGGATACGGACATAAAATATGCTAGTGTGAATGAGGCCTTAGAGCTAAATCTCCCACAATTCCCCCAAAAATCCATAAAGATGTGTTCACACTTAGAGACCTTCAATAATCTATAATAAATTGGTATTAAAGAGAATTTGACAGAAGTCACTTGGATGTCACCCTGCTCATGATATTTCTGCGGACATGTTCAGTATGTTTAGTGCCTTATACTGAAATCATAAGTCCACCTATGGTCACCATTTATATATATATATATATATATATATATATATATGTCTACATAAATAGTTGGTACTTTTTAAACACATTACCTTACTTAACTTGAACGGATCTGAAATTACAGCCTGTATTATACTCCAGAGCTGCATTCACAATTCTGCAGGATTCAGAGCTGAACTCTCCCGTGATTCCTTGCTAGATCAACGTCTGCTCAGAGTTTGCTCTGATGATTTGCATTCTGGAAGTGTCATCTTTCCACCAGGTACAATTATCTGATGTAAGAAAAATGAACTGTTCCCCTACATTATAGGAGCTTCGCTAAAATGTTAGTTGCTCGTTGATAGAAACCAATTACAATGTGCAGAATTGTGAATGCAGCTCTGGAATATAATAGAAGTATTATAGAGGGGCTTGGGCCAGCTAGTTAGCATGTTAAGCCTTTTGATGGATCTACCTACTATGCATCCATTTAAATTACAATTCTGCTTTTACTTTGTAGCCCATTTTATGCCAATATCTCCAAGTGGTCTGAAGAAGATTACCGGTGGTTTGTCAGCTGTAAGTGACGTTGATAAGGCACCAGAGTTCCTCAGATGGACCATAAAGGGTTCTTTATTTATTTTCTTATCTATCCTCTTTTTCTAGCACATCTCAACACATTTGGAGGAAACCTGTCCTCTGAAGCCCTGGCTCTCTATCCTACCTCCGAGTTCTGCTCCCAGCCTGAACGATGTGTGGAGAAAACGTACATGACCATGGTGTCAGACCTCCGAGCTTCATGTCCGAATAATGAGCGGGCCCGGCAGGCAGCAGGTACTGTATATAGACCACGTATCGCCATTGATTTCTTGCAGAAATGTCTATCATAGGGCTTGTAGAAATCCATACGCATGATGCAAAAACAAGCCCATTAAACTGGTTATGTGGGTGCTGTGTAGTCCCTGCAGTATGTGATCCACTCGCTAATATACATTCCGGTGCCCCGTCGCTCTGATTGAGATTTTCATAGATTTTTATAGCGCTGCCGGGGCACTGGAGGTCTAGCGGCGCAGTCTTCCTACATGAAGACACAACTCCTTGTCATGTGACCGGCCCCGCCGTACTCTGTAATTCGTGTACTGCTGCTGTTTCGGCGTCTGACCTCCCCTTGAAATCAATGGGAGGCAGAAAGAACCTGCCGAGCTAGTTTTTGAGCATTTTGTGCCTGCAGTCCTTACATTAGCTTCAATGGCCGTGGGCAAAAAACGCAGCGGAAAAATATGTGCAAAATACACCTCATGGAATTTTTCCAGCTCTTTGATAGATTTACCCCTCCCACAAATAATGCACCACACCAATCGTTCTGCAGCAGTCCGACTACGTAAGAGTGCGGGCATTTCCGTCTGTCTGCTAACAACATAGCTGGGCAGATCAGTAATAATATATTGGAGTCCCGGCTCACGTTGCTGCATCCCTTGTAGTTTGCATTCTGCATTTCGGAAACGCCTGGGGGCAGTCCCTAATAGCGGTCAAACTGGTTGTGACCGGTATAAGCTGTGTGCTCTGGAAAAGAAAGAGTTAAAACTTAAGGGTGTTTTACACTGGGCGATTATCGGGCAGACAAGTGTTCATAGAACGCTTGTTCCCAAATCATTGCCCGGTGTAAACAGGGGAGGGATTAGCAGATGAACGAACAAACGATTCATCATCTGCTGGTCGTATCGTTTTAAAAAAAAGTTAAATATTATCGTTGTCGGCAGCACATCCCCCTGTGTAAACAGACGCGCTGCCGACATGATAATAATGTATGGGGACGAGCGATCGGAGTAACGACCGCTCGTCCCCGTCCATAGCTCCGTGTCAGGAGCAAGCGAGCGCCGATCAATGAGCCGTCTCGTTGATCGGCGCTCTCTGCATCGGCCAAAATCAGCCGTTGTAAAAGGCCCTTTACTAATAAGAACAAGCACAGCTTTACCTGGCTGCAGGGAGTGGCGTTGTTAACTCTATCATCTCCAGAGCATACAGCTTAGAGGGAACAGTGGTGGTTCCCCAGCTTCCCCAGAAAAAGGTTGTTTGTTTTTTTGTAAAAAGGTGTGAGTATCTAAAAAGTGATGCAATAACAATAGTAAGTGAATGTATATCGTTAGGATTGCCAGGACCCCCACAATCTTCAGATTGAAAGGGCTACAGTGCTAATTAAGCCCTGTGGCCCCTTGTCACTTTCCTTGCACTGCCCTCTACATGCTAGGCAGGGAACTACAACATAGATCTATTCACTGGTTTGCTGCACAGTAGGTGGATGAGAGCGCCACTGTACAAGGAAAAATCATCATCTTAGGATCAGTAGGCGGTCCTAAAGGTCGGAGCCCCACTGAACATAAAATGGTTATAGGATGGGACCCCTTTAGACTGGGTTCACACGTCGCAGTCAAAGTTTGGATTTTGCCTCAATCCGCACCACTTTTTATGCGATTTTGTGAAAAACGCATTTTGACCATGACGTGTGAACCCGGCCTCGGGTCAACCTCTCCACGTAATAGATTTGTTGAGGATTTTCAGTCTCGATCTTTGGATAGAAAATATGCAGTGGAAACCGGTTGCAGGCAAGTGGATAGGATTTAAAAACTCATACACGCTGCTGCACGTTTTCTGCACAGAAATCGGAGCATTTGGCAAATTTTCAAACAATTACCATGCTCATTCTGGATGTTCACTGCAGATTTCATCCTTTTTCAATGTAGAAGGGGTGAAATCTGCAGCAAATTCTGCACGTAACCCTAGTGTTACTTAGGCCTCATGCACACGACCGTAGTGTTTTTCTGGTCCGCAAATTCCAGGACCGTGTTCCGTGAAATGTCCTCCGCAGTTCATCCGTATGTAATCCGCAAAATGCGGATGAAAAAAAAAGCCTAGGTAAAACAGGATGACGACAGAACTCATTCCCAGTCGTCGCCTAGCAACACTTCCGCAAACTGCGGTTGACACACGGAGGTGTACCCGCATTTTCCACGGGCCCATTGACTTCTATGGGCATGTCCGCATCGAATTTGCGGGCCGTAATAAGACATGTCCTGAGTTTCTGCGGCACGGATTTGCGGACATGCGGAGACCCGTGAAAACACGGATAGTGTGTATGGGCCCATAGAAATGAATGAGTCCGCAATTCTCCCGTGGATTTGCGGGGGAATTGCGGACGCAAAAACACATTCGTGTGCATGGGGCCTTACTGCTGAGGAAATGTTGCAGATATTCCGCTGGTTGGGGGTATCCTCAATGTTCCTGATCATGATGTTCTAAAAACAAACCGTCCATGTCCTCAATCTGTTTTGTTTTTCTAGAGACTCTGACCAGCCCGGTCTACCGCTATCAGGTCATCTACACTCCTTCCCGTCCAGCTAAAATCCAGAACTTGTTCACCTTCAATAGCTGGTTCTCCTTCCACATGCTGGATACATTGGGATTTTTTGGGACGCTGGACCAAGCTCTCGGAGAAACATCAGACGAGGACCGTGCTTTCCAGAGATTGGTGAGGAAATACTACATAGACTTCGCCAAAGAAGGTAAGAAATGGAGAAGAAAGTCAGGGACCTGTGACCGGATGTCTCCATGTTATCATTAACCTCTTTTTTCTCTTATGCACAGGGACTATGCCACCAGAGTGGCCCGAGTATCCGGATGGGACTGCTCTTTTATCCACATCACTGAGTGTAGAGAAGGACTATCGCTCTGCTCAGTGCGCGCTGTGGGAGAACAACGACATGTTCCGATATGCCTGGATCAACTGAACTGCTAAGGTTCTCCATTTAAAGAGGTTTTGTCACCAGATTCTGAAACCCCCATCTCCTATTGCATGTGATCGCCGCTGCAATGTAGATAACAGTAACGTTTTATTTTAAAAAAAACTTTCATTTTTGGCCAAGTTATGAGCTATTTTATATATTTGCAAATGAGGTTTGAAATGAACAACTGGGCGTTTTTTTTTTCGTTATGTCCAACTGGGCGTGTATTGTTTTGAACTGGGCGTGTTTACGTGTATGACGCTGACCAATCAGTGACCAGTCTAAAGCTGTGTATTGTCTGCATGGGAGGGGTTGGTGCAAAAGGCTGGCAATAGCTAAGGCCCCATGCACACGACCGTGTTCTGTCTGTGATATACGGTCCGCATGTCCCGGACCGAACACAGTGCAGGGAGCCAGGCTCCTATCATCATACTGATCTATGACGCTCGGTGTCACTGCCTTCCCACAGGAATACTGTCCCGTGCTGAATACACGATTACAGTACGAGACAGTTTTCCCATAGCGAGGCAGGGACTCCTAGCGTCATAGATAAGTATGATGATAGGAGCCCGGCTCCCTGCACTGTGTTCCGTCCGGGACATGCGGACTGTATATCACAGACAGAACACGGTCGTGTGCATGGGGCCTTAGCTATTGCCAGCCTTTTGCACCAACCCCTCCCATGCAGACAATACACAGCTTTAGGCTAAGTTCACATTGAAAAATGCACAAAGCCTTTCAGCTGTATGCTGTGTAACCATTAAATTAAAAACCACAGGTGAAACATTTAGGGTAAGTGCACACAGGGCGGATACTACACGATGTATCTGTCCTGGATGCCCGAAAAACCGCACCAAATTGTGGTGCAGATATCCATGCAGAATCACGGCTGTGGAAACTATCCTAGAGGAAAACCAGTTCACACTTACTTACCGCCGGGCGTTGTTATAGTGACACCATCTTCTGTTCGGAGTACAGCGCGGCCTCCTGGGATGACGCTGCAGCAGGCACATCGAACGAAACATCATACCAGGAGGTTGCGCTGCACTCGGAACACAGGATTGTGTCGCTATGACAACGCCCGGGGGGAAGTATCAACCTTTTTATTATTATGGAAAAAAGTTCTATCCAGTTTCTCGGCTGATTTTTTTTTCCGCTGTGTGTGGATGAGATTTGTTCCAATTTCTTCCACTCTGCTGCTACTGTATTACGCTGCGGATTTTCCATAATAAAATCCGTTGCAGTGTTTACGCCTAGTGTGTTCCTACACTTAAAAAGAAAACAAAAAAAAAAACTGGATGTGTTTCTATAGGCTGCATTTGACAACACAACAAAAAATTTTTAAGAAATCACTTCAAAATTGCCTGTTTTTCTCTTGAAAACAGCCTCGAAATAAGCAGGGTACAGGATAGGGGGATACAAGTGTGATCGCTGGGGGTCCGACTGCTGGGACCTCCAGCGATAAGGAGAACAGGGAACCGAAAGTCCGCTGAAGTTCTCCACGAGAATGGAGCGCTTGTGCACATGCGTGGCCGGTGCGCCATTCACTTCTAGAGCCGCCGGACACAGGCGCTCAGATGTCCCATAGAAATGAATGGAGCGCCGGTCCGGCATGAGCACAAGCACTTCATTTTCATGGCTCACTCTGCGTGACTCTCTGTCCCCCGTTCTCCTTAGGGGATACATGTGTTTTGTGGGACAATCCCTCAGGGTATGTTCACACGTAGCGTAAACACTGCAGCTTTTCCGCAACTGATTTGATTGTGGAAAATTTGCAGCATAATACAGTAGCAGCGGATTAGATGAAATGTGAACAAATCTCATCCACACAGTGTGGAAAATATACGCCAAAAAAAAAGGCCCATAAACTGACTTGAGGTGCATGATTTTAATCCACAACATGTCAATTTATTTTTTGCGGAATCGCTGCTCTTCTGTTGTGGGTTTTCCCCATCGAATTCAATGGGGAGGTACAACCTGCAACAAAAAGGCGACTTTTGCTGCAGAAATGCTGCAATTCCACTACAAAAATTGCAAGTGAGAACAAAAATAAAAAAGTTAAATTTTTTTTATAATTTATTTTTTTTTAAAAATCCTATACTTACCCCCGGCTGTAGTCATGGCGACACATCCTTCAGTTCTGAGTGCAACTCTGCCTCCTGCAACAACGTTTCGTCCCACGTAACTGCTGCAGCCAAACAAAGCTGTAGCGGTCAAACTACTGCGTCATCCCAGGAGGCCAGACTGCGCTCAGATCAGAGGGACGCATCGCCATGACAATGCGTGGGTGGTAACTTTTTTTTTTTCTCATCCCTGCAGAATTTCCGCAGTGAACATAATACCAGAAAAACTGCACCACAATTTGGTGCGGATGTTCGGGTGGAATTCTCTGCGGCTCTCGGGACAGAAACGCAGCGTATCCGTCCCGTGCGTCCTTACCTCAAATATAAAAGTAATGATTGGTAATTTTTTGAGCAACACCTCCACCAGTTTGCCTAATGGTTTGTTATGGTTTAGCCAACAGGTCTAGAGAAGGAGAATATTGAGGAGGTGAAACGTTTGCAAAGTAAATAAAACACTGATGGCGGCATTTAGGGGGTCTGTGTTATGAGATGTGGCTGAGGAAAAACCAAGAAGTGAAAATAATTCTGCGTTATGTGCACCCCCAACTCTCCTCGCTGCTGCGGTGGCAAAAGTGTCAAAGTTTTCTGGAAAGTTGGCAACTTTAGACCGTTGCCATATATTACGAGAGAGATCACACAAATGCGCTTGTGCCTCAGTATCTTTATTCACTTTTACTTGGTCAACACTGTAAATAACAATCTGAGAGGTGGCGGGGGGGGGGGGGGGGAGGGCGATAAAAGTGACACACCCGACCTTGCACCTGACAGTCACCTGTGCACAAAGAGACGACAAAATAAATACACATGCAGCCAGTCTCTATGGAGTATCTCCCGCCATGCAGGGACCGTGCGGACACCACGACTACTTCTGTCCCAGGACGCTCTACACTTGAAGGATTACAATTTTAAAACCACAACATTCACACGGGGACCAGAGAAGTGAATACAGGACATAACAGGGTCCCCAGCCAGACAGTAACAGTCGTGAATTCCCGAGGATGAGGTTCTTTATCAGCGTCTCATTCAGTCATAACATGCTACACAGATAGACCCTGCCGTCATATACATAAGAGACCCCATATAGTCATCTCACACGAACACACAAGTCAAAGCACGCAGTCTCCGGGCGTCCCTCGCAGGAGGGGGGGGGGGGGCGGCATAGACATGGTGTAAGTGGGGCGAGTAATGCTCCTGTAGCGGGCGTGGTGTTAGAGGAATACTGAAGCGGGCATTTTCTATAAAGGGGGACTTGCCACCTGCGGGAGAGATGCGGGTTACTCCCTCCCGTCCTGACCCCTCCATTCCCCTAGCCCCCTATACATGGGTAAAATGGAAAGTCTACAGAAAGTTCTGACTTCTTCTCTCCTGATTTAGTAGGAGCTGTATCGATCCTGTGGGGGAAGAAAAGCAGAATTGGTAAATCTCAAACCAAACGGAAGTAAAAGGGGGAATAAATCAATTGCGTTAATAAATGTTGGACCTGCAGAGAGTTCATCACGCCATTCGCCAGGACAGCCATCTTGCCTGCAACAGATTTTACTCCCTGCTTGAAGTGGGTGATGTCGGCAGACGGGATCACGTTACCCAGGGAAACATTAGCTGTGGGTAGAAATAGAACCTGATCACTATACAGTCGTGAATGATGGAGAATTATAAAAAAAAAGAAAAGCCGAAGGGAAGAAAAAAAAGAAGAAGAAGAAGGGAAGAAGGTTTACCTCCAGGATTTACCGAGTCGGACTCTCCAAAAAGATCAGCGGAACTGATGGAAGTGCTGGAGGATAACTGCTGCAGGCGAGATCTGGCCTCATACTGCCAATAAAAAGGAAAGGTTTGATTATACATGAAGTAATAGGGAATTCTGAGATTATACAAATCGCACCCTTCACTTGTGGGGGATTCACTAAATAGTTCCTATAGTTAAAAGGGATTGTTTGTATAATCATGTTATACACTTTTCCAATATACTTTCTGTATTAAAGAGGCTTTCCCATATCACCTATCCACAGGATAGGGGATACATATTTGATTGGTGGGGGTACAACAGCTGAGACCACCACGAATCAGGAGAACGGGCTTACCTTGTCGTCGTCCCCCCTATGAATGGAGCGGTACTGCGCATGCTCGGCCACCACTCCATTCATTTCTATGGGGCTGCCAAAGGCAGCGCTCAGCAGCCCCATAGAAATAAACGGACCGGTGGCCGAACATGTGTACTACCGCTACATATGCGGCTCCCATGAACGGCAAGGTAAGCCCATTCTTGTGATCCGAGGGGATCCCAGCAGTCAGACCCCCACCGATTGATAAAAGATTTATTAAATCCTGTGGATAGGTGATAAATATTGATAGTGAGAAATGAAAGCGGTTTTCCCATAGTTTAAGATCTCTGCTTGCTGTTATTCAGTAGGAACATTTATGCTTTCCTTCCAGTGGATAAAATTCTGTCCATTGTCAGGTGATGTACACACAGGTGCATGGCTCGTAACATGGTCATGTGATAGACAGGTGCTGAGATCGTTAGAAGACACAGCTCCGATACGCATACTGTAACGAGCCGTGCACCTGTGTGTCCATCACATGACCATGGACAGAATGAAAACTGTTCCTACTGAATGACAACAAGCAGAGATCTTGAAAACCGTAAATAATCAATACAGAAAGTATATTGGAAAAATTATACAATAAAATAACTTTACAATTGGTGAAACCGGACAATCCCCTTTAATATTGATCATTTCTTTATTTTTTTTATAAGAGATCATTGATTTATTTCTGCAGTATAGAACATAAAAATTCTGGTCACCTAATAGTGCAATATAAAGCTCAAAATAACCCGAATAAGCGCCATATGCCATTGGCCAGGGTTTTCTACCCCAACCTGGTGTGCAATACTGAAGAAACTGCACTGCAGTGAAATATCGCCCCCTAGTGGATACATTTCCTCATTGCACGAAACGTGAAAAAAAATGATGAAAGCCAAGTTTCATAAGCAGAGACGCACAGGTAAACATCCTAAATGCTGTACCGCAGTATCGTTCAGAGGATCCCACTCACTGTGCGTATTTATTAGCTGGCTAATTGCAGCAATTACAGATTTCATGAAGGGCTTAGGTACATGGTTCATATGCACCCCTATTATACAGCACTTCTCGCTTCCAGCATCTTCAGAGTACGGCTCGAACCTACTTTCCCCAGTTTTGCACAGTCTAAGCTGTAGTTCAGGGAGGATGGGGAAGCAAAACAGCCCAGCTCCGGGAACACAGCGGCTCTATGACGAGGCGACGGTCATAAATCTGTCACTGCCTAATAAACGCTCCTCCTTGTGGCAGCTGAAAAGGTTACAGAATGAGTTACAGTTGAGAGAACATTGGAGCGGCCATGCAGAGCAAACGCGGATCCATAATGAAAGGCAGAGACACATTTCAGAGGCAGTGCACGCCAGGACATCAAGGCTGGTGATTTCCACACCAGTGAATCAGTGCCCTGGGGGGAGAAATGGGGCTTTGTGCAGATTATAAAATGGTGAAGGATTAGACGGTGGAGAGAAAGCAGCCAATGAAATCATCGACTAGAGGGAATCTCACCCGTTGCTCCGTTACTAAAGAATAGTCAATGGTACAATCAACAACAATGCAAATTCTACATATGAAGGGATAAGATCAGGGGATATTGGTTTTCCATTGTTTATATGGCGCCAGCATCTACCGCAGCGCCGTACAGAGATCGTTCATCAGTCCCGATCACATACACACGGGGGGGCGCAATGCCATAGGAAGCCAAGTAACATGTGTGAGAAGAAAAAAAGAGAGAAGCCAAAATAAATCCATCACAGGCAAGAAGAACATGCCAACGTCTACATGGAGTTTGTATGTTACTGTGTGGTGGGTTTAAGCCCTGCACCCGAGTGATCGCACCTATAGCCGCAATATATACATCTGGCAGGGGGAGGCGGTAGATAAAGTAGTGAATGTGCAAAAGACAAACCAGACAACACAGCGCTACAGAAATTCACACTCATGCGTTTAGGAGTTAGGGGGGACGGGACGGTGGTCTTACCTCGGCGTCTTGCTCTCTCCCGAAGAACATGTCTGAGGAGATCGCTTTCGCGCTGGCAAATTTTGTGCGTGCCTCATTGGACTCTGCACTCGCCGGAGCCGGGGTGCTCTCTGGCTTTCTCCTATTCGCAGGCCTGTGATAGAAGAATACTTCATTAATTCATTGCATCAGATTTAAAAAAATGAGAATATTTTCTTACTCTGTTTAGCTTTACTTTTTACCTGCGGGAACGTGATTTTTTTTTTGCATGGCTGTTGTGGAGAAGGGGGTTCACATACGTTGGATGTGTGACACGGCCACGATGCGGCCAACAACAGCACCATGTTCGGAATGGCTGTCACACAGCCTGTTCATCGCCGCGCGTTATTGCGGGTAAAACAGCCCTTGACCTGCAAAATCGTGCGGCCATAAAAGGTGTATTAATTATTGGCCACGCAATTTTTCAGGTAAAGTGCCATTTTACCTGCAATAACTGCCATTAAACTGCAATTTGAGAGCCGCACCGAATATGGTGCCGGCGCGGTTGTTGGTCACTTCGAGGCCGTGTCAAGGCCGCTCCGTGTGGCCTTACCCCACAGTATCTCGGGAAAAAAGTGAACCCCTAGGGGAGCTGTACCTATTTTTTTTCATAAGTGACCCCTTTACAAAAAATTGACAATTCAGCCCTACAGTAGGCCTGCCAGAACCCTGGTGCTGCGTACCGCTGGACAGAAGGCTGCAGAGACTGAATAATTGCTCCGTTGGCAAGACCGGGAAGTGACTCCTCTACGCAGAAGCGCTGGGGGTCTCGGCCGAGGGGACAATTTGATCAGCTTATTGTCATGGGAGCTTCCTAAGAAGTGGAGATTGTCAAAAACAGAGAATCCATTTAATGTCAGGCAGATGTGGACAGAACTTTAATTTCATTTGGAGGTCTGGGGTACAGGTCCTCTCATTGTATCATATCACAGTGCTGTAATAGTGCTGACCAGTGAATTTTACATAGGAGAGGCCAATGTATCCAGGCATTTTTTATTGATGGCTTATCCTTAGGATAGGTCATCAATATCAGATCGGTGGGGGGGTCCAACTCCTGGGACCACCACTGATTGATGGGGCCGCAGCGTTCAATGCCGCAGCCTTTTCCTAGTTCACAGGCACAGCTCCATACACTTCCATAGCGCCTGTGCCTGGGATTGCCGTTCCGGTCCTATGCAAGTGAATGGGACGGAGCTGCAATGCCAGGCACAGCCATTACGGAAGTGTATGGCGCTGTGCCTGGTAAACACTGAAGAGGCTGCGGCCCCTTCAGTCAGACCCCCACCGATCTAATCTTGATTGCCTAACCTAAGAATAGGCCATCAATAAAAATAAAAAAATCTAGATCTCCCGCTCATGCGTAGTTACTTCTCTGCTAGAAATGGTGACGGCCAGCCCTATTTGGGAATCGGAGGGCTCCCAGCAGTTCAACCTACACCAATAAGAATTTATCGCATCTACAGAGGGGTAGGAAAAGTATTTCTGCAAACACTGCAGGGCGTTTATTTAACCAGCGGAGAACTGACGTTACTTATCGGCCGCTCAGAGGAGAGATAACTCACCGGTCTCGTGCTGGCTGAATACTGGAGATGGTCACCTCTCGCTCTTCCTCACACTTATCGGTGGACCCCCACGTTGAGATTTCGGTTTCCCATCGGGGGCTAAATCCGTCCCCTAGTGAGAATGGGTTATCTTTATATCTAAAGAGAGAGGAACAATTCACTCTTCAAACTGCGAGACCAGATTATACAAGAAACGTTCGTCACCTACGTTACCATAGAATCAAAGTAAAACATACTTCGGAGGACCCGAGGTAAAGCTGGCGTCTTCCAGGAGGTCAAGCTGTGAACGGGAGGATTTAGTTGCGACAGGCGTTTCTTGCTCAATGACATGCATCTCTGACAGAACCGAGTGTGAGATGGAGCTGGACAAAAAAACAAACGAAGAGTTAAAAATACAGGTAATCCCACCATACAATGCTGCAAACTAACGTCAAATAAAATGAAACAGCAACTCACTTGACAACACTGGAGCATCTTTTCTTAGAACCCTGCATAGTGCCGTCCCTCTGTTATTCCTACTGGAAATGTATGAATAAAGAAACAACTGGACATAACCAATGCCCTTCTCAATGGGATGTGTGCCTACACCCTCACATCAGTGTTAACCGTATCAGACTGTCCAGGAACACATTCCATTAACATGTATAACGGTAATATCCTGTCAATATATTCATACATTCCCAGGAGGAGTAACAGAGGAACCGCACCATGAAGAGTTCTTAGAAAAGCGGCTCCAAAATTATTATTTTAGGGGTAATGCAAGTATTTACTAAAACAGACATGTCAGGAGAGCGGACATCTACTCCTGAAATGTAAGCAAGATTATTTCTATTCACAGACTGTATGAGAGATCTTGAAAATGTTGCGGAATTGATACATAAAGTATATTCCGTATAAAATAATTAAGCTTTGACATAAAACGGATAACCCCAGTAATGTAGAGCTTGGTGCCTTGTTCTGCACAACTAATAAAAAGTGAACGTCCCTACATTAGGATAGCACGATGTAGGGCACGCGTACCTGCGGGAAGCCAGGCCCATCCCCAGACGCTCAGCCTGCTCTCTCTTCTTTCCCTCCAGGGTCTGCAGCTTCTTGTCCTCCTTCTTGCGATCTATCTGGAGCTCTTGATAAGCCAGCCTCATAGAGGAGACACTAGACAGAGAGTCCGGATGAACTTGTGACGTTCGCACCGCCGCACATAATGGCAGATGACACCCAAATACTCACAGTGACTCCTCGGCTTCCTTCTGGAGCTCGGCCGCCTGCTGCTCCCGCAGCTTCTCGGCAACTTGTGCTTTTTTCTCAATCTCACTAAAGCTTAGGCTGCTGACTTTTTGGGCACCAAGACCCTTCTTAGCCCCTAGCTGTAAGACAGGAAGGTGTGAGGACCATACCACCATTTTAGCAAACCCACACCCGATCTATCGTTGCTTACTCCTTTCTTGGCAGCGGTGGGTTTCTTCTTCCCGATGAGCGATGGTTTCACCTCTACAAGAAAGAGACACAGATAAAAAAAAAAAGGGCTGTAATGCACATGGTCTTTGTGTTAGTAAACAGGTGGCAGAGCACAGCAATGAACCCCATGCCAGACATTAGATATGGTTAATACTGCAGACCCTGAACAAGCAGGTCCAGAGTGAGGTATCCTACTGTGCAGATCATCAAACGCAAGATGGTCACACATGGGCAACTTTGCATCTTATTGACACTAAAGCTTGCGAGACTGGGGATCCGTAGACATCAAGCATACGTACGGCCGCTGCAAAGTCACCAATGCGTAGCCAGCCTTACAGAGTCTGCGCTCAGACACCTCCAGCATAAAAGACATGCCAAGCGCGCAGCAGCCAGACCGAGCAAGTCACCATCTGGTCACCTGTGCTGGGGGATGGCTCCTGAATAGAAAGACACATGGCCAGGTCTGAGGAAGAGAGGAACATGTACGAGAATTCAACAGATGGATGGAACACTAGGAGAGTCCGTCAGTGCAAACTCTGGAAGAAGCAGCCCCCTCCCCTCCACACTGACTGCTAGACGTCATTCAAATACATGCAAACGTTAAACGCCCCCCCCCCCCCCCCCATGGTGGTTTAGATCATGTAGAAGTGAAATCCACACTGCATCCTGTAGACTAAATATAAGCTATAGAATAAGTAGAGTAACTATGTAAATATATTACTTATCTGGTACTGATTCGGAGTTTCAGCCTGCATTATAGTCCAGAGCTGAATTCACAATGCAGTCCTTGCTGCCTCAATGTCTAACCAGATCTGGCACTGGCGGCTTTTGTTCTGGTTAGTATCATCCTTACTCCGGCCACTGTAACCCGACGTAGGGAAAAACTAACCACTGCATTATAGGATGCGTCTGTCAACAAACCGGTTGACAGTTTCCAATGACGACCAGCAGAATTCTGAATGCAGCTCTGCGTTACAACAATAGATAATTAAATGTAATTACAAAAGTTAATAAGCTTATGTAGAATATATCTATGTATAAATGTTTTACAGGTGCGCATGCCTCCTCTCCGTCCTTTTACTTCCCTCTCCTGCTGCCACGCATGCTAGCAGACAAACCCCATATATAGAAGAACTATGAGGTTCGGCCACATATACGTACTGTCAGAAGAATGCATAGATGGGGGGAGGCCACATTGCCAGACTTATAAACAGGAATGCTAGATCACTACTCCTCTCCCTTGTTGCATTAGTGCGGACAGGGGGAGATGTGAACAGCGGTATAAGGACCCATGGGCGAGGGGTTAACATTACATTATAGAAAAAAATGCAATGCCATTACATTTTATGGTTACAACAACTTTGTTTTGTGGGTCACTATTTGCCTTGGATCAATTTGCTCCACATACCGAGTCCTAAAGAGACTGAAAACTTGGATCACAAACCTATTGTAGCTTTGGGCGACGTGCTCAGATTATCAACACTGGGACCTGAATCAGCACCTGCAAGAAGAAACGGATGAGTCCTGAACAGGACAACAGAAGATCTAATACCACAAGTCACGGGATGAGGCGACACTCACACGGGGGCTCAACATTGGCACTGGGGGCACTGGTTGGTGGCTTTGCTGCTGGTTGGATGGTCTCTGGTACTTGCTCTAGAACTGGTGTTGCCTCCCAGGAGATGGAAGACTATGGGATAGAAAGTAGAGTTACATTGAAGGCTGGAGCCAGGACATTGCATATTAGCGGAGCGAACCCTGACCCGACCAGCAGTGTATACAGGTTACATTGTGGATATAAATGTCACTTCTCAAAGAAGGGAAGTGTAGGCCGTACCTGGGTCAGCTCATCAAAGAAGTCAGACTGCTTCTTCTCTGGAGAGTTTGTAAGAAGGGAATTCATCCCATCTGTCCAAAGCTGCAAAAAAAACAAAACGTTCAAATCTCAGACGCAGCTCTATTAATACGGTGCAAAAATATCGGTCTTAAATAAAATCACCCGTCACACGTCTATTCTAACTGCAAGGGGAAGAGTGGCATTAATATTAAAGAGGACTATTCTGCATGAAATAGCAATTCCAGAACATCTGATCTTAGAACTCTGCATTGCGCAGTTCCTCAGTTATTCCTCCTGGAAACAAACAACTGGGCGTTACCATTTCCCATGTTAATGGGGACCCTAAAATGTTCAACACTTTCAGCATTGACTGACAAGTGGAATGGTAATGCCCAGTTGTCAATTTATACATTTTCAAGAGGAACAATAGAGGAACGGCACAATGCAGAGTTCTAAGAAAATATCCTCCAGAATTGTTGTTTCATGGTCCCCTAAGATTCTTGTTCTTTTTTCAGTTTGTTTCATTTGTAACCGAATTCTCTCTCCTTAAGGGTTTGTGCACACACACTAATTACGTCCGTAATTGACGGACGTATTTCGGCCGCAAGTCCCGGACCGAACTCAGTGCAGGGAGCCAGGCTCCTAGCATCATAGTTATGTACGACGCTAGGAGTCCCTGCCTCTCTGCAGGACAACTGCCCCGTACTGTAATCATGTTTTCAGTACGGGACAGCAGTTCCACGGAGAGGCAGGGACTCCTAGCGTCGTACATAACTATGATGCTAGGAGCCCGGCTCCCTGCACCGAGTTCGGTCCGGGACTTGCGGCCGAAATACGTCCGTCAATTACGGACGTAATTAGTGTGTGTGCACATACCCTAACTCCTTCCTGACGAATGACATATACTTACGTCACAGCCTGGTAGGAGGAGTACGGAGCGGGCTCATGGGCTGAGCCCGCTCCATACTACGTAGGTGTTGGCTGTATAATACAGCCGACACTTCACTGTAACGAGAGGGATCCCGTTTGTTTAACCCCTTAGATGCCGCAGTCAAAAGCAACCGCGGTATCCAAGCAGTTAGAAAGAGGGGGGCGGCCCCCTCTGACAGCCCATTACCCCCCCCCCCCCCACAATACGATTGCGGGGTGTTGATGGTTGTCATGGCAGCTTGGGGGCCTAATAAGGTCCCCAGGTCTGCCATCTTTGTGCTGCTATCAAGCCCTGAGCCTGGCAGGGATTAATAGGAAACTGTCAGAATCACGATATACTGCAATACATTAGTATTGCAATATATCATGCAAGTGATCCAAGAAACCATGGGGGGAATAATAAAAAAAGGAGACAAAAAAAGGAGTAAAATAAAAAGCTTTTGATGGGTTGTTTTTTTTTTTATAAAAAAAAGAAATATATATTAAAAAGTAAAAAAAAACAAAAAAAAATAAAAAAAAAAAAAACACAAAAAAACCAAAACACCTTTTCCCATTTCCCGCTAATGCACTGCAAAAAAAAGAAACCACGATTGGTAACGCCACGTCCGTACGTACGTAAAAGCCTGAACTATTACAATATAACATCATGTAAACGTCACGGTGAACACAACAAATAAAATGTTCAAAAAAACGCCAGAATTGTTTTTTTGGGTCACCTCGTCTCCCACTAAAAAAAGTGATAAAAAACGCTCATAGACCCCAAAATTGTACCAATAAAAACGACACCTCGTCCCACAAAATATAGCCCTCATACTGCTCAAATCGACGGAAAAATAAAAAAAAATGATGCGTCTCGGAATCTGGCGACACGAAACAAAATTTGTAACAATTTGTTTCTTTCTTGTTAAAAGTAGCAAAACATAAAAAAGACATAAACTTGGTATCGCCGTCATCGTATGGACCCGCAGAATAAAGTGAACAAGTTCTTTTTATTGCACTGTGAACGGCGTAAAAATTAAACTAAAAAAAACAAAAATGAAGGAATTGCTGTTTTTTTCCCCATTCCACTCCACAAAGAACTTGTATCCAGTTTCCCAGTACGTGATGCGGTGCAATAAATGGTGCTGTGAAAAACTACAACTCAACGGCTTTATCGGCAGAAAAATAAAATAGTTATGGGATATGGAACGTGGGGAGAAATGAAAACGGGAATAAAAATCCGAAAAATGGCTGCGGCGGGAAACATGAGACGTCACCAGCTCTAGACCAGACCCAGGTGTTGCGATGCTCTGCAGGGGACATAGATTTGCATTACAGTAGGCGACTATTTAGGACACAGTGGGAGCTGGCGCCCCTCCACCTTTTGTTGGGGTCACCGTGCGTGGATACGCATGTGAAATATTTTTTAATAACTAGAAACGAGACAACCCTCTTTAATATTTCAGCCGAATGTCCCTTTAAGGGCACTCACATCAGTGCCATGTTTAGACATAGCTGAGCTGGCCAGTTGCCGAATCTTCTCTCGGTACATCTGAGCACCACGACTGTTGTACTTGGCGTTGGTGTCGTTGGTGGTGCAGCCGTGCTGGTGAAAGAAAGAATTCTGGAAAAAAAAAAACAGAACGTGACATTTTAAGCAACGGAAAATAAGACGAACTGGCGAGACAGCAATTTATTACGACCAAAGATACTCACAGCGTTGACGTTGCCCCCGACTTGCATACACCTCAGCTGGTACCAGCTCCAGTTAGAATCCAGCTCAGTGGACCTGTCGATCACACAAACCTGCCATTAATGAACAGAACCTAGACTGACCCGCACAAGTCCTATCCCAGGACCAGCCTCAAGGGTTATTCCCATCTTATAAAGTAACGGCATATCGCTAGGATACGCAATCACTTTATGATCGGCGGGGTCCAGGTGGTCGGATTCTGATAATGTAGGGGGTCACAGCGCTGATTTAGCGGCGCAAACCCTTCACTGTTTTTCCTTGCACAGCGAGGTGACGATCCATCCGGGTGATTTATATACATGGGGACAATCCACACCAAGCTCCCCCTATGACCGTGCGGGTAACCTCTAAGAAAAGCACCCACCTGATGAAGCTGAGGTGAACCCCCAGGGACCGGTGTATGCCGGAGCAGTCGATGCATAGAAACACTCCATAAGGGATACTGGCCCAGCTGGGATTCTTAGCTCCGCAGTCAAAGCAGGACTGAAAGAAACAGAGTGGAAAGAGTTAATGAGGGAGCAGCAGCATCAACTGTACTAATACGACCATAGCAAAGTGTCATGGAAAAGCAAAGACATCACAGACGCTGCACTAAGCATAGCACAGGATCAGTTCTTCGTCACCAATTTCAAGATCTCTGTTTGCCGTCAGTGACTGACAGCTCAGAAGATTCTTCTGGGCAAGAAATATTGGAAAGGTGAGTGTATTTAAAACGCATAGCAGATCACCAGGACATCTCCCCGTAAGGCTCTGGGCACAACTGGTTTCCATGTATAAAAAAAAAAAAAAAAAAAAAAAAAAAAAAAAAAATCGATACCAGGACCTAGTGCCGGATCCGTCGTACGACCAATACAACCGCCGCCCGACAGACCTTATTGACAGCCTGTGCATGCTCTGCTATAGGTATTATACAGGCGTATAGAAATCACATCCAGTATAGTTCTATGGATTTAACCTTTAGGCCTAATGCACATTACGGTCCGCATCCTAGCCGCAATTGCGAATAGTATACGACACATTCTATCCTATCGGCCAATGCACATGACTGTGGTTTCCGCAGTCCGTGCATTGGCCGGGAGCCCGAAGGTGAAAAAAAAAATAGGAAAAATCATTTTACAGGCCGCATTTGCGTGTGCACGGTCCATGATTGCGGACGGCTCGCGGATGACACTCCTCTGGCCGTCCGTGCCATCATCATGGACCGTGCACACTGCTATGGTTGAGCGCATGAGGCCTAAGAGTTCACTGTCATTTATAAAGGAAGTCCCCGAGCAGAGATCTTGGGGACCAGGGGCTTTACGGGCATTGCACAACCTTCCTACACGCTTCTGTGGGGATTTACAGATCATGCCACAACGAAGATCAACATTAAACGATAGTTTTATCATTCAGCTTTTCCGGAATTCAGACGGGTCCATTATCATTTCAATCACGGAGACACAAGAGAACGATTATTAGATAACGAATTCAGATCATCGTCTGTAGTGAAATAGTCTGATCCTCCCAGAGCCAAACCAATCTGCTCCGGGGATCTGCTCCCATTCTTTTCTAGAGACAATTGCAATCAATAGAAGCTTTCCTGTGACATTGTCGGAGGAGGGGGAAGGGAAAGAGCAATGCACCTTCACAAGCGGCACACGGGAATGGACTTTATGGCGAAAAAAAAAACACTTTTATTTTGTTTACATATTGAAAGACACTCCGAATGATTCCTATTCGGTAAAATTAGACAGTGCAAACAATGTATGTTGTAATCCTAGGTAAATAAAATCACCTTGTGTATAAGAGCCGCCCTGACAATCAGCTGATCGCCGAGGATCCAGCTCCTGAGACCTCCAAATCAGCTGATTTTGCTGGAAAAGTTGCCATCAACTGATAATTTTTCCTGCAGGGGCCACTACTGGGGACATGTGGTATTACATGACAATCATTCAGATGAACGGCCAAGTCTGACAGTGCCGCTGCTGGATAGAGGGGTGGTCCCATGAAGATAACCCCTGTCTCAGGGGCGTAGCTTAAGGCTCATGGGCACAGATGCAAGAACTCAGCTTGGGCCCCCCTAAACACCAGACCCCTGCGTGTGCCCAGCCGCCTTGCCCAACAGCCCCCATATGGTATAATGCCCCCTATATCAGCCCCCATATGGTATAATGCCCCCTATATCAGCCCCCATATGGTATAATGCCCCCTATATCAGCCCACCATACAGTGTAATGCCCCCCCATATCAGTCCCCTATACAGCATAATGCCTCTCCATATCAGCTCCCCATACAGTATAATGCCCCCCATATGTGCATAATAGAAAATTAACATAATTACTTACCTATCCCCGTACCCACGCCGGTTGGAGGATCCTTCTTCTCCTCCTCTGGAATGTGCTATGAGTGACTCGGCGCAGACAGGCGCGATGACGTCGCTACATTGCGCCTGTCTGCGTCGAGCCGCTCAGGGCGTAGTGAATGCTGAAGCAAGGAGCCGTCAGCTCCTTCCTCCAGCATTGAATGGGGACCTCGGTGAGTGGCTCACGACCCCCCAGGGGAATGCGACCCACAGTTTATATTGTATTGTATAGTTTGCGGTGGAGAGAGGGGGGCCTGTAATTTAACGCCCCCCCCCTCTCCACCGCAAACACAGACAGCACAATACACTCTGCAGCTCACCAGGAGTCCTTCGCACCACCGGCTCTTCCACACTGGGTGGAACGCCCCTCACGTGACGTCACGGTCACATGGTACACTAGGTGTACCATGTGACCATAACCAGGAAATGCCAGCTTCATGGCACAGACAATTTAGTTAATCATGCCTGCTGCATGGCAACTGCGACCCCTATAGCTACGCCACTGCCCTGTCTATATGCCCTATAAGGGTACATGGACGTCAGAGGGGGATCCCATTTTTGGCTGCCACGTAATACTCCATTTTCCCTGCAGAGGCCGCTGCAGGGAAATAGTCTGGTTTTCCCCGGTAACATCAGCTGTTAGTCAGGGGTGTCAGTAGCCGGTCCTGGGATGAGACAATGGCTCTCCTTCTCATACAGGGGGATCTCGAGTCGGACAGTCTCTTAAAATATTCTTTTTAACAATTTCCGCTTCTGGGAAAGCTGGGTGACCACTAATACGGCTGCCATTACTGAGCTCCCTGCAGTTGTCACGCAGCTTTCCAAGGCTCCTAAATGGTAAATGTGATTAGTTACACCAATAGTCTGTCTCCAACCTGTGAGGAAACTACAACTCCCAGCATACTTTGACAGTCACAGGCTGTCAGGGCATGCTGGGAGTTGTAGTTTCCCAGCAGCTGGAGAGCCACAGGTTGGTGAACACTGAATTACACAGCAGTATGTCACCTCTTCTCATTACCAGGCAGTGTTGTCAGAGAGTCTGGGAGAGCTGGGTGACTGCTGTGGGCAGTGTTGTGGCAGCCACTAGAACATAAGTAAAGATGACAGGGTCTTCGCTATCTGCTGTGGATCAGAACGCCAATGACAGGACATGCTGGAACTTGTTGTTCAACACTAGCTAGACATTACCAGGCCACCGCACTATACGCAGCTCCATCAGCTGGATAAAAGTCCCTGACCTCCTCAGCTAGCACCCTGCACCACCCCCGCCTCACCTTGTTAGTTGGTGCAGCCCGCAGACGCTTAAACACGGCTTGGATCTCTGCTTTAGTCGGCTCAGCAGCCATGTTTTCTGGCTCACACCACGGACCTTCAGTTTCCCCACCAATCACAAAGCAGAATCAATCCCTGTGAGAATCTGCAGTAACTGGCCACTCACAGAGAAGAACACATTCGGCTGAATTTAGCCCTGGTCACATGTTCTCTTCTCTAGGGGCGGTCCCTAGCACTGGTCACGTGTTCTCCTCTCCCCCTCTCTTCTGCGGTTTCTGAGGCCGTTTTGCATAACCACGCCCACAGTTACACAGCCTGTCTATGGATCTCCCATCTAAGCTTCTGCTCATGGTCTTTCCCCTACGCTGTAGCTTTCAGCTGACACATGGGACACATTGCTCTGCATGCTGCCTGTGGTTAGGAGAGGACGCTGGGCACAGGGCCGCCATCAGGAATTTCAGGGCCCCCTACAGCTAAATTTTTTGGGCCCCCCTACCGTGGCACCGCCTGTTAACGGTACTCCGTCCAGCACTATATCATGGTACCCAGGGCGGCCATCAGGGGGGGTATTAGGGGTACTGATGTGAGAGGCCCGGCCAAACCTAATTGAAAGGGGGGCCCGGCAAACTGCCGCGACTTGCCTTTGGTAGAAAAAAACCAGGCCCCTGCAATGGGGCCCGTTTTTTTCACCAAAAGAATGTTGTGAGCTGCGGGCCCCCCTTTCAATTAGGTTTGGCCGGGCCTCTCACATCAGCACCCATAATACCCCCCCTGATGGCGGCCCTGGGTAGCATGGGGGTCGTCATGGGGCCGTCAAACACCGCCGCCCGTGCGACCGATCGCGCGCACCCGCAAACTCCTGCGCATGGGCACCCGCGACCGCCTGGAACCGCGCACCGAATTTTGAGGCAGATATTGACCTGCCCACACTATCTTGCCGCGTTTTTTGCCCGCGGCGATTGATGACAGCAGACAAAAAAACGCAGGGAAAAATGCATTTTCTGCCTCCCATTGATTTCGATGGGAGGTCAGAGGCAGAACCGCGGCAAGAAAGGACGTGCTGCTTTTTCTTTTTTCCGCGACTGGCTCCCATTGATTTCAGATTAAATCAATGGGAGGCGGTTTTGGAAGTTTTTTGGTGCTGATTCTGACGCAGTGTCCGAGTCAATATCAAGGCCCAAAAACTCTGTGAACTGGGCCTTATTGTTAGGGCTTATTCAGACGAACGTGTAATACGTCCGTGCAACGCGCGTGATTTTCACACGGACCTATGTTACTCTATGGGGCCATGCAGACTGTCAGTGATTTTCACGCAGCGTGTGTCCGTGTGTCCGCTGCGTAAAACTCACGACATGTCCTATATTTGTGCATTGTTCGCGCATCACGCACCCATTGAAGTCAATGGGTGGGTGAAAATCACGCCCAGCACTTCCGCAGCCGTATAAACTATGAATGAAAACAGAAAAGCACCACGTGCTACAAACATACAAACAGAGTGTCATAATGATGGCGCGAAAATCACGCAGCCGCGCATCATACGCTGCTGCCACACGGAGCTGTTATGGACCTTTTGCATGCGCAAAACGCCATGTTTTTGCGCGCGCAAATAGCACGCGCTCGTGTGAATCCGGCCTTAGGGTAGGAACACACTAGGCATGAACACTGCGGATTTTATGCAACACATTTTATTGTGGAAAATCCGCAGCGTATCACAGTCGCAGCAGAGTGGATGAGATATGAACAAATCTCATCCACACTCTGCAAAAAAAATTGACCTGCAGTGTGGCTTTTGGCTTTTTAAGCCGCAGCGTGTCAATGTATTCTGTGGAATCGCTGCTCCTCTGTTGTGGAAATGCTGCGGTTCTGCCGCAAAAATCACACATGAGAAAAAAT
Organism: Rhinoderma darwinii; assembly: GCF_050947455.1. Taxonomy (NCBI): domain Eukaryota; kingdom Metazoa; phylum Chordata; class Amphibia; order Anura; family Rhinodermatidae; genus Rhinoderma; species Rhinoderma darwinii. The sequence continues at coordinate 60,749,870 of NC_134695.1, read as the reverse complement.
AAAAAGGCACTTTTTTAAATTTATAAAAAAGTTTAGACTTGCCCCGGCCGTAGTCCTGGTGACGCGATCCTCTAGTCTTAGCGCAGCTCAGCCTTCTGTCATGACGTTTCATCCCATGTGACTGCTGCAGCGGTCACATGGTCTACAGCGTCATCCCAGGAGGCGGGGCTACGTTCAGAAGAGAGAGATGCGTCACCAGGACTACGGCCGGGGGAAGTCTAAACTTTTTTTTCCCTGCAGGATTCCCGCAGCGGACATGCCTCACGAAACCTGCACCACTACTTGGTGCGGTTTTGCTTGCAGAATTCCCTGCGGCTACCGGGGTGGATAAGCTGTGTAGTTTTACTCAGCATATCCGCCTAGTGTGTCCCTTATGATGTCGCTCCTGGAGCTGCTGCCGGTCTCTAAATAGGCAGTTGGTCCAGTAGAATTTGGAATTATTTTTTTTTGTGAACCAGCTTAAAAAAATACAAAACTTTTGTGTTAGGGCCTGTTCACATCACTGTTCGCTTCCGCTCCGGGGTTCCATCTGAGGTTTCCGTCGGGTGAACCCCGCAACGGAAAGTGAAAGTGACAGCACAGCTTCCGTCACAATTAGCGCAGTCGACTGCACTATTGATTCCGTCCGAAAACCAGCCGGAATGGTGACGAACGGAAACCATTAGCGATGTTTCCGTCACCATTGAGATCAATGGTGACTGAAACGGAAGCTGTGCTATCACTTTCACTTTCCGTTGCGGTGTTCACCCGACAGAAACCTCAGATGGAACCCCGGAGCGGAAGCGAACGGTGATGTGAACAGGCCCTAACACAAAAGTTTTGTATTTTTTTAAGCTGGTTCACAAAAAAAAATAATTCCAAATTCTACTGGACCAACTGCCTATTTAGAGACCGGCAGCAGCTCCAGGAGCTGCGCTAAGAATAGAAGATCGCGTCACCAGGACTACGGCCGGGGTAAGTATAAACTTTTTTATTAATTTAAAAAAGTGCCTTTTTTTTTTCTCTTTTGTGATTTTTGCGGCAGAACCGCAACATTTCCGCACCAGACGAGTGGCGATTCTGCAGCATAAATTGACATGCTGCGGCCTAAAAAGCCACACTGCAGGTCAATTTTTTTTGCAGCGTGTGGATGAGATTTGTTCAAATCTCATCCACTCTGCTGTGACTGTAATACGCTGCGGATTTTCCACAATAAAATGTGTTGCATAAAATCCGCAGTGTTCATGCCGAGTGTGTTCCTACCCTAAGGCCGGATTTACACAAGCGTGTGATTTTTGCGTGCGCAAAAAACGTGGCGTTTTGCGCATGCAAAAGGTCCATAACAGCTCCGTGTGTCAGCAGCGTATGATGCGTGGCTGCGTGATTTTCGCGCAGCCGCCATCATTATGACTCTCTGTTTGGATGTTTGTAGCACGTGGTGCTTTTCTGTTTTCATTCATAGTTTATACTGCTGGGAAGTGCTGGGCGTGACTTTCACGCACCCATTGACTTCAGTGGGTGCGTGATGCGCGAACAATGCACAAATATTGGACATGTCGTGAGTTTTACGCAGCGGACACACGGACACACGCTGCGTGAAAATCACTGACAGTCTGCACGGCCCCATAGAGTAACATAGGTCTGTGCGAGGCGCGTGAAAATCACACACGTTGCACGGACGTATTACACGTTCGTCTGAATAAGCCCTAACAATAAGGCCCAGTTCACAGAGTTTTTGGGCCTTGATATTGACTCGGACGCTGCGTCAGAATCAGCACCAAACAACTTCCAAAACCGCCTCCCATTGATTTAATCTGAAATCAATGGGAGCCAGTCGCGGAAAAAAGAAAAAGCAGCACGTCCTTTCTTGCCGCGGTTCCGCCTCTGACCTCCCATCGAAATCAATGGGAGGCAGAAAATGCATTTTTCGCTGCGTTTTTTGTCTGCTGTCCTCAATCGCCGAGGGCAAAAAACGCAGCAAAAAACGCGGCAAGATAGTGTGGGCAGGTCAAAATCTGCCTCAAAATTCTTTAAGGAATTTTGAGGCAGATTTTTTTGGCCTGCAAAAATACTCTGTGTGAACAGGGCCATACATAAACAGCACTTTCAGACACTTTACTCACTGTGTCAGAAGAGCTGCTCCCACTCCAGTCCTCGTCAGGCGATGTCTTCGGTCCAGATGTCGTCCTTCACCTCCAGGCTCCAGAAAATTGCGGGGATCGAAGAACTCCTGCCGTCGCGCAAGAACTGGACTCCTCCCCCTCTCCTTACGCAGCTACGCTCTGGAGGAGGAGAAGAAGGAGGAGGCGGAGGCGGAGTCGGACGAGGAGGCGCTGGACGAGGAGGCCGAGGAGGAGGACGAGGAGGCGGAGGAGGAGGACGAGGAGTCGGAGGCGGGCCAGCAGGTAATTAGACTGTGCGCCGCTGTTCTTCCCAGTTGATTGGTCGCTGTACTTTTGGTGCGTGCGCACCGCATCCCTCTCGGCGGCGGGCACGAGCGGGTTGCTTTCCAGCCTTCCCCAGGTCGTTCGCGCGTGAGCGCGCGTTTGCGGTAACGAGCGCGCCGCCGCGCGCTTGCGGTCGTTCGCGCGCGCGGTCGCGCGCGGTGTTTCGCGGCAGTGTTAGATGAGAGGGGGGCCCGCAGCTCACAGCGGTGTTTGATGAGAGGGGGGCCCGCAGCTCACGACATTGCTTTGGTGAAAAGAACAGGCCCCATTGCAGGGGCCTGTTTTTTTCTAACAAAGGCAAGTCGCGGCAGTTGCCGGGCCCCCCTTTCAATTAAGTTTGGCCGGGCCCCCTACAGTAGTACCCCTAATACCCCCCTGATGGCGGCCCTGGCTGGGCATGCACAGTAGTCGGAGAAAGTGGCTGCTGGATCACTGAAGGGGACCTGTTCTCATCTGCCCCAGCACACACCAGTAAACATACCTCCCAACTTTCAAGTATCTAACCCCGTCCAATCTCCGCCCACACATACCACGTTCAGCCCACTCAGTATCATGTTCCCGTAGGACCCCCCACACAGTATAATGACAAATAGCTGCCCCCGTACAGTTTAATGCCCCCTTATCTGCCCCTAGTGCCAGTGCCCATGTAGATAGTGTCACACACAGTGCCCATGTAGATGGTGTCACCCGCCCCCCACCCCTGTAGATAGCACCATTGAACCTCCCTCTAGGAACGAATCCCCAGCCAGGGAATCGGCCACGTTGTGCCCAGGGATTCCACTCCAGGAAGAGCCCCTGCCGTCACTGTCCATATATGGACAGTGGCGTAAGGCATTCCCTGTAGGAGCAGAATCCCTGTCCAGAGCGTCGACCACGCTGTGGCCAGGGATTGCACTCCAGGAGGAGCCAATGCTCTTGCCGGGGATTCCGCTCCTGGAGGAGCCACTGACATCACTATCCATATATGGACAGTGACGTCAAGGCCTTTCCCAAAACAGGAGTCCCGGTCAGAGATCTTGCGTTGCCCTCCCCGGGGACTCCATAGTTGAAAGGCCGACATCACTGTCCATATATGGACAGTGACGTCAAGGGCTTCCCTGGGCTCCAAGCTTAAAGTAGCGCTGTGCGCCTTTCCCCCTCCCGTCCTTATATTTATTTATTTTTTCCTCCTCTTTCATTTCTTGCTCTTCTTCCACTGTGTCTTACATTTTGGGGTGTGTTTACCAGTTAGCATGGATTTGAACAACACTGTCCTATCTATTAATATGTTTACTTTGCACTGTTCAGTGAAATCCGTCTGCATTTCTGTCTGTGTTTCAATTTCCCTTATGTACAAGCTGTATTCTTATTGTTTGGAAAGTGTGGCTGTTGGTCACGAAGATTTAAAAAAAAAAAAAGTAGCGCTGTGCCTAGGAATTCCTCGACGAGTGGTACTAATACTGAAGCAGGGAGCTGACGATCCCTTACACTAGCATTGGATTCAACTGTATCTGCATCCTGAGGATGCAGATACAGTTGACACCGAGACATACCACCGGCCGCTTGGGACAGCGTAACACCGTCCAGAAACCGGGACTGTCCCGCTGTATCCGGGACGGTTACTAGGTATGTAGTAAATAGGACCATGCACATGCGCAGATTCCACACTAAATGCTTGTTCATGAGCCTGCAAAGGAGGAGCTGCTCAGTTTGCCGTTAGAGTGATGACTGACGGATAAGTCCTCGTTCACATCTGCACTATTGTCTCTGGAAAATCACGTCCCCCCCCTGATGGAAAGCCAATGGGACCCACCAAAGTCAATGGGTTCTGTCAGAAAGGTGGCGGTGTCCGTTGTGCAACGGAAACTGTTGCCTCCGTCATTCCTTTGTTCTGCACCACTGACGGAGCAGAACAACTAAACAAACCAACGCAGGTATGAACAGGGCCTTAGAGAGATAACTGAATACAGCAGCTGGCCATGAACTGAAATACACTGCAGGTACAGAAGACAAATGGGAGACCAATTAGAAATGTGATTTATTTAGCAAAATACATACAAGGCAATTTAAAAAAAACAGTGCAAAGGTGTACATAGCCTTTAAGCAATCAGGAGGCACATTTTCAGATTCTGCTGGACTTCCCATATACCGGTGTTTCAGGCATCCTATTGGTCCACCGTGTCCTCAATGCCCACCCCATTTACTTCTTGTTTAGCCACAATGGCCGCACGCCACAGAAAGCTGACTGTGCCCGCCCTAATGGTATATACAGGGGTGATGGAAATTTTATACCGAGATAATGTTGGGCTGATACATACACGGATAATGGTGGTTATATATGGGGATGATGGCTGGTATATACAGGGATGATGGGAGTCCCTTATATAACCCCCATATTCCCTGTATATTACCCCCAAAAGGAGAGATCAGCAGCACATGGCAGTCCAAAACTCATGGAAAACTATTTTATATTTCACCCAACGCTGGATGTGGGTATACTAGGACACATGACTAATATGATAATATTTTAATATAGTATTGTACATCCTAGTATAATAGCTAAAGAAAATTACCTTATGAGGTTTAGAGTTAGTTATATGTCGAAATTTTGATCTAAGGTATGCACACGGTGACGGGCGGTAGTCATGTAGACTGGACGCTTCCATGATTTTAATACGTTGTGACGTGGCACATTGGGTCACGTGAACGTGGTATCTAGGTTACATCAACACTTTCATGACGTATCTTGTGGTTCGCGCTTGGGCATTGGAGATGAAGAAGACTGGAAGTCAACATGGCGTTCTTGGCCGGATAAAGACGAAAAGAGAACATGAACGACTCCAATCTGAGAAGATGTCACCTGTGAGTCACTGAATTTCACTGCACTCTATTCACTTATATGGTCTGCAGAATGCCTGTGTAGGACTGATATCTGTCACTATATGGTGGTAATATTGGTCTTTGTTTTACTTGTATTACTGTCTGTAGCCTTAGAGGAGAATTTATTAACCTTGCTAAGCCGCTTATCTGGCATAGAAAAGTCCCAAAAGTGCGGGAAAGTTTCGGGGCACTTTTTGAAAAGTGTGTGGCGCTTTCCGGAAAGGGCCGACAATTTTACTATCATTTACGCCAGTAACGGGCGTAATGTAAAGCAGAAATCAACGCCAGCTCCGAGCTAGTGTACAATTTTACATTGAGTGTGTAACAAAAGGCCTAAGCCAGACCCCGTATCTCCCCCACTAATCAGACTGTCTTGTGCCACAAGACATGTGCTTTCCCGCCCCCCCTAAAAAAAAAAAAAAGATATATATATATATCTGAGACAGCGTCTCTATAAGGGTATATTCACATGCTGTGTTTTCAGGCGTATTTCGGGGCGTAAACGCCTTCAAATATGCCTGAAAAATCGGTAGCCCAATGCCTACAAACATCTGCCTATTGTATTTTAAAACGGCACGTAAAAAGAAGGAGCATGTCACTTCTTGAGCCGTTTTTGGAGATGTTTTTCATTGTGTCAATGGAAAAACAGCTCCAAAAACATCTAGAAAAAAACACCTCAAAAAATGTTTCCAGCTTCAAAAACCGCTGTAAATCAAAGGCTGTGTTCTCTGAAAACAGCTCAGTAATTTTCAGCCATTTTTGACTTTGCGTGTGAACCCTAAGACTATGACACCTGATAGCTCTGCTACTTGATAGGAGACAGCGGCTCAGCAGACAGTATCACATATAATATGCTTAGATACAACGGCTTAGCAGACAGTATCACACATGCTAGGCCCAATTAAAAGGTTACTTGGGAAAAAATGTCTTATAGTGTTTTTCGATAAAGGTCACTTGAACTGGTATCATTTAAACAGTTAACCGATGAATGGCGCTGTTTATGTGGAATTTACCCTGCGGCCTAATGTACCATATAATGTATTCAAAAAAAAAAAGTAAAAAAACCTACATTCTGTGGGGTGAATTGAAAAAAACCCTGTAATTCCGCCTTGTCTGTTTTGATTTTACAGTGTTCATCGGGCGGCATGAATTGCATGATAACTTGATTCTGCGGGTCGTTACGATTATGGCGATACCAAATTGATATAGTTTTTTTTTTACAAAATAATTTGTTTTTGTGACGCTGCATTCGAAGATGAACTGCATAGTTTTTCAATGCAACAGCACTTCATAGGGCAGGACGGTGCTAAAACCCACTCTCTGAAGCCCCCCTTCAAGATACATTTCAACTAATCTGGTCCCCATGGCAGAAATATGTCTTTCCATCTGGCACCTCCAGCAGACTCCTTTCAGTCTAGTTTGATTTCTTTTACCTCAGAGTTTATCTTTTTACCTTTATTTAATTTATTTTCTCCCCCTTTTTTTTGAACTATTTCTAACAGGGGCTGTGCAGGATTAGAAAAATATGGCTGCTTTCTTCCAAAAACAGCACCACACCTATCCACAGGTTGTATCTGGTATTGCAGGTTTGCGCCATTGAAGTGAATGGTAATGAGCTGTAATACCACACACAACCTATGGACAGGTGTGGTGCTGGTTTTTGGAGAAAGCAGACAAGTTATCTTATCTTCAACAACCCTTTGTCATGGATTGTTCTTGTGCGGAGATGCTCCCTGCATTATCCCTTTTCCTTTATGGCCGCTGATATGTTCTATTCAGCTTTATGGCTTCTGTGGTAAGTACCATGCCAGTCATTAAAGGGTTAACACTTCAGACCACTGTGGGTGACATCACAATGAACTTGGCGGCAGTGGTAACAAATTCCTGTAGTAATGATGATGAAGGCGCTGATGTCATAAATACAAATGTTTATGACATGAAAAAGATTCCATAGTAGAAGGTCTTACTGCCACGTTCAGCGCCATATTGGATGGGACTGAGGACCTTGAGCTTGACTTCCCCACCAATACCGACCTGATGTAATTTGGAGGTTCTAGCAGGAAAACCCTTCACCCAAGACCACTTCTTCATCACAGTGATGCCATCCTCTTCATACGGTTTGTCTATAATAGAGGGGGGTTTCCAGCAGGAGATCCCCCTCTATTAGCCGGAGCGGAGACAGATGCTACAAGTAGGCATCTGGAGGACCCGTCTCATCCGTGGATCGCCCATTCATTTTAATGGGTGCCCAGGAAGAGAGACATCCGCCTAGCCAACCAGATCAGCTGATTTATGTGTTTTATGTCGTTCGTTCATTGTAATGTCTTTCCTTGAAAATCTGAGAAAATGTACAAATTCTGTTACAAATTCTATTTTGGCACCTTCTAAGCCCAGAGGAAGGGCAATCCTCCAGCCATGGTTTCCCTAGAGGTTTCCCCCACAGGGGGTTTTTCCTTTCCTGCGTGCTGGAGGGTGACTCTTCGTGAGTCGGAGGTTTGCCATTTTGGGTTTGGTCATATAATATAAATAAAGCTTTGACCATTTAACACCCAATTATAATGTTTTGTGTCTTTATTTTGCATTCTTTGGTTTGGTGATTGGGATTCTGGGTCTATCACATTTCACAAAATCATAAGGCCGGACATCTACTTCCCACACTGACATAGAATGGGGACAACAAGCGTTGCTGCACAATTAAGTGTACACATCCTTACATTAAGATATTGTATTACGGTCTGTAGCCTTTGGGGGGAATATATTAACCTTTCTACAACAGTTTACTAGCGTAGAAAATGCGCAAATGTCGACATTTTTGGGGGCAAAAAATAGGCGGGGCTTAGCAGAAATGGCCAACAATTCTACTATAATTTACGCCAGTATCTGACGTCAATTATAGCAGAAATCTATATGTATAATGCGGCCCAGATTTATCTCTGAGGGGTGTAACAAGGCAAAGGTCCGTGCCAGACCCATACCCCCCCCCCCCAATCAGACTGTTTGCCACCCCCAATCAGACAATAAAATACATTTTAAAAATGTACTTACCTCACCGCCCCGATTCTCCCTCTCGGATCCCCACAGCCTCTTACAGCAGGCCGCAGCACGTAGAAAGTACTGATGACAGGCCGCGTTGCAGCTAAAAGATGCGACACATTTATTAAGGGTCGTTCACCTGTTAGGGTATGTTCACACGCAAACGTAAAATACGTCTGAAATTATGGAGCTGTTTTCAGGCGAAAACAGCTCCTGAATTTCAGATGTAATTGCTAGTACTCGCGGTTTTCGCGGCGTCCATTACGGACGTAATTGGAGCTGTTTTTCAATGGAGTCAATGAAAAACGGCTCCAATTACGTCCCAAGAAGTGACATGCACTGCTTTGAGACGGCCGTCTTTTGACAGCGGCGCGTAAAAAAAAAAGGCCGTCTGCACAGAACACCGTAAGACCCATTGAATTCAATGGGCAGATGTTTGCCGACGGTTTGGAGCCGTCTTTTCAGACGTAATTTCCGGCGAAAAACGCCTGAATTACGTCCGTAAATAGGGCGTGTGAACATACCCTAAATAAATGTGTTGCATCTTACTCCAGCAAACTGTTTAATAGGACTGGTGTATGAAACGCCAGTATTAAAGGGGTTTTCCACGTTCTGACAACTGATGACCTATCCACTGGATAGGTTATCAGTATATGATCGGTGTGTGTCCGACACCCAGACCCCGCACTGATCCGCCTCTCCAGCTCCCTCTGGGCAACAATGCCGGAAGCAGATGGCTCCGGTCAAAGAATAGAGGCCGAGCTGCAGTTCTGTCGAATGGCCGCTATGCAGTGGTTGGAGCCATCTGCTTCCACCAATATTGTCCAGTGCCCGGAGGCAGCTGGACTGGGTTATCGGTGCGGTTTCCGGGTGTAGTAACGATTGTTTGCCCCCATACATTACAGACGATTGCTCTTTGTCACACGCTGTATCGTCAATCGGCGCTTGTTTTCATGGTCAGTATCGGGCGGTCTAAAAGGACCTTTACTTGCTTAGACACCACACTCCAGTCTGCAGACACCACCATAACTAGGCATTGGAACCAACCCTCCCACCTTAGCGGGTAAAGATTAACCATCTAAAAGGTTCATATATACACATAAGGGCTAAAGGTGAAAACACAGAGGTGCTCACCATATATCCAGCGTATAACTGTGTCCTCCAAATCTTAGGAGTGCACGGAGCAGGAGTTGTTCTAGATTCCTGTTTATATCCCAGACACGTTCATACCATTTTAGACAATGAATCGACATATCGCAAACTTGTGGCGAAACCAAGCACCGCATGTAAAGAATCTTTAAAAAATCTGCTAGAAGAAGGCGTTGGATTAGAAGTATTAGCCAAGAAACAGGCAGAATACTTACTGATAGAATTCCCTATTGTTCCCATATTCCATGGGATGCCAAAAATCCATAACTTTGCATGGTCTTGAAACTTGGGTTATCTGTGACGTAGTTGGTTAGTACCCCTGCAAACAGGCCTGGCATCAGGGTAGTACCGCTGGTACTACTGTCAAGGCCTGGCCACAAAAGTAAAATAAAGTGGGCAGCAGCCGCTCATCAAGGTTATGATCAGCGGTAATTGTTTTGTAGAAAGGAATGGGACCCATGCAGGGGCCAGAAGCAGCGGCCAGCTCTGCAACTTGGTGAGTGACTGTTTTAAAGCAGTAGATTCAGTTTAATTATTTTTTTTCATGTTGCCCCTCTGCTCCCACCTTCCCACCGGTCTCTCTTCCCTTCCCCTCCCCAGACCCCGGTCAAGCGTCATATTCACTCTGGCCCAACTACCGCCTCGGCCAATTTCCGCTTTCTTAGCCTCCTCCTCTGCCCGCTCACAGAGTCCCTGACACTTTGCGTCCTGCTCCCCTCCCACGACTTTCCGTTGCCACCTCTCCAAATCCCCTAATAGTGGGGGACCCAGATCTATTTCCTCAAATGGAATTCCACGGACTGTATGAGGCCCAGATATTTCTGATGGTGGCCCTGCCTGCATACCACATATTCCGGCAATCAAGGCAGTGGAATTCCATTTGAGGAAATACACCAGGTATTCCAAATGTCTACAAGAATTTCTTTTAATGTCAGCGGAGTATCTGCGCTCACATAATTTCTTCTGCCTTGATAGTTTTATTTTATTGCAAATAGAAGACGCCCTGATGGGGTCAAAATTCTCCCTCTCCATGGATTTGTTTATGACATGGTTGGAGAACAACATTTTTTCAGCCAATAATCCTTTTTACGAGTGGATTGTGTGGGATGGACGCTACATCGACGATCTTTTTTTTGTTTAAGGGCCGTGATGTGGCGTCTGTTCCACCATTTATGGAATACAATAATACCAATACATTTCATTTACAATGTTACAGGCTCAGCATCCATGGATTCTGTTACCTTCTTCGAGATTATGTTACAGGGGAATTGTAATACAGAAAAGGAAACATTTTGTGAACCCTCTTCGGGTACTACCATCCTTAATGCTAGGAGCGGTCACCCAGCTCACACCATCTAGGCAATACCTACAGAGAAATTTATAAGAACTAGGATAGCCTGCTCAAATGACAAGACATTTCACAACCAATGTATAAATATTGACCGTGGATTACATCTTACAGGATATTAACAATGGATGTTAAGAAGGGCATCAAAACAAAGGACACAAGAATCCATCTTGTTTAATAATAAATACTGCAGCACGAGAGATCAATTACCAGTTTCTTCAACGGCATAGAGCCAAAAGTTTGGAAAAATATCAAAAAATTATTCAGAAAAACAATCCCATGTTAAATCCGGATCCAGTCCTGACACAAATTGTGGGTAAAGGCTGCCCTTGGGTCACCTAGAGGATGAGATCTCTTAGTTACATGTTGTCACAAGTCTTTTCTACAGTGTCACTAACAACATTTACCTAAAAGTTTTTCATTTTTTAAAAAGTACTTACGATATTGATGCGTTTATAAAAATTGTTCTAAGCATCATGTAATTTATGCCATTAAATGCAAACAATGTGATTGCGTGTGTGCAATGTAGAACGCATTTCAGATACAAAAACAAAAAAAACACTAATGCCGAAAAACACTTCTTAGAAACACATAATGGTAATTTTTAAAGCTTAGGGGGAAATGTATTAACCTTTCTACGCCAGTTTTCTAAAAGGGGGCTTCCCAAAAGGGGGCGGGTTGACAGCAGCTCAACAAATTTATAATAATTTACACCTGGCGTAAACTATAGTGGAAATCTACGCCTGGTAATAATTGGCAAAAATGTCACTATGTGGAGCGTAGCAAGGTAGAGGCCCATGCCAGGCTCCTCTCAGTCCCCTCTATCGGGGAATTAAATAAAAAATTAATGCTCACCTCACCACTCCTCTTCTCCCCTTCTGGTCCCCTCAGGTTCTCTCCGCAGGCTGTGGCTCATACAATGCACTGATGACGTTGAGTGCTGTGTCGCATATAAAGGACCGGACGCTGCTCGGTGTCAGTGCATTGTATGGGCAGCAGGGAGCCTTAGGGGATCAAGGGGGTAGAAGAGAAGCGGAGAAAAGATTATACTTATTTTTTATTTTACATTATGTCTGACGGGTAGGGGGAAGGGATGGAGCATGGCCGCGGTCGCTGCATAACGATTGTGGCGCAGGAACGGCCGAAAGATGTGACACATTTAATAAATGTGTTGCATCTTACTGCAACTTTCTTTATATTAAGACTGGCATATGAAATAGCATCTTAATAAATTCCCCCCCCCCAATGTTTTTATGGCCTTGAACAAGTGAAGAAACCAAAGACGGGTGGATATTGGAGGAGACACTTCCTGAATAGGGAGGCGTTCTGCGATCTGCAGCTTCATACAAGATTCCCGAAGTGTCTTAATTGGAGGAATGATCTGTTATATGTTTACTTAAGTGGAATAACACTTAATACACAATGTATATATCAACGACATAGCATAACAGTCATTTCCCTCTCATAATATGCAGTTTAACGACTTTAAGATGGCGATTTGTTTTTAAAATATTGCATATTTAAATATAGAGTTGGGGCATGCGCAGTTCGGTGTTTGTAACGCCGGAAATTTTAATTCCACACATGTTCTGTTCAGGATGTCCTTGTTTCTCCAGATTGGTGAGTGCCAGCTATTGTGTATTATAATGTGATTATTAATCAATATGCAATTAATGCATTACACTATTTTATAGGCATGTATTACACTCGTTGGAATTTTAAAGTTCTTCATACCATTTGTCAATGTTTGACTCTTGTACACATATATGTAATATTTTGTTACACTGTTACACGGGGTATTTTTTTCAATATGAAGTGTATAATTGCTGCTATTTAGATGATTTGTTAATTGAGCTTTGTGCTCCCTATATATACCTGTGTGTGCTTTTCACTAATTGCTTGAAAATGCTTCCATGGAGGAAGTGAAACGTTGCTGTGTTGGGTGAATAAATTTCATTTTTTGCTATTGAGTGCTGCTTCTTTGCTCGATTTTTTGCATATTTAAATATGGTGCTAAACTCCTGATAAATAAAGATTCAGCTTCTCCCCTACTTGAGTAGCTGTGCAGCACCTGCACAAACTTGAGAATTTGCCTCTCTGGTCATGTGATCACAGGTCCTGCACACATAACACAACAGCACTACACAAACTATCTATGCAGTTTGGTCACTAGATGGCAGCAAAGCACTAAAATGATATACACACATGTTTACATAGGCGGCATACATGTTTACATAGGGGGGCATACATGTTTACATAGGCGGCATACATGTTTACATAGGTGGCGCACTTGGTGCTAAACTTGTAAATAAAAACACATCAAAAGAAACATCAACTATCAATTTGTAATCCATGCCACCTGCGGCTGCTGCTACGCATATCCTCACCATTATGGTCGGACAGTCTGAAGGTGACAGTGGAGGGGATTATTTTCAGACACTTCTACACTGTTTTGGACTGGTTCACTGGTTTCCCAGTGTGATCGTCTGCTTGTCTCATATGAATTAAGAACCTCCTGAGCTCAGGACAAGGGGAAAATAACAGAAATAGTCCCAGAAAAAGTCTCTCTCCACCTGCAGCAAAATGGACAAAATGGTTCTGCCATTCCTCACACTGGTCTCAGTTGAAACTGCTATGGCAAAACTCCAGTCGGCGTTGACACCTTACTGCAATGGGTGGAATCGAAGATCAGTTCGATTACGCCCGTTTAACCACTTAGATGCTGCCGTCAATAGGGACCGCGGCATCTAAGGGTATGTTCACACGTAGTCAACAAAAACGTCTGAAAATCCAGAGCTGTTTTCAAGGGAAAACAGACCCTGCTTTTCAGACGTTTTTTTACCAACTCGCATTTTTCGCGGCGTTTTCACGCCGTTTTCGCGGCGTTTTTTACGTCCGTTTTTGGAGCTGTTTTCATTGGAGTCTATGAGAAAACAGCTCCAAAAACGTCCAAAGAAGTGTCCTGCACTTCTTTTGCCAAGGCTGTATTTTTACGCGTCGTCGTTTGACAGCTGTCAAACGACGACGCGTAAATAACAGGTCGTCTGCACAGTACGTCGGCAAACCCATTCAAATGAATGGGCAGATGTTTGCCGACGTATTGTAGCCCTATTTTCAGACGTAAAACGAGGCATAATACGCCTCGTATACGTCTGAAATTTGGCCGTGTGAACATACCCTTAGCCATTAGAATGCAATGTGCGGGCCCAAACGACAGCCTATAGCCCCCCCCCCATTTTTGTGCCGCTTTTAAGCCCCGTCAGAGGCAAGGCTTAATAGGAGCCTGTCAAAATCACAATATACTGCAATATATTAGTATTGCAGTATATCGTGCAAACAAGGCAATGATTGCTGGCTCAAATCCCTTAGGGGAACATAAAAAAAAAAAACACTTTTTTGGTATCGCCGTGTCAGCAAAAGTCTGAAGTATTGTAATACATTATTTATCCTGTTTTTTGGTCATTTTAGCTCCTTAAACAAATGGACTAAAAAGGTGACCAAAAAGTCGCATGTTCCCCAAAGTGGTACCACTAAGAAAAACAGCCCGCCCCGCAAAAAACTACCCTCAAACCACTCAAATCTACAAAAATATAAAAACGTTATATCTCAGTTTTTACTTTGTAAAAGTGGTAAAACATAAAAAAGCTATATCAATTTGGTATCTCCATAATCTTGTCAAACCATAGAATAAAGATAACATGCCGTTTTTACCGCACGATGAACGCAGTAAAACCCTAAAAAGCGTAATTGCTGTTTTTTGCCCATTTCACCCACAAAGTTTTTTCCGTTTGCCAGTGCATTACATGGTACATTAATACCATGAAAAACTACCACTCGTTGCACAAAAACAAGCCCTCATACGGCTATATTGACGGGGGAAAAAAAGTTAGCGTTTCTGTAATGCAAAAAGGAAAAAAAAAATCCAAAAAATGATCTGCGTCTCCAAGGGTCTAATATAAGACCACTGTGGGTGACGTCACAATGAATGAGGCGGCAGTGGTAATAAACTCCTGCAGTAATGATGATGAATGTGATGATGTCATAAATACAAATGTTTATGACAGAAGATTCCACATTAGGTCTTACTGCCACATTCAGCGCCATATTGGATGGGACTGAGGACCTTGAGCTTGACTTCCCCACCAATACCGACCTGATGTCATTTGTAGGTTCTAGCAGGAAAACCCTTTACCCAAGAGCACTTCTTCATCACAGTGATGCCATCCTCTTCATACGGTTTGTCTATAATAGAGGGGGGTTTCCAGCAGGAGATCCCCCTCTATTAGCCGAAGCGGAGACAGGTGCTACAAGGCGGCATCTGGAGGACCCGTCTCATCCGTGGATCGCCCATTCATTTTAATGGGTGCCCAGGAAGAGAGAGACATCCGCCTAGCCAACCAGATCAGCCGATTTATGTGTTCTATGTTGTTCGTTCATTGTAATGTCTTTCCTTGAAAATCTGAGAAAATGTACAAATTCTGTTACAAATTCTATTTTGGCACCTTCTAAGCCCAGAGGAAGGGCAATCCTCCAGCCATGGTTTCCCTAGAGGTTTCCCCCACAGGGGGTTTTTCCTTTCCTGCGTGCTGGAGGGTGACTCTTCGTGAGTCGGAGGTTTGCCATTTTGGGTTTGGTCATATAATAAATAAACCTTTGACCATTTAACACCCAATTATAATGTTTTGTGTCTTTATTTTGAATTCTTTTGGTTGATTCATTATGTTTGGGACTCTGGATCCATCACATATGACTGTCATAAAGCCGGACTTCCACTTCCCACGGAAAACAACTTCCTACCCCATAAAAGTTTTTTTGCCCCAGTGCTTGCCCTTGCACAGGCAAACAGAAAGGAGAAAACAAGTGTTACTGAACAATTAAATCGGACGATACACGGGAGAACAGGCGACAAAACCTGCTGGTTTGTCTCCTGGGATTCGGGGGTCGATCACAAAGTCACACAGGACAATAACCTACCTGGTAAGTGTTTTCGTCCCAGTGGTTGCCCCCACACTGGCATATAAAAAGAAGCAGCGTTACTGCACAATTAAAAAAAGTGTACACATCCTTAGAATAAAATGGGCCTCATTTATCAAAACAGGCCTTGCTGCCCATAGCAACCAATCAGAGCTCAGCTTTCATTTCTTAAACTACTCTGGCAAAATTAAAGCTGCATTGTGATTGGTTGCCATGGGCAACAAGGCCAGCATTCGTGATGATAGTATGATAAATGAGGTCCTATGAAAATGATAAGCTGTTTTCATAAGCATCATGGCTTCATTTAATAATGGAAACTATGACGCCATGCTGGATCCGCCATACGAGATTCCTCCAGTGCCCAACGGACCCCACTGACTCAAAGTTGGGTCTATCATGGCGTCGACAGTTTTGACTCGGAGAACAGTGCAAATCTGATGGGATCTGCGATAGCGTCGGACGCAGATGTGCGTCTATACTGCCAGCTAGCAAAGCACGTTACATACGTTTCAGCAGTGTAGATATGTAAAGTGTCCCAAGACTTAAAAATAATTCTGAATGTAGTAGTTCATTTCCGCTATGCAATAAAATCAGCAAGCAGGTTACATGAATACAAGTTTGGATCAAAAATGGTCTTGTATATTTTGGATGCCCTCTCTGAAGAAAATTACCAATATCCTGATGGACTGGCACATAGTCACAGCTCTGCTCCCTCCCATCCTTACTTCACCAAGGATCGCTCTCTGATACAGAGCAGTAATCCTCTGGTTCCCTCCAATTTTGACACCCCGCTCTGCCAATTGGGAGCTCTATCTAAGATGGATATTGTTCCTATCGATCACACCTCAACTTTACACAGGGAGACGTGCTGCCGACCAGCCGCCATTTTTTGGTTCGCATAAAAGATGCCATTAGCCAACGAACAAGCTGATCACTGTACTGTTCACACAGGGCAACGATTGGGAACAAGCGTTTATACGAGTGCTCATTCAACCGATCATTGGCCGGTGCAAAACGATCTTAAGTGATGACATATCCTGGTGAAAATGTGAACACAGCCTTACTTGGCCAATTTTACATCACCGTTGCCCTTCCATCGGAGGTTTCCTTCGAGTTAACCCTTCCAAAATGTAAGGCAAAATGAAACCTAAGCTTCCGTTTCCCTCAACATTGATATCCATGGTGACTGAAACATTGCTAAAGTTTTCCGTTTGTCACCGTTGTGAAAGGGTTCTGCGGTTTTTGATGGAATCGACTGTTCTATGGATTCCGTCAAAACAGAACCCGGTCAACGGTGACAAACGGAAACCTTTAGCAAGGTTTCTGTCATCATTGATATCAATGTTGAGGGAAACGGAAGCTTAGGTTTCAGTTTGTCTTTCCGTTGAAGGGTTAACCCGAAGGAAACCTCAGACTGAAACCCTCAACGGAAGGGCAACTGATGTGAACAGGCCCTTAAATTGCCACTTTTGCGTGTTAGAAACGCATAGTACAGTTGCCTTCACACAGCGCTTTTAGAAAAAAACCAAACATGTGTTTAGCTTCTCCTAATGTTTTTGATGGTAAAAACCCGGCAGCCAAATGCTAGATGGAAGTCAATAGGAAAATCTTGACCGTACTAGTGTTTTGTTTTTTTTCCTTTGGTCTTGCTTTTTTTTTGTTCAGTGGCGTTTTTCTCAAAATAGTTGGGCTTTTTTTTTTTCAGACGTTTAAACATAAGCCTCGCCATATGTAATAAAAAAAAAACCTGGGGAAAAAAAAAAGAAAAAAAAAAGGCGTATATCAAAAGTGTGCGATTACAGAAAATAAAATTCATGTTTTGTTTTTTTTTAAAAGCAAAAAAATATATAAAAATAAAAAACGCACACTACTCTAACTTCTAAATTACTAGTAAATGTTAAATTATACATATTAGGTGGAAACATGTAGCAAATATTGGAAACCGACAGATCACCGTGAATAATAAGTTCCACCCAGAATGTAGAAGGGTTGTCCAGGCACAGACAATGGATTACCTATGAAGTGAATAGGAACAGAGTTGTTCTGCAGCACGGTTGCTGTACAGTAGTCCGTGCCATCTGCTTCCCGCTCCAACTACCGCATACCCTGCAAAACATCCATTGCCCGGAGGCAGCTGATCGGTGCAGGGTCCGAGTGCTGTATCCCCACCGGTCATATACGGATGACCTACCCTGTGCATAGCTCATCAGTTGTCTGTGCCTGGTCAACTGCTTTGTGCACACCGTGACTTATTTGTTTTTAACACTGCTTCGGCTATCTGACAAATTTACTATAAAATTAACACCAGAAACGGACGTGAAAAATAGGGTAAATCTACTCCAGTTCATGGCTGGCGTACGGACACGTGGAGATTTTCATAATTTATTAGGAGGCATGCGCCGTGTCGCTCTAAAGTCTATAAGAGTAAGGCCTCATGCACACGACCGTAGCCATGTGCACGGGTCGGCCGGCAGCGGACTGTCAGCAGCGAGCAAATCGCGGGCCATGTACATGGCCGGGGGCCATTATTTTCAATGAGCCCGGACCGCAGAACACGGCCGTAATAAGACATGTCCGTTCTTTCTGCGGTGCGGGCTCTCGGGCCATGCACGGACCGTAAAAACTACGGTCGTGTACATGGCCCCATAGAAATGAATGGGGCCGCAATTCTCCCGTGGATTTTCGGCCACAAAAGCACATTCGTGTGCATGAGGCGTTAACGGAAACAGTCAAGCACTGTGCTCAGCTGTTTGTCAGCCCTATAGATTGAGTGGAGCGGGACTGCACATACCTGTCTCCGCTCCAAGGGGTCCCAGCAGTCAGACCCCCAATTGTCTATTTTTTTTTTAACCTATCCAATGAATAGCTGAAAAATGCTAAAAGCTGGAATACCCCTTTTCTAAAAGTGCATAAGGCTACATTCAGACAAGCGTGTCAGAATTGCGCCTGTAAAAACTCTGCATTTTTCCTACATTTCTTGTCAGAGTGTGTTGCGTATTGACATCAGTGTGATTTGCATGCGCTTATGTCTTTGCAAGCACTGAATTATATTTTTTTTTACATTTATTTCTCGGCTTTTCTATGTATTTGATGCGTGCAACACGGACAGCACACGAATGTCGTCTGTGTGCTGTCCGCGGTTTTCACGTACCCAGAGACTTCAATGGGCGGCTAGGTGCGTGAAGACACACCAATTTAGGACATGCAGCGAGTTTCATGCAATGGACAGTCGGTGTGTGCAAACTCACGTCTGAGAAGCCCCATCGAAATCAATGGGTGTGTGCGCTGTGCGTTATTGCAACGCACAGCAGACGGTCCAGTATTACGCTAGTCTGAATGAGCCCTTACTATCTATTGTCAGGGAGTTTTTTTTCTACAACATTTTTTCTACAACATTTTTTCTGGTGTAGAAAAAAAAAAAAAAAAAAAAGTCACCAACAGCACAAAAGTTGCAATTCGTGCGAAAAATCGCATCTTTTTGGGCCCGGAGCAGGAGTAGATTTGTCTTTCTGGTGCATAGACTGCCAGAGATGCGCCTCTTAAAAGGCCATGTACACCTTTGAGGGCTTTTCTTTTTTTTTTCTTAAATAAATAGATCAGTGTGTTTGGTTTAAGTTTGTTAATACTTTAATAAAAATTTGTTTTACTTTGAGATACAGCTGTTTTATGCTCTCTATACAGAACAGCTATATCGTTCGCTATACACTGAATCTGTCAGTCCCGCGGACCTGACTGGTTCGGTGTTGGCGGGACGCAGGATCCATCTGTAAACGATCCCATCTAAGTTATGAACTTAGATGTGATCATTTACAGGTTCATCCTACATGTCAGACACGCAGGACCCGCCGACACTGAACCCGTCAGGTCCGCCGGACTGACTGATTCAGTGTAAGGGTATGTTCACACACACTAATTACGGACGTAATTGAGGCGTTTTTGCCCCGAATTACGTCCGAAAATTGCGCCTCAATAGCGTTGACAAACATCTGCCCATTGAAAGCAATGGGCAGACGTTTATCTGTTCACACGAGGCGTATATTTACGCGCCGCTGTCAAATGACGGCGCGTAAATAGACGCCCGCGTCAAAGAAGTGACCTGTCACTTCTTGGGGCGTAATTGGAGCCGTTATTCATTGACTCCAATGAAAAGCAGCGCCAATTACGTCCGTAATGGACGCGGCGTTCAAGCGCCTGCACATGCCGTTACGGCTGAAATTACGGGGATGTTTTCTCCTGAAAACATCCCCGTAATTTCAGCCGTTACGGACGCTGTCGTGTGAATATACCCTAAAGCAAACGATACAGGTATTCTGTATGGAGGATGCAGAACTGCTGCATCTCCAAAGGTAAAAAACATTTTTATATAAAAAGTATTTACTAAGTTACACTAATCACACTGAAAAATAAAATGTAAAAAAAAAAAAAAATAAAAAAAAAAAAAAAAAGCCCTCAAAACGGTGTACATAGCTTTGAAGAAATTAGGTGCATTTTTATTCCGGCGCTCTTTATATGAAGACTGAACGGCTGAAATTACGAGGGCTGAACGCTTTCAAACATCTGCCCATTGACTTCAATGGGAAAAACTGCGTTCTGTTCCCACGGGGCTTTTTTTTTTTTTTTTTAATGCGGCCGTTTGTAATAACAGTGCGTAAAAAAAACACCCTGTAGAAAAGAAGTGCATGTCCCTTCTTGAGCAGTTTTTCATTGGGTGAAAAGAAAAACCGCTCCAAAAACTGCTGCAAAACACACATTAAAAACCGCATGAGGCTTAAAAAACGTCCGAAAATTCCCTTGAAAACAGCTCGGTATTTTACAGCCATTTTTTGTTAAGCGTGTGAACATAGATTTTATTGAAGAGTAAGCCTATTAAAATAAAAGATAAAAATAATAACACTTTTGGTAAAAACAACGTGGATTTTATTATCATTTAAATAGAAAATACATTGTTCACAATAAGGTCACTTGCATGATGAGATGGCACAAAATTGTTGAACTCTTATCTGTCCAGAGTGAAAGTCTCATGCTGAACCCGTCGGCATCATGAAATCAGCGAGACTTCAAAAGTGAAATATTCTAGCACAGACTGAGAAGGGAACATAAATCAGGGCGTAATCGCCACCTCTGGCCTCATCTGGACTAAACCCTCAAACCGGAAAATTAACGTTTTAAACATCCCAAAACGTGTCGAGCAGAATACCCCAACATACACTATTAGGAAACTATATAAATCCCCTGGGTACTTACTAGGGCTTGAGGCTAGACAATGCAAACCCTTGGACATCAATGGGTCAATAGAATGTTAGGGAAAAACACAGTCATCCACCATGAGAAGGCGACTGGTATTTCTTCTGTGCAAATGTGGGCAGGAAAATAAAAAAAGAAATCACATGCCAAGTTGCCATATGCAGTCAATGGACATTTGGCCCATCAAATCTATATCGGCGACTCGAAGAACCAAGACGAGGAGGGCGATTAATACAGCTTACTCTGACCCTATACCATGGCGGGCCACCCAACCGGGCTTGGTTTAGAGGAAGCACTCGAGAGTGTTTTTGTCTCTTTTTATATACATTTAGGTGATTCAAGCTCATCTGCACCCTTCACAACGAAAAACGTTACAATGCACTTCCATGGTTCACAACGCTGCAGGAACGCAGCCAGGCAGAATAATATTTTCTGGGTAAATTTTATTAAGAAAAAAAATATATATATTTATAACTGCATGTCTAAAATAATATGGTAAAAGCAGCAATGGATTCACTAGAAGTATCCAATGTTCATAGGTTTGCCCCCTGTCCTTATGAGGATCCAGGACACACACGCACACAGCTCGGAGGACGCTCAAGGCTTGATCGACACTCAGGACACAACATCCTCCACGTAGTTTGCCGGATAAAGTCCAGTTTTCCCAGAGAGGAGACGTCCTCTACACCAGCCCTGTTCATCTTCAGGACCCAGTTTTATGAGCTCTTCTCCTGTAGAATAAATATCTTGAGTTGCAATGTAGCATTAGGACAGCAAGACAAAATTAGACAACGAAACATAAAAATATGGATGTGAAAGATACAACCCCCCCCCCCCCCCATCCCCAAGTGTAAATATACCACCTTGCACCAAAAGATCTGGGAAGAAATTCATGAAAATTGTAACCGGAAAACGGTCTTTGTTGCCGATCGCAACCCAACACGGCTTTCAGTTCTTATAGTGATCTTGAGAAATAAAAGCTGCGCTGTGATTGGTTGCTATGGGCAGCAAGGATTGGGTAAGATCAAAACTGGTGCAAGGGAAAAGTCAAGTAGTTGATCAAAGCAACCAATCAGGATGATGCGGCTTTCATTTTTTCAAAGGGCCTCAGAAATAAAAGGTGGAATCTGACCGGTTGCTGGGCAACAACTCCACTTTTCCTTTGCAACTATTTGGATAAATCTAATGCTCCCTTCACATCTGGGTCAGGGCTCCGTTCAGTTGACTACGGTATTGCTTTCGTCAAAAAGACGAACCCCTTGCACGACAGAGACAAACGGAGACTATTTGTACCAGATCCGTCACCATTGACATTAAGGGCGGATTCACACGAGCGCGTGTGTTTTGCGCGCGCAAAAGGCCCTTGACACTCCGTTTGGATGTTTGTAAACAGAAAAGCACGTGGTGCTTTTCTGTTTTCATTCAACCTTTTCACAGTTGTTGTGCGGACCACGCTTGTCCCACGGAAGTGCTTCCGTGTGGCATGCGTGATTTTCACACACCCATTGACTTCAATGGGTGCGTGATGCGCGAAATACGCCCAAAGAACGAATATGTCGTGACTTTTTCGCAGCGGACTCACATTGCGGAAAAAAATCACACAACTGTCTGCACTGCCCCATAGACTAATATAGGTCGGTGTGACGCGCGTGAAAATCACGCGCGTTGCACGGACGTATATCCCATTCGTCTGAATAAGCCCTTACAGTGATGCGTTTGTTTCAGTCAGGGTTGCGTTCATGGGTTCCCCTTTGGAAAGCTCTGATGGAACCCCTGAATGGAGCTCCGACGCAGATGTGAATGAAGCCTTACCCAGTCCATTTTTATTTATTTTTTTGATACCTCATTTATCTCCTGTATTGAGTTTGTTATCGAAAACAAAAACAGAAAAAAACTGCCTTGTTGCCAATCTCAACCAACCAGAGCTCAGCTTTCTTAAAACCACTCTTGTAAGCTGCGGTTGGATGCCATTGGCCACAAAGTCAATATTCCCGTTTGAGGATAGTGGCCCTCATTTATCAAAACGGTCAGCTTTGACAACCACGTTACAAAAGTGAGGGTCCTCAAAACAAAACACTGGCCCTCAGGGCTTTACTGTAGGACACTGTTCACTGCCAGGGTACTGCAATGTATAGGCCTTGTTCACACTGGAGAGATGTATAAGGAAAGGGCTATACTTCCCCCTTCTGGTCCAAAGTTAAAATTATCATCAATAAGAGTTACCACAAAAGTTATTCCTAAACCCTTCGAGAATAATCTACCAACCACAATGATCACAGCAGCCAAGTTACTTGCGCCACTAAATTGGCTACAAACAATGCTCCACCTTTACAGACGTGGTACCAGAAGTTCAACCTTACAACAAAAAAACTTGTCATTGGACTGAAGAGCTTTCATTTTATATGTATTTTATTTATTTTTTTTTAAGAGGGTAACCATAAGTTGACTAGAGACTAGCTAATAGTTGCAGACACCCCCTTTACACTAGCTGGATTCCTGGGCAGGCCTCAGGTCATGGTTTATAAAAAAAAAACTAAAAAAAACTTTATATACTTTTTTTGGACCCAATCCCAGTTTTGGCTTACAAATTTTTATTTTTTAGATTGTGGTTTGTTTGTTTTTTTAACCAAAAACTACACGACGTTCGGCTTCACTTGTTTTTTGATGCAGTACCGTGAAAAATAAAAAAATTATGGCTAGGGCATGCAATAGTTTAAATGGGAAAATTTAAAAAATAGAAATTAAAAGACCCAGCATGACCCGAAAACCACATGGTTTGTGACTGCATTGGGTGAGCAGGAATTGTAAAGATTTAGTCCATTTAAGCAGCACAGCTGAATGTGCCAAGGCTTGTGGTGTGGCTCAAGTAACAAACCATAAAGACTTGAGTTTTTCCATCCACCCAGGTTCTATAGATTAAAACATTTCATTAAAATGCATATAGTTCCAAAAAAAACAAACAAAAAAAAAACAAAAACAAAAAACCTAATAGGCAAAACCAAATGACAAAATGGGAACATGTTTTAATATAACCAAAAAACAAGTAACAATGAATTTGACGGTACTTTAAAGCTACAGGAGGCAGACACTCCTTGGGTCTCAAAAGCAAGCGGGTGCATGAGACCTAAGGTACAACCCCCAAGGTGTGTAAAGCCGGGTTCCCACCTAGCATAAACGCAGCAGAGTTTCCGCAACAGAATCTCGTGTGGAAATTCTTCAGCGTTTACAGTAGCAGCAAAGTGAAGTGAATGAGATTCAAACAAATCTCATGCACACACTACAGATAAAGTTCATTGATCTGCGGCGCAGATTTTAAATCACATCAATTTATGCTGCATATTTATTGCTCTTCTATTGCGGTTTTTCCCCATTGCATTGAATGGGGGCTGTAAAACCCGCAACAGATAGCCAAGTGTTGAGATTCTGCCACAAAAATCACAAAAGATTGGTTTTAAAAAAAAAAAAAGCTTCTACCTACACCCGGCCGTTGCCATAGTACAATGCAAAGTGTCAGAGTGCAGCCCGGCCTCCCGGGATGATGTTTTATCCCATGTGATTGCTGCAGCCAATCACAAGCTACAGCAGTCACAAGGGCCAGACTGCACGGATGGATGTGTCGCCGTGACTATGGCCGGCGGTAATTTTTTATTTTTTTTTCAAAGTACTGGTTTCCGCATTGGAGATTCTGCCTGAAAAACTGCACCACTATTTGGTGCACTTTCAGGTGGAATTCGCTCCGGGTTCTAGGTCGGATACGCTGCATACTTTTACGCAGCGTATCCGAACATTGGGAACCCAGTCTCAAGCGGTTTTTACATTTGGAAGCATTGAGAGTATGTCAGATTCTGTATGAAATGGAAAAAAAAAAAAAAGTTTAGGACCGGTTTTAATCGGCCACTATTACTGAGCCATTCTTTCCTAGAAGCATTGCTCGGTCTCGGAAATACAGCGCCGTACACAGCCCCCTAATGCAGCACACAGAATAATATGGAGATGCAATGTGCCGCCATCCAGACCCTAGACCGAAAGCTCTACTGAACAGGGTCCACTCTTTCCTGCCTTCTGTTTAAAGAGAGCCTTTCACCTCCCCATACATGTGCAGCATGTAATGGGCAGGGCTGCACAAACCCTACTCTCCTCCGTTATTTAGATATCGGTGCCGTTATATTTGGCAATATTAAAAATCACCCCCTGAATTGTCAAAGGGGGCTGTAATGGCAAGGTGGCGTGTAACATGGCTGTGACACTGTCCAATCAGCTATGGACAGTATCACAGCAAGAGCCGGAGAGCGTGTGCACGTGCACGCTCTTCAGTTCTCGGCAGACAAGGACAAGCCTGATCTCTCGCGAGAGATCTGTCTTGTCCTTGTCTGCTGAACTAGGGGGTGTGTAATGGCAAGGGGCCGTGTCTCTGCTATGGACAGTGCAAGAGCTGGAGAGCAGTCCGCAGCAGTGACACGTCCCCTTGCCATTACACACCCCCTAGTTCAGCAGACAAGTACAAAGCACAGTAAACTAACTTAGAGGTTACATAAATGTCTCAGTCCATCAGGTTGTCTTGAGCACGTGCAGTAAGTGGTTTCATTTTGACAGGTCACATTCCTCTCATATGGGGAATGCGTCACTGTGTGTTTATACCAGTATAGGTGAAACTACATTGTTAAATAATTAGACATATACTTGAAAAAGGCGCCCCGTGCTACAAGATATCTACAATCTGAAAGGCAATCAAAAAGCCAAAATTTTAATTTGCTGGAACCGACATACCCCTTTAAGTCAACTCTGGACACAAACCTAACGTGAGTCATTGTAAAAACTTTGCCTCCTTCATCAAATGGACAGTAGTTTAGTCAGCAATTCAATTAGCTCATGCTCTTTGGCATAATTTAAATTAAAGAAAAATTAAAAAAAAAAAAAAAAAAAAAAAAAGTCTGCCCCCCTCCCATCCAGCATCACTCTTGCCCATGGACTGTATCTGGAATTGCAGCTCAACCTCATTAACATATATAGGGAAGATCTGCAATACCAGACATGGCTCACGGAGAAGGGTGGTGCGATATCTGGTGGGGAAAAACAAAGTGTCCCTTTTTCTAGTGTCAAACAACTCTAAGGTCTACTTCCGCACATCATTTTTCTTGTAAGAAAGCCAAGCACTAGCATAAAGTATCTTGGGCTTTTTTCCCTCAATGCACTTCGTAACAAAATGGAGCACATCTCCTACTAAAGGAGCAATGATCCGGTGTTCACCCAACACACAAATCTCCGCTCACAATATGGTCACGGCTTCCATTATTAACGGAGCCACGACCAATTTGATGGATCCATTTTGAAACCGATCCTAAAGAGTTCGACAGATTCCACTGATGTGAAAAAGAAAAAAAAAAGCTAGTCCCCCCCGAAGATTGCGGCTCTGTTCTCATAGAGATGAAAAAAGGATTTTGGTCCTTGGTAAAGAAATGGAACATCAGTATCTTTCCAAGTACATTGGGAAAAACACTCGGGACCCTTCATACTGGTGCAGGAGCTGCATTTGCATTATTCCAACATGTCGGATCTGTTTCTCCGTCTGGTCCTGCTGCCAAGCAGTCGTCCTTTTGTGAGCGAAGCAGCAGAAAATTTATTATAGCAGCCAGAAATGCCCGTTCCGGGACAGGAGACCATGGTGCACATTACTGCACAGGTACCATATTGGTGTTGGTTTTCATAATGGCCTCAGTCAAGTTCCCTTTTTTAGGAACCACTTGAAATAATATATTAGGGAATGCACTTAGGTGGGTCCAGGATAGGAACCCGTGGAACACTCATAGCTTTTGTGGCAAAAATGGAGGTCATCTTTTAAACCAATTTTCATTCGATTCATTGTACCACAAATGTTGGATCACTGGTGCAACGTCATTCACCCAGTTCCAGCATTGTGTTGGTTTTTACCAAGGCTTATTCCCCCTTGGTCTCATGCGGAAGTTAGTGCTGTAATTAGTGCGGTGTTAACGGTGGGCGATTGGGTGCGTGGAGAATGTGGTAGCAAAAATGCGTGCATCATGCAGATGCCAGCCTGCGTGCTCTGCTAGATTCATGCACTAGGCCTGACGAGGGATGGAGGATGGAAGGTATGGGAGTGGGGAACGTGCCTGTGGATAGGAAAACCGGAAGGGTGGTTAAGGGAAGGTTAGTGGTGTATACCTGCTGAAAAGCTCAGCTCGTCATTCTCTTGTCCAGTGTAATCATAAAGAGTTCGCACACGCACGCCCTCTACCTGTGATACCTCCCGACCATTACTGTCCAGTGACTTTTTAGGACTTTCGTCTTCTGACCACTCAGAGCCATCATCCTTCACAGTCCTGAAAGAACCACATAAGTTTATTACACTACTACAAGAACATCCTAAAGCGTGCCCATTCAAGAGCAATTCCACCCGAAAAGGGCAATACGAAGCTGTGCATAATTACCAGTTTATTTTTATCAAAAAGGTACCAATTAGAATTTGCATCTTGCTCCCCAAGAGAAGCGACAACCACTCAAGGCCAATTGGCTTTTCTGTCTTAAAAGGTATAATGCTATCAAGGTTTAGAGGGGTTCTCCACTACATGACAACGGATGACCTATCCAACAGGTCATCAGTATATTATCGGTGCGGGTCAGACACCCGATCTCGCACCGATCAGCTGTCTGCGGGCATCGGAGGTCATTGCACAATATGCAGTGTAGGAAGCACTTGGCTCCATACATTGCATAGCAGCCGTGCTGCCAAACTGCAGCTCTGCCACTTCTCACTTGAATAGTACTGCTGCTCGGCCGCTATTCTGTGGCCGGAGCCATCTGTTTTCGGCATGGACGTCCGGTGCCAGGAGGCAGCTGGAGAAGCTGATCGGTGCAGGGTCCAGACCACCACTGAACATATACTGATGGACAACCCCTTTAAAAGGAATTGTAATGGATGAGAATAACATTGCTGCTTCCAACCAGAAACAATGCCACACCTATCCACAGGTTGTGTGTTGCATTGCAGCTCAGCTCCATTCACTTTAATAGAGCCTAGCTGCAATACCAAACGTAACCTGTTAACATGGGTGGCAGGTTTCCTGGAATACAGGAGCCAATTTTTTTTCTACCTCTATAAAACCCCTTCAAGACCCTCATGCCGTATCCTTTCCAAACTTAAGTTTCAATTCGGGTGGAACTGCTTTTTACAGGGTTAATAGAACCACAAAGAAAAAAGCAGGATGTTACAACTATGCAAGTGAATGGTTTTTTTTTCTCATCTAGATGTAACAAATATATAAAACTCCTCTATAAATATACACATAGAACAAATATATATAGATATCGCTGACCACCATATTCCCCAGTGAACATATAACCACCAACTAACACCCAGAAAACAGACGGGAGGAGAAAGTAAAGGAGTCTCCAATTAGAAGAGGTTCATGAAGGAGAGAGTCTAGCCGAAGAACCCCATCACCATTTTAAGTATAAAGTCAAGATAGTCAAGTCGACGGGGGAAGAAAAGATAAATGGAGCGTAGACAAGGGCACCACGTTTTGGAAGAACTCAACGTGGGACCTGTACTGACTCTGAACGTGGGATATCCGTTAAAGTGGCATAGAAATCCTGGTCTTCATCTGCGTAGGAAAACCTGGTAGGAGGATGTCAAACAGATTGTGAGCGGACACTAAGCCTGCCACTTCCCATGTCCCAGCAGGTACATCATATTGTGGACAAATTGGTCATAGTCTAATGCATAAAGTTGCCGCTTAGATTGTGCCTATAATAGTAGATCTGGTTTAGCCAGTACCGGTATAACAGTGTGCTTAGATTTCTCAATTTCCTTCTATGGGTAATTCGTTTTTAGTTATGTAGGCTCAAACGTGTAATGATTGAAGGGGACAGTAGGTCCCGAATGGAAGTCTGACTCACCCTCGGTTCAGCTGTTGGGTGGGGGTTCCTACTGAGACGCCATCCTTTGCTGGCACGATACCAGTGAGGGTCACCTCCTCTACAGTTTTACTACTGCGCTCCTTCTTGCTGATTGCCCTCTGCGTCTCTGGAGACCACTCCTGAATTTAGGAGAGAGAGGGAGGATTTATTAATATCTGCAGAACATCTCATTGGGCTTGGTATCTCCTGCACTCCATCCAAACAATTCTAGAACCGGCAGCGCTCAACGTTTGGCTATTATTAAAGCAATAATCATTTAAGCCCCTATTACGCCGTCCGATATTCTGCCTGTGCAGCGAGCACCGAACAACAAGACATTGTTGATCGGTGCTCATTTGCTCCGGTCACAAGGAGCTATGAATGGGAACGAGCGGTCGTTAGTCCGATCGCTCATCCCCATACGTCATCATGTCGGCAGGGAGATGCGCTGCCAACAATATTATTTTATTTTTAAAACGATACGACCAGCAGATGATCGAACGTTTGCTCGTTCATCCACTGATCGCTGCCCTGTTTAGAGAGGACAATTATCGGCAACGAGCGTTATATGAACGCTCATCTGCCCGATAATCGCCCAGTGTGAAACCCTCTTTACACCTTCAAGTCTGTTGGAGTTTTACATAACCACACGATCAACATTAGATAGCGGGAAATCTCCACCCTACACAGACACCGTGTCTTAGTAAACACCTTTCAGATGTAGTTCCCAGAATTTCAGGACAGGCACGTTCCAGATGCGTTCTGCTACAGGGAGTTGAAAAGCTGGAGCAATATGTTCTCTTGTACATTTTATTTATTTCATAGGAAACGGACTAATTCTTTATTGTGCAAATTCCAACACTTGTTTAGACCTACAGTTTCCTTTCAAGAAAGGGTTCAGCACCAGTTTAAGCACTGGAGGAAATGAAGGATGTTTATCCTAGGAGAATTGAAACCCGCTATTTTTGAGATCAGGAAGGAACAATTTTTACAGTTACCGATTAACAGAAAGCAAACAGAACCCCGACCAAGTAATATCCGTCTAACCAAACATTAACTTAGGGGGTCGGCAAATTGCTGTAGACTTGTGGAGCCAGTTGTACCACTCCAGGAGTAGTAGCCAGATAATAAAAAAAGAAAAAAACATCCATAGACACGGAGAGAAAAACAAAAAGTAAGGCGCGAGCAGCGTAGGCAAGTTGGCTACCTGGCTTCTGGGACTTGTCCAGCGGTGCATCAACTGGTTAATTTTTCGCTTTCAATTTGATCCATTATCTGTACAATAATATCTACAGTCTAAAAAGCTTAACAAAAAGTACATACACACAAGAGAAATGTAAAATATCTTAGATGAGTATGGATGGCCATTCTTAACCCCCTTTCCAAGTGTTACCTCAAACTGAGGCCAGTTCATGATCATGCCTGGCCCATGAGTATTTCTCCACCATTTCAGATCTTGTTGATCGTCAGCTCCTTGGATACCCTGATGCAGGTCTCTGTACAGAGTATGGAAGCTAGAAAAGAGAAAACATTATTTTTATACACATCGGATTATAAACCATCACCACAGGGCATGTAAGCCTATGGAAAACCAATGGCTAATTTGAAAAACAGCACCACACCTGCACATAGGTCGTGTACGGTATTGCAGCCATGCTCCATTCACTTCAAAAGGATCCGAGCTGCAATAGGCATGGTTTTTGGAAAAAAGCAGCCACGTTTTCCTAATGCTGGCAACCTCCATTAAGTTTAAAGCTATTTATCTGGGCAGAGGTTTTGGCCTAGTCTAACTATTGTGACTTGTAGGCAAAGATATTTCAGACCAACGCTGTCAAAGGGGTGATCCTGCAAACCATCGAAAAAAAAAAAAAGCCTCATATATAGGATACACCTATATAAAATGTTTATAATGCCTAGAAATAATTTTGAAGTTCACATATTCACTTTCTTTGGTTAGTTCCTCACTTCTTACCCTGCTACGTCGGTGGCTCGCTGGCGAGCCGCCGCATCGCGTGACGCTCCTACCACCCTAGCTCCCAGTAGTACCTTCCGGTCCTGCTAAAGTAACCCCGCCCCCTGGAGCTTCGTTCTGAAGAGGCATAAGTATATTCAATGGGGCAGATCACTGCGCAGCGCTGAGCTGGAGCAGAGGGAAGCACAGCAACGGCACATACGCATCTATCGCAGTCCAATGTATAAGGTGCACAGACGAAAAAAAAAAAAACTAAGGGGTGCTATCACTGCCACCAATGCAAGTTATTTCTGTACAGAAAAAAATTGTAATACATTTAAATTGCATAATGACTTTTACGGTTTCTTTTAAATATTGTATTTATGGGATAGCCCGTTTAAGTCTCTGTAAAAAAAATTAAAAAAAATGGAAGTATAGGAGTCTTTATATGTCGGTGGCATATAGAGAATGCAAGCCCTAGATAATCCATAGTTGACAAAGCATAGGTGAATGGTTCCATCCAGAGTAACAGGTGTATTATATAGCGTATGTATTGTATTAGGACACTGCAGTCTGCTGTTACCTGTCTTTGTTGGAGAGATCAAGGTGCTTGTGAAAGTCCAGCAACATTTCTTTAAAGAAGCGTAGACGCTTCTGCTCCGCTTCTTGGCAAGTCTCAAACTGCTGCTCCATGTCCTCCATGTAGCGAGGGTTGTATCTATTCAGCTCATCAAGAGCCTTCTCGTATGCACCTTTTTCCTGCGATACAGCACAAATCAAAATAAAGAACTATTCTTATATAGCAGACCATTTTACACAGACAAAAAAAAAAAAAAAGTTTTCTTAAAGTAAAAATTAAAAAAAAAAAAAAAGTGCACTTCGGCTAAAGGGGTTGAGCCCTGAACAGGCAATGCTCTTAGGTAATGGCAACTGATGGGAAGAAGTGTGGCCAGTTGCATTCCTACAACATGAATATCCTTAGCAAAGTGGACACTCCCTTTAAGAAGATCCTCAAGAACATCTGACCTTCTCGGCTTCCTGGCTGCACCTCTCCACGCGCTCCTGTAGTTTACGGATTTGCTCTTGTGACACAGAGGCGTCAGCCTTTGAGTGATCCTCTCGTACTTGGGCTGACTTTTCATCCTTCCGGGCTGCATGGTAATGTTTTTTTGCTGCCTCCACCTGCAGAGATGGGAATACAAGTCACAATAATGAATCTCTACAAAAGATCTCAAATGCACGTGTACGCAAACACACCCCGATCATATATTTGAAGTGTTACCATAATGGGGTAAGACTACGCACAGGACAGCAAATCCCCTATTAGCTGGCGAGTTTAGATTGAAGTTCCCCCATATTAAAACAGAGCCGTTCCGGCGCTGTAAATATGGAAAAGCTAAGATCTATAATGTTCCCTGTGTGGGGCTTGGGAGCGTCAGTCAGCTACCTTGAGGTGGTAAGAGTACAGTTCCACCTTTGATTAACATTGGCTCTATAGTCCACCGATCTACCATCTTTCTAATATATCTTTATTAGGGCAGTTTTCTGGTGTAATCACGTTAAATATGGGGACGGGCCGAATGCCATATTTTTGAGGGCCCTTTACTTCCAACATGTCTTGTTTATGGTTGAAAGAAGAGGGCAGTGCTTCAAAGATTTAGAAGATTGGCAGAAAACAAAGCCAGGTCAGACCTGGTGCCTGGTTGAAGTATTTGTCACATGCTGCACTGGGGGAA
Source organism: Rhinoderma darwinii (assembly GCF_050947455.1). Taxonomy (NCBI): domain Eukaryota; kingdom Metazoa; phylum Chordata; class Amphibia; order Anura; family Rhinodermatidae; genus Rhinoderma; species Rhinoderma darwinii. Next base: position 60,717,236 of record NC_134695.1, on the reverse strand, counting down.
AGAAACCAGCGCATTGTTCGTATGGTGCACCGTACCATATAAGTATATGTGGTCTTAAAGGGGTTGTGAATTTTTTTTTTTAGTAAGGGCTGTAAATTAAATAAACAACCCAAAAAAGCAATAACTTACCTATCCTTGCCCCCGGCGGTCCAGGTCTGGCGTACCGGCAGCACTCACAGTGGTAGTCTGCATGCACGTAGCATGTGACCGCTGCAGCCAATCAGAGGGCTCAGTGGTGACTGATTGTATTTCTGCCATAATGCCATTAATACAACACATGCCCTCTGATTGGCTGCAACGGTCACGCTACGTGAATGTAAACAACCATTGGGATTGCAGCAGGAGCATCAGCGCTGGATAGCCGGGGGCAAGTTTAACTTTTTTTGGCTTATTTCTTTCATTTCCAGCCCTTACTAATAAAAAATAAAAAATTGCGCAACCCAGATAGCCTCTAAGATTTTTCGGTTCTAAATCTAACGTGTAATGATATAGCCTGCTGGAATAAAACGCCTGCCTGTGCATATATATGTATTCATTGCATCCCATACCATGTGTAGTGTCCAAAACTAGGCTGTCCAAATCATGAGATATGGTCCACCAAAATTTGTATATACACCTCCATGGAATAAAAATATATAACCTTATATATTATATAAAATCTGCGCCTCTCTCTCTCTCTCTCAAATGGTCTAAAATTTAGTTTTTATAATTTTCATGAAGAATAAATGAAGTGGTTTCTTCATTGGAATATTTTTAGAGCAGTCTTCAATAAAAATGTACTTAATAGTTGTAAGTGTATCGGGTTGACATGAACCAGAATTAAGGTGTGCCCAAAACCACTTAAACATTATATACACACATACTATATTACATCTCCCCTTCTTTAGATACCGCAAGGCCATAAATCTGCCAGTCAAAACTTTGACCTTCCTTGTAACTTTACTCAACACTTCTATATAAACATTTACCTAACAGGAGGAAGCTCGCCCCATCACAAAGCATTGTATTCAGCGGAGGAGCAAACTTCCATGAAAGGTAGAGGAAGTCTATAAAGAACAACTCCGATACATCATACAAAGGATTCAATGTTTAATATTCACCCAGTTTATAGTTGCCTCAGGATTAACGCACATTAAAATAGTTATCCGAGGAAAGATATTAATTATACACTGGATAGGGGATAAATCTCTAGTCACCCCCTGCTGGGTCTCCCACTGATTAGGTCAGGGTCCTGAGCCCCAACCCAGTTTCTTCTCACTGCAGGACCACAGCGAGGAGGAGTTTGAATGGAACGGTGGTCGAACATGTACCTGCTGCTCCACTCAAGGTCTATGATCTGGCTGAAACAGCCGGGCTATCCTGTGGATAGGTGAAGACCACCTCTATTAAAAAAAGCTTGCCGAGTGCCACGGGTAATGCTTTTCTCACCCCCGGAGATCAGCGGCTATAGCCGGGAGGTACAGCAGTGTTAGTAGCATTACCAGACGGCCATTAAAATGATCGGTTATCCTTGTAATGAAAGGACGTCCCAGTATTAGTATATTCCAACATAACACATTGTGAATGCTGCAGACAAAGAACATTCAGGCACTGAAAAAAAAAAAAAAAAAAAAAAAACCACAATAAAATATCTAAAAAGGCCCATTTATCCCACAAATGCTCGTTCCTGATCATTGCCTTGGGCAGCGAATAGCCAACGAATAAGCAAACGCTCAGTCATCGATTGATAGCATCTTTTACGCAGCCCAAAAAATCATCGTAAAGACGATATGTTAACTGTATGGGGACCTAACAATTGTATTAACCCCAGTTAGTCCCTATACAGTCGACATCAGCCCACATACAGGGCTGTTAAACCAGCACTGATCAACCTATTCTCCGTACTCGGAGCAAGTTATGGGAAGAAATCTTCCCGTGTAAACCAGCCTTAAGGCAAATTTTACAGTCTTCTGGAAGTTGTGTCCAACTAGTCTTTAATAGAGTAACGTTAACACAAAGATTACACACACACACACACACACACACTTTATATCACTTCAACTTTTTGATTAAAAAAAACTTAGACTTTCTCATTACGTCCTACAGGCCACAAAAAAAAAACGTGTGACCTACCTCTGGGATGGAGCGAGTTGGCTAATGCACATAGCCCCCGCCTTGATCTCAGCACTGCATATATAAGAGTAGACCCATTACGGTGCATCGCAAGACAAAAAAAAAGTTCAGGATTTGCTGGACAGCAAAAAAACAAAAAAAAAACTCCATAGTTGCCAGTGACCGCTGTAGGACACTTACATCTTTGAGCTTCTTCACCCAGGGTTTCTGAGCCTTACTGAACCCCTCCTCAGACTCCTTTGTCTCTCGAAAGCCTCCAATCATCTGCTTGTGATAGGCTTCCTTTTGCCAGTCTCGCACCTTCCCGCTATCTTCATCCCACAGCTGATTCCTCAGCTCGGTGTGAATCTCACTGAGTGCGTCTGCAGCGGTGAGAAAAGCGTTCCAAGCCTTCTCCAGGGTACCGTACTGAGGACCTGTGGATAGTGAATTAAAAAAAAAAATAAATCAATTACATTTTATTTGTGTAGGGCTAGCCATACTGAAGGATATGCATCGCTTCAACATAGGTGTTATTCACTACTAGTTTAGCACGGGGAGGGCATAAACTGCCCCAATAAGGCTCTTTCCTGATAATTGATTAACTAAAAACAATCGTTGCTAGGTTGCAATTAGTTCTGCTGTGCCTACTGGGAAAGTAGAGTGCGGTATATTTTTACAAAAAAGTATAAACTAAACTTTTTAGTAAATTGTGTGTGCAATGTGTAAGGCCGGGCTAATCTCTCCTCAATTAGGTTGTGTGGAGCCGTCCATACAGCGAGTTGTTACTCGTTCCAAGACCTGGCTACGATGTGTCCGGGCCTGACATGACATAAGTTAGTAAATCGTGCACATTTTTGCTCTTTGTTGGAAAGGGTTCGATGGTCAGATCCCCTGGGCTCTATCCGAGAAAAAAAATCCTGTCGCATCCAACAGCTTAAAGCAATTGTAAGGAACCGCTCTGTGTAAGGTTACAAACCACACAACTTGAGAAACTGGATTTGCCACTTATTGGATTTATTTATGGAAATATCACATGTTGCATAAAGGAATGTTATTTCCTGGACATTTTCATCTGCGGTACAGGAGCATTCAAGAACAATTTTTCCTTTGCAGGACCCACATTCTGTCTGCAAACCTTCTCTTCTACATAAAATAGTTAGAATTTTTGCAATTCCCGAATACATGTCCATTACCCAAATTACCCCCTCTACAAAAAGGAAAGCCACTTCAAGGATAGCAGGCACCCCACCAGACAACTGTGAACAGGCACCTTTATTCTGTCAACGGAGAAATGATGTAGGACGGCCACCAATGATCAGTTAAAGAGGTTCTCCCATAATCATTATCACCTACCCACAGGTCAGGCGATAAATATCTGATCGGTGGTGGTCCAACCGTGTCAGCAGCCCCATAAAAACGAATGGTGCGGTGGTTGAGCATGCCCACTACGGCTCTATTCCTATGAGACTCCCAGGAACGGAAGTTAAGTCCGTTTTCGTGATCAGTCGGAGTACCAGCGGTCAGACCCCAACCGATCAGATATAGATCACCTATCCTGTGGATAGGTGATAAATATGGGTTATGGGAAAAACTTTGAGGCCCATTTACATGAGACAATCATTGGGCGAACTAGCATTCGCTCAAATGCTAGTTCCCGGTCATAGCCCTGTGTTTACCCACTCCTGGTCACTCCTTTTGCCCCAATAGATCCAGCTTGTAAAGGGAGAAATTCTAGTAGTAGAATAAGACAATTGCTGTAAATATAAAACCTTTATAGAGAAGTGAAGGTTCAAAAAGTGACCTGTAACTTTGACCTTCAAGAAAAGAGTGCCTGCCCTTTAAGCGAAGTAAACTTTTTGGATGTCATAGCATGGTGGTTGGTTACCTTATATTACCAGAGACCACAACTTCCTTTATTGTCAAGGCTGTCGCAGCAATTTAGGTACTTGCCCATTACCAATGTTTAAACAAGAACATTGTGTTTTTCCTTGTTTGCGAGGATATTGGTAATTAATATGCATTGAAGTTATATTTTTAGCCCTGTAGGAATTGGTTGGTTATAAAACTTAATGTGATGGAAATGGGGAGTACCGGAGTTCACTAAATATTCTAGATTTACTACCATTGCGCAATTTGCGTAGATTTTGGTTGGATCATTAGAGAGCCATTTCTGGAGCAATTGAGATCAACAAGACTTGAAACAAAAAAAGATTTTGAATAATACTTCTGTTTAAAATAGGAATTTCAATTTCAGATTGGTAGTACGAAGGAATCTCTATAAACAGAACCCATGATGCTTTGATGGATTTGTTTTAGAACTGATCTCTATTGACACAGACAGAACCCCATTGACTTTACCGGTGTCGGTCAGAATTCCGATATTTTTGACTGCAAGAATATCACAAAAAAGACGGCGTTATTACGGAGTTAAAACAAAAAAAAAAACAGTACATTGTTTTACTGGAATCTTTATGATTTATGGTCACTCCCATCATACCTCAAGATCCTCATAAATTTCTTAAGTAACTTACAAGGGCTTGTAATGGGGGGGAAAAAAACAAACAGCCTGGTGTAGTCAAACACAAAAAGGCTTTAAGTCTTGGAACCAGAAAAAAAAAAAATGAATGCTATTTCCGTTTTAATAGGCAGTTATTAAACAGATAAAATGAGTCAGACGCCATTCAGATCACCCGGAGGACTTTTCATTTTGCAATACCCCCGGGAAGTCAAATTAGCCAAGAATCAGCTCTGATAAGATTCACGAGGAGGATATTTCCAAAGATACCGAGAAATTATCGTATGCACTCGTCCAAAAGATTGCTGACACGGCTATTATCTTGGACAAATTCCGGCTACCCATATAGGTGGGTTTGCTTGCCTCAAAGGGACTGTTTAGTGTCCCATCAGTGGGAAAGGCCATAAGGTATTGATTACCGGGGATCTGACCACTGACCTCTACTGATCCAGAAAATGGTCCGATTTAACTCTAATTTGCAATGGGAGAGATGGCCACGCATGTGGTTGAAATTAATGGGCTGCTGAACGCTTTAGTCTGTTTTCCATAACTAGGACTAAAAAAGTCCTGTTCTCGGGATCAGTGGTAGTCCCAGTGGTCATATCACTACTTGCCAATGTTTTATGCCCCATCCTATTGACCAGGTCAGAACATGGTCACGCAGAAAAAGGGTTTTATTAGGTACGAACACCAACAGCCGCACCCTCCTACCCTTCTCCAGACTGCCCTTCCACTTGCGACTCCAGTCGGTCAGCTGCTGGGCATAGCTCTTCTCAATCTTGGCCCTCTCCCTGAAGCAGGTGACCAAGTCATTACACAGCCGATTCCCATCCTCGATGCGCTTTACGGTGCGGCGGTAGTTGCCAGCCTAGGATAGAAACAAGTGTGAAATGTAAAAAAATAAAAATCTGATTCTGCCAGGCTATAGTATATAAACCTTGGATACATGACTTAAAAAGAAAGATTACATGTTAATTGAATTTGCATAGAGAACCTCTGGCATGTCTCTAGGGTCATGTAGTTGTTGGATGGACTATGCTTTTCTGTCTATTATATGGTCACTCTATACAGTACTTTTGATACATTGCAAAACTTTAGTTATGCCACTAAGGCCTCATGCACACAGCCGTGCGCGGAATCATGGTCCGCGATTACAAGCACGGTCGGCCACCCGCATTTTCAGCCCGTGCTCTCAGAGAGTATGGGAACACAGTCCGTAAAAAACAAAAAGATAGGAAATGTCCTATCTTTTGCAGGGGCTTTCTACAGCCCGGACACCTTCCCGCAGATATACGGGAAGGTGTCCGTGGTCAATAGAAATGAATGAGTCTGTAATTACAGATGAAATCTACGGTTGGGTGCATGGGGCCTAAGACACCAGTATATTTGAGGCAATCCAGGCTAGGGCTAGATCAGTATTTGGCAACTGATGGACTTTGCAGCCCCCGACTCTCCTCCATCTGTGTACAGTACAGAGCACCATGCACAATATATCAAGATCCGGCATCTTCAGAACTGCTATACATATTTAAGGCAGCGCTGGGGTCTTGGGTTTGAAATCCAACGAAGGGCAAAATCTGCATGGAGTGTGTTTGCTCTCCACGTGTACATGAAGGTTTCCTCCCACAATCCCAAAACACACGGCTTCTTCTAAAATTGGACCTAGTGTACATTGGTGTGCTTGAGATGGGGAGATTATAAGCAGTTCTGGGGGATACAGACTGATGTGAATAGTTACTCTGTACAATCCTGCAGAATAGGTTAGCGCTCTATAAGTAGAAGGAGACAAATATTGATAGGGTCTGTGATCAATGTTTGATTGTTTGGACCCTCGCCAATACTGAGCACAGGGGTCACGTGCGCCCATATTCACAGGAGTCCTGCCACAAACACGTGCAGTCATCTCCATTATAGGGAGCTGGAGAAATCTACCATACGCTAATATGGAGTGACTGCAGCCACCTCTTTCCTGCATATTGAATATAAAATGCAGCCCTCAGAGAGTTAAAGGGGTTGACCAGGTCTATTTATAAAAAAAAAAAAACAAAAAAAAAAAAACACACCTCCCCCACAATCTCGGAAACTTTATAATAAGCTAGGCGACATATTTTTTTATGATGCCGTTTCATACGACAGTCTTAATCTATTTATCAGGACGGGTTGAACCCGTCCATCCCGCTAATATCAATAGGGGCTGTTTTGTGAAAAGTGGTGGAGGCAATGGAAAAAGGTTTTTTTGCATTTTTCTGCGCAAATTCCGACTTTTCTACACCAGAAAACTTGTGTAGAGGGCTTCACATATTCCCCCATATCATGTGGTCAGTAAACGGGAGCATTCTTATGTACATCCAGAAGCTGAAAACCCATATAGATCCAAGGCTCTGTCCACTGTTTCTACAGGATCCATGATGTATATGATTGCTGTTTACATAGTATCAGCTGAAGATAAAGTGCTCTTTAGCAGCCCCATGTGGTACTCACCTCCCAGAAGCTGCCCCCTGCGGGCCCCCCTCCCTCGTCAGTCATGACCGCGGATTTCTTACAGCACAGAATTTTTGCAGATTAGACGGACACTGTAAAGGGAAAAGTCAAACAGATGGGAATTCATTTGGATACAGATTGATCTGAACACAAGACTGTGGTACTGGGTATATTAACCATGTACATAAAGGGAGGAAGATTTGCCATTCTAAAGTACTTAAAAATAGCCCAACAACCCATGAGAGCTGTAATTGTTGGCCATACTGGTAGTGACCCTAGCGATCAGCTGTAATCGGTTAGAAAACTGGTAAAGTGTTCAGTACCCCTGCAGCGCCGCCACAGGTGAAATTAAGCAGTACAGACTGCCCATTGAAAAATCAATTGGCTGTCTGTACTGCACAAACTTGCTGGGTCCTCCAGAGAGAGCGATGATCTATGCTCTGGCCGACAAGAGGAGGGTCCTGGACAGGAAACACCCCCCCCCCCCTTCCCCATTAACTCAGGTTTTCCTAATAGGGTAATCAAAAATGTGTTTTCTAAGCTAGACAAGCCCTTTAAAGAGGATCCTCTGGTTTTGTCTACACAAAATATCTCCTGAGGAGTTTTTATAAATTCCCGAGTCTGATGCAGAAAGATCAGCACAATCCAGGCATAAAAACAGAAACAAATATTCTGAAGTCATTTTGCAGAGAGAAACAAACTTCCGTTAAATAAAATCCTGAAATAAAATTGTATGATTCAATGCTACAATAAATTTATTCTCCATCAAGATTCTAACGCTCACCATATTTATTACCATGTTCTTCCAACATTTTAATATGTACCCAGAAATAATCATGAAGTTTATACCATAAAACAGTCGTCCACTTTAGTAAACACGTGTTCCCGATTAAAGACTATGCACACCATAGACATTAACAAAAAAAACAACGATTTCAATCAGGGGTGTTTGGTGAAACTTTCTAAATACTTTATTAAAAATTATTTTTACTTTTTGAGCTAAAGCCGCTTGGTATCCTGTATACAGAGCAGCTGTATCGTGCGCTGCAACATGTATCTGTCAGGTCAGTGACAGCGGGTCCTGTGTGTGTCTCAGACACACAGTATCCACTGGTTATCGATCACATCTAAGTTATGAACTCACGTGATCTGTAACCGCTCGATCCTGTGTGTCAGAGACACTGATACAGGTTTCAGCACATGATACAGGATACAAAGCAGCTGTATCTCAAAAAGTAAAAATTAATAAAATGTAAGTTGCACCAAACATTTTATTTAAAAAAAAAACAAAAAACAAAAAAAACACGATTTCAAAGGTGTGCATAGCCTTTAAGATCAGGTTTAGCTGAAATATTAATTTCATTTTTTTTCTATAGCCAGTGGCTAAATATTGCAGAATCATATCGGTTTCTGTACAGCAGGGTTTGGTAGTCTTTGTTTTTGGCTCTGTTCCAGTGTAATAAATAGGAGGAATACTGGTTATATATACGGTCAGCCCTTAATGAAATGCTCAACCCAGACGTTGTTCAGCCACAAAGGCCCCATTACTGTAGGTGCAAGATGACTGCATACAAAGCTGGATACCTGCAATTGAGGGTCTAACAGGCCCATCCTCACGTATAACTATCCTCCACTTTGGGGCTTGATTTGAAGCAATACATTTCTGTACTGGGCTAATTGGCTCAGTTTAATTTACAGATATATTTAATAAATAGTTAAATCCCTTGTAGGGGACTTAACCCCTTCCCCCTGCTTGCATTCTGGGCCCTAATGTCCAAGCCATTTTTTAAATTTTTGCATTGTCACATTCGAAGAGCTGTAACTTTTTTATTTTTGCGTCGGCATAGCTGTATAAGGTCTTGTTTTTTGCGGGACGACTTGCAGTTTTTATTGGTACCATTTGAGAGTAGATGCGACTTTTTGATCAAATTTTTTTAAAGTCAGGATTAACAGAAAACAGCAATTTTTCCATTGTTTTTTATTTTATACGGCGTTCACAGTGCGGGTTAAATAATGTAACAACTTTAGAGTCGGGGTCGTTACGGACGCGGCGATACCAAATATGTGTAACTTTTTTTGCTTTATTGTAGTTTTTTTTTAATAGTAAAGCATTTTGTAAGGGGAAAAAGTGGGTTTTTCATTTTTTTTAAATTAACTTTATTAAACTTTTTTTACTTTTATACTAGTCCCACTAGGGGACTTCACTATCCTCCGATCGCTATTATAATACACTGCAATACTTTTGTATTGCAGTGTATTACTGCCTGTCCGTTTAAAACGGACAGGCATCTGCTAGGTCATGCCTGCGGCATGATCTAGCAGGCATTCACTCCAGGCAGACCTGGGGGCCTTTATTAGACCCCCGGCTGCCATAGAAGACACAGACACTCAGCGATTTTATCGCCGGGTGTCGGTGGGATGAGAGGGAGCTCCCTCCCTCTCTCCAAAACCACTCAGATGCGGTGCTCGCTATTGTGCACCGCATCTGAAGGGTTAAACGGGTGAGATCGATATTAATATCGATCTCACCTGGCAGAGCAGGGATGCCCCCAGCCCTCAGGTGCCTCTGGCAGCTGAGAGCAGGGAGATTTCACAGCTCCCTGCTCTGTTTACTTTATTCTACAGCAGCGCCGTGGAATAGCGGCGCTGTAGAATAAAGCCTATTAATGACCGCCGTGAAGAGGCTAATCGGCGGTCATTAAGGGGTTAAAGGAATGGGGGGACGACGACACTAAAGTACACGTGGGAATATATCCTGAGGATAAGATGATCGTCCCAGCGATCCTCACAGCAGTCATAGGAGTTTCCTGGCTGAGGAACGTCATTATAGCCTAGAGATGGCTCCTGGTACCCGCAAGTCTTTGTTTACTTATACTGCTGTGATGACATCACGTACACGGACATGATCGCTGCGGTCTCCAACATCCAAGCATCACCAACAAGCCCAGCGATTGGCTGGAGCGGTCACATGGTGGATGTACGGCACGTCATCACTGCAGAAAAGTGAAGTAAACAAAAACCTACTGTTAGGCTAACTTTTTTTTTTTTTTTTTTTAGACGCCCCTTTAACATGGACCTTAAAATAGTAGGATTATCTCGTTTATTATACTAATAACACGATTGTAATCAGAAAGTAGTGCTGCATCTAAGGATGCAAAAATATATAGGGTTTTTCCAGAATAGCACTTTAATTATAAATTCTTGTAAAAATTTGATCTTAATGGGAACCCGTCACATCAGACATGCTTCCCTATCTGCATGCAACATGTTAGAATGCAGGAGAAGCCTGATCGTTTTGTGGGAAAAGATTTAGATATACATTTCTGGGCTTAGGAGTCCAGTGGGCGGTCCTACTTGGTGATTGACAGCTATTCCTGCATGTACACTTACATAGATTAGGCTGTCAATCATAGATGGTGACCGCCCAATGAAGTCTATAACGAGCAGGGACTTAAATGAATAAAATATTCTATTAAATATTTTCCCCCATATTAATCTGCTCCGCACCTCCCGCTCTATAACATGTCATCTACGGAAAGGAGAGCATGTTAAATGTGACCAGTTCACTTTAAATAATCTATTCGAATGATTGAATAGATTTAGGAGTTTGTCAAATTTTTATGGACGAGGCAAATTTCGTATCTAAAAGGGGGGGATGTTTCTTATATAACAAATGAAATGACACTTCAAACCCTATGGCAGCTCAAACGTTACATAGGGTATCACATTAGTCACACCTCGCTCTATAATCTTGGGTCCATGTGGGATACTGGTTTTATGATGGTTGTATGATCGCACCCTGCTGCGGGGAGAACCCCAGCGATGAATCCAAGTTCCCAGCTCTTACATTTAGAGATTTAAGGATTCAGGAACTCCTATCCCAACATGCCTTGTTATTAAAAGCGCAGACAATCCAAGAACGGAAACTGTTCTCACTCCCAAAATAAACATTGAACTCAGGCCTAAAATATCAGCACCTGCTGCCAGCAATAAGATGCACCCTCCTTCCCACCCCATACAGGGGTCTACTGGCCTCAGGGGGACGTAGACAGAGACTATCTTGTAGGATAAAATACAAAAAGATCAGAAATCCCCTCAGGTACCCATCACAACATGAGAGTGCCAACTGGAATAATGTTAGGCTGCCCATAGAACTTTATTACAGTACTGGGATTTTATCGGCATAGGCCTTTTGTGGCATAACCCATTTATTGCTCGCCCTCTTGATCCGGATGACTAAAATACACTATATAATATTCACACAAAAAATTAAAAATACAAAAAAAATTGTCCATTTCTGACCATCAATATGGCTGCCATTAGTTCCGATCCAGCAATATTTTTATTTATTTTTTAAAGCCCCAATCAGCAATTCTGCAACTTGACAGCCCGCATGGCTTCCAGTACAGCGCCCATGATAGAGGTTACCCTGCTTGTATAAACTTTCAATAAATCCTTGAAACAACGCAATAAAAACTTTAACAACTTGAAAGGAGAGGACGACTCAAGGACTTCTTGACAGGCGATTTTAAGGCCGAATTGGTCTTGGATATAGTACTGACCAATATACATCCACTAAAGGTTACAGAAAAATACAGACTGCACAAATTTTTTAATATATATATATATATATATATATACACACACACACACACACACACAAATGTGCAGATAAGGATTTACATAAGATTTATTCTGAGTCACTGGAATCAATAAACTAATTCTACCAATTGCATCAGGTCATCGACTCCAATCAGGTTGTCACACTAGCTCAACCTCAATAAAAGTACCTTACGTTTGCTCCCTTACCCGCGTGGATTCCCTTAACACCTAAATTGGTAATAGTTCTCCATGTAGTTTTTTTTATCAAACTATGCAGCTACAGATTTAACATCCATTTCACTGTTCTGTTCCTTTAAGCTGGAATGATAACATTTAGGCAAGAAACTTAAAAGGGAGGTCCTAAAAGTCCCATTTCAGGGATGCAACAAGAATGCAATTCTTATGGGATTTCAGAAGAGCGGAATAAGCGTACAGCTGCTCAGTATTCATGATACGACATATAGGACCCCCCCATGTATAGAAGCAAGATGAAGTCTTACCAGAAACTGTATAGGACTCAAAGCGGCACCCCAATCCAGAGTGCACAGGACGCCCCAGCAGAGTGCCCAGCTCCCCGCATGCAGAATATTGTATTCATATCACATACCTTCCAGCCAGAAGACAAGCTCCAGGAAAGGGAGGGGATAGCCGACCTGCTCAGACCTGTGCTCTTCCAAATCTGCAGAGAGAAGATGAACAGTCAGAGGCAGCTGCACGCTAAACACGCAGACTCACTATTCACATGACGTTCTACTAAATATGGAGACCCCAATATAGCACTCTCCAATTTGACGCCCATGCCACCCGCTCTAAGTGATGTTACATATCCCCCTCCACCTCCTTCCCAAGAAGTGACACCAGCTAATGACTCATGAAAAAGGGAGTGGGCACAGGACCTAGAGGGCGACATGCAATTGGTATATTAAATTGCATCGACCCTTCCCAGAAAGTCACACCTTATGAAGAGACATCTGAGGAATCACTTATAATGACACGACTTATTCATAAAAAGCCTTGGGAATTAAAGGCCAGGAAAAGCAGTCGATTAATCGGACATGTCCAAAAACATGTGGGACTAAGGAACAGGACTGATGAGCGCAGGTGTTTTAGCTACGAAGGCCGATTGTTTTTCCTAAAAGAACATACATGCAAGTATCCAAAATATCTCTAGCCAAAAAGGTATTCCTCTGTATCATCCAGTTCTTAGTCTTGTAGACCAGTGATGGAAAGCAAAGTCTGATCTTAAATTGTCCCCAAATAAAGAATTCTACCGCAGCATTAGGTTAGTTTGGGAAAATGGGCTTGAAAAGTGACAACTACTTTTCAGATCCAGAAATACACACAATGCGGTTACTTCCTGTCCCCATAGACCGTAAGCAAATCATACAAAGTGCATTGACCAGAAGGGGGCAGCAATGAGTACAGGAAAAAGCTCCGCCCATAATAAGATTATGCCACATTATGAGGGTTGATCAAAAGGATTGTCTTTTTGGACGATCCCACTTCAGATTGCAGGTTTAATGAATCCTAAGTTGGTGGGACCCCCGCAATTGCTGAAACGCAGTTTAAAAAAAAAAAAAAAAACCCACACACAAATGGGCATATACGAAGGACACTGATCAAGAGGAAAGTAAAAATGGCTTTTCTAGCAGTTGTTGCATACTCCAGCTTGCTGGTGACCTTTTCAAGTGACCTCATTGCTCGTCTTGTCAACACTTGTAGGCTTGGAAGAGATTCTTCTATATCCACTCACTAAAGGGGGTTTTACACTGGACGATTATCGAGCAGACGAGCGCTCATAGAACGTTGCCGATAATTTCCCTTTGTTCACAGAGCAGCGATCAGCAGACGGACGAGCAAACACTCGATCATCTGCTGATCGTATGGTTTTAAAAAAGTAAAATATTATCGTTGTCGGTAGCGCATCTCCCTGTGTAAACCTGGAGACGCGCTGCCGACATGATAATGTATGGGGATGAGCGATCGGAGTAACGACCACTCGTCCCCATCCATAGCTCCGTGTGACAGGAGCAAACGAGCGCCGATCAACGATGTCTTGTTTATCGCGCTCGCTGCAGCGGCCGATTATCGGCCAGTGTAATAGGGCTTTAAGGCTTCGTCCAGGTTGTATACCATAGTCTTCTAAAAGCCAGACATTTTCTGAGCAGGCAGAGTGCTGACTGGATCTAGACTTGGCTCATAGCATGCAGTGTAGACACAAGCTTATATTTTTATTACCCCCTTCAACTGCCCCTGTTCTCTATATACCGTACATAGTAGTAGGATAACGACAACATTGTGGGTTCCAACATCCCAGATCGGGAGATGAAGATGAGTAATTTAGAACATTTGGCGTAGGATTGTTATACAGCAGGTACCCACCTTATTGGCACTTGCAATCGCATCGGCGAGGGAATTCAACATTGATTTCTTGGTCATGCAACTTGCATGAGCGAGATTTGAGATATCATTAGAATGCCCTCCCCTATATAGAGCTGTCAAAACTGCAGACAGATTCCCTTTAACACTAGAAAAACTCAGATTCCGTATTAGTCTAACTTTGGGCCCATGTCTACAAGAAGGAAAGAGAAGATGCTTTTCTGGATATGACAGCTTTGTGGATAGAATACCTAACCTGGACCATAAATCATCTCAAAATGTAGGATTTATCGGCGGAAAGTAAGCCAAGGAAATGAACAATTTCTGTAATCTTTGGCAGCCCCATAGAAACTAATGGAGCGGTGGTCAAGCATGCAAACTACCGCTCCATTCCTATGGGGCTCCCAGGTATGGCAAGGTAAGCCTGTTCTCTTGATCAGTGGGGGTCCCGATCAATTATCACCTATACTTTGGATAGGTGATAATGATTATGTGAAAACCCTTTTATGTTATTTGGCATCATCTATACAACTCCAATGCTCCCACATTTGACCATGATCTCAAGAAGGCAAACCAAGTTTGCTCTCTTGGATGTTAAAATGGAGGTTTTTAGATCAACAATATCTCATATCCAACAACCTTAAAGAGGCTCTGTCACCAGATTTTGCAACCCCTATCTGCTATTGCAGCAGATCGGCGCTGCAATGTAGATTACAGTAACGTTTTTATTTTTAAAAAACGAGCATTTTTGGCCAAGTTATGACCATTTTCGTATTTATGCAAATGAGGCTTGCAAAAGTACAACTGGGCGTGTTGAAAAGTAAAAGTACAACTGGGCGTGTATTATGTGCGTACATCGGGGCGTGTTTACTACTTTTACTAGCTGGGCGTTGTGTATAGAAGTATCATCCACTTCTCTTCACAACGCCCAGCTTCTGGCAGTGCAGACACAGCCGTGTTCTCAAGAGATCACGCTGTGACGTCACTCACAGGTCCTGCATCGTGTCAGACGAGCGAGGACACATCGGCACCAGAGGCTACAGATGATTCTGCAGCAGCATCGACGTTTGCAGGTAAGTCGATGTAGCTACTTACCTGCAAATGCTGATGCTGCTGCAGAATCAACTGTAGCCTCTGGTGCCGATGTGGCCGACACGATGCAGGACCTGTGAGTGACGTCACAGATCTGCACTGCCAGAAGCTGGGCGTTCTGAAGAGAAGTGGATGATACTTCTCATCAGAACGCCCAGCTATTAAAAGTAGTAAACACGCCCCGATGTACGCACATAATACACGCCCAGTTGTACTTTTACTTTTCAACACGCCCAGTTGTACTTTTGCAAGCCTCATTTGCATAAATACGAAAATGGTCATAACTTGGCCAAAAATGCTCGTTTTTTTAAAATAAAAACGTTACTGTAATCTACATTGCAGCGCCGATCTGCTGCAATAGCAGATAGGGGTTGCAAAATCTGGTGACAGAGCCTCTTTAAGGCTAAGACATTAGCAACTACTATGCCATGAGTAGGATGAGCCAAGACTATGATTGGTCAAAGTAAGACATAGCAGCATTGACTATTCTCCTGGACACAGTCACTATGGCTTCAGGTCATCTCTCATGTAGCTCCATCCGAAGGGTCCATTCATACTAACGAGAGACTCTTCCGTTTGCTGTACGTTGAAACAATTGGGCTATTCGCGCAGGCTTGTTTGTACGCAGCGAGAGTTCGCTGTGTGAAACTCACTGCATGTCCTATATTGGTGCACTCTCACGCACCTAGACACCCATTTAAAAAGGTGCGTGAAAACCACGCACTGCACACTGATGCACATCCATGTGCGGTGCGTGATTTGTGCATCAATTCCTTTGAAAAAAAAAAAAGTGCTTTGCAAGTGTGTTAAAAACGCATGCCACTCACAAAGCACAATGATGCAATAACGCAACGCACACGGACTGATTTAAGCGCGTTTACACACATAAATCGATCACGCTCGTGTGAATGTAGCCTTAAAATCCTTTACCATCTTCACTGGTCGCTCTTACTGTTCCAAGTACTTAATTTGCTCTTCAACTTATCAACCTTCGGCTTCGTTCACATTTGCATCAGGACTCCATTTCAACGTTCCGTCAGAGCTTTGTCAGAATGGAGTCCTGCCTGACACAAACGGAAGCCATAGGTATCAGTTTCCATCACCATTGATTTCAATTGTGACGGATCCGGTGCCAATTGTTTCCGTTTGTCTCTTTTGTGCAAGGGTTCCGTAGTTTTGACGGAATCAATAGCTTCGTAGACTACGCTATTATTGCAGAAATCTATGGTCTCAGTCAGGATTCCGTTCTGACGGGAAGAGTCGACGAAACGGGGCCCTGACGCAGATGTGAAAGAAGTCTTACCTAGCTTTGTTCCTTCATATACCCTGCAAGCCTCCTGACCTCAGAATCTAGAACCCTTCATAGACCAGGTCCTTCTAAAGTCATGGTGCATTATATTCCTTACAGAATTGTGATTACTTGTTTATTCTGATCTGTGATGAGGTTTTTTTTTTTGTCTTCTCTACAAACTTAATGTTAAGATTACATGGGCTACAAGACGACCTTGAGATTACGGCACTAGCATAAGGTATTCTGATGGTTGTCCCAGAAGAGAATGTTAATCTTGAAGCTCTAATAATGTCATCACCACCACCAATATAACAGAGCTGAAATTATAATCCTATTTAACCTATCCCCAGAAATCCGTATGACAGACAGAAGCTGGAGCCAACTCATGGGGTGCCAGTCCCATAAATGACGTCGGTAATGGCAAACAGCTGGGAACGAGGAATTCACTTACTCACATGATTCCAGCTCGGTCATTCACAAAACGCTGTGAATGGGGTCAGCACGCAACAGTATAACCCCCAGCCATTGGTTGATATATCTAGGATATCACTGGAGGAGTAGTGTAAAATTTAATACAAATCATGTGGGGGAAAATAAAAAAATAAAAAAAAAAAGTCATCCACACAACTGATATTTTCCCGAAACCCTTCTAAAAAAACACTAGAATCGACGGTACCAAGTCCTCTTTTATATTGAGTACACAGCTTGCAAAATTCACATGAAATTTGGGAAAGATGACCTTGCGAGTTGCGAATGTCTGTGTGTATATGTTAATTTGGTCAAGCCATGTAGTCAAATTTACACCATTAAAAAGGGAACGGTCTCTTTAAATCAAATTAAGTCAAGTCATTGTCTATATTAAAAAAAATATATATATATATAATTTTTTTTTGTATTTTTATTTATTTAACCTAGAATCTTGTCGTTTTCACTCTGGCCACTGAGCCTCACAATAATCTGACCCTTCCTGTTCTGTAGAGATCACTTATTAGCAGTCATCTTATCACAGGCAGGATTATACTGACAGGTTACATCTATATATAGATAACACAGGATACTCCATTGACAGTAGGTAATACACAGCTCCCCCCCCCCCCCCTTGCACAGGTCAGAGCAATTCTAGAACACACTCCAATACAAGTCAACGGGTCCCCTCCTGTGGAACATGTGGCTGCTGTAAAGTATCTCTAAATGCTGTTGACAGCAGTTTAGGCAAGATTATTGACCTGTTAATTATGTACAGGAAATAAACATACATATAAAAAAAAAAAAAAAAAAAAGTTTTACTACCTGGCTTTAGTTAGGAAAAAAAAAATATTGGTGATAACATCCCTTTAATGTGACTTTTTTGTGCTCATGCAATATGAACTAACTAGAGACTCCACTCTATTAAAAAGGGGATGACACATGAATACAAACCTTTCCATACACCCTCCGGGGGTTTATGGACACCAGAGGAAAAAACCCCCTCAAAAGAGCGAATCTCCTTTTAGTGGACTGCCTATCCCTGTATGAACATGGTCAGCCATGTAATGCTACTACATAGACGAAAAAAAAGGTCTGCCCAGACACGGCTTCCCCAGTGATTACAAGCCGGACCCGTGGCGATCAACGGATCACAAGAACAGCTACTATTTAAAGGGCGTTGTCTTTGAGTCATCCCCTTTGATTTTTGATTTTTCAATACCCTTTAGGCTTGCCCATGCCCACACAGATTGAGGATTATGCTGGTACAGATGGCCAAAGGTTTTTTCAGCAATGCCAACTAAAAGTCTTTTACATGTCGTCCCCATAAGCAGCCATCTCTGCTGCACAAACTGGTGTAATGCCCTCTTACATGTCATTTCCAAAGTGTGCCCAGGCTGCTGCCCCACCCCATACAATAACCCTGGGAAAAGACTAATTACCTCCCTGTAACCTCCGCATTTTATCAATAGGAGGATGATTTTGGTAATACGCCAATCAGTTGTAAAGTAAAACAAACAGGAAGTAATAATTCTACAAAAAGTCTGACACGCCGACGTCGATTTCGGAAGATCACAACTTATTTACTGGACAAACCCTAAGGCATTAAGACAAAACCACAAGAAAGGTCAAAAACTAGGCAAAATTATATAAATAGGAAACATATTGAGCGGCCTCAAAAGACAGAATGTAAAATATTAAAAACTGAACACACAAAAAACAAACCTCGCAGATTTTATGATAAAATCCACTTAGAAGTTCAAATAGCAATTACTATAAAAACAATTAGCAGCACAACGGGGTAGAAGCCCACACGACACTGCTGGACTTCAGTGCAGATTGTAACACCTCAATTTGCAGTTTTAGGTCTAATGCAAGGCCAGAATTTTTGGTGCCCTTTAAATCCACGTGTCATGCACCGCCCACCTCAGGCACTGCTAGAAGCATAACCGCGTGTTTTGCCTTGAGTGTTCCTTTAAGTATGCATAAGGAGTACCCACTACATTTAATTAAGGGTGTAGATGCTATCAGTCCATGATGGACCTAAAAAGTGACAGTACACCTTTAAAACGCTAAAGAAATATGATGTGCGAGCATCTGTACGTCACCATCACCTCAGTCAGCTTTAACCTCTCACACCTATAGCTCCGCCATCTTGGTGCCCTTATCTGGTAAGATGGACTAGAATATATATATATAATTTTTATTAATTTTTTCCATCAAAATATGCACATTTGATTCATATTAACAATTTGCACTGCAAATATAAAGACTATATTAGCCAGTTGTTGCTAGGAGGAAGTCGTTCCTATGTATTTCAATAGGATATATTAACTGGAAAGAAATGCTCAACATAATAAAAAAGTTAAAAAAAAAAAACACATGTGATCGCGGTACTGTATTTTAACAGTTCCCTATGTGGCCAGGAGTTGGTAAAACTCAAAATTCTCATTTATTATACCTACAGACGCCTGCAAATTCACCCTTATCATAAGGACTTGAAAATATGAGGATAGGCGGCAATTTCTTCAGAATCCGCTAGTAGTACAATCCACCTCATCTAGTGGAGATATTCTCTCCTTGCCCCAATTATGGTAAAAAGTACTTATTTGAATTCATAATTTTCACCCCTAAATCAGAATGACCAAAATTGACACACCCGGAAAGTAATATAATATACACCCTGACACTGCCCCCACACAGTATAATGCCCCATAGCTGCCCTCCACACAGTATAATGCCGCATAGCTGCCCTCCACACAGTATAATGCCCCATAGCTGCCCTCCACACAGTATAATGCCCCATAGCTGCCCTCCACACAGTATAATGCCCCATAGCTGCCCTCCACACAGTATAATGCCCCATAGCTGCCCTCCACACAGTATAATGCCCCATAGCTGCCCTCCACACAGTATAATACCCCATAGCTGCCCTCCACACAGTATAATGCCCCATAGCTGCCCTCCACAGTATAATGCCCCATAGCTGCCCTCCACACAGTATAATGCCCCATAGCTGCCCTCCACACAGTATAATGCCGCATAGCTGCCCTCCACACAGTATAATGCCGCATAGCTGCCCTCCACACAGTATAATGCCGCATAGCTGCCCTCCACACAGTATAATGCCCCATAGCTGCCCTCCACACAGTATAATACCCCATAGCTGCCCTCCACACAGTATAATGCCCCATAGCTGCCCTCCACACAGTATAATGCCCCATAGCTGCCCTCCACACAGTATAATGCCCCATAGCTGCCCTCCACACAGTATAATGGCCCCCATAACAAAAACACACCTGTCACATTGGGGAACCCTTCTAACAAAAAGGGATTGTCCAACACAGACAATCCTTTTATTTTAATAAACACGCAATCATGTAAGAGGCCCAAGATCTCAGGTCAGCGACCACCTCTGCAGAGATTAAATGTAATAATGTGGTTACGACACCTTGGATATATATGGTGAGAGGTCAAGCAGAGGGCAACTTAACGCAAAGCATTTTATACTTACAATAGCTGCACCTCGCAATTATAGCAGTCAGTCCCCCATGCACTTCACATTAAATTTGCTCGGTCTATTTTTAATTCTGCACAGCCAGCTCAATCCTGTGTCTGTTATGGGGCTTTCCTATACGTGGAGATGCACAGCTGAAGTTGTGGGGATAAAACCACGTTATCTGCCTGATTAATAACAGAACTAGGCGCCATACACATGACCGTAATCACAACCCATAATTACAGGCCATGCTCCCATTATAAAATATGGGAGCACGGTCTGCGATTGGTAGTATGGGAGCACGGTCTGCGATTGGTAGTATGGGAGCACGGTCTGCGATTGGTAGTATGGGAGCACGGTCTGCGATTGGTAGTATGGGAGCACGGTCTGCGATTGGTAGTATGGGAGCACGGTCTGCGATTGGTAGTATGGGAGCACGGTCTGCGATTGGTAGTATGGGAGCACGGTCTGCGATTGGTAGTATGGGAGCACGGTCTGCGATTGGTAGTATGGGAGCACGGTCTGCGATTGGTAGTATGGGAGCACGGTCTGCGATTGGTAGTATGGGAGCACGGTCTGCGATTGGTAGTATGGGAGCACGGTCTGCGATTGGTAGTATGGGAGCACGGTCTGCGATTGGTAGTATGGGAGCACGGTCTGCGATTGGTAGTATGGGAGCACGGTCTGCGATTGGTAGTATGGGAGCACGGTCTGCGATTGGTAGTATGGGAGCACGGTCTGCGATTGGTAGTATGGGAGCACGGTCTGCGATTGGTAGTATGGGAGCACGGTCTGCGATTGGTAGTATGGGAGCACGGTCTGCGATTGGTAGTATGGGAGCACGGTATGGGATTGGTAGTATGGGAGCACGGTATGGGATTGGTAGTATGGGAGCACGGTATGAGATTGGTAGTATGGGAGCCCGTAAAATAAAAAAAGACCTGTCCTATTTTTTTTTTTCAGAAAGCTTCTACGGCACAGACACCTTCCCGTTAGTATACGCCATAGAAATGAATGGGTCCGTAATTACGGGTGATTTTACGGTCGTGTGCATGGGGCCTAACAGGCAAACGTGGCTGAAGAGGCAGCAGAAAGTTCAGTTTCAGAGTGAGGGCGCACTCCATGTAGCACAGAGCTGTAAACGGTATCCAGGTAGGCATTGCTTCTGGGTATACATAATATGGCACCATATAGACCATTAGAGAGTGGCACACGGTGCCACAGCTCTGTAGTATGGAGCCGCAGCGGCTCTTTGCATACGTACATCCTCCAGCGGATAACCCTCTCACTGCCAAGGATGTATATACACCATGACATTAAACACTTAACTTTGACATCGGGGGCTTTTAAAGGGAACCGGTCACAAGCATTTCACCTATTGAACTCTACTCGCCCCTTGTTGGCCGCTGCTGTCAAAAGTTCATTGCCGTTATCCCCGCTCCTAAAATCCTCCTCCAACCGTAAATAACGGTCTGCAAATATTTATGGCAATATTCCGGTGTTCCTTTGTGCGCACACTAAAACAGGACATCGATGCATTAGTGCGCGATTTCGTGGGTGCTTGGGGGAGACAAGGAACCTTCAATCAAAAGTAAGGAGGTGGGGTTACCTCGGAAAAGCTTGAGGAGTGAAGATCGGACTCTTCAAAAAAAAAAAGCTGAATACTAAAAAGGGCCTATCCACGTCACCGTTGCCCTTCCGTTGAGGGGGTTCCGTTGGAGATTTACATCGGTTTAACCCCTCAACGGAAAGAGAAACCAAAACCTAGGCTTCGGTTTCCCTCACCATTGAGATCAATGGTGATGGAAACCTAGCTAATGATTTCCGTCTGTCACCGTTGTTCTTGACTGAACCAATAGCGAGGTCGACTGCCGACAGTATGGGAGTACACTCGCTAATATATATTCGGGTCCCCCGTTACACAGATTGAGATTTTTATAGCGCTGCCAGGGGGACCTAAAGTCTAATTGCAACCGCCTTTGATAACTCATGTGACCGATCCCGCTGTACTCCAGGTACAAGCAGGAGCATTAGTACAGCAAGTACACGGAGTACAGCGGGGCCAGTCACATGACGGAGAGTTGTATGGTCATCAAAGGAGGCAGTCAACGTTCTGCATGTCCTTGCACTCCCCATAAGTCAACACCAAGGGACATCCGAGACCAAATAAAGACTACAGCTATGTTGGCTGTCAAATGGGTTCTAAAGGCATCTATTAAAGTGAATATCCCTAATCAAGATCTAGTGCAAGCAGCTATCCACCAACATCTCAGACCCAAGATTTGGATGGGAATCCATTACTGCATTGGCTCCACCAAACATACATGGGGACTTTGAGTACCCAGGAGGTATGTATTCACTGAGGACCCCCCATCTATTAACTTAGAACTCCCTTATAGGGTATATGAAAATTGGATTTCTAAACTGTAAAACTTACAAGGCAAACATACTAGAAGAAGTTTTTTACGTGTACGACATGTTCTTAGAGGGGTGGGAAAAAACCAAAAACATTTAAGCAAACCACAAAAAATAAAGGACTATAGCTGTTATTTCGTACAAGACCACTTCTATAATTCATCCCTGAAGAGACCATGCGCTCATAGAAACCAGTGTTATTTTTAGCCGTCAGGTTGACTAAGCATTCAGTGTCCCATTTAGAAGGACAGCTGTTATCTAGATGTCTCGAACACCTAAAATAAAAACAACCACCTTAATTTCACATATAGCTGGACGCCACCTAAGTCTTGATCAAAAGGTGACAAATCAATTACAATCCCCGGCCTGGTTCCCGATTAGAGACGACAAATTCCCTTAAACTAAAAGCGGCCGTTTCCGTCTCTCCTTGGGAATGGAGTCTTTGGAGGCAGTGAGTGAAGCGCCACATATTATGCACCATGTACATAAATGCCCAATGCAGCTGGACTTCGAGACCAGCGTCCATCACCGGACTGAGCCCCAAAAGGTGTCAAAAGTCTTTACTTCATACTTTTACTTTGCTAAAGCGGTTTTCTCACAAAGACAAATCCATTTCCATATGTCTTAATAGGATATGAGACTGTTGGGGGGGGGGGGAGGCACAACGCTAAAGACCCCCTCTATGAGGAGCCAGGTCAATGATTCTCTCATTAAGAGCAGTTATTGCAGACCAAGCCAATCCAGGTATTGTATATTTATGGCTGGCATGGAGGCAACATGTATGGCTGCCCACAGCTTTCCCCAGAGATAGTTTCAGGATGCTGAGTGTTTACCATGCCACTTTGAATTGAAAAGAGGTAGTCTTCTATGACACTACCACTTTAAGGTAATCCTCCCAACACTGGCCTAACCAAGGATGTCATCATTTTCTGCTATTACCTTGTGAAGATCAAATATATGGAGAGATTGGTTCAGCAGAAGGAAAACCAAAAAAAAAAAAAAAAATATATATATTTTTTTTTTTTTACAATTAGGGCTCCATTGGTAGAACATTTTTCAAAAAATTCAGTAATTAATTTTTCAATGTACTAATGTTACCGATTCTCTGCTGTTCCCATCAATTTCCTGCGTTCCCCTGTTGGCCATATCCACAGGTTCATAAAATCCATCATGTAGCATTGTCAAACCCGCTAACTATAAGCAGTGATCACATACTTAGGGCCCTTTAAAGAGGCTCTGTCACCACATTATAAGTGGCCTATATTGTACATGATGTGATCGGCGCTGTAATGTAGATTACACCAGTGTTTTTTTATTTAGAAAAACGATCATTTTTGACGGAGTTATGACCTTTAGCTTTATGCTAATGAATTTCTCAATGGACAACTGGGCGTGTTTTACTTTTTGACCAAGTGGGCGTTGTACAGTGTGTATGACGCTGACCAATCAGCGTCACACACTTCTCTCCATTCATTTACTTTGCAGATAGCGATATAGTTATATCGCTATGTGCTGCCACATAAACACACTATAACATTACTGCAGTGTCCTGACAATGAATATACATTACCTCCAGCCAGGACGTGATGTGTATTCAGAATCCTGACCACTTCTGTAGCGTCTCTGTGCTCTACAGCACAGCGAGATCTCGCGGTGAATGACCGTAATCTCGCAAGACTACGCCTGCTATGCTGTAGCGTCTGATTTACAGAAGTGGTCAGGATTCTGAATTTCAGTATTTTTCCCAGGCTGTTCATAGGTTGCAGCTAAATTCTTAAACGAAAAATCTCAGCAAAACTGCAAACTTACCACAACGTGTGGACCCAGATTTAGGGTCCTATAACACGGCCCGATGCGAAAACAAGCGCCGATCAACTAAACAGCTTGTTGATCGGTGCTAGTTATCTATGGGGACGAGTGATCATTACTACAATTACTCGTCCCCATACATTTCTATCATATTGACAGCACATCTCAGGTTTACACAGGGAGCTATGCTGCGGTCAACGATAATATGTAACGCTGCATAAACAAGCAGATCAGACGATGAATGAGCGTTTACGGAGCGCAATGATCGGATACGAGCGATCATATGAACGCTTGTTTGCCGGATTATTGGCTCATGTAAAAGGGCCTTTAGAACGATGACTATAAAACACCTACATTTTGTTTACACAAATCGCTACCAGAACTTGCATAAAAAGGCATGTGCTCCACGGTAGCATGGCGATACAACCCATCTGTTATGGATGTCGCAGTTTATGGCACCTTGGAGCTTGGTCCAGTAAATTACAGCTCTCATTTTCGGTAGCTATAGTTTTGTCAGAGAGTCACTCAGGCTTCATAGAAATACTAGGTCTCTGATCACTCCGCCCCCATATCAGTGGCTCCTCCTACTGTTTTACAATAAATTCAATGCATCAATTGCAGTCTGGGGATGCTGGAAAATAGTCAAGCGATATAGGTTATTTACAACAAAACCATTGAGGCCCCCCCCCCTTTAGAGCGATTAGCGTGGGGGGACACATGGGATCATTCCGCCCCCCCCCACTCAGCTCCTTCTCTCTGCTTTCCTTTCTGTCCTTGTATTGTTTTATGGTGCGTTCCGCTCCCCTTATCAGAGTGCGGTTGGTACTTACCTATTCTGGAAGTTTCCACAGGTGCACCACGTGACCAGGCAGATTCTTGCAACAGTCCAGGGATTGGTGGCATCAGCTGCTCGTCTGAAGAGAGGTTACTGGAAGCAGCCCCGCACTCCCTAATTTTTTGTGAAGCTTTTAGGCGGTGTTTGTTGCCCAGCTAACGCTGGGCGGACTAGGGATTTATTCATATTGGACCCTTCGTTTTGCCGGAAGCAATAGCGTAGTCTACTACGCTATTGCTTCCAGCAAAACGACTGATCCGGTGCACAAAATAGACAAATGGAAAGGAGCACCGGATCCGTCACCATTGAAATCAATGGTGATGGAGACGGAAACCTCTGGTTTCCATCGGTGTCAGTTTGTGTCTGCTCAGGGTCCCGTTCTGACGGAAACCTCCGACGGAACGTCAGAACGGGACCCCAACGCAGATATGAACAGAGCCTAAGTTATGCAATTTGGGTTTTAATTGTTTGAATTATTTTGCGTTACCCATAAAACATCGTGGCCTTCATTTCCAAATATTTTGGTGTGTTTGTTTTTTTTTGCAGGTAGAAAACTGCCTGGAAAAAGCAGCTTTTTCTTTTTCTTTTTTTTTTTAAGTGGTTTTGCACACGTTTTGACGCTTTTATGAAATGAGAAAAACCTGCATCAAAAAGGTGTAGGCTGTTCGCAGCGTTTTTTCCCATCTCCCATTGATTTCAATGGGGTTTTTGAGGCGGTAAACACCTCAACATAGGGCATGTTGCTTTTTTCCACACAAGCATTCTTTTCTGCTTGGGGGGGGGGGGGGGGGGGTGTCAAAAAACTTGCGTGGACAGGGCTTTAGTCAGGTTTTTGGGGGTGGCATACGTGATCCCATGCGTTATACTCTAGTATCCCGAAGGATGTCTCCACATTAGTTTGAAAGCGATAGGCGGAGAGGTTTTATTAATAGGATATATTTACTATGACAACGGTACAGCTCTTCGTGAAAAACAATTCCATTCTACGGCTGTGTTTTTTCTATGTAGCTGGTAGCGGCATTCATTACAATTAGTCACTGGCGGTATACACTGTATATCACAAGGCTCGGTGCCAAACATGAATCAAAAAAAATCAAGCAGACGTGTTCATCACAGCAGTCACACGTGCCGGCACACCACTATTTCACGGAGACTGCTCTGACATTTAGAGATATGAACGCTACCTATTGAATTGCGGACCCATCGACTGCACGCATGAAAAACGTTACTGCGTGGAGCCCATTTAAATGCGTGCCGGTTGCTAGACGTATGCAACTAAATGCCTACACAGTTGCATACATTATATCAGCCAATTGTACAATAAAAAGGACACTTGGCATACATGGGCACATCAGAATATATGCTAGGCACACGCACTGTGTGCACGCGCGCGCATTAATCCACGTTACCGTCTGATACAGACATGGACTTTTACAGTCGCAGAATTTTACATTGCACTAGACTATTACTGTATATACGTCATGTATTTTATAAATTCAGAGCGCTGTTTTACATCAGTTGTGAACACTCTGGGTCTAAATTATGAGACAAACCTGAGCACCGAGAATAGGTCCAAAACTGTCCGTTTAAAAGTACAATAGTCACGGTTATGTAAAAAAGCACAAAAACGACAATTGGCTCTATAGTAAACTAGACAAAAATCCGTGCGCCTGCTCATCTCCACAAAGAGGAAACATAAAACCAGAGCCGGGTCTGCCTGGGACCAGTATGTAGGTGCGGCGTGTCGTATTGGTAATGAAAGTGAAGTGTGTGTGTGTAGGCTCCGTACTATGGGTTAAACCAGATTGTAGCTATAGAGACAACGTGACTCATTTTGCCACCAGCGCTGTACATTGCTATACACAGTGTACCGGGAGGAAGATCTATCCAGTGTAATTGTATAGCTCTTCTGCAGACTGTCACTCTGGTACGCCTCCAGGTATCATTTTATCATATGCACGACGAAGAAGAATGCCAAAAATTTTATATAAAAATAAAAAATGAATAAGAGGGAAGAGTCGCCATAAGGTTACACACGGTGCGCATTTTGCTGCGGAAAATACACACCAAAACCGCAGGAAAATTGCAGCTAAAACCACACCAGCTCACGCGTTTTTCAGTGTGATTTTTTTTATTTACGTTTTGATGCGTAAAATCGGCACGTTTTCATGCTGCGATTTTCCTCTACACCAGGCAGAAGATAAATGGACATGCTGCAATTTTCAAATTCCACACCACAGGTCAATTTCCGTCCTGAAAAATACCGCAGCAAGTACATGAGATTTCCTGGAGCCTCATTGACTCTGCTGGTACTGAATTACGCTACGGATTTGCCGCACGGAATTCATTGCATTGTGCACATGTGCATTGAGCCTAAGGGTGCCCACTCATAACGGTTACGGATTTTGCTGCAGATTCACCGCAGATGTCAACCCCTCTACACTGAGAAGGGCAAAATTTGCTGTGATCCACATAATTAGCATGCCGCATGTTTCCGTGAGTAAAATCCCATCAACATGGCTGGTACTGTAATTTGCAAATACACACGGAAAATCCACAGCACCTGTCCCGTGAGTTAAGTCGGGGGTCCCAGAATAAGGACCCTCTCAGCAAAAGGAAGGTAGATATACCTGGGCTGCAGCAGGCTCAGATGTCTTCATAGACTTGAGAAGGCCACATTATAAAAGTAGTGGGAGAAATTGCTGAAGAATTTGTTGATTTTGCCAATACAGAGGTGGTGATCGGTGATCTGGTCACATACACCCCAAAGGGTCAAACCAATCTTATCTGGCCACATACTCATGTGCGAAAGGGTTAGAATATATCATGCTCTTGTTAGTCCATGCAAAGCGGGGTCCAAAGAAAGCGGGTTATGTATGGACAGTATACAGTGCATCCCTCATGACCGAGAGGAATCAATTGATTGGACCCACAGCACCTTTCCTTGAGTGCTACATCCCCTTCACAGCAGCGCTCCCAGCCACTGGCTGTGAAGTGAACTGCAGCACGGCCCCATTCATTTGATCAAAGCGGTGACGATACGGAGCAGAGTAAAAAAAAATAAAAAATACAGCCAAGGCATGGACATAACAGAAGACAATTGTGCATCCGCTGAAAATCTATTTAACCCTGCAGACTTTATGAAGAACGTACACGTGAGTGAAGAATTCCTGAAGTCTCTGGTGACTCTTTAAATACTTATATTTTGCAAAACAGAATTGGGGTGGTGGGAAAAACAACTGTGGCTCCAACAATAAAGTAGCTAGGGATAGGCATGGGGGATCTATTGGAGGCATCTGGTCGTTATGTTTAACACATCTGAAGTTTCGTTTCGAAAGAGAAGAGTCCCCTTTACTATTCTGGACCAGAATGATCAGCAAAAAGATGGGATACAATCAGGGCACGGAATTAAAAGAATGCAAATATGGTGGTCTGTAAATGCACCCACACAGCCCTGCGAGGACAGAGGTCCTCATTCACTGGCTCGTATATAGAAAGTCAGCATATGGAAACGAGATCAAAGTCCCTAAGCCCAGGATTTCAGGCTCCGACTTGAACCTGCCTGCTTTGAAGACAGATCTTTCACACAAGCTGTACACAATATGTCTATAATGGTTACAGAACTGGGACTCATTCACACAGCAGTATTTGGGTCAGTATTTTGAATCAGCATTTGGTAGCCAAAACCAGGAGTGGGTCCAAATCATTCCATTCCACTTGTTCTGAGTGTTCCATTTCTAGTTTTGGCTTCTAAATACTGAAGCAAAGGACGGCTGTGTGAAAGGGGCCTTACTGAGGTCAAAAATGGAATTAGACTTGGTAATAGAGGTCAGCCTTTCATCCTGAAATAACCCGGCCACACAGCTCGCCCCCCCAAGGGTGTTACATGGATTTGCAGTTTGCTTAACTTCTGGCCGGACGATCCAAATCCATGACGATCACTTCCATTTACGCCTTATGGACTCAAAATGTTCATGTTCCCCCTGATACAACCAGAATACACATCAGTAATAGTGTCATAGGAAGTCCATCCTTATCCTGTGATGTACTGAATGCTATACAGTGTCATGCGTCACCCATAGACTTGTTATAAACCATGTACCGCGTGGTATTTTTTTTTGCGTAGTCTACTACACTATTCAATCCTAGGAGAAAGAGGAAAAGATCACCGATTGGTCAGCGTCATACACTTCTCTCCACAACGCCCACTTGGCCATATAGTAAAACACGCCCAGTTGCCCATTTGAGAAACTCATTAGCATAAAGCTAATATAGGTCATAACTCCGTCAAAAATGATCGTTTTTCTAAATAGAAAACACTGCTGTAATCTACATTACAGCGCCGATCACATGTACAAGATAGGCCACTTTAAAGAGGCTTGTCACCACATTATAAGGGTTATTCTCATTTTATAACGTGATGGCATATCGCTAGGATATGCCATTACTTAATTCTCTTTGGCGCAGCATCCCCTTCGCGGTTTTTCCCTTGAATGGTGCCGGCTGCAGTTCTCTAAAGGGAAAACAAGCCAAAAATCAGCGCTACGGCCACATTATTCTCAGGACAGTGGGTTGGACCCCCTCTGATTAAAGTGATGACACATACTAGCGATAGGCTATCACTTTATAGTCTTACCTTTCTCAATTCTGATCAATGTTTTGCATTGAATTGAGAAAAAATAAAAAACACACACACACACACACACACACACACACACACACACACACACACAAGGCCCGACGCACACAACCGTAGATTTCTTCCGTAATTACGGACCCATTCATTTTTCTGGCCGACAGACACCTAGCCGTACATTTACGGGAAGGTGTCAGTGCCGTAGAAAGGCTCCGCAAAAGATAGGACATGTCCCATTTGATTTTTACGGACCGTGCTCCCATACTTTATATGGGAGCACGGCCCGAAAGTGCAGGTGGCTGTCTGTGGCAGTCAGTGCCGGTAATCACAGACCATGATTACAGGCACGGTCATGTGCATGGGGCCTAAATCAGATATTCTCCTGCACACCAAGAGGCCATACACATCAGATGGCATGAGGCCAGACACCAATCAGGATAGGCAGCACTGGCAGATTTGTGGTACAATATATACCGCAATACCTTTGCTATAATTTCCGTCCAATTTGGGGAAAAAAAAAAAAAAAAAAGTTGCCCATGATACACCAATGTGACTTGCAGATAGAGAAGGGTTTTTCCCACCCCCAAAAAAAAAAAAAAAAAAAAACAGCCTTGATGACCATCTTTTTTTTTTTTTCTTCAATTTTTATTAAAGTTGTGACAAGTTGTAAAGACAACATGGTCTACAAGACAGAGTGCTAACGTATAGCAAATTAGATAACCTAATAAGTGCAAAAACAAACAACCACAAGATGGCTTTTTTGGACCATCATCATGTAGGACATTTCAATTTTCATTCAGTGCAATAAACTGGATACAATTAACCCTCCCTTATTACTTTGATTGTCGCCTTTATGTGGTCCATGTGATGTGTACATTTAATGGCAGCAAAGAAAGAAAGAAAAAAAACAAGCTGGAAAAAAATTGTCATTAAAAAAAATGGCATATTTGGGTCTTAGCCTCTAAATCAATGAGAAATATTAGTGATTCAATAGGGGTTAAACAAATGCAAGTTTAAGCTACTTAAAGGGAACCTGTCACCAGCATTTCACCTATTAAACCAGCAATACCTGGTGGTAGTGGGTGAAAATCATTTCTATATAACCTATAATTATCTTCTTAGTCGGCTCTGTAGCTTTAGTATTCCGTTTTTTAGTGTTTACACACCGTATGCTAATGAGAAAAAAAATAAAAAAATAAAGTCAAATCTTCAGTCCTCAGGTCTTTCCGAGTTACCCCGCCTCCTCACTTTTGATTGACAGCTCCTCGCCTTCCCCCAGCACACAAAATCCCACGCTTGTGCATTGATGTCTTATTCTGGTGTGTGCGCACAAAGGGACGCCCGATTATTACGATAAAAGGCGTGAAATGTTTGCAGACCGTTATTTACAGTCGGAGGAGGAGTTTAGGAGAGGGGATAATGGTAATGAACTTTGATAGCAGCGGCCAGTGAGGGATAAGTAAAGCTCAATAGGTGAAATGCTGGTGACAGGTTCCCTTTAAGCCTTAAAGACAGAGTGTTCCTTCCAGCTGCAGTGCATGTGTATGGAAAGGTCACTGGAGTAATGGGATAGCTGCCATCTCCAGCCAACCCATAGAAATGCATGAAGCTGTGACCAAGCACGCGCAATACCGCTCCATTCATATGAAGAGCACAGGGATGGCCGGGTAAGACCGCTCTCAAGAATGGTGGGGATTCCAGTGGTCACAACCCCACCAATCCAATATTTATCACCTATCCTGTGGATAGGTTATAACGATTGATTATAGGAAATCATCTGTGAGACAAACACACTCAATCAGCAAGCAACTGTTATCCCCAACTCCCCCCATAGGCACGCATGTTTATTTTAAATGAGTAGAGGGCAATAAACTGCTGCCACCAGACGCCTCTGGCAGCGATTTATATCCCATGGAACAAAAGATCAGGCACGCTGAAACCCAACAAGCAGATCTTTATCCCCCTACATCTGCCGTCTTGGAAAAGTTGGGTGGCCCCAAACATTATTGGCCAATCTGCCAAAATCGGGAGGGGGTTGTCAGAGTTTTGCCCCTAATATGTATGGACACCTTTAGGATTATTTTACACCAAACCTTATTCCGCATAACGCGGTTCTCCTCTCAGTTTACATACCAACAATTTGAAAACTAGTCATGAGATCAAGAAAATTATAGGGTAGGCCAAAAAATTGTCAGATCGGATACATTCTCATTTGGAGGACGGCAAAAATCATTACATTCAAATGTAGTGTTTTTTCAGAAATTGGCCAAACATCTAAAATACCAGAAAGGCCGATGGTAACCCCAACTGAGACTGATCACAAAAACTAGAGCCTTAAAGGTATATTACCATTATATACACTTACGGCACATCCACAGGAATGCCGTTAGAATCCAATAGGTTCCAACTGGTGAGTCGGCCGCTGTATCCAGGCAGAGAAAGAATGCAGAGGTGGTCACGAATTCTTGCGGCTCTCCTTTAATTTAGATGGAAGTTGCAGAAATAGCAGAGTAAGCGTGAAGAAAGACGCACACAACATCAAGTATGGAGAAGCGGCCCATTTGGGGAACACAAGAAGAAAAGGTACTGGTAGATCTTTAATTGCTAATGCAATACAGATCACACAAAAAAGCCTACCCTTCTAATACATCAATGAGTAATGGTTTCTAGGTTTGTCCTCCCCAACATGGTTTACCTAGGGCAGAAATATAAAACCCAAAACTTTTACCTCTTGGCTTTATGCATTACTCCACTGTGGTAACAGCTGTTTACATAGCAAAAATGTAAAAGAAGGATCAAACAGAATTTGCCATCTGACACCTAAATGTTGACCATAATATTAAGCTAGCATGAAATAAGAATCTATCTCCCATTTTCCTAGTGCAGACTAAAGCCCCATGCACATGAACGTGCCCGTAATGACGGGCACGGCCAGCCATCTGAATTTACGGGCCGTGCTCTCATCATCAAGTATGTGGGCATGGTCCGTAAAATACAAAAAATAAAAATAAAATAGGAAATGTCCTATTTTCTACGGAAGGTTTATTTGGCACGGACACCTTCCTGTAAATATACGGGGAGGTGTCAGCCGGCCATTGAAACGAATGAACGATTTTTACGGTAGTGTGCGTGGGGCCGAAGGGTCCTTTTTACACCGGTCAATATGGGCCATGACAACGAGCACCGATCAACGGGAACGCTTGCACAAGGAGCAATGATCGGTTGTGTACGGTGACGAGCGATTACTACTACGATCGTTCGTCCTCATACACTTCCATCCTGTCGGGAGGGAGATGTGCTGCCGACAATCATATTTAACGATGCGATCAGCCAATGAACGAGCGTTAGGTCGATCATTGCTCGGTTTACACAGGGCAATGATCGGGAATGAGCGTTCATATGAACGCGCGATCATTAGGCCAAGTAAAAGGGCCTTAAAAAGGTAAAGATTTTTCCCTCGTGCCTGGACCACTGCAGCGTCACAACCAGGACAAAAACTATGGGGAGGACTAGAAAATTCACTGCTGATCTTTCCAGACCTGCACTCCTCCCCCGCCCCCCACATGGGTGACTGGTGCTCTTCTAGCCCAAACCTGGAAGACCTACCCGGAGTCAAACTTCATTAACCCTTTCATAGTAGAGAACGTAATGGTGCGTGGTTGGGGTTTATCTTCCACCTACAATTATGCTACTTGTCTTGGGTCCTCCTGGCAAGCCTTGTTTTGGATCAGAATATAGGGACCTGCACGGACGCCATATTTTACCAGGAGGAGCTACATTTAAATACCGGATAGATCCATTATTGCCATTTCCTTGCTGAAACATGAAAACTGATGCAATAGTTTTTAATTCTCCCACCCAAAGTCACTCCCTGCCCGCACACATTTCCCCAAGGATGGCACCGGGGATTCCAATTGCGATCTAGCTCGGAGTTACTCACCTTCGTCCCAGACCCGGCTGTTCCTACTTGGTTTTATACAAATCATTCCAAGGCAGAAAAAATGCCTCCGGCTTTGGGATCTTCCGAGTTGCAGCTGGCACAGGAACTGCCCTGACGGGTTTTAAAGGACATTAAGTCAGCTGCAAGAGCCTTCCTTATGCCCACACAGCACAAGCTGGGCACAACTATGCGTCTCTTCCCACATGACCATACCCGGATCCCTCCCCTGGCTTAAACCGCACAAAAACAATGACCACATTGGCAAACGAAGATCCGTTTCTCTTTAAAATACGCCATCAAGTAGCTGCCAAACCCTCTTGGTTTTAAATTGCAGAGAAATACCGAAAAGAAAATAAAAAAAAAATTCTTGGCTCATCCCTAAATAGATCTACTGTCAAGCAGTCGTTTGTGTCACTACAGGATACTGCAACTGCTCCACAATATAAAACGGATATATTGTGCATTCAGTAGTGTCAGCAACAGGACTGTAAGACGGGAGGGTTTTAAATTATATTTTACACTGCACCAAAGGCAACGCAGGGCACCTTTCGCCATGCTACCCTGGCATCAGGTGCTCCAGCAGATGAAGAGTTAATGTGGCACTAGATTGGGGGGGGGGGGTGTTCAGGTTTCAATGTGGAATATTCTAAATGGCGTCTTAACCTTTACAGAAGCAGCAACACCTGACCAGAATCCTCCTTTTACCAGCGCTCCTCTATACACCCCTCCCTAAAATCTTTCAGTCACTTTGGGCAGAAAGATCTTGCAGCTAAATAGGTCACATTACTGCAGAAGCATTTACGTCCCGGCTGCTGAACACCAACACAAGCCCCGGAGCCCATTCCCCCCCGATCCCTATGCAACAGTCTACGAGCGGCTATTGAAATTCACTTTAAATACACAAACCTTCCCCCAATGTCAAGGTTGTAAATTGAGAATCTTACCTGGCCCGAGAAGGAGAGTTTGGACGCAGCCGGGAAACGCGAGGGTAAATACTGCCTCAGGAGCCCTCGGTCTGTCTGGCAAGCAAGTAGGTTGGAAAATTTCAATCCGTGTTGGCACAGAGCAGCAGCAGCGGCGCTGTGTGAGGGGGCTGTATTCAGACACGGATTGAATTAATCTACGTAACGCAGGAATATGCCAGAGCGTCCGCAGACCGCATACAGCGGAGGAGCCCCCTTTGAATTTGTTAAGGCATCGCAGGGCTAAACTGGACAGAACAAGCTTTGTTCTGGAGGAGGAAAAAAAATAGAATCGATGGGAGGGGGTCTGGTGGGAGCGAATGTGCCCGTCCTGGCTTCCAATGCACAGAACTCAACACTACTTTTATAATAGACGCCCATAGACATAGCCTAGGTCTGAGATACGAGATTTTAGCACACAATACAATAATTCTTGGTTTCGACTAGAATTGAAGTAATCGGGTAACATGCGCTCAGAAACAATCACAACAAGCCAGGACATTGTATAGAATAGGATCGTAAACATCTATAAGTGGCAGTCATTGTGACATCTATGGCATCGAGGCGATCAAATAGGATCAGATAAAATCATTTGAATAGTCAGGAAAATGTAGTAACAAAAGTTTGTTATTTGGACTGATCCAGGAGGTTTTTACATGAGACATAGGACCGTGATTTGAAAGAAGAGCATAAAAATTGGCGAGGGTCTGGATCCTCGGACCCCAAACAGATCCTGAAAACAAGAGTACCCGTGCCCCGTTCCTGGAAAAGTGGGCCTGCGTGCAAGATTACTCCATATTAATAAGGGTTGTGTCATTGAGAAGATCACTGGAGATCGACACGGCTCCGGCTTCTCTACCCGTGGTACAAGCTTATAGTCAGGGGTTAAAGAGTTGTGCGGCCAAACAACTGGTGCACGGATTGAGGTGGTCTTCATGAGTTCCTTAAAGGGGTTGTCTAGTCCATAAAAATTGATGGCCTATCCTCAGGATAGGCCATTAATGTCTGATCGATAGGGGTCTAGCTGCCTCGACCACCGCCAATCAGCTGTTTTGAAGGGGGGGTCGCATCACTCAAACCCAACCAACTGATTAAATATTGATCAATTTTTAGGGACTGGACAACCGCTGTAATGGCTACAATAACCTTTGAACACACACATACATATATACACACACACACAATGTATAATGATATTTTAAACAACTTTGGAATTAATTTTATTTTTTTCTTAAATTTGAGATACAGCTTCTATATAGATGTTGTATCTTGAGAACAAACTCATATCCGTCAGGTCAGCTGGACTGTCAGTCTTCAGCGAGCACTGGTCCTGTGGGTCTGACACGCAGGTTCCACCGGTTATCGATCACATCCAAGTTCAAAACTCTGAATGTTCAAAGGCTTACATAGTCTTTAAGCCTTTGGACAGCCTGATGCTTTAGGTTCCTGTTGCCTCACTGTTATCCAAGGTAAGGCTCTGTTCACACCTGTGCCAGGTTTTCCGCTATTCTGTTCTGTCATAGGAACAGTACAAGAAAAAAAAGAGAGGCGCCGGATCAGTCACATGACTGACACCAACAGTGCCTACCGGAACCCATTGACTAATGGGTTCTGTTGGGTTTCAGTCACGGTGTCCTTCATTTTGACAGACAAAACAGCACTGAACGCTGCGCTATTTTGTCCGTCAAGATAGACAGAATCCGCAATAGAGGCTCTTGATGGACCCTTCAACGCAGACGTAAATAAAGACGGTTTCTATTTCCCAATATTTAAGAACATTCCAACCAACGCCAAACTCCATTAATCCCAGCAAGTTGCTAAAATGTATTACTGTCGCAGGTAAATTTTCTGTGAAATGCCCATAAATATTTTACATCAGCGATTCAGAGAAAGTCAAGTAAGCACAATATAGGATACGAAAATTATTAAAAGTAACCATTTATCTTCAAACAAATCACAATACCCGGGTGCGGTAAAGTTGGCAAGCGTAAAAAACAAAGTCAGGCTACTAGGTAATTGTTTGAGAGGACAGGAGGCCTTTCATAAGAAACTTAACTCTAAGGTCTCTTGCACACGACCGTTGTGCCATTCGGGTCATTTTTTATGCCATCCGAGGGGCACCCGATAATCTTCACGGACCCACTTTACCGGGTGAATTGTGTCCGTGAAAAACGGTCCGAGGAAGAATAAAACATGTCCTATCTTTTCTCGGATCACTGACGGCACGCACGGTCGTGTGCATGAGGCGTTATGGCTATACACCCCCCCCCCCCCGCCTCCCCAATAGGCATCATGCACACCACTTGTCATTCTGCAAACCGCAAAACACAGCCTACTGGCTTCCGTAAGCTTTCCGTTCTTTTTTGCTGACCCATACACTGGTATGGGAGAGACGGACCGCAAACCTGGACAAAAATAGGACATGTGTTATGTCCGTTTCACAAAATTATAATGATCCGCAAAAAAAAGTTTGTGCGCATGAGCACTTAGTGTAATGTATGTTCGGCCAATGCTCGTTTGGCAATGGCGACTAGAAACGGCTTATTCCCCTCTCCCCATGGAGAACACATGCGTGCTCAGCCAAATGGGGCAGTCAGGAGGAATAGCTCTTGAAGGTATATGGCCACCATAAAGGGAACCGGTCAGTACGTTTGGAGCCGCTAAACGCACAGCATGTTGTTATGTAGCTGGGGGTTAGTGCTCCAAACCTGCCCACCCCGAAAACAAACGTTTAGGGAAGAGTTAGTAAAGAGACGAGATTGGGAGCGGCACCAGGCTCGTGAGCATTGCGCACATGAAGACCGTATACTGCGGTGAAGCGAGATGTACGCTCCTCTGCTTCATGCGCCGATACCGGACTCCTTTCAGCAAGTTCTCTCTTACATTACTAATTATTCCCTAAATGTCTGGTTTGGTGGCTCCAGACATACTGATTGGTCCCCACGGGTCAGGTACGCAGCGTAAAAACTGCACCGTTTTTTAGGATGTATTTTTTGCTGCGAAAAGCAGCGGTAAACGCTCATACTTACCTAGGGCGTTGTTATAGGGATGCGTCCCTCCTGTGCTGTCTGGTCTGGCCTTCCTAGATGACGCGGTACCCGATGATGGACTGCAGCTGTCATATGGGAAACATCACCCAGAAGGCCGGACTGGACGAAGAAACACAGACTTCTGGGTAAGTGTTTTTACTTCAGTTTTCCGTAGTTGCAATTTTTTGCAGTATAACCGCACCGCAGGTAAATGTATTAATGTTTACGCTGCAATTTTTTTTTCTCCACAGAATGGGCATGAGATTTTCTTAATCTTATCCACGTTGCTGCGGATGTAAATGCTGCGGAATTTCTACATTGAATTCCGTTGTGGAAATTCTGCAGCGTTTACGCAACGTGGGAACCCGGCCCTAAAGAGAACCTTCCACCTGCCCGTGTGCAATAGGCAGCGCTGCACAAACATTGTGTCACTTTACATTTTTCCTATCCTCCTTCGTTATTTAGATATTGGTGTCGTTATATTTGGCACCCGATATTTAAATATTCCCCTGGTGGTCAATGGGGCGTGTAATGGTAAGGGTGCGCGTAATATCCGTGGGACACTGTCCAATCAGCTACGGACAGTGCCACAGCAAGAGCGTGTGCGCGCACGCACGCGCTCGCTTCAGCTCTCGGCAGACAAGGACAAGACTGATCTCTCGCGAGAGATCAGTCTTGTACTGGTCTACAGAGCTGAAGAGCGAGCATGCGCGCGCACACGCTCTCCTATCTCCAGCTCATGCTGTGACACTGCCCATAGCGGATTGGACAGTGTCACAGCGATATTACACGCCCCATTAACAGTTCTGGGGGTTATTTAAATATCGGGTGGCAAATATAACGGCACTGAAATCTAAATAACGGAGGAGGGTAGGAAAAGAGAATTAAAATGCCCCAGAGTTTGTGCAACGCATGTATGGGCAGGTGAAAGGTTCTCTTTGAGATTATATTTACACGGCAGATTTGATGCAGAAATTTCTTCGACTGTCCTATATATCAGACTGGGGCTTGCAGAAATCCACGTACATGCTGCAGAAACGACCCTATTCAGATGAACGGGATAGATTTTCACTTACAGAAATTTCAGCGTGTGAGTCTACGTTTAGGCCGCATTCACACAAGCATGTCCAATTTGCATTCACAAAAAAAAAAAAAAACAGACTGTTTTTAAATCAGTATGAATGTCCATGTTGCGTCTGTGTGTCCGTTTTTCTCCTCTGCAAGCGCTTCCTGTATTTTTCTGCAACAGATCTGTGAAAAACGGACCACACACACAGATATAGCCCCAAAAATATGCATAGCCCCATCGACTTATGGGTCAGTGTCCCGTTCGCTGTTAAAACGGACAACACAGACGAGTTACACGCTCGATATGGCCGTCGACTGCATTTACACAGCCATGAAGTCAACCACTTTCCGAATACCCTATTAGGACATATAATACTACATTCCCTCTGCAGCGGCCGCATTTCCACGTTTTTCAGCTCTCTCGCCAGTGGTTATAAATATATAACCTGTACATGATTAACCCCGCCGCTCCCTAGGGGGAGAGACCATCCCCTTGTGTAACTGATGAGGTGGTGTCTCCGCACACGGACCCCCATCAATATAAACGTCTGAAGTTTATTTACACAATGGGCCTTTAATAATGGGGGGGGAGGGGGGAGGTGGGGGAGTAAAGTGATTTTTCTAACTTGTCCGCTATTACATCACAGGTAAATGGATAAGGAAACAGTGACTGGGTCAGATTTTTTTGCAGGGTTCAAGTTTACTGAAGTTTTTAGCCCAGATAAGAGTGCACATATCTACAGTGAATACTAGCACCACAGGTCAAACAAGTGTTAAAAAAAAACGTACACACGAAAAAGCCAAAATATAAATTAAATTCCTTTAAACAGGTCCTGGCTTTGCTGGCTTATAAAAAAATTCTGAATTATAGGATAAATCGTGGAAACGTTTTCACTACTCCGACTTCTGCTACTTTTGGGTTTCAGAGAATCCAGATTATCTTGCAGTTCTGTGCCATAAAACAAGACATCAATCTAAAAATGTCCAGGATAGCGGATGTCCTATTAAAATTGTACCTCCAGTTATCAAAGGGTCGCGACCCCCTCCAAAATCGTAATAAAGTGATGGCGGGAGAGGGGGGGTCCGAAAAGAAAAAGTATTATTTTCTAATGAAAAGTAGAAATGGGACACTTCAAAAGGGGGTTGTCCAGAATTAGATAAAACATGGCTGCTTTGTTCCACAAACAGCGCCACAGCTGTCCATGGGTTGTGTCTGGTATTGCAGCTCAGCCCCATTGAAATGTATTAGGCTGAGCTGCAATACCACACACAACCTGTGGATAGGTGAGGCGCTGTTTTTAGAAGAAAACAGACATGTTTTTTTTTTATCCTGAACAACATCTTTAGCATTGCAGGGGCGCAGTTGAATTACAACTTAATAAGCGTACCATCAGGTAAAATGGAAACGTTGCAAAACGTGCTGAACGCCGTTGAACTAGACAACTCAGATTCTCGAAATACATTATTGAACTGATGGGCACGTTCATTTACTGGTTTACAGGTCACACTGTAAAAAATTACAAGTAAAAAGACAGGAAGAAACCCTCAAATACTCAAACCATGCATGCAAAACAAAGACCAGCAGAGTGCCCCCATAACAGCGCCACTACTCCCAGGAAGTGATCTGCGAGTGGCCAACCAGCAAGCTGCCCACATCACTTCTCTATTCGTCTGGCAGATGAGGTCGATGATTGATCTGGGCACAGTCTCGAGCGTGATGGATTTACCTGCACTTCCAGAGGGTGTCCCTTATTTCAGGAGAGGGACAAAAATTAACAGGGTCCTGACTGCAGTAAAAGCAGATTAAGGCTCTGTTCACATCTGCGTTAGTGTTTCCGTTCTGCTCAAAGGAGCACCAGAAGCAACGGTTCCGTTGCACCACGGACAACACTGGCAGCTGATGGAACCCATTGACTTTAATGGGTTCTGGCGGGGGGTCCGTGGTTTTACTGGAAACAATAGTGCAGCATGCCGCGCTGTTTCCAGTAATCTCTACCAGACCTGCAACGGAGCCTCCAACGCAGATGTGAACAGGGCCTAAGGCTACACATAGACTTTGGCTGCTACAGTACATTGCAGTAACATAAGTGAACGCATTTGCCGCAACTTGACGGACACAAGAAACAGAAAGAAAAAAAATTGTGATGGTTGCGGCAACTTGCAGGTTGCAACGCAGCCATGTTTACTTCTATTACTGTGTTGTACGCAGCATCACACAGCAATATTTCGACACGCGACCTGCGTCAACCCTCGCCTAAAGGGGTTTTCCTGCTGCGGTATGTAATGGCATACGCCAGGATATGACCTCATGTACTGATGAGCGGGAGTTATACTGCTGGTTATGCGCTGCAGCTCCTTCACAAATTCCCTGCACAGTGACGCTCCGGGGCCCCCGTAGATATCTACAGTCACTTAAAGGAGCAGTGTAAGGCTGGGTTCACACGAGCATGTTACGTCCGTAAAGGACGGAACGTATTTCGGCCGCAAGTCCCGGACTGAACACACTGCAGGGAGCCGGGCTCCTAGCATCATAGTTATGTACGACGCTAGGAGTCCCTGCCTCGCTGCGGGACAACTGTCCCGCGCTGTAATCATGTTTTCAGTACGGGACAGTAGTTCCACGGAGACGCAGGGACTCCTAGCGTTGTACATAACTATGATGCTAGGAGTCCGGCTCCCTGCAGTGTGTTCAGTCCGGGACTTGCGGCCGAAATACGTTCCGTCCTTTACGGACCGAACATGCTCGTGTGAACCCAGCCTTATAGTTCTCATTTTGATATGCAGGGAATAAGTAGAAGAGAA
The DNA here is from genome assembly GCF_050947455.1 of Rhinoderma darwinii. Lineage (NCBI taxonomy): Eukaryota > Metazoa > Chordata > Amphibia > Anura > Rhinodermatidae > Rhinoderma > Rhinoderma darwinii. The sequence continues at coordinate 60,675,322 of NC_134695.1, read as the reverse complement.
TCCAGTCCCTTCGGTCTCGTGATCAGAGGGAGTCCCGGAGGTCAGACCCCACTAATCATAATGTTTCATCATATCTTAGGCTCCATGTACACGACCGTGCCCGCATGGCCGGCAGCCGACCGTTTTTACGGGCCGTGCTCCCATTATAAAAGTATAGGAGCACGATCCATAAAATAAGAAAATAGGACATGTTCTATTTTATTCGGCCGGTTTCAACGGCACGGACACCCTCCCGTAGACATACGGGAAGGTGTCCGTCGCCATCGTAATGAATGGGCCTGTAATTACGGGAGATTTACGGTCAAGTGAATGGGGCCTTAGTGATTACTACATGAGACTACTCCTTTAAGACCTCCATGCAGGTTATGTGAAAGTAGAAGCCAAAATGTCACTTACAGATAAACCACCCTCATGCCATAGCTCCGTGCTGGCAGAGAAGGCGTATGGAAACTTCAACATGTGTCGTGATGCTATTTACAAAACTAAGCAAATAAAAATCCAAACTTTACTAAATATCCAAAGTGCAGGAATACCAGCAGAACGCCAGGGGTTTGTAATCAGTTAGGCCTTGTTCACACAGTGCAGATTTGATGCAGATTTTGAATGCTTTTATTTACACCAAAACCAGTATTGGATCTAGGAGAGGGGACACTTTAAGGGCTTCCTTTATATATTTCATTTGTTTAGGGTTTATTCCTGGTTTCGGAATTAAAAAAAATATACATGACAAATCTGCAATGTGGGAACAAGGCCTTAAAGTGGCTTTACACCGGCAGATATCGCTTGTGTTTACCACTTTTAAAACGAGCGCCGATCGACAATACAGCTTAAGCGAAAGGATCGGGAACGAGCGTTCGTATGAATCATTTGCCCGATCATTGGCCCGTGTAAAAGCGTTTTCCTATAATCAATAGGTGATAAATATCTGATCATGGGGATCAAGAGCTGGGATCCGCACCTACCCAAAGAACAGGCTTACCTGGCCGCACCTGTGACCCGTTTTCAGGATTGGTGAGGGTACCAACAGCCAGACCCCCACCAATCACAGATTTATGCCCAACCCTATGGATAGGTGATGAATATAGATGGTGGTAAAGAAATAGCGCAGTAGACCACGATAATCCACACAACGGTATACAGTAACGCGTACGGTGTGGTATACGTTCTTATAATCCAAGTCTATAGACTATGTATCCCAGGGTTTGCCCGTACAGTGGGATACGTCGCAGACTTTCACGAGAGGTATATACGTCAGACGGAGGGCTACAGCGTGATGTGAACAGGGACTAACACACACACACTTGACAGATTGCCAAATAATTTACATACATTTGCGGCGCGCATAACCTATTCAGTCGAATGCATGTACCCAGCGATGTGATGTCATCGGCGTATATACAAGTTATACAGCAGCTATAACAATTAGATAAAATAGCTACAAACTTACACAGACAGGTTGTAAAACAATATACTCCACTGATAGCACCAGATTAACCCCATATAACCAGATCTCAGCCCAACCTCAACGTAAATACATCGACTCCTGGCGGCAACCATCGTTATCTGGCACCACGCACGCCTCCACTGCTGCCATTAAACCCCAAAACAAAGCAGTCACATAGAAATGACCCAAATATTCAGGCAAAAGGGTACAAGAGTAAACAAAAAATTGGAGATTAACGTGATATCCTGACCCAGTGCTGGGTCCTAGTTAATAAATACACGGCAGCGGAGACCGGCCATGCAGTGATATGACGGACAGCACCAGATCGACACATGAGCAGTGTCCCCTTTAACAACTCCTGTCAATCATATTACCAAGCAATGGTAATGTTTTTTTGCAGCACTTTAAAGCAAACCAATACTGATAATACAAACATATTAGGTGACGTTGCATATACAATACCCCATTATAAATGCGTAGGCTCCCCAAAGGTAGCGAAACGACTGCGTATGAAACACGCGAGCATTACATAATAGGAAGGCGTCAGATTGTTGTAACCCACAAGGAACAGATAAATAATATTAGTTTACTCCACCCAACATTCATTATTCTGCTATGGATTACCATTCTCCCTCTTTATAACACCCCACAGCACTCCCTGTTCTCCTAGAAAGAAAAACTTCCCCGACTGTAGAGCGGTGACCATCAGGACATCATCACAGACCAAAATCATAGAGTTTAGAGGAACGCTCCAGACAAAAACATATACACTATTAGCAGGGACTGAGGGGGCGGAGCACGACACATGGATTCAAGGAGCACCAAAACCAAACTTTGTCATGCACCGCCCCCAGGCCGTATACTATGTATAATACAGCAACGGTGTCATCTGAAGTGTTCCCGTAACCATCTAGTCCTCATTAGCGCAACCTACCGCCGCTAACGTAACACGTAGTACTATTCCTTCTTACAACACAAATCCCAATTCACACACCCCAATGTATTTCTACTCATGACACACTGTATACCACAAGGTGATCCACGCTGCACACTCAATCACCGAGATAAGCGTCACTTGAGGTGTCTGGCGGCAGCTTATCCAGGGGTCTGCTGCCAAAGGCTTGCACCTCGTTACATTTACCTTCTTACCGCTACTTAGTTGCAAAGATCACGTTGCATTAACCCCATACTACCTCAATTCTGTAAGGAAAGAAGTCCATTCTCCCATTGTATTCTATGGACGACTGAATGCACTAGTCAGAGCCCTCACAGCGCTCCCGTATTCACTAGTGGGGGGGCTTATCACGTCACCCACCGGCACAGACCCCCCCCCTATATTCTCCTCCTGCCTCTTCTCACTACACCAAAGCCGCCTCCTCCTGCTGTGTGAACCATCTGTAGGCAGCAGCCCGCTCACGGTGACGAATATCAGGACAAGCTGCAGGGCACTCACAGGGGGCCCCTCACTATCCGGGGGCCCCGTTGCGTCATGGCGCATGCTTAGCGCCACTCACCTGACTGACAACACACCCGACACTCACCTGTGGTCGGTGCTGCAGAAAGCTCGTCCGCCGTGTGTGACTATTAATGTCCCCTCGCCCTGTGTGCAATGTACAAGAGCGTCCCCTCCTTTCCCCGCAATGTATCCCGGTCCCTGGGGTTCAGCTCCGTCCTTCCCCTGTGCAGGATCTGCAGGGACCCCTCCCCTCTCCGGTAATTAATAAGCTCCCCCTCCGCCCGCCTCTCTGTGGAGCTGGCCGCTTCCCCCACACATGACTTGGTATAGGCAGTGTATTATATCACCTGTTACATTATAATCTGCCATCATAGCCCCCTCCCCATCTGACCCCCTAATTGAAAAAAATAAAAATAAAAAAAATATCCTAGATCCAATGGTAATTAAAATCCGGGGCGCGACAACAAATATACGCTCACGATTATCGCATGCAATGTATGTCTATGGGGCTCATGCAGTGCGAGTTATTTTCCCGTACGGGAAGTCGCAAGTAATAATCGCATTGTATAAAATTGTGGTGTATATATGGCATGTTATATTTACTGTAATCTTGCATAAGATCGCTTTCTATCGCACGTGATATGGAGCGCTAAACCTAAAAAAAATCCTCTACAGCGTTAAAATTCTAGTCAGCTTTTTTTAGATTTATATCTGTTTCCGGGAAAGCTGGGTTGTAATCAATATGATCACCATTTTTATAGCTCACAATCGGTTTGGTTATCACCCTGCTTTCCTAGAGACCTAAACGGCAAGGGCGTAACTATAGGGGGTGCTGAGGATGATATTGCATCAGGGTCCTGGAGTCAGAGGGGGCCCAAAAGTATGCTCTGGCCCTGTTTTGCATTGGAGCTCAGGAGCTGTGTGTTTGCCATAATATGGCCGTGAAGCTCGGACCCCTTCAGTTCTACTCATCTAAATGTAGACCACCATAGAACCTTAAAGGGGTATTCCCATCTCTGACACGTAAGGCATAGGGGTCAGCAACATTCGCCACTCCAGCTGTTGTGAAACTACAACTTCCAGCATGCCCTGACTGCCAAAGGCTTTATTATTCCAGCCAAAGTCTGTCAGGGCATGCTGGGAAATGTAGTTTCACAACAGCTGGAGTGCCGAAGGTTGCTGACCCCAGAGGGACCCGCACCTATCCCTAGAACGGAGCCCCTGACCCCGTCCTAACTTCTCTTGCCCTCCGGCCACAGATACGAGGTGGCTGGGAATCCTCAAAGAGCCGAACTCGCTCCACTACGCTGTTTCTGTAACTCATTCACTTCTATAGGAGTTACAGAAGCAGCGTGGCTCAGCGAGCTCGGCTCTTTTCGCCCAGGAAAAAATAAGCTCTCATACCATTTAATCGACGGAAAAATAAAGCCAGTTGCATACGACCGAGGGCCACACGGGCCCTTTTTCACCGAATTCGAATGGCACCCGATTTCATGTACCCATTCACTTTAGGGGTGAATCGGGTCCGACTCTCAGATCCGTGGAAAGTTAGGACATGTCCTATCTTTCCACGGGACTCAGGTGACACACACGGTCGTGAGCATGTGGTGAAAAAAGTTATGGCTCTCAGAATGCGGCAACACAAAGCAAACTTTTTATAAACAAATAGTTTTTGCTCTGTAAAAGTGGTAAAACCCCGAAAAACCAATATAAATTTGGTATCGCCGTAATCGGATCAACCCATAGAATCGAGTTAACATGATGTTTTTATCGCACGATGAACGTTGTAAAAACTAAACCCAAAATACAATGGCGGAATTGCTGTTTTTTTCCCATTTCACCCCACAAAGAACATTCTTTTCTTTTTCTTTTCTTTCTTTTCCCAGTACATTATATGGTAAATCAAATGGTGCCATAAAAAACTACAACTCGTCCCGCAAAAACAAGCCCGCATACGGCTATGTCGACGGAAAAATAAAACAGTTTTGGCTTTTGGAAGGCGGCGAGGAAAAAATGAAAATGAAAAAACAAGAATTGACCTGATTGTTAAAGGCCACTTCAGACGTATTATACAGTGCAATACATGTGAATGTAGCGGAATTGCCCGCTGCCTATTTTCAAACCCGTAACATGTCTATTTGGCCTTATTCACACGGACGTGTCCGTTTTGTGCGTGCAAAAAACGCTGCATTTTGCGCGTGCAAAAGGTCCGTATGGCATCAGCATATGGTGCGTGGCTGCGTAATTTTCGCGCAGCCGACATCACTATGACACTATGTTTTTATGTTTACACACGTGGTGCTTTTCTATTTTCATTCATTCTTTTTACAACTGTTGAGCGAATCACGAAGTGCTTCCGTGTGCCGAGCGCGATTTGCACGCACCAATTGACTGCGAGAAACACAGGCAAGTATAGGACATGTCGTGAGTTTTACGCGCAGCGCATACGCTGCGTGAAAATCACTGACAGTCTGAACAGCTCCATTCACTTACATAGGTCCGTGCGACACGTTCTTTGAATAAGGCCTAAGATTGCAAATTTGCTGTGGATTTTGGCTGCCGATTTCACCCTTTACAATGCTTGAAAATGCATTACATGGCAAAATGTAATATATAGCTCACCCTAAGGCCAGATTCACACGAGTGCAAACTCAGACGTGAAAAACGGTCGCACTCCATGTGGGACCCATTTTCACGGATCCATTATAGACTTGAGTCTATTAAGGGATCCGTGAAAACGGACGAAAATAGGACAGGTTCTATTTTTTCATGGGCTCTTCACATAGTCCATTAAAACAACGGCTGTGTGAACGGCCCCATTGAAATACATGCGTCCGTGTGACGGTGATAAAAAAAAATGTCCGTCACACGGACGAGATATACTCCCGTGTGAATCTGGCCTAAGGCCCCATTCACACGAACGTGTTTTTGCGGCCGCAATTCCCCCGAAAATCCACGGGAGAATTGCGGCCCCATTCATTTCTATGGGGCCATGCACACGACCGTAGTTTTTGCGGTCTTTGCACGGCCCGGGAGCCCGGACCGCAGAAAGAACGGGCATGTCTTATTACGGCCGTCTTCTGCGGTCCGGGCTCATTGAAAACAATGGCGTCGGCCATGTGCATGTCCCGCGATTTGCGGGCGGCCTGCGGCTGACAGTCCGCTGCCGGCCGACCCGAAAATCACGGCCGTGCACACGGCTACGGTCGTGTGCATGAGGCCTTAGGGTAAGTTGACACGTAGCGTAAATACTACGGATTTTCCACAACGGATTTAGTTGTGCAAAATCCACAGCATAATAGCAGTAGCATCATTTACACGCGGCGTAAGTGATGTGGGAAAAAAATGCTCAGAAATTGACCTGCGGTGCGGTTTCTTAATCCGCAGCATGTCAATTGTATTTGCGTAATTGCTGCTTTTTTGTTGCGGGTTTTCCCCATTGAATTAGAAAGGGAGGTAAAACCCGCAACAAATAGCAGATGTTGCGTTTTCTGTGGTGGAAAAGCTGCGATTCCGCCACAGAAAAATCAACTCAGAAGAAAAAAATCTTATACTTACCCAAAATTGTGTGCTTTTCCATCCTGGCCGGCCTCCTGGAATGACGATTTATCCCATGTGACTTTTGCAGCCAATCAATGACTGCACATGGGTCTCTAAAAAAGTTAGCTGTGCCCCCCCCCCCCCATTCTTATTATCGTGTCAGGTTAGAAAGGGTCATGCTATCTCCGTATATCGCTTGATCCTATTACTTACAGTAATTTACAAGAATCTGCACTGTACAAAACTGCTCCCAATCCAAATAAATGGATGAGCACATAGAAACTAGAGAGAGTACTGGTGTAGAAAAAGTGATTACTGGTGTAACTGGTGGCCGCAACGTCTACTCTCCTGTGTTGCTATAGTAGGTGAGCGGACCCGACTCAAAGTGTCAATGTCCGTCCGAAATGGCGCAACATGCTGCGTTATTTTCTACAGTATTTGTGATGGATTCTACAAAGGAGGCTAGTAATAAAGCCTCTACTTCAGATGTGAACACGGCCCTATATAGAGCGGACTCCTACATTTAGGCCCCATGCACACGGCCGTGCCCATAATCACGGGCTGCGATTGCGGGCACGGACGGCCGCCGACAGCCATAGGAGCACGGCCTGTAAAAGGCAAACGATAGGACATGTTCTATCTTTTGTGGTACACTTCTACTGCCTGGAAATATATACGGGATAGTGTCCGTGGACACTAGAAGTAAATGGGTCTGTAATTTGCGGTCCGCAATTACGGACGATTTTTATGGTCGTGTGCATGGGGCCTTATTCCAGGATGCCTGGTTACGCCCTAGCAAATATTGTATGCATACATAAAATGTAGGGATCGTGATCCCTACTGTGTTGTAATACAAGAAGGGTTTTTGAGTCATGAGCTGCTTCGACAAACACGTCCTATGAACTTGCAGAGATGTTCTTCATGTTTACTCAGAAACACATGACTATGTGGGCTGGAGAGGTTCACACATCTGTACAGCAGCTCACTAGATGGGTTGTGTATATGCACTGCTGTACCTATAGACATATGTTGTGCTTATAAAAATGTATCCAATAATTATTCAAATTGAAAGGTTGTCTGGCTTCATATTACTCATTCCCATATGTCCTGTTACAATGAAACATATTGAAATCATAGATATCTCCGCGCCCTGGTGCCAGGTTGTAGATAACCCGACCATATGTAAGATGACAATTCTGTCTGAAATATCTTTTCCCTTAAAGGGATTGTCCACTAATGGACAACTGATGACCTGTCCACCGGAGAGGTCATCAGTACATGATCTGTGGGGGTCCGACACCAGGACCTTGCACCTTTAAGCCGCTCCGGCTGCCATCGCATAATGGGCCATAACATCCGGTGCTCGGAGGCAGCCCGAGGGGCTTAACGGTCCGCGTGTCGGACCCGCACCGATGATATACGGTAGTGAACATCGCCTTTAATAGAATGATAAAGTGTTTTCATGTATGCAATTTAGTGCAAGAAACAGATTGAGATTGCTCCAACATTGACTTTGGCAGTATTGTCTATGGCTCCTAGAGCAACACATCAGTCTTTATTTTTTTTATATCCCGTTGCTTATATAGCGCCAACATAATAGGCAGTACCGTACAGAAATTGTCACCATTCACATGAGTCCCAGTCCCCAATCTAATCTTCCTATCCCAGACGCACACTACAGGCCCTTTTCCACTGGCCAATGATCGAAACGTCATAGGATGGCTTGTTCCCGATCATTGCCCTGCATAAACAGGGCAATGATCAGCCGATGAACGATAAACTCGTTAATGGGATGATCGGATCTTTTAAACAGCCAATAATATGGTCACTAGTCAGCAGCACATCTCTCCGTGTAAACAAGCGACACGATGCAATTGCATGGGGAAGACCGATCATATTAACAATGGCTGCAGCGGTCACATGGGATGAAACTTCATCCCAGGAGGCCGGACTGGAGGAAGAAGCTGCCATTCCGCCGCAAAAGTCGCGGCACTTGGCTATTTGTTGTGGGTTTTGCATCCCTATTGAATTAAATGGGGGAAACCCGCAACAAAAACGCAACATAAATTGACATGCTGCGGATATAAACGTTTTCGCTACGTTTTTTTCCGCAGCGTGGGCATGAGATTTTCAAAATCGTATCCCCTTTGCTACTACTGTAAATGCTGTGGAAATTCTGCAGCTTTTACGCTATGTGGGAACCCGGCCTTACTGTGTTTGTCACATGCAATGGTATAATGAGTGTGGACCCATTTTTAAACTCAGTAGCATGGGCCCCTGACTACAGTACGATCTGTCCTGCCCGGATTGAAGGCTGTGATGTTCATCGGCTCGTTGAATGAATTGAGCAGATACGCCATCCTGTATTACGATGTATTATGTGTTTGCCCTACTTCCTACTATCCAGTTTTTTTTCTTTCTGTTTATTTATTGTGGTGGATTCTATGTTTAATCCGGATTACAGCTGCAACAGGGATTATTGAGTGTATTTAACCGGCTAAGAACTAAAAACCCACCGACTGTGTTTTAAAATGCAAAGAGTTCAGAGATTCTAGTAATCCTACCAGGGCAGTGAGTTCTTTTGCAATAACAGGGGTTAAAACGTAACCTACATGTCACACATGAGCTTGAATTCTTTAAATTCTGGATTTCCTTCATTCCAGAGCGCCGGGGTAGCGCTGTCTGCAGACGGGTGCATAGACCCAACGTGGCGGCCATGGAGCGATTTTTATGACTATGTTATCAGTGCACAAAATTTACAGAAGCATGAGAATATTCAGCCATTGCCCTAAGTCATCATATGGGTGATTGCCGGGTATAGGTAAGGTTCTTAAAGGATTAGAAAAATCAAATTTTATACTGCCTGTCCCATGGAGATAAACTGATCGCCAATGTTTCTTCTGTCAGGAGCCCCCACCGTCAGCTGATAAAACTGGGGGCACCAATAAATAGGTGCTCGCTATCTCTTCATATACCAAACCAATGGAGGTGCCCAATAAAATCAATGGACAATGATTTGACAATTTCTCTGGATGCCATTGGTGCTTCAAAGCAGAGGTATGGTCTAAGTGAAGGATACCCCCTTAATAATTTATGCATATCCCAATAGGGCAAATGATATTGATCTTCTGTCATATAAACTTGAAAGATATAAAAATTAACATTAGTCCTCCAGAATAGAGGGGTCCCTAAGGGTGAGAAATTAAAAATGGTAATCTATCAATTTGTCGCATCTTCGGCTGTTCGTGTGCCCACGAATGAAATATTCACCAGCCAGGAGCTAGCGTAGATTTCAGCTATAATTTGCGCCAGATTCTGGCATAAATTATAGTAAAAATGTTTTGTTTTTTATAAAAAAAAAAAAAGGTGTCGAAGAATGTGGGAAACAATACAAAAGTCGCAATTTTTGCAACTTTTGGGCCATTTGCAACATTTCTACGCCAGAAAACTAGCATTGAAACATTGTTACATTCCCCCTATGTGCACAAAAGGCTTTTTAACTCAGCCCCCCTCCCATTAAAGCCACAACCAAACCACACCCCATGTATATATATAAATATATATATATATATATATATATATATATAAATACATGTTAAAGGGGTTGTCCCATGCGGATCCACTAATCTCTGTGGTTAGCTGTTATTTCCATGGGAAACACCACGTGGCCGCTTGAGGGAAAATGTAGTATTACATGGCGCCGATTTGAATGATTGGATGACCATGTAATACATGTTCGCTATGAATCTGGCAGAACGAGAGACGATGTTTGTAGCGGCTCTCTGCTCTAGCTCATTTTATATGCACTTTTCCAAAATTCAATAACTCAGTTATCCTCTATGCATGTAGACACATTTTCCAACACTAGGGGCGCTGTCACAAATGATCCAGTAGGTTTCACTAGTGGTATCTGTTACCGGGGGACATTACGATACATGGATATAGCCACCGTCCATGAGACTACCTTTCCCATGAGTATAAATAGCAGCTCTATATCCAGCGCAGCATGGGATTGCTGCTTACGTGTGACAGAAAACACACGCAGCCTGAGTTGGAGGTAAAATGCTGTAGTGCGGGAACCTTATAACAGGGTACTTCTACTTATTGGTTCCAGTCTGCGACTAGGAACTCCGCATAGGCTTCAAAATGGATATCCACCCAAAATGTAAAAATTAGCCATATATTAGTTAGGCTCCATGCACACGGACGTAATTTTGATCCGCAATTACGGACCGTAATTGCGGAAGAAAGTACGGACCCATTCATTTCCATTGCCCACGGACACCTTCCCGTATATTTACGGGAATGTGTCCGGGCCATAGAAAGCATCCTTAAAAAATAGGACATGTCCTATTTTTTTTATTTCACGGACTGGGATTACAGCTGCGGCCGTGTGCCGGGAGCCTAAATCAGAAGTTAGAGCGGGAGTCCGGCTTCTCTAATCATCAGCAATCTGTTGTTACTGCCTTGTTTGGCTATAATAGAGCAATTGCATAGGGGTATCAAATATCTCATGGCTCTTCTATAAGGATTAAAGGTGCCAGATAGCAACACCTGTTGTGCAGAGCACTAACCATAGTAATGTGGCACCACGCCATTGCTTCCGGTTATCTCATATGCAAGCTCTGTTGCTCCACCATCTTCTGTTGCCTAGTATTGTATCCAGTAAAGAGAAATTCCACAATATCTATTACAGCTACAGTTAAAGAGAATCTGTCACTAGGTCATATAAGTTGAACTGGTTAACTAACCTGAATAGCGCCGTCTCCCTGAATCCAGCGCTGTTTTCCTTTTTTTCTTGTACCACACCGTTCCAGAGATATGGCCACTGTTGTGTTGGCTCCCTATATGCTAATTAGTTAGCCAACGGGGTGGAGCTAGCTTCCCTGCCTCTGATGCTGACCAATTAGCACGTGGCAGCTTGAGTGTAGTTCACGCTCTGTTGGCTAACTACAGAAAAATTGAATATATAGAGAGCCACACATAGCAGTGGGCCGTATCTCTGGAACAGGTGGGTCCAGGGGAAAAAAAAACAGCGCTGGAATCGGGGAGACAGGCGCTCTTCAGGTCAGTAAACCAGTTCAACTTATATAACCTGATGTCAAGCACTCTTTAATTCATATAGGGTAATTAAAAAATAATGACCCCTTTATGTTTTTTTTTTCATGGTCCTGAAATTTGGGACCATAATTCTTGATTACATTATGGTCCTACCCTGGGCATTTCTTCTTTTCCGGTTTCTCTTCACTGCTGTGTTAGGTTGGGAAGCGGCAAAGGACACAAAAAGATTCCTAGAGATGTGGCTATCCCCTTAAAGTCAACTGGCACAGGATAATATTTATAACCATAGTATGGGGCTACTACAGTGCAGAATATTGTAAAATCACCATCACAAAATTACTGAGCACACAGCCCATGAACTGCTATGCGGCCATACTGTACCTACGTGAGAATATGGCGCCTCACGCATTATATATAACCTATTTCCGCTACGGATATCATCAGTCCAAGCGGCCTAGTGGAATCCAGCCTGACAGCCTGTCCTGCGTATTGAGGTACTTTTTATAACCTGTGTTTTGTGACTATTAACATTGACCTGACATTGACTTTGTCCTTAGCTTTGCTCCTGGATTCTGCCTTTGTCTCGCTCCTCTGGATAGTCGCCGGTATCTTTAGTCCACCCTTTTGGTTTTGACCCCTGGCCCACCCTTTGACTCAGTCTTCTGGCTTGTTGCATCCTGACCGCTCTTAGGGTATGTTCACACGTAGTCAACCAAAACGTCTGAAAATCCAGAGCTGTTTTCAAGGGAAAACAGACCCTGCTTTTCAGACGTTTTTTACCAACTCGCATTTTTACCAACTCATTTTTTTACCAACTCGTTTTTGGAGCTGTTTTCATTGGAGTCTATGAGAAAACAGCTCCAAAAACGTCTGAAAGAAGTGTCCTGCACTTCTTTTGACGAGGCTGTATTTTTACGAGTCGTCGTTTGACAGCTGTCAAACGACGACGCGTAAATAACAGGTCGTCTGCACAGTACGTCGGCAAACCCATTCAAATGAATGGGCAGATGTTTGCCGACGTATTGTAGCCATATTTTCAGACGTAAAACGAGGCATAATACGCCTCGTATACGTCTGAAATTTGGCCGTGTGAACATACCCTTATAGTGATAATCTCTGGCTTTCTTCCAGGCTTAACATACCTGCCGCTAATCGATGACTACTCTGGGGACCGTGACTTGGAAATCGGAGCAGAAAATCCTTGAAGGTTTGAGGGTGAAGAACGGGGAGATTTCGTAGACACTGCACCTCAGTTTAGCCAATGACGAACCAATTACAGCTCTAGGATCCATGTCTCTGGTGAGAATAGTAAGGGTATGTTCACACGATTAACAAAAGACGGCTGAAAATACGGAGCTGTTTTCAAGGGAAAACAGCCCCGGATTTTCAGACGTTTTTTAAGCAACGCACGTTTTTTGAGCTGTTTTTCTATTGAGTCAATGAAAAACGGCTCTAAAAACGGCTCAAGAAGTGACACGCACTTCTTTTTACGAGGCTTTTATACGCAGCTGTTTTTAAAAACAGCTGCGTAAAAAACGCCCTGTGGGAACGGAACGCCATTTTTCCCATTGAACTCAATGGGCAGATGTTTGGAGGTGTTCAGCCCCCGCATTTTTAGCCGTTTTTCGGGCCGTTCCCGTGTGAACATACCATCACAATGAAGAAGCATGTGGAGCACCTAAAGGACCATTATACAAATCCGTAGGGACGCTCTGTGCCGCCGTACACAGTCCATCCACATCGCTTTGCATAGACCGTAATAAAATATTTATATGTTATTATTGACTTCTTAATTCTTGAGGAACGTTGTAAAATTCAGCTCGGCAATGTAATCTGGACTTTCTGGTTATGTAGTCTTTGCCATTGATCGATACAGAATAGAGGCACCACAGTGAGGTCATCACAAATTATTCAGATTCCAAAGGTTGTGTCTAAGGTAAACGGTAGAAGTATAAGGGTATGTGCACACACACTAATTACGTCCGTAATTGACGGACGTATTTCGGCCGCAAGTACCGGACCGAACACAGTGCAGGGAGCCGGGCTCCTAGCATCATACTTATGTACGATGCTAGGAGTCCCTGCCTCGCTGCAGGACAACTGTCCCGTACTGTAATCATGTTTTCAGTACGGGACAGTAGTTCCACGGGGAGGCAGGGACTCCTAGAGTCGTACATAAGTATGATGCTAGGAGCCCGGCTCCCTGCACTGTGTTCGGTCCGGGACTTGCGGCCGAAATACGTCCGTCAAATACGGACGTAATTAGTGTGTGTGCACATACCCTAAGGGTAGAAGAGACACACGGTATAAGGGTAAAGACTAACAGAATAATACATTTCTGAATCCTGACACTGCTTTCATTGATCTTTGCATGTATATTGTTTAAAATGTAACTAAACGTCTAAAAAACTTTTGACATGTCATAGTGACATGTCGGAAGTTTTGATCGGTGGGGGTCTGAGCACTGAGACCCCCACAGATCACTAAAACAAAGTGGCAGAAGTGCTCAGATGAGCGCTGTGCTGCTTAGTTTCTGATTGACTTTCCTCGAAAAGCCGATCAAGCGATGTATGGACTCACAGTTCTACGGCACAGACACCCATCCGTAGCGATACGGAAAGGTGTCCCCGATCAACAGAACTGAATGGGCCCGTAATTATGGACAGTAATTGCGGGCGATTTTACGGTTGTGTGCACGGTGCCTAAGATGGAAAGTGGAGCTGTAGGACTATATAGATAAGGTATGGCAATCTTTAGGCACTATATGGCTATATTTGGGTACTGTTTTGTCATATTTAGGCACTGTATGGGCAAAGAATAGCAATTTATATGCACCATGTTGCCACTATTTTGTGTATTTGTATGGTTCCATGTGGATAACTCTCCCCTTAGGATGTATGGGGTCTTTCCTATACCATGACATGAATAAAATTAATTATTTACATGGATATTTAACGGGGGACCTGTCCAATGAGGTTGATTTTAAAAAATTTTGTTGACATTTTTTTTTTAGGAATTGTATGTTGGCGCAAACTATAGTAAAGGGTAAAATGTATTTTTTGTATGCTGTGGTGAATATTTCTTGACTCTATAACTTATGTAGGCTGATGATAACAAGGTAAGGCACTTTGTGGGCATTGTTTGTGTATGGCTCCATGTTGGCATAATAGGCTACTATCTGGGCTACTATATGGGCTAACTTCCCCTGGTGGCCACCAGCATCGATAACCTCCATGTAGGCATCCTCCTTCCCCTTCGCGGGGACGCCGACAAGCACTGCACCCGCCCGTGGCTCGCTCCCTTATGCGTGTGCCCTGGTGACCTCTTAAAGGGCCAGCGCACGCACCACTATAACCTTCCCTAGCCTATTCTTCTGCACCCTGTCCTACTTAAATCCGTCCTGCCCTCCTTTCTATGCCTGAGCGTTGTTGTGTCGACCCCTGTTCGTTATTGCAAATGGTCCCTTAGTTTTATCCTGTATCCCATATCCAGTAATTGTGTTTGATCCTGAGTGAAGTCTAGTGTTGGAGTCGAGTTCATCCTCTGTGCCAATTGTCATCTGCCACGCCAAGTGTCATCACGCGAAGTATCTGCTACACTTCCTACCCAGGTACTCTTATCCTAGAGACTTCTATTAACTATTGTTTTGCCAGCTGCTACTTCGCTACGGCGCAGTGGCCTAGTGGGTCCACATACCCCACAGTCGTGACACTAACTATGGCACTCTCTGAGCACTGTTTGGCACTATGTGTGCCGCACATTGCTGTCCCTCTTTCCTTTCTCATAAACTTTGGAGTTATGGATCTAATCCTAGACAAGCGTAACCCCACTGTCAGAAGAACACAGAATTATATAATATTAAATCCGTAAGCCCATTTGGAGCCCTATGTAACTTTTTGGGTTACAGAAATATGGACGGTCCCTCTGAATTTAATCAATTGTACAATACACACGCTTCTTTGTTAGATGCTGGAGGCTACAGGCCCTGTTATAATGTCGGAGGCTGAAGTTCTACAACTATTTTTCTACTTGCTGCAGGATAGAGGGACAGCAGACTAAAATAAACTCCACATCTCATAGCTGCCCAGGCAAGAAAAGCTTTTGGAGTTTTATATCATTGCAAATTCTAAACCTATGGAAGGAATGCAGTTGTGTATGTGACAGGCAAGTGACAAAATAAAGGGAGAAGAGTGACTCCTGCAGGCAGCCCCAGAGTTCAGCAGCGAGAGGTGAGAGCTTAGAAGATACCTCAGGTGAACTTCGTTAGGGTATGTTCAGATGTCGTGTATTTGTTGCAGACTTTCTGTGCAGATTCCACCCCGAAAAACGGCATCAATTTACAGTAAAAGGGCTTGTCCACACGTAACGGAATTGCTGCAGAAAAGTTCCTTCTCTAATTCATCAGATGTACCAATCTCGCCGAGAGATTGGTTCACAACTACATGTTTGGGGGTCGTGCCAGTTTGTCTCTACTTTCTGGTCACCAAAGAAGACTGTGCAACTAGACCTCCGGTCCCCCGGCAGCGCTATGAAAATCTCAGAATCAGCGTGACGGAGAACCGGAATGTATATTAGCGAGTGCATCACATACTGCAGTGTTGGCGCTGCTAATCATTTTTGGTCCCCACAGAGTGGATTGCGAAAATTTTTCTGCTATCCGTACGGACAGTATGGAACAATTGCTGATCACGTGGCAGCCCTGGATAGATCAGAGCAACTGCGCAGGCTTACAACATTGTGCCCATGACCAGCCTGTAGTTTACGGATTATTTTACTCTAGATAATCTAGTTGTGCAGGGGCGTAGCTAGGGGGGGCAGGCGGGGAATGTGCCCCGGGCGCAACTAATTGGTAGGGAAGGGGCGCCGAAGAGCAGCTGATCGCTGTTGATAGGCGCCCCGTATGTCGGACACCTGCAGCAGCTTTAGCAAGAGCCAGGAAATTACACAGCGGCGTTCTGACTGGGGTCTGTGACGGCCAGGGAGTGGACCAGTCCAGTCACCTGACCTCAGTCAGTGACATGAGGTCAGATGACTCAGGTCAGGGGACAGGTCCACTCCCGTGCTGCACCCTCCCAGCTCTGCCTCTACTCTGTGCTCTGCTGTTACACACAGCCGACAAGCAGAAGAGGAAGCTCCGCCCACAGCCCGTCCTGACCTGTCAGCAAGGAGACATGGTGAGTGTCTGTGTGTATACAGTGTGTCTCTTAGTATGTGTATGTTACAGTGTGTGTGTGTGTGTGTCTCTGCATGTGTTTGTCTCTTACATCTACTACATTATCTGTACTCACTGTGTTACATTACCATCTGTATTTAGAGAGTTATCACTGTGTTATCTGTGGTGTTACATAGGACTGCAGGTAACATCTACTACATTATCTGTGCTGTGTACATATGTGCCTGTGTGGGTATATATGGGTCTGTTTGTGAATGTGTCTTTGTGCTTGTATATTTGTGCCTTTTATGTATTTGTATATGTCCCTGTCTGTGTATTTATATGCCGGTGTGTGTGTATATATATATATATGTCTGTACGTCTATATATTTACCTGTATGTATATATTCCAGAATGTGTGTATGTATATTTGCCTGTATGTCTAAATATCTGTCTTTATGTACGTACAGTATATATGTTACAGCGTGTCCATATATGTGGTTAATTTTTGGTTTGTGTAGGGGGCGGCAATAGAGAGTCCCGCACAGGGCGCCATCCAAGCTAAGGCCGGCCCTGGCAGTCACCGACCCTAGTCAGAAGGAACTCTGTCGCTGCCTGCGCCGCATGACCTCCTCGGCTCCTCCGGTAAGTCACACCAGGCAGAGCGGAGAGTGGTAGCGGTAGGCTACCGCTCACCGCTCTGTTCACAGTGTGTCGCTAAGTACCAGGGGGGGGGGGGAGTGTGGCGCTATTTAAAAGGTGGGGAATGTGGCACTTTTTACAAGAGGGGGGGAAATGTAGCACTATTTACAAAGGGGCAGCGGGTTGTGTGTGGCACTATTTACAAGGGGGGCTGTGTGGCGCTATTTACAAGGGGGGCTGTGTGGCGCTATTTACAAGGGGGGCTGTGTGTGGTGCCATCTACAAGGGGGGGGATGTGTGTGGCACTATCTACAGGGGGCTGTGTGTGGCCTCTAATTTATTTTAATTTATTTTTATGTTAATTACATTATAGAACTATATCGCTTGTAAAATGTAGAAATGCTTTTATACTCGAGTTACATTAAAAAAAATTGTGAAAACCAATTACACCTCATTGATTGGTAGAGAAAGCAAACATGGCGAGGGGGAAGGAGATGTCGGGAAATAAGTTGGGGGGGGGGGGGGGTCGGGGCCAATCTGAATCTTTGCCCCGGGTGCAGGAGAGCCTAGCTACGCCTCTGTAGGTGTGGATGTTCCTTCCTGCTCTCCCATCTGACTGTATTTTCTATTGTACTAGTCCTCCCTATTTGAGAGAGTTTTGTTTGACTATTGCATTCCCCCTGCATGGTTTTCTTTTTGTAGCAAATTGTGCCGCTTCTCTCCTGCTAAAAATCCAATAATGTTATTTTATTTTTTTTCCAATAACTTTTTATTGAGGTTTTTCAGAAGGGCACTAATGCAATTACAATATGTGTAAGAGCGACATTGTACATAATATACAAATAATTGTTAGGATTCACAATTAGGGAACTTGTGTGTGCAAAGCGTAATCTCTACAATAGACAATTCAAACCATAAAAACAGATCAAGAATGTATTATAAACGTTATGGTGTGTGGTCTTTTCAGTCACTGAACGTCAGAGGGGGAGAGCAAACGTACAAGGAGAGTTCTCCAAAAACACCAGGGTCTGTTAGACCCAATAATGTTATTTTGAATCAAAGGTCTGAACTGTTTTTGACCCACAGGGTGTATTTCACTACAAGATGCCCAGAGAAACCCATAGAACTAACGCATATGATGTGGACGTGTTTCATGTGCTCTCTTTAAAATGTCATACTATCTTACCTGCAACGCTATTAATAGGTCTTCTGGGTTATGTTGAACAATCTTCGTCTGTTAAAATTCCATAAATTGGCAGTGCATAAAATCCTCTATCATGTCCTATTTTTTGCATTTACGGACCGTGCTCCTATACCTTATAATGTGAGCACGGCCCGCAAATGTGGGTGACTGTCTGCGGCCCGTCAGTGGAGTATTTACTGACCATAAATACTTCACGGACGTGTGCACGAGGCCTTAGAGTACATACGACAGATGCAGTACATTGTTAAACTAATTTTATTTACTTTGTTTTCAGAAACAAAGAATGGAAAGTGTTCCAACCTTTCTTTGTTTAGTGTCTGCACCAAATACAGTCTCATCTACTCAAAAAAAACAACAAACATTTTACTTGGGTCTTTTGTTTGCCAAGGCCGAGAAATTTTCATTTGAAAATACACCAGTCATTCATTGCCACCGTCCTGTTTTTGGCAGCAAACAATTTCTTTTCAGCACTTTATTTACCCCGGTCTCTGTAATATAAGAAAGTAGGAAGTCATAGATGGAACTGTAAAAAAAATGTCTTTCCATAATTTTTCGACAAGTTGGTCAGGAAAAAAAAATCATGTTGGCAACCATGGTTCAGGGAACAGATTCTCAATGGGCACCCACTTCTGTGTTCCGTTTTGTGGAAAACTGGCAGATTAGCTGTGAGGGCATAGTCAAACGTTGCAGTTAAAAAACGCATCCTAAAAAAACGTATGCGGTTTTACCACGATTTGATGTGTTTTTTGATAACCAATCTTTTCCTAGTTGAAAGTTAAGAACTCTTCTGCCAACTATCACATAAGAAACACCTGAAAATTCAATTCACTGACAGGCTCATGTTTTACTAACAGACTTTGCCAATGTATTTTTGATTTTGAATTTGGCAAGAATTCTACTTGAAATAAAAAAATAAAATTAAAATATTACAGAGATTAAAGAGTCTCTGTCACCAGTTTATAAGTTCCTATCTGATACCTAATCTAATAGGCGCTTTAATGCAGATAAGTTTTTTTTTTTTAAACTTTTATTTTTGACCAAGTTTTGATCATTTTTAGTTTTATGCGAATTTGTTCTAAATGCCCAACTGGGCGTTTTTTTTAAACTTTTCACCAAGTGGGCGTTGTAAAGAAAAGTGTATGACGCTGACCAAACGGCGTCATACAGTTCTCTTCATTCCAGCCCAGCTTGTTTCACAGCACAGTATGATCTCGCGAGATCACGCTGTGACGGGACTTCCACCCGCAGGTCCTTCAACAGACATCGCCTCCAGCCGTGCCAGGTCGTTTATCCGAATCCGCAGCGGCTGGAGGCGATGTCTGTTTAGTCTTCCATGGCTCCGGGGAAGGACCTCTGGGAGAAAGTCCCGTCAGAGTGATCTCGCGAGATCACGCTGTGCTTTGAATAATGATGGGCATGAATAAAGAGAAGTGTATGCCGCTGATTGGTCAGCATCATACACTTCTCTTTACATCGCCCACTTGGTGAAAAGTAAAAAAAACGCCCAGTTGGGCATTTAGAAAAAATTTGCATAAAACTAAAAAAGTGATCAGAACTTGGTCAAAAATAAACGGTTTTTTAAAAAAAAAACTATTGTTATCTACATTAAAGCGCCTATTAGATTAGGTAGGAGATAGGGCAGTTATAAACTGGTGACAGAGACTCTAAAACGATTACAATTCATATACAAACCAATGTAACATTCATTTTCTAACTGGAATAACAAATAAAAAAAAATTGTAAACGGTGATCTGGTTGGTCGCCATTTGCAGATTATCTTGAGGTGGAGAAATTTGCTTTCGCTGGCACATGCCAACTGCATAAAACAATCACATTTTATAATGATACTTACAACTGAATATTAAAGGGATATTCCCATCTTAGTCATTTATGGCATATTCAACTGGATATGCCATAAATGCGGGTCCCACCTCTGGGAGCTGCACCTATCTCCAGAACGGAGGTCCCCAAACCGCCACATCCAAGCGGAGAACAAGTATAGAGGTGGTCGGGATTATGGAAAGTGTTTAATTGTATGGGAGTTACAGAAACAGCGTAGCTCAGCGAAATCTAGATTATGGACACGGACATCTCGATCAGCTACGCTGTTTCTGTGACTCCTAAAGAAGTGAACGTGAGTTACGGAATTAGCGTTGCCATCAATGTCAGAGTCAGGAATACCCCTTGGAGAGCGGTCATATCTTGCTTGCCAAAGTTTTGAGTCTGTATAAATGAAATAAAGTTTGACTTTGTATATTCGCGGACCGCAGCAATAATTTCCTTATGTCTTGTCGTTTTTTTTTACTTCTTTTTTGTTAAGCAAAGCATCAACCAAGGAGGGAAAAAGCAAAAAGGAAAGTTTAATCACCACATACATTTCATAAAACCGAAAACTATTGAAGAAAATAAAAAATAATAACTCGAAAAAATAGTAACTCTTTCTTGGGGTAAGGGTAATTTTATTGCCGTAGCAAATCCATGCGGATTCTGCCGCATGATCTGCATGAGTTGCGGATCAATCACCACACATTGAAAGGATGTAATCGAAGGTGAAAATCCACAGAAAGCTCATTTGCCCGCATTCAATTTTTCCGCTACATGAGGTTGGGGTTTTCACAACACCATCCACACGCATCGTACAGTAATCTGCCAAGGACGGCACTCAGCTGCCCCATAGAAATGAATGGAGCGGTGGTCAAGCACGCACACAATACCGCTATATTCCTATGCGGCTCAAGAGCGGCAAGGTAAGCCCGTCTCGTAATCGGTGGGGGGTCCAAGCAGTGCAGAACCCTCACTAGTCCTGGACCCTGCAGAGCATTACACCGAGCAGTGCAGAACCCTCACTAGTCCTGGACCCTGCAGAGCATTACACCGAGCAGTGCAGAACCCTCACTAGTCCTGGACCCTGCAGAGCATTACACCGAGCAGTGCAGAACCCTCACTAGTCCTGGACCCTGCAGAGCATTACACCAAACAGTGCAGAACCCTCACTAGTCCTGGACCCTGCAGAGCATTACACCAAACAGTGCAGAACCCTCACTAGTCCTGGACCCTGCAGAGCATTACACCAAGCAGTGCAGAACCCTCACTAGTCCGGGACCCCGCAGAGCATTACACCGAGCAGTGCAGAACCCTCACTAGTCCGGGACCCTGCAGAGCATTACACCGAGCAGTGCAGAACCCTCACTAGTCCGGGAGCCTGCAGAGCATTACACCAAGCAGTGCAGAACCCTCACTAGTCCTGGACCCTGCAGAGCATTACACCGAGCAGTGCAGAACCCTCACTAGTCCGGGAGCCTGCAGAGCATTACACCAAGCAGTGCAGAACCCTCACTAGTCCTGGACCCTGCAGAGCATTACACCGAGCAGTGCAGAACCCTCACTAGTCCGGGACCCTGCAGAGCATTACACCGAGCAGTGCAGAACCCTCACTAGTCCTGGACCCTGCAGAGCATTACACCGAGCAGTGCAGAACCCTCACTAGTCCTGGACCCTGCAGAGCATTACACCAAACAGTGCAGAACCCTCACTAGTCCTGGACCCTGCAGAGCATTACACCAAACAGTGCAGAACCCTCACTAGTCCTGGACCCTGCAGAGCATTACACCAAGCAGTGCAGAACCCTCACTAGTCCGGGACCCCGCAGAGCATTACACCGAGCAGTGCAGAACCCTCACTAGTCCGGGACCCTGCAGAGCATTACACCGAGCAGTGCAGAACCCTCACTAGTCCGGGAGCCTGCAGAGCATTACACCAAGCAGTGCAGAACCCTCACTAGTCCTGGACCCTGCAGAGCATTACACCGAGCAGTGCAGAACCCTCACTAGTCCGGGAGCCTGCAGAGCATTACACCAAGCAGTGCAGAACCCTCACTAGTCCTGGACCCTGCAGAGCATTACACCGAGCAGTGCAGAACCCTCACTAGTCCGGGACCCTGCAGAGCATTACATGCCCAAGAGCATAGTGTATTCAGGGTCTCAGTCAATACAGAGCATTGCATCTCTAGGAAGAGAGGGCACCCAGATTTACTAGTCCAGGCAAATCATTGCATCCTCGTGCACCAAGAGCCCCCAGAGCATTGCATCCATCCCCAGTACGACAGCACCGGAAGTCCCTGCATAGCATTGCATCTTCAGGATGACAGGGCGCCGAAAATCCCCAGTCTCTGCAGAGCATTGCATCCCCAGGAGGACAGGGCACCCAGAGTCCCCCAGTCTGCTGCAGAGCATTGCATCTGAATTCACCAGTCCCTACAATACTTTGCCTCTCTAGGAGGACAGGGCACCCAGTCAGTCCTTGCAAAGCATTGCAGCCATTGATTGCCTCCTGTCGGCGGTATTCCAAGTAGATGCTACTTTCTAGTGGACTAAACCCCAGTATACACCGTGCACGCCCGCAGCTGCTGCACGAAACCCGGGAGCACAACTTGTCACTTTCTAGCAAACTCCTCAATTGCTCCTCCCACACCAGAGTCTGGTCACATGGGCGTGACGTCATTAAAGGTCCTTTAGCCCACTAGGAAACAGCATCTACCATTTTTACTTCCACAGCAGCTACGGAGGACGGACCTTAGAGTACCTGACACCGGGGTTGACAGGTATGTGAGGAAAGACGAGTTCTGTAACCAGCGCCCGTCCTCCTCGCTGGCTGATTGTTGTATGGTGGTTCCATAATACGCACAACGGCTGAGAGCGCTGTACCCCATAGAAGCACGTTGTGGGCCTCATTTATCAAAACTATCTAACGTTAAAAACGTCTTTTTTCCCTATAGCAACCAATCAAAGTTCATCTTTCATTTTGTAAACTGCTGAGGAAAATGAAAGCTGAGCTCTAATTGGTTGCTATGGGCAACCAATATCGTTTTTATAGGAGCATTGTACGGTCACATGTTATACACCCCCTTACCAGGAATTATAATATGGCGCCTGTTGTTAAAGGGGTTTTCAGAGTTAAATCTTGTATGTGTTAATGCTTTTAACTTGGGAATGTGAATACATTTATAATGTACTTACAGTTTCCAAATTGGCCCCGTTTCCCGATGCTGCCGTGGGGCACATGACTGGTGACGTCACTCTCTGCCCGAGGTGTTTATCATCCGTATACCGGTTACGTGGTGTAATTATTCCGCTTTTCTTCCTGGTATACGACAAGTCACTCGTGACGTGCCGTGTATGGGCTGTTCTGTTATACAGCGCATGCGCGGTCCCTGCTGTTGCGCGTTACTGGCTGTATAACAGAACAGCCCATACACGGCACGTCACGAGTGACTTGTCGTATACCAGGAAGAAAAGCGGAATAATTACACCACGTAACCGGTATACGGATGATAAACACCTCGGGCAGAGAGTGACGTCACCAGTCATGTGCCCCACGGCAGCGTATGGAAACTAAGTACATTACAAATGTATTCACATTCCCAAGTTAAAAGCGCTGACACATACAAGTTTTACCTCGGAACGTCCCTTTAACATGTCACGAGGCGATTGAACTGTGACCACCATGTCGAATGTTACATTAAGTATTTATTAAAGCAATGTTTGTCCTTAAACGACATTGATGCACTGGTATCTGTCACACAAATGTTACAACTAATAGAAATAAGGAAAAATATTTACCGAATGCATTTACTTTACCCTGTCTGATCCTACTGTTGTCACTGAGACAAGCGGCGCGAGTCGTGGCTGGCAGCCTCTTGTCTCCCTTCCAGCCACCAATTGAAATGATTGGACATTCATTGATTTCAATGGGCACCGCTTAATGCTTTGTATTTTTTTCCGGTGCTGAATTGTCATTGTGGTTTCCTTCAGCCGGTCAGCTTTACTCCAGGGGAGTTGGGGCCTGAAATGGAGATTTCACAACTGTACATCCCCTGGAAGTGCTAGTTCAAGATCTATTGACCGTGGCGTTTAAGGGGTTAAATGTCAGTTGTAGCGGGAGCCTGGCTGTCAGTCACTGTGTGGGAGCGGTTATGGGGCATTGTATGGGTGTGGGGGCAGTGTCAGGGGGCATATATTATATATAATTATACAGCAGGCTCAGGGGATAAATATTAATTCAGTGGCACAGTATGCAAATAGGGGGCGTGGCCTAAATAATCGTTCGTTAATTGTACTCCAGGTTACATGTTCAGTTAATCGTGATTTTTGATTTGGGTCATAATCGCCCAGCCCCACGTGCGCGTTCCAATGTGGGAAGGGGACCCTTCCTGTGACGTGCATGTACATGATAAAGCGTTAAGTAGTGTGAACCAAGCCGTAAAGGGGTTTTCCCATCAGGGACATTAATGGTGTAGCCACAGAATAGGTCATAAATGTCAGATAGATGCGGGTCCCACCTCTAGGACTAGCACCCATCTCTAGAACGGGGCCCCCTAAACCCCGTTTTGCTGATGCGTGTGATTCCTGATGTGGGACCCGCATCTATCTGACATTTGACTTATCCTGTGGATATGCCATAAATGTCCAGAGACTTAAATATTTATGGCATCTCCTCAACGATTAAATGACTGGTTATCCTGACTCCCGGGACCCCCTCCTTTCAGGAGAATGAAGGGGCTGTGGTGCGCCAATGAGTGCTACATCCTCTTCAATGTATACACAGACGCAGTGCTGTACGTACGGTTGTGTCTGTGCCCGGTACTGCAGCTCCGTCCCATTCAATTGAGGCCCCTTTATTCTGCTGATCATCAGGGGTCCCTGGAGTCGGACCCCCACCGATCACTTGTTAATGGCCTATCCTAAGGATTATTCGTATTTATCAGCAGTTACTTGTTTAGTTCGATGTTTGTTCTGCACAAATGTTAAACCTAAATGGTTTGTTTGACCCCTTAGATGCGTCCTAAAAGATCAACTCAAGGAAAGAATACATTGCAGCCACCGTCCCAAAAGAAGGAGCTGGAAGAAGAGTCACCGGGGAAGAGAAAACGAGAGCCAGATCCGAGTGGTGACAAAGGGCCCAAAAAATCCTGTAGAAAGAAAAATGTAACACAAGATGGACCAGAATGCAGCAAAGGTAACTGTGTAATGCCGGGGTGACCTGATCCTACCACTGCAGACAACCCTCAGACAAAGCATCAAACACAATTTACGATGGTATCTGCACGTTTCTAAAACTCACATTCACTTCAGTGAACTTTAGGACGCCCAAGAGATCATGTACTGTTTTCTGTTTTCTAATTGGAGCATTTCCCTCCGCTGATCGACCAAGAGAAATGACATTGCCTGTTCCATGGCACCTCTACAGGACAGGAGTGGTAGTGCAGGGCGCAATGATGAGAATCCAGTACCAGCTAATGGCACTTCTCCCTATCAGGATTTTGCTGTCCGTTTCAGTGTCACCCTATTATCTGACCCAGAACAGGCAGTGAAATTCGGTCCAATATTCGCACCAAATGGTGCTTTAATTTGGGGCATATAAAAAAAGGCTTATACTCACCTCTCCTAGCATTGCCATAGCAACACGTCCTTGCTGTTCCGGCTGCTCTGTGTCCAGGTGATAACTTTTTATCACATGTGACTGACGCAGCCTGTCATTTATCTTCAGCGAATCCACAGCATAAATTTACGTGCTGCCGATTTATAATCTGTGTGGATGAGATTTGTTCAAATCTCATCCACTTTGCTGCTACTATAATACGCTGCAGATTTTCCACCCTCAAATCCGGACGGAAAATCCACAGTGTATAAGCTACATGTGAACATACCCTAAAAGGGCCACAATTAATTGTATTCATAGCTAAAAAGCAGCAACTCCGGCGGACTGCGTTCTTCCTTGTATTACATGGACAATCATTCATCTAAATGGCCGCCATGTAATGCTACTTGTAATACAAATGATCAGCAGACGCCAATTTCCCACGGTAAAACCAGCTGTTTACCAGAGGGTCCCGGAGCTGGTTCGCAGCGGCCCCTGTATTAAATGGGTTGTCTGTAATGCGATAACTGCCCTTCAAGACGGCTGCATGTTGTACATATAAACCTGTATTTCTAGGACAGATCCTCTAACTATTGGTTCAGGCCTCTAATCCTGAGTAGTGTTTTTTTAAGGACATACCTGAGTAGACTTTTGCTTATTTTTTCTTTTCTATATCTGTGAATGCTAAAATTGTAAATACTGACCGTGCAGGCTTAAAAGATGCGAAAAAATACCAGAAACCGCAAGAGCAGCAGAGCAGCATTGTGCATTACCTGTACCGGAGCGCAGTCGGTGGGAAGGTTCGGGCGCAGGTAAGTTACAAGTGTGATCTGCCGTCCATCAATGTATTGCATCCGACCTACAGATGTAAGGCTGGATTTACACGAGCATGTTACGTCCGTAATGGACGGAATGTATTTCGGCTGCAAGTCCCAGACCGAACACAGTGCAGGGAGCCGGGCTCCTAGCATCATAGTTATGTACGACGCTAGGAGTCCCTGCCTCTCCGTGGAACTACTGTCCCGTACTGAGAACATGATTACAGTACGGGACCGTTGTCCCGCAGCGAGGCAGGGACTCCTAGCGTCGTACATAACTATGATGCTAGGAGCCCGGCTCCCTGCAGTGTGTTCGGTCCGGGACTTGCGGCCGAAATACGTTCCGTCCATTACGGACGTAATGTGTTCGTGTGAACCCAGCCTTAGTAGGAGAGTTTTTCTCCCCAGTATCTGCAGACTTCATTCTTGCGGTCTCTGGCATCCTACATTGTCTATCGAACCGACAGTCCCTTCGACAGAAGAGTCACCACTCTGGAATGGCATCCAGCTCACCCCAACACCGTGGCCGTCGGGTCAAAAGGCGGGGACATTATTTTATGGGACTACGAAAAGCTAAATGACACCATGATCCCTGGAGTAAGTATGGCGGAGAAGTGCTGCAGCAGTAATTGGCGGTACAGGTAAATAGTTGCTTTTTCATCACTTCTCTCCTCTTCTTCAGATTGGCGCTGGAGGTTGCATTACAGGGATGAAATTTGACCCATTTAATCATAATCAGCTGTTTACGTCGTCGGTTGCGGGCAGCACCATCCTGCAGGACTTCACCGGACGGACAATACAGACATTTACAAACACTGAAGACTGGGCGTAAGAGCAGATCTACTCATTAAAATAAGAGGGAGTTAAATAAATCCGATGTCGTACCGGTCCGTTACATACGTTTTTATGCGTTTTGCTTTAGTAGATGAAAACCTAATACTTCTCACAGCTGAGGGTTTGCTACAATGCGTTTAGTCTAGGGCTGCTGTTGTGGCAATTGGTAACCTACCATGACCTTTTACAGTTTACTTGTCACACTGATGACACCACACTAATTATGGTAGAAACAAGTTTGGACTGATACTAGGGAATGACATGGGGTTCAAAACGGTAAGGCTACGTTCACACAGGGTGGATAAGCTGCGTAAAAGCACGCAGCGTATCTGCTGTGTGTGCCGCAGGGAATTCCGGCTAAAAGATCGCACCAAATTCTGGTGCAGTTTTCCAGCCGGAATATCCGCTGCGGAAAACTGCACAGAAAAAACAAAAAAGGTTTCTAACCATGGCGACTCGTCGCTCCGACGTCAGACACTCTGCTTCCCAGGGATGGCGTTTCATCCCATGAGACCGCTGCGGTGGTCACATAGGGTGAACCGTTCTGCCAGGGGGAAGAAACACAGAATTATGTGTAAGTATAAGATTATTATTTATTTTTTTTTAGTTGCTTTTTTTTCTGGCCGAATCGCTGCGATTCCACCACAAAAAAAACGCAACTTCTGCTGCGTTTGCACAAATACAATTGACATGCAGCGGAATAAAATTCCACACCGCATGTCAATTTCTGAGCGGTTTTTTTCCACTCCGCATTTCCGCAGCGTGCCGAGGAGATTTGTTCTATCTCATCCACTTTGCTGCTACTATATAATGCAGATTTTTCGCAACAAAATCTGTTGCGGAAAATCCGCAGTATTTGCACAACGTGTGAACGGACCCTAAGACTTTTCAGGGTGAGTGCTTTATGATGGACAGGAGAAAGATTTTTGTTCCACCCACACTCATTTAATGAGTATGGAAACGGCCTACGGATATTGACCAATTGTAAGGTACTTCTTCCTGGACTATTAGTGATGTCAATGTGTGCTCTCTAGGCAATAGTCTGTGAGCTGAACAGCTTGGACTATGAGAAGTATTAGGTCTGTATGTATTTTCAGCCTCTGGATGTAAACCAGATGCTATTCACTTACTCCAAGCAGAGATCCTAAGGTGTGGAATTGAAACACAAATTCTATTAGAAAGTGTCATGATTTTTCCTTATACAGGGATTAAGTGTTATTTACATTAAGATGGAAAAAAAATCCCCATAAATGTCGTTTAACACACAGAAGTTGCTAAAATGTTTTTGTGGTTGGGGAATATATGCCGGTAATCCCCAACCTGTGGCTCTCCAGCTGTTGCAAAACTACAACTCCCAGCATGCCAGGACAACGAGATCAAGCAATAACCATTTGGTTCATTTCTAGTATGTGGTACTGCAGCCTGGATGTATCTGCCAGCCAGCAGTGTGTGGTAACTGGAGATAACGTGGGCAACGTAGTGCTGCTGGAGACCTGCGGAAAAGAGGTGAGTACCGATTATAGATTAAAGGGGTTCTCCGGGATATTGCATTTTTTATATACCCCTCTAATTCTTGAAGAATAAGAGGGCTTTGCAATATAATGCTTGTCCCGTACTATTTCGTAACGTATAATTTTTTTTATTCAAGATCTTTAAGTTGAGGCTACATAAGAAAAAAGTGACACATGTGGAATTTAACCCTCGCTGTGACTGGCTTCTCGCCACTGCCTCTGTGGATCAAACTGTGAAGTTATGGGATTTGAGGAAGATCAAGGATAAATCCAGTTGTCTGTACACGTTGCCGCATGCCCGTGGCGTAAACTCTGGTAACGCAGCAGCTCCCCTTTCCTCCCCTCCCTGCCATATAGATCTGCCAGTGGTGGACTCGATGTAATGCTTCATTGTTTTTGGTTGCTGCAGCTTACTTCAGTCCTTGGGATGGAGCCAAATTACTCACCACGGACCAGCATAGTGAAATCCGTGTCTACTCTGCGTGTGATTGGTCAAAGCCGCAGCACATTATTCCGCACCCTCATCGCCAGTTCCAGCACCTGACTGCCATAAAGGTTTGTTGTGAATGTGTTAGTGATTCTGGATATATACGGACTATTTTATTTATATATATATATATATATATATATATATATATATTATTTTTTTTATTTTTTTTTTCTCCTGCAGGCCTCATGGCATCCTCGTTACGACTTAATTGTAGCTGGACGATACCCAGACCCCCAATTCCCGGGATACACAGCAGATGAGTTGCGCACAGTAGATGTGTTCGATGGGCAGAATGGCAACATAGTGTGCCAGCTATACGACCCCTATGCATCTGGTATAGTTTCGGTGAGGCACGGTTCTCCTGTGCGTGGTTACTGTATTCATATTCTATTCTATAGTGCTGCTGGCCATCTACTCCAATTATAATTGGTCTTCCTGATTAAAAAAAAAACAAAGTTGTTTTTTTTATGTTTCTTTTTATTAGATTTTGTCTAAATCTATTATTTGGGCTTCCTTCCTGAATGTTCCCATACATTATTATACGTTTCTATGTCTGTCCACTAATCTGGTACCTTTTCAAATCTCCTGACATGACTGTTTTAGTTAATACTTGTATTCCCCATAAAATAACATTTCTGGAGTATCTTTTCTTAGAACTCTGTGTTGTGCCGTTCCTCTTTTATTCCTCCTAGACTTTATTAAATTGACAGTTGGGGGTGTGTCCCTACGCAGTCTGACACTACCCAATCAGTGCTCACAGTCTCAGACTGTAAGGCCACACCCCTTTTACAAGGGAAATGGTAACACCCAGTTGTCAGTTTATTTCTACATTTCTAGGAGGAATAACAGAGGAAACGCAGAGTTCTAAAAAAAATGATTCTCCAGGATTGTTTTATGGAGAATAATAAGTATTTACTAAAATAGGCGTGACAATCCCCTTTTAATCAGATTAACCCCTTAATGACCGGGCCATTTTGCACGTTAATGACCAAGGATTATTTTTTGTTTTTCCACGGTCGCATTCCAAGAGTCGTAACTCTTTTTTTATTCCGTCGACATAGCCGTATAAGGGCTTGTTTTTTCCGGGACGAGTTGTATTTTGTAATTGTACCATTTTTAGATGCTTATAACATATTGATTAACTTTTATTAACTTTATTTTAGGAGAGAATTGAAAATAAGCAGCTATTCCAGCATTAATTTTCACGTTATAAATTTACGCCGTTTACTATGCAGCGTAAATAACATGTTAACTTTATTGTATGGGTCGGCACGATTACAGGGATACCAAATATGTAAAGGTTTTATATGTTTTCCTACGATTGCACAATAAAAACCCCTTTTAGAAAAAAATTACTTGTTTTTGCATCGCCGCATTCCAAGAGCCGTCATTTTTTTATTTTTCCGTCGATGTGGCCGTACGTGGGCTTGATTTTTGCGGGACAATGTGTAGTTTTCATTAGTACTATTTTGGGGTACATAGGACTTATAGATGAACTTTTATTTTATTTTTTATGGGGGGAATGGGAGAAAAGAGAGAATTTTGCTGTTGTTTTTTGCGTTTTCTTTGGACGCCGTTCATCCGGCGGTTTAATTAATGTGTTCATTTTATTGGTCAAGTTGTTACGATCGCGGGGATACCATACATGTGTATGTGTGATTTGTTTTGACCGTTTTATTAAATAAAACCACTTTTTGGGGCAAAAAAGTAGTTTTATTTGACTTTGACTGTAATTTTTTTTATTTTTTTTTTCACAAACTTTATTTAACGGTTTTACTTTTTTTTTTTTAGTCCCACCAGGGGACTTCACTATGCGATGTGTAGATCGCATATATAATGCTTTGGTATACTTCGTATACCAAAGCATTATTGCCTGTCAGTGTAAAACTGACAGGCAACCTGTTAGGCGATGCCAGAGGCATGACCTAACAGGCAGATGCTGAAGACAGACCTGGGGGTCTTTGTTAGACCCCCGGCTGTCATGGAAACCCGACGGCGACCCGCGATTTGTTTGCGGGGGCGCCGATCGGGTGACAGAGGGAGCTCCCCCCTCTGTCAAACACATTAAATGCCGCTGTCACTGTTGACAGCGGCATTTAATGGGTTAAACTGCCGGAATCGGCGCGTGCTTCGATTCCGGCAGTTGCAGCAGGAGCCAGGCTGTGTATAACAGCCGTGCTCCTGCCGCTGATCGCGTGGGTAAACTGTCAGTACCCGCGCGATCACAGGACGGATATATCCGTCCTCCTGCGCGAACTAGCAGCTGCTGAGGACGGATATATCCGTCCTTCGGCGTTAAGGGGTTAAAGGAATTCGCCTGTATTTAGTTTCTGGAAACTATCACATAATAAACGTCATTATTTAACCCTAACTTTTTTTTTTTTTATGTCTATAGATCAACAAGTTTAATCCTATGGGCGACCTTTTGGCGTCAGGAATGGGTAAGTGAATTATCCCATGGGTTTTTAACACAGAGATTTCCATTTTTCAAAAAGTAACTTGTTTTGTATAATAAAGACTCCTCCTGATTCTAAAGCGACAGAACTTCAGCAAACTTCCAGGATAATGAAAACCACGACGATGATGATGATTGATTATTATTGTTATAAATCATACATTATTTCACCTATTCAAACTTTGATGTTCATGTAAGCAGACTCCTATTTTACACAATGAATCGACCGTATGAAAAGCCTAAATGAGGCCTTAATGGACGGCCATATTTCACGTCCCCTGCGCTGTCCGTTTTTTTTTTTTTTCACAGACCTATGAAAATCAATGGGCTATTCAGACATGCATTGTTTTTCACGCAGCGTGCGTCCGTTGCATGAAACTCACTGCATGTCCTATTCTGGTGCGTTTTTGCGCACCACGCAGCCCATTGTAGTAAAAACACGGAGTGAAAAAAAACGGACAGCACACGGACGTCATCCATGTGCTGTCCGTGATTCAGTTGCTAAAGAAATTATGAGGAAAAAAAAAGCCACGTCCTTCAGTTTCTTTTGCTGACGTAAAAAAGCATGACGTACGCGAGTAAAAAAAAACGCAGACGCCACACGGAACTGCAACGCCAAAAACGCTGCTTTTTTTTTCTTTTTTACGTGCGAAAAACCTGACACTTTCGTGTGAATCTGGCCAAATTGTGACTCCGTATTTTTTAAAATATTTCTTTCAGGTTTCAACATATTGATCTGGAGCCGAGAGATCCTTCTAATGACGAAGCAGGAGGAGATGATGAAGGCTTTGAGAGAAAAGGGAATTCCTGTGGGGAGGAAACAAGAACCCAAAACTCGCCCTTCTCAAAAAAAGAAGACTGGCAAATCAGAGCCAGCGAAGATCCAGGTGAAAGAAACGACGAACACACGAGGCAAAAGGAAAGATAAATGAACAGGGAGAATGTCCAGCGTGTCGCCATATCCTCTACCACTCTCCTGCTGTGACCAAACTCCACGAGTGCCTTTATCGCACTGGTTGTAATAAGCGGAGCAGGTGCGGTTACATCAGGCGCAATTTCTCGGTAATATTTTGCAAGAAGTTTGTGTTGGACCTGCTGCCGCCTCGGTTTACATGAAAACTGCAGGAATCTTGCTTTAATGGGCTCCCATAGAGCTTTGCTTTTGCCATAAATGTCTGCTAGATGCGTGTGTCGGCTATGGAACCAGCACCGATCTCCAGAACGGAAGTTACCCGTCTCGCCTGGTGAGCAAGCGGGTTCGGCTGTTTCCGTAACTCCCTTAGGAATCAATGGAGAGAGCCGAGCAAATGCTTAGTCACCTCTTCATTGATTATTCGTCAGGATGTATTGGCCTCCTCACCACGCCAGACTCCTTCCCCTTCTGGAGATTGGTGTGGGCCTCTGCTCTCGGATCTGCACCGATCAGCATTTATGGCATATCCTGTAGATATGCCATAAATGTCTTAGATGGGAATACCCCTTTAAGGCAGTAGCCCTGTGGGATATGTTATATAACAGACTACTGTATCATACGGTGATATGCAACTAGCCAACGCACATCTCCTAGGTTGGCAGCTGACAGAAGCGAGGTAAGAAGTGGCAGCCTCTAGATGGCCACGGTAGTGTTCCAGAAGCAAGACCGTAGAATTATGTGGCCAATCGGGTAATGAAAGCGAGCATGTCATCGGTGTTGATTGTTTAGGCACTCGTATGTATGGAGCTGGCTCCCAACTTCAGTGGCCAATGACAGTCCGGTACGTTGTTGGATGAGTGGTTGTGTATTCTCGTGGTTATATTTGAGGCCCGCAGCCTATCGGCATCATTTCCTGGATAGAAATCTGTGTTTGGAACATGGGCGGCAAATATGGCTTTGTGAATATTATCCAGTGTGTATTGACAGCTACTTTGCCTAAGAAACGCTATAAGGGAATGGAAATCTTTGAAGGTTTTTTTTTTTTTTTCTTCTTGGCAGAACCCAAACTTGCATTTAAAGAAGCACTCCGGCTCCAACCACCACCCCCCCTTTTAAAATGTAATGTAGTCCTGTTTTGGCTTACCTGGCGCTGTATTTCACGGGCCGTCGTTGGGTCACGTGATTTTCAGTCTGACGCCCTCCATGCTACACCATCTACTGTAGAAACCGGAGGTCCGTTTCATAATGCAAGTCTCTGAGACTCACATCAAACTCATAAACTTGCATTGAGATACCGACTTCTGTCCCTACAGCAGACTGAAGATCATAAGACCCGACGGCGTCCCGAAACGGAGCTGATACCTGTAAAATACAACACCAGGCACGCCGATA
Organism: Rhinoderma darwinii; assembly: GCF_050947455.1. Classification (NCBI taxonomy): domain Eukaryota; kingdom Metazoa; phylum Chordata; class Amphibia; order Anura; family Rhinodermatidae; genus Rhinoderma; species Rhinoderma darwinii. Next base: position 60,640,994 of record NC_134695.1, on the reverse strand, counting down.
CACGTGACCATATTGCGCTACATCACATTTGCAAACGAGAGGGAGGAGGGGGTGAAAAAAAACCAAAAAACAGTGCGTCTTTAAAAAGTAAAGTACACCGACGTCTGTGAGCAGAATTCTGTATGTGTCTAATATATATGTCATATCCTCTTCAAAACTAAAGCTCCCCGTGGGATATTGTTATTCGCATTGATCTGGACTGCGAAAGGATTTAGGCTGTGGGTGTTTGGAGGTACAGTGGGCAGTACTTGACCTCATCCTCATTTACACGGGTGCTTTTTCTGCCTTTTTTTTTTTTTTTCTTGTCTGTACTATAATGTAGAGTCTGTTCTTCATTGAATCTGTATACACAGCCATATTTTTTAAGGGGGTTTATATGCAGTGCGGGGGCAGTGGTCTCCCCAGTGAAGTCTATGGAGGCTGAACAGTATAGAGCACATTTATGTTTGGTGTGCATGTCCGCAAATACAGACACAATAATTCTAAGCAGGAGAAACATCAGTCCTGATGTAAATATAGATGAAATATATCTATTTTTTTTCGGCATTTGGAACCTTATTTTAGTCTTTCTACAAGCAAAAGCTGGAGATTCAGCCTTCGGCAGGACTTGGCCTGAAGGTTTCATTCATCTGAACAGGGTCACTCAGGAGATCCCCCCCTGTCCTCTATGAGACTGAAGGCTGAGCTGGCTATGACAATGGAGCAGAGACTCAGATCATGTCGAAAATTCTTCAACTAGCACTCAGAGGAACCGTGGATCTTGTGCCCATGACGTATTTCGACGGCAATGTAGGAAGTCATCAACAGCTGATGAGAAGAAGGTATCGGAATGTGGACAATGGAGATCTAAGGGGGTAAATGCCCAGCAGGAAGAGCCAAAGTATTTTATAGTTCTTGAGATTGACTCATGGGTTTACTACATCAGGACTGAACAGCCATAGTTCTCCTTACCAGTGATCAGGATATACAGGGCTATGTTCACACAGGGCGGAGACGATGCGTAAAAGTACACAGTGTATGCGCCCTGGAGCCTGCAGGGAATTCTGGCCGAAAAACCGCACTCAATTTTGGTGCAGTTTTTCGGCTAGAAGATCCGCTGCGGAAAACAGTGGTTAAAAAAAAGATGAATGTCTATACTTACCCATAGTCCTGGCGACGCGTCCCTCTGACGGCCTGCAGCCCGGTCTCCTGTGATGAAGTTTCATTCCATGCGACCGCTGCGTCAGAGGGACGTGTCGCCATGATTACGGGTAAGTATAACTTTTTCTGATTTGCGATTTTTGCGGCAGGCTCGCAGCATTTTCGCCCCAAGAATCGCAACAACTGCTATTTGGTGCAGTTTTTACCTCCCCATTGAATTAGATGGGGGAAAACCTGCAACTAAAAAGTCAGCGATTGCGAAGCATAAATTGACATGCTGCGGATTAAAACACTGCAGGTCAATTTATGAACGTGTTTCCGGCGTATTTTTTTTACGCAGTGCGTGAACGAGACTTGTTCAAATCTCATCCGCTCTGCTGCTACTGTAATACGCTGCAGATTTTCCACAATGAAATCGGTTGCGGAAAATCCACTGTTTCCGCTACATTTGGACATACCCTAATAGTGAGAGTATAAAATATTTATATGGGCGGAACAGAATCATGTTTAGTATATTCTGTAACGGTTTTACATACATTGCAGGCCCAGGTTTGTAAATATTTGCTTGTTAAATTGATCTGAAATAAATGACGTTTTTTATTTTCTTTTTACAGTTTGTGTGGAAGAATCTATAGTGCTGTGTGGTCTTTATATTCATGAGGGTCTCGTTGCTTCTCCCACCAGTTCCATGTTTTCACGCTTCCGATTTTTGCAGCTTTCTAGAGCACTATTAGTCCCAGCAGAAATAACATGTAGATGTCACTACTAGAAGCCGTCTTATAGCCTATGTATATGTAACTATCATCTGACAGATCCTGTATGTTAGTAGGAAAGGCACACCGAAAAGGAAGAAGTTAAATGCAAGTATCCATACCTCGGACGTTTATAACATATCCACAGGATATGACATAAATGTCCAGGAGATGTGGGTCCCACCTCTATGGGAGCTCTGGGTCCCACCTCTATGGGAGCTCTGGGTCCCACCTCTATGGGAGCTCTGGGTCCCACCTCTATGGGAGCTCTGGAAACAGCATTGCTCAGTATGTCCACCAGCAGAAGGAAGGAAAGTGGTCATGGGGGTCCCGCTCTAAAGATAGGTGTGGATTGCAGAGGTGGGACCCGCATCTATATCCTATGGATATGCCAGAAATGTCCGAGATGGGAAAACCTCTTTAACCCCTTAGTGACCACCAATACGCCTTTTTACGTCGGTCACTAATGGGCTTTAGGCTAGGCTGACGCCTTTTCACGTCAGCCTAGTCTAAGTCCTGCACGGGTCTCCCGTGCAGGCAGGAGCCGGGGCTCTGCTGTCTGATGACAGCTGAGCTCCTGCTCCAACGCCCGCGATCGAAGTTTACTTCGATCGCGGTCGTTTAACCCGTTAAATGCCGCCGTCAATAGCGACCGCGGCATTTAACTTTGTTTACAGAGGGAGTGCGCTCCCTCTGTCACCCATCGGCGGCCCGCGAATGAAATCGCGGGTCTCCGATGGGGTGTCATGGCAGCCGGGGGCTTGATAAAAGCCCCCAGGTCTGCCCTGGACATATGCCTGTTAGGACGTGCCGGAGGCACGTCCTAACAGATTGCCTGTCAGATTTACACTGACAGGCAATAATGCTCTGGTATACCAGAGCATTATAGCAGCGATCGGAACATCGCACAGTAAAGTCCCCTAGTGGGACTAATAAAATAAGTCATCAAAGTGAAATAAATATTAATAATAAAAAGTACAGTAAAAAAATAAATAAAACCATTTTTTTTCCATAAAAAGTGGTTTTATTTAGTAAAAGTGTAAAAAAAAAAAAAAGTACACATATGTGGTATCGCTGCGACCGTAATGACTCCATTAATAAAGTTAATATGTAATTTAAACTGCAAAGTGAACACCGTAAAAAAAAAACGCAAAAAACCATGGCGAAATTGCAATTTTTTTTCCATTGCCCCCCAAAAAAGTCATAATAAAAATGAATCAATAAGTCCCATGCACCCCAAAACAGTACCAATCAAAAGTACGTCTCGTCCCGCAAAAAACAAGCCCAAAAAATCACTACATTGATGGAAAAATAAAAAAATTACGGCTCTTGGAAAGCGACGATGCAAAAACAAATAATTTTAGTTCAAAAGGGATTTTATTGTGCAAAAGTCGTAAAACATAAAAAAACCTCTACATATGTGGTATCGGCGTAATCGTACCGACCCATAGAATAAAGGTAACATGTTATTTACGTCGCACAGTGAACGGCGTCAATTTAAAAACGCATAGAACAATGGTGGAATTTCAGGTTTTTTTTTATAATCCCCCCCCAAAAAGGTTAATAAAAGTTAATATAAAAATTTTATGTACCCAAAAATGGTGCCATTAAAAAGCACAACTAATCCCGCAAAAAATAAGTCCTCATACAGCTATGTAGACGAAAAAATAAAAACGTTATAGCTCTTTGAATGCGACTATAGAAAAACGAATAAAATAGCTTGGTCATTAGGGCCTAAAATGGACTGGTCACTAAGGGGTTAAAGCTGTTTTACCAAAGTTTGTATACCCTCCCCCCGTCTCATGTGGCAGCTACAGGAGACACCTGGATTTCAAGAGGGTCTCAATAGAAGGGACCCCTTCCATGATATCTATGGTTGACAGCAGTACTTTCTGTTACTGGGATCACCTTTGATCTGGGTTACAAGTGTACTGCTTACACAGATCTTTTTTTTAAGTCTTGGGCTACTCAGCGATTTTGCCGCGAAACCGGTCGCGCGTCTAAAGATCGCTGCGCACATCACATTGAGGTAAATGACTGCCGTCGCTTTGCAACCCGCATGTTGCCGCGATCCCACAGTTGCAATACATCCAGCTGGTTTGGATTACTTGCGACTGGTGACACAGCAACCTGTGGGTCGAAAAGAGACCACATTCACTACCATTACCTGCGACGCAGATGGCGTGACTCGTGTTACGACCCTAGCCTTGCAGGTTCCTTTTATGGACCAGGTAATTTAAATACTTGCAACCAAAACCCATCAGTAGTAGAGACAGAAGCTAGCAAACGGGTCCATGTGGTGTAGGCTCCATCTCAAGCAGGGTCCGCCTGCCTTCTACATCATCTTGGACTGCTTATATTAGGCCTGAGTTCACCACCCCTATAGACTTGCTCTTTACTTGATGTATCAGACAGTTGCAGCAGTATTTCTATTGTGATCGTAATCTGTAGCAGGAGAATGCACATGCCAATATGTTAGTGTTCTTGTATACCATTAGATATAGATTTCTCGTCCGTGTCATTGGGGGACACGGTTGATGACCTTGGGTATAGCTGCTGCTGCTGCCGCTAGGAGGTAGACACTAAGTATAACGTACATCTTTCTTTTTTTGGCTGTAAATGCAGGGCTGACTGGAACTCCCTGTTCCCCCATCTGAGGCGGGAGAACAGTGAGGCCTAACCCCACTATTACCAGGAGCCATATCGGATCACCAAATCCCCTGTGACCAGCCATGACGTCACCCAACATGTCAACCCGTTCCCTTTTACTTGGGGGAAAAAGAAGCCATAAGAGAGATCATTCCCTCATTAAGGTGAGTATACTAGGTAATTATTTCCCTGCAATTCCTCATCTCCAGCCCGCTGTCTGGCTCTTTTATGAAGCCTTATCCTTCTGGGGCTATCCGCATAGTGTTCCCCCTGGCCCCTCTTTCTCTACTGGCCTGTGTAGTCCGTGGCGTTCGCCCTCCACCATAATATAGCCATGTCTGCTGTCATGGCTCATGGTTTTGTGGCTTGTGGTCGCCGCCATAGCGCACTTCACTGATGCTGCTCACAAGTCCTGTGACACTCTTCCAGGCCTACCATCAATTTAGGTCCCACCTTCAGTCCCTGCCAGGTCACATGTTTAGGAGGGGCAGCACTTCCTTCCTGAGGACCTCACTTGCCTGTGTTTTTCAGGTAGTAAAACTTTTTTTATTTAATTTTATAAAATTTTATTTAAAGAGAACCTTATACCTGCCCATACAAGTGGAGCAGGTAATAGTCAGGGCGTCACAAACACTGTCACTTTAAAAAAAATGTCCTATCTTCCTCCGTTATTTACATATCAGTGCCGTTGCATTTGGCGCCTGAACTGTCAATGGGGCGTTTCTATCTAACTAAATGGCAAGGGGGTGTGATCTCTTCGCTCTGACACTGTCTAATCAACTACGCACAGTGTCAGGGCGGCTTGCGCTGTGTTCCCTCCTACGAGAACACGCACAGAGAGCGCTCTCTGCAGAACCCCCAGTTTGTGTGTTCCCGCAGGAGGGAACACCGAGCAAGCCGTCCTGACACTGTCCGTAGCTGATTGGACAGTGTCAGAGCGAAGAGATCGCGCCCCTTGCCATTTAGCTAGATAGAACAATACACACCAGCTTTCTGGGCTGGAGAACTATCATCATATCTTGACAGTATGGCACACCTGGTCACCGGGTGAGAGTGCTTCTTATGAACATTTGAGACCAGTGGGGTTTTGCCATTTTTTCATCTCTGGACCCCCCCATGCTAGAAGGGCGTCATCATATCCGGTGTGACAAATCCACTGCCGTTGCCTATTTGAATTATCAGGTGGAATCTGCAGCTCAGCAGTTTTGAATCAGCCAGGAATCTATTGTGGACTAAGAGCCATGTTACGGTATTATGTACAGTCCGTGTTCTGGGAGTGGGCTACTGGATAGAGTACTGTCCCAGCAAAAGACGTTCGGACCCAGGAGAGTGGTCCCTTCTCCCTCTGACTTGTACAGCAGACACACTGGTCGTTCCCTGGGATCGCTTCCTACTGTACATCTTCCCTCTCCTCCCCATTCCTGGTGTCACCAGACTTGCCTCGTTGGGCATAGTATGCCCAATTATATTTTTTTTTGGCCAATGTCCTCTAGCATCTGCCTCTCAGGGTTCTCCTATCGGACTCCCCTTATGTTCACCTCAACTCTCTGGGACCTGTTCGAGCCATGTGAGATCTCGCTCTGGCTTATTCTTGGTAGGTAGCCAGTAGGCCCTTCTTCCTGCAGTTCTCTGTCCATTTTCCTGCTTCTTGCTGAATGTGATCTCTCCAATTCTAGGGAATGCTCTTCTCCATGTGGCGGTGTTTGCAGCTGTTCAGACCTATGTCTCAGTCTCCTCCTGCTGGTCCGACGGTCTTTTCATCTCCCCAAACACCATTCAAGGTTACTATATTTTACGGGATTGATATGGTCAGTACTCTTCTTTACCGACTTATAGCTCGTAACTATTCTATAGGGTGCAAACCTTGCATCCTCCAATACCTTGTTTTCTGTTGCATGGTTTTGTGCACGAACCACGCTCACACTTAGTTTCCAACCCCGGGGGCTGCTTTTAAACGTGCCAAGGTCATTATCTGTGTCCCCCCCAATAACAAGAAAACCGGATTTTTGTTACTCACCCAAAAATCCTTTTAAAGGAAAATATGGCTGTGGAAATGAGCTCGTGACGCTTTAACCCAATCCTTCAAATTTTTATTTGATAAAAGTCCCATTTATCTCATTAGATAAACAAACAAAACATACACGTTACAGCTATTAATATCATTGTGCAAAATAAACAGTCCAACAGCTCTAAAATCCCACCTGTATGAGGTCAGTGATGTACATAATGTACAATTTACAGGCAAGTAGGACAGTTTTGCTAACAGAGGGTCACTATGAACTAAACAGTAGTCGTCCGCTGTTCAGATGACAGCGATTTAAAGTGACCAGGACCGCAGCGGCGATGAAACAGAAAAAAAGTCAATCATTTTGTGACACATTTAGCAGTACAACATATGGAGAGAATCCTATTATAACACAGTTGCGAATATGTAAAAATTGTTACAGCGGCCACCACCAGAGGGCGCATGATGACGAGTCAGATTTCTTTGAACGCAAGGAAATTAGCATCGGGTGTATTTTGTTATGCGGTTGAAGCAAGAATGGTGTAGTACACCGCTATACCAGCTCTGCTCATTACACTGGAACGGTTGACATCCCTGCAGGCATCGTACCCCTTAAATATTGGAAAATGGTTGACTTCCAAGTAATGGGAAAGAATGCAAAAAGAGCAGATCTCAAAAGACTTGGCCAAAATGCATTTTTCTATGTCAGGACTATATGAATTTTTATAAATGTCATAGAATTAGTAAGCAAATTTACCGTATAAATTACTGCAAACAGAATAAAAAACAAAACAACCGGATGTTACTTGATGGGACATAACGCAATCACGTTTATCCAAAACATTTGGCGGATGGATGCAAAATAAAAACAATCAACCCATAAAAACAAAAATTAAACGTTTTCTAAAAAGGTCAATAAAAACAGTGCAATCAATCCCCTCCCCCACCACCCTCTGTAAAATAATGCATTGTTACATAGAAATCCTTAACTTTTGCTGCGGCTCTGTCTCTAGCTAGGACGCCAGGATGGCGTTGTATAACTCATCTTTTAAGAGTGTACCTAGTGTTGTCGATAGAATGTACTGCCCCCTATGGGTAAGGCCCCATGCACACGAACGTAAAAAACGCCCGTAATTACGGGCCCATAGACTTCTATTGGCCACGGGTACCTTCCCATTTGCTTATGGGAAGGTGCCCGTGCCGTTGAAAAATATAGAACAAGTCCTATTTTTTTTTTTTAAACGGCCGTGTGCATGAGGCCTTAGACGAGCAAAACTAAAGATACATTTTATATGGCTATGTAACACATGTTAAAAAACTAGCCCAGTAAGAACTGAAGACGGACAGGACGAGTCTGAAAAGCAACATTTTCCTATAGAAAACCCAATGAACTGATCACTGGTCGCTGAGAGAAGTAACGGGACATGCTGGACTGTAGCGCTCTCCATTCACTTCTGTGGCCAGCACAGAAAATGATGATGAAACAGCACAAATAAATGTGTCCAATGAACAGTCTGTGTATGGGAAGCCAGGAGACTGCCCCCTGCAGCCCTGTGATGGAGTCGCATTAGTTCCAGAGTAAACAGCTACATGACACAGACCCCCAGCAGACAGCTGGACACTTGGCTTTCTACCAATCACATGACAGAATCAGATTTTTACTGCAGACTCTTACAAGTCATTTTGTTTCCTCACAATTGCTACGTCGATGAGATTGCCTGCATTGATTTGTTCCCATTCTAATCTTTTAAAATGATCGTCTTTCGTTGAGATGTGGAAGTTTAAAAGAATAGAATTTTAAAATATTGTTTAGAAAAAATAAAAATTCCTATATGCCTCTTCTGGGATCTCATCAATTAAGAGGCATCGAGGCCATGGGTACTGGGGCAGAGCACAGTCAATCAGCTCTGTTCCTCCCCCACATTTGGGACATGCTGGTATCCTATGGTTTGAGACTTCTGTCGGAAAAGAACTGTGAGCAGCAGAACGATGAGGAGGAAGAGGATACATCCGCAGGCGACAAGACCAATGATGACCTCTGCAAACAAAGCAAGACAAAGTCAGAAAACTGCACGGTTCATATGTCCCTCATATCATATTAGGAAGGGTTAGGGTACCACACTCCCAACCCCCAAGTTTCTCCATAAAGCAGGGAATAGATAATAAAATGTCAAGTTTATCTAGCTGTGCAATTATTTAACCTCACTGCATAACGAGGCAAATGTGCCCTTCAGGCCTCTAGGAAAGTTGGGCGGCATCAAAACAACTGCCATATTGGTTGTCACCCAGCTTTCCTAAAAACAGACATACCGAAGAAAGAGTTAAATACAATAAATGACATTCATTGATTTTTGACTTCTAAAAATGGTAATGGATCCTTCTATCAGAATTCAGAGCTTAAAGTGTAACTAAACGTCCAACAAACTTCTGACATATCTGAAGTTTTGATTGGGTGAGTGTCCGATCGCTGAGATCCCCACCAATTGCTAAAACGAAGCGGCAGAAGTGCTCGTGTAAAGGTTCAGCCGCTTCGTTTCTGTCCGTCTTTTTCCGGAAAGCCGATGTATCGGAGGAGTACGGGCTCATAGACATTCTATTGAGTCCGTCCTCCGCAACATTGATTTCCGGAAAAAGCCGAACAGAAACGAAGCGTTTGAACCTTTACACGAGCGCTTCTGCAGCTTCGTTTTAGCGATTGGTGGGGGTCTCAGTGCTCGGACCCCCACCAATCAAAACTTCTGACATGTCACTATGACATGTCAGAAGTTTGTTGAAAGTTTAGTTACCCTTTAAAAGTACGAACGAGCCCTTAGATACGTGTACATTTGTACCTATTAATCCAATTGTACCTGCTCATTAACTTGAATAGTGACAATGACAAGCTACAGATTATAGACTGGCATAACAACTTTCTTCTTACATAGGCCCCATGCACACGACCGTGCCCGCAAGCACGGCCCGCGATTGCGGGCACGGCCGGCCGCTGACTGACAGCTGCATTTTCGGGCCGTGCTCCCATCCAAAGTATGGGAGCACGGCTTGCAAAATGCGATAGAACGGACATGTTCCATAATTCCAGGAACATTTTCAACGGCAATGATACCCTTCCGTAGTGCTACGGAAAGGTGTCAGTGTTCAATGAAAGTGAATGGCTCCGTTTTTTGCTGTCGTGTGCATGGGGCCTTAGGCCTTGCATTCATTTATTATGTGGCCAAGGTAAATGCATTTACAGCAAATTACCAGAAAGTATCTGCACAGATCCCTCACCGGTGTCGTTGCGCGGGCTGGAGATGTGACACTCCTTCTCCCAGTCTTTAGCAATGACTCGATCCAACAAGTTCTGGAGCTTCTCTAAGGGGCAGCTGTGCACGCAGCCCGGTATGGTCAGGGGGAAGGGCTGCTGTGTGCTATCGTTTCTAAAATACATCTCGACTGTGAAGTTTCTGGTAGGAGAAAAAAAATAAATATATATATATATATATCAAATGATAGACATGGAGAAGGAAGGCGAGCGTAAACAACAGAAAGGGGAAAGGAAGAAAAAGGCCTTTGAATGATGAGCAAAATCCTGACAACCGACACACAACAATGAAAAGTCTAGTAACATTCCTTACAGGGGATGTCAAGGGTTAGAAATACATGGCTGCTTCTTTCAAAAACACTGCCACACCTGTCCATGGTTCTGTCTGGTAATGCAGCTCAATTTCATTGAAGTGACTGGTGCCCAGCAGCAATACCACACACAACCTGTGGACAGGTGGGGCACTGTTTTAGGAAGAAAGCAGCCATGTTTTGCCTATCCTGGACAACCTTTTAAATGAGAAAAAACAGTGGTAATATAGAAAAGACCATTTAGGAAAATTACATTTATTTTTTTTCGGCTTCTACGTTATGTTACCAGCACGTGACATGAAACGCCTAAAGGCTGTAAGATCTGTGCCGATCTCATGACAACACTGCCTGTTCCGATTTCAGTCAGGTTCAGTGTTCTCACAGAGACAGTCATGTGGTAAGGGTCTCACTAGCGAAGACCATTCCATAAACCTATTCCCTGCGGGGAATGTTGTCATTTCATAAACTAAAATCAGACTCCTGATATAAGCAAATTACTGGTCATGCTAAAGTCATACCCAGGAGACTCTTCATACAGCTCGAATATATGGCAGGAAGCATAAGGAGCCTGTTTTCCGTTGTAGACGTCCAGCGCCATCTGTAGGGCGCCCAGTGTGGTGTCGTGCTGAAGAAAAATGGAAGTGTTGGTATTAGATTCACTGATGCCGTATTATAATAAAGACATAGGGGGCAATCATTACTGCCGTGCCATAAACAGAAGAAAGTCTAGACTGAAACATCATTAGAGCATTGCCCCCATATATTTCCTGATACCCCCCAATCTTCAGGCCTCATCACACCGGCAGTAGACTGGTCATGAAAGCGTGAAGACCCTAGAAGTTACTGCCAGGAGCACCTAGGTTATGTTAACACCGCGCTCGCAGGAGGCGTTATCTACATAGTAACGCTCCCATTGTATACCCTAAACGTACCCATAGCCTAGAACAGACCGGATGTATGCCAAATGTCTTTCTGGGATAAGTCTGAGCGCTCTAATTTTTTTTAATGGTATTAGAAAGAGTAGTCAACTATGTTTTTCAATACAAAATAACGTATACCGTGCAGTTCCGTATTTTTGGGGAATTTTACGGCATACAGTTTTATACATCCAGAGATTTTCCCGGCGTATATGCAACACTTACACAACAAACGTGGTATGAACAGAGCCTAAGTCCCTGTTCACACAGAGATTATCGGACGCATTTTTTGTCGCAGAAATGTCCACAAAAAACGTCCGAAATTGCCTCCTATTGATTTCAATGAGCGGTCAGAGAGATGGGAGGAAAACCAAGAGAGAGCCGTGTCCTTGACGCCAATAGAGTGGAGCATGTTAAGTAGGAGTTTGTGGTCTACAGTGTCAAAGGCTGCAGAGAGATCCAAAAGAATCAGGAGAGGATTTACCGTCCGATTTAGCCGCCAAGAGATCATTTGAGACTTTAGTAAGGGCAGTTTCTGTGGAGTGTAGAGTGCGGAAACCAGATTGTAAGAGGTCAAGAATGGAGTTAGCAGAGAGATAGCGGATAAGGCGAGAGTAGACCAAGCGTTCCAGGAGTTTGGAGATGAAGGGCAGATTAGAGACTGGTCGGTAGTTGGCAGCGCTGGATGGGTCAAGAGTTGGTTTTTTCAATAATGGGTTTATAATGGCATGTTTTTTAAAGCGGAGGGAAAGATACCAGAGGAAAGAGAGAGGGTAAAGAGGCTCTGTCACCAGATTTTGCAACCCCTATCTGCTATTGCAGCAGATCGGCGCTGCAATGTAGATTACAGTAACGTTTTTATTTTTAAAAAACTAGCATTTTTGGCCAAGTTATGACCATTTTTGTAGTTATGCAAATGAGGCTTGCAAAAGTCCAAGTGGGTGTGTTTAAAAGTACAAGTCCAACTGGGCGTGTATTATGTGCGTACATCGGGGCGTGTTTACTACTTTTACTAGCTGGGCGTTCTGACGAGAAGTATCATCCACTTCTCTTCAGAACGCCCAGCTTCTGGCAGTGCAGACACAGCCGTGTTCTCCAGAGATCACGCTGTGTCGTCACTCACAGGTCCTGCATCGTGTCGGACGAGCGAGGACACATCGGCACCAGAGGCTTCAGTTGATTCTGCAGCAGCATCGGCGTTAGCAGGTAAGTCGATGTAGCTACTTACCTGCAAACGCTGATGCTGCTGCAGAATCAACTGTAGCCTCTGGTGCCGATGTGTCCGACACGATGCAGGACCTGTGAGTGACGTCACAGCGTGATCTGGCAGAAGCTGGGCGTTCTGTAGAGAAGTGGATGATACTTCTCTTCAGAGCGCCCAGCTAGTAAAAGTATTAAAAACGCCCCGATGTACGCACATAATACACGCCCACTTGGACTTTTACTTTTAAACACACCCACTTGGACTTTTGCAAGCCTCATTTGCATAACTACAAAAATGGTCATAACTTGGCCAAAAATGCTCGTTTTTTAAAAATAAAAACGTTACTGTAATCTACATTGCAGCGCCGATCTGCTACAATAGCAGATAGGGGTTGCAAAATCTGGTGACAGAGCCTCTTTAAATATGTTAGTCAGGTGACCAGTGACAGCCGGGGAGAGGGACTGGAGGAGGTGTGAGGGGATAGGGTCACTAGGGCAGGTAGTAGGATGAGAAGAAGAGAGGAGCCTCGAGACTTCTTCTTCAGTTATTGGGTCAAATGCTGAGAGTGAAGAAGAGGGAGTGCGGGAGGGAAGGGGATCGATGTTACTCGGGGACCGGGAGATAATATCATGCCGGATGTTGTCAATTTTAACTTTAAAATAATTGGCCAGGTCTTCAGCACTAAGATCCGTGATCAGCGTCTGCACTTTAGGACTAAGGAGGGAGTGAAAAGTATCAAAGAAGCGTTTTGGATTGTTAGATAGTGTGAAGATGAGAGAAGTGAAGTAGACTTGTTTGGCGCGGTGAAGGGCAGAGTTGTAAGTTTTGAGCATAAATTTGTAATGGAGGAAGTCTGCAGCCAAATGCGATTTTCTCCACAGTCGTTCGGTACATCTCAAGCACCGCTGAAGAAAGCGGGATTGAGGCGTGTGCCAGGGTTGTCGTCGTCTTTGTCGGGTGGTTCGGAGTGTAGGGGGGGCTGCTTCATCCAATGCATTTTTGAGAGTGTTATTGTAAAGTTTGGCAGCCAGATTGGGACAGGAGAGGGAAGAGATAGGGGACAATGAGGACTGTAGACTGTTTTATGGCAAAAACCGCTCATGGTTTTTCCTTTGCCTGTTGAAGAGGTAAAAAAACGTGGCAAAATACGCTTCAAAATGCTTGTGATGCAAAACCACTTTATAAAAAACAAAAACAAAAAAGAGCTGATTTTTACTGCCAGAATTTTCTGCCTGCAAAAAAACTGTGTGTGAACAGGGCCTAACAATGCTCTGACATTTTTTTTTTACTTACTGTGGTTGTACTGTGCAAGAGAGCTCAGTATTTTACTGAAGTTATAAATAAGACTGTAGTTACCTAAACAGGGTCCAGTAAGAGGCAAACCAGTCATTCTGGTCATGTGATTGTACAGGAAGCCGCCATTTATCATCACTTACTGTTGAGTACGCAATGAACTTCAGGCCATTGGTAGCATTCTGTGTAGCCGCTGTTATATTCTTCAGGATCTGAGCCACCAACACACCTGCACAAAACAAGGGACGTAACCTAAAAATCACTAATACAGCAGCAAAGTGACAAAGAGGAAGCGCAAGTGACATGTTGTGACAAATCACGCCATATATGACTGCACGGAGCACCATCATTTTACATGGAAGGGGAGCAGGAATTCCACCGTCCCACTTTTGCGCCACATTACAGACTGTTGTGGTTACAGCGGGTCATGCCTAGCTGGACAGCCCCTCTCCATAGACCTTACTAGGAAGTTTACAAAACTAAATGATGCTTGCTGTCGTACAGCGGTTCCTTTCTTACCTCCTTGCAAACGCGCTTTCTGCTCCTGTTCAATGATCCCAAAGAGGAACCTGAAGCTGAAATCCTTTAAATCGACCAGTCGTGCCAACACATCTTTTGTTGCCCAGGAGGGGAGGCTCAGGTTATGCTTCGACTACATAAAAAAAATGAGAAATGTTGATTCTAGGGTTACCGTCCTTTTATAAAACGTTCAGCCATGTCATAGTGCAGGCGCTGGGAACCCCACTGATCGTGGAGACGAAAGGGGCAGAAGCATTTATAGCTTTTGTGGGAGATGCGGCGTTAGCAGTGTACGGGCTGTATACTTACTATTACCCATACCCATACCCTTACCCATACATCATTTTTCAAGGAGAGCCAAAAATGTGATCGGACATGAAGAGGCACATCACTCAGCGATTCTGACCCTTCATTCTAGCGAACAGTGGGGGTCTAGTTACCTGGACAGGAACCCTTTAAAAGAGGTCCTCCACCTAAATCTAACCAAACTATTTTTACAAAAATATTGTTAGAAGGGTTTTCCGGCAGTACCAGACACAGCCACAAGCGTGTCATTGTGTCAGGTACTGCAGTGAAGAGTCTGTGGCACTCAAGTGAGCGCCACTGCCCCTTTCTTCTGCCGATTGGTGGTCCCGGGGATGGAAAATCTTGGAAAACTCCTTTAACCTGACAGGTAAGTCCCGCCAAGTCTCCTTGCCACTTCTCTGTTCTAATCATAGAGACAATTCTGTCTTAATCTGAAGACTGGTATAATCTGAGACAGACTGGTCGCTAGGGACATCTTAGATGACAACCCAAATGAAAAGTGGATGTTAGGCACTAAATCCCTAGCAACCAGACTGTCAAATGTGACTGAAAGCTGGATTGGCACTGTTCTGACACAAGAGAAGGGGGAAGAGCAGTCTGTCAGACAAGCCATGTCATCCGTCATCACATATTTTTCTTAAACTTCGGTGGAGATCCTCTTTAAATTACACATTCGTGTACATTTTAGAATAAAGCGTTGGGATTATAATTTTCATTGACTCATTTACGAGATTACCTTTAGGTTATCCATAAGAATGAAAAGGCTTCCTCGATTCACTGCCAAAATCTCTTATCTGGCATCAAGAACTAATGGAATTACCATGTCACGTCAGTGGTCCATGTGATGTCATGAGAGATGCCGGACGCCAAATTACTAACCTCGCAGAAGAAGATGTCGGAGATCGTCCATACAGATTCTAATGAGCAGTCTGTCAATCCAGTTTTATTGGCCACCATCTGCATAAAATCCTATTGAATATAAAGGAAGTGTTCGCATAAAGCACTGGATTGACTGGAATAACGCAGTTAGGCCAGAGTCAGACACACAGTTTTGATGCAGTTTTTTGAGCCAAAGCTGGAAGTGGTACGGAATGTCATGCACTGTGGATGTATGTGATATGTTTTATATACTAGGTTTCAGTTTATTTCTTGTATAAGTTTGAGATTGATTGTAATGCCATGCATTGCTAACATGATATTGTAACACGCACTTTTGTATTTCTGTTGGGCATGTCCGCTGCGCGGGGGCCCAGAAGTGTCTTTTACCATTTGTGTTTATGTACCTCCTTCAATAAAACGAGTTTAAAAAAAAAGCTGGAAGTGGATAAGGAATAAAAGGTATAAAGAAAAGACTGATGCATCTCCTTTCTTTTGTATCCACTCCTGTGATTGGCTCTAAAACCTGAGCCTAAGGCCTCATGCACACGACCGTATTTTTTCCCACCCGTAAATACTGGCGTAAATACGGGTCCGGTGTCACACGTATTCCACCCGTATTTACGAGCACGGTTTTGGCGGCAAAATAGCACTGCACTAATCGGCAGCCCCTTCTCTCTATCAGTGCAGGATAGAGAGAAGGGACAGCCCTTTCTGTAATAAAAGTTAAAGAAATTCATACTTACCCGGCCGTTGTCTTGGTGATGCGTCCCTCTCTTCACATCCAGCCCGACATCCCTGGATGACGCGGCAGTCCATGTGACCGCTGCAGCCTGTGATTGACCTGTGATTGGCTGCAGCGGTCACATGGCCTGAAACGTCATCCAGGACGTCGGGCCGGATGTCGAGAGGGACGCGTCACCAAGGCAACGGGCGGGAGACCGGACTGGAGGAAGCAGGAAGTTGTCGGTAAGTATGAACGTCTTTTATTTTTTACAGGTTTATACTGATCGGTAGTCACTGTCCAGGGTGCTGAAAGAGTTACTGCCGATCAGTTAACTCTTTCAGCTCCCTGGACAGTGACTATTTACTGACGTCGCTTAGCAACGCTGCCGTAATGACGGGTGCACACATGTAGCCACCCGTCATTACGAGAGCTCCATAGACTTCTATGGACTGTCCGTGCCGTTATTACGGCCTGAAATAGGACATGTTCTATCTTTTTCAACGGCACGGGCACCTTCCCGTGAGAAAACGGGAAGGCACCCGTCGCCAATAGAAGTCTATGAGCCTGTTATTAGGGGTCGTAATTACGACCCGTAATAACGGGAGTTTTTACGGTCGTGTGCATGAGGCCTTAGGTTGAGTTCACATCTGCGTTTTGAGTTCCGTTGTTTTGCTCCATCATAGAGGCAGAAGAATGAGAATACAGGAAGTACTGGATCCTTCGCCTGACGGAAACTAACCGCGCCCAACGGCACCCGTTGACTTTAATGGGTTCCCTCAGGTTTCCGTTGCATGTTGCGCTATTTTGTCTGGCAAAAACGACGGAATCTGCGACCAATTCCCCTAATGGAGCCTAATCACGCAGATGTGAACAGGGCCTTACTCTGTTTATTTTACCATATTGTCTCTGGTCTTGTTCACATATTCAGGAGAGTGCCGCGTCTCTTCTTGCAACTTGTGATATTTTGGACAAGAGATAATTGGAAACTTTAAAAGCTGAAACAAAACCAAACAAAATCGTGTCAGTGGCTAAAACCAATACAACTAAAGCCCTTAAAGGAAACCTGTCAGGAGGATTGGCACCTATACATTTATTATGTTTGTAAGATAACCTAATGATGCTAAACTTAAGGCTGGAGTTGTGCCCACAAGTTCAGTTTACAGATTCACTCATATAAAATGCAACCTTTCATAGTGACGGGTTCCCTTTAAAGGTGTTATCCGGCCTTTTATTTGCAATTGGATTAACTGCAGTAAGATTTGTCATTTACTAATGTGCTGTCTGTAGCTGAAATGTCTCTGTAAATAGTCACATGACCATGCTACTGGTATTTACCTCCTGCTTGTTTGATGTCTTGTATGATGAACAGGTAGTTATCTCTCCTCTCCCCCCTCCTTAAAATATAGGACATCACATTACATGCCTCTTATCTCCACTGCTCCCTGCTTTCCCGCCTCCTTCCCTGTCTCTGGATGGATGGTATTAAGGGGGTACACGGACGATTATCGGGCAGATGCGCTGCCGACATAATGATGGATGGGGACGAGCGATCAGAGTAACGACCGCTCTTCCCCATCCATAGCTCCGTGTGACAGGAGCAAGCGAGCACCAATCAACGATGTTCCGAGTGTCGGCCGGTGTAAAAGGGCCTTTGGACTTGCTGGGCAGCAGATAGTGCAGTGTTAGTAGCAGAGCCTGTGTTGTGTGTTAAAGAGGCTCTGTCACCACATTATAAGTGTCCTGTCTCCTATATAAGGAGGTCGGCGCTGTAATGTAGGTGACAGTAATGCTTTTTATTTAAAAAAAACGATCTTTTTTCACAACGTTAGGAGCGATTTTGGTTTATGCTAATGAGTTTCTTAATGCCCAAGTGGGCGTATTTTTACTTTCGACCAAGTGGGCGTTGTACAGAGGAGTGTATGACGCTGACCAATCGGCATCATGCACTCCTCTCCATTCATTTAGACAGCAGAATCGCGGTCTTACTAGAACATGATCTGCAGCCACATACACAGCGATTCTGCTTGATTAACATTAATCCAGTGTCCTGATAATGAATACACATGACCATCCAGCCTGGACGTCATGTGTACTCAGAATCCTGACACTTCTGACTCTTTTCTGTGAGATTTACAGCAACGGATACGAAATCTCGTTTACCTCCGTAATCTCGCGAGATTTTGTATCTGTCACTAGTTTATTAATTCCCTATCTCCTCACTAATCTAATAGGCGCTGTGATGCTGATAACTACAGTGTGAGTTTTTTCAAAAACTTTTATTATTTGCAAATTTATGAGCATTTTTCTAAATATGTTAATGTGGCTATACTTGCCAAATAGGAGGTGACTCTTTTCACTCTGGGCGGTGTAATGTTTTCTGTATGACGATATCCAGTCAGCGTCATACAGCTTCTCCTCTTCCCAGCCCAGCAACACAGCCTGATCATCTAGTATAGAGCTTCCATTCCCGACTGTGTATTCAACTGGTGATACCTCCGTTTGTTTCACAGCTAGAACTACGATGTGACCTGGTGTCATATGAAAGATTAGAATCTCATCTTTCAGATGTCACCGGAAGCTCTGTCCTAGGTGGTCCCCAGCTGGAGATATGGCTGTTTGAAGTGATCTCCCTTCCCTCCAGCCTCACTCTCTCACACTGTGTGAAGCAGCTTCATGCTGATTGGACAGCGTCAGAGGCTGTGAGGAGGCTCCACCTCAGGAAAATCGCTGCTGTTACCTCCCACTTGTCTAGTATAGCCTCATTTGCATATTTATAAAAAGATCATAACTTTTAAAATAATAAACTTTTTGGGATACAATTTTCACTATCATTATCAGTGTGACCATGCCTATCAGATTAGCTAGGAGATAGGGCATTACTAAACTAGTGACAGAGTCTCTTTAAGACTGAGTAATTACAGAATTACCTTGCACCTTTTAATAGAGGGTCATGCAGGTCGTTATAAATATAGGAAATGTCTAGAAGAGGAATTATGGGAACTGTAGTCTTTTACATGGTAATCCTGCCCACAGAAAGCCCTGGCAGAATAAAAACAGATTCGGAGCCAAGGTGGCATCACCTGGTGACCATTCAGACACATACAGGCACTTTTCGTTTGCATTAGCCCGGAAAACCACTTTAATTATATGAACCTATGCAGTAAGAAGTATTCAGATGCCAATGTTGTGCCTGGACTGTGTGTTTACATGGCAGTTATATTTACATCAAGGTGCCAGGAAAATGCTATACATGTTTATATACTGTCAGTAAACTGGTAACTTACCCGCTCCTCAGAATCTGGTACAGTGTGCACTGGGATTGGCTGCCAGGAGATATTTGGTTGGAAGATCTGAGAGCCCGCAGGTGGGTACAGACCGGCCAAGTTTGCCTCCGCGCTCATTAGTGTGCGATCCACATCTGTGCTCCTTACATAGATCTGAGCAGGGACAGGAAACAAATAGAAGGAGCCATGATGTTGTGACACGATGCCAAACGCTGTATCTGTGCTGTGACGGAACAGACTTATAAAGGTCATGTAGCAAAGATTTCCGTTAGATCCTGATAAGAGCAATTACCTCATGTCTGTCGTACGACTCGTTCAAGAATCCTTTGTATCGTGCTCGCAGGGCCTGTCCCAAGTCCCAGTGCTGTTCCATCCCAATCTATAAAAAAATAATTATATATGTTACATTTACTGTGGAGAACGGAATCTAGAAAGGTCATTAAACTAGAAAAGCTACTGCTAATATCATCCAGGCCTAATATCATCCAGGCCTAATATCATCCAGGCCTAATATCAACCAGGCCTAATATCATCCAGGCCTAATATCATCCAGGCCTAATATCATCCAGGCCGAATATCATCCAGGCCGAATATCATCCAGGCCGAATATCATCCAGGCCGAATATCATCCAGGCCGAATATCATCCAGGCCTAATATCATCCAGGCCTAATATCATCCAGGCCTAATATCATCCAGGCCTAATATCATCCAGGCCTAATATCATCCAGGCCTAATATCATCCAGGCCTAATATCATCCAGGCCTAATATCATCCAGGCCTAATATCATCCAGGCCTAATATCATCCAGGCCTAATATCAACCAGGCCTAATATCAACCAGGCCTAATATCATCCAGGCCTAATATCATCCAGGCCTAATATCATCCAGGCCGAATATCATCCAGGCCGAATATCATCCAGGCCGAATATCATCCAGGCCGAATATCATCCAGGCCGAATATCATCCAGGCCGAATATCATCCAGGCCGAATATCATCCAGGCCGAATATCATCCAGGCCGAATATCATCCAGGCCGAATATCATCCAGGCCGAATATCATCCAGGCCTAATATCATCCAGGCCTAATATCATCCAGGCCTAATATCATCCAGGCCTAATATCATCCAGGCCTAATATCATCCAGGCATATACAGGTAAACGTTTCTGAACTGGAGAGATGTGAGATAAAGTAGTGATCACGGTAACGGACATTTCGCCAGTGACCCCATTGAGGAGCTTTACCCTATTGGTTCCATCTGCTGTTTATCTATGGCCCTGGGAGCCTATGCTTAGCGCCAAGTCCTGTACATTTACAGTACTGTGATCCTTGTTATGTGATGGCATGTCGGCTTTTGATCACAGCATTGCAAAGCGAGAGGGGCTCCTTCCGCCCCCTGACAGTTTAGAGAGACAACCGAGGACTTAAAGATTACCTTTCAGAGGCTTTAAAGTACCTGTTTTATTTAAAAGGACAACTAAAGTTTCAGAAAACTTCCGACATGTCATAGTGACCACTACCGATCGCCGAAACAAAGCGGCAGAAGCGCTTGGGTGAGCGCTGAACCACTTTGTTTTCTCAGAAAGCCGATCAGGAACCAAGCGGCTCAGCGCTCACCAGAGCGCTTTTGCAGCTTCCTTTTAGGGATCGGTGGGGGTCTCAGTGCTCGGACCCCCTCCAATCAAAACTTCTGACATGTCACACATTTTCTGAAAGTTTACCCATTAAAAGAAAAATATTAACCCCTTAAAAAATATATTTTAGTAAATACATGTAATTAGAAAATATTTAAAACCAAATTTTGCATAATGAAACCAGGTTATATAATAAATGACCTGACTCTCCGCAAGAGTTGGGTCTGACTCTCGGCACCCCCCGCTAATCAGCTTTTTTAAAAGAAGCCTTGGCACTCTTGCTCCCCCTTCATTGCTCACGCTGCTTAATCATGAATTAGGAAACAGCGTAGCTCGCTGAACTACGCTGCTTCCGTAAGTCCCATAGAACTGAATGGTAGTTACGGAAACAGCATAGCTCGCCTGCTACGCTACTTCTGTAACTGCTATTCACTACTATGGGACTTACGGAAACAGCTTAGCTCAGCGAGCTACGCTGTTTTCTTATACATGTTCGGGAATCACACGCGTCAGCCAGAAGACAGAGTGCTAGAACAGGGTTTAGGGGGCCCTGTTCTACAGATAGGTGCGGTACCCAGAGGTGGGACCCCCATCTATCTGACATATCCTGTGGATATGTCATAAATGTCCCTGATGGGAAAACCCCTTTAATAGCTTATCCTGATAGGCCGTCAATTTTATCTCTCCGAAAAACTCCATGAATATTGCTCCAAAAGTGTAGATTCAAAACAAATGATTGATGAGAGCCAATCCCACCTGTGTGAGCTGCCCAAATCCCTGAGGCCAGGCACTCTCCTGATGCACATCTTTAGGATAAGCCCTCACTGGAGACCGGTCACCGTGCCGATACACCTGGAAAATAAACCATTTTATATCAAACCACAGATCAATACTTAGAAAACCACAAAAGATAGAACATAGTACGAGTTATTATTACGGTAGTGCTTTGCATTGTGGACGCCAGAAATCCAAACATCATTGCACGGAGAATAAAAAGTAAGCAAAGGTGGCGATATAGCAGATTTCAACAGAGATATAAGACACCGTTCACATCTGCATTGAAGGATTCATTCAAAGCCTACATCAGATTCCTTACTTCGTCACAGTAAGGGCTCATTTACACGAGTGTGTTATATGTCCGTGCGACGCGCGCGATTTTCACACGTGTCGCACGGACCTATATTAGTCTATGGGGCCGTGCAGACAGGTGCGTGATTTTCACGCAGCGTATGTCCGCTGCGTGAAACGCACGACACGTCCTATATTTGAAGTCAATGGGTGCGTGAAAATCACGCGCACCACACGGAAGCACTTCCGTGGGACGCGCGTGATTCGCGCAACAGCACTGTAAAGGATGAATGAAAACAGAAAAGCACCACGTGTTTTTCTGTTTACAAACATCCAAACGGAGTGTCATAATGATGGCTGCTGCGCGAAAATCACGCAGCCACGCATCATATGATGAAGACACACGGAGATGTCAAACGCGTTTTTTGCGTGTGCAAAACGCACATGCTCATGTAAACCCGGCCTAAGGGTGAGCGCACACGTAGCGTAAATACTGCGGATTCTCCGCAATGGAAAATCCGCAGCATAATACAGTAGCAGCAAAGCGGATGAGAACTGAATAATTCTCATCCACACGCTGCGTAAACAATAAGCGGAAAAAAGCTCAGAAATTGACCTTCGGTGAAACATCATCCCAGGGCTGCAGAACGTCCGAGGACACGTCGCCATGGTAAGTATATACATTTTTTTTGGACACTCCGGGCTAATTTGGTGCGTTTTTTCGGCCGGAATTCCCTGCGGGCAGCGTATCCGCTCTGTGTGAACTTACCCTAAGAATTATAAGTCTAAGGAGGTCCGTCGAGCGCCGGTGATATTCATCGTACGATGGATCCCGCACTGCGTTGTTTATAGACAGAAACCATAATGCAGATGTGTTTTGTTGTCATAGTGTAAGGGTGTGATGACAAAAAACACAAAGTGGAAAAAAGACATAAATTCATCAGTTTGTATAGAAGGTGTACAGGCAGCCATAAAACAGCTTCTCAAGGGTGTAATGCGGGCGCATCTCTGTGTCCATGTTATGGCGGAGAACCCTGGACTGACCGCAAGTCTAATGACCCAAACTAATAGAATTACATGATGTTCCACCTGTCAGCCAAGAATGACCGGTAACCAACAGACGTCGATTATGGTACAATTGGCCCTTGTGTTTATTTTGTCTTTTTCTACCGTTTGGATTTAGCGTTTTTGTCACGATCTTTAATTTGAGATGTCAAAATTACAGGCGGATGAATGAATGGTCAGTTCAATTTTAACCCTCCGTGTGGTAGCTACAAGTGCGTGGTAGAGACCATGAGGAGTCATTTCATTGAAAAGAATGGCTTTTGCCATATTTGGGGCTGTTCACGTCTGCGTTGGAGGCTCCGTTACAGATTGCTGCGCTATTACGTCTGGCAAAATTAGGGAAACCATGACAGAGACCCAACAGTGACCATTAAAGTCAATGGGTTCCATTGGTTTCCGTCATGCAACGGATCCCGAGCTGCCGGTATTTTCGTTGTTCTGCTCCTATGACGGAGAAGGACAACGGAAACCTGAACACAGATGTGAACTTCGGCCTTAATGAGGGTATGTTCACACGGCAGCGTCCGTTACAGCTGAAATTACGGTCCTGTTTTCAGGAGAAAATGGCACCGTAATTTCAGCCGTAATGGCATGTGCAGGCGTCTTTCGCTGCGTCCATTACGGTCTAATTGGAGCTGTTTTTCCATGGAGTCCATGGGAAACGGCTCCATTTACGTCTGAAGAAGTGACAGGCACTTCTTTGACGCGGGCGTCTTTTTTCCGCGCCGCCTTTTGACAGCGGCGCGTAAAAAAAAATTACCGTGGGCACAGAACATCGTAAGACCCATTCAAATGAATGGGCAGATGTTTGCCGACACTTTTGAGCCGCATTTTCGGACATAATTCGGGGCTAAAACGCCCGAAATGTCTCCTGACGGAGAGCTTTACTCTGGCTCTATTCACATCACATTGGCCCATGTGTTTTGTTTTTTTTAGGGATCCATTTAATGGATCTGTCCCAACGTTTTAAACCCATTTATTGGATCCAGTTTTTTTGGTTTTTATGATGCATGAAGAGGAAGCCATGTTTTTTTGCTTTAGTTTTCTCTGACGCATCCTGTACAACACATACCATAGTTCTCAATTTGTGGCTCTCGAGATGCTGCAAAATAACCAGCATGCTGGGAGTTGTAGTTGTACAAAGTATGGGAGCACGGACCGTAAAAAGCAAAAGATAGGCCTGTAAACCTTCCCGCAAAAACATGGGAAGGTATCCGCGGTCAATAGAAGTGAATTGGTCCGTAATTGCGAACCGCAATTACGCACAAGTTCTACGGTCTTGTGCATGGGGCCTAATACATTAGTATTGCAGTATATTATGCAAGTGATTCAGTGGTTTAACTCCTTCCCGCACATGGGCGTGACTGTACGTCCTGTTTAACAGTACATTCCAGGAATAGGGCGTACAGTCACGCCCTGTACATGAAGCAGTCGCAGGAGCTGTGTTCGCTTCGTCTTCAGCAGGGTGTCAGTTGTAATATACAGCTGACATCCCGCTGCAATGTCGGCAACCATCGATCGCAGCCGTTTAACCCCTAAATGTGGCAGCCAATAGCGACTGCCGCATCTAAGTGGGTGACAGAGGAGAGGGGCTCCCTCTGTACCCATGAGAGATTGCGGGTGCCGATGGTTGCTATGGCAACCAGGAAGCCTAGCAACGGCTTCCGGGTCGGCCAGGTACGGAAGCCTAATAGATGAAGGAAGACAGTTACAATACACTACCTAAGTAGTGCAGTGTATTGTACAGGGGATCAGAAGATCAGATCTACAAGTCCCCAGCTAAGTCTTAGGCCTCATGCACACGAACGTGCTTTTGCGGCCGCAATTACCCCGAAAATCCACGGGAGAGTTGCGGCCCCATTCATTTCTATGGGGCCATGCATGGCCCGGGAGCCTGGACCGCAGAAAGAAAGGACATGCCTTATTACGGCCGTGTTCTGTGGGTCAGGCTCATTGAAAATAATGGCCGCGGCCATGTTCATGGACCGTGATTTGCGGTCGGCTCGCCCGTTCTTTCTGCGGTCCGGGCTCCGGGGCCATGCACGGACCGTGAAAATCACGGTCGCGGGCATGGTCCCATAGGAATGAATGGGGCCACAATTGTCCCGTGGATTTTCAGGGGAATTACGGTCGCAAAAGCACGTTCGTGTGCATGGGGCCTAACGGTGCTGTGAAGTCCTACCGCAAAAAAAAAAAAGCGCTCTTACGGCTATATCAACACAGAAATAAAAAGTTAAGGCTCTTGGAAGGC
Source organism: Rhinoderma darwinii (assembly GCF_050947455.1). Lineage (NCBI taxonomy): Eukaryota > Metazoa > Chordata > Amphibia > Anura > Rhinodermatidae > Rhinoderma > Rhinoderma darwinii. The sequence goes on along the minus strand of NC_134695.1, from coordinate 60,615,693 downwards.
GAAGAGGGAAAAATTAAAGTTGCACCACTCCTCTCACGTACAGGTTACAATGGCGACCAGCTAAGGAGTTGGATGTCGCGTAAAATTTCCATTGATTTCTATGAGATGTGACGACAGAATCAGTTGGCACAAAAAGTTGCTATGAACTGAATTATATGGAAATCTATAGACCACGGCCCAGTCCAATACTCCCGACCCTAGAGTTTATTTTCTAGAAATTATTTATTTGGTAATTTGTGATTTATTTCCATAACGACTTAATGTAAACAAAACAAAAAACCCGTCCTCATCTGCTAGTCTCTGTCCAGACCCCCATTCCGAACTCACTTCCGGGTTCTTTATAAAGCCCCGGTAATGGCGGCCGGGCGTCCCCTCCCTTACTCACCACAGTGACGAAACGAAGCTGGTGAGCCTGTGCGAACTGTACAGCGACCAGGATTTGCCCCGATATTAAAACCATCATCCCCAGTAGGGATAATAATCCTGAGCCGCTCCTGGCAGCCATAATCCTCCAAAATGTCCGACTCCGGAACCCCTTGTGAAGAGTAGGACTTCCGGTGGGGAACGGTATCGCGGTAACACGAGAGTAGAAACATGGCTGCCGTTTCCATGAGTGCGAGAGCGCTAAGATGGCTACTTAACATTACGTCAGGTTACGAGACGTAACGCAGAGCAATAAAACAGCTTCCTCTCCTTATGCCCCTGGTGGCCAAAGCCAGAACAGCAATTAGAAAAATATATTGTGAGGAGACCTCTAGTGGTGATGTTTGGTATGGTGAGCATCAAAATAATGGAGCTATTGTAGCTATAGTTTCTTTTGCAGAATATCTATGGATTTATTACAATTACCGCAATCGATGAACTTGATTACACTTTTAATCTATATTACAGTAATCGCCCCACGGTAAAAGGTTATTAATATGTCAGCAAATGTTATTGGTGGGGACCATAAACTCAGACTTCCAATGATTCTCTAATAGAAAAAGGGGTCACAGGGTTTTATGTAGAGTCCAAACCCCTTCGGGGTTTCTGGAGCCTCTTTTCTTTGTTGTGCCGTTCCTCTGTTATTCCTCTTGGAAGTTTATGAATAAATTGAAAACTTTCAAAATTCTCAATGGGGCGGGTCCCCGCACAGTCTGATAATGTCCAATCAGTGCTGACAGAGTGAGACTGTGCAGGGACATGCCCATTTCACAAGGTGAATGGTGACACTTAAGTTATAAATTTACTAATACATCTCCAGGATTCGTTACAGAGGAACATCACAGAAAACTTTCAAATTGTTTTTTTTAGGGGGGAATGTAAGCATTTAGAAAAACAGACATGTCAGGAGAGCGGACAATTCCCCCTCTAGAGTGAACCTGTCACTATATTTTAGGGAACTCTACCACCAGCTTGTTATTATACTGCTAGGGTTTAGCGTCCTAAATATGCCCCTCCCAAAACTGTCAGTTTTAGCATTTTATCTAAAAAGAAGTTCTAATACGGTGTGCGCTGTATGTACATTACCAGAGAAGAGTCCTCAGAGGAGTCCAGGAGTACCCACCTCGGCTTCATCTGAGCACTGAGCATGTGCAGGAGGCTATTGGACGCCTCTCAGGACTCTTCTCTGGTAATTTACATATACCGGGTGCCGCATTATAACTTCTTTTTGGACGAAATGCTAAAACGACAGCTTTGACAGGGCAGGTTTTGGACGCTAAACCCCAGCAGTATAACAACATTCTGGTGGTATAGTTCCCTAAAATCTAGTGACAGGTTCCCTTTACGTTCTACCGCAAGCAAAACTAATAGTTTGAGACCCCCCCCCCCCTAGGGTTCACAATGTTTACATTCTAGGGAATCAGTAAAGAGCATTCTGAGCATGTGCGCAATTCTCTCTAACCAATTCAAACCACTGCACTCGGCTGTTTCCATAATTCACATAGGGGTTGACTATAAAAAGCCAACCACCTCTGTAAAAAGCTGAGTAGGAGGCGAAGTAAAACGGTGCCTACCTAGCACAGGTCCCACTTTGTTATAGCGATTGGCCTTGTCAGTGGTCGGACCCCACTGATTGGACATTCATGATACATTCTAGTGATATATCATCAATATCTTCCAGGAGGTTACCGCTTTAGGACGGGGCAGCCTACATTCCCCACCTGCTCTCTTATTATTATTATTATTATTATTATTCCTTTCCCAGCCCTATCGGGAATTAAGAAACCCCTGTTGTCTTGATAGTTGGGGGTCTCGGAGGTGTATACGCCATAAAAGTCAGGGCTTGGAATATCCCTTTAACTACACCGTGAATACTTAGCCGCACACTGTCATGCCTAGCAGTGGGAATATCTATATAGTAGTCAAGGCCTACAAAATCTCTCAATTGTGGGAAACCAGGAAAGATTTTGGAGAGTGAAATATTGCCTAATGGGAATAAAACATAATTTTTAGGTTTTTTAGACGGATGAGACCCCTTAATGTAATCTGAAGAGAGCGCCATCTTGCTTTTGATTGAAGAATTACATGGTGCCAATTGAAGCCAGTGGGTGTCTTTGTCATACATAGATACATTAGGTCCCTATAACTGGCCATACAAATAAGATAAAAGTCAGATTTTGGCCATTTTAACCAACCATCGGTTAAAAAATTAACACTATGGCCGACGACAGGTTTCTGTCTCCCAAAAGTGTGTTCAGCCAGGTTAGAAATTTAAAGGGGTTTTCTCATATTCAATACGTATCACCTGTCCACACGATAAGTGATAAATATTTGATCGTTGGGGGTCTGACTGCTGGGACTTCCACCAATCCCGAGAAAGGGCTTACCTGGCGGTCCCTGTGAGCCACATATGAATGGAGCGGTACTGCGCATGCTCGGCCGCTGCTCCATTAATTTTCCAAAGGGCTGCCAGAAGCTGTCTCCGGCAGCCCCATAGAGATTGAATGGAGCGGTGGCTGAGCACGCATAGTACTGCTCCATTCATATGTGGCTCACAGGGACGGCCAGGTCAGCCTTTTTTCATGATCGCCACAGATCAGATATTCATCACCTATCTTGTGGATTGCTGATCAATATTGACTATGGGGAAACCGCTTTAAGTACATGTGTATGGCATGATCGTCCGAAATCGGACCATCACTTGCCACTTTGCGCCAACCCCAGGGAGTCATTATTTAAAAAACGGACTTCCTGATCGACCAGTTTCGGGTCAATGCACACGATTTGTATTACTTGCGGTTTTTCTGCGTGAATTTGCATGCGGCAAAACCACAGCGTAATACAGTACCAGCATAGTCAATCAGATTCCAGGAAATCTCATGTACACGCTGCAGTATTTTTCCGCACGTAAATTGACCTGCGGTGCGGATTTTAAAATCCGCAGCATGTCAATTTATCTTGCGTTTCTGCTTGCGAAATGTATCTTCCTAGTGCTGTGGAAAATCGCGCCAAAACCCGCAGCATGAAAAGGCGCTGAGAAACGCATCTAAAAATGCACGATTAGGTGTCGTTTTTACCTGCAAATTTCCTGCGTATTCCTGCGGTTTTGGTGTGTATTTTCCGCAGCAAAATATGCAACGAGCCTTAGTCTCTTCTATTGCTGTTGGGATCGTTCGTATATGAACGATCGCACGGATGATTGGTGAGTCGTATTGCGGCCGATCATTGTGTTATATGTCTGTCTGCTCTGTATATTTCTCGCTTACAGCAGAGCCACCCCTGTATTTTGTCCTCATGTCCTAATAGTGGACAACCCCTTTAACTACAGGCCTTCTGCTTTCATGGCTGGCCACGGCAGCGCCGCACTCTGCTCCTACAAAGGATCTTGTTATTCCAGAATTCTTGAGATGACATAATAGGTGAGAAGTTTAGTTAAAGCTTTGTTACCAGCAGGAAATTGCTGTTGTCTTGAATTCCTGACATGACGGGTTTTCTGCTGTGGTCAAAGATTGAATGTAAAGGTTTAGAAAGTTTCACTCAAATATGAGGAAATGACTGTAAGCGCAAATTCTTCATGAAAACTATTCTAATGTTAGGCCCTGTTCCCACGGAGTGTATTCCATGCATTTTCCGGCGTGTAAAACGCAGCGAAAAACACGTCAACATACACATGATTTAAGCTTCCCATTGACATCAATGGGAAAAGGCGTCTTTTTTTACGCGTGTGTTTAAAAATGTGTCGCGTAAAAAAAGAAGCGTCAGGTCAATTCTTTTGTGCTTAAAACGCGCTGATAATGCGCCTAATTCCAATAGTCAATGTGAGTACTATTTACGCACCGAGAAAACACGGCGAAAGTGCCCACAAAACGCATATAAAAATCACAATGAAAAAGCGTAAAAAATGGCAGTTTTTTTTTTAAAAAGCGCTTTACAAAAACGCTAGCGTTTTATGACACGTTTACACGTCGTTTTTTTTTTAGCGTCTTATGAACGTAGACATGCTAAGTGGGAAATTTAAAGGGATGTAACCAGGAATATCTGTCATCTGGTATTGTAGCTCAGCCCCATTCACTTGAACGTGGTTGAGCTGCAGTACCAAACATAGCCACACAGGCATGGTCGGCGATGTTTCGGTTACTGCAGTGAAGCGTTGCTTGTAGGGGAGGATACCGCCATAATATGGCACATGGAGGCACCATAAAGCGGCACACGTAGTGCTTACAGCTCCATAGTACCGAGCCGTACAGGCTTTATTATCACAGCTCTGACGATTTTCCATTCCTGGATTTGGCAAATCTTCACTGTGTGAACAAGGCCTAATCCTGCAAACTGTCAGCAGAATAAGGCCCTGTTCACACTGAGTTTTTTGGCGCTGATTTGGATGTGCAAACCACGTCGGAATCAGCGGCAAAAAAATGTCAGAAATCACACCCCATTGACTTCAATAGGAGGTAGAGGAGTTTATTTTTTTCACGTGCTGCTTTTGGCTGCTCGTGCTATAAGAAAGTGGCATGTCCTTTCTTGCCGCAGTTTCCACCTCTGACCTCCAATTGAAATCAATGGGAGGCAGAAAAACGCGCGGCGCTTGTTTCCGAGTATTTTTCGCTGCGTTTTTTGCCCGCGGTCCAAATTGCAGGCAGTTCAAAATCTGCCTCCAAATTCCTGAAGGAATTCTGAGGCAGATTTGCTCTGCCTGCAAAAAACTCTGTGTGAACAAGGCTTTAAAGGTTTTTTTTCACCTTCTGACAACTGATGACCTATCCACTGGATAGGTCATTAGTATATCATCGGTGCGGCTCCGACACCCGGACCCCACACCGATCAGCCGCTCAGGTGGCCTGCAGGCACCGGATGTTATGGCACATAATGCTATGTACGGAGCCGGAAGCCGTTGGCTCCGTACACAGCATAGCGGTTGTTCTGCAGAACTGCAGGTCCACTCCTATTCACTTGAAGAGTACTGCAGCTCAACCGCTATTCCGTGGCCGGAGCTATCTGCTTCCGGCATGTACGTCCGGTGCAAGGAGGCACCGGACCAGCTGATCTGTGCGGGGTCCGGGTGTCGGACCCCCACAGATCATGTGCTGATGACTTATCAGAAGGTGGAAAACCCCTTTAAGACTGTTTTATGTCAGCCTGTGTCTGCTGCTATTGTCAGTGGATGGCCCCTGCTTGTAAATCTGGTGGAGGTTTTTACTAGGGAATGCAGTTTCTGATGAGCTTACACTTTAGATATCTGCTATTACCTTGCATGTTGCATTCAGGTTTTTTTTTTATTGTTCTGATTCATAATTTGACTTTTATGTAAGAACTTTGTACACAAGTTTCCCAGAAAGTGATGATGGAAACATGGCGTAAGTGGCGTCCGCGAGCTCAGGAATGCACGAGCAACATTTCATTATAGAAGCCGACCTCACTAGTGTGTCGTGAATGCGGGATATATACGGATGTCAGTGCTTGTAAAATCTGGCCCAATGTGTCCTAAAATTTAACAAGCAATACATTTTGGGAATATAATCGGTCACTGTAAATTCCAGGGCAGATGAGCGGACTAGGCTCGCCTTCAATAAACTTATCAGAATCTATGTAATATTATTGGGCAAATGCCTAAATATGAATTCCCTAATAAAGGAATAAGACCTGAACTTCCATAGGCCGGGAGCAGGCTTCTGTCTCCCGAAAGTGTGGTCGACCAGGTTATAAAATTAGAGGGGTTTTATCATATTCAATATTTATCACCTATCCACAGGGTAAGTGATAAATATCTGATCGTTGGGGGTCCGACTGCTGGGACCCCCACGATCCCGACAACGGGCTTACCTGGTTGTCCTTGTGCACCCCATATGAATGAAGCTGTAGTGCACATGTTCAGTAATAAAATACATGTCATTACCTTGTGAACCCGTCATCAGACCAGACGATGGCCTCAATCTCCATATGGATACAGCATGACTACAATTTATCCTAAAAAAATTAGCTTGAAATTATGAGTTTCTCTGTTTTCATATGGTACTTATATGAAGCTCAGTGGCATACGTGCCATATAAGAAGTCTACAAGACTGGTATGAGATAAGAAGGGGCCTGGTACTGAACAGCTTCCCCTTTAACCTGTTACAGTCATAGCACTTGCTTTCAGCTGCCACTAGGGGGAACTCACTGCATACAGATTTTTACAGCTCCCTTTGAGTTCAATGCTAGTTATATGATCCATATGCAGTTAGCTCCCCCTAGTGGCAACTGCAAGTAACCAGAATTTGTGATTGTGTAAAGTACAGCAGGGGATTTGGAGCTCTATGTCTGAAAATAGAGCTATGACCCCTATGAAGATTTAGTACATATGGTGGACATTAAAATAAATAAATAGTATATTTGTCAGAAATCTCAGTGGGGTGTGGGGCCCATACTTAGTTTAGCTATGTGACCCTATGGTTGTGCATTAGTACAGAGTTAATAATAATAATAATAATAATAATCTTTATTTATATAGCGCCAACATATTACGCAGCACTTTACAATTTAGAGGGAACATGAAACAAACAATATCAGACATTACATAGTGACAAAGTTCATTTACAATTCAAACCTGGGTAGTGAGGACCCTGCTCGCAAGAGCTTACAATCTATGAGGACATAAGGGAGACACAAAGTGTAACAGTGTTTGTTCTGTACAATAGTCCGGCCATTTTTATACACATGCGGTGGTAACATAAAGCTGCATGAGCCGGTCACCAGCCACTATCCGTGTATGACGGACATGAAGAGAAGGAGTGTGAGGGAATCTTATTCTGATGACTAATCTAAATGGAGGGCCATGGAAAGGAGTCAGATCAGGGAATGTTATAGGCCTGTCTAAATAGATGTGTTTTCAGGGCACGTTTAAAACTGTGGATATTGGGAATTAATCTGATTGTCTGGGGTAGCACATTCCAGAGGACGGGTGCAGCACGAGAGAAATCCTGGAGACGGTAGTGGGAGGTTCGGATTATGGAGGATTTTAATCTAAGGTCGTTGGCAGAACGTAGAGCCCGAGTAGGGTGGTAGACAGAGATGAGGGAGGAGATGTAAGGAGGTGCAGCACTGTGGAGAGCTTTGTGGGTGAGAGTAATAAGTTTGAATTTTATTCGGAAGGGGATGGGCAACCAGTGCAGTGACTGGCACAGATTAGAGGCGTTGGTGTAGCGGTTGGTCATAAAGATGAGCCTGGCTGCTGCATTGAGGATAGATTGGAGAGGGGAGAGTTTAGTGAGGGGAAGACCGACTAGTAATGAGTTACAGTAGTCAAGACGAGAGTGAATCAGAGCAACAATGAGAGTTTTGGCAGTTTCCTCCGTAAGAAAAGAGCGGATTCTGGAGATGTTTTTGAGGTGAAAATGACAGGAGCGTGAAAGTGATTGTATGTGAGGAGTAAAGGAAAGATCTGAGTCAAAAATAACCCCGAGACAGCGGGCGTGCTGCTTAGGAGTTATGATAGTGCCACACACAGAGATGGAGACATCAGGTTTAGGGAGGTTAGTAGATGGTGGGAACATAAGGAGCTCAGTTTTAGAAAGATTCAGTTTCAGATAGAGAGAGGACATGATGTTAGAGACAGCGGACAGACAATAACTGGTGTTCTGTATTAGAGCAGGGGTGATGTCACGGGAAGAGGTATATAATTGGGTGTCATCAGCGTAGAGATGGTACTGGAAGCCAAATCTGCTGATGGTTTGTCCAATAGGAGCTGTGTAGAGAGAAAAGAGGAGCGGACCTAGGACTGATCCCTGAGGAACCCCGATATCAAGGGGAAGAGGAGAAGAGGTGGAACCAGCAAATGACACACTGAACGAGCGGTCAGAGAGATAGGAGGAAAACCAAGAGAGAGCCGCGTCCTTGAGGCCAATAGAGTGGAGCATGTTAAGTAGGAGTTTGTGGTCTACAGTGTCAAAGGCTGCAGAGAGATCCAAAAGAATCAGGAGAGAGGATTTACCGTCCGTTGGAATCTCATTTCCACTATTTACAATTAATATAATAGCTAATAGGTTAACCCCTAAAGCTTAAATATAGGTGTGTGACCAAGGACATAAGAGCGCCGGCCTGAACATTTGTAGACAGAATGTGCTTTAAAGGAACACGCTGTGCAAAACTCATTCACTGTGCGATGCCGTACAGGAACTGAGAGGGCGGTACATGATTCTGTGTCATTCTCCACCCCTGGAGGCCCTGCACTAGCCATAACAAAGATGATCATTTTTTTTTTTTTTACCCCGGAGTGTTCCTTTAAATGCACCACAAATAATGAGATGTGCAATGTCTGTTTTTATTTTTTTTTTTGTTATGCCATGAAATTACACCACCATGAAAAAAAGGGAAGCCAAATCTTGGTGATGAAAAAGATAGAGAGTAACATGACAATGAAGCCTATAACTTGTAAACCCACCTTGTTATATTGCTGCCTCTTTAAGGGTTTTCCAGGTTCTGACAACTGATGACCTATTCACCGGATAGGTCATCAGTACATGATCTGTGGGGATCCGACACCCGGGCCCCACACAGGTCAGCTGCTCCGGTGCCTCCGTGCACCGGACGTACATGCTGGAAGCAGCTCTGGCGACTGAATAGCGGCCGAGCTGCAGTACTGTAGTATTCAAGTGAATAGGAGCGGACCTGCAGTTCTGCAGCACGGCCACTATGCAATGGTCGGAGCCAACTGCATCCGGGCTCCGTCCATAACATTATGCACCACAACATCCGGTGCCCTCGGGCCTCCGGAGCGGCTTATCGGTGCGAGGTCTGGGTGTGGGCCGGCACCGATGACATACTGATGACCTATCCGGTGGATAGGTCATCAGTTGTCAGAAGCTGGACAACCCATTTAATGTTATGTCATACAGTTCAGGTCACTGCATTGATGAGCCCATCCACATTAACTAAAATCCTTGATCAGGGGCAGACACCAACAACAGAGGGTCATATACAAGAACGGTAAATGGGCCCCTTGTATTCCAGCTGCTAGTTTGATATTAGCGGGGTGCTAGCCATATAGCACCCTATTTATGGCTGTCCAGAGAATCCCTCACTGGCATGTCAGTTCCACAGTATGGGTAAGTTCACACATAGCGGAAATATAGCGGATTTTCCACAACGGATTTAGTTGCGGAAAATCCACAACATAATAAAGTCGCAGCAAAGTGGATGAGATTTAAACAAATCTCATCCACACGCTGCATAAATGATGAGCAGAAAAAACGCCCAGAAATTGACCTGAATTTAATGGGGAGGTAAAACGTGCAACAAATAGCAGATGCTGCGTTTTTTTGCAATGGAAAAGCTGCGATTCCGCCGCACAAAACGCAACTCATAAGAAAAAAAAAATCTTCTACTTTCATCCCATGTGACTGCCAATCACAGGCTGCAGCGGTCACATGGGATGAAACGTCACCCGAGGACTGGAGGACATCAGAGGGTATGTGTTTTAGTTTTTTCAAAAAGTGCAGTTTTGCGCAGCGGACATTCCGGACGAAAAACTGCACCACAATTTGGTTTGTTTTTTTGGCTGGAATTCTCTGCCGCCACCAGGGTATCTGCTGGGTCCGTGTGCAGCTGCACAGGTTGCATATATGGTATATCCACCCCTGTCCTTTAATCTCTATGGCGGAGAAACCTGTATCATGTATCTTTAGACAGGGCGTCTTTGCCTGACCTTCCCATATTGTGGTTAGCAAGCTGCACCATAAAAAAATCACATAAATGTTCCTAGATTGCTGTTTGGAAAACATTGTGTAACCACATTGTGGTGCTGCAATCCTGTGTTTTCCCCACTGAATTTAATTGGATAAAACTATAGTAGACATATACTAACACTGTAAGGAATATAGCATACTGCGGTTCTAAATAAGCACTGCACACCGTAAATCAGGGGTTGGGAAACTTTTTTCTGCCAAGGGCCATTTGGGTATTTATAACATTTTTCGCGGGCCATACAAAATGATCAACTTAAAAATGTGCCTGCTATAATTTGTCAAACATTTAATTAACTCTCCCCTAATGTGATGGCTGGAACTGCTTCTCCTTGGTGAGGCGTGTGATGTCAGCCGGTATCAGATAGATGCAGGTCCCACCTGCGGGACGCACACCTATCTCTAGAACGGGGCATCCTAAACCACGTTCTACCTCTCTGTGTTCCGGCTGATTTCCAACCATGAAGAAGAAAACAGCGTAGCTCGCTGAGCTGTTTCCATAACTCCCATAGTAGTGAATAGCAGTTACAGAAGCAGAGTATCATGCGAGTTACGCTGTTTCCCTAACTACTATTTAGTTCTATGGGACTTACGGAAACAGCGTAGCTCAGAAAGTTACGCTGTTTTCTTCTTCATGGTCGAAAATCACAAGCTTCAGCCACATGCATCATATGTCTTAGGGGGAGCTACACAGGGGGATTCACTTGTTGAGAAGGATCTGGGTATACTTGTAAATCATAAACTAAATAACAGCATGCAGTGTCAATCAGCTGCTTCGAAGGCCAGCAAGATATTGTCGTGTATTAAGAGGCATGGACTCACGGGACAGGGATGTAATATTACCACTTTACAAAGCATTAGTGAGGCCTCATCTAGAATATGCAGTTCAGTTCTGGGCTCCAGTTCATAGAAAGGATGCCCTGGAGTTGGAAAAAATACAAAGAAGAGCAACGAAGCTAATAAGGGGCATGGAGAATCTAAGTTATGAGGAAAGATTTAAATAATGAAATCTATTTAGCCTTGAAACTAAGGGGGGACATGATTAACTTATATAAATATATGAATGGCACATACAAAAAATATGGTAAAATCCTGTTGCATGTAAAACCCCCTCAAAAAACAAGGGGGCGCTCCCTCCGTCTGGAGAAAAAAAGGTTCAACCTGCAGAGGCGACAAGTCTTCTTTACTGTGAGAACTGTGAATCTATGGAATAGTCACCGCAGGAGCCGTCACAGCAGGGACAGGAGATACTGCAAAAAGGGCAAAGATAATTTCCTAGAACAAAAAAATATCAGCTCCTCTGTCAGGCCCCATGCACACGACCGTGCCCGCAATCACGGCCCGCGATTGCGGGCACGGCCGGCCGCTGACTGACAGCCGCATTTTCGGGCCGTGTTCCCATACAAAGTATGGGAGCACGGCCCGCAAAATTCAAAAGAACGGACATGTTCCATAATTCCCGGAACATTTCCACGGCACTGACACCCTTCCGTAGTGCTACGGAAAGGTGTCAGTGTTCAATGAAAGTGAATGGCTCCGTTTTTGCCGACCGCAATAGCGGTCGGCAAAAACGGAGGTTTTTTGCTGTTGTGTGCATGGGGCCTCAATGTGTAGAAATTTTTCCCTTCCCTTTTCCCGTCCCCTGGTTGAACTTGATGGACATGTGTCTTTTTTCAACCGTACAAACTATGTAACTATGTAACACAAAGGTAGAACTGGGTGGTTTAGTGGCACTGTTCTTGAGATAGATCTGGGACCCAGAGGTGGGACCCGCATCTATCGGACATTTATGACATATCCTGTGGATATATCATAAATCTCCTTGATGAAAAAAGCCCCTTTAGTCACCTGACCTCACTTCGAGTAAGGCCTCATGCACACGACCGTAGCCGTGTGCACGGCCGTGATTTCCGGGTCGGCCGGCCACGGAGTGTCACCCGCGAGCCGCCCGCAAATCGCGGGCCATGCACATGGCCGCGGCCATTATTTTCAATGAGCCTGGACGGCAGAACACGGCCGTTATAAGACATGTCCGTTCTTTCTGCGGTCCAGGCTCCCGGGCCATGCACGGAGCGTGAAAACCACGGTCGTGTGCATGGGCCCATAGAAATGTATGGGGCCACAATTCTCCCATGGATTTTCGGGGGAATTGCGGCCGCAAAAGCACGTTCGTGTTCATGGGGCCTTAGTAGGTCGCGCAGACGGAGCCAAGGAGGGAATGACACGGCGGCAGCGGCGGTCAGAGTGAGGTCGGGGCATGTTGTGACAGGAGTGGACCAGTCCAATCACCAGACCGCATGTCACTGATGTGAGATCAGGTGACTGGACTGTGCCGGCCCGGGAGTGGACCAGTCCGGTCACCTGACCTTACATCACTGACTCAGGTCAGGTGACCAGACTGATCCACTTTTGGGCCGGCACGCACCGACCTCACTCAGACCGCTGCTGTCGCCGCCATACTTGTGCTCGGACTACCCCTTTAAGAAAACATGAAAACCCCTAGCGAGAGGCACTAGGGGTGAGAACGCTTGGAATGACCACCGCAGGTGTCCGAAACCGCGGTGGCATATGGGCGCACAATTTTGCCAGTAGTACCACAGTCTCATTGGCTAAATCATGCGGTCATTTGTCACCCATGTGGGCATGGTTTTGGCAGCCTCAGGGTATATTCTCGCTCTAAAGGGGCATATGGCGCACACTGGTATGGGAGCTGGTTCTGTGGTTCACATTTAGGGGACACCACAGAAAGATTATATGGAAATTATATATATGCTACATCAGCTGGAGAGCCACAGTTTACAGCATAATGTTATACATCAGGTTTCATAATAATTTAACTGGTCGGTGCTGTATATAGGCCGTTCATACAGTCACCATAGCAACCAACCAGAGTGCGTCATGACGCAGGAGAGAACGTGCATCACGTGGTAAGCAGAAGGTAGAGGGCGGGGCTTTTTTGCTGTCACGTCCCTGCTGATGATGCACGGGCACGGGAGGTGGGGGTAGCAGAGTGCGGGTTCTCGTATCTTCCCAGGCCCCGGACAGACTGCGGCAGCGGCGGGCGACAAGTTATTAATAAGCCGGTGCATCTCCTCCAGCAGGTAAGCGGGGGTTCGTGCTGCATGTCCTCGCCTCCCTGTGGGTATGTAGTGTGTATCGTGCATTGCTGCTCCTCCCCCTGTCATTGCTCGCAGCCCTGCTGTCACTGCTTCCCTGGGCATCATGACAGGGCTGTCAGCGGGTATGTGCCATCATGCATAGTGCCATGTCACTCATATTATCGCTAATGCATCTCTTTATTATTTTGCATGCATCATTCATTGCACCTGCCAGTCACTGCCACTGCTTTCTAGGGATACACGGCTGCAGGTGGCATACAGGACGCAGTGCAGGGTTATGTGGTGCCAGTGTATGAGTCCAGCAGTGCCACTGTCCTGCTGCTCGGGCCATGCAATGCCAGTCTTCCCATAGACCACAGGGTACAATTTTCTTTCGACTTTGATGCAACTGCTGCGTCTGATCACACAAACGTTGCAGCTTTCTGCGGCTGCATTCAATCGTACGTGAGGTGCAAGTCAGTGCTGGTTTGATGGGGTTGGCATTTACCATCATGTAGTAGGAGACCAACCCTGCCCCAAAGTTACTGCTATACTGAGCCAGTAAGAGCGCCCCATTTCATTGGCGGGAGGGCACAGAGACGTATTGTAACCATAGCATGGACATATCCTCGCAGCCAGGCGGCCTTGCGCCCGGAAATTTGTTGCTGCCACCTAATTTGGGGTTTTCCATGAATATTTTGGCTCCTGGGGCGATCTTACTGGCACCTAATGTATATACAAATATATCTGCCCCCGGTGTGTCTTTATACAGTACGCTTGGTGACCTTTTGTCATTGGCAGTGGGCATAGGTAGGGTACCAGGGTTCACCTCTGCCCCTTTTCTATTCCATATTAAATAAAAGCTCTTTGGTTTCCATTTTCATTATAAAAAGTTTTTCACCTCCCTCCCCCCCTTCTCCTTGCCGCCCATCTAATACCCTGCAGAGCTCCTGAGATCTCACGCCCCTTCACCTGTTCTTTCAATGCTGTCCCTACAGATGGTCGTTCACGTGACACCCCATTGTATAGGTTATCGCCATGACCAACAACCTGTGTCAATAAACACTGTGAAGTCCCTGCTTCCAGCAATGACTCCCACTACGGCCCATTATCTTCTCTTCATTCATTTCCACTCCACTGTCATTGTTCTCACTATGTTAAAGGTTCTTTTTTTTTTTTTTTTTTTTTTTATGTTTTAATTTTTTTATTTTTTTTTTTGGTTTTGCGGCTTCTGACCCTGTTACTGATGTGTGGGATTAGATCCAGACACTGGGTATGGAATGGAGAGCTGTATCACGGATCTATTCTCTTCTAGAAGTATTGATTCTTGGGGAGACCACAAATGTAATCCCTATAATTATACAGATTGTAGGGATTCCATGTGCCGCTGTACGGGATCTGTGCACATGGCTCTGCCCTGGGTTCTCTCTATAAACATTGATTATTATGGCATTCAAGGGGTTGTCCCTGTTGGGGGTTCTTTTTTTTTTTATTCTGATGACCTATCTACATGATAGGTCATCAGTAGATGATCGGTGGGGGTCTGACACCCGGACCCTGCACCGATCAGCTGTTTTGGCTGTCTCCGGGCAGTGGTCGGTGGCGGAAGCAGATGGCTCCGGTCACTGTATAGCGGCCGCGCTGGGTTACTGCAGCTCTGCTCCTATTCACTTCAATACACCCCCACTGATCATATACCGATGACCTATCCTGTGGATAGGTCATGTGTATAAAAAGACCAGCCCACAAGCCCTTTAATATCTAGTCAGAGGGGATCCAACCATCGGGACCCCCACCAATACTGTCTTTTTTTTTCTTTTACTGCTATTTTTGCTGTATCAGAAAGTAAAACGCTGACCCGTGCGAGTGAATGCAGCCGAGTTGCAGCTCCCGGCGAATATGGCAAAAGTAGCCATAGGCCCCTATTTGCCGATCCGACGCCGAAATGTTTTTTTTTTTTACCTATGTCAGTGTGCTATGTGTCTGCTTTTTTAACAGTATGTGAAAGCAAAGCAGACTACGCTTTCCCATACAGGCGGCCACCGCGCAGTGACAATGACTACTCCCGGCATATCCCTCCAATGTATTGCTCTGACGTAATGTGAACAGAGCCTCATATGCTATGTTTTTCCTATACTCTGTCATTCTGTACATCCTAATCTCAAAATCTCCAGATGCTATCATTTCTCTGCACAATGTCCTGTCAGCCTTCCCATCCCCCTCACTTCTCGCTGTTCCTCTAGTCCTTCTACCGATCGCCCTCGTTCCTCCTCGTCAGTAATGGCTCTTGCCGCCTCTTCATCACGCTGTCCAATTTACTTCTGACGAAGTCCTTGTCCCTGCTCCCCATAGCCGCCTTTTCTCTTTTGGATGTGATTATCTCTCCGCTGCGCCAGTCCTGGTTCCTGCCATCTCCTCATTAACTCCTTTATAACCCTGATTCGGACTTCTTCTTGCAAACATGACCACAATAGCACGTTGTCCGTGTACAGATTGTCATTTTCTCAACGGGAATCCTAAAATAAACGGCAGGCTTTCCTTCACCTTCTGGTTATCTCCATTGGCGGTTGTGTAGAGCTATCCCGGTGTTGTACTGTACATATTTCGCTGAACCCCCCTGCAGAATCAGATTTGTCATGATCCCTAATGGAGTTCTAATGGATCTGTTTTCAAATGGATCCCAATAAAGCCTAAAAAGATCCCATTGACTTAATTTTGGACGGCAAGAATAGCATTGCAGACTGCCCTATTACATTGCTCATACCCGCCTTTCTAGCAGTTTCAATACGGACCGCAGTACATTTCTGAGGACCCTAAGGCCCCGTTCACACAGAGCTTTTTGATCCGGAAACCGTGGCAAAAAACGTCCGGAGGCGTTTTTTTTTCCTGCGAGAGTAAAAAAAAAACTCCTCCGTCTCCCATTGAAGCGTCATGCCCTTTCTTCAGGCGTTTCTACGTCTGACCTCCCGTTGACATCAATGAGAGGCAGAGAAAGCGGTTTTCGCTGCGTTTTTTTTTGCCCACGGTGCTCGGTGGCCGAAAAGCGCAGCAAAAAAACACCCGCAAAGAGTGCAGGCCGGTCAAGATCTGCCTCAAAATTCCTTCAGGTTTTTCCACCTGCAAAAAAACTCTGTGTGAACAGGGCCTAAATTACCAACCACATAACTGTCCACATTCTAACTGCTGCTTTACTAGTCATTCTAGATGTGGACCATGATGTGGATGCAATGTGGGATCCACATAATGTACTGATTTATATTACTGAAGCCACAGGAAGCGTCGTTATCAAGATACCGGGCCTGCAAAGTCTATGGGTGAACACACGTTGCGCTCAAAACCGGGCTCTAACCGCAACGTGTGAATACAGCTGGTTGGTGATACAAATTTGGAGCGATGTATTCAAGAAGAGAAATCGTCCTTGAGTTGTCCTTTCTCGTCATGTTAAAAGAAATCTATTAATCTGTATGGCTTCCCAGGGGTGTAGTATAGCTTATCCCGGACTCCTTCCCCTACCATATCCCTGCATAAGGCATCATGCACACAACCGTTTCGGTTTTGCGGGTCGCAAAACATGGATCCTAGTGACTTTAGTGTGCTGTCGTTTTTTTGTTTTTTTTGTTTTTGTTTTTTTTAATTGCGGACCCATACACAAGAATGAGTGAGGCAGGCTGCAAATTTGGACAAGTTTTCAAAAAGGACATGCGGGTCCGCAAAAAAACGAAAAAAATAAAAATAAATGGGTGTGTGCGTGGCCCCATAGAAATGAATGCTTCAGTATGCTAGCTGCAAAAAAAACAAAACGCAAAGGATGCTGAAAAAAACAAAGGTCCTGTGCATGAGCCCTAACTGGGCAAATTTGTCATTCAGGACTTTTGGAATGTTGACTGTAGAAGTGGTCATATTGCTTTTCGCCCCACTTTCCCAGAAACGGATATATATGTTATTTACGAAAGACCAGGGCTACACAACCTCAAAAACGAAGTCTGACTAGTGGTAGAAGAGAGATTGTGACTGCTGATGTTATTAATGCGACATGATGATTATTAATTTGCAACACAGTAGGGAAGTTTATCAAAACTGGTGCAAAGGATAAGTGGAGTTGTTGCCCATGGCAACCTATCAGGTTTCTGCTTTCTTTTTCCAATAGGCGTCCAAAAAATCATAAGTGGATTCTGATTAGTTGCCACGGGCAACTACTCCACTTTTCCTTTGCACCAGTTTTTAGATATCTCCTCCAACGAGGGAAGATTTATCAATGTATATACGCAAGTTTTCTTTCGTAAGTACATAACAAAAATATGTTTCGGTCAGTCGCCGGGGGAGATTTGCAAATCAAAATGCACCATAATTCTGACTCAAATTGCGCCAAAAAACTGTTGTACATGTTGTTAACCAAATTTATTATGTGTTTTATACATATTTACACCTGTAGACGGTCTTGAAAAGGGGCCATGGCTAAAGTCATATATTGCACTAGATTTATTAATGGAGTGCGCCGTTCTTCAGGCGGAATAATATTGTTGTAAAGCGCGTTAGCCAAGAGGTGACCTAAGGATGGGAAGTGTCTAAGGCCATGTTCACACATTCAGGATTTAGACGCACATTCAGCACCTAAATCCTGAGAGAAACTTCTCTCATTCCGCCGGCAATGCATGTGAATGGGGTATTTTATATTGAATTTATGTGCTCAAAAGTATCCACATGAAATAATGAACGCCATGCAAACGTTACGATCAGCAGCATCATCGTTATTGTTGCTGGGTCCGCGCTGAAAAGGCGCAGATTAGTTCCGTTGAATTGCTTTAGGGCTAATCTGCTTGTGGGTCTGCTGGCCAGAAATAGGAGCGTCGGCTGGGGATTTCTGACGCAGCTTTTCTCTGGCAAAGCCGTGGCGTGTGAACATCCCCTTACATGTCTAGCAAGATGTGCCAAATTTATAATACACCATGTGCCAGTGTGAGTAATTTGGCGCAGTTTCTGCCTGCCTGGTCTAGATTTATCCTGTTACTTAGGGCTCATGCGCTCGACCGTGGTTTTTCGTCAGTGTGCTATACACATTTTTTGCGGATAGCACACTGACCCATTAATTTCTATGGGGCCATGCACACATCCGTGTTCTCTACAAATCTGTTGTTCCGTTCCGCAAATTACGTAACATGTAATATCCCGGTCCATTTTTATGGACCTGTGCCGCCATTCAAGTCTGTGGGTCCACAAGAATAACGGACAGCACACAGAAGCCATTTGTGTGCTGTCAGCATTTTGCGGATACGTTCTAGGAGATGCCCGGGAAATCCGATCACATGACCTTCCTATAGGTGCGGACCGCGAAATACGGATGACGCACGAAAACAATACGGCCGTAATATATATGGAACGGTAGCGAAAGCAACTCTGAGGCATTACGGACTCAAATACAAATGCTAGGATCTGTCGTTTATGGCCCGATCAACAGCAGCGGTCGCATGCATGAGGCCTAAATCTCCCCTGCGCCACTTTTCCCACCACATACATATGTATCGAAAAGGTGTGCTGGGCTTAAGTCGCGACGAGATCAATTAATTTATCAACATGGTATAACCTATTGATAAACAGGATGTGCCTCAGTATTTAATACATTTCCCCCATTGAGCCTTATCATTTTGTCGAACAGATAAATAGGCCTTGTTCCCTATAGCAACCAATCAGCGCTCAGCTTTTGTTGCTTAAACAGCTGTGAGAAAATGAAAGCTGCACCGTGATTGGTTGCTATGGGAAACCTGGCTAGTTCTCTGGTTTAGGCCCAAAAATGGTGTCAAATCTCATGTAAACTTTGCGCCCTGTACCGGACCTTGATTGTCACAGTGCAGCTGCTGCCTTAGAGGCTTTCATATTATTTTTTTCTTTAGTCAATGACCCCACTAACGTCTCCTACCTCGTTGAGGTGCAAGAATCCCAGGACATTAATATAATGTAAAATGTTTGCCTAATTTACGCTTTATGTCAGGAATTGGCACGTTTTAGTCACCACCCACAAGAACCGTGTATCATGACACTTCCACCACTGAGTGAGCCGTGAATAAACATAGAATTTTTTTCTGTTTGTAAATGGAGGGGTGTGTAAGAGGCGGAGGAGGAGGCAGATGGCTTTCTGCGTCCATACTGCGAGTATTGTCATCCCTTGAGTAAAATCTGTCATTCGCCAACAAGGCTTGACTAGAATGAAGAGTTGGCTGTGTGCACAAGCGTGACAGGGATAGCGTGTCACGCAGTCACCAAGATAGATCTGTGTACATATGGTGGGAGGTTTTATTTTTTTTTATTCTTTTAGTTTAGTGTTTATATTGTGAGACCTAGTACGACAGAAGGCGCATTAGAACAGATGCAGGAAATATCGCTTGGAGATATTGCGCAGATTGGCTGCGTTGAGCTGATAATGTGCGAAGTAGGAAAGCGGTAGAAAGGCTGGTGCATTTAGCACGAGAAGGGACATAATACTGTAATCCACCTCGGCTTAGACTGGACGTCTACATGGGATATTCTTGTAGGATCTGCTGAGAATCTGATGTATGCGGGTACACCTGAACTGTCCGTGTTTTTTATCTTTGAGTGGAGACATAGTTCTGATGGGATGGGTTTTCATCTTTTGGGTTCTTTCTTCCACCAAGATAAGCGGCACTAACAATGTTTGGCAGCCACTTTTCTCATACATGGTCAATCGAGCCAACGCCTTGAATTAAGAGCATCTGTTAGATACTTTATGGACAATAGATGAGCTGGTGCTATTGCTGAGTATTTCCTCAAACACCGGGTTACGGCTCTGGTTTTAAATGTGTGTTGTACGGTAATTACTGTGGTACCCCCTAGAGTAACTTTTATAGATGTTCTTATTTTAAAAGGGTATTTTCTGGTGAGGGATTCCCTAAAAAATAGATACACTAAAGGGAAAGTCTGAATTCCCATGGTAGCTGTGCTTGTCATGCATTAAATGGCTACAACCAGCCTCGGCCCTAGAGGTGATCCTAATGCGTGGCCATGTTTTGTGTTGGGGTACATCCGCACACAGCGCAAACTGTGGAATGTACTGCATTCAGTGGATGATGGTAAGTGGCCCCGAGCGCTGAAGTTGGGAAAACTGGGTAAAGGATTCTTATTTAGGTGTTTTTTTTATATTTTTTATAGCGGGTATTGGGGGGGGGGGGGGGGGATCCGGACATTGTCTACCTATCAGAGAGACCCTGACACACAAGTGTTGCAGCCTCTAATTCAGCCCGGCTTCATCTTTATAAATTGGCGTGCGTGCTCCGTGAGTGATGTCTACGTTTCCAGTGCGAGATGTGGAGAGCAATGACTGTATTCAAAGGGACATGACTCCCGCCAGGCTGGGGATGGCTGTGCTGTGAGGGACAGAATTAGAAGCGAAAGCGAAGCAGGGTGAGATATTCCAGAAGAGCAGCAGGGACAGATGACTAATAGGTTATCAACGAGAAGCAGGAAGAGATTGGTCCACAAGTACAAGGATGGCAGCGGCAGAGCTGCGGCTCAGGGACGGATTACTGTGCACAGCGTGAAAAGGAAGCTTCAGCAGGAAAAACAAGGAGAACGAGTGCTGTGCTGATGCAGAAGGGCATACAGTGCCAAGGCAGAGCGAGAGGGAGGCTTATGCGTGGTACCAGGGTCTAATATATGAGGGGGTAAGTGCATATAGCATCCCTGGGTAAGGTGCATGGAGACCGGGTGAATGGTCGTGCTGGGGGCAGGGAGGTGAGGAGAGACAGCTGTGCTGGGAGGTATGGATATGGACAGCAGATGTTTTTTGGAGAAGAGCTTGTTATCCTGAGAGAAGAGGCAGGAAATCAATGAGGGGCGGTTGTGCGTGGTCAGGGGTGCTTGGTTAGAAAGCTCTTTTGCAGGGCAGGTGTGCATGGTGCGGTTTCTATTTTCAATTTCAGGGGTTTGGGATGAGGGGCTTTGCTGTGAAGCCTGCGTGGGTAGTGAGGTAGCTGGGCTGTGGTACAGAAATATGTGGTGAGGTGGCTGCTCAGAGGGGCACTGATGTATGGTAGGGGTCTGCACAGCAAGGGTTCATGTCGAGGGGCTGAACGACTTCGGTAATTAGACGGCTAAGCTTTATGACCGGGATCCTTGGTGAATTTGCTGCGTGGAGGGGCAAGAATGCGTAGGGACAGGACTGCAATGTGTGCCACTGTTGCGGCTGGATTTTAGACCGAGATCTGCAGTGTTGAGGTTTTAGATAGCGATGCATGCAAGATTGCTATACTATGCAACAGGGATGAATGATGAAGTAGGGCAGGGATATGGTGTGTGCCTTATGTGCTCCCATTCAAGGGGTCTGTGTTGTGGGCAGTGATGTAGGGTGAGGTACGGCAAGAATATGGGAGGTGCGTGTGGCTCAGGCATGAGGGGAGTTGGGCAATGAAGTGCATGGTGAGGGGGCTGTGATGTAGATCAGGAATGCTTGGTGAGGTGGTTGATTCTTGGGTCTGGCGTTCGTGAACAGGTGGTTTCGCACAAGTGGCAGAAGATTAGGTAGATATTAATCTGCAGATGACTATGTACTGATCGAATCTGCGCACCAGGATGATTTTACACAGATACAAAAATAGCTTCTCAATATGTGGAGCTTCTCCGAGGAGCAGCGTGCAGGGCGACCTCCAGTATTGTATCCTGTCTGTCATTTGATGTCTAATTGAATGAATATCTTTATATATAAATCTGATGTACTAACGTCATCTTGTGGTTTGTTTTTTTTAGGTCCCTGCTGGTGTTCCCACCTGGTCAGAAATGGTCCAGTAAACAAACTCAGAGTTTGTAAAATGAAATAGTACTACGGTGGCACCATGGGGCAGAAGAAGAAGCAGTGTCCCAGGTTGCTGGACTACCTGGTGATCGTAGGCGCAAGGTGAGATCTCCGTATAACACAAAGCTCCTGTTCAGCTGTCCATTTCCTAAAATAACAGACTATATAGTACATAGAAGCAGAAAACAAACCGTTATACAACGTGATATTCAATTATAATGGTCAGAAATGAGACGTTATGCAACATAATTAGGTTTCCTTTCAGACCGGATCAGTCATCGTGAATTAATATTTCATACATTCACTAGAACATCAAATTACCTTTATGTCCTGTAAGTAGGAGGCGCAGTTAACCATTTTCTCTCCGTATTGATTCGTGTCTTGTGGGAATAGCCGTAGCTTTCCTAATAATAAATAAAATATATTATCTCTCTTGATGTTTGACTAACGGCTTGTTCACACTTGTCTATCCGTTCGGTGTTCCCTTCCAAATATATATATATATATATATATATATATATATATATATATATATATATATAATTTTTTAATTTTTTTTTTTCTTCTAACAAAGACGGAATTATTAGGAAGGAGCAAATAGCAAAGGAAATGTTTTCTGTTTTTCCTTTTGTTGAGATTTTTTAGAAGGGACCATGGGGCGGACTTATGTTCTCACGTGAGGAAGCACTAAAGCCGGGCATAGACTAATTACACTGACAACTGAGGCCTCTGTCTAGTGGCCGGTATAATATTATGCTGGCTCCGAAGTGAACGCTGTTTCATTGCAACTCTGAGGTTATCCGTTTGACTCCAACCTGAGCAGTATCTGCGTGGATTTTGCATGTTCTCCCGGTGTTCCTACGGGTTTCTACGGACTCTGACTTCCCTTTACACGTCCCAAAAACATGATTATATTAACAGGCTACCTATGGAACTTGCTCTATATTGAGTCTCTTGTCTGCTTGAGATGGGTGAATTTAATTGTGTGCACCCTGGCGACACATGGGTCATTTTCTATAGATGAGTTTCTATAGCGAAGACCTGGAGGGAGGGTTCCTGGATGTACCCCACTCTATCCCAGAATGCTTTGCAGGGATCCCTGCTATTCCAATGTTGGGACCTAATGCACAAATACTTCCTTACAGGTCTAATTAATCAAAATATAAGTGCGCTGTAACCGGATAGGCACCCTGTGTATTTATTGCAGAATACTACTGACCTACACTATCATTCGGGAATAATTACGTCTAAACGTTTGATTAAAAAAAATAATTCACTAAACTATTTTAGACTTGCTGATGTAAAATGCTGACTTTACAGCCCCGTTTTCCAGATGTCTACGAATTAAAATTTCTGCCTCTTGTAGTTTTGTGTGCATTTTTTTTTTTTTTTTTGTCTTACAAAATTCTTGAGAACCATCTGTATAAGTTTATTTTCTCTCCTTACCAGGCAGCCAAGCAGTGATAGTGTTGCCCAGACACCTGAACTCCTTCGGCGTTACCCCCTCGAGGACCATCCAGAATTTCCACTGCCTCCCGATGTGGTGTTTTTCTGCCAGCCGGAAGGCTGTCTCAGCGTACGTCAGAAACGGATGAGCTTGCGGGATGATACTTCATTTGTCTTCACGCTCACCGATAAGGACAGTGGAGTCACACGTTACGGGATCTGTGTAAACTTTTACCGCTCCTTTCAAAAACGCCTTCCGAAAGACAAAAGTCGCAAACAACCTAAGCTAGCCCCTGAGAATGGGTCTGAGGGCTCGGATGGAGGCCACCCTTTACAGGCTCAGAGTGCAGAGTCTACACCTGATCTCAATCACTCTCCACGAGGGAAACGTCTGTCTAAAGGAACCCAAAGATCACGTAACAGCACTCTCACGTCTCTTTGTATTATCAGCCACTATCCATTCTTCTCAACTTTCCGGGAATGCCTGTATACTCTCAAGAGGTTGGTTGACTGCTGCAGTGATAGGCTGGTCAGCAAGAAGGCTGGAATATCCAAGGGTGTCCAAAGGTAAGACATTTCTAGTCTTGGCATGTTTTAAAGAATCTTTCCTCCGTGAAATAAAAATCACCACTAAATTTATAAAGTTTTAAGTCAAGTGGTTAAATTGTTTTTCGTTTGTGGAAAAGCTGTGTGACAGACAACACTATGCCTCCTATCACCCTTCTTTCCCATGCAACTTGGAGGTGACACTTAGTAATGTCATTGTTACTTTTTGCCAAATGCATTCTGATCTTCTTTTTACAGAGACCGTGATTACATGTGATAGTGAAGAGATAAAAGGGTAACTAAACTTTTGAAAAAAACTTTTTTTAAACTTTCAGAAAACTTGTGACATGTCAGACGTTTTGATTGGTGGGGTTCCGAGCACTGAGACCCCCCACCGATCACTAAAATCAAGCAGCAGAAGTTCTCTGGTGAGCGCTGAGCCGCTTAGTTTCTGACAGTCTTTCTTCGGACGGCTGAGCGAATGAGGTACGGACTTATAGACTTGCTATTGAGTCCGTACACTGCTCTGTGGAAAGCCAAAACGAAACGGCACAATGCTCATCCGAGTGCTTTTGCCGCTTTGTTTAAACAGACGGTGGGGGTCTCAGTCCTCGGACTCCTACCTATCAAAACTTGCGACATGTCACTATGACATGTCCAAAGTTTTTAAAAAGTTTCGTTACAGCATTATATCGCTTTTCCCTGTTAGAACCTATAGCAATTTTGGTGGGGAAAAACAAAAGCAGCAGCTTTCACGGCTGTGTTTGTGGCCTAAAACCATGATAATGTTCCTAAGTGTTAATGGAGATCTTCTTGTGCTTGTCAAATGCGGACAGAGGGCCAGATCAGATCATAATGGAACAGATGGTGAATCCAGGACAGGCCGCTAGAGCGCCAACCTTGCAGGATTTTAGCAGCTCCGAGAAAAAGGAGGATTAACAGTGATCCTCATAGGAGACAAGGCCTCAGCTGTTTAGGTCTCTGACATTCAAGGCCGTTCCTGATACATATACTTCATACAGAACACGTGAAACTCTAAAATGTATACTCAAAATACAGTATAAAACAACTATAAATGTATTATTTCCCATATTAAACACTAGTTACTCTTATTCTATTAGTCCGTAAAAGGGTATTCTTGTTTCAGAAAGTAAAAAAAAAATTTGGTGTATAATTAACAGATGTTCCTATATACTTTCTGTATCAATTCCTCACGGTTTTCAAGATCTCCGATTGCTGTCATTCAATAGGACTGGTTACCGTATACAGAGAATAATTGTTTGCTCCTCTTCTACCCGTATCAAATTCCAGTGAGTTGTACCTCCTATGGTATATCTGTTTCTGGGAAAGCTGGGTGAGAACTACTATGTCTGTTATGACATTGCTATGTAGTCTTGTCAGATTCCTGGAAAGCAAATATATTGAGTTATATTGCAGTAAACCTCCCAGTGCTTAATCCTAGTGGTATACGATCGTTGGCAGTAGCGGAAGAACCTCTGTAAGTAAAGCTTAAAGGGGTTATTTAGGATGTATTTTTTTTTTATTTTTTATTAGGGACTGGAAAAGAAATAAACCAAAAAAGCAATCCTTGCCCCTGGCAATCCAGTGCTGACGCTCCGGCAGCGCTACGGGTGGTTGTCGTGCACGTAGCATGTGACCGCTACAGCCAATCAAAGGGCTCAGCGGCCATATGTTGTATTTCTGGCATTATGCAATACGATTAGTCACCAGTGAGCCCCGCAGAGCCCTCTGATTGGCTGCAATGATCACGTTCTACGTGCATTTAGACAACCACCGGGAGTACCGCCAAAATGTCAGCGCTGCATCACCGGGGGCAAGGGATAGGTAAGTATTGCTTTTTTGGTTTATAATAATAATTAAAAAAAAAAAAAATTCACATCCCAGATAACCCCTTTTTAAAGGGGTGGGCGCACAAAGTACATTTATCACAGAATGAAGGTCCCAAATCCCCCCTCGCTGCACGACCGCCGTGGGGAGGAGTGTGGATGGAGCGGTTGTCACGCTTGCGCCCTGTCGCTACGTTCAATGTATTTTTGCCCAGATGGATCCAGCCGAGCTATACACCACAAAAGAGGCACAGGCCTGATGATGTAGCTGAAACTCTCCTTTAACAAAACTTCTTTGTAGAACAAAACGGATTTACAACCCTTCACCTACGAAGTCGAAAAAAAAATCCTATTCTGTCCTTGGTAAGCGAGCCGGCAGAGCGTTCCTAGCTTCAGGCCTCGGTTATTACTACATTCATCAGGCAGAATATAGCGCAATGCTGTCCTGTCCGCCCGTCTCATGCACCGTCTTTATTACATTGTACAGAAGGATGTTGTGTTCATCTCCCCTCACCACATAAATGCACCCCCTCCCCCCGCTATAATGTCTTTATGACACTGCGCTCTTATTAAAACATCACCTCCAACTATATTTATCTTCGGGATCGAGCCATTGGCTGTATTGATTTAAGAAATGAAAACATTGCTGGGCCGTAGGTGAGAATGATTCACCCGTAGTTCTGTTTGCTTTGCTCTGTATACTAAGACATTCTGGCCTAGGTTACAATGCCAGTCCTCCCAGTCCAACAAAAATCCCTTTTTAAAAGGACCCCAAATCTAAGGTCCGTCTTATCTCCTATGGATGTTCAGGTAAAGCGGATGTTCATGTTTTACACTCAGCGTTTTTGCTGCGTATTTGTGCGTTTTGTTTTTTTTTCCATTGTGTTTTTAAGCAGTTTTTTTTTTTTTTTTAGTTCAACCAAATGTTACATTAAAGGGGTTTTCCCATAAAGGACATTTATGACTTATTCACAGGATAGGTCATAAATGTCAGATAGATGCGGGTCCCACTTCTGGGACCCGGCACATATCTCTAGAACGGGGTTTAGGGAACCCCGTTCTATCTTTTTGTGCTCTCGCTGCCTCCCGGCCACTCACTGATTACATGGTCGGGAGTAAAGGAAACAGCATAGCTCAGCGAGTTACACTGTTTCCTTTACTCCCGACCATGTAATCAGTAAGTGGCCGGGAGGCAGCGAGAGCACAAAAAGATAGAATGGCGTTTAGGGAACCCGGTTGTAGAGATAGGTGCTGGTCCTGTGGATATGTCATAAATGTCCCTCATGGGAAAACCCCTTTTAAAATCTATAGTGAAGTATCAAATGCACTACACAAGACTGCGTTTTGGTTTGTGGTATCTTTGAGGCATTTTAGTGGTCAGTGGCCTGCGCTTTTTTTTTTTTTTTTCCCCCAAGCGCAGCATGCTCCGGGTATGGCGTTTATCCCACAGGCTTCTCTATAGGACTTGAAAAACAGCAGTAAAAGCATGTACAAAATGATACCAAATGGCAAACGCCACTAAAAACGCCTTAAACGCATGTTACTTTTTAATAACCCTTGTGTTTTTAGAACCAATTTTGTTGCAATTTAAATTGGCAGAAGAATTCGGTGTGTAATGGAGGCCTAAAGGTGTGTTTTTTTTTTTGTTTTTTTTTATTTTTTTTTTTTTTTTAAATATATAATTTAACCTAGCCCTCTTATCCATGAAACTGACAAGTAGCGAATACCCAAGAGTCTGGCTTCAGAAACCCCCAATAACCCGTTCTTACCAGGGAAGCTGCCTCTTTACTTTCCCCTGCAGTATTGCAAATGCTGATTATTCAGATGATTGGTCGACCATTTAATACATTGACGGCCAGGTCCACCAATGTTAGAGCTGGTCTTGGTTAGCGGCTCTGCTCAGACCCCTCTCTATGACGTCTGATTGCCCTAATAGGGTTTACGAAAAGATGGAACAACTCCTTTAATTCTATATGTTAACTGTAGAATGGCGTTCAAATGCAATCTATTTTTCTCTGCTGTCGGCTATATCAGAATGGGGACCCCGTTTGTCCTTCAATGGGATTACAAACAGGAAATCAAAAACCATTGTCTCCCGGCGATCACTGCTTGATTTCCAGAAGCAGAAACATTTACATACAAATGTATGGCTGATATTTGTAGATCTTTGATTTTACTTTTTTAATTATCCCTGTACATCCAGGCTCTTTTCAAGACGTCAATGGCCAGAAATTGGCAAAAGCTATTATAATATTGGTTATACTGATCACGTACACAGGACGGTGTGTAAACCAGGTTTATTGCCAAAGACAGAAATATTGGTCTGATGTGGGAAATACAGATGATGGGTGTTGTATCCTCGGATGTCTATGAAAGTCGTGAAGTCTTTGTCTTTTTTTAAACCTGTTGCATGTGTGAAATTTTGCGAAAATAACTTGGGTGAGACTAATGCATTTGCAAATATTTCTGTTGTGAATCTAAGGCAGCAGCATTTTGGTGGAGGATGCGACCTCTCCATTATCAGAGAACATGTTGTGAAGTCTATTTTATAAATTGGTTCATGCATCAAGGCCTTCCTTTATGAGTCTGAGATTCCAGAAACAGCACCACTCTTGTGCAAAGGCTGTTTATGGTATTGCAGCTTAAGACCATAAAGCTGAGCTGCAATACCAGACACAGCCCTTGGATCCGTGTGGTGCTGTTTCTGTAACTTTTCTCATTTCGGACAACCACTTTAAAATAAAAATTATCTTGAAATATCCAATAAGTTGTCTTCTTGGCCTATTGCAGTGCCTGCTGGGGTTGCCGCAGGCTCTGGATGGTATTTCATTATTCATTATTATGTAGCTGTAGAGACTCGATGATGAGTTGGTCTGGATACTGGAGCCCTCCGGGATCAGTTATCGGCTTTGGAAGCTGCTGTCACGTACACGTGAACCTATCCTTACATGTAATATTATCCTGCGTCCATAGTCGTCAACGGGCAATCATTTTATACACTGCAGTGAATCTTCTACACTTAGAGACTCTCTTTGCAAAGCCTCTGAGACTCTGGCTAATAAACGGGGGGTGCTTAATTGTGTGGACCCCCCTTCTATTACATCTATCTGCCCTATCCGCTTTAATTCTGTAATTCCCTTTACTTAATGCAGTGTGTGCTGGACTATTAGGGTGCCCAAACACGTGAGGATAGTTGGCCGAAACTGCCGATTTTGGCTGGATCGGCTGACTATCGTGTGTGTATGGGCGGGATGAAGGATCGGGCATGTTGGATTTCAGCATACCCGATCCTTTGTTCCTGCATGAGATTAGCTGCTAGTTGGCTACCAATGACTTCTTACCCTCTCCCCATTTGAAAACACATGCATGGGGTAGCCTGGAGGAATAGCTCTCAACCGAAAAAAAAACGTGTAAGGCCCTGTTCACACGGCATAAATTTGCCGCGTTTTACGCGCCGAATAACGTGTCAAAAAAAGTCTTTATTTCCCCATTCAAATCCATAGGAAAGCGAGCAGGTGTACATACAAGGTATTTTATTTTATGCAAGCATGAAAGACGTATCGCGTAAAATTATAAAGCGTCTGGTCAATTCTTTGACGAGTAAAACATGGCAGATTTTCCCACAGTCAATGGAGGTCCTAATTACACTTCAAAAAGCGTGCACAAAACGTGCCAAAAAACATGTGTAAAATGCGTCGCAAAGACCTGTATTTTAAAAAGCACCTCATAAGAACTGCTAGCAAATTAGATGCGTTTACACGTCCGTCTGTTTTTTTTGTTTTTTTTTCAGTGCCGTGTGAACATGCCCTTAGTGTCTGGCCAGTTGTAATCTGCGCCCTGGATGACTCCCGCCATGATTCCTAGTGCAGTTCATTGTTCCAGGACGTCATGTTTTGGGAAGGTGGAAAGTCTTCGTGCCATTAGCCAGTGATGCGGTTAATAAATAAATGGTCTTCATTTCGTACAGATATTTTGCTGGCAGGTGCCCTGTCCTGGGTGTTGCTGATCACATCCCTATAGTCTCCTGTCTGTTATATCCGTCTTTCTGCGCCGTTGGTAGCGAAGATGGATTGCAACTTTCTAATATACTTCTTTTTGTTTTTCAATTCCTCACCGTTTTCAAGATCTCTTTTTGCTGTCTGTGAATGGAGTAAATCCAGAGGCTGAAAACCCATTGCTGCTACACCGGTGCCTGGCTAACATACATCTGTAAGGGAATTGCTTCTTATGCATTTTGAGTTTGAGTTCACTGACCGAAACCAACAAAGTTTGTGATCGGAGAATTTACCGTATGTCAATATAAAACTATCTAAAAAAAAACAAAAAAACTCCTCCTTTATTTACAAGAGCACCAAACATAGCGTTGGAGTAAAATCGCAGTATTAGGCCAAATTCAGACGACTGTAGTCTACGTCCGTGTGACGGCCGTTAAAATAACGTGTTTCAATGGGGCCGTTAACATGGTCGTTTCAACGGAGCATGTGATGGGTCTGTTGAAAAATAGGACGTCCTATTTTCTGCCGTATTCATGGATCTCTCGATAGACTCAAGTCTATGGGGTTCTGTAAAAAAAATGGCGGTTTTTCACGTCTGAGTTTGCACTCGTTTGTGTGAATCTGGCCTTACGATGACAAATGCTCTCCTACGAGAAGTCAGTCGATTGGCGCAAGCATTTAGATTGCGCGTGAGTCGTGCTAGTGTCCTGATTTTAGCACGTCTCGCGGGCAACTAAATGTTGCCGTCGGGACCTCTTCTAAAAATATAGGCAACAATAGAACCCAACCCAACAAGTTAGATGCCAGTGTAAGGCCCTGTTCACAGAGTATTTTGACAAGCTTTTTGGAGCGGAAACCGCTCCGCAAAAACCGTCCGAAAATGCCTCCCATTAATTTAAATGGGGGGGGGGGGGCGGTTTTCTCCCGCGAGCGGTAAAAACGGCTCGCGAAAGAAAGAAGGGACATGCCCTATCTTCTCGCATTTATGCCTCTGACCTCCCATTGACATCAATGGGAGGCAGAGAAAGCGTATTTCACGGAGTTTTTTTTGCCTGTAGCACTCAATGGGCGCGAGCGAAAAACGCAGTGAAAATCGCGGCAAACTACGTGCAGGAAGGACAAAATCTGCCTCAAAATGCCAAATGGAATTTTGAGGCAGAATTTTCCTCCTGCAAAAAACTCTGTGAACGAGGCCTTTAAAGTTTCTAGGGATATTGGCTGCCTGTCTTCAGGGATTTGTTCAGCCCCGACAATCTACCTGTCCTTACATGGGACATATCTTCTAGAATCCTGTATAACCCCTGTCCCTCTGCCGCACACCACACCTCAGAACGTAGTCCCTGTAAAAACACGGCCATTGTGTTCCTGTAATTTACTGCCAGAGCTGCTCATATTTGCATTTCCATGACACTTGTATGACCAGGCTTTGTGTGCACATGTAAACACGTAACAGGGCTGTTCTCAAATCGGAACCACTGGCCCTTGTCTCCGAAGTAAGCCGGACATACAGTGTCTATATCATGTCCTACTGACCGGTTAACATTCTATAATCATCAATAAAGTGTCCCTCTTAATTCTGACAGTCCTAGTGTCCTCTTAAGGGTATGTGCACACACACTAATTACGTCCGTAATTGACCGACGTATTTCGGCCGCAAGTACCGGACCGAACACAGTGCAGGGAGCCGGGCTCCTATCATCATACTTATGTACGATGCTAGGAGTCCCTGCCTCTCTGCAGGACAACTGTCCCGTACTGTAATCATGTTTTCAGTACGGGACAGTTCTCCTGCAGCGAGGCAGGGACTCCTAGCATCGTACATAAGTACGATGCTAGGAGCCTGGCTCCCTGCACTGTGTTCGGTCCGGTACTTGCGGCCGAAATACGTCCGTCAATTACGGACGTAATTAGTGTGTGTGCACATACCCTTACACCGGCAAAAACGGTTTTGTTTTTTTCTTATTAAACATGTCCATAATACTGTGAGCAGTGAGTGCTCCGCTTTTCTGATACAGCGCTCCGCTTTTCCGATACAGCGCTCCAGATCTCATATATTGACCGTGTTAAATGCTAAAATACTTACTGTCTGCAGCCACCACTAGAGGGAGCTTACAGCATCCTGTTAGGCCCCATGCACACGAACCTAAAAAACGCGCGTAATTACGGGCCCATAGACTTCTATTGACCATGGGTACCTTCCCGTTTGCTTCCCATTGATTTCAATGAAATAAATGGCATTCTGCTCCGAAGGGCCTTTTTTTTACAGGTCCGTTTTTCATAGACTCTATAGCTAACGGCTGCTAAAATGGCCATAAATAAAACGCCACGAAAATCGCGAGTGGCTTAAACATCTGAAAATCAGGAGTTGTTTTCCCTTGAAAACCGCTCCGTATTTTCAGACGTTTTTGAGTTTGGGTGTGAACATAGCCTTAGAGGTGATGTTCAATGGAAAGATTCACATTTCGGGGGAAAAACATTTTTTTTTTAAAAGATAAATAAAAGGAAGCGTTGTCTGATGCCATCCGTGTCTATTAAACTGATTGATTCTGTCTGAGAAAATGTGTCTGTGACCTCGCGGAGTGGCAGTGGCTGTATCAGCGTAGCGCTCAGGGCGAGGTGCCCTTTCTTAAGAATATTTCAACCGTAAAATTGACTTCCATGTGATACATTGGTTTCAACTGTGTTTTTATTGAACATTTTTCAAAAATATACATATAACTTAGAGCAGCATGAAGGGCCATGCAATTCACATAGTAAGACAGTAACTTTCAATAGACAGACAAAACATCTGGGAAAAAACACAGGGGTTTAAGGGGGTGAGGGGGGGGGGATAGTCGGAGCTCCACCTACCACCTAATCTTGAGTTCCCTGTATCCAATACTTGTCCCACGGGTCCCACACCACTTTGAACCTGTCCAGTTCATTGTCAATAGAGGCCGTCATATGCTCCATTGTACGTATTTCCCTAATTCTAGTTACTAAGTCGATGTGGGAGGGAGGGGTTGTCTGTCTCCATTTCCACGCTATCAACGTCTTAGCGGCTGTGAGAAAGTGTCGAAAGAGTCGAGCTGGTGATTTCCCCAAAGACCTAGGGGGAACATTTAGGAGGTAATGAAGAGGGTCTAAGGGAATATCCTGCTGCAACACCGCCAATGCCAAGTTCTTAACTTCCAACCAATACTGTTGTACCAGTGAACAGCTCCAGAAAATATGGAACAGATCACCTCTCTGACCTCTACATCGCCAGCAATCCGACGGAATACCCGGATTGAAACTATGCAAAAAGGCAGGGGTATGGTACCAAAACATAAGGATTTTATATTGGTTTTCCTTATATGCAGTGCAGATGGAGGTTTTAGCTGCTTGCGACCAAATAATCTGCCACAATGAGAGCGGGATGGATTTATTCAGTAAGGCCTCCCACTTCAACATGTATCTATGCCCAGGCGGAGGGGAACCCTCCGGGGATAGCAATAATGCATAAATGGCTGAGATAAGCCCCCTAGTGGTGGTAGCATACCGACATAACCTTTCGAAGCTTGTAGGTGCAGTAACCCGCGTGGATCTAAAAGTTTGCTGCATGTAATGTCTAACCTGAAGATAGTGAAAGAACGCAGCGGAGGGAATATTATGATGTTTTTGAAAGTATGAAAACGGGTGAAGCTCTTGCGTGTGGGGATCAACCATATCAGCCAGGTGAAATACCTCAATTCCCGTCCACAATCGGACTATTCGGGAGGTAGTGCCCCCCGGAATAGTGGGAGTGTAGAGTACCGAAGTCAAGGGCGGGCAACCCGATGCCAAATGGAAGCGGTTTTTACAGGTTTCCCACACCTCCCTTTGAAATCTCATGGGACCCAATAAAGATGCAGTCGGCATTACCAGTGGGTCACCCCATAACAGGGAGTTTGGGTGGACCGGGGCCATCCATAGCTTCTCTATTTCGGTCCATTTATTGTACGCCCTTAAAGACACCCAGCTGGGTATGCGACGGAGGTGTGCCGCCCAGTAGTACTTCACCACATCAGGGACCGATAGCCCACCCGCAGATCGACCCGATAATAAAACTGATTTCGGAATTCGATGTCTGCCGGAATGCCATATGAACCTGAGGATAGAAGACTGCATGGCCCGCAATTCCTTCATAGGTACTGCTACCGGCAAAGTCTCAAAGTAGTACAGTAATTTAGGGAGCAAGGTCATTTTGACCGCTGCTATGCGCCCAAAAAATGACATGGGAAGAGGATCCCACCTGGCCATTAGCTGACGTAGCTCTACAAACAGAGAGGGGAAATTAGCCTTGTAAACCGACGTATAGGAGGGAGTGAGTTGAACTCCTAAATAAGTCAGGGAGGTTTCCTTCCAGTTGTAGGTGTAGTTGTGTTTGAGTAGCTGGAGCTCCTGGTGTGGGACATTAAGAGGGAGCGCTTCCGTTTTAGATGTATTAGTTTTATATCCTGACAGCCTCCCATACCTACGGAGAACTGTAGTAAGGTTAGGGAGGGAGGTATGAGGTTTAGTGATAGTCAAGAGGACGTCATCTGCAAACAGGGAAACCTTAAACTCTTTATCTTGTATCTGGACCCCCGCTATATCCCTGGATTTCCGTATTTGAGCTGCTAAAGGTTCTATGCATAGCACAAATAAAAGTGGGGATAGGGGACACCCCTGACGTGTACCATTCCAGATTTGAAACGGAGGGGAGGTGGAGTGTGGGAGTTTAATTGCCGCTGTCGGTTTGGAGTAGAGACCACGCAGTGCTGTCAAATAAGGGCCCGAAATCCCAAATGAATTTAGAGTTTCGAACATAAATGGCCATCCCAAGCGGTCAAACGCCTTCTCTGCATCTAGACTAAGAAGGATCGCCGATTCCTTTTGCTTTTGGAGGGCATCAATGAGGTCAAGGGCCCTTCGTGTGTTGTCTCCTCCTTGCCTAAGAGGCACAAAGCCCACTTGGTCTTTATGAATCAAAGAAGGGAGCCAAACATTGAGTCTATTAGCTAGAAGACGGGTGAAAATTTTTAGATCCGAATTCAGAAGGGCTATGGGTCTGTAATTGGAGCACTCTGCGTGGTCTTTACCCGGTTTAGGGATCAGCGTGATATGAGAATGCAGGAATGTTTGAGGGATGGGAGAACCCTGTAGGAATTCATTAAATAACGAAGCCATCCGTGGAACCAAGGTCTCTGCAAAGGTCTTATAATACCCATATGTAAAGCCATCTGGTCCAGGGGCCTTACCACTAGGGAGGTCCTTCAATATATCAAACAATTCCTCCGCAGAGATCGGGGCATTCAGGGATGAAAGCTCCTCATCTTTCAGTTTAGGGAGAGCACAGGAAGAGAGATATGCTTGCAGCGTTTCCCTCCGACGAGCCGGATCAGGTGGTAAGGTATTTGGCAGGTGGTATAAGGATTTATAATAGTCATGAAAAAGTGTGGCTATCGTGTCTGGGTGATGCTGGAGTATGCCCGCCTTATCCCGAACCGCCTGTGGAGTACGAACAGTCGCCTGATCCCGCAATAGTCTGGCCAGAAGCGAGTGCGCCTTATTACCTTTGTCGTAATATTTCCTTTTTGTGTATAGTAATGACTTTTCTACCCCCTTCATAGCTAAGTCCTTGAGTTGTGCTCTAGCCTCTATCAATTTCCGTAGTGTCGGGACCGCCGGTTTAATCCCCATTTCTCTCTCCAACTTAGTAATTGTCCGATGGAGAGCCACCCGCTTGGCCCGAGAGTCTCTTTTCAATCTAGATCCCATTACTATGCATTGCCCTCTCATCACCGCCTTATGCGCCTCCCAAAGAGTGGATACTGAAGGAACCGATCCCTCATTAAGTGCATAAAATTCCCGCATATGTCCGGCCAGGCTGTCCCTAAGAGAAGGGGACTTAATCAAAGTTTCGTTTAAGCGCCAATGACATACTCTCGTATTTGGTTTCCCTATCTGTAGGGACACAGAAACTGGTGCGTGATCTGACCAAGAGATGGGGTCTATATTCGCCCCCTGGAGCGCACGGAGGGCAGGGACATTACCAAAAAAGTAATCTAAGCGTGTATGAGTGCTGTGCGTATGGGAGAAGAAGGTATAGGACCGATCACCTGGGTGATCCACTCGCCACAAATCATAGAGCTGGTGCTCTCTAATTAGTTGCCTAAAACGTGTAGAAAGTCCTGTAAGGGTGGGCGTCGGAGTAGCGTGTGTAAGAGAGACCCTATCCATGGACGTGGAGAACGGGACATTAAAATCTCCTCCCACCAGCCATGCCCCCCTAGGAAGCTTCTGGAGTTTAGAAAGGAGTCTACGTAGGAATGGAATCTGTGCGGTATTAGGAGAGTAAACGTTACATAAAACAATGGGCTGTCCAAGCAAAGTCCCCTCTATTATAACATATCTGCCTTTCGGATCTAGATGTGAGGTGTGAACTTGTATGGGGCAGGAAGCTGCTATCAAAATGGCCACCCCCTCCCTTTTGCGACCTGACGAGGCAGAGTACACAGCAGGATACGCCCCTCGGGCAAATTGGAAAGTTCCGGATGAATCTAAGTGTGTTTCCTGCAGAAAAGCAACTTCCGCTCCAAGCGATTTCAACTCCCTGAGAAGCAAGCGTCTCTTCACATTGGAGTTGAGACCCTTGACATTAAGTGTGACAAATTTAACCATGGTCAAAGATGTATGAAAGAGCAAAGAATGATGTGGAAAGTGCGGATGTATACAGCTCACAGTTATGTCGGGGCCAGTCCCATGTCGGTTTCAAAGCAAGCAGCGTTCTACGGCGTCCTTCTACCTTGGAGGTTCTTGGAGGATTCACTGTCGTCTCAAGTGTTATTTCGGATGAAAGTAGGAGGGGAGGGAAAGACACTGGGGTAAAGACGTACCAGGGAGACAATACACATATCTGCAGTGAGAACAAAGAGAAATGCATGAGATCAATGAATTTCAAACACACTCAGAAAATACTACCAGGGAGAATACTATACCCTGGGGCGGGTGATATTAAAGCAAAAGAAAACTGGTAATACAATATTACCCTTTGCAACTCTCTCTAAAAACAGAGGGAGAACTGCAAAACAAATTACCCCTATCAAAAAAGGAGGTCGGGTCTCAACAGTCGAGGAACCTAGTACAAAAGTACGTATAAATACGTACAGGCCGAGAAAAAACAAAAAGGGGGTGAAAGAGCCAAGTGTATCCCGGGCAATCGCGCCCTGCCACAATTTACGTTAACGAATTAAAGAGAAGCAACATAAAATCAGAAATATAATCCTAAATGCATTTTTAGCCTAGGATAGTGCAACTGGCGAAGGGAGCAGCTGGTATGGGTGACCAGGCTCCTTCACATATATTACGGAGGTGCCGTGTATCTGCGCAGCGTCCATCAATTCAAATCAGGTCTTGGTGAACTTCGGTTAGACTGTCGTCTTGGAGAGGTCCTCCGCTTATTTCGGACCGACTGCCAGACTGGAGGTGGAGACGAAGGCGGCAAAGGAGTCTCCCAATTCTGCATCTTGGGCGTTGGTATACCAAGGGAGTCACAGAAATGAGGCAAATCCCCTGGGTACCTCAGGGTTGCAGAAACACCATCTCTTCGGGCTGTAAGGGAGAACGGAAACCCCCATCGATAAATAATATTGTGGTCCCGTAGGGCTGCGAGAAGCGGACGAAGCAGACGTCTTTTCTGTAACGTAATCCAGGAGAGATCCGGGAATAACTGAATCGGCACACCGGCATACTCCAGGTCTTTACGCTGACGGGCTT
Source organism: Rhinoderma darwinii (assembly GCF_050947455.1). Classification (NCBI taxonomy): domain Eukaryota; kingdom Metazoa; phylum Chordata; class Amphibia; order Anura; family Rhinodermatidae; genus Rhinoderma; species Rhinoderma darwinii. The sequence goes on along the minus strand of NC_134695.1, from coordinate 60,578,063 downwards.
TAAGCATAATGTCCTCCTTAGTGCGGAAATCCTGGACACAGCAGATGATATCTCTGGGCTGAGATGTAATGGATTTTGGTTTCAGTGCTCTATGCGCTCTGTCAAGCGGTATCCGATTAGACGGGGGTGCACCCAAAAGGTCGTTAAAGATAGTCTCTAACACGATGGGAAGATCTTCAGACCCCGAGGGCTCCGGTATGCCCCTTATCCTTATATTATGACGGCGACCTCTGTTATCCAAATCCTCTAGATGCAGTTGCATATCTCTAATGGACGCCAGCTGGGAGGACACTGAAGACTGTATCACAGAGACATGGCGCCTAGTGGCATCGTGGTCATCTTCTAGAGCCTCCACCCTCGTAGCAATCTGCTGTATATGCTGCGACACCCCCGCCAATTCTGAACGAAAAGCTGCCTTCACTTCTTGTATCATACTCTTAAAGTCCTCTTTAGTGGGCAACTGTGAGAAACATTCCCTCCACATAGGGGGCACATCTGAAGGAAGTGAGGCTGAATCCTCCAGGTCAGAATCTGAGGCATATACAGGGGCCTGGGCATAGGGGGTCAAAGATGGTGTATCCCCCAGATCGTCTCTCCTCCCCGGCTGCTGGATCGTGGGCCGTTGAGGTTTAGGTGCAGGCCAAATCTGTAGGGCCATTTGTGCTGAGGGCTGTGACATTGGTGGTTCAAGCAGGTGTACTGGGGCCTCTAACTGAGCTGATGCTCCTCGTGGCCTGGCCTCCATTGCTCCTGGGATAGGGGACCCCCTTCCCTGCTGTTCACAGGACGAGGTGGAGGACAGCTTAGGGGAGCTGGGAGGGTGAACTTTAGCCATCCGGCTATTCAGCTTACCCTGTACGTGGGGCACTGTCTCCTCTCCCTGCTCGGACATCTCCCCTTCCTTCTGACACGAGGCTGTCCAAGATGGCTGCGGCTGAGGGAGCGGCGTGGCTTGCCGCCGAAGAAAGTAGCCGTCGATCGTTGGTGGAGCGGCGGCGACCTGGTGCTGTGCTGCAGGGGTGAGTCTAGACCCTTGGGGTCTTTTTTTCCCCATATGAGGCACCTTTCCCCGCTGTAGGCTGCTGGATCTGCGTGGCAGGGCGCGGAGCTCTCAGTTTATGCGACCGGCGCCATCGACTGCTGGCCACGCCCATGTGATACATTGTATGGGAGATCGGAGCAGTAGTTGTGTGACTTTTCACTTTTTCCAGTTCTGGAGCTTGAGATCAGCAGATTAGTCATTTAGCTGGAGAAACGTGACCTGTTAAAGGCTGTTTTATGTGCTGCTTCACGGTTGGATGAGATCGCAACGTGGGAATTAGTTTAGGCGTCTGTATAATTAATTTAGGATGGGAGCTTACACTTTAGAGTTGAGCAATAAGATCCAACGTGTTCTAGTCCTAGATGGTAACAATGTAGTGAGTGTTTACACGCAGCGATTTTGATATAGGGTGTGAATGACTTATTGGATGCCAGTCTACAGTCCTGACCCCTTAACACCATGAAATGTCTGATGTCGGGTTACTCTAAAGTGAATGTCAACTTTTTTTTTTTTTTTTTTTCCTGAACTGGTTTGAATTTCTGTGCAGATAAATTTTTTAATATAGTATTAAAGCAGTTGTAGCTCCGTTTTTATGATAGAGCTACAAATCCCCTGCAAATACCTAGATTTAAAAGAGAACACGCTGTATACCTGCAGCCACCACTAGAGGGAGCTAGAGAGCTTACCGCATACTGTTTTTATACAGTGCTCAATAATAACCCAGTCTGCAGTTAGGTCCCTCTAGTGGTGGCTGCAGGCATCCCGTATGTTTTATTTTAATTATAAGTCTGTGCATGGGATTTGGAGCTCAGTAACTGAAAAATGGAGCTTTAACCGTTAGGCCTCGTGCACACGACCATAAGGATTTTCACTACCCACAAATACGGATGCACATCCGCAATTGCGGAAGCGCCCACAGACTTCTATATCAGAGTTTGTGCTGCAATTGCCGACAAGAATAGGAGATGTTCTATATTATACGGATCATTTTTACAGAACGGACTCCCATCCGTAAAAATAGCCCATAGAAATGAAAGGGTTAGGGATGTCACGATACCAAAATTTGGACTTCGATACCGATACTTCGTTTGGTATTGTGATTTCGATACCAAAACGATACTTTGCCAACAGTAAAAAAAAAAAGTTCTTCCGTTTTCTGATGTGAGGCGCGAGGTGTGATGATGAATTTTTAATGTGCCTCACATTAATCGTAATTAACCCCATCATGTTTCTAAGTCATAATGGGTTAATGTGTAAGGTACATGATGGGGTTAATTACTATTAATGTGAGGAACATGGAGGTTAAATTCATCATCGCACCTCGTGCCCCACAATAAGTGATAGAAAGGCGTTTTTTATTTTATTTTTTTACAGCTCCATCATAAATGATGCAAAAAAAAAATGTTGTGCAGGTTATTACAGCCGCGCCAATACCCAATATGTGTATATTTTTTGTATTGAGACTTATTTTAATGTTTATTGCAAAAAACGTGTATGTGTATTTTTTTAAAATTTAACATTACTTTGTTTTTAAACTTTAATGTACTGGCATATATCTATATACTGATAGTACACAGGCATATATCTATATCCCAGTACATTAGCCTGTGTACTGATAGTACACAGGCAGTTGTTAGGACATACCTAGGTATGCCCTAACAGGAAATATGGTAGGACAGCCCTGGGGTCCTTCAATGGACCCTGGACTGTCTGCCCATATATGGTATGTCCCTCAATCGCGTCACAGGGATTCCTGTGATGCGATCCAGGGGCTTCCCCCCCCCCCTTCTCATTTTCCCCTGAATGCTGCAGTCCGCTTTGATCGCAGCATTCACGAGAATAGCGGTGGAGATGAGAGGTTTCTCTGATCTCCGCGGTTATAGAGCGGGGCTGCGGCTGTGTAATACAACCATTGGCCCGCTCCTGACGGGAAGTGCGCGCGCGGTCAGCGTGAGGTGATGCGGCTGGCCGGGACTAATGCGCGGCGGTTCAGGCACTGAAGACAGAACATGGGGGTCATCCTGACCCCGCGCACTTGTTATCAGGACTCAGGAGCGCGGCAATGACTGTATTACACAACTGCAGCCCCGCTCTCATACAGTCATGTGTTACTATACTGAGCTGTGCGGCCGCACAGCTCCGTATCGAAATACATGAAATAACGGTATCGAACCGTTTGGGGATGCACAGTATCGAAGTTTCGATGCATCGTGCATCCCTAGAATGGGTCTTTTAATTACGGATGAAAATATGGTAGTGTGCATGGGGCCTAACACAGGAACAACAGGACCGCGATTCTGGACTGTGCTGTAATAATATTACCTTCCGTTATGTAATACCTTATTATCTCCCATCCTCCCTCCCCTGGAGTCATAGACTGTCTGTCTGATAGTAGCCGGCTTCTTCATCAATCGTGTATGAGTGTGAGCCTGCGTGTTACGTTATTGTGGAAACTATTCGCACCTGGTGATAAGAAAGTTCAGCCGTAGGGTGTATAACGGGAACAGATGTGTATACAGCACTGTGGAGCATATAGGACATGGGAGCATACGCCGTAGGGCGACCTCTCGACTGAACGTTGGGGGGAACATATAGCGACTCCTACAGGAAATAATGGGATGTAACGCAGAGTAAGGGTAAGTTCTCAAATTCTTAGGGCCTGCTGCGAGTAAGCTTCACGCATGGGGAATTATCAAAACTGATGCCAAGGAAAAGTGGAGCAGTTGTCCATAGCAACCAAAGCGCTTCCAGCTTTTATTAAAAAAGCGAAAATTAGAGCTCGAAACTGATTGGTTGCTCTACATGTCCTTTGGCATCAGTTTTGAGAGAGCCCCCCCCTGCACCCCAGTATGTCACTTAGTTGGAATCCACATTTAAGCCCCTCTAGGGTCAGGGACTGGTGTGATTGATACTTTCTATGTACGTTGCAGCGGAATATGTTCGTGCCATATGAACAAATAAACTGATAACAGTAAGAAGGATTCTTGTGTCTATTATATTACATAGTAAAGCAGTATAAATAGTGTTGCTTGACTTTGTTATTGCTCTATTCACTGTAGATATAATTACGCTGCGCTGTACGGTATTACTCATGTCGTGGATATTTTTTCTTTTTATAGCGATTTACAATTTTTTTTTCTTTTGGTTTACTTCCTTTCTGTGGATTTCTCAGAGGCATCACATGCATAGGGGCATGGGTTTATGTGGTTGGCTTTATAAAACAAAAGGACGGGGAAAGAGAAGCTGTTTATAAACATCTGACTTTCCTTCTATTTATAATAATCTGCTTTATGCACGGCAGAGCGGGGATTCCATGGATTTTCTTAGTAAATGTCAATTCTTGAACAGCATTTTTTTTCTATTCGGTACAAAATGACGTGGTAATTAATTTTTTGTATCTTTTATAGTGGTCGGAGCTCCATTTTCTGATTGAGCTCCAAGCCTCCAGAGTAAAATGATAAAATTGTGGCTGATTCAGTCACCACTAGGGGGAGCGTTTTGTATACTATTTTGTTATGGACTTCATTTTATGAACCGTATGCAGGAACCTCCCTCTAATGGTGACTACAGATAGACAGAATTTAATGATGTGGCCCCTGGGGAGGTTCCGCTCCTGGCATTTTGAAAAACAGCCGATTTTAGTAGGGGGAAGCCGGGGCCAGCCTGGCATTTCTCCTGCAACGGCTGCTGCAGGGGAAAAGTAGTATTACATGGTGGCCAGTCAGATGAATGTCTGTACTTGTAATACAATGATGGCTTGAGTTTGCCAGAATGGTAGCTGCTTTGTGCAGCGTGGCTATCCGTTCTGGCTCATAGAGGAGGGTCCTGAGCAGGGGGACCCCCTCTAAGATCTCTATACCCTAATAGGGCGTATGGACAGGGATGCCCTATGCAGGGGAGTGAGAACTCTGTATAAAAAAAAAAACGTATCTCCGACTACCATTAGGATTATCTATCGATCTATCTCGTTTGTGTCATGACAGACATTTGACATATCCACAGGATATGCCATAAGTGTCTGATAGATGCGGGTCCCTGCTCTCCCTAACAGGGGTCTGCTGAGCCCCTCCCCTCTGGTAATAGATGGGACCCGCCTCTATCGGACATTTATGGCATATCTTGACACAACCCAACACTTGATTGTGAGGTAGCTGTTCTACTGTACACCACCGCTACAAATGATGACGGCGTTGTGTAGTGCCGAGCTGTGTAAGAAATGGAAGCAATGAGCACTGTGGCCCCTTTAAAAACAGCTTATCAGTGGGGGTGTCTAAAGTCGGAACCCCACAAATATTAATTGCCTAGCCCATCTATTTTATTTCAACGGAAAACCCCTTTAAAATCAAACATGCCCTCCCCACCCCTGAACGTCTACTGTTGGGGGACAGTTGGTGGAGAAGGGTTACATGAGTATTATATCGCCAGCCGATCCAACCAAAATCTGTGGGTTCAGACGACTTATCTAATGGACTCGTGATTGATCATTGTTGCTGTGGTTGGTTTTTTAGGCTTTGGAGGACTTTTAATGATGATAATAAATCAAGAAATTGTCCCGACGGGTAATCAAGGAGGTTCATAACCATCGTATAAACCACATTTACTCCAAGGACGCGTCACTTATTACAGTGGCAAATATCCCTGCAAACCCCCCACCAATATTACTAGTATACTCGCTATGGCTTTCAATTCTACTCGTCAATAAGGTAGACATCGTGCTGCTGGAAGGACTTCTTATCCGTGTCATCATTGGTTTATGTACGATACGCACTTCTAAAATAAAGCGTGATGATAATGATTCATAGTTGACACTTCCTTTATATTTTTATATGCATTTAATCTTTGAGTCCTTCATCCTAATGAAATAATGAGCACAAGACCAGACGGTGACGGCAAGAAAGCTTCGTCCTGACACTCTCGAAAATGGATTATATTCTTTGGCAAAATTCTCCTTTTATTAGAAGAAGATCTCAGGTTCTCCGTAAAATCTCTCGAATATAAGACCTTGTGCTGCTATGAATAAATCGCCGGTCATCCTCGTTCTGAGAAAGGCGAGGGTATGCTACAAGGCCACATGGAGGAGGATGATTAATCCCCAGATGTAGGCAATTATCATGACCAATAGTCAAACATGACTAAGCTCTGACTAAAAAGTGCGAGAGGTTTTGTTTTGAGGATCAGTTGTATATTTCGGAGTCCTCATGCACACGGCAAAGCCTATATAGCCAATATGGCTCCGCATTCACCCTAGAGGCGATCCTTTAAATAATCCGGCCTGTGATGGAAACTGTCACATTTAGTTTTTATGTCTGCAATCGGAGGTACATTATGGCTCCATAGATTTTTTATTTTTTTTACAGGGGCCGTGTTATGATCCATACATACCATGGTGTGCATGAGACTGCCAAATGCTTGTAACACCATAGAAATATATAGATCTAGAAATTTATGGATTAAAAAATAATTTTTAGCTGTGATCTGTTGAGGTCCAAAGTGATGAAAAGGTTGATTTTGTTGCCGATAATCCTTCTTAGATCGGATCAGTGAGCTGAACACGTTACAAACTCTAAGTTTTAGACAATAATACCTCCGTACAAGGGTGGGCAAATACTGTAGACTTCAGTCAGACCACGGACGGAGCCAACTTTGACATTTTTTGTGGTTCAGGCATAGGAACTTTTAGGCCAGGATCACACACAGCGTTATGACGCAGTTTCAGTGATGTTTTTGCCTCCGGTTTTTGGAGCCAAATACTGGGGTGGATACAAAAGAAAAGGAGATACATCCATTGTTTCTTACTACCATTCCTCCGTTTTTGGATCCACTTCTGGCTTTGGACCAAAAAACTGACTCAAAACCTGCACCAAAATTGTGTGTAATCCTGGACTTCTAGTTTCGGAAGATTGGTTACCTGGCTCCTTGGATTGGTCTCCTCCTGCTTCAGTATATGGTCAAGCTCCGCAACTGAATAAGCCTTTGGGAACCGGTCGGAGAGGGTTGATGGGTACTGTGAAAAAAGGGTGAAGGGCATGTGGGGCCACCAGCTGCCTCTGTCTTGGGTGGTTCTGGGTAGGTTTTTGGGTTTTAGAAGTCTGTTTTGTTGCCATGATAAATAATCTATGTGGACAATGTCCTATTAAAGTAAACCTTTCTTACATATAGGATGGTTATAGGCTGATCATTTGTCATTCTCCATTCGCCCCAGATTATCTGTAGACCTCATCCATGATTTAGTTATTTCTTTTTCCAAGTGGCAAAAAAATCCAAGTTTTTCCGTGTGCGTGCGTGTTTGTTTTTAAGAGCGTTTGTAAAGGTTAACTGCAACCAAATGAATCAAAAAATACCCACTGCTCCAAAACCTGTGGACCTAGGAACATTCAACGGACAGGGAACCTCGTACTGTGGGAGGGCACATGCTTGTGGGAAAAACCTTACCTATGAGGCTCGGACTTCGTGCCAGTACTTTACGGAGGTGGCATTATACAACCGCAGAGCTGTTCTACTGTAATCTTGAGCCTTTAGAGTTTGCCTGGCCATATCATTAGATCTGTCGGGTGAACCTGCCGATTTTCTGTGGGACTGGCCAACTATCTAATGTGTATGGTGGTGTACTGGCATGTTTGAATTTTAACATGTCCGATCCTTTTGTTTGATCGTAGATAAGCCGCTGCCAGAGGAGTCCGGCACTAGCTTTCTCCTTATTTAAAACACGTGCATGCTCGGTCTAGCCAAGCTTGCATGTGTATGGGGGAGTCGGGAGGAATAGCTGTCGGCAGAATGATCGTTCGGCCGACCGCTTATCTAAAGTGTACGGTCACCTTTTAGGCTGGGTTCCCACAGTGCAGATTTTCTGCAGATTTCTCATAAATTTTGTAAGCCAAAACCAGAATTGGATCCAGGAAAGCGGACCTATAAGACCTTTCTTTGTATAGTTCTTCTGTTTATGTTCCGTTCCTGGCTTAAAAAAAAAACCATTCAAAATCTGCAGCAAATCCCCATTGTGGGTACCCAGTCTTAAACTGTTACCCAGAGCTTCTAAGAGGCGGAGTGTCACCTTCCTTAAACGGGTTGTCTGGTTTAGAAAAATCTTCCGACATTACGGACCCATTTCCTTCTATTGTCCACGGACACCTTCCGGTTTATTTACGGGAAGGTGTCCGGGCCGTAGAAGTGTCCTATCTTTTGCATTTTTCGGGCCGTGCTCCTATACTTTGTACTTTGTATGGGAGTACTGGCAGAGCATGTGGGCGGATGTCCACGGCCGGCCGTGCCCGCAGTCGTGGCCCGTGATCACGGGGACCACTGTGTGCTTGGGGCCTAAGGCATGTTAAGGTCAAAGTAGGGAATGTCTCAGTTGAGACCTCCAGAGCAGCTACAAAGGAAATTTCTCCCTGAAGGACCCGGTACATCAATGTATGGATAGCCAATTGGTTTCAATGAAAACTGTGTTTTGCTTCATTTCCCCTGTGGTGGCGCTACAGAGAAATTAAACACTTTCCCCCGCAGATTGCAGCATATTCTGGGGTGCAAAAAAAGGAACAACTCCCTTAACATACCGGCTAATATGGGCCTTGAAAACGAGCGCCGATTTAATGAGACCTCTCGTTGATCGGTGCTAGTTTCTCCTTTTCACAAGGAGTGATGATTGGTTATGTATGGGGACAAATGATTGTTACTACGATCGCTCGTCCCCTTGCATTGCCATCATATTGGCAGCACATCTCCCTGTTTACGCAATAAGAAGCGCTACCAACAAAAATAATATTTATTGCTACATAAACTGTGATCAGCCGATGAACGAGCATTTACCCGATCTTTGGCCCGTGTAAAAGGGCTTTTAGTTTTGGACAGGTTTGCAGCTTTAGGATGTAAACAACAATGTTTTGTTTTAATCGATTGATGGCAAACGGAGATCTTGTAAATTTTGAGAAATTGAAGCATAAGAATTGTATGTTATGGGGCGTGGCCAGGCACTGATGTGAGCGGTCGCACGGAACTTCGGCTCTGACCAGAGACCCCTATTATTTATCCTGCGGAGGAATTACTGTTGCCACCATTTCTTATAACTTGCGGAGAAAGGGTAAGAGACCCCTGAGGAGCAAAATGGGTCCGTCAAAAGCGGCAGGAGCCGCGGAGAAGTTGAAAGAGTTTGCCCGAGGTGCGGTCCAAGATGGCGCCCGCGGCGAGGCCTCACAGCATGGAGCAGAGGGGCCGGCAAAAGTTCCTGGAGGGCAGTCAGAGTTACGCCCTGCGGCTGAGGTAACAGCACAGCCTGGCCTGACATTGCAGCAAGTATCGGAGACGCTGCTGGCGGCGATATTAGAGACCAAGACCTCGGTCACGACAAAAATAGAGGAGGTTAAGGTGGATGTGGGTCTCCTGAGGCAGGATTTGCACAACTTGAGGGACCGAGTCGAGCATGCTGAAACCAGGCTGTCTGACCTGGAGGACCGTACAGCTAATATACCCCGCACTCTTCGAGACCTCTCTGGAAAGGTGGATTTATGGCGCCAGAAAGCGGATGATTTGGAGAACAGGCTGAGGAGGAACAACCTTCGCATTATAGGCCTACCAGAACGAGCAGAAGGACCCCGTCCGGACGAGTTTACAGAGAAATGGCTGAAAGATATGTTTCCAGATACCGTGTTTTCGCAGGCTTTTGCAGTGGAAAGAGCGCACAGGGTGCCGGCGAGGCCGCCACCCCCTGGAGCGAACCCTCGACCATTCCTGGCGAGATTGTTAAATTGTAAGGATCGGGATCTGGTCCTGCAGGCAGCCAGACGCAAGGGGGCCATTAAAGTGGACAACGTCACGGTGTCGATTTTCCCCGATTTCTCTCCGGAATTACAGCGGCAACGTGCATCGTTTGTGATGATTAAACGAAAGCTGCGAGACCGACAAATTCCATATTCTATGGCTTATCCGGCCCGCTTGAGAGTCGTCGATGGAGATCGAGCAGTATTTTTTGCCAACCCGGAGGAGGCGGATGAATGGTTGCTGAGGAATATGAGGTCGCCTAGAAGATGAAGGTTTTCTTGGGGACTGGCATGGTGAATATGTATCCTGAACGGACTTTTGTTGTCCTGCATGTGGGGATAGGTTATACTTGGGAGAGATATTGTTTAAAGTTTCCTATCATAATGCTTTATCTTCCTGTATTATGCCTAGTAGGGGGATCGGAGTTCAGAATGGTTCCAGATCATATATTATTCCTGTTAAGATACGTGATTGGAGTAGGTTACCGAAGTGTTAATAGGGGATTCTGACTAACGGGCGGTTGTTCCTCTTATTCTGTGGCACAGTAAAGCACATTACAGGGGGGAACTGGTTGGAGTACGCAGCCTGATTTGTGATTCCACTGTGTATATTCCTTATCGGTGGAAGCTACCCCCTGCATATATAGTATATAGCTATTGAGCTCATGTTGAGCTTCTGATGGCTAACTGGGTTTTTATGTGGTTCATGTTTTTGATCTCTGTTTTACACTGTCAGAAAACGAGTACCTTACATTTTGAGAGCGTATCAGGGAATGGCACTACCTAGGGGGAGGGGGGAGAGGGAAGGGCTGTTATCAGTACATAGAGAGTGTTCTAAGTATGGCGTCACTTAAGTTCTTGTCCTGGAATGTGAGGGGCATGGGGACTCCAAGGAAGCGGAATATGATTTTTTCTGTGCTTAAAAATGTGAACCCACATATAATCTGTCTTCAGGAGACGCATCTGACAGCAGACACAGTACAGCTTTTATGTAAGCCCTGGATTCAGTGGAGTAGACACTCTGTTAGAACTTCTGCCTCTAGAGGGGTATCTCTATTAATTCATAGAACCCTTAGGTGGGAAGTGATGCATACCAGAATTGATCCTGAGGGGAGATACGTATTTGTGCACGCCAACATTAACTCCACATCTTATGTCATAATGGGGATATATAACCCACCGCCAGGGTCTCTGGCACTACTTAGGGAGGCGGTTTCTTTTGCTTCCGCATATCAAGAAGCCAGAGTGATCCTCCTAGGAGACCTGAACCTTATAATGGATCAGGCTATTGATCGGTTCCTGTGTAGTGGAGAGGGGGACGTACGACAAGGGGTCTCCCCATTAGCCTCATTAATGGAGGAGATAGGCTGGGTAGATCTGTGGAGAGTTAGTCATATGGGACTTCGCGAATTCACTTGTCACACACCACAATTTGATGCATTGTCTCGTATAGATTATATTTTTGGCACGCCCTCGGTATATAACTCTATGGTGAGCATTGAACATCTTCCCAGAGCAATTTCTGATCACAGTCCGATTCTTCTGCAAATGTCATTACCGGAGGTTGGTAGGAGGGGGGCCCTTAAAATTCATCCGTTTTGGCTCCAATTAATCAAATCGAACGATAGAATCCCAGATCAGCTAGATGTCTTTCTCGAAGCACATAGGCAGGAGCAGAATGGGTTATTACGATGGAATACGCTGAAAGCGTATTTGAGAGGCTGCCTGAAATCATCAATATCTTTTGTTAAGCGCTCCTCGGCCCAAAGGGAAAGGGATTTGGCGGGAAAATGTGGAGAATTGGAGGCCGCGTTTGTGGGTGATCCCTCCCCACAAAACAGGGAGGCTTGGCTCTCGGTGGGGAGAGATTATCTTCTTTTACTACAGGAGAAGGCGGAACGTAGAATCTTCTTCACTGGCCAATCCTTTTTTGAATTGGGTAACCAATCCGGCAAACTCTTGGCTCATGTGGTGAGACAGAATACCTTGTCTCCTCCAGTGTTGAACATTCGAAACGCTCAGAATGTTTTGGTTCATACCTCCCAGGAGATAGTGGCTCAATTTGCAGACTTCTATAGGGACTTATATACGTCTAGGGCTGGGCACTCAATAGAAGACTTGGAGAAATATTTGGATGACATGCAGTTTCCACAGTTGTCAGAGGAGGGTTGTGAGTTACTGGAGTCCCCCTTCACAGTAGAGGAGATTTCTGAGTGTATATTGGATATGACTAAAGGGAAGGCCTCGGGCCCGGATGGGATTCCTCTGGAAGTATATGTTCAATATATTGAGGTTATGTCAGCCCAACTTCTTTCTCTATTTGAGGCGTGCTTATTGGCGGGGGACCTGGCGGATTCTATGAAAGAAGCTACCATAGTAGTTATTCTGAAACCAGGCAAGAACCCAGAGGATTGTGGGTCTTACCGTCCCATATCACTGCTTAACATGGACTATAAGATACTGACTAAATTATTGGCCAATAGACTAGCGCGGGCCATCAATGATGTCATACACTCTGATCAGACCGGTTTTATACCAGGGAAATCCACTTCGGATAGTATTCGCAGAGCTCAGGTGGTTACTCAGATGGGGTGGTGGGAGCAGCAGGATTGGGCGTTGGCTTCCTTGGATGCTGCCAAGGCATTTGACTCTGTTGAGTGGACATACCTCTGTGAGGTCCTCAGGAAATTTGGGTTTGGAACCAACTTTATCAAATGGATTACGACCATATATAAAGAGCCTCGGGCCTCGGTAGTGGTTAATGGGATTTTGTCCCCATCCTTTTTGCTTCATAGGGGTACGAGACAGGGGTGCCCATTGTCCCCATTATTGTTCGTACTTGCCATAGAGCCCCTGGCTATAGGGATTCGAAAAGATAGGGCCCTTCAGGGAATCCGTATCGGACCACGGGAAGACCGCATAGGATTGTATGCTGACGATATGCTGCTGTTCCTGGCCAACCCGAATGCCTCACTACCCTGGGCTATGAGATTGATGGAGGTGTTTAGCAGTTTTTCGGGCCTGCATGTTAACTGGAGTAAGTCCTTTCTCATGCCTCTCCATTCTAACAATTGTGGGTGGGGCTCACATTTTCAGGGTCTACAAGTGGTGAGCAAAGAAGAAGGTGGGATCCAGCGCTGGGTACAATTAAAATGGATTCTCTGTTCCAAGTTTAATGGAATGAAATTAAAAGGAAGTCCAGTTGCATAGGGTCCTGGGTGTGTGAAAAAGTGGTGGTGCGTGTCCTCGGGGCCTACGCGTTTCGGACTACAGCCAAGTTTAAGGACGCAGCAGACGTCCGAAACGCGTAGGCCCCGAGGACACGCACCACCACTTTTTCACACACCCAGGACCCTATGCAACTGGACTTCCTTTTAATTTCATTCCATTAAACTTGGAACAGAGAATCCATTTTAATTGTACCCAGCGCTGGATCCCACCTTCTTCTTTGCTTGCTAGCCTGCCGTTGTACCGACACGAGGATCCGAGCGCAACCCACTATCCACACCACACTGGAGTGTGTAAGGTGAGCTGGAGGTTTCCTCCCCAGTTTCTATTTGTCTACAAGTGGTGCATAGTTTTAAATATCTGGGAGTTTGGATATCTAGGGATAGTTCACACTCATACGATATTAATGTGTACCCTCTACTTTCTTATTTGAAAGATAAATTTGCAGTCTGGAAGTCACTCCCCTGATCAGTGGCAGGTAGAATTAACCTAATTAAAATGGTAGTGCTGCCTAAACTGCTATATGTCTTGGAGCACGCGGACACAATGGTTCCTAAAAAGTTCTTTAATTTGGTCAACTCTTTATTTACTCCATTTATCTGGGGAAAGAATAGACACAAGCTCAGAATAGACACTCTGCAGAGGCCCAAACAGAGGGGGGGAGCGGCCCTACCAGATGTGTTTTTATACTACTTGGCAGGTCAACTTAGATATATTAGGCTGTGGATGTTGGATGATCCATTGCCCAATGCCGAACATAATTTAGCACATTTTCTCAGAGTATCTAACTTATGGCCCGTTCTAGAACCACATGATTTTAGCCCTAAGCATACGTTACCGTTGATTAAACTGGCGAAGCAGGTATGGGCTCATGCAAAATCACTGTTGAAATTTAAAGATACGGTAGCAGAGTTGCCGTTGTGGTCCAACCATGGATTACCTCACTTTTTGGGATTTCAGGATCATGCATTCTGGGAGGGTTTAGAGGTGACACAAATGAAGCATTTGAGTACTGGAGATGGACACGCGTTATCAGCCAGGGAGATACAAGATACATTCCAGGTGCCAGAGAGGGATACATTTAGATGTGTACAGCTGCATCACGCTCTTAGGGCCCAATTCAGACACGCTCAGACTTTGATCTCTTCCCTACCCCTTATAGGGGTGCTTCGAACACCAGGCCCGCGGGGCCTGATATCAGTAGTTTACACGTTCCTGCTGTCTCAAAGGTTAGCACATGCGGGATGTGCGGTGGAACTCAGATGGAAGGGGCTGATTCCGAACCTGACTGAGGGGGATTGGCTTGATGCAATGTCTTCACACCTCGCGGTTTCACCAGCGGCTAATAATAAAATGACGCAGCTTTACATCATCCATAGATATTATATAACTCCTACCAGGCTATTGCATATGGGCAGATCTTCCTCGGCTAGCTGTAAAAGGTGCCAGCATGATCGGGCAGACTTTGACCATATGGTATGGCTCTGTCCGGTAATATCTAAATTCTGGAGAGAGGTCACAGACTTTCTCTCATCAGTAACAGGTAAACGAGTCCCCTGTGAGCCTGGACTATGTTTGTTGGGTCTGCTCCCACCAAATTCCTGGTCACACTATGAAGGTATATTTTTACGGGAGACCCTGTTCATGGCCAGAAAGGCTATTGCACTTCGTTGGATGGGAGATCTTTTCCCAACGGTTCCACAATGGAAATCACTGCTCAACTCAGTAATACCCTACGCTAATTTAGTATACAAACATAGGGGATGTCCGTATAAATTTCTGGAAGTGTGGGGTAGTTGGTGCTCATCGCCTCTTGCATCATTTAATGTAGGTGACCTCAGGTCTTCCCTAAACAGCCTTGGGGTTTAAGTGCGTAAGTAGGGACGGGGTAGCGGGCCCCAACTGGGGGGGGGGAAGGTTCAATAGTAGTTTGGACGTGATCAGTCCTGGATGGTACAAGTATTTATAACAGAGTGGTATATATTTGCATTGCTTTTGTTCCTATAAATGTATTGGTTATTCTCAATAACAGACCGGAAAAGGTTGTACCATTTCTTTTTCTCATTGTGTAACAGAGATCGATGTTGTTTGTATAGTTATGTTACATTGGAATAATGGGTTTCTTGCATGTCACCCAAAATGTTATGTTTATCATACCTTGTGCACTGTGTACTTTCAATAAAATGAGTTTAAAAAAAAGAATTGTATGTTATAGCTATTGATACAATTACTTGAGCAGTAGTTTTTACTTAACCCCTTCAGGACTGAGCCTGTTTTGGCCTTCAGGACGAAGCCGATTTTTCAAATCTGACATGTGTCACTTTATGTGGTAATAACTCCGGAATGCTTTTACCTATCCAAGCGATTCTGAGATTGTTTTCTCGTGACATATTGTACTTTATGTTAGTGAAAAAATTTGGTTGATAAATTCAATATTTATTCGTGAAGAACACCAAGATTTGGAGAAAATTTGCAAAAATTAGCATTTTTCTCAATTTAAATGTATCTGCTTGTAAAACAGATAGTAATACCACACAAAATAGCTACTTGTTAACATCACCCATATGTCTACTTTATGTTGGCATCGTTTTTTGAACATTCTTTTATTTTTCTAGGACGTTACAAGACTTAGAACTTTAGCAGCGATTTCTCATATTTTCAAGAAAATTTCAAAAGGCGATTTTTACAAGGACCAATTCAGTTCTGAAGTGGCTTTGAGGGCCTTATATATTAGAAAGTCCCCATAAATCACCCCATTTTGAAAACTGCACCCCTCAAAGTATTCAAAACAGCATTCAGAAAGTGTATTAACCCTTTAGGCGTTTCACAGGAATTAAAGCAAAGTAGTGGTGAAAGTTACAAATTTCTTTTTTTTTTTTACAAAATTCATTTGTAATACATTTTTTTCTATACCACAGAAGGTTTTACCCGAGAAATGTAACTAATTATTTATTGCCCAGATTCTGCAGTTTTTAGAAATACCCCACATGTGGCCCTAGTGCAGTCATGGACTGAAACACCGGCCTCAGAAGCAAAGGAGCACCTAGTGGATTTTGGGGCCTCCTTTTTTTTAGCATATATTTTAGGTACCATGTCAGGTTTGAAGAGGTCTTGTGGGGCCAAAACAATAGACGCCCAAAAGTGACCTCATTTTGGAAACTACACCCCTCAGGGAATTTATCTAGGGGTATAATTAGCATTTTGAACCCACAGTTTTTTTGCTAAATTTATTTGAATTAGTTTGTGAAGATGAAAATCTACTTTTTTTCTGAAAAAACGTAGAAATTTTTAATTTTTTCAAGGAATAAAAGAGAAAAAACACCCCAACATATGTAAAGCAATTTCTCCTGATTATAGCAATACCCCATATGTGGTAATAAACTGCTGTTTGGACCCACAGCAAGACTCAGAAGGGAAGGAGCACCATTTGGATTTTGAAATTCTGATTTTGCTGGAACAGTTTTCAGTGCCGTGTCGCATTTGAATTGCCCTGGAAGGAACAAAATAGTGGAAACCCATGGAAAGTGGCCCCATTTTGGAAACTACACTCATCAAGGAATTTTTCTAGGGGTAAAGTTAGCATTTTGACCCCACGGTTGTTTTGCTGAATTCATTGGAATTATTCTGTAAAGGTAAAAATCAACTTTTTTTTCTGAAAAAAGGTAGCCATTTTTAATTTTTACAAGGAATAAAGGATAAAAAGCACCCCAACATTTGTAAAACAATTTATCCCGATTACGGAAATATGCCATATATGGTAATAAACTGCTGTTTGGACCCACAGCAAGGCTTAGAAGGGAAGGAGCGCTATTTGGCTTTTGGAGCTCAAATTTTGCTGAAATGGTTTTTGGGTGCCATGTCGCATTTGCAAAGCCCCTGAGAGGCCAAAACAGTGGAAACCCCCCAAAAGTGGAAATTACACCACTTAAAGAATCTATCTAGGGATATAGTGGGCATTTAGACCCCACAAGTCTATTGCAGGATTTATTAGAATTAGGCCATGAAAATGAATATCCACATTTCTTCCACTAAAATGTTGCATTTTTTTCAATTTCACAAAGGATAAAGGGGGTAAAAGCACCCCAACATTTGTAAAGCAATTTCTCCCGAGTACGGCAATACCCCACGTGTGGTCACAAATGGGTTTTCATTAGAAAGTAATTAACCCATTCTGGACTGATCCATTTTTTTTTCTTTTCCTTTTTAGTTTTTTCCTCCCCGCGTTCCAAGAGCCACAACTTTTTTATTTTTCAGTCAATAGAGCGGTATGAGGGCTTATTTATTGAGGGACGAGTGGTCGTTTTTATTGGTACCATTTTTTGGTACATACAACTTTTTGAGCACTTTTTATTACATTTTTAGGTAGAGCGAAGGTGACCAAAAAAACAGCGATTTTGCCGTTTTAAATTTATTTTTCACGTGAGACGCTCCATACATCACCCCCCACACTAAGACATGCTATGTTGTGGTGCGCGAAGGGGTTAATGCGCAGCGCATGGTGCGGAGTGAAAATTACAATTTTCCACTCATATGCCATTTTAGTGCACTATATGCTATGCCCAGTTTGTGCCACTGAAGACAAATACCTCATAAAATATTAACCGGGTTCTCCCGGGTATGACGATGCCATATCTGTGGACGTAAACTGGTGTTTGGGCACGCTGCAGGGCTCAGAAGGGAGGGAGCGTCATTTGGCTTTTGGGGTGCAGATGTAGCTTGGTAGTTGTTCTGTTTGGGGTTTTACTGGTGTTTCAGTTTATAATGTGGGGGCATATGTTATCTGTGCGGGGTACATCAGGGTACTTGTTATCTGTGCGGGGTACATCAGGGCATAATAAGAGGGTATAATAATACAGTAAATAAATAATAATCCGCAGATATGTGGCCGGTGTCACACTGATAAATGGCGCCCGATCTTATCCGCTTTTGGACACTGCACATTTTGCATCGCCATATTCTGGGAGCCAGAATTTTTTTATTTTTTCTCCACTGGAGCTGTGTGAGGGTTTATTTGTTGCGGGACAATCTGTAGTTTTCATTGGTACCATTTTAGGTACCATTTTAGGTACCAGAAATTTTTTTGATCACGTTTTATTCCATTTTTTGGCAAGCAAGGTGACCAAAAACCATCAATTCTGACAATGTTTTTTATTCGTTTTTTTATGGCCTTCACCCTGGGCTATAAATTACCATTATACTTTATTCTGCGGGTCGATACGATTACAGCGATACCAGATGTATATAATTTTTTTTATGTTTTGCAGCGTTTGTGCAATAAAATCACTTATTTATAAAATAAATTATTTTTTGTGTCACCATATTCTGAGAGCCGTAACGTTTTTATTTTTCAGTCAAAAAAGCGGTGTAAGGGCTTGTTTTTTGCGGGACGGGATGTAGTTTGTATTGGTACCATTTTGGCGTACGTGCGACTTTTTGATCACTTTTTATTGTATATTTTGGGAGGGTTGGTAACCAAAAAATTGTGATTCGGGCAATGTTTTTCGTTTTATTTTTTTCGCGGTGTTCACCGTGCGGGAAAAATAATATTACAGTTTTATAGTTGGGGTCGTTACGAACGCGGCAATACCAAATATGTGTACTTTTTTTAACATGTTAATTTTTTTCCTATACTAAAAGACTTATTATAGGAAAAAAAGCATTCTTTGTTTATGTCACTTCTAACTTTTATTTTTACACTTTTTAAAAACATTTTTATTATCTTTTTTTTACTTTTTTCACTTGTCCCACTAGGGGACACTTAGACTTGCAGCTCTGATCGCTGCTGGAATACATTACACTACACACGTAGTGTGATGTACTCTAACTGTCATTGTGACGTGACTGTCACACTGACAGGAAGCAGAGGAGGAACGGCCGGAGGCTGATCCTCCGAGGCTTCCATACATGGCAACCCGGAGGTCATTGTCTGGCCTCTGGTTGCCATGATAAGGATCGCCAGCCCCCGCAAATACATGTGGGGGGCTGCCGATCCGCTGTAAACCTCTTCAATGTGGTGATCGCAATCGACCACCGCATCGAAGGGGTTAATTGCCGATTTCAGCGGCGACAGGCCGCTGATCGGCAACAGGGAGAGCAGGGCTGACACCCTGCACAGTTAACCGCCGCTGCGGTGTAGCGCCGCGCGGCGGTTAACTGTTAAAGCGTGGGCGTAACTGTACGCCCAGGTGCGCGAAGTTACTGCTCACCTGGACGTACAGTTACGCCAAGGTGCGGGAAGGGGTTAAAGGGTTTGTCCAGTTTAAAAAAAACAAACATTTTTATATACCTTATTAGGGAATATTGAGTTGGGGGGGGGGGGGGTGTTTGCTCTGTTCAGGATCCTCATCTCTTGGCCAGAATTGAGAGTGGTTGCAAAGAGCGTCTCTCTCTCTGGAGGACCTGTCCTGTCCTGCATTACACAGACAACACATTGATATGAATGGGTGCTGTGTAATGCTTGATTTTCGCTGTGGCGGCGCTGCAGGGAATTTGACCACTTGCTTCCAGGTTTTCCCACAGATCAGATGATTTCTAGGGGACAACCTATGATCCGCTTATTGCCAAGGGACCATCTTAACAAGTATGGATTGTCCACAGCGGTGGACCCATTCAAATGGGATCTCCAGTTTGGAGGTAACTTCGATCTTCTACAAGGCAATGGCGTTACCTGCAACTCTCTACTCTACCTGGCAACTGACGAAATGACATTGTGGGAATTTGTGGTCTTGTGTTGCCCCTTTGCTGATTTGATCTATTGGTCACCCAGTTATCATTTTCTCTGTGGAAAGTAGATTAATTGGATCAACATTTGTGTTTTTTAGAGACACCATATGGAGGATCTTCACCGGCTCTTTGCAGTTAGAAGAAAAGTCGAACGTCCTCCTGCATGACTTACGGGAAATAGAAGCTTGGATTTATCGCTTGCTGCGGTCTCCCACGCCAGTGCCCGGCCAGAAGAGAGTTGATGTGGAAGTCCTGCCCTTAGAGCTGCAACCATCCTTGACATTTGCCCTTCCAGACCCTTCTCGTTTCTCATTGGTGGATTTCCCCCTTCACTTGCCTCTGGAGCTTCTGGGAGTAGAAGCCTGTTTGCAAGTCTTATCCTGTATTTTGCTGGAACATAAGGTATTGAAAAAGCTCTTCATACACGCTACCTGCCGTGTGTATATAATCTATTATATTACTTACATCATGGCTGGATGAATCCCTGGAGACAAGAAGTTAAAGTACTTGCATGAGCCTTTTTTTAAAAAAAAAATTATATGGGAACAGCGCCACTCTTGTCCGTGGGCTGCAACTGGTATTACAGCTTAGCCACATTTATTTTAATAGGGCTGAGTTGCAACACTAGACTACTCGAGAACAAGAGTGGCGCTTTTATCTAAGAAAAAAATTAGACTATTAATGTGGCCAGATATTAGTTAACAGTAATGTAATGCTCACATACTAATCATGACATGATATTGCTCTCCTTGCCGAGTCGTTGCGATCATTCACTATAGCAGAAAGGAGTCACATGACACACACTTCCTTGTATTCCATGTAGTGGGTAATTTGGCGCGCATATTATTGCCCCCTGGTTGGCGATTCTGTTGGTCATCCAGTAGATGTATAATCTTTCAATTCTGATATCTCCTCCTCTTCAGGTGGTGCTGCAATCCCGGGACTACAATGCATTGTCGATGTCTGTCATGGCGTTTGTATCAATGATCTATCCACTAGAATATATGTTTCCTGTGATCCCTCTGCTGCCTACATGTATGGCCTCGGCAGAACAGGTAAGAATGTCACTTCTCCCGCTATCCCTGTATACACTTCCTAGGTTCTCGCTATCTGAACCACACTACATTTATCTTGGCTCCTGGCAGAAGAGAAGTTCCTAATCAAAGACTCCTGTTGCTTTTCTACTTCTGCTGCTTGTTTTTGTTCATGTTGAATAAAGGAAATATTACAATGTTTTTATGTTTTAGCTGCTCTTGGCGCCTACCCCATACATCATAGGAGTTCCTGCCAGCTTCTTCCTCTACAAGTCTGATTTCAGGATGCCAGACGATGTTTGGCTGGTAGACCTGGACACCAATAAGGTAAGTTTACCTCCTCAGTTCTCAAGTACTAGTGCATTATTTTAAAAAAAAAAAAACTTTTTTTTTTTTTTTTTTTTTTAAAGCTTCATTCAGCATTTGTTTTCATTGAACAGGTCGTGGTTCCCACTAATGCAGAGCTGCTACCTGTTCTCCCGGAACCAGAAGCTTCAGAACTCAAGAAGCACCTGAAACAGGTGACAGAGGAAGTGCCGATGCTGTATCCTAGAGTTTACTAGGGGTTTTTTTTATCCCATTTCCATTTCTTACCTATATATTGTTTTCTTACTTCAGTTGTAGCTTTACAATGGTTTCCCATTCTGTTTTTACAGGTCTGCTTTCTTTTTGTTACTCTTTTTTTATTCTTCCTCCTTCTTTCTTCTTCCTCCTCCTTTCTCCTCCTCCTTCTTCCTCCTTCTTCCTCCTTCTTTCTTCTTCATCTTCCTCCTTTCTTCTTCATCCTCCTCCTTCTTTCTTCTTCATCCTCCTCCTTCTTTCTTCTTCATCCTCCTCCTTCCTCCTTCTTTCTTCCTCCTCTAGCACCGGCCTCTAGTGCCTGTGATTGCAGTTCCTATCCCATTAGTGAATGGGACTGAGCTGCAATCCCAGGCATAGCCGCTCCAGTTGTGTACAGGGCTGTGCCTGGTTAACACTGAGAAGGCCACAGCGACTAACACTGCGTCCCCTTCAGTCAGCAGGTAGGTGGAGGTGCCGGGAGTCGGACCTCCACCGATCTGATCTTGATGACCTATCCTGAGGATAGGCCATCATTAAAAAATGTCCGGACAAGCCCCTTAAAGTTGAAATAACCAGGTGTGACGGCCTTTAGTATTTCACTCCCACCTGTGTCATACTCTTTAGGATCCAGGTAGCTGTATGGTGTGGTCCCCACACTTTAGAAGTGCATTAGCTGTCTCCGGCACCTGCTGTCTCACTGAGGGTACACCATGTTCATCACAGATTTTAGGTGTCTGGTGGGTTTGTTTTTTTAATTCTAACAACGGTTTTTGTTCTTCAGAGCCATTATTCAACACCTTGACTCTTTAGAGCCCCTGTTTTGTTAGCCACTGTCCACCATGTTCCCTTCATGTTGTACACAGGCACATGGAGAGCTAAAGCAGATCTACGGTGTGAGCACTACATCAAACAGCTCCCCATATCTCTGCTTCCTGGACCCCTGGGATTAATTTGGGATGAACTTCAATTGACCTAAATTTTTTAAGTAGAATTTCATTTGGAAAAGATATTCTGCAGGGTCGGTGGTAGTTGGTCTTATTTAGGTCCATGATCGAGGACTCCCGGTGCTTGGTAATGCTTCCAAACCTCTTAGTAACTTAGAAACTCCCCGACACCGATCTTATTCGGCAAAGCCATGATTTCGATGGTATTATGTTGCGCTTGCAATTTCCTATCTAAATTAAAGGCCTGTCCTAATTATTCTTATTTTTTTTTCCATTATATATTTTTTTCTTTTGATTTATTTAATTTCCTATTACCTCTCTCATCTTCCCCTATTTTTTCTTTGTATATATGCTTTCCCTTCCTTCTCTGATGGTTGTGTTGCCACTTTCCTTCTATCTACCTTTCTTCTTTTCAATTTGGTTAAACTTGTTGATTTTTATGCATTATTAGTCTGTTGACTAGGAATATAGCGAACGCCAAGTTCAGGGAGCTGCTGCATGCACATTAAGCTTGTATTTTTATTTTCCTTTCATCTTATCTTGTATCTTGCAGTTAAAGTGTATCTATATTTGTAATTTTAGTTTTTTTAGTTTTATCTTTTTCTAAATGGGTCAACAACTTTGTGCTGATTCATCACATAATATAACTTTAAAGGGGTTTGCGGTCTATTTTTTATTTTTTTTTTACAAAAATACAGAATTCCAAATCCCCTCCGTACCTTTAAACATCCACAGAGTTAAATTCTACATTTCTGGCTGCTACTAGGATGGATTTATACGTCTCCCATTGAACTTTGTAGTACATCTGTCTTCAGTAAGCACCTCAGCTCCACCTAGTGGTGTCTTCTGCCAGCCAGAATTTTCTCATTTAATTCTATGTGTGAAGGGAAGCAGTGGATTTGGAGCTTTGTATCAGATGACTTGAGTGATTACCACTTTAAAGATGTATTACGAAATTAATCAACGAAGAACTTTGCACCTATTTAGGTTAAAAAGAAATTAAATAAAAGAAATGAACTGATCGGTGCACATTAAGTTCTTTCTTTATGGTGGTTGTTTTTCCTTTTACATTTGTGGTTGCTAAAGTTTATTTTTTCCTCCCTTTGAAAAAATAAAAATATGAACTTCTGTTCTCTGTTTTGCCTTCATTTTCTCATCTGTGCTCGGTGATTCTTAATTTTCTTCCTTCCATCTGTCTCTTTGTGTTCATGTGTTCGTCTTGTCTCTGATTGGCCGCTGGTATTGTCATGTGACGTCCTCTCAGTGTCTGCACAGCATGTCC
The DNA here is from genome assembly GCF_050947455.1 of Rhinoderma darwinii. Taxonomy (NCBI): domain Eukaryota; kingdom Metazoa; phylum Chordata; class Amphibia; order Anura; family Rhinodermatidae; genus Rhinoderma; species Rhinoderma darwinii. The sequence goes on along the minus strand of NC_134695.1, from coordinate 60,554,496 downwards.
GTGATCACGCAGCAGCGCCTTCTCGCGTCCGATAACAAGGTTCTTGCAGTTCTTTCTATTTTACAACCTTCCTGTTATGGTTTTATATACAAATTTATGTATGATAACTGCTGCACGTGTTGCATCTTCTCTGCATCATGTGGCTCTTGGTACAGAAAATGGCCATTAGAAGGTGCACATATTTTTTTAGATATATTTGCAGCTTCTGATTTATCTTATTATTTTTTTTTGTAGTTTGTTGTATTTTCACAATCAATGGGCCAATTGAGTAACTCAGACGAGCTGGGTATCCCAAAAGGAGAAACCCTTTTGCAGTGGCTCTGAACTCCGAATAATAAAGGGGGTCCTTAGCTGGAGACCCTTTTCCACTGACCTCCATTTTCCCTAAAGGGATTGTCTAAAGCAAATGAGTTGAATTGATTAGCTGAGTCATGTCTGACAGTTTGGTTGCTAGGGATTCACCGCCTAACAACCAGTTTATGCAATGTTGTTGCTATGCAGCATGTCCCTAGTTACCAGCCCCAGATTACTAAGTCTAGCTCTGCAATGGCCAGAAAAAAGGGCATTGTCTCATGAAGATAACCCCTTTTAAAAAAAGGAGTTGGTGCTGCAATCAGCTGATCGCTGCGAGTCAGGTTTCTCTCACCCCTAGCGATCAGCTGATTTTGCCGGGGGAAGCTGAGGCCAGCCACTCAAATGAACGGCCGTCCATGTAATGCAAGGACGCGCTGGGTCCATCAGAGTGGGAGCTGCACTTACAGTTCTGGTATGCACTCTGATGTGACACATAGAGGGGGTCCTAAGCGGAGGTCCCCCCCCCCACCTAATGGGACAACCCCTTTAAACCATGCCTTTCTAGATTCCCTCGTACTAACCATATATCAAAGACCTCATAGGGCTCGAGTGATCCGTATTTTATGTCACATATTCCCCCCCATTATAAGCAATGAAATAAGGCCGTCTATATTACCTTAGGTAAATGTATTTTATGCAGTTTCTTCCATGCCGCATTTATCTTTATATTTATAAGTGTGTGGGCTGAGTATATATGATCTGTGGGTTTTCTCACGTTACGTTCAAATTGCAATAGAAGAATTAAGTCCTCAATGGAGAGGGAAATAAAATGGGTAAGACGACTGACTGTGTTTCCTTGATGTAGGCTCTGGCCAGTATGAGTCTCAACACACAGCCCATCCTGAACCTGGACAGATTCCATGAGGGGTCAGAGGCAGCTATGCTCCGACCACCCAACGATGCACAGGGTACACCCTCCACGGAATTTAACCCTCTTATATATGGAAACGACGTGGATTCTGTGGATGTGGCAACACGGTAAGAGGCTCTTTGTTGAACTCTTTTTTGAAACATGGGTTGTACAGAGTCCAGTCTTCATTAAATGGAATGAAAACCTGATTAGTTCTCCATATTCTAGTTTACAATTTGATTTTCTATTACACAATGCGTATAATTGGTCCTGTTATCTGTATAATCTGGTTTAGCGGCCCATACATGATGCCGCAGTCTAGTGTGCTGGAGGAAAATCATAATTTGTTTTGTCTTTTGAACAATACAGTTTCAGTCATTTAAGGCCCTTTTACACCGGCTGATAAACGGCCGGTGCAGCGAGCGCCGATCAACGAGACATCGGCGATCGGTTGCTACTGTCACACGGAGCTATGGATGGGGACGAGCGGTCGTTACTCCAATCGCTCGTCCCCATACATTATTATCCTGTCGGCAGCGCGTCGTCTTGTTTACACCGGGGGATGCGCTGCCGACAACGATAATCTTTTACTTTTTTTAAACGATACGACCAGCAGATGATCGAGCGTTTACTCGTTCATCTGCTGATAGTTCCCCAGTTTACACCGGGCAATTATATGAACGCTCGTCTGCCCGATAATCGTCGTGTGTAAAACCCCCTTAAGTGTTCATTTGTATATTGTATTCTCAGAAGAGACCTTGGCTCTGTATAATGTTGTATACTTATATGGGGTCTGTGGAAAGCTTTTGATGTCTGAAGTGCGGTCATTATTGTTTTTTCATCCAGAATTTGTGGCTAAAGTTAAATCAGAAAAGACTGAATAATATATTAAAACACTAGAGACTAAAAGAGACGCTACTATCAATATTCCATTCAGCCATTTCGGAGTTGTTTTTGTCTCCTACGTGGCTAACCGATGCTGGGTAACAACCATTTGTAGAGGTTACAGGCGCCCAACGTTTCACAGACACTTAAAGGCTGTGGACACCTTTGACATGGGGGAAAAAAGATTTTTATATGTTAGCGGTTACCTAGAGTTAATAAAGCAAAAACATTCTACTCCTAGTTTCAGGCTTTTGTCCTGTGGACGTGTCCATTCCACTAATACATCCTGGATGTGAGTTGTCTGTGTTCACGATGTTGCTGCCTTCACTAGCTCTCGTGTATGAGCACAGCTCCATCCCTGTACTGCTTTCCTCTTTTCTACATTTCATGGTGGGATCTCTGCTCCCTTGTCCTCATACACTGATGCTGAGGAGTGTATGATCCCCCACCATCCCCCTGAAGTGTGCCTGTATTCTCTCTACACTGTTAGCCTGTGTGATTTTCCCCCACCCTCCCCCTGTGCTTTCTTCCCTATATATTGACCACCTGTGTAATATCTCCTCCCATCCACACTCTAATCTCCTGTATATAACCTCCTTTTTATTTTTTTATTTAGTGAATACATGTATTTTCCATAAAAATGACTATTCTGGAACATATTTTCCTATAACTGCATTGTGCCATTCCTCTGTTATTCCTCCTAGAAACTTATGAATAAGTGGCACATATGTGGATATTACCATTTCCCTTGTCAAAGGGGTGTGTCCATACACACTCTGAGTCTATCAGCACTGATTGGACAGTGTCAGTCTGTGTAGGGACACCTGTTCCAACTGGTAACACCCAGCTGTCACTTTCCTCATACATTTCTAGGAGGAATAACAGGGGAACGGTATAACCTAGAGTTCTAAGAAAAGATGCTCCAGAATTGTAATTTCATGAGGAATACAATTATTTACTAACAGACATGTCAGGAGAGGTGATGGGTCCCAGTTAATGTGAAAATTGCTTAATTTTGCACAATAAAAAAAAAATGGCAGTGCAAAGATGTACATGGTCTTTAATATAATTTGTATTGTCAAGTAATGTAACTACAGGTGTGGTGTGTTTCTCACTCTAGGGTATGCAGATACTGGTTGAACAGTCCTATGTGCTCATTATGGATGCATTTAGTGTTTCTCGCCATGATAAACCAAGATAATTCATAATTCTCCTCAAGACCACCCTTTTTTTCAAAATTAATCCAACCTGGTGACAAGCAGATCTCTGCAGTTCCGGCTCCTAAAACCCCCGGCAAACGGCTAATATAGCTGGGATAGTTTTGGCCAACCATACATTGCCCCTGCAGGGTAATGTAGTAGTACATGCTTGCCATTCAAATTTATGGCAGACCATGTAATATGTGGCTTATCCAAGTCCACCAGACTTAGGCCGCATGCACACGACCGTAGAATTTGTCCGTAATTGCGGACCAATTCACTTCTATTGACCACGGACACCTTCCCGTATATCTGCGGGAAGGTGTCCAGGCCGTAGAAAGCCTCCGCCAAAGATAGGATATGTCCGATCTTGTGCTTATTACAAAAGCACAGGCCGAAAATTCGGGTGGCTGTCTGCGGCCAGCCGTGCCTGTAATCTCGGACCGTGATTACAGGCACCGCCGTGTGCATGAGGCCTAATTGTGTGCCTTTCCACTCTGGTTAAAAGAGAAGGACCTCGAGCGGGGTACCTTCTTATCTGACGTTTATATGCCCTAAAGCAATATTTATACGTCGCAAGAGGACTTATAGGTTTGGAGATTTAATGGGAAATTATTTTTTAAGCAAAAAAAACAGCCTGGCATTGCGGTACCGCTAATGATCTTTTTGATTCTCTTCCATCTTCATCTTCTGGTCACAGGGTCGCTATGGTCCGGTTCTTTAACTCTCCCAACATGTTACAAGGTTTCCAGTTTCATACTCGTACTTTGCGACTCTTTCCTCGCCCGGTGGTGGCTTTCCAGGCTTCCTCCTTCATGGCTTCACGTCCCAAGGCTTCTCTCTTTTCCGAGAAGCTTTCCAGAACACAAGCAGTGGAGTACTTTGGAGAATGGTCACTAAACCCCACAAATTTTGCCTTTCAGAGGATCCACAACAGTAAGTGTTTTGCTGTTTTTTTTTTTTTCTACATCTGACCACCTACTGCTATTTATGACACTTGCTTTTTCCCTCCATACAGATATGTTTGACCCAGCCTCTATTGGGGATAAGCCTAAGTGGTATGCTCACCAGCTGCAGCCCATCCATTATCGGGTTTATGATGCAAATTCACAGCTCGCTGAATCACTCAGTGTCCCAATGGAACGGGACAGTGATTCAGATCCAACTGATGACAGGTCTGTACCAAGTTCATCTTCATCTTTTTCTTAAAGAAACACTCCGGCCAAAACGGAACTATCCCATGTTCCATTATGGTATTCCATGTGTCGGCCTCTCACCTCTTATTTCTATCTCTATATATCAGACTTGGCAGCAGAGTGAATCCGGCTCGGGGACACGCTTTCTCTAATTGAGTCTATGGAGATCTATGTGTCACCCATTACAGGCTTCAGCAGTTTCTGGACCACACTAGTATTACACAGGGGGGCAGAAACTTCTATCATCAGCCACCACTGATACTTAGACAGGTTCCTGTCACACGGTATAATGTAGAAGTATATAGTGCAGCTTCCCTCTCTGTATACTTACGGTTTCTCAGCTTATTTAGAAGGATACAGAAAGAATGATTATCAGTGTTCCCCCCCCCCCCCCCCATAAGAAATTGTATGGTCTTTAGCTGTTCATGTGATGCTGTGCTGAATCATCATGGGATTCATAGCAAAGCAGAGAGGAAGAGAAAGCTGGGGAAATCTAAGAATAAACATGGAGGCTTTTTAGAAGCACATACAAGGCAGCAGTTCAAATAGTAAGTACAGGATACATAAAAGAAGTGTAGAGTGTGGTATACAGTCAGGTGGGGGGGGGGGGGTGCAGACATTGAAAGTTGTGTTACCACTGGAGGTCTACTTTAATATTTAATGTGCAGCGTGCTCTATTTCTTGCGGTTTTGCCTTTGCTTTCCCATTGACTTAAATGGGAATGCTGCATGTGAAAACGATGACAGTGAGGCCTCACTGTGATGTAGTTTTCCATAGACAGTTGTAGCTCTTTTTTTTTTTTTTTTTAACGGTGTGGTAATTTTGCATCTTCTTGAGAATATATAACCTAATAACTTATGTTGCCTTTGCAGTGGTAGCGACAGCGTGGAATATGATGACTCCAGCTCTTCATACTCTTCCCTTGGAGACTTTGTCAGCGAAATGATAAAATGTGATATAAATGGAGACACACCAAGTGAGTATATCAGATGTGTGATCTTCGTAAAACAATTTCTGTAGGTTTAGTTCAGCATCCCTATGTATGTTGCCTGCAGATGTAGACCCTCTAACGCATGCTGCACTGGGAGACGCCAGCGAAGTGGAGTTTGATGATTTCCATGAGTATTCAGGAGAAGTGGAGGAAACGGCACCTGATAGCGAGAACTCTCCTGATAACAACCAACCACGATCAGGTTCAAGCACCACAGCTAGCAGCAGCCCTAGTACCGTCATCCATGGAGCCAACACGGTAAGTAAGGTGTCAGATGATTTAAAGAGGACCTGTCAACTCTCTTGACTTGTATGTTTTGGTAAATACTTTTATTCTCGAGCATTTTTTTTCTCCTCTGTTATTCCTCTTGGAAAGGTATAAATAATTTGACAAGCGTGTGTCTACAAAGTGTGACACTATCCGCTCTGATTGGACAGTATCACTGTGTAGGGACACAACCCATAGACATGGAAATTGGTACCACCCAATAATCAATTAATTTATACATTTCCAGGAGTAATAACAGAGGAAAGGAGAGCTGATGTATCCTCTTTTAGGGCTAGTTCACACAGTGGATTTTGCAGACGGCAGGAAGATTCCTCCCTCCCATTGACATCAATGAGGGGTTGTGAAGGAATCCGCCCAAAGAGCGAGCAGGACGCTTCTTTTTCTTGCTGGCTAAAAACATACCCTTGTGAACATACCCTTAAGGGATTTTCGCTCTTCGTATACTGTGTGTTTAAAATCTTTGGGTATTTTCTTTACAAACCAACCTTAAAAAAATAAATAAAAACCACGTGTAAATAATGAGATTCTGTTTTAAGTTGTCTTTTCACCATTATTTTAGCAAGAATCTGCCGATTCTACTGAGCCTGATGAGAAGGTTTTGGGGGTCCTACAGAATCACTTACCTGCTTTGGCACCCACATTTAACCGGCTCGTTATGGAACGGCGTGAGAGCGAGGCATCGATTGGCGGGGAAGCAAGAAGACGCGAGTATGACAATCCCTATTTTGAGCCACAGTATGGATTTCCACCAGAGGAGGAGAACGAAGAACGGGAAGAAAGTTACACTCCAATGTTTAATCAGACTGTCAATGGCACGCGGTAAGAGCCAAAGAGGGCAGGTCCAATGTCATGTATTCTGTACCTGTTCATGACCATAATTATGTATAGAATATCCTGGTAAATTATGTTTTATTTGAGGGTTGGACAAGGGTAGCGCTCCTATTCATTATTTATGAGCAGCGCGTTTATTAAACACTACAATAACCTAAAAAAAAATTATAGTTATTAAATCACTGGATAATGAACGTCTTAGAGGAGATCGTCTGCAAGGGACCTCCTTTGCTATGAAGGACTTGGTGTTGCCATGTATTATATGGTTTCCTATTTATTGAATTGGGACAACCCCTTTAACAAATGGACTGCTGAAGATGTATGTAATATTTCCTGACTTCAAACAAGTGATACGATTGGAATATCGGTTTTGGTGAACTGAGCTGCAATACCAGACAGAACCTATGGACAGCCGAGTGTCCTTTTTGGAAGAAAGCAGCCATATTTTTGAAAATCCTATACTGCCTCTAGTGTCAGTAAGTAGGCTTACATAGCCTTCAAGCTTTCAGATTTCATTTCTTTGGTGACCTTCCTTTTGCTCTATTTTTTTGTCAGTTCCCAGAAGCCTCTGCTGCGACCTAATAGCCTGAAACTAGCAAGTGATTCTGACGCAGAAACCGATTCTCGAGGGAGCTCGCCTACCTCAACCGTGTCCAACAACAGCAGCAATAATGAAGGCTTTGGAGGGATCATGTCCTTTGCAAGTAAGTGTGCCAATGGGAATGTTACTGGAATGTGTCAGGTTGTTTTTCGGAGCTTTTGTTTTTTTTGTTTTTTGTTTTTTTTACTGTTGGATCCTTATCTTAAAGAGCAATTCTACTGAGAATTGTAATTCACAATGCACTATGTGTTGGCACAGATTGTGGAATGTGCTTGTAACTATTGTAAATAATGCTTAAAGGGGTTGTCCCAAGATTAAATATTATCCACTGACCACAGGATAGATGATAACATGCTGATACATGGAGGACCGACCGCTAGGACCCACACCAATCACGAGAACGGGGGTCCCGTTCCTCCAAATGAATGGAGCGGCTGCTCGCACTTGTTCACTGCTGCTCCATTCACGATCTATGGGACTGCTGTAGAGGAGACAGCCGAGTACAGTACTTGGCTATCTCAGACAGTTCCATAAAAAATGAATGGAGCTGCAGGGGGCACGAGCGACCTGCCGCTCCACTCATTTGGTGAAATGGGTCCCCAGTTCTTGTGATCTGTGAGGGTCCCATCGGTCGGACCCCCACTGATAAGCATGGTATGACGTGTCCTGTGGTTAGGGGTAACATTTATTCTTTGGACAACCCCTTTAATTATTGAGCAGATTTTCAGCTTTCCAATATGTTTTGTGATGCAATTCCTGATCATTTTAAAGATCTCTGCTTGCTGTTAGGGATTACATCTAAAGGCTGACCATCTGTCCTGATTATGCACCTCTGTCAGTTAAACACGATCAGGACAAGTTTATAAGGCTGTGAATGTAATTGGAAATATTTCCATCCACTGACAACAAGCAGGGATTTTGAAAAAGGGTAAGGAATTGAAATGCCAAATGCAATGATTTAGTTACATAAAGCTGGAAAACGCTTTAAAAACATGGCCACTTAGGTTAGGGTTACATGGCGACAATTGGTCACATGCACGTCATGGTAAACATGTTCCCAACCTCCTAGGAAACCAGTTCGCCGGTGACCTTCTGACCATCACAAACCATTCAACCAGGTTGGATTTTTAGTGATGGGTGCAGGGTTGCCCTGCACCTTGTTTCTAATAGAGAAAACTTGAGGTTGTGGTAATACTGCAATTTTACTACCACTCGTGAGTGACCAGGTGTCGCCATGCAGCCCTACCCGAAATAATGCATAGAGGTTTTGCCCCTTTCTGCTCCCGAGAAAGGCGTGGTTTTAATACATTTCTCTCTTTACAGGTAATCTGTACAAGAGTCATAGTAGTAGCTTCAGTTTGTCAAGTTTAACCCTTCCAAGCAAGAGCAACCGAGATAAGGGGACTCCATTTCCCAGCTTAAAAGGTAAGTGCTTCTTTTAGTGTAGGTGTGATATAGGAAATGTATTCCATACAGTCTGAAAGGTAAGTGCTCCTAGTACCAGACTAGACCTGAAAAATAACGCTCTTCATGCCCATGGAAAGGTAAGTTGTCCATCTATAATTCTGTTTGATGGATATGTCTGTGCAGTGTTTGGGGATTGGGGGGGGGGGGTCATTTTCCATGATCCACTCCATTGTGTCCATCTCTCTTCCGCAGCTTTGTAAGGTGTGATCACTGACATTTGTGTTTTTGCCATTCCCTTATTTTATTTTTATTTTAATTGCTGCATGCTCCTCCAACTTGGGGGTCACAGGTCAGCAAGAAGTGGCAGGGGAATTAGGAGAAGGTTAGTATGTACTCTGGTGATCTTTAGCGTAGTGATCGTAGTGAGATCGCTTTTAGTGGTGGTTGTAATAACACTGTGGGTGTTTTTTGCTTTGGCTGCTTGTAAAAATTCTGTTCTTGGTTATAAGTACACATAGATATTTCAGTTGAAGTGGTTTTACTGTGCAATCCGCAGGGATCTCCGTCTTGCAGAACAGTACGGTTCATTTATTTAAGCTGTCAACGATACAGGCTGTGAAGAAAGATCTTTAGAGAACTAATATGTTTTTATGGAAATTGCTTCTTTTACTCTAATGTGGCCATACACATTAGATGAATGTCTGCCGAACCCACCGATTTTGGTGGGACCGGCGAGCCATCTAACGTATATGGCGGTGTCCCGACTGCCATCGGTGAAAAGAAGCATCGGGCACGTTGTTTTTCTGGCGGTTGCTTACCCCTACTATCTATCCAGAACACAGGCATGTTCAGCCAAGCGTTCATGTGTATGGGAGGGGTGTCGGTAGGAATAGCTGTTCAGCTGACCGCTGTCTAACGTGTACAGCCAACTTTTAAGGCTCTTTTAAATGGGTCAATGATAAGGCAAACGAGCGTTTGTATGAACGCTCGCTCCCGAACACTGCCCTCTGTAAACATCAACGATCAGCCGATCAATGAGTAAACGCGTTTTGTTTGCGCAGCAATAAATGTTATCGTTGTCGGCAGCGCATCTTCCCGTGTAAACAGGGAGATCTGCTGCTGGCATGATGGAAAAGCATGGGGACGAGTGGTCGTAGTAACAATCGCTCGTCCCCATACATTACTGATCATTGCTCCTTGTTTTTACAGTCCATGTTGGCCGGAACGTCTGAAAATATGGAGCTGTTTTCGAGGAAAAACAGCTCCTGATTTTCAGATGTTTTTGAAGCCACTCGAGATTTTCGCTGCGTTTTTGCAGTTTTTTTTCAATAGTCTATGAAATACAGCTCAAAAACCGTCCAAAGAAGTGTCCTGCACTTCTTTTTGGCGGCCGTTTTTTTACGTGGCCGTTTTTCAAAACAGCCGCGTAAAAAAACGGCCCATCGGAACAGAACACCGTTTTTCCCATTGATTACAGCTGCCTGTATTTTATCAGTGAACTGCTCTTAGAAGCGGTCAAGGGGCCCCTCGGCAAATTACGACACCCTCCGTCAGCAAGTTCTGATAGGATGAGAGACTGCACGTTCTTATATGATCACACTTCGGGTTCAGATCATTTTTATTTTCGGGAATACCCAATTATGCAATTTTCTAATATCGCTAACATGGATCTAATAGCACCGCTGTAACTGGTGTTCTAGTTGAGAACTGATATTTTATGGACACACAACTCTGTAGAGTTTATTGTAGTTTAGACTGGGTAAAACATTGCGTATTTGTTGCAGAATTTCGGTTTGCGGAATCCACTTATAAATTCTTGGACTAAGCTCAGTACAACGTAAATGAACGGGTTTCAACAAACCCCATTCTCCTACAGTGTAGAAATGACAAAGCAGGTTCCTGGCAATGCGGTGTTACATGGATTCCAAAGCTGGTTCCAAAGCGTATATATTTTTGTTGCCCTGTGTGTGAATTTGGCCTTAATAAAAGACACGGGGAGATTTACCATGATTAGTGGAGCAGTTGACCATAGCAACCAATAAGATTCCAGATCTCGTTTGTCAGAGGCCATTTTGAAAATAAAACTGTTAATCTGATTGGTTGCTTTGGGCAACTGCTCGAATTTGCCCTTGCGCTGGTCCTGATAAATATCTCTTTCCGTTCTGTATTTTCAGCATTGCATTTTAGTATGTTCGCCTGGAATCTTTTTAGAGAAGTGTTTTTATATGCAAGTCTATTAGTATTCCTTCTGCTCCAGTTTCACTTCATGTAGGTATAGATGACACTTTTTTAGTTTGCTTATTCTTTTGGTGGTTGTTCATAATTCCCTAGATTTAAACAGGGGTCAGCAACCTTCCGCACTCCAGCTGTTGTAAAACTACAATTCCCAGCATGCCTGGCTGGCATAATAAAGCCTTTGGCTGTCAGGGCATGCTGGGAGTTGTAGTTTCACATCCGCTGCAGTGCCGAAGGTCGCTGCCCAAAACATACATAAATATTTAGTTTTCCGAGTTGTTGGGACCCGCCATCTCATTAACCATTTCATTACTTGGGTACGGGGGAGAACACTTCTAATCTCCCAGACTTTTGGCCTTTTGGGATGAGGTTTAATATTGTAAACCGTAAGTGTACACGTTATCAGCAATATTAATGACCGGGTGGGAAGATGTGGGGAGTGTGATCGGGTTTTAGGGGTTTACGTTTTTAGAGGTTGTTTCATAAGGGCTGGTGAATGGGAGAAAATCATGCGGGTATTTAGAAGTCATCGCTAATGGGGAGGATGGGCTTGTACTGATGACTTTATAATGTAAAATACGTAGCGTTTAGCCTTTTGCATCGTCTAGGGTTGTCTTTGGTTTTTGTCACAATGTTCTCCTTCCAGTAGATTTGATTGGTTGCCACTAACCTTGCATTTTTTGTCCCAGTATTTGGGCTTAATACTATAATGGAGATAATTGCAGACTCCGGGCCCGCCCCTGCAGAAGGTGGGTGCCTGTAGCATGAGTTCTGCATGTTACCACTCCCAGCATCCTCTCTGACACCCACCATATTGTCCTTCTCATTGGTCATCTATCAAACACCGTGACTTGTGCTTTTCACTTGTAGTGGTTGTTATATAGTTTTAGTCGTTTTTTAATTCCTTTCTTCTAGTCATGTGGCCGCATTCTTTGGCTTCCATGTTTTCCACAGGACATAGGTTGTTGGGATATTGCCCCCTATGCATGTTCTTTCTATCCTTTCTTCGACACTTTTTCCTCCTTTTGCTTTACTTAGCGGTGAATTTGAGACCAAAGAAATTACCCGGAGTCCCTTTTGAGGGAGAAGGTGTCCGTGTGGGTGTTTTGGCTCACAATCTCAAATTCACTTTTTCTTCTTACATTATTTCTTAAAATTTTCATCATAGTTAAAGGGATTTTCCAAAGCTTAAATATTCTCTCCTAACCACAGGATAGATAACATGCTAATTAGTGGGGGGGTCCAACCACTGGGATCCCCACTGATCACGAGCATTGTCGTCCCGTTCCTCCGAATGAAAGGAGCGGCAGGTCATGCATGCGCACTGCTGCTCCATTTATTCTCTATGGCACTGCCTGAGATGGCCGAGCACTTTTCTCTTCTATCTCTGGCAGTCTCATAGACCGTGACTGGAGCGGTAATGCACATGCTTGACGTGCCGCTCCATTCGATCGGAGTAAAGGGACCCCCCCATTCTGGTGATCGGTGTGGGTCCTAGCTGTCGGACCCCCCACTAATCGGCATGTTATCTATCCTGTGGTTAGGAGAGAACATTTTCTCTTGAGACAACCCCTTTTATAGATCGTTTCTCACTAAAATGAAATAACTTAATCTAGTTTTCGGCCGTTTCTTTGTTATATCTGTTTTCGAAAAGCCGGGTGACGGTTAATGTGGCTGCCGGTACAGCTCTCACGGTGATTTAAAATTGTTTCCCACCTTCTAGGATATATCGACACTTCCTGGTTTGTAGGGGTCCAACTGTCGGAAACCCCATTGATTCTTAAGCTGGCCATACACATTCGATGTATGTCGCCCGAATTCGGCAGGACCAGCCAACTAATGTGTATGACAGCATCCCAACTCTCCCCCAATGGCAGATGTCGGAGGAGAGAAGGATCGGCAATTGAATTTCAACATGCCCAATCTTTTTGTTTGTAAGGAGTTAAGCCGCTGCCAGACTCCTCTGACAGCTGCTTCCTACCTATTGAAAACATATGCACGCTCGGCCATGTATATGGGGGAGTCATTAGGAATAGCTGTCGGCCAAACGATCATTGGGCAAACCGCTATCTAAAGTGTGTGGCCAGCCTTAGGCTGGGTTCACACGAGCATGTTCGGTCCGTAAAGGAAGGAACGTATTTCGACCACAATTCCCGGACCGAACACCCTGCAGGGAGCCGGGCTCCTAGCATCATAGTTATGTACGACACTAGGAGTCCCTGCCTCTCCGTGGGACAACTGTCCCGTACTGTAATCATGTTTTCAGTACGGGACAGTAGTTACACAGAGGTTGGGCCCTCCACTATCATAACGTTATGGCATAGCCTAGTCGTATGCCTTAAAATTATAAGATGGGAACACTCCATTAAATCCGTGTTCCCAGTCTTCTGAACGCTTGTTATTCAATTACTCCACTTTCTTCTATGACTACTTAACAGGGTTATGGTTGCTGTTTAGGATTTTTGAAAAACGGTATGACCGCTGCAATGGTGGCATTAGTGATTTGTCACCTCAATTTCCCAAAAACAAAACCATATAACTAAGAATTGACTGAAAGTAACTTGATGGACGAGAATATCACTGGCTTGTATTGTTTAGTGATGATTTGATTTTAGTGGGAAATCCTATTTTTTAAATGTGCGTACTGATTTTAATTTTTTTTCCCCTTTTTAATTTTGCAATCTCTAATTGTTGTTTTGCAGCAAGCAACAGGCGAGCGCTGGTAGATCACAAATCTTCTGTTATAAAACACAGCCCAACAGTAAAAAGGGAATCTCCTTCCCCTCAGGGCAGAGCAAACAATTCCACGTAAGTTCATGGTTTTCAGCCTTGGTTTATGAAGCAATAACTTTTACCGCTGTGCCGTGTAATGTTATCTGACATATAGGTGTGTTCTTATCAGACCTCATTCACGTAAAACTGTGATGTTATGTAAAGTGATACTAACATAAAACATGTAAAAAGAATTCTAGAAACCCGAACCCTGAATTCCTCAACTTTTGTTCCGTGTGTCAATTGTAAGGATGGGGGTGCACTCTTATATACTGCATTTGTCTCCCCTCTTATTTTCCCTCCCTCCAGCGCTAGTGCATGAAAAACAATAACTATGATAAAGGGAAAAGGCTTCCAGTCTTCTGTGCGGAAGACATGATGGTTAGGAATCCCCTGGATTATTCTAGAACATGTCTGCAGTCTTCTGTAGCCTGCCTGATCCAACGACTCCGTCACCACCCAGGGGAGCTGTGGGTCGGCCACAAACTGGTGTGCCATGTTTAAGCCCTTCACATGTTGGCATATGACACTTTCATTAAAGGGGTTGTCCGGGCATTTTTTATTGATGGCCTATCCTTAGGATAGGTCCTCAATATCAGATCGGTGGGTGTCCGACTCACGACACCCTTCCTGATTAGCTGACTGAAGGGGCCCGGCGCCCCCTGCCGCAGCCTTTTCACCGTTTACTGGCACAGGGCCGTACACAACAGTGCGCTGTGCCTGGGATTGCGACTTAGTCCTAGTCGCTTGAATGAGACGGGAACTGCAATCCCAGGCACAGCCGCTCCAGATTTGTACGGCATTGTGCCTGGAAACTGTTAAAAGGCAGCGACGGGGGGTGTCGGGAGTCGGACCCCTGCCCATCTGATATTGACCTATCCTAAGGATAGGTTACCAATAAAAAAAATAAAAATGACCGGGCAACCCCTTTAAAGCCTCTTAGGTGCCAGGTAAGACAGCCTGCAGAAATAAGTTGGCTGGAAATTTCATGAATCGAGGGAGGTAATGCAGCGAACAGGGGGTCAGCACTTATCTAAGCCCCAACCCTCCGTTAGTCCATACATAAAATTAAAGGGATCAGGTGGAGGTGGACACCCATTGTCCGGTATTGTCAGTATGGTTTGTTTTAGGAGTATGCAGAAAGTTTTGCTGACTGACGTGTTTTTCCTTCTGTCCCTGACTCCATCTGAAATGTGTCCACCATGTGCCCTTCAGTGTTTTCCCAAAGCGGAGTTTGCCATCCGTAAGATTTTAAAACCTATGAAGTAGAAAAGACTGTTTTACATTGCATGGAAACTTTATTAATCCTAATTCTCCTGACAAATAACAGCCCTCTTCATAATGGTGCCATAATTCATTTCTCCTTTTCCTGTAGTGAAAACCAGCAATTTCTGAAGGAGGTGGCACTTGGTGTCCTAGAAGGACAGGGGGTTGGGTGGCTGAACATGAAGAAAGTTCGCCGGCTGCTAGAAAGCGAGCAGCTCCGTGTCTTTGTTCTGAGCAAACTGAACCGGTCAATCCAAACCGAAGAGGACGCACGGAACGATGTGATTCAGGAAGTGGTGCGTTCAGCAATATCTTGAACATGCTTGGAGCAGATATTGATGGAATCCTGCCAGCATATACTATCAATTTGTCATTATTTTGGATTAACCGCCGGTATCGAGTGGCTGTGGCGAGTTGTGACCTCTGCAGCTTTTATTAGCCACACTTCCACCTCTGTCTCTTAGGTTGTGTCTGGTATTGCCGGGTAGGGCCATTCAAGTGTATTGCTATGCTGCAAAGCCAAAGTGCACAAACGAAGGTGACGCTGTGTCTCGTGAAAGCTGGAGGAACCACAGAGCTCCACCAAACTTAGCCCCTTTGTTCTCATGATCGTTGGGGTATCCACCAGTCCCACCGTCATCAATCACTTATTAATTGCATATTGTAGCGATACACCATCAATTGTTTTTAGTATAGAGCTCCTTTAACCCTTTCACTGCCAGGGATATTTGGATACTTTGCACCTCCGGTGATCAGGACAATTTTCACACTTTTGACATGTAGAAATGTATTAGACGTTCCTCTCTAGTGACTATCGTTATTGCTACAACCTTGATGCGTAATAGAGAAGCGTTCACCGAATTTTTACGCTAATGATCGAGTATAGACATGATGGGCACAGTGTAAAATGTATAAACGTAATTATTGTTTGTATGGTTCAAGTGCCTTGTGCGATTTCGCATCCAAGTCGTGCAGTCAATAAATGGCCTAATTAGGCAAAGAGGGGTGATTAGATGAGCTGCTTCTCATCTTAGAACTCCCCCGGGGTCCTCTTCAGCCATACAGGGACAATAGGAGAATGACTGCTTCTCCTCCTATCCCTGCATGCTGTCAGCACATTACCGCTGACCCCCCCCCCCCCCCCTCTCCTCCTCCACACAAACAGCTGAAGCTGCAATCCAGTCCAGGGCTTGTTTTAAAGCCAAAAATCTTTGCTTTAAAACAATACTTAGCCTGAGGCAAGAATTTTTTTTTGTTTTCATTTTGATCGGGATGCTTATTAGTAGAGGGAATACCCAAATTGATATTTCTCACAATATAGTTGTCCACGTGGGAAATGGTATAATTGGTATTGTCATATCTTTATATTTAGTCACCTGTTCATTCATTTCTCTGTGATCATATAGGAGATCAGCAAAAAAGTATACAAGGGAATGCTGGATTTGCTGAAGTGTACAGTATCCAGTTTGGAACAATCTTATGCAAACGCTGGCCTGGGCGGCATGGCGAGTGTCTTCAGTCTCCTAGAAATTGCTCACACGCACTACTACAATAAAGGTAAAGGATGATGCACGGTCTGACAAGGAGAATATGTTGTCGTGATTGGTGGTGGTCGTTATAAACTAGATTGTGATCTTAATGATCTATTAAAATAACTTTCACTTTTTTTTCCCTTTACCACTTTTCTCCTGAATCTTTCTCTTTACATCTTTTCTTCTCTCCTGTATATTTCCTTCTCTCCACCTCAATCTTTTTTTTTTCTCCTATGTATTCTCACGCCTCTTAAGAACCCGAGAAAAGGAAGCACAGTCCTTCTGTCGATGGCACGGTGACCCCCGTGTCTAGGGATTCTGTCACCATCACGCGAGGAGAGTCTCGGCCTGTCCCACAGCCGCCTGTCCCGCAACTGCCTGTCCCGCAGCCGCCTGCCCAGCATCTGCTTCCCCGCCCATCAGGCCCCGCTGGCCGGGGGGCACGAGAGTTTGACACTCGAAGTCTCAAAGAAGAGAATTTTGTGGCCTCCATTGGTGTGTATAGAGCAGAAGAAAGAGAACATGAGGCAATCTCACTGCATTACCCACCTACAGCATCACTGCTCTCCCCTCCCTTACCACCACCCATTATCCGTTCCCAGATTCAATCCATGGTAACGTGAGTCGTAGAAATTGCACATTGATTTGAGTTTTCCTGGGGATTAGATGTGTCTGCTCCACCTGAAGTTTGTGGGAGCTCTCAAATAATGTGCATATCTTTCTTTAATGTGTGAGAACGCTGATATGTTTTGCCCTGCGGAGCTTTTGATTTCTGAAATTTTATTCTGAATTCTTTTGACTTGAAACAAGCAATCAACAGCTGATATCGCTGAGGGACGTTGTAGCCAGACACACATTTCACCTGAATCGTTTGCTGCTCGGGGAAATGCAGTATTACATGGTGTCCGTTGAAATGAATGGGCTACCATGTAGTACTTGGACCGTCTGAGCTTGGCAGAGCTTTGTTATCAGCTCTCTTCTGTGGCTAATAGCGGGAGACCCCCCACCCCCTCCTCTATGATGTCCATCTGCCCGAAAAGGTCACCCAGGCCTTCCTCTTGTAGTCTATGTATGATTTAAAGCCAGCCTGCAGGGAGTTACTGCAGGAATGGAGATGTGGTATTTTGTTGGTTGGTTTTCATTTTGCTAGTTTCTTTGAATCTAAATGGCAGTTTAATAGTTCTTGGCATGAAAATAGCAAGCGTAACTGGCCATACACATTACATCAACGTCTGCCAAATACACCGATTTTGTTGGGATCAACTGACAATCGCATGTCTATGGGGGAGCCTGGCAGATGTAGGAGTATAGAAGGTTCGGGTGTGTTCGATTTCAACGTGCCCGGTTCTTTGCTCTTGTAGGAAAGGTGTCTGGCAGCAGCTTAATCCTCGACCCACAGCAATCTAATATGTATGGCCAGCTTTACTTTGTCATGTACAATTGATGGCAGGGAGGGATGGATACATGGAGGGAGGGAGGGATGGATGGATACATGGAGGGATGGATGGATGGATACATGGAGGGATGGATGGATGGATACATGGAGGGATGGATGGATGGATACATGGAGGGATGGATGGATGGATACATGGAGGGAGGGTTGGATGGATACATGGAGGGAGGGTTGGATGGATACATGGAGGGAGGGATGGATGGATACATGGAGGGAGGGATGGATGGATACATGGAGGGAGGGATGGATGGATACATGGAGGGAGGGATGGATGGATGGATACATGGATGGATGGATACATGGAGGGAGGGATGGATGGATACATGGAGGGAGGGAGGGATGGATGGATACATGGAGGGAGGGAGGGAGGGATGGATGGATACATGGAGGGAGGGAGGGATGGATGGATACATGGAGGGAGGGAGGGAGGGATGGATGGATACATGGAGGGAGGGAGGGATGGATGGATACATGGAGGGAGGGATGGATGGATACATGGAGGGAGGGAGGGAGGGATACATGGAGGGAGGGAGGGAGGGATGGATGGATAGATACATGGAGGGAGGGATGGATGTATGGATACATGGAGGGAGGGAGGGATGGATGGATGGATACATGGAGGGAGGGAGGGATGGATGGATGGATACATGGAGGGAGGGAGGGATGGATGGATGGATACATGGAGGGAGGGAGGGATGGATGGATGGATACATGGAGGGAGGGATGGAGGGAGGGAGGGATGGATGGATGGATACATGGAGGGAGGGAGGGATGGATGGATGGATACATGGAGGGAGGGAGGGATGGATGGATGGATACATGGAGGGAGGGAGGGATGTATGGATGGATACATGGAGGGAGGGAGGGATGGATGGATGGATACATGGAGGGAGGGAGGGATGGATGGATGGATACATGGAGGGAGGGATGGATACATGGAGGGAGGGATGGATGGATGGATACATGGAGGGAGGGTTGGATGGATACATGGAGGGATGGATGGATGCATGGAGGGAGGGATGGATGGATGCATGGAGGGAGGGATGGATGGATACATGGAGGGAGGGATGGATGGATACATGGAGGGAGGGAGGGATGGATACATGGATGGAGGGAGGGAGGGATGGATACATGGATGGAGGGAGGGAGGGATGGATACATGGATGGAGGGAGGGAGGGAGGGATGGATACATGGAGGGAGGGAGAGATTGCATAGAATTATCTTAGATAGAGTTGGGTTTGCAAGATACCGGATTTCTTTGAAGGTGTTTTCCAGCTCAGCACGGTTATTCCAGAAAATTTTAATAAACGGGGGTCTGGTAGCTGAAACCCCCACTGATCCCAAAACTGAAGTGTTGGTGCACAAGAGACACTAAATGCCACTTTGTTGTTTGTTTTTATTGAAAAAGTGTGTTGTTTTTTTACTCCTGTCCTTGGAAATTTGTATTCATGGATGTATCTGTGTGTTTGGTCTCGTTGGAGGTTTTCGGCTTGTGTAGCGCTCCATGTGTTCAGCCATATAAGCTACACTTGGGTTCGGTGCTGGGACGCTTGCGCTGTTTATATGATGATTCTGTCACTGGTTCAAAGGGTTTGTCCAGGATTAGAAAAAGAAGGATCTACATGTTCTCCAGACTCTGCCTCGCTCTTGTCCGACGATACGTCTGCTATTGCAGTTTGGCCCTATTCACTTAAATTAAGATAAGCTGCAATACCAAACTCAAGCCATAGACAAGGGTGGCGCTGTTTGGTTTTCTAATCTCTGACAAGACTTTTGCATATCAGGAAAGGGAGTTTTAATGTGAAACAATTCATTGTCTGCATCCGATTTTGGCAACGTGTGGTTCGCCAATTGTTGTGGAACTAAAAGTTCTTGCTCTGAAACTGGGACTTGAAGTCCGCAGCCGCTAGAGGCCTACAGGTTGCGTTCCTGTGGTCTACATGTAATGTGAAAAATGTTGGATTTGAATGATTCTGGGTACCATAATACGGGGGCTTAGTTTCTTTACATCCTATGTATATATGTCTGTGTATATATACATATATAAATGAATATTTATGTATAATACATAAATATAATTTATCAGCTACTAGTTGTGCCCTTTCTCTCTTAACACTTTCTCACCATCACACTTGTGCTCACACGTCTGTGCCCTTCACTTTCTGTGATTTGGCGGGTGGGGGCAGGAGGTCTCTGTGTCCATTTAAGGCCTGTCTGATCCGCATCTGACTCTTTCTGTCTTTCTCTCCTGCTTGCAATGCATCTTGGGTAGAATTGTGGAACACGCACCGAGAAGTGAAAAAGCAAAAAGCTATGGATAAACAGAGTAAGAAACTGGAGAAACCCCCCAAACCTTTCCCAGATCTGCCAGCAGGGCGGCCACAGAGTTGCATCTTGTAGGAGCACATCCATCATATCGCGATTTAGTGTAGGATAAAGTATCGGTGGCACTGGATGCTCGTAATCTCTTAGTAGGAGGACTCCTGTCTGCCGGGAGAAGTTGTAGACCGGAAATAAGGACTTCCGTAGACCTCAAAAGAAAACAACCAAGGCATTTAGGCTGCAAATTTCTAGGTGCACTAGCTGCTGGGATTTTTCCAGTATACCACTGAGAGTGCATAGGGGGATGGAAAATTCATACGTCATGTGCTAAACGGCCTTCGGTATTCACACCAGCCGTAATTGAAGTCATAGCATGACCAATTCCTAGCCTGCTTGTTGATGGATTCCAGGTAGCAGCGCCATTTTTATTTTATTTTATTTTTTTTATTTATTTTTTTTATTTTTTTTATACATGAGTAAAGACAGGCTAAAATAAAGAGAACCTCAAAAAAGGTAACGAATATATATTACAAAGATGCTAGATTTTATTTCTTGCAGATTATATAATCAACGTGGAGCTCTCTTTTAACATAATTTATTCTACCTCGAAGAGTAGTGATATGAGATCTCTTGGTTTGGTCACATCAATATTGCTAGTTTTAATAATATCCATTATATATATATTATAATTTTATCTAGTGATGTGCCGTAGATTTGATAAATCCCAGGCCTACATATAAAAGAAGATTCGGGAGACTGACTGGTACACAAGTTGGTTATACTCTGGGCCGTGCTGGCAGATTGACCATTGGCGAATGATTTGTTGGGGTTTCTTGTCCTGAGATAGTATCTGTAGTGGTGAATACACTCCTCCCTTTCCCTCACTCCCGCCATCTTCCTGATCTAGCGCTTTTTAATCATGCTCTCACTCCTCTCTCATATCACTCAGCACCATACGAGCCTTTTGCTGCCAATGCCACTGCTTCAGTCTACCAACCCTGAAGTCACTGCAGCGGTGACACCACCTGCACTTGCTGTCATTTTAGACCATGAAAGGATTGCTTTCTTTGAATGGAAGCAGCATCACTCTACTGGCTGGTGTCTACAGAGAGATAATTGACTCGATCCTTTCATTATCACATTGTCTCAGTGGCTAGTCACAATTTGGTTGCCCAAGTTGCCAAAACCACCAACTACAATGGATGAGTCCTGAATTTGTGCTAATTGAGGAGGAGTGATATACACATCGTAATAAGTGGATTGTTACTTTATTATTATTTATTATTTTTAGTAGTATTATTATCATTGTTGTTTACCTTTTTTATTATTTCATCTTTTGATTTGAAATATGTTCTAGACTGGTCGAGGCCTAAAGTAAAAAAAAACAAAAAAAACACTTGCAAAGTCCTTAGGCAACATCTAATATGGATGACGTTATATCTTCTGTTTTTCTGTGTTTTCTCAGACTATCCAATAGTCTTGGACAGCAAAAGTTATTCAATGATACTGGATCTGAGGATGCACCACTAAATATCTAATTAGTTATTCTGGAGTCTGGAAAAGTTGGGTGGAAGACCCGGTCAGTGCTGTAATGGCGGCCATATTGGTTGCCACGCAGCCTGCCCAGCAACGGATATGACTGAGAATTTTTAAGAATTCGGGAATGTCGGGAACTCAAGGACTTTATTTATTAACTTAAGGACTTTTTAGTTACTGGTGATTTTTGAGTTGGAGACTAAATTACCACTCGGAGATGCTTTATTTCCCATAATCACTATTTATCGCCTGTCCACAGTATAGGTGATACCCACCGATCACGAGAAACGGGCTTACCTTGCCGTTCCTGGGAGCCGCATGTGAATGGAGCGGTCCTGCGTGTGTTTGGCCACCACTCCATTTCTATTGGGCTGCCGAGGATAGCACTCGGTTTCCCCCTAGAAATGAATTGAGCCGTGGTCGAGCATGCGCACTACGACGCCATTCCTATGGGACTCCCAGGAACGGCAAGGTAAGCCTGTTTTTTTGTGATCCGTGGGGGTCCCAGCGGTCGAACCTGCTCCGATCAGATATTTATCGCCTACACTGTGGATAGGTGACCAATAATAATTACGGAAAAGCCCCTTTAAGACTTGCCCAGACCTGGCCTAGAACGTCCCTTTTTTTGAGATTACTACTGAAGTTACGTACAGCAGTTTGGGTTAAGAATATTTGATCTCCCTTTGCCTTGCTACTTTTAAAGTCGCTGTCTCTTTAATCGAATGTCCTTAACATTCTGCAGGCACGGAGCAGCCTAAACAGGTGGTAGACCACGGTGACACTGAAGAGAAGCGGTCTCAGATAAGTGCGGACAGCGGATTGAGTGTCACGTCCGGCTCTCAGGTAAACCATTAAATCTGCA
Organism: Rhinoderma darwinii; assembly: GCF_050947455.1. NCBI lineage: Eukaryota > Metazoa > Chordata > Amphibia > Anura > Rhinodermatidae > Rhinoderma > Rhinoderma darwinii. Next base: position 60,531,915 of record NC_134695.1, on the reverse strand, counting down.
TTACGTTGGCTGTAATATAATAGATGGTGGGTGGTGGGATTTGTTTTTCCCTGTGAAGCTAGATGCTATCTCATTAGTGTTCTGTGGTTATGGGTAAGAATCCCCGTGTCTCATTAGATGGGATGTTTTTGTTTTTTGTCTTTACTTATTTTTGCTTCCGGAAGCAGCGGAGTGATTTGGATGGCGTCAGCTCGGGACCTGTTATTCTCATCCGAAGCAGCAGTCAGGATTCTGAAATCAGCACAGTGGTAGGATCCGAGCATGCTTCATGATACTCTGTGGACGGGAAGGGATTAGCTGGGCATGACCTGATTGTCGAAGGACAGACTTAAATACTGTATAGTATATGGCCTGGTAAACCTTCTATTGCAGGTCAGTAACAGCTCAGGTGAAACTCTGGGAGCAGATAGTGATCTGAGCAGCAACGCAGGAGACGCATTGGGTGGTCCAGGTGGAGGACGTCTTTCAGGATCCAGAGGTGCTATATCTGACAGTGAAATTCAGATGAGTTCGTTCTCTGGGGCAATATTTGTAAGTACATGATAATATGGTTAATATTCTTATAGTTGGATGATGTCAAAGTTTCCATCCTTTTAAAGGTGAAGAATAGCTTTTGGAAAGAAGTAGAAAGGCTTTTCCATCTTTTTGGTCTTTTTAGGCGCCTGTATTGCTATTTAAAGGGGTTTTCCCATTATGACTACCCCTGTCTATATATCTGGTGAACGTCACAGTGGGGGCGATATCTATTCGCTGCAGCAGAGAGCCACAATAAAGATTGGCTCCTGCTCTGGGGGACTTGTGGCCACGTATTACATGGTTGCCTAGTTATTTGAATGAGTTCGATGTAATACTACATTTACATTACAGTGGCTGCTGTAGGGAAAACGTGTGGCCACCCACATCATCCCCTTTTGGTTTCAGTAGCCAGACCCTCAGCAATCAGCTGATCGCTAGGCTGGTTGGTTTCCGAAATGGGTTTCATCCGATAAACACGTGCAACAGGGCTACCGTTTCACACAGCGGTCCTTGAATTTTATTAATTTATTCCCAATCCTTTTGGATTTCAATATGAAACTATGTAGGATCAAGGAAAAGGGGGATTTAATTAGAAGTGTTACCATATTTCACTTTTTTTATTTTTTTTTAACTTTAGCGGTTGACTGAACGATTAAAGCGTCTATCCGGCATGTGATTTATTTTTTTTTTTATTAGGGGCTGGAAATGAAATTAAAAAAACATTACTTGCCTATCCTTGCCCTGGCGATCCAGCGCTGTCGCTCTGGCGGCTATTGTTTTTTTGTTTTATTTCCTTTCCAGCCCCTTTATAAAATTTTCTCATCCCCGATAACCCCTTTAAGTGCAATTTTGATCTCCTAGTAAGCCTCCCATAGTATCCGTCATGAAGCTGGAGAATAGCTCGCCACTCATCGCTGAGCGAAGCTTCAATAGACTCTTCCTTGCAGCATTGAATCTTAAACCGTGAAAAATCAATTGATTCATAGAACTTTGGCAATGGCATAGTGATATACACAGGCTTCTAAATCTTTTTTTGTCTCCTTTTTTCTTTTCTTTTTTTCCGGCCCAACAGGGTAAGGCACAAGTGCTGATTCCTGGGGAAAAGGATAGCAATATCAGCCCAGGTCGTCCACCCCAAGACATCAGTCAACGCATTTACCTGTATGAAGGTCTTTTGGGTAAGACTTTTATATTTCCTTTAAAACTCAAAAGAAACACTTTTTGTTTAACTTCTTAACGACCGCCCACCGTCTTTTGACGCCAGGCCGTGCAGGTACTTCGTTTGTAGAAGAGGCTCATCCATTAAGCTTATCCATTAGAGCAGCCTGCTAAACAAAGCTGGGGTCGAAAAACATTCCGACCCCCAGCTGTTTAACCCTTTGATCGCTGCGGTCCGCGACCGCGGCATGATCAAAGGGAACTCCCATCTTTGATTGTGTCACTGGAAACCAGGTGAAACGGTCAAAGACCAGGGAATCCCTCTGCAGTCAGCCCTGGGGACTTACAAAGGACCCCAGGGCTTTCTGTTCAGTATTCCTGCTGTTCGGGCACACTATGTGCTGCCCTAACAGCAGCCTGTGACACAGTGTAATGTAATAGTATGAAAATAGAAAAATAGAGGGGGAAATAAAGCTATCCCTTAATGGGATTAAATTTAAAAAAAAAAGTACCAAAAAAAAAGTCCCACAAAAACATTACATAAAACAAAAATATCTACACATATTAGGTATTTACACAACCGTGATAATCTGAAGAATTAATTTAACAGGTCATTTAGCGTGAAATGTGAACGGGATACAAAATAAACAAAAAAAACAATGCAGAGAATCGCTTTTTCCTATTTTCAGGCAATAAAAAGAAATAATATAACTTACACAGTGAATTTTTTTTCTACCCCCCCAAACTGCACAAATACATACATTTTCTCCCGCATAAAACAAGGCATGAGACAGCCACGTCAATGAAAAAATAAAAAAGTTATGGCTGCTGAAAGGCAGAGAGGCAAAAAGTGAAAAATGTATCTGGTCGTTAAAGAGGCTCTGTCACCAGATTTTGCAACCCCTATATGCTATTGCAGCAGATAGGCGCTGCAATGTAGATTACAGTAACGTTTTATTTTTAAAAAACGAGCATTTGGCCAAGTTATGACCATTTTTGTATTTATGCAAATGAGGCTTGCAAAAGTACAAGTGGGCGTGTTTACTACTTTTACTAGCTGGGCGCTCTGATGAGAAGTATCATCCACTTCTCTTCAGAACGCCCAGCTTCTGGCAGTGCAGACAGCGTGTTCTCGAGAGATCATGCTGTGACGTCACTCACAGGTCCTGCATCGTGTCAGACAAGCGAGGACACATCGGCACCAGAGGCTACAGATGATTCTGCAGCAGCATCGGCGTTTGCAGGTAAGTCGATGTATCTACTTACCTGCAAATGCTGATGCTGCTGCAGAATCAACTGTAGCCTCTGGTGCCGACACGATGCAGGACCTGTGAGTGACGTCACAGATCTGCACTGCCAGAAGCTGGGCGTTCTGAAGAGAAGTGGATGATACTGCTCATCAGAACGCCCAGCTAGTAAAAGTAGTAAACACGCCCCGATGTAACACATAATACACGCCCAGTTGTACTTTTACTTTTCAACACGCCCAGTTGTACTTTTGCAAGCCTCATTTGCATAAATACGAAAATGGTCATAACTTGGCCAAAAATGCTCGTTTTTTAAAAATAAAAACGTTACTGTAATCTACATTGCAGCGCCGATCTGCTGCAATATCAGATAGGGGCTGCAAAATCTGGTGACAGAGCCTCTTTAAGCCCTTTTCAGGCCTGGTCATTAAAGGGGTTTTCCCATGAGTGACATTTATGACATATATCTATAGGATATGTCAAATAGATGCAGGTCCCACCTCTGGGACCCGCACCTATCTCTAGAACGGGGCCCTCTCAACCCCGTTCTACCTTTCTGTGTTGTGACTGAAACGGGTGATTCACGACCGTGAATTACGGAAACAGCGTAATTCGCTGTGCTACGCTGTTTCCATAAAACGGAATGATATTTATAGAAACCTCGTAGCTCGCATGCTGCGCTCCTTCTATAACCACCATTCACTACTATGGGAGTTATGGAAACAACGTAGCTCAGCGAGTTACTCTGTTTCCGTAATTCATGGCCGTGAATCACCCGTTTCAGTCACAACACAGAAATGTAAAACGGGATTTAGGGGGCCCCGTTCTAGAGATAAGTGGGACCCGCATCTATCGGACATTTATGACACATCCTGTGGATATCCAAAGAAGTAGTAGGACAACAGCACACGTCTTCAAATCATCAAAGTGGTTTTATTGTCAAGACATCCACAAACGACAAGCAACGTTTCGACCCATAGTGAGTGAAGGGTCTTTGTCAAGCCTAACATTATGTCTAAAAACATCGTTATAAATGGGTGAATACAAATGATCACATGGCCCATTCCAACCAGTGAACATCGTGAATCTGGTCTCCCAGGTGAAGCATACATTAGTCTTAAGGACATACATCAAATAGTTATATAATCTTCAAAAACGTGCAAAACTACAATGTGTAATACATCTTTAATACATCATCATCAATAATATATCAATCATTGTTATTACAATAGAAAAGTGAAGGAGGAAAGTTCACCACACTCCAGGTTCCAGCTACGATCACAGAGCTCTACTGTGCATGCTCAGCAATCAATCATCTCTGCTGTGCAAAAAATACAGACCAGCGTTCGATCCAAAATAGTGATCAAAGTATGTATAAATGTAAGACATCCTCAGTCATAACAGGAATCCATACTACTTCTTTGGATATACATCGTGCTGGAGTTGGTTTGCCTGGCTTGACAGCGTGCACCGCACCATACTCGGGACTAGTGCTGCTTCAAAAATCTCCTTTTTTTACATCCTGTGGATATGTCATAAATGTCCCTCATGGTAAAACCCCTTCCTTTAGTATTTGATTACTGTTATTCTAATGTCATTGATATTTACTAACATCAGTAAGGCTATGTTCACATCTGCATCAGTGTTTCCTTCAGAGGAGCAGAACGAAGAAAAACCGGACGTGACGGTCCCGTTGCACCACAGACCTCACCAGTGGCGACGGAACCCATTGGCTTTAACCCCTTACCAACATCCGCTGTATATATACGGCGCACGCCAGGTGGGGGAATATGGAGCGGGCTCACGTGCTGAGACCGCTCCATAGAGCGAGTGTGTCGGCTGTGTGTTACAGCCGACACTTCCGGGTAATGAGCGGATCCCGTTCAAGCGCGATCCCGCTTGTTTAACCCGTTAAATGCCGCGTTCAATAGCGATCGCGGCATTTACATAACTAAAAACAAGGAGGCAACCCCCTGTAACGTCCCAACAGCCCCCATGCGCCAAAATCGGGGGGAGCCGTTGGTTGGCACGGCTGCCTGGGGGCCCGACTAAGTCCCCCAGGTCCGCCATCTTTGTACTCCTATGAAGCCCTGACATAGGAGACTGTCAGAATCGCGATATAATGCAATACATTAATATTGTCAAAAATAGGGATTTAGTATTGCAGTATATCGTGCAAGCGATCTAACGATCGCTGGTTAAAGTCCCCTAGGGGGACAAGTAAAAAACAGTAAAATAAAGTTGTTGTTTTTTTTAACAAATAAAAAAAAAGAAAAAGAATTAAAAGCTCAAAAAAAAAACATTTTCCCTCCAGCACAATGTAAAAAAAATAAAAAGCTAACATAACTGGTATCGGCGCGTCCGTGAAAGTCTGAACGATTATAATATATCATTATTTAGGCCGCACGGTGAACACTGTAATAAAATTAAAAACATCAGAATTGCTGTTTTTTGGTCCCTTCTTCTCCCACAAAAAATTTAATAAAAAATTATCAAAAAGTCTGACACCCAAAATGGTACCAATATAAACTACAGCTCGCCCCGCAAAAACTAAGCCTTCACACGGCTAAATCAACAGAAAAATAAAAACGTTATGGCTCTCAGAATGTGGCGACAAAACTCAAATTTTATTTTTAACAATCAGTTTTTGCCTTGTAAAAGTAGTAAAACATAAAGAAAACGATATAAATTTGGTATCGCTGTAATCGTATTGACCCGCAGAATAGAGTTAACATGCCGTTTTTACCGTAAGCTGAACGCCGTAAAAACAAAACCACCCAAAAGGTTGAGGAATCGCAGTTTTTTTCCTATTCAACCCCACATATATATATTTTTTATCGTTTCCCACTATATTATATGGTACAAAATCTGAAAATCTACAACTCGTCCCGCAAAAAACAAGCCCTCATACGGCAATATTGATGGAAAAAATAAGAGTTATGGCTTTTGGAAGGTGGGGAGGAAAAAATAAGTGTGAAAATCCGAAAAATGGCTGTGGAGGGAAGGGGTTAATGGGTTCCGTCAGTTTTCTATCAGGGTCTCCGTGGTATTGCCTGACACAATAGCGCCGCATACTGCGCTATTGTTTCTGGTAATTTTGGCCAGATCTCCGATGGAGGCCCCTAACAGAGCCTCCGACGCAGATGTGAACGAGGCCTAACTGTGTATATAGCTATTGCGCTTCTTCCCTCATCTTCTCCACAAGTGACTTTAACAGGTACCAATCTGTGCCGTCAGTGCGTGAGCCACTCTGTGCCCCATGCCTCAGTATTCTTCGTCAACATACAGGTTGAACATTGATTCATGCCAAAAAAATAATGCAGGTGTAAAATGCACTTTAACCCTTGCTTGCTCTTCTCTCTTCCTCTTCTCATGCTCCATTATGCTGTGCGCTGTCTTGTACAGGAAGAGATAAGGGTTCAGTCTGGGACCAGCTTGAAGAGGCAGCGATGGAGACCTTCTCTCTGAGTAATATATCTTACCAGTCCTGCTAGATGCCCTGGCATGCCCGTGTGTTTGTGATCTTTGCTTGCTCCTGCAATTTTCTTGGCTGTGCTCTATGCGGCCTTCATCAGACCTGTCTGTATATTTATTTATATAATTTCTGCATATATTAGCTGCTGCATAAAGATGAGGGTGAGCTAGATAATTGGGCTAAAAGGCGGCGGCAACATTTGGTTGTGTTTATATTTATATATATATATATATATGTTATAAACATATAGTTTTTATATTATCTACTACAACTCTGAGCAAGCGGTCATGGCATATTGGGAGATGTAGCTTCGCAATGGCTGGAGAGCCACAGGTTGGAGATCACAGAAGTGGTATTCAGAAACTACACCTATATTTTATATGTAAATTAGGTGTGGAGCATCCATGTAGAAAATATATTTAGTGTAATTATTATGTTTTTACTCCTGATTTGGGTCCTTAACAAGGTATGTGATCTCGGTAAAGCCCCCATCCAAATATTTCCTAGCTTAGGCTGGTTTTTCTCACTTCTATATTGAGGATGAGTAGGGACAACCATTTGTGGAGGAACTAATGGAGCAGTCTAGACCTGAGTAAACCCGTAACCCAAATTTGTATTGATCTGGATCCAACACCCATATGATCCATGTAGGGTTTGGTTCACCTTTTGTGTGGTTTTGGCTCTAGAGCAAATTTGAATTTATCCAAAAAAGGATGAGAAATTTACAATCTCTCACCTATTGATTTCAGTGATTTAAAGAGGCTCTGTCACCACATTATAAGTGCCCTATCTCCTACATAAGGAGATGGGCGCTATAATGTAGGTGACCGCAGTGCTTTTTATTAAAAAAAAACTATCTATTTTCACCACTTTATTAGCGATTTTAGATTTATGCTAATGAGCGTCTTAATGCCCAAGTGGGCGTTGTACAGAGGAGTGTATGACGCTGACCAATCAGTGACCAATTAGGGTCATACACTTCTCTCCATTCATTTACACAGCGCATAGGGATCCTGTTAGATCCTTATGTGCTGTCTTATACTAACACATTAACAATACTGAAGTGTTTAGACAGTGAATAGACATTCCACGGGATGTCTATTCACAATCTCTGCACTTCGTTACTGTTTCTGTGGTAGTTACAGCAGAGCAAGCGTTATCTCGCGAGATTACGCTGTAGATGACAGGTTACAACGAGATTACGCTTTGCTCTGCTGTAACTACCACAGAAACAGTGTTTCTTCAGTGTGCTATTCACATTTGTTGGAGCTAGCACACTGACTCGTTCATTTCTATGGGACATCCATGTTTTTTGCACATCCGTTGATCTGCACTGCAAATTACAGAATGTGTCCGATCTGTGTCCGTTTTTGCAGACCCGTGTCGCAATTCAAGTCTATGTGTCTGCAAAACTAATGCACAGCACACGGAAGCCATCTGTGTGCTGCCCTTCATTTGCGGATACGTTGCTAGAAAGCGCCTGGGAGGTACGATCATGTGAACTTCCTATGGGTGCGAAACGCAAAATACAAATAACGCACTGAAGCAATCCGGCGGTAATATACAGACGTACGGAATTATTTCAGAAGCAACTGTGAAGCATTACAAACCCCAATACGCCATTATGATCCCTAATTTGCGGCCTGATCAAAGGTCATGTACATGAGGACTACATTTTGCCTCGCACCCAAACCCCCCCCCCCTAAAATGACAGCCTAATTACACCGCAACAGTGACGGCCATATGATATGTATGGGATTCTAATTTTTCACGGTGTACAGGTCACTAGAGACATTGCGGGACGTTCTTAGAAAGATGAATTATTAAGTAGAAGGTCTAAGTAACTGGCTTTGCATTAGTAGTAAGCTGATCTTCTGGATGGTAAGGAAAGCAGTGAGTCTAGCTGATGCTGTAACATCCACTTTCCGTTTTCTGCTCATTGAGCGGTCTTTCCATGCTTGTCCGTAAGGCTTGAGGTATTACGTTTCTATATTAAACTACGTCAGTCGCCATATTCACAAGTAAAGAAGGCGGCAGAATATCAGTGTAACCTCATAGCAGCTCGTTTCTTGACTCCCGTTCATTTTTTTTTTCTCGCTAGAGCGAAGGTAGTGGAAAGTCTGAATCGCATCACTTCTAAAATGGGAGCGGACGTGACCTATAGACGTAAACTCTTCATAATTGAAAACCTTAGGCAAAAGACTTCAAAATGAAGATGTTTTTTTTTCTTTGAGATGATGTTAGACCCCGCTCTTTACTACTTTATAAAAGTATACCGTTATATTTAAGGGGGTTAACTTAGTCATTTTTCCCAGAAACTGCACCACTCATGCCCTTTTGGCTGTGTCTGGTACTGCAGCTCAGACCCATTCAAGTGAATAGGGCTGAACTGCAATATCCAACACAACCCATGCACAAGAGTGGTGCTGTTTCTGGAAAAACTAAAATAAGCAGACATTTTTTTATTTTTTTTTAATTCAACCCCTTGAGTGCTGGCGCTAGAATAGGTGAGACTCAATGTATCTGTTATATCGAAGCCGCGTACGTTTTCAGCCTGTTTTAAATAGGGAGAATCAAGGGATGACGTCATGCACTCGCAGACCACTTGACTCGTGTTCTACTCTGGTCTAACGTTAAACTCAATGTGAAGGTTATAGCACGTGTAGGTTTCCCCAGCTTACCGGGACCTTACCGATCTAGAAAGATAGTTGAACGTTCATGACCATTTATTTTTTGCTAAGATTGAGTGCCCTCCTGCAACTTGAGAATGCAGTAAGGTGACTGGTCGCGAAACCAGCAATTAGAAGGGCTGACGTTTATACATGATGTAACTCGGAATCGGTGCAATATAAGGAATGCACATGTAGGTGTCACTTCTATCAATATTTAAACCGTATATAGAGATGACCTATACATATAAAGACATTAGAACAGTGTGTTCTATATTGCTGAGATGATTAACCCTTTACATCATGACTATAAACGATTGGCGCGACAAGAACATAAATGGCTGCAGCTTAGGTATTATCTTGAAACACAGAATTCCAACTCAAAGCTGTAGCTGCCATATCTGGGGTGCAGCTAGTCAGCGGCCTAGAGCTTTTCTTCATGTCACCCCCCCCCCACCACCACCAATGAGGGAGTTTTGTGATAAATAGGCTTTATAATATATGTATTTTCTTCTGCTAAAGTTACACATAAGATCAGACCATTTGTCAGCGCCACAATCCAGATGCCAGTAAAGATCTGCGTCATGGAGAATTTTGGTCTCCAGTTCTGATGATTTTGTTTAGATGTGTGCATGTTGACATAGGCATGAGCAAGGCTCTATTCACACGACAGGGTCCAGGTGTTGGCCGATGAAAATGTCAGTTTTTCTCGGAACGGATGCAAAATGGCCGTTTCCATTCTGGAGCGTGTTTCCGTTTTTAACGGCAGATTGTGACCTGTTTTTAACTGCCCGTTTTAAAAACTATTTTAATTTTGAATTTTTTTGGGGTACCCAACCCACTAAAAACACCCACAGAAAGGTCACATGATTGCCCAGTCTCAATTTTCTCTTGCTTTCAGAGTATAGAGAGCTTTGTCTGGTCCCTCAGCTTCTTTGCATTGGTTTCTGGCTTTTTCTTTGCTATTTTTTACTTGCTACTATGTCCTCACAACCATTTGGCTGATTTCTCGGCGATTCGGACAGCAATCGCAGATGTTGATTCCCTTTGTAGGTAGAGCCACGCAGCCCCCTTGTAGGTAGTGCCACGCAGCAGCCTTGTAGGTAGCGCCATGCAGCCCCCCTGTAGATAGAGCCACTGTAACCGCCTCTAGGGGAGGAATCCCTCTGGATGGGGATTCCGCTCCTGGAGGGAGTCCCTGATGTCTCTGTCCATATATGGATGTCATGCCAGGGGCTCCTCCGGCAGCGGAATCATCTGCCAGAGCGTCGGCAACGCTCTGGCTGGGAATTCCGCTCCAGGAGGAGCACCTGACGTCACTGTCCATATATGGTTAGTGATGCCAGAGTTTCCTCCGGGAGCGGAACCCATGGCCAGAGCGTCGGCAACGCTCTGGCCGGGGATTCCGCTTCAAGAGGAGCCCCTGACGTCACTGACCATATATGGATAGTGAAGTCAGGGGCTCCACTTGAAGCGGAATCCCCAGCCAGAGCAATGCCGACACGTTGGCAGGGGATTCCTCTCTTAAAGGTAGCCCCTTACGTTACGGTCCATATATGGACCGAGACGTCAGGGGCTCCCTCTAGGAGCGGAATACCCGGCCTGAGGGATTCCGCTCCTATAGGGAGCTACAGAGGCGGGAACTACTGGGCAGGGGGCGGTCCCATCTAAGGAGGGGGTTGCTATTTACAAGGAGGCTGTGTGTCACTGCCGCCTTCTTTACTTGTGAATATGGCGACTGACATAGTTTAATATAGAAACGTAATACCACAAAATATCTCCTCTTCCTCACATGAACTTTGTGCTGTGAGGAGAGCGAGCGGCAGAAAACATGACCGTCACTCGGATGGCATCCAAGTGACGACCGTGTTTTACACGGCCCCATAGAGTTCTATGGGGCTTGTTCCATTTTTTGACGGCCCGAACCGTCAAGAAATCGTCCGTGTAAATAGCCCCATTTGGGGTAAATTGTTTTTACCCCAGCTGTGTGACGACCGTTAAAAAAAAAAGTTCCGTCACACGGCCAAGAAACCCTGCAGTGTAAATAGGGCCTAAGATGTATGAACCGTGCACATTTTTAGGAAGAGTTCTGCATCTCGGGTTCTGCGTGGGTGAGACTTTCAGCAACAAACATGACTCTTTAGGTCTGTATAACACGATGTTACGCTTTGATGGAAAATTGAATGAAGGCTTCTAGGAGTGTAAAGTGCCAGTTGACATTTTGCAATGTGACAGGTGTTCACAGAAAACATATGGCTAAGGGGGTATAATGTGTTTTTTGTCTTTTTTTTTATATATAATTTTTTTTTGTATAATTCAGGTGTTATTTGTATATTTCAAGTATGAAAATTGTCCCAAATTCCCTGTCAGAAAAATGGTTAATATATATGTATTCTTTAATAATTGCCGTCAAAAGTTTAAATCCTTATTGAAATAGTGTTATGATTATCATTGCATATGAGAGACCAATTCCAATATGTTATGCATGTGCTGTTTTGTTGTTTTGACTTTATATGTGACGTGTGTAGTGGCATTGATCTATGCGTGCGTGTTGGGCTATGTTCACATCTGCGTTTGGTATTCCGCGTTCCTTCTCAGTCACAGGAGCAGAATAAGGGCATAACTGGAAGCGCCTGTTCTGTTGCACCGCGGACGCTACTCATTGACTTTAATGGGTTCAGTCGGGGTGTCCGTGGTTTTACTGGAAACATTAGCGCAGCATGCGGCTATTGTTTCCGGTATTTTAGGCGGAATCTGCGACAAGGGCCCCTAACGGAGCCTCCGATGCAGATGTGAACTAGGCCTTATTAATAAATAATGGATTCAATATAAGATGTGTATATATTTTAGGTAAAGAACGTTCAACGCTCTGGGACCAAATGCAGTTTTGGGAAGATGCTTTCCTGGATGCTGTGATGCTAGAGAGAGAGGGAATGGGTATGGATCAAGGACCTCAGGAAATGATAGACAGGTGAGATGTCTCTTATAGTCTTTAAAGTGACCCTGTTGTATTAATCCGAGACATGTCAGAAATTTGCGTTTGGGTCTGGGAACCTTTTATTTCATCCTACTTTTATAAAAGACATCATATGGAAAGGTTTAAAATCGCTGATTCCACGTTTTGAGCGCTAGTCGCGCTCTTAGTCATAGCATGTTGCAATGAGACTCCGCATAAGATTTAAAGGGGAAACCACCAATCAGATTCTGCCAGAATACTACAGACTCTGCATCACTCGTGATGTGGTTCAAAAGTCAACAACTTCTTGATCCCATGTAAAATATGTATTCATTTCTCACTATTTTCAAGATCTCTGCTTGCTGTTTATTCAGTAGGCACATTTATTGTTTACTTCCTGTAGATAAAGTTCTGTCCATGGTCATGTGATGGACACAGGTACTCGGCTCGTTACATGGTCATGTGATGGACACAGGTACACGGCTCGTTACATGGTCATGTGATGGACACAGATACACGGCTCGTTACATGGTCATGTGATGGACACAGGTACTCGGCTCGTTACCTGGGCATGTGATGGACACACAGGTGCTGGGATCATTATAAGACACAGCTCTGATACACCTACTGTAACGAGCCGTACACCTGTGTCCATCACATGACCATGGACAGAATTTTATTCACTGACCGTAAACCAGGAATGTTCCTACTGTATAACAACAAGCAGAGATGTTAAAAACCAGGAGGAATAAATACAGAAAGTTTACTTATATTGTATAACTTTTAATTATACAAAAAATAACATTAATTTTCTAAAAATGGACAACCCCTTTAACCGTCTTTGTGGGGCTGATATATTTTCATAATTTGCATTTTACTGCTCCACACCTATAACCCCTGACAGTCATTCCAGCCATGTATTGTTGGGTTTATTAGTCAAAAAAAGGCACGGGGGCAACTTGCATCCTAAATTAAGTGCTGTTCGTGCCGGTCTGGGAACCATCACTGATTCACCGAATACGGTCCATCCGAGCAATAGCCCCTTCATCCTTGAAGGTAGTGTTGATATCGCTGCCATAAGAATTAATACGACTATAATACATATTTACATTCATGTCTATATCGGCACTGTTAATATTACCTGGCGGATAAAGATGTAGGGGCCTCAGCGTGCTTTGCCCCAGTTCTTGGATTCCCACCAGTGCCATCTTCTGAGATGTCTTTATACTGCCTGTCTAAAGTCACCGATAAATGGATCGTCCCTTTAATTATGGTTTCCTGTACCAGCTGATGGGTTCATTTATTTATATTTAGGTATTTCTCTTTGGGAGATCATGACCGGAAGCGCTTGGAAGAGGATGAGGACCGTTTGTTGTCGACTCTTCTGCACAATATGGTGGCTTACATGGTGATGATAAAGGTACGTTTATGTGTTACTTTGAGTGAGGTCAGGCTTGTTTTGGATCCAATGCACAACATTACATCAGGCTTTTAAATTCTAAGTAATGTTATGAGCTGATACAATGGTTTTGTAAGGTCATGGATGTAATGCATGGCCTGATTCATCAACCATATTCAACTACTCGGCCATAGTCTGGCTGTGTAGGTGAACATATTGATCTAATAACCAGAAGCACGTCATATCGTGCATGGGGATTTTTCAGTTTCATAACTGATTCTTACCGGCATGTCGTAGGAAAGGGAAGGATGGGGCTCTCTATTTGCTGGCGGCACCAACTTAGCATGGTTGATGGGGGTCGGATATTGTATCTAAAACTGGCTATTCAAAAGAATGCGGTTGAGCTGCAATACGAAACACAACTCGGACAAGAGTGGCGCTCTTTCTGGTTAGAAAATTAGACACTTTTGTGCTAATCTTAAACAACCCTTTTAATCCTCTAAGGAACTGATGCATCTCCCCTGTTGTTCCCAGATAAATAAGACAGATCTGCGGAGGAAGGTTCGCCGACTCATGGGAAAGTGTCACATTGGTTTAGCACACAGTCAACAGATCAACGAGCTGCTGGACAGAGTGACTGACTTGGTGAGATTTGGAAACCGAACCTTAATGCATTTGTGTCAAACGGAATATTAGAAAACCTCAAACTAGTTCAGTGCCAAAATATTGGGCAGAAGAAATCGATGCCAAATTTGTTGGTATCCAGTATGGAAGGTTAAGCCTGGCATCTAATAATTCAATGCTGTGCTGTTAATTCACTCCTGCATTTGGGTGAACGCCAGATTTGATGCGATTCCTGAATTTTCCATTTGATATGCAGGTGTCCTATGTGTAATTTTATATTGGTTTGAAGCTTTGTTTCAATAGGCGTTGTAAACGTTTATAGTGGATGTAAACTGACTTTATTTCCTTGAAACCTAGAATGGCCGTGACCTCAGCGTTCGACCTAGTGGAAGCCGTCACATCAAGAAGCAGACGTTTGTAGTTCATGCTGGAACGGACACTAGCGGAGACCTATTCTTTATGGAGGTAAGAGTCCTGCAGGGATCATAGCTCACAAAGGCGTAACATGAAGCTCCTGGGCCCCAATGCTAAATCTATAACAGGGCCCCCACCTACTATATATCATTTTTCATACTGGTGTCTTCTTATCCGGTTGAGGGTCTTTTGGGCCCTTCAGGCTCCAGGGCCCGGGTACGACTGCTACCTCTGCACCCCCTAAAGCTACGCCTCTGATAGCTCATATACTGGTCATGTTCCCGTTCTGTAGCTCTCCGTTGCTATAAACTTTTTAATCTTCTGTTAATTCTTCTCCGTTATGTTTGAGATTAGAAATATATGGTTGTTTTCTTCTAGAATCCTCGACACTTGACCATGGACTGTGTTTGATATTGCACCTTGGCCACATTGAAGTGAATGAGGTTGAGCTGCAATATTGGACGCATCCCCTGGCAAGAGTGGTGCACATCATCTACCCCTGCCGACCCACAAGACCCGACCGGGAAATTTTTTCTTTTTAAGACACATCCTCGTGTAGTAGCGGGATCTCCCAACCACTCAGACCAAAATTCTGCGGGCATTTATGGTTCATACACAAGATTTTGTAGTAATGTCGCCGCAGATAGTTGTTTTTTTTTTTTTAAGGTTATATCAAGCTTGTATTCTGTGCAACATTAGCACCAATATTGTGTTCATGTGATATCTGCTATAGACCTAGGTGACAGAACTGCAATGTGGACTGTACTTAATGTCAACCATCTCTCTCCGTCTAGGTCTGCGATGACTGCATAGTTTTACGCAGCAATATTGGGGCTGTATACGAGCGCTGGTGGTATGAAAAGCTTATTAATATGACATATTGTCCAAAGACCAAAGTTCTTTGCTTGTGGAGAAGAAATGGACAGGAGACACAACTCAATAAGTTCTTCACTAAAAAGGTGAGTTGTGGAGCAGAATAGAGATTTGGAGGAAACCAAGTGGACTGTGACACATATATATATATGTGTGTGTGTATATGTCACATCTACAGGGGATATAACCTCCTCTTAGACACTGGTGGTATACCACTAGGGTATACCGCCAGTATTCGATCAACTGTGACCCCAATTTCCCTGACAATTGCTAGAAAAAACTAGCAGTGGCGCTAGGAAAGTGCTGTTCTGCTTTATCTCCTGTTGGCTCGGCTCTGCTTTTTCTGGGCAGCCACATGGACGGCCACTGACTATAATGTGCTCACAGGAGACTAAGTGGTACAAGGTTTTTCTAGCCCTGCTGAAATTTTCTTCTAGCAAAGAAACCGTGACCCAGCGGTTGAACCCCACTGATCGGGCATTGGTGGCATAGCCTTACGCTATGCCACTTACGTCTGATGAGACGATACCTTTATATCAAACAGGAATCTTTTAGAAAGTTGGTGTTTCTATAACCGAATAACTTAATTGTGGTTTTTTTTGTACTGTATTTTACTCCTAGTGTCGGGAGCTGTACTACTGTGTAAAGGAAAGCATGGAGAGAGCGGCAGCCCGGCAGCAGAGCATCAAACCAGGTGATTGCTGGAGGTTTTGTCACTATACATGCAGAATTTACAGTTAACATACCTGGCGTTCTTATTTTCCATGTGGCTGCTGCAGTTAGTCCCATTCCCTCTTCATATATGTAAATTGGCCTCTAGTTTCTCAGACTACTCTTTGTACAATGTGCTTCAGCAGGATGAGACCCGCCGCACTACTTTCGGATGGGCCATCGCTGATCATCAGCGCTGTGAGAGCAAGGAAGCGTGTCTCCGACTACTGCAGCACACTGTGCAAAGAGTAGTCTGAGAAACCAGTGGCCAATTTACATACATAAAGAGGGGAATGGGACGATCCGCAACCGCAGCATGGAAAAGGAGGACACCAGATATGTTAACTGTAAATTCTGCATGTATGGTGACATCTCTTACTGTGAACCCTAGGGCTACTTTTAGGGTGGTCCCTTTCAGAGCAGCCTCTGCCCATTTTTGGACTATCATGTTTATCTAACATGTTTGGTAACCTTATAGGACGACCCAATTTCAGGGCATATGGACATCGAGGCCTCCCTCTGAGTCCCAGAGATCTGCTAACAAGCCTCGGCTCTTGTTCTGGCGGACTCAGGCCGTCTAAGTATTATATGTCTGGCTGCATCTTCCTGCTGCAGAATAGGCTGTTTGCCAGGGGGTCTTGGAGCTGGTAGCTACCATATCGGTATGTTCATAAGTTGCACATGGCAAATCCGACACATTATTTTTGATTTGCCGTCTTTGCACAAACATTAGCCCCATTCAATGGAGCTAATCCACCAGCTTTTCCATGTTGAATTTCTCTGAAGCGCAGAAAAAAAATAATCTTTGTCGATTTTCTTCCGCTTCATGTTAATGGGGTTACAAAAACCCCTTTCACATGCATCCTCATCAATTGCGAAATGCGTGAACAGGGCCTTAGATGGGTTGTCTGATGGGACCGCATCTTTATTAGAAGGATTCAATCTCAAACATTAGAGAGAGACTCCGACAGGTAAACTAAAATGTCTCCTGACGGCACCCGTGTCCACTTTTGAATGCCCAAATGATGTAATATTACCATAGCGAGGCAAAATCATTATGCTTGCCCATGCTAATTGCTTCATCCATTTTAGTTGCGTATAGAAGAACGCATCCTCAAGTAAAAAACACCAGGGGGTCAGTTTCAGCTTAAAGTATACCGCCTGGCAAACATAGAGAGTATTGATCAGGATGTCCATGGCCCACTCTTACCTTTTTTTTAATTTTTATTCCTTGTCTAACAGGCCCAGAGCTTGGTGGCGAGTTCCCAGTTCAAGACATGAAAACTGGGGAAGGGGGTCTTCTACAAGTGACCCTGGAAGGCATTAACCTGAAATTCATGCACAGTCAGGTATGAGGGGAGTGTGAATGTGGACGGCAGTATGAGTCAGGGCATAGTGTGACTGTACGTAGGAGAGGTTACCGTATATGTAAGTAAGGGTTAGTCATGAGAGCGTGGTCCCACATAGTTCATACATGAGTGATGTTCTGTTTGTTTTACGGCTCATATGTTGTGTTGTTTTCTCACAAGTCTGTGTGTGTGTTTGCCGTGTGTCTTATCGGGGCAAGAGTGTGCAATATTGTAGTGTCTGGTATGCAGTGTGCCGGGTACCCCCATATCCTGAGCCCCTTTTCTGCCTCTCAATCTGTGTTTCCTCTGCTTGCTGTAGCTGTGTGACACATGTGCTGTCTTTCGCTGTCTTTGCTCCATGCTGCCCTCTGCCTGCTGGGATTGAGGGTCTGATGCGGTCTTTTTGTAACCCCCTCCTTGGCTCGGGCTGACCTCTCCCAGCGCTGAACCTCCATACACAGCTCATCCTCAGGTCACCCAGGGGGCAACAAAAATTAATTCAGGTCACCTTGGTTGGGCCGCAAGTCATCACAAGGTCACCCAGGGTTCAGCAGGTCATTCAGGGATCATTCAATTTTTTTTCCATCTCATATCCGGATACCCAGAGGACAGACGAGAATTAAAGGAAGACGTTCAGCATTGAAACATATAATATTTTACTTGGTCCAGTGATCCAAATGTCCACTCATAAGTGAGCAGTTTTCCATATGACAGCCATACACTCGGGGTGTAGGTCACAACAGTATCGGGTGTTATTTTCCCCCTTCATTTAAGTTTCAGCAGGGCCTGCGCTCCGTGCTGGGTGAGGAGCAGGGACGGATTTGATAACGGGGCTGCTTTTTTTTCTCCTGGCCTCCCCGTGTTGATGTCTTGGTCTGGGCTGTGTGTTGCTGGGGGTTATACGAAGTGAGGGGAGGTTTGGTCTCGCTGTGTCACTAACAGTCTCATTTCTCTCCCACGCTCACTCCTCCTGCAAGGAGCGGAAGGTACTCACTCTGCCGCCATCTTTGCTTCTCGCTGCTCCCCCCCCCCCTCCCGTTAGTTTTGAGCTGTCTGTGCTACCCTCCCGTCTTACCTCCAACACTTTTTCCCTCCCCCCCGGCTTTAGTTATGGTTTACCTCCTGATTATTTGCTGTGTTTTTAGGGTATGTCTCCCTATTATTCCAAAGCTGTTTTTTTTCCCCTTCACACATTAATTCTGTTACAGAAATATTGTGACCACCAGTGAAAATCCAGGATATCAAAAATTAACCAGTGCCTTCTGTCTCTCTCCCTTTCCCTCTAAATCTTTCTCCCAACCCTCTCCCTGTCTATTCTCTTCCATCCTATCCTACGTGCTCCTCGCTTCCTCCTCCATTTCCATGTCTTGTCCTCGTTTCCTGCCCCCCCTTTCCTTTCTTTATCCCCCCCCCCCCGTGCATTTCCCCTTTATGTTCCCCTTCCTCCCCATCTCTATCCCTGTCCCTTCTCTCCTCCAGGTTTTTATACAGCTGAATCACATTAAAAAGTGTAACACTGTACGGGGCGTCTTTGTCTTGGAGGAATTTGGTAATTACCATCCTTGTGCCGCTGGGTCTGTATTGCTGTGGCAGTAACTCAGAGTGTAGGATCCCCCATATTTATCTCTGGAGGGGAGGTTTGGGGGGATTCCAAGAATATTGTAATATATGTCCTGGGGTCTCTGAGTTACTGCTGTATAATCTGTGAATCTTCTGCCTGTGGCAGCCATGAAAACCTTCCTCCTCCAATCAGGTAATGTTCGACCTTGTTAACTATAGAAGTTCATGATAGATGCCAATTTCTAGATCTACTACTTCCACGTTATCTTGGATCCCACTTATAGTATAGAAAGGTTGTCCTTTTAATTTTGCAGTCTGATACAGGTATGATTTTATAAAAAAATTAAATTTATTCGATAGGTCTGATTTATTGAAAGCCATTCAGATTGCACCAGGAATCCGCAACCTTCGGCACTCCAGCTGTTGTGAAACTACAACTCCTATCGTGCCCGGACAGCCAAAGGCTTGATTATTCCAGGGCATGCTGGGAATAGTAGTTTCACAACAGCTGAAGTGCGGAATTTTTCTGACCCCTTCATTACACCCTCTGTAGGCATAGAATAAAGATTTCTCCATAATCCGTCCTATGTTTAATCTGATAATACCATACATCAGAACAGTGATGCTGGTGGAAAATATTGCAATTGTGCTAAAAATATTCGCAATATTTTCACAAGCTTTTGGTTTCTCACTATAGGAAAGACAATTATCTGACCTCTCAATTGTCATCGTAATTCTCTTCATGCCTATGGGAACCTTAAAGCGACCCTCCGGTCTCAGGATGAAATTATAAATGTGATGGGGTATATGGAGTAATATTACCAGGGGCCCTCCAGTTGCCCCCCTCTGCCGTTAATCTAGCGTTTTAGGGTCCCGTCTGTGTTGTTTCAAAATTGCCACGGTCTAAGAACTGCTCAGTTTTGGCCAATCCGAGAACAGTGGGAGTGTCTCAGATTCATAGTCTAGCCTTTTTGACACCGCACAGAGGGGGTCCTTAGACAGCAGATCCACGCAGAGGGGCACAACTGGAGGGCACCTGGTAATATTACTCCATATACACCATCATTTTTAAAATGTTGTCCCGGGACCGGAGGGGTGCTTTAAAGGATTTGTCTGGTTTAGAGATACCCTCTTAGTGCATTCGGAGTTAATGGCGGTCTCGCCAGAGACCATCCATTTTCATATGGCAGCTGAGTTTGCCGGGTGAAGCCTTGGCCAGCCAGACATTAATGTAGTATTACTTAGCAGCTCATCTGAAGGGTCGCTATCAGTCCATGTAATATATGGGTATATATTCTGGAGTCCGCCAGAATGGGACCTGCTGTTAGAGCGGGATCATAGAGGGGGATCCCGATGACGTCCATTTGCCTTAATAGTCTTCATGAGCGAAGCTCTTTATATAGTTCAGCCCCCTGATCGATCAATGCCATGGACAACGAGATTACTTGGCTTATATAGGAGATCTATGAACCAACTTTATGTGTATGAACATCACAATGTCCATAATTGTTTTATTTTGCTTTGTCTACCCAGCAACCCCCGTGTCCTCCTACCTATCCATATAACCTCTTTTTTCAATTATTTTTTGGGTGATGTGTGGACAACCTTCTTCTGTGATATGTCACTGTTTGGTGCTGGGAATTAACATAAAAAAAAAAAAAAAAAAAGCTATTCTAACCATTATAATTTAACACTTCGGATACGTGTTACCTTGATGCTTGTGCGCATGTATGACCCCATCTAATCAAACAGATGTCGGCCACATTGTATATTGCAAACCATAAACTGATCGGGGGCCTTTCAGAAAGTCTATAGTGAAGCTCCTTCTTTTTTTTTTTTTTTTTTTTTTTTTTATATAAATAAAATATCTTTTCCTTTCTTGAGTTACAGACTCTCTGCAATAAAATTATAACATTTTTTTTTTTGCTTTTGTCCCCATGACAACACATCCTGTCCCTGTGCTCTGGCACCTGAGGTCTTCATTGTAACCAGTCAAATATATTCTTTCATTTTTTTTTTTGATCTGTGCTCTAAAGATGAAAGCTGCATTCTGATTGGTTGCCATGAGGCTGTGTCCCTTTGCTAACACTCAGCCGACAGAACATAGAGCAAGTAGTGTTGTCATGTGGATTCTGACAGATCTCTTCTCACAGGAGGTCTCTAACTTTAACCTCCACAAAAAGAAAGTCACACTAAAGGGGCTTTAATATGGATTTTTTGGAACTCCCCTTTTCTTTGTGATGTTTAAAGATTCTTTTTGGAACCTTTTAAATATAAGACTTTCTTGCCACACATTTTTTTTTTTTCTAACCAAGGTTAAAATTTATAACTTTTGTGTTGCTAACACAGACTAATTCAGCAATGTGCATCAAATATCATAACCATATTAACAGTAGTTATAGAGATTAACTAACTTACTGACATCTTGGCATTGGTATGACTTCGCTGGCTCGCTTCCTTAATCCGAGTGATCGTGACACTTGACTCTACTGACCTTGCTTCCCTGGGTGTCATTGTGCTACTTAATTCTCTGTTGTCATTGTGACCCTGTGGTCTAAAATCCCTGGTGTTTGTCGTGTCTGTGACCATTTAACATGTCCCCTGGGTGTCCTCAATAGCTTCTGGCTGGGTGACCTATCTCCCACTGGTTTCATGTTTTCTCTCTGTGTTTTTGAACTCTCTGTTTTGTCTCTTGGATCCGATTTTAGTTCCTGAAACTAAAGAAGTGGTGAGCCACCGATACAAGACACCTATGGTAAGTGGACGCCATGCTGATCTCTTAAAGGCTCGTATGAAATGTCAACTTCTACGGTGGAATAATATTGCGTTAACCGCAATCTAAAAACAGAGCCGCACATCTGTAAAAATGTTGGTTTACCTGCGGTTGCCCTATCATCTCATCATCAAGGGGACATTGACATTAGTATGGTAAAAAAACGGTACCAGCATTTTTTTTTTTTTTAAGGACCTACCACTCAAGTGCAACCTGATTGAGTCAGTCTACCCACAGTGCGGTGATGCTTTTGTAGGCATCATTGCTTTCTTCATCCGGTTCCTATGCACCTACAGCAGCTTAAAGGCATATTCACAAATAGGTGATAATTGTCTGATCGCTGGGCGCCCCATCACTGGAACCCCCACCGAAAGCAAGAATGGGAGTCCCAAACTCCCTGTTCCCCTCTGCTCGACCACAGTGAGGAGGAAATTCAATGACTGGAGCACCAGTCGAGCATGCGTGCCACCGCTCCATTTAAAGCCTATGGGAACTACGGAACAGCCAAGTACAGTGCTCAGCTGTTTTTGTCAGTCCCGTAGACATAGAATGAAGCGGTGGGCGCATTCTCAAAAGGACTTTTTATTGAGGTCCCTTTTCATGAACAGGGTTTTCGGGACCCCTGTTCCCCCTCGATCAGACATTGATCACCTATCCTGTAGATAGTTGATACTTGTTGTTTCTGGTACAACCCCTTTAACCTCATCTGCAGCTCATGCATTCTGGAGGGTAGTGCAACTGGTAGCTGTAGCTCTGAGCAAAATCCAGTAGTTGGCAAAGGGGACAATAATCTTTATGGTGGCCTCGTATTTCAGTCAGCTAAAAAGCCGTTTACACCCGGTAACTGTCCTGCTGATAGACGAATGAAATCCATCATTTTCATGAACCTATAATGTGTTGACAGGTCTGGTTTTAGGTTCCAAGCATCCCCTGTGAACCTTGTTGACCTCAAGTGTCCATATGGCGACATCATTAAACTCTTCTCTGAATCAGACAGTTCGGTGATGTCAGTAATTATAGCATGGGATGAGCTAAACCCATAAATGTATTAATGGCACCAGCGTTTAGGAATAGGATGCAACTGGTAACCCCAGGCAGAAGTAAGACAAGCGAAATATAATTTAAAAAAAAACACAAACATTAATTATAATCGCGATTTAGAAAACATTTTTTCTAAATTTTACATGGTTATAACAATTTTAGAACAAATCTTGTCAGTTATCCATAGGAACGTTAATGCAAGTCCTTAAAGGGTAGGTAATAAATTTCATTTGATTGCCAAGACCCTCATCGCTGGGGCCCACATCTATCGCTAGTACCGGGGATCCTCGTTTCTTCTCGCCAGCACGACCGCTGCGAGAAGGAAAATGTATGTAACTGTGGTCAAACTTGCATGCTGCCAATCCATATAACTATGGGAGTTATGGTAACAGCCGAGTAATGGCGTACCACTGCTCCATACAAACTCCTCATCACAGTCGTGCTGGTGAGGAGAAACAGGGGGCCCCCATACTTGTGATTGGTGAGGGTCCCCGTAGAGGGGTCCCCAGTGATCTAACATTTATCACTTTTGTGGATAGGTGTTGTGTTTGTTATTGGAAAACCCCCTTTTTAAGTCGTTCTCTTCTGTCAAGTTAAAAATCTTGTTTAGTCCTAAAACCCGGGTAAATATATAATTTATCTTTATATTAGTTGGAACACCGTTTTCCTGAAACAGAGCTTTAAAACAAACCACTGCGGAACATAGAGTTAAATGATAAAAATCTGGCTATTTGCAGCCACCACTAGAGGGAGCTAACTGCATACTGTAATTGAGTTCAATGTATAAGTAAGTATGCTGTAATCTCCCTAGCTCCCTCTAGTGGTGGCTGCAGGCAGCCAGGATTTTCAGAATGAAGATCGGACTGCTATAAAGACATACTGTAAGACATTAATCGGCACAAAATTTTGGACCTATGTAGAGAAAAATGAATGGTTTTCAAGGCGGGACATTCACTTCAAAACAATCGAATATAATGTGCTTCAAGATAAGCAATTAATTGGCAATTTCAGTAGTGCAGTCTACTAAATAGATTTTTATAAAAAGATCCTGTGTATAGCTAATACTTTAGAGTGAGTATCTAAAACCAACCTCTTATATCACCCACCTATTCCATAAATTGTAATCGCACACATCACATTGTCCCCAATCTAGCTCACAGTCTAATTTGCCTATCTTAGAATAACTGGCTTCCTATGACATTGGCCCATCAGTTTTGGGGTATGGGAGGAAACCTCAAAACATGAAGAGTGTCTGTCTCCATTCTCCTGCTACTGCAATCATCTAATGATATTTAATGTTTAGCCGTCACATCACGTGCAGAGCCAGCAGCTAAATTCTGTTTCGGGGCTCTATCACAGCATAATACTTGGTTTTGCTTCTATTTGCGGCATGTGATCGCAGGGTGATTACACTATACAGAGTCTGTGTTTGAAGACGTGATATTTAGTAGCTTGGACTGTGGGGCTATTCTTATACCATCCCTGTTTTCAAGGATCTAGGACGGTACAGTCTTCTCGCGGAGATCCAGCTGGTAGGGATTCTTAAGGGCAATGCTCCCTGGGAAAAAAGTATGCAAAATATCTCTTCTCCAGAATGAAGAAAACTGTCTCTGTAGTGCCACCTATAGGTGACTACCCTGTAAGTCAATGTCTGACCCTTTTATAGAACCTTGGAGTGTGGTTAATATGAGAGATATTTTACATACTTTTTTTTTTTTTTTCTCCCCCGGGAGCATTGCCCTTAAGACTCCCTACCAGCTAAATCTCTGCAAGGAAAATCTGTACCTTCCAAGAGCTGCATCAAAGGCATCTCAATCCGCCAACAAGAACCCTACTGTGTACTGATAAGCAACCACGCCGAAACAGTCCTGTCTACAGATGGGTGTCTCTGGTTTGGCTCTATAAAGGGTCGGACATTGACTTACTTGGTAGTTACCAATAGGTGGCACTAGAGAGACAGTTTTCTGCATTAAAGGAGAACTACCAGAGGAAATTGATGATAGAAACTTTAGAGAAGCGATATCCAATCCCTATCGGTCGCAGAACTATCCCAGCTGCTGGCTGTCAGGCAATACTGGGTGTTGTAGTTCTGCAACAGCTGGAAAGCCACAGGTTGCAGACCACTAGAGGACACAAAAAATGTTCATGTCGCATATTCCTAATTATAAAGCCTGCGGTTGCCTTGCTGCTCACTGGCATATGACCACGTTTACTGTTAGGATTTCTGGGAACGTTCTGTGGATCCAGATCACCATCCAAATCAATATTAACATTCAAACTGATTCGGATAGCTGCGGATATCTATGTGTATATGTGGGAGGACAATTTTTTTTTTGTTAGTGTTGATAGATGAGGCCCTATGACGACACTGACAGAAATCAACAGGAAGTGTTGTCTTGAGCACTTTGCAGTAGTGCAGCTACAGGATTTGGGCCTGAAACTTCAAGCACAGATAAATTGGCATAGAAGTAAGAAATCGATAGTGTTTACACATTTTACATCTATACCATAGGGCTGTTACGGCAGGTAGTTCTCCTTTAAGATGCAATTATTAATCCATAGATAAACTTAGTACTTTGATGTTCTACCCAAACTAAGGTTATTAACCACTTCAGTCCCTGAGGCCACTTGTTACTTGACCACGTTTTTTTTGTCTTTTTACAGGCTCATGAGATCTGCTATTCCGTCTTGTGTCTCTTCTCCTACGTGGCTGCCATCAGAGGGAAGGAAGCGGAGATGAAGAGCAGACCCCCTCGGCCAGTGTCCAGTTGACCTCCCCTGAAAAACTTCTCCTGACCACACACTCCTCCCATGTCCGCTATGCCCCTTTCCCTAGTCACTGGCATCGCTGACAGCTGTTAGGTGGGCGTTCGTTCTGCTGTAACATTCCTTCTCCTGTATCTGGGTCCTGCACAAATACCCTTGTAGTAAATCCACTAAGTGTTGTGACCGCATTATACATACAGCTCCCCCCGCTTTCGTGTTGTGTGCTTTGCGTGTTACTGGCGACCTGTGCTATGAGTATGACACAACTCTTCCAGGACGATACAAACTTTGTGTCCCTCCGCGTTCCTGCTGTTCGCTGGTGTTTTTGTCGCTGACTTGTGGTATAGGTTTGGCTCCAGGCTGCTTCAATTTTAGGGCCACGGAAACATTCAGTCGTTCCCATACTTAAACCTTGGGTCTGATTTTGGAGCAAAACGACCTTTAGATGCACAGATAGAGAGCGCAGAAAGGCTGCACCATGGTCTTCTAGCATCTAATGGGTTGACCTATTTTGTGGATATTGAAACTACTGTGGAGTCGTAAGGTACAGAGTGTAAATATTCTAAATGTGAACGCAACGCTCTCCCCTCCCCGGCACTGCCCATTACTGCATGGAGAGCACGATGTAAATATCCAGGTCTTTCTTATTTATAGAAATCTGTACAGATCCTGAATGTGCAATAAACTGGCATTCTGATGCTGGCTGGGCATTGATTTACTTTGTGCAGTCTTGTCTTATTATATGGCAATTTGTTTTTGTTCTGTTTGTTGCCTCTAGGGGGCAGCACGTAATAATATCTGAAGCTGGTTTGGAAAGACCACACAACCTATTAGAGCTGTATGCTGCCACTCGTGTTGATATATTTATTGTAAGTTCTGATGTATTTATTGCTTCCATGTAAGAAATGCCGGGTGGATCCCTGTGCGGTATATTATATAAAATGATGTTCTAACAAAGTTATGTTTATTTTTTTTCCTCCCTTGGAAATGTTATTATTTGGCGCATTCATTAAAGGATTTTGCAAAATATGGTATTGAACGTGCAGTTGGTAAGTTTACTTCTTCTCTACACAGTTTTCAGATGTTTTATACACCAGTATCACTCAATAATGCAATTCTAACGATATCAAAGCATCATAATGCTGCATGGGGCGCAAGCTATGTTTAATGTTCCACCAGTGTCACCATCCCTTTAAAACTTGCTGGACCATGGTCTAGGGTAACTAAACGTTCATGACACTTCTGACATGTCATAGTGAGATGTCAGAAGTTTTGATTGGTGGGAGTCCGAGCACTGAGACCCCCACCAATTGCTAGAACGAAGCAGCAGAAGTGCGCGTGTGAGCGCTCGGCAGCTTCGTTTCTGTTCGTCTTGTCCGGAAAGCCGCTGTAGCGGAGTACGGGCTCGTAGACTTTTCTTTTTTTTTTTAGTCCATACTCTGCTACATTGATTTCCGGAAAAAGACAGGGAAACTAAGCGGCTGAGCGCTCACTCGAGCACTTCTGCCGCTTCGTTTTAGCGATTGGTGGGGGTCTCCGTGGTTGGACCCCCACTGATCATAACTTCTGACATGTCAGAAGTGTGTTGAACATTTAGTTAAACCCTTTAAGGATATGATGGGAAAGATCTTGTTCACACCTGCGTTGGGTATTCCCTTGTTCTTCTCAGTCAGAGGAGCAGAACTAGGGAATAACCAGAAGTGCTGGATCTGTTCCACCACTGACACCACCGGTGGCCGACGGAACCCATTGACTTTAATGGGTTCTGTCGGCTTTCCGTTAGGGTGTTCGTGGTTTTACTGGAATAAAGAGCGCAGCAGGCTGTTCTATTGTTTCCGGTATTTTAGGCGGAATTTGTGACGGACTCTCCTAGCAGATGTGAACGAGGCCCAATTGTTACACCTTTGACAATCCCTTCTGAAAAGTAAGCCGCCCCAGCAACTAACTGATCACCGCAATTTTTATATTTCTCTCTAAAATGATACCAAAAAAAAACATTTTTCCAGTGTTTTTAGAAGTTTGAATTGGAAATTTGTTCGGAATATCTGCTACTGGGGAAGCTGTGTGGCAACTAATATAGTGGCATCATAGCCCACACAAGGGTTGTCACTTTAATTTCCTAGACCCCTGAATGTGACCAGAAAATTAAGACAAAAATGAGCAATAAGCATAATTGCAAATGAAGATCTTGTATGACCTTGGATTTGCCATTTATGTGTGATCGGTGAAGGTCGACCCAAACATCTCCTTTTGTTGTTTTCCAGACACCGCGCCACTTTTGTCCGTGTGCTGCGTCTTGTACTGCAGCTCATCTCCATTCACTGGGATTAGTGGTTCCTATCAGTTGGGGCCCCACCAATCACACATTCATGGCATATACTAGCTTAAAGTGTAACTAAACTTTAAAAAAACTTTTGACGTGACCTATCATAAGTTTTGACCTGTGGGGGTCCGAGCACTGAGACCCCCACCAATCGCTTAAACAAAGCTACAGAAGCGCTCGTGTGAGCTGTTCCGCTTCGTTCCTGATCTTCTTTCCTTGGAAAGCCGAGCACACGATGTATGGACTTATAGACTCTCTGAGCCCGTACACCGCTCCGAGAAAAGGCGATCAGAAACCAGGCGGCACAGCACTCGCCCGAGCGCTTCTGCCATTTTGATTTAGCGATCAGTGGGGGTCTCAGTGCTCGGAACCCCACCGACCAAAACTTCTGACATGTTAAAAAAGTTTTTTAAAAAGTTTTTAGTCGCCCTCCAAGGTCATACAACCCTTTTTAGGGTCTATTTTTGCTTTTTTTTCTGTCTCGCTATAACAATTCTACATAAACTGTAGGTGCTGCCTTCTGCCCTGTCCTTTTATCCTGCAGTTTACTAATGGCTGTTAATGGGGCTTCTGCAGCCTCCGCCTCCCCTCATTCCTGGCTATCTCTGCTCTGCTTTCTCTCTGCCTGTCAGCAGCAGCAGGTGCGGAGACATCGAACTTCCTTATGAGGCATTGAGGACTGAATCTTCACCCCTAAACCTGTCAGCAAGTCTGACTGCTGCAAGAGCACATTCTGAACGGTGCGGACACTGCCGACCTGAGCGCCTACAGTACATGCACCTAAAATAGTGTCCTCTGCTCACTTGTGTCTCCGGTGACTGTCAGGTTATAGAATGAAATACAGACTAATATCGCCCGCGTTAATGGACTATCCACTTCCCAAAGTGTGTTATAACATTCATGCCCTTTATGCATTTACCCCTCTAAACAAGAAAGTCATCCAAGCAAATGTGCATTTTGTATGTAACACCCGGATCCGCTGCGGCTCTACAGGACCGATCTTACAGATATAACGTGATCAATGAGAAAGTGTAAAAAGCCATTTGTTGCATGACCACCTTTATGGCTACCATTGCACCAGCACACGGGTGGGTGGTCACCCAAATTTTCTAGGGTCCTGAAGGGCAAATCTACCTAACAATGCAACAGACAGACATTTTTTCTGTATACTTCTGCTAACAGACCTGCTGGGCACTACCAGAGCAGTCTCTTGCCTTGATGAATCATTAAAATGATTTTGACAATGGAAGTGTATTCAGAAATGACAAATCTCTGCAGCTCCCCTGCCTATGTGTTAGTGACCATCTGACTGGGGGGAATTGTTTATTGATGCAGGAAAAGCAATGGCAAATTTTGCTTTTCCAGACAGCCCTCCAGTAGATTTCAATCACTTTTAGGCCTTGACCAAAAAAAGGAGATGTACTTTGCTGCAGTAAAGTATACAGGAAAAGATTGTACAAGTTACAGATCTGGAAATCCTTTCCTTGCCGTACAATTAATTAACACAATTCTGTCTGTCTGCAGCCACCACTAGGGGGAGCTCATTGCCGACGGATTTATACAGATCATTGAATTTAGTAAGAAATCTATCTTTTGTTTTCCCCCTCTAGTGGTGACTGGAGGCAACCCGAATTGAATCATTGGCTAAGCGGAAGGAAAGGGATGCAGATGATTTGGAGTGCTGTATCCGAAAAAACAGGCTCTGAACTTTATAAAATTACATTCTGCCTCGTATTCTATATTCTGTATCAGGCAGGCATGAACACACACACACTATGGTCAAGGACGTGGGCATGAATACAGCTGCCATAGGGCACAGAAGCTAAGGGGGCACGCGAAGGTGCAGGAATGGAACGTCAGGAAGCAGGGGGAGCCCCCTACATACACATTTTATACAGCTAGTATTGACTCCAGTGAAAATACACTGATCAGCACAGATTGGACCCATTTAGATTAAATAAAATAAAATTGTATGTACATAACCATTGTAGAGCACTGGGCATATAACTGGGAATACCGCCACTAACCTCATGGGGGGCCGCGTCTTACTGTGCTATCAATCCTCATAAATTCTAGTTACACCTCTGGCTTAGTCTGCAAGCACATGAGGAATAAACAAAATCTAGAACACACGTAAAGGTGTAGTAGGAGTAATGGGGATTTTTTTTATTTCTGTAAGAATGTCAGCTTTAGGCCTTCTTCACACGGACCTATATAATTCAATGTGGCCGTTCACACGGCCGTTGTTTCAACAGACCGTGTGAAGGGTCCGTGAGAAAATAGGACAAGTCCTATTTTTTCACGCATCCCTCCATAGACTCTAGTCTATGGGGGGGATTCATGATATCGCGTACCGCAGCGCAGAGCACGGATGCACCTCGGACGTGAAAAACCTGCCGTTTTTCACATCCGAGATGCACAATGCCCGTGTGAATCTGGCCTCAAAGGGTTTTTATGGGAATTAAACGTTGGCTTTTGTGTGGTCACCCTCCATTGTACGTCAAGGTTTTTACAGGGTGCGGTGCCTTTATGGGGTGTCCCGTCCCCCCTCCCCTACCCGAGGAGGGATTGTTGCCATCCGGTTCCTCAAACTGTGAGTGCGCAATGACCATTAGAAATTGGGCTGCAGGGTGGAACATGGTATAGAACACGGGTACCTGAATGTCAAACTTGATTATATTCCACATTAGAGCAATTAAATTGAGTACGTTCCACACGTCTGACACCTCATAGGGCACCTTGTACTGCTGTATGTTGGTTTATGGCCTCTGCAAACAGCAGGTGCAAAAACGAGTGCTTTGCAGGCTTTAGGAATAGGAGATGGCTGGGGGTCAGGTTTCTGGAGTTGGCACCATGCCAGCTGTGAAATGAGTTCTTGTTAATAGGGGATTAGGAGTAATTAATGTTGTCGGAACTGACAGTGATCGTGGTTCTCCCGTCTGTGCGGAGGCTGCTAATATCCCAGGGGTGTTGGAGACGTAAGCGTCAGCTGTGGTAGATTATGCGGTGCAGTAGTAAACAAACAGTAATTGTATAATGGAGCATACATACATATAGCATTTCAGCGTCTACGTTCCTAGAGTTGCATTAATATCTATTGGGGAGGGGTTAGGGTCAGTTCACACGTGGCGTAAATACCGCAGATTTTCCACAACTGATTTAGTTGTGGAAAATCCGCAGCGTAATACAGTAGCAGCAAAGTGGATGAGATCAAACAAATCTCATCCACACGCTATGTAAATACTGAGCCGATGAACCGCTCAGAAATTGACCTGCGGTGCAGTTTTATTCCGCAGCGTGTCAATTGTATTAGCGTAAACGCTGCAGATTATCCCCATTGAATTCAATGGGGATCTAAATCCTGCAACAAATAGCAGTTGTTGCGTTTATTGTGGTGGAATCGCAGCGTTTCCACCACAAAAACTTGAATCCCATGGGATCGCCGCTGCAGCGGTCTCCTGGGATAAAATGTCATCCCAGGGGGCCGGCCTGCTAGCACGCTGGCTAAATGCTCATCATTTTTACGGAGTGGACATTATGGACGAAAAAAAAACCACACCGTAGTTTACCAAGTTTTTTTGCCTGAAATTCCTTGCTGCCACCGCGGCAGAAACCAGATACCGTGGCCTGATATCAAATTATCCGCGGCCCTGTGGTTGGGGATGACTGACTTAAAGGATCTGCTGCTCACATCTTGTGCCTGATACCACAGGAATCTTCAGAGATTTTGTGGAGTCCATGCCTCACGGGTCCGTTATTTTGGAGGCATGAGAGGATCTACACAATATTAGGCAGGGGGTTTAATGTTATGGCTCATCGCTGTAGACACCTGTGTGTTCCTCATATGACCAGGACAGATCTTTATCCACTGAAAATAAACCATTAAGATTCCTATTGAAGGACCACAGACAAAAACCTTGAAAACGGTGAGAAATTGATACAGAAAGTATATTGGAAAAATGGTGTAATCCAGGGAAACCCTTTCAGTTAGTATCCCAGCCTCTTCTGAGCGGTAACCCTACAATAACCCTTTACCGTCAGATTGAGAAATATCCAATGTAAATTGAATATTTGCTGTTTTCTTGCAGTCTGTTTCTTCTAAAAGTATAAAACATTGTCAAACATGGTAGTGCTGAGTTCAATTCATGAATCAATGTATTGAACTTTTTATGACTTGGATGTTTTTAGTGCAGTTCTTGTTGTATTCGGGGTTGAGCTGCAGCCACGCATCGGACGTGGCAGTCACATTAACTTGATTTATCTTTCTGCAGTGGCTTCTTTAAAGGGGTTTTCCCACCAGGGATATTTATGACATATCCCCAGGACTCCCCTATACCCCATTCTATCGTTTTGTGCTCACGCTGACTCCCGGCCACTTACTGATTACATGTTCGGGAGTTACGGAAACACCTATCCCTAGAACGGGCCCCCCTAAACCCTGTTCTACGGCTCTGTGTTGTGGCAAGAGCAGGTGAATTCCGACCATGAAGGAGAAAACAGCGTAACTCGCTGGGCTACGCTGTTTCCTTAAGTCCCATAGAACTGAAGAGTAGTTACGGAAACAGCGTAGCTCGCATGCTATGCTGTTTTTGTAACTCCTGATCATGAAGTAAGGGAGTCAGCGAGAGCAGAAGTTAGAATGTGGGTTAGCGGGGCCCCATTCTACAGATAGATGCAGGTCCCAGCTCTGGGACCCACAAACCTATCTGACATATCCTGTGGATATGTCCTAAATGTTCCTGGTGGGAACCCCTTTAACTGCCTGATGTAATGACACGTTATCTACAGCTTAAACAAGCACATATACTGTACTGCAGGGGGGGGACCTGGTATTCTCAGTGCCAGAGGCTTTACATAGTTTAACGCTGCATTCTTGCTGCCAGCCCTTGCCTGGACATATCGAGCATACAGCGCCCAGATGCCAGCTGCAAGCTAATGAAATACCTTAGCAATTATTATCCCTACCTGCCTCAGCTTGGACTTGTCTGCAATCTTAATCCTGATCAAGAATGGAACAAGTATTTCCCGGTGTCCAGCCCCATATCTTTCCTGCTGATAATTTTAAGCCTTCGTCACACAAGCGGGTCTGAATTGCGTCCGCAAAAAAATGGTCAGTTTTTCATGCATATGAATGTCTGTTTTGCCTCCGTGTGGTTTCCGTTTATCATCCACTTTTCTCTGCAATTCTTTAGCAACTGATGCGTGAGACATGGACTGCACATGGATGTTGTCAGTGTGCTGCCCGCTGTTAAAACGCACTTATTGACTTCAATGGGCGACGTGGTCTGTAAAAACAGACCAGAATAGGGCACGCGGTGACTTTTGTGCAACGGATACACGCAAAACAAAAAACATGGATGCGTCAATAGCCCCATTGAATGGCATTGGTCAGTGTGCGGTCAGTTATTTAAATGGACACCACGCGGACGTGAAATACGCTCATGTGAGTAAAGCTTTAAGCTTATTTTTATTTAATTAAAAAACCTTTTGCGTTTAAGTAGGAAAGGTCATTTCTGGGGTGGATTGACCATTTGGCGGTATCAAAGGGGCCATAGCTCCTTAAAGAAGTGGTTTCCAAACTGTGGTTCACCAGTCTTCTGCTGTAAGGGAATGCTGGGAGTTGGAGCAACAATTGGAGAGCCGCAGGTTGCAGACTGATGCCAAAGTGGAGGAGAGGTGGGGGGGGGGGGGGGGGTAATTTGTACTCCGCATTATTCATTACACATCTAATGGATTATCCAATATAATGCAAGTTGTTAACCCGACCGAAGTATATAATGTTTCTAGTGGGTGGCAAGGAGCCCATGACCTTTAATGCCCAAGTGGTTAGATCACTGTTAGGGTATGTTCACACGTAGTCAACAAAAACGTCTGAAAATCCAGAGCTGTTTTCAAGGGAAAACAGACCCTGCTTTTCAGACGTTTTTTTACCAACTCGCATTTTTCGCGGCGTTTTCACGCCGTTTTCGCAGCGTTTTTTTACGTCCGTTTTTGGAGCTGTTTTCATTGGGGTCTATGAGAAAACCGCTCCAAAAACGTCCAAAGAAGTGTCCTGCACTTCTTTTGACGAGGCTGTATTTTTACGCGTCGTCGCTTGACAGCTGTCAAACGACGACGCGTAAATAACAGGTCGTCTGCACAGTACGTCGGCAAACCCATTCAAATGAATGGGCAGATGTTTGCCGACGTATTGTAGCCCTATTTTCAGACGTAAAACGAGGCAAAATACGCCTCGTATACGTCTGAAATTTGGCCGTGTGAACATACCCTTAGGCTGCCCCTAGTCATCCCTGCTGAATTTTACTTACTGTGGAAGGACTTGGGTCAGTAGGAATTTCCCAGCTTCTGTAGCAATTTCATTTATGATAATAGTTTGTGGCCTTCAGGGTTGGACTGGCCCACCAGAGTATCCGATGCTCTTCCGGTGGTCCATGATTCTGATTAATAATGAGCCCCAAAGGTCCAGCAGAAGAGAAGAGAATCCCATTTTAAGCCAGTCACTTGCCACTAGGGTCTATATCTTACCTATTAGGTCTTATTAATGATATGGATGTGCACACATTCTGTATAGATGGAGGGTGGACCTCAGAATCTTTTCTGGTTCTGGTGGGCCAGTCGGATACTGGAAGCCTACAGATCACCAGGGATTGGCAACCTCTGAATCAACAGGAACGGGGTACTGTACATAACGCTAGGAAATCAGGGAATATATTTTTATATATTTTTTTTCGGTTTTCCAAATGTGATAACAGGCAATGAACACAACCATAGCTGCCATTGTAGTTATTACCAAACTTTCCTAGGCCTCTGAAGAGCAGACCTACTAGTTATGTAGTGAAACTGGGGAAAGGGAATAATAGAAAGACTTGTTGTTCAGGACTCTAGGAACTCTGTGACCACTCCTAAGAAAGATGTAATGGCAGCCATATTGTTTGTCACCGCTTTATCGTGAATGGACATGACAAATAGCTGAAAAAGATTTTTAGCAACTCAAAAGAAGAATTGTATGTGAAAGAACAACTTGAAGTATGGAGTATCAACACCAAAAAGCTGAAGAGATGACTATCGCTAGTCACTAGTCCATTACTTTGTACTTTACAGCACTGCTGCAAAATGTATTATAAGGCTGAGTTCACATGGGGCGGATACACTGCGTAAAAGCACGCTGCGCATCTGCCCAGTGCCCCGCAGGGAATTCTGGGCAAAATGCACCAAACTGGTGCAGTTTTTCACCCGGAATGTCCCTGTGATTGGCTACAGCGGTCACATGGGATGAAACGTCATCCCGGGAGGCCGCGCTGGAGGAAGGAACACAGACTTCTGGGTAAGTATCAGTCTTTTTTTTTTTTCCTTAGTCGTGCTTTTTGTGGCAGGATCGCTGCGAACCCGCCGCAAAAAATGCAACTACTATTTGTTGCGTGTTTTACCTCCCCATTGAATTCAATGGGAAATTCCCGCAACAAATAAGCAGCGTTTACGCAAATACAATTGAGTGTTTTTTTCCACTTTGTATTTACGCAGCGTGTTGATGAGATTTGTTCATTCTCATCCACTTACTGCTACTGTATTCTGCTGCGTTTTTTACGTCCGCAATTCCAGGCGGAAAAAACGCAGCAATTCCACAACGTGTGGACAAGCCCTTAGAGTTAAAAAAGAATTTAAAAAAAATGAAAAAAAAATGCATTCAATGGTTTAGATTCAATCAAAGTAGGACCAAAATTCTGTGCTGAATACATTCTTAACATATCTTTATAGTGGACAGAGCTCTATTTTTCTGATACAATGCTCCAAATCCCCTGCATAGTCATAGGGTTAAATTATAAAAATGTTCTGCCTGTGGCCACCACTGGGGGAACTTAGGGGCTTGAACTCAATAATTAAATAGTCTGCAGAAAACTCCTAGGTTCCCTCTAGTGGAGGCAGCCAGAATCGCAAAACTCTGAGGAAGATTTATGGCTCTGTATCAGAATTTTGTTTATTTGACCACTATAAAGATATATTAACCCCTTAACGACCAAGGACGAAAATGTACGTCATGGTCGGCTGCTAGTTCCCGCACCATGACGTACATTTTCGTCCGCATTTCAAACTGTCACTCTGTGTAAACACAGAGTGACAGACCCGCGCTGACAGCTGTCCCCGACAGCTGAGACATCAGCCTCGCCGGACAGCGGACCATCGCCGCTGATTTCGGCAGTTAACCCCTTAAGTGCGGCGACGGATTGCCGTCGCCGCATTTAAGTGGTTTGAAGCACATCAGCAGCCCCCACGAAGTGATCGTGGGGGCTACCGATGCTTGTCACGGCAATCGGAGGTCAGATAATGACCTCCGGGTTGCAATGCACGGAAGCCTCG
The DNA here is from genome assembly GCF_050947455.1 of Rhinoderma darwinii. Classification (NCBI taxonomy): domain Eukaryota; kingdom Metazoa; phylum Chordata; class Amphibia; order Anura; family Rhinodermatidae; genus Rhinoderma; species Rhinoderma darwinii. The sequence goes on along the minus strand of NC_134695.1, from coordinate 60,495,706 downwards.
GAGGAACAGCCTCCGGCCGTTCCTCCTCTGCTTCCTGTCAGTGTGACAGTCACGTCACAATGACAGTTAGAGTACATTACACTACGTGTGTAGTGTAATGTACTCTAGCAGCGATCAAAGCTGCAAGACTAAGTGTCCCCTAGTGGGACAAGTTAAAAAAGTAAAAAAAAGTAATAAAAATGTTTTAAAAAAAGTGTAAAAATAAAAGTTATAAGTTCTATAAACACTAAATGCTTTTTTTCCTATAATAAGACTTTTATTATAGAAAAAAAATGAACACGTTAAAAAAGTACACATATCTGGTATCACCGCGTTCGTAACGAACCCAACTATAAAACTATAATGTTATTTTTCCCGCACGATGAACACCCCAAAAAAAATCAATAAAAAACTACGACAGAATCGCAATTTTTTGGGTCACCACCGCTCCCTAAATAAAGAATAAAAAGTGATCAAAAAGTCGCATGTACCCGAAAATAGTACCAATAAAAACTTCTATCCGTCCCGCAAAAAACAAGCCCTTACACAGCTTTTTTGACTAAAAAATTAAAAAATTATGGCTCTCAGAATATGGTGACACAGAATTTTTTTTTTTTATAAATAAGTCATTTTATTGCGCAAACGCTAAAAAAAAGGACCAAACCTATATACATATGGTATCGCCGTAATCGTACCAACCCGAAGAATAAAGTAAAAATGTCATTTATTGCGTACGGTGAGCGCCGCAAAAAAAAAACCTAAAAAAACGGTGTCAGAATTCCTGTTTTTTGCTCAGGATTGCAAAAAAATTGAATAAAAAGTGATCAAAAAAAATCGCATGTACCCCAAAATGGTACCAATGAAAACTACAGATTGTCCCGCAACAAATAAGCCTTCACACCACTCTATTGATGGAAAAATAAAAAAGTTATGGCTCTTGGAAAGCGGGGAGTGAAAATCTAAAATATGAAAGCAAAAAATGGATCAGTCCTGAAAGGGTTAATTCATTTCTAATGAAAAAACGTATGACCACATGTGGGGTATTTCCGTACTCGGGAGAAATTGCTTTATAAAAAAATGGTTGTTTTTTTCCTCCTTTATCCCTTGTGAAAATGAGAAAATGCAACATTTTAGTGGAAAAAATTGATATTAATTTTCGCGCCCTAATTCTAATAAACTCTGCAAAAGACCCGTGGGGTGTAAATGCTCACTATACCCCTAGAAAAATTCCTTGAAGGTTTTTCCAAAATGGGGTCACTTTTGGTGGGTTTCCACTGTTTTGGTCCCTCCAGTGCATTGCAAATGCGACATGGCACCGAAAACCATTCCAGCAAAATCATAAATCCAAATGGCGCTCCTTCCACTCTGAGCCCTGCTGTGGGTCCAAACAGCAGTTTATTACCACATATGGGGTATTGTCGTAATCGGGAGACATTGCTTTACAAATGTTGGGGTGCATTTTCTTCGTTATTCCTTGTAAATAATAAAAATTTCTATGTTGTTTCAGAAAAAAAGTACATTTTAATTCTTACAGACTAATTTCAATATATTTAGCGAAAAACCTGTGTGGTCAAAATGCTAACTATACCCCTAGATAAATACCTTAAGGGGTCTAGTTTTCGAAATGGGGTCGTTTATGGGGAGTTTCTATCATTCTGGCAGCTCAAAGCTTCTCCAAATGTACATTGGGGCCTAAAACATTTTCAAGCAAAATATGAGTCCTGAAAGCCTCCGGGTGTTCCCTTCCTTTGGGGCCCTGCCGTGTGTCCAAACAACGCATTAGGGCCACAATGTGGGTATTTTTGAAAACAGGAGAAAGAGGGTGATAGATTTTGGGGTGTGTTTCTTCATGGTCACTTTACAAAGAAATCGGTCTTCAAACAAATACTTTTAGGAAAAAAGTGAAATTATTATTTTTTTCACCTGCTATGCATTAAATTTAGCAAAGAACTGTGTGGTCAAAATAATTACTATACCCCTAAATAAATACCTTATGGGGTCTAGTTTTCTAAATGGGGTCGTTTATGGGGAGTTTCTATCGTTTTGGCAGCTCAAAGCCTCTCCAAATGTACAGTGGGGCCTAAAACATTTTCAAGCAAAATATGAGTCCTGAAAGCCTCCGGGTGCTCCCTTCATTTTGGGTCCTGCCGTGTGTCCAGGCAGCGTATTAGGGCCACAATGTTGGTATTTTTGAAAACAGGAGAAACAGGGTGATAGATTTTGTGGTGTGTTTCTTCATTCTCATGGTCGCTTTACAAAGAAATTGGTCTTCAAACTGATACTTTTATGAAAAAAGTGAATTTATTTTTTTTTTCACCTGCTATGTATTAAATTTAGCAAAAAACTGTGGGGTCAAAATACTTACTATACCCTTAGGTAAATACCTTAAGGGGTCTAGTTTTCTAAATGGGGTCATTTGTGGGGGTTTCCATCACTCTGAGACCTATGAGCCTCTGAAAACCTGGCTTGGTGCCGGAAAACAAAATGTACTTACAAATTGAATAATAATTTTATAAATTTTGAAGTCCTCTAAATTGCTGAAAATTTATTTTATTTTTTCAAAAGTGCTGCCAAAATGGAGTAAAGAGATAGAAATATATATTTAATTAAAAAAATTGTACAGTATGTGTGTACATATGTGACATATTGCAGTTAAAAATAGGGGAAAATGGTAATTTTTACAAAATTTCTTCAATTTTTCTATTTTTTTATTAATTTCCGCAAATCGTATCAGTCTACTTTTACCACTAAAATAAAGTACAACATGTGACGAAAAAACAATGTCAGAATTACTTGGATATTCAAAACTTTCACAGAGTTATTCTCTGATAAAGTCAGACATACCAGATTTGACAAATCTGGCTTGGTCATTAAGGTACAAACATGCCCGGTCATTAAGGGGTTAAGAAATTAATCAGCAAAACAAAACTAAAAATGTCATGATGATAAAAGGCGGAGATTAATTTTAAGCGCCATTATTTTTCTTTTTGAAAGAAGTATTGATGTTCCTTTTGGATCGCCGTGGTGTCTGAATGCCACAAAACGTTCATCCCCATTTTTGCCTCCCTTTCAATAGTTGTCACATTGTCCTTGCAGAACAGTAAAACGAAAGTTACATTTGGCTCCATAATGGCTATGATTGTGGTTCAATGAAGACCCAGAGCCCTTAACCCTTTTCCAGACTGAAGAAAACCAATAAAGTTTGTGAATATTTCCTGAGTTTGAGTTGGCACCATGTCATTCCTTCTTTCCCCTGTAGTGGCGCTGTAGGAGAATTGAATTCTTACTGCCAGATCCTCTAACAGATTACAGCTGTTAGGTGACATCCAATATGGCTGCACTTCCTGTTGTCAGTTACCAAAATTACTGCGTAACTGAATAGAAAAACGCCCGTATCTCTGTAAGTAAATAACATAGAATGACCATAGTTTGGCTGCTGCTCAAACTATAGAGATGGACGACCTCTCTTTTTCCAGAGTTTAAGGGTATGTTCACACGCAGAGTCAAAAACGTCTCAAAATATGGAGCTGGTTTCAAGAGAAAACCGCTCCTGATTTTCAGACGTTTTTTGTGTCACTTGCGATTTTTGAGCTTTTTTCAATAGAGTCTATGGAAAACGGCTCCAAAAATGTCCCAAGAACTGTCCTGCACTTTTTCGCGGCCATTTTTTTTAAGCGTAAAAAAACGCCGCGAAAAACGCTCTGTCGGAACAGAACGCAGTTTTCCAATTGAAATCAATGGCCAGATGTTTGGAGGCGTTCGGCTTCTGATTTTTTGGGGCGTTTACAGCCCGAAAAACTGCCAAAAAAAGGCAGTGTGAACATACCCTAACTCTCCATCGTGAACTTGCTCTTGAACATGTTTCTACTACTTTTGCGATGTACTTGCAGTAACTTTTATGTGATTCTGTTTTCTACTTCTATATGCCAAATCTCAAGAATGAAAAGTTTATGAATAAAAATGGATTTGCGCATGTTCTGTATACATGGATGGTGGACCCCCAGAATCTCCTCCGGTGGCCCAAATAACCCCAATCTGATATATAAAAAAAAAATACCTAGAAATACTGAGCATTTTTTGTTTCTTTATTTCACCTTCTGAAACCACATAAAGCACGTCCATGTTTTAGTGATACATTATCATTCCTCAGTATGACTAGACAGGAGTCCTATTACACATCCCTCCGTAACATTTAGAAAAACAAAAACAGAACAAAGAGCCCATGTATCCGTCATGGAATATGAAGTACATATTGCAGTGAATGATGACGTCATCAGTGGATTTTCGGCACTGCATTGTACATATGTGTAAATATTGTATCTGAATTAAATACTGCATTCTGTAGTTTGCACCTTTTCCAGTTCTGCCGCCGTTCTTCACCTAGAGAGAGAAAGGACATAGAGTTAGTGGTGGTCTCCATTATATAGAGACGTGGTCTCCAATGTATGGCTTTCCAAAAGCTGTTAAACTACATCTACCAACATGCCCTGACAGTCACGGATTCCCTTAAGGGGGTTAGGAAAAAAATCTGACTGCTTTATTCCCAAAACCGTGCCATACCTCTTCATATAAACACATTGAGCCCTATATACAGTGCCTTTCAAAAGTATACAGCCTCCAAAAAGTTTGTCAGCAGTAAAATGTAAAAAATGTAAAAAAAAATTGTACCTACAATCAATCACTTTAATAGCGCTGAGCTGCAATACCAGAAACAACCAGTGGACAAGTGTGGCACGGTTTCTGGAATATAGCAGCCATGTTTTTCTAATCCTATATCCCCGCTTTAAAGATTAACGGTTCTGTGCATGGACTTTCTGTTACATGTTCTCACTTTTATGTGTCCTTAGAGTTGGAGATCACATGACAGGAAGTCTAGGCAGAGAAGTCTGTTACTATGGCAACCCCAGAGCAAGCACAATCTTCACATTACTGCAGCAGTTAATAGTGGAAAATGAAACAAAATGTATATGATTATTTATTCAATTTGAAATCTATTGAACTATATTTTTTACCACATCCCACCAAGTGGGGGAAAGGAAAGTGACAACTGATGTTATTTTGCCCCACTAGACATTATCTTGGGGGACCTATAGTGTACTTAAGGCCTGATTCACATTGTGTTTAAAAGGGTTTTCCAGACAGTAAAAATTGATGGCCTATCCTCAGGATAGGCCATAAATAGCCGGGGGTTGGGGTCCGACTCCCGTGACCACCGCCGATCAGCTGTTTTGAAGGGGGTGCAGTGCTCGTACCATTCACAGGTATTGCAGCCTTCTATTGAAGTGAATGGAAGAAGATTCACAGTGAGCAAGTAGAAATGAAGCGGAAGCGGAAGCAGCGCTCGTACGAGCGCTGTACCCCCTTCAGAACAGCTAATCGACGGGGGTCCCGGTAGTCAGACCCCGACACATCAGCTATTGATGGTCTATCCTAAGGATACGCCATCCATTTTTTACTGGCTGGAAAACCCCTTTAACCCTTTTGGCGGAGGTTTATCAGGAGCAGTTGCGACGTATACCTTCGGCGGAAGGTAGAGACATATCCCTCTGTATAGGCGTACAGTTGGAAATGTCGCCCGTACTCCGGGGCTTCCCCAGGCACAGCGCTTCAAGGTGCACTGACGTCACTGTCCATATATGGACCGTAATGTCAGGGGCTTTCCACTACGGAGTTGCCGGCCAGAGCCTTGCAAGCGATCTGTCCAGGGACTCCTGCCTTGGGAAAGCCCTTGACGTCACTGTCTATATGTGGGCAATGGCATTGAGTTTTAATATGCTGGAATCTCCGGCCACAGCCTTGCCCGGGAATTCCACTCCTGGAGGATCCCCATATGTCGTTGTCAATATATGCACAGTGACGTCAGGGGTGTCTCGAATCCCGAAGTACCTGGCCCAAGGGCTACTGATGCTCTGGCCGGGGACTTCTTTGTTAAAAGCCCCTAACATTACTGTCCATATATGGACAGTGATGTCAGGGGCTTCCCCAGGCCGAGTGCTACTTAATGCTCTTCCCGGAGACTCTGGTATATACGTTTATCGTATACCTCTGACGGATGCCATACAGTGGCATCTGTCACACTTGGGCTCCCATGTTAAAAAAAATAAAAAGTATACCGCACGGCATACATTTTTTTTGCGGGATCCCTCAGGATGTAATAGCGTAGTCTCCTACATTCTTCCATAATTTACTGATGTAGACCATCCCGACGGAGGCCAAAAGGATACTCTTTTGGTCTCTGTCGGTGTAATGGAGCCCTATGGACACATTTATCGTGTATGTCTGGAGCTTTCCAGATGTACACGATGCGTGTAGGGCACAAACGTGTTGTGAATCAGGCCTAAGAAGCTACAGTATGGGTAACACTGTGGACCAACTCATAAAACATAGAGAAATAGCTCTTTAAAGGGGTTGTATAAGATCAGATAAAAGTCTGTTTTTTTTTTCCAGAAACAGCACCACCCATTGGCTGTGTCTGGTATTGCAGCTCATCTCCATTAGGGTATGTGCACATGATAGCAGGCATTTACGTGTGAAAAGACACTGTTTTCAAGAGAAAACAGCTGCCTCGTTTCACACGTAAATGCTCCTCGTAATATACGAGGCGTCTGTGACACTCGTAAATCTTGAGCTGCTCTTCATTGAGTTCAATGAAGAACGGCTCAAATTACGTTGCAAAGAAGTGTCCTGCACTTCTTTGCCGAGGCAGTCAATTTACGCGTCATCGTTTGACAGCTGTCAAATGACGACGCGTAAATTACAGGTCGTCTGCACAATACGTCGGCAAACCCATTCAAATGAATGGGCAGATGTTTGCCGCTGTATTGTAGCCCTATTTTCAGGCGTAAATCGAGGCATAATACGCCTCGTTTACGCCTGAAAATAGGTAGTGTAAACCCAGCCTCAAAGTAAATGCTGCAATACCAGACACCAGAGTGGTGCTGTTTGAGGAAAAAGTTGTCTTTTTTTTTTTTTTTTTAATCCTTACACTATCCCTTTCAGTGTATTACAAATGTATAGGGCCACAAAGGCGCTGCAAAAAGTAGACACTCCAGTCCTGCTGATCACTGTGGAGCACAGGATTACATTACACTGGAGGGACGATGCCAAGTTTTAATACACTACAAAGCTGTATCCGGCAGCTGTCACCAAACCACTAGAAGCAGATTTATATATATATCTATCTATATATATATATATATATATATATATATATATATATATATATATATAAAATGTAGTAAGCAGGGAGACACGGTTTTCCTGGCACACAGCGGATACTTGAGAAGTGATCCAGGGAGTGTGGACAAGTTATTTTTATCTTACAAAGTTCTATAACTTTATACTTTTATGTTCGAGTGGCAACAGGATCTGCAGGTTTCATCTCAATGTGGCAGATGTTGAATAGTGTTCAATGCCAACAACCATGTACATCTGTGCCCATATATGCCAGTAAGACTATGACTAGATGCTGTACAACGCATGGCACAAGTCACACAGTGCAACATTGAATCGTATCAGAGTGCGACTTTTGGCGGCACACACATTGCAGTTGCAAACATTGTACGACTGAATCCCTATGGATATAACCATCATGCAAATTCATCCAAAGTCATGTCCACCCTTGAATATAATTGTTTAATCTTAATAGGTTATGTGCTAAATAATTTCCTAATTTATCTTTTTAGCAGTCGGAGCTTTGTTTTTCTGTTACTGAGCTCCAAATCCCCTGCATAGATATGTTAAAATATCACATTCTGGCTACCTGCAGCCACCACTAGAGGGAGCTTACTGCATACTGTTTATACCTTGCTCCCTCCAGTGGTGGCTGCAGGTAGCCAGAATGTTATGTTTTACATCTATGGCTATGTGGGGGATTTTGAGCTTTGTATGAGAAAAACTAAGCATTGATTGCAATAAAGATATATTAGAAACTTAATCAGCCCAGAACTTTGTACCTAAAAATAACATGGTTTCAAAAAGTGGAGAATCCCTTTAAGAACCCCCAAAAATGCAGCCAGAGTTTTCTGCCCCCTCTGGATGCAGAGAAGTGATAATGAACTTACCTGCCCTCGCCCATCGCTGCTATTTACTGTGGAACTGCAAAATAAAGAAAAAAATATTTTTTAAACTTTGACTTTTTTTTTTCACTGCACAATAAAATACTATTCCGGTGCAGGATAGGAAGGGGTTAAAGTTAGTATGTCTCGGCTCGCGGGTTGTCCGGACATCCCATTCTAATGGCTGAGATCGGAGAAAACTCAGATCCTGGCCATTTAACCCCTTAGGGTACGTTCACAAGGGCTATTTTCGGCTGTTTTTCAGGCCGTAAACGGCCGAAAAGTCGGAAGCAGAGTGCCTCAAAACATCTGCCCATTGATTGCAATGGGAAAAACTGCATTCTGTTCCAACGGGCCGTTTTTTATGCGGCCGTTTTGAAAAACGGCTGCGTAAAAAAACCCTGCAAAAAAGTGCATGTCACTTCTTCATCCGTTTTTGGAGCCGTATTTCATAGACTCTAGAGAAGACCGCTCCAAAAACGGCCGTAAAAAAACACAGCGAAAATCGCGAGTGGCATAAAAAAAGTTTGAAAATCAGGAGCTGTTTTCCCTTGAAAACAGCTTCGTATTTTCAGACGTTTTTGAGTTTGCGTGTGAACATAGCCTTAGATTCCGCAGTCTATAGCGCTGGTGCAAACAGCCAAACAGAACATTGTACTACAAAGTGAGAGAACCAAAGACTCACCTCGAACCTCCAGCCGGCATTCAGTCTCAGCCTCTCCATGCTCATTCACGGCTTTGCATGTGTAGACACCACCATCAAAAGGACAGGGCTTCCTCACCTCCAAAGTGAGTACACCCTGTTTACTGAAAGAGCGGTAACGGGCCTCCCCAGACAGGTCCATCTTGTTCTTGTACCAAGTAATTCTTGGCTACGGGCAGAGAAAAAGAGAAAAGAAAGTTGAAGAGAAGGAAAGAAAAAATAGACTTAGGGTATGTTCACACGCCCTATTTACGGATGTAAATCAGGCGTATTACGCCTGGAATTACGGCTGAAAATACTGCTTGAAAGCGTTGGCAAACATCTGCCCATTCATTTGAATGGGTTTTACGATGTTCTGTGCAGATGGTCATTTTTTTTATGCGCCGCTGTCAGAAGACGGCGCGTAAAAAAGACGCCCGCGTCAAAGAAGTGCCTGTCACTTCTTGGGACGTAATTGGAGCCGTTTTCCATTGACTCCATAGAAAAACAGCTCCAATTACGTCCGTAATGGACGCTGCGAAAAATGCCTGCACATGCCATTACGTCTGAAATTCAGGAGCTGTTTTCGCCTGAAAACAGCTCTGTAATTTCAGCCGTAACGGACGTGCACGTGTGAACATAGCCGAAGAGGGAAAGAGGAAGGGGCTGAAAAGCAAAGAAAACAAGATAAAAAGAACAAGCGATAAAAGGTAGTGAAGTAGAGAAAGGGACAACGGAGGGAGAGGGCATACCTTCCAAAATCAGACTTTTCATGGGTTCAGCCTTTGAAATGGAACTCAAAGTGGTGGGGTTTATGCAAATGAGCCTCAAAAGGGGCGGTTCTGGGAGGTTTTTTTTGGGTGTTCCCGAATGGAACAAGGTGGGGTTTAAAAATGTCCCATGAATGGGATTTCAAATGTTGGGAGGTATGAGAGAAAGGGAAAGTGAGAAAAAGCGAGAGTTTATCAAGAAGAGATTAAGGAGGGAAAAGACACAGAAAGAGAATAAAAGATGGAATGAGAAAGGGCAGAAAGAAGGGAAAGATAGGGTATGGGAGGGAAAGAAGGAAGGTAAAGAGAGAATGTGAAAGAAAGGGAATGAGGAAGGGAGAGAAGGAAATGGGAAGGGAGTAGTAGAGAAGTAGATTCAATGAGAGTGACATTTAATAATGGATTTCCTTTTTTTTTTCTATTGTATCGCTGCCCTTCCCCATTTATAGTCCATATAATCCCAGTGTCCATATAATCACGCTTCTACATCTCAGCTGATAGTATGTATTCCTAAAAGTTGAAGGAATACGGGAACTATCTATGTTGCCTTATCCATGGACGATGTCCCCTCCTGCAGTCATGGTTACCAATGTTGGCGCTCTGGGACCGTATAGAAATAGGCGCCATATTACACAGTGAATCTTGTGCAATAATCTATTATTATTATTTCTCCAGGTGAACCCTATTAAGCTGCAATATTTCAGTGATGTGTAGACGGTAAAAAGCCATCACTTGTAATACACAATCCCATAAATATTCAGCTCTATAGTAACTCCGCTGATATACATACCTTGGGTGAACCACGCAGAGCACAGCTGAGGGTGGCGTTGTATCCTGCAACTACAGAACGGTTTATGAGAGGATGTGTGAATTTAGGAGCCTCATCAAACTCATGTTCTTTGTAATTGGGAGGTTTGTATGCAATTCCTAAGGGAATGAGAAAAAAAAAAAAAGTCAATTCCAACAAATAGTATTTGACTGAAATAGGCAAATTCACAAAGGTGACAGCAAAAACTATTAATGAATTATTCAACTAATAAAAAAATGTAGGTGGATAATCAGTGGAGAGGTGGCCAGGAACTACGGAAACAGCCAAGCTTGCTGTACTAGGCGGTTTCCTATGGAAGTGAATGGGAGTTACAGTAAAAGCCAAATTCACTTCTATGGGAGTTACGGAAACAGTGTAGCACGGCGAGCTTGGCTGTTTCTGTAATTCCTGTCCACTTCTCCACTGATTCCCCACCTGGATGCTGCGGCCAGCAGCAGCCTCACCAATCAAGGAGAGGTCGGTCCAAACAAACAAATTCTGATTATAGAGTCTCCCTCTGCTGTGACTCCCAGTGATAAAATCTAAGCAGTGTGGGAACCTGACAGAAAGTGTTCAATTCCCCTACAGCACCCCCACAGGGGAAATTAAGCATTACGTGGTGACCATTAAACTCAATGGCTGTCTGTGTAATTCAGGGAGCTATCTGCTCTGGCTAATTGTTTCTAAATGAGAGACCCCCTATTAACGCAGAATACCCTTATAGGGTGTTGGAAATGGGTTTTTATGAACTGTATAAATCCCTTTAAATATAACCATCACCTCCTGAAAGGCGTAGTCTCATAATTTAAAATATGAAAAATATATAAAAATATATGGCGCAATGCCTGATGGGTCCCATGACCCCCCGTTCGCCTTTTCACAGCGGCAGCTCTCCCCATAAATGCGAATAGAAACGTGGCTGCATGTTGAAGTCTTTGGAAGCTATAAACAAAACTGAGCAATGCTTGCTTGGCTCCCTTTTTTCTCAGTAGCTCTTAAAGACTTCATTGAAATTTGTTGGGAGCTCTGCTGCTGTGGACCAGCGGACGGGGTCAGGGAATCACCGTTCTCTCGACAGGTGAGGGTCACAGAGGTGATTCCTGCATCTATCAGACATCTACATCATATACCCCTTTAACTATTTATCTTGGATCTCAAACAACATATACTCCATGTAAGTGTAAATTGGTGGGTACGGGGTTATGGGTAACTTTTCCCAATGCCAAAATTGCAATTTTAGGTTTGACAACCTTTTTAATATATGTTAAAAGAAGACACTTGGGGTTGCCCAGTTTAGAAAACTCCTTACCATACACCCTCTTAGGGAATTCTGAGTTAATACAGGAGGGGCCTCTGTTGAGGACCCTCATCTCTCGGCCAGAGTGGAGAGCGGTTACAAAGAGCGTCTCTCTCTGGAGGACCTTTCCTGCATTACACCCGACAATCCATTAATTTAATTGACATCTGAGTAATGCTCCATTTCCCCTGTGGTGGCGCTGCAGGGAAATTGAACCCTAAAGGGGGTTTTACACTGGGCAATTATCAGGCAAACGATCGTTCATCTGCTGATCGTATAGTTTTAAAAAAGTAAAATATTATCGTTGTCAGCAACACATCAACCTGTGTAAACGGGGACGCGCTGCCGACATGATAATGTATGGGGACGAGCGATCGGAGTAACGACCGCTCGTCCTCATCCATAGCTCCGTGAGACAGGAGCAAACGTGCACCCATCAACTAGTTGTCCCGTTGATCAGCGCTCGCTGCACCGGCCAAAATCGTCCGGTGTAATAGTGTATCAGGTTTCCCGTCAGATTACAGCTCATCGCTGGGGGTCCCAGCCGGGAGCACATTGCCTTCTGCTTATTGTCAAGGGACTCTAACAAGTAGGGATTATCCAAACCAGGGAACCCTTTTTAGTATGTATTTCAGTAGACATTGCCGTATTCAAGCACATTTACCTGCTTTCTGGATATATGCACTGTTCTTGGAGCTGGCAGGTTTTTCGCTTAGACCACACATGTTATCACTGAATACTCGGAAATAGTACTCATTACCCATAATCAAATCAGATACAACACAGTTAAGACGTCTGTAATGTTCGTAGACCGTGAACCATTCCTGAGGAGAGAACAGAAGATGGAGATCACATACATGTATCATAGGAGACCAGGATCATCACATATTGGGTTGGGTCCTATACGAGTCCTTCATTTTTTTCTTTGGTTTTTCCATTTCGAGATTCTTTCAGCTCACCATAGTCTTTTTGTCTGCTTTTTGGATAGTGTAGCCGGTAATCTCCGTATTTCCATCATCTTGAGGTGGAGACCATTCCAGGGCAACATTGAATCCCCATATTTCCACAATCTTCAAATTCTGAGGAGAACTGGGCTTGTCTGAAACAGGACATTTCTATTAAATAACATTGGAAACCAGTGTCTGGATTCTGCATGGTTTTCTTGTCTATGTGACTTACCCACAATCTGGATATGGATGGTGGCAGCGTCCTCACAGTTCTCAATCTGGATTTTAACCTGGTATTCCCCAGAGTGATGCCTCTCAGCAGATCTGATGAACAAGATGGTGTCGGCCTCACTGTTTCTGATGCCAACCTGTTTTGGATCAATAGGTTGCCCGTCTTTCAACCAGGTGACCGCAGGGCGTGGCTTTCCCTGTATCCCAAAAATGTAGAATTGATTATGGCATATAGAAATGATAAAATTAGAACAATTTATCAAACAGCAATCACAATTATGCGCCGATTAAAGGCAATGCAGAACTATTGCGGGGGTGGAGAGGAAATTATAATGGGATCCATAGAAGAAGAAGAAGCCCACCACAAAGCTGTCTTTACCCCAAGTGGCGATTCTGGATTTCGGAACTAATTCTTGGGGTGGGAAACTTAGTAGGAACACCAGAACTGAGGAGGCAGAGTAACATTACTCAGATTACTTGGTGCACAGTCTTAGGCTCCATAGCAGAACTTAGAATAGGGCTTCACTCTTCCATGGTCACCATGAGCAGCAAGAGAAATGATAATGGCTTTCTCTCTGTCCCCTGTGTAGAATATGTCTTAGGCTTAATGGGTTTATAATGGAAGCCAGGACGATTTGCCAGATCCTTTGTATGTTGAATCCAGGCGGTGCCTGACAGACCCTATTTACTTATAATGGGGTCATCTTGTGTTTCATCAAGGTTTCCCCAATTTTAAACAGCAAGAATAGCGCTGCATGTTGCCATATTCTTGCCTTCAAAAGTGATAGATACCATGGCGAAACTCCCAAGGGGAGGGCATAACGGCAGTGTGAACAGAGCCACGCGCAGTACTATAGAGATCAACACTACCACCCCTTCCTAATCTCATGCTTAAAGGGAATGTGTCATTAGAAAATGACCTATTGTTTATATCAAGTTTTTATGTTAAACATGTTCAAGAATGTTGTGTGATTTATTTTTTTATTTTCTATGCCATTAGCTATATTAAAAAAATAATCCTAAAATCTTGTAGTTTTTACTCTGGCCACTGAGCCTCACAATAAACTGCTGAGAAGTGATTTCTAAAGAACAGGAAGGGTCAGTCATCTCATTATCATCACAGGCAAGATTAAGGGCCTTTTACACCGGCTGACACTCGGCTGCTGCAACGAGCGCCAATCAACAAGACATCGTTGATCGGCGCTCGTTTGCTCCTGTCACAAGGAGCTATGGATGGGGACGAGCGGTCGTTACTTCGATCACTCGTCCCCATACATTATTATCATGTCGGCAGCACGTCTCCCTGTTTACAACGATAATATTTAACTTTTTTTACTTTTTAAAAATGATACGATTAGCAGATGATCGAGCGTTTGATTGTTTATCTGACAAACGCTGCCCTGTTTACACAGGGCAATTATCGGCAACGAGCGTTATATGAACACTCATCTGCACGATAATCGCCCATTGTAAATCCCCCTTTACACAGACAGGTAACACCTCTATATAAATAACACAGGATACACCATTTATAATAGACTTTCTTCTGTAGAGATCACTTCTCAGCAGTCATCTCATCATCACAGGCAGGTTTACACTGACAGGTAACACCTCTATATAGATAACACAGAATCCACCACTCATAGGCTGACCCTTCCTGTTCTGTAGAGATCACTTCTCAGCAATCATCTCATTATCATCACAAGCAGGATTACACTGACAGGTAACACCTCTATATAGATAATACAGGATCCACCATTGACAATAGGGGAAGGACACAGCTCCCCTCCTCTCCCTCCCTGCACAATGACCTCTGCACAGGTCACAGAGCATGCCTAGAACACTCTCCCATAGAAGTCAATGGGTCCCCTACTGGTTCATGTGGCTGCTGTAAAGCATATCTCTAAATGCTGTTAACAGCAGCTCAGGCAACATGTCTGCCCCCATAATCATGTACAGAAAATAAAGGGTGATACATTCCCTTTAAATAGTAACTGTACATTCACAACACTTAAAATGTCACAGAAAATATCAGAAGATCTTGACAATTGTGAGGAATTGATACGGAAAATGAATTGGAAAATTGTATAATTGTGTTTTACCTATTATAGAACAGCACACCCGGACGCGTTCCTTTACAACAATAGATATTTGATAGAAAAAAAACACGTACTATATGTATACAAAACCAATCAATGTTCTCTTCATGTCGCCTAGTGGTCATAATTGGTATTACAGCCTCTCTTTTAAAACGGTCTTGTGTTTTTGACACTACATTGACATGTGGAGGGGGAATTTCAGTCATCTGTAATTGCCTCTTAAACACACCAGCCCTGTGAGATCTTGTTACAGAATTTATACACAGCATTACAAGAATCACATATAAGGGTATGTTCACACGGCTTATTTTCAGCCGTTTTTCGGGCCGTCAACACCACAAAAAATGGCTGACAAAACGGAAACTGAACGCCTCCAAACATCTGCCCATTGATTTCTGTTTCAATATGTCTTTATTAAACAGTTGAGACATCGGAAAATATATATGTGAACAGTTCGCAGGTAGAAGTAAATAGTTAAAGAGGCTCTGTCACCAGATTTTGCAACCCCTATCTGCTATTGCAGCAGATCGGCGCTGCAATGTAGATTACAGTAACGTTTTTATTTTTAAAAAACGAGCATTTTTGGCCAAGTTATGACCATTTTCGTATTTATGCAAATGAGGCTTGCAAAAGTACAAATGGGCGTGTTTAAAGTAAAAGTACAAGTGGGCGTGTATTAGGTGCGTACATCGGGGCGTGTTTACTACTTTCACTAGCTGGGCGTTGTGTATAGAAGGATCATCCACTTCTCTTCACAACGCCCAGCTTCTGGCAGTGCAGACACAGCGTGTTCTCGAGAGATCACGCTGTGACGTCACTCACAGGTCCTGCATCGTGTCAGACGAGCGGGGACACATCGGCACCAGAGGCTACAGATGATTCTGCAGCAGCATCGGCGTTTGCAGGTAAGTCCATGTAGCTACTTACCTGCAAATGCTGATGCTGCTGCAGAATCAACTGTAGCCTCTGGTGCCGATGTGGCCGACACGATGCAGGACCTGTGAGTGACGACACAGCGTGATCTCTCGAGAACACGCTGTGTCTGCACTGCCAGAAGCTGGGCGTTCTGAAGAGAAGTGGATGATACTTCTCATCAGAACGCCCAGCTAGTAAAAGTAGTAAACACGCCCCGATGTACGCACATAACACACGCCCAGTTGTACTTTTAGGGTATGTGCACACACACTAATTACGTCCGTAATTGACGGACGTATTTCGGCCGGAAGACCCGGACCGAACACACTGCAGGGGGCCGGGCTCCTAGCATCATAGTTATGTACGATGCTAGGAGTCCCTGCCTCTCTGCAGGACGACTGTCCCGTACTGAAAACATGATTACAGTACGGGACAGTTGTCCTGCAGCGAGGCAGGGACTCCTAGCATCGTACATAAGTATGATGCTAGGAGCCCGGCTCCCTGCACTGTGTTCGGTCCGGTACTTGCGGCCGAATTACGTCCGTCAATTACGGACGTAATTAGTGTGTGTGCACATACCCTTACTTTTCAACACGCCCAGTTGTACTTTTGCAAGCCTCATTTGCATAAATACGAAAATGGTCATAACTTGGCCAAAAATGCTCGTTTTTTAAAAATAAAAACGTCACTGTAATCTACATTGCAGCGCCGATCTGCTGCAATAGCAGATAGGGGCTGCAAAATCTGGTGACAGAGCCTCTTTAAAGTCTCAAATAATAATTAAATAGTTAATTCCTATGAGTTTTAACATTTTGAGAAAATGGGATTCAAAATAATATGGATAATAAAAGAAAGATAAATACAATTTCAATGGGAAAAACAGAGTTTCGTGCTGAAGGTGCTTTTTTTTACGCGGCCGTTTGAAAAAACAAGCGGTTAAAAAAAAGCCACGTAAAAAGAAGTGCATGTCACTTCTTGCGACGCTTTTGGAGCCGTTTTTATTGCATCAATAGAAAAACAGCTCCAAAAAAAAAAACGGCATCAAAAAGCGTTTGATGCTTTAAAAACGTCTGAAAATCAGAGGCTGTTTTTACTTGAAAACAACTCCGTATTTTACAGCCGTTTTTCGTTTTGCGTGTGAACATACCCTTAATGTGAGTAGTGCAATGTGAGCCGCTGCTCACTATAGAATAACCACAGGACGCTTATCTCCTTTTCCCCAGTAATTATATTTATAGCAGTTTTTCATTTTTAATAGCAATCTCTTATCCCTCCTGTCATTCCTTACCTCATATTTCATATCGACACACAGGATCCTAAATTTAACCAGTGACCATGACCACCATGTGCCGCTATCCGATGGTGCTCCATCATCATCTCCAAAACCTCGCCCCCCTGTTGTACATTCCCATCACTTATTTGCCTCCACTTCAACTTAGTATGAAGTATGAGACAAAATGACATTGGACGCTCTAATCACTACACAAACTTCTAAATAGAAATGTCCTTCGCTTTATAGCAGCTCTTATGGTTAAAAAATATCTAATACATTCTTGTCGTGCCTTCTGCTGTATCTGTAAACCACAAATCCATGGTGCATTACGATATTTGGACACCCCCCTTAAGACATTTCTAATACACAGCTATGATCGGTGACTACAGCTTAGATGCATTGTCTGTTGGAAGTCTGAGGTAGTCTGAAATCCACATAGTCTTAGGAGGTGGATCTCTCTCCCTCATTCTTTACACTGCAGCTCTGCTTGTTCAGATTGGATGTGGGGTATAAGCAAAGGCTTACCAGGAGCCCATAAGGAAGTCAGCATATAATTTCTATTACAGCAAGGATGGAAAAACTACTACTACTCAGAAGTTTATCAAGTACCTGCCACACATATACTGAGGCTTTAGTAAGTGGAAAGATTTTGGAGATCAGCATTGAGGCTGTTTGGGGTTTGCTGATGCCCTATTAGATATTTTTTTTAATTATTCCATATACTTTGATGTAACTTCTGGGGTTTAACATCTTCATATTGTGTTATCAGCTGCTATTGGTTTACATGGACAATTCAACTCCAAGATGTACTGAAAGGTTGGATGGAAGAAGATCTTGTTAAAGTCACATCCAGTCCCAAAAAAAATTAAATAATCGAATTCATTATTTAACTATGGCCTACCAAATGCAATCTGCTTGCTGCGATAACTGATAATTCCAGGGAGTTTGATTTTCACAATCCCTTTTTTGTTAGAAGGGTCCACCGAAAATATGTTAACCAGAATCTGTTCTGCTGCTGGTACAGTTGTAATCAGCTGTAATCAGCAGAGCAACCTGGCAGCAGGTGTTCATTTCCCCTGCAGCGCCACCACAGGGGGAATGAAGCATTACATGGTGTCCATTGATCTCAATGGGCTGTCCAAGTAATTCATGGATGTGCTGGGTCCTCCAGAGACAGAGGAGCTTTGTAGCCATTATCCGCACTGGCTAATTTGTGGAGGTCCAAAATGAGGGACCCAAAGCGCCCCTATAGTGTATTTGAATATAGGTTTTTAAAACCAGACACCGGCTATAATAGAAAACAATAAAGATCAGATATCTGAATAGGGGTCAGGAGAGCATGGTCAATTGAAAGTTGGAGATTAGTTTCTAAGCTTTCAAGTACAACAGCAAGGATTTAGGAGAAGCTCAGAGCCTGCTCTTCTGTAAGAGAACTCCACCCCAGCCTCGGTGATCAGCGATCTCTAGATTAGTAGAGATCAGTAAGTTCTTTCCACCCTGTGCGCTTATGGAGGCTGATGTGTTGACATAGGAAATGATAGGAACCCCCTCCCCCCCCTGCCTATAAATGAAATATAAAGTATGGTCAAGATGAGCTGGGCCCTGCTTTAATATGAATAAATAGTAGGTCACCCTTACCAGGGCCGGCCTCACGTTGGATGGTGCCTTATGCAATATCTTTTATTGTTATAATTTGGTATAGTTATTTGTACAGAGTATAAATGCCATTCTGGATGGTGCCCAAATAACGGTGCCATACGTTGACCAAATAATGTACAGATGTGTAAATAAGAATGCTATACAGTACCGCCGCCACCACCACTGAAAAATAATATACTGTGCAGTGCCACATAATGACTCATACCATCATATAGTACTCAAATAATACCAACATACAATGACCAAAAAACTACCATATATAAAGTAATCACACAACAGTGCTATACAACATCAAACTAATACTGCTATACAAATAATAATAAGATTTAGGGTGGACAGACGCTACGACTGCCAGGCAATCTAAGGCGACCCCTTCAGTAGTGGCTGCACAGGTCGCACACGAATAAAGCCAGTCCTGGCCCTTCTGACATGATCCACCACTTGGGCTATTATGTATTACTATAGGACAGCAGACAAGGTAGACACCAGTACAGACATAATTCAATGAGGCCATCATCCATGAGCCATGAATACCTGGAACGGTATGACAATGTTCACTGTCTCGCCAACTCTCTTCACAAGTTTCTGTCTCAGGTATCGTGGGAGCCAGATCTTTGGTCGTTCTGAAGGAAGATGAAAGGTATAAAATCAGAGTAGGTATAAACCAGAATCCTCCTGTGTTATATAGCCATTGGGGCAGATTTACTGACACGGTCTTATATTTATGGCTGTTGCACACGACCTAGTGCCGCTCGGGACGTTTTTCACAGCATCCGAGTGGCACCTGATAGTTTTCACGGACCCATTCACTGTATCTGGTGAATCGGATTCGTGTAAATGGACACGACTTTCCGATCCGTGGAAAGATAGGACATGTCCTATCTTTCCAAGGATCACGGACAAAGCCCGGCCGGCGCACACTGACGTGTGCATGAGGTATTAGACAGCATAAACTTGGACCAGGAAGTCAGAAGATGCCAAATTTATCAAAGTGGTTCACACTTTATAATATATTTGGTTGACGTATAACACATTTTTCCTTATACCAAATCTGCCCCGTTTTTGCTTTTGTGACAAAGTAAGAAAAGATCTGAAGGGCGGATTCTTGCAGAATGGTCGGAGTTTGCTTATATACACGATGGACAGGGATGCACATATAGACACGGGGGCCCTATAGCGGGGATTAAAAGCAGAACCCCCTTCTGACGCAGGTTAACAAAGCCATATTCTTAACCAACTGGAACAGGAGGACTTGATGTTTTTTTGCCCCCATCTCCCTTCTACCATCTTTGGGTTTATTCCCCACACCCTTGTATGTAAGACCTGTGGAGAGGTGATCCCTGCACAGGTTCTCACCACCCATTAAAATAATGGACGCAGCCAACCGAGTGTGGGCCCCCACTCTTAAGGGCCCTATTGCAGCCACATGGTTTGCCTCTGTGATATGTACACCCTTCATGATGAACCTGTGCAGTAGAAGAACTACTAGACTTCCCAGCTATGTCCCCCATCCAGGCAGCTTCTCAGCCATCATACAAACATACATATGCAGCAAGTAGGAACTGCTTTGTAACATGAGATATATTACAATAGTAGATCCATACTCCATTAAAACTTTAGAAACACTTCAAGCAAAGATAATACTAAATATTGAGATAGATAGATAGATAGATATGAGATAGATCGATAGATAGATGGATAGATAGATAGATAGATAGATAGATAGATAGATAGATAGATAGATAGATAGATAGATAGATAGATATGAGATAGATAGATAGATAGATAGATAGATAGATAGATAGATAGATAGATAGATAGATAGATATGAGATAGATAGATTAGATAGAATATTTTGCAACAGCTGGAAAGCTACAGGTTGGAGATCACTGATCTACATTATATTGCATGACCCTGTAACACTCACGCATGATCTCCCGGATGGTGACAGGCTCTTTCATGGTGCATGGCTCACTGGGTCCTGCCAAGTTAATTGCTCCGACCCTGAAGGTGAGTCTCTCCCCAGTGGGAAGATCTCGGATCAGACAAGATGTTCTCTCGGTCAAGCCTTGCAGTGCAGGGACCCATTCAGAAGCTGCAGAAAAAACGCAATGATCCAGTTAGGCTTTTTGTAATAAGGAGACAACACATAGAAGATCAGGTCATGGATATTACATAAATAGTGTGGACTGGGGTACATGCTGTACAAGCTTTTGGCAGGTGCAAATACTGTTCTGCACCAATGAAACCAGTCTGAATTATAACCACAACATCTGGATACTCTGCCGTTCTACTGAACCAAACTTACATCCCCATAAAGTCCTGTGGTGGTCTAAGTTTGGTTCAGTAGAATCACTGGTAGTCTTGGTGTTGTGGCTATAACAAGGACCCTCTCTCCAGGGGCCCCATAGCAGCCATTTGGGTTGCCTCTATGGCATGTATGACCCTCGGCTACAATCTATAAAGCCTTCTGCAACAATCCTTTAAAGGGGTCTTCCTGCTAGTACAAGTAATGGCATATCGTTGTTGATCCTCACTGATCCTCAGAATGAAGTGGTCTCTGCAGGCAAAAAGTAGAAGGGATTCTTACCCTCAATTCTCAGGATTTGCGTGGTTCCCAGAGCTCAGACCTCACGATCTTAATTTTATGGCACATGTGCCATAACATTTTATTGTGGGACTATGCCTTTAAATAATGCTAATAAATAAAACCTACATTACGAGCCTTTTACTGTAACAAGCATCTGGCACATGCTTTATCCGTAAACTTTCAGGCCCGATATTGGATACATGGATCCCGGTGTCATTATTTTACAAATGGAAATAGTGGAGTGCCTCATCACCCCTCTCAGATGTACCCGGAGCATCTGTGAATCCTCATCTGGCCTCCCTACACGATGGGCACATTAGAGCATTGGCACTTTGGCTGCTTGCTGTGTCGATAGACATAAGCGTCTTGCCCAAATCACATTAAATCATTATCAGCAGCGGGGAAGCCAGAAGTAAATGAATCTCGTGTGATGGGGGCAGTGAGCTGAAAAGCTCAGGTAACACCTGATTAAAGATAATAGGCGTAACCAGCCGGGATTACAATTAATATGGACATTCCTGGGCTTGTTTTTTGAGCTTTATCGTCTCCAAGTACAAACAGAGTGAAGTGTTTATCATGGCAGAGTCCCAGTTCATAAGACGGAATGAGAAACACAAGACGATAAGCCCTTAAGCTGCTCCCTTCCAGTGTCAGGGAGTCTTTGAGATGACTCTGTGCCTACATTAGGACGGTGCAGGAGGGCCATAAAGCGTACCTCCAGCTATAAATGAAAACTTGTCTGTGCTCCTGGATCCTTACTTATAATGTGCGGTGTTTCTATTATAAGCTCAGCTGTCTGCACTTCAGACACTGACTGCCTTCAATTTTGATGACAGGAAGTAGCCGTCTGACAGATGCCATTGTCAGCCATTTTAGCTCTCATAGAGCAGCTTTTCTGTCACCTGGTCACCAGAAGGTTCTCCTTTCTCAATTTCTCCCTGGCATTTAACAACAGTAGGAGAACCCTGAAGCCCTGAGGGAGTAAATCAGTGACAGGAGAGGGGTCCATTTTGCTATACAGCCACCCATCATCTCCGGATGTCCCTTACAAGATTTCACTACCACTGAATACATATACATGAACTTACAAACCAATTCTACCACTTTATTAGGGCTATGATTTGAGTTTTGTGTTCAACATTTTTTACTCCATCAGGTGAGCAATGGCAGACTAGGTGTACACTATAGAAGGCTTTTATTTTAATTTTATTTTTTAATAAGGCTGGAGCTATAGAAAGAGTCACGTGTGGCGCACAAGAGTTGCGGACTCTATACAACTTGTATTATTACCTTTGAAAAAGAAGTCAAATATGATCTTGTGACTAACTTAAAATTCCCAACCATGTCTGAATTTTTGCAATGGTTATATACAACCTTTTTGTGACTCACATGTGACTTTAGGCTGTTCTGTATCCCTAACCTAAAAGGTAAAATGGAGGAGATGTGAGATTTTATTTCTTTTGCAATTTGTAGGATATGTACTTCTGTTTTTGGCAGATGACTCAGTGGTAATGACCTGGAAAGCATGAATTAGGAATGTCTTAGAAGACAATTGATCGAAGCACTTACAACCCTCCTTGCAGTATTCCACCATGTATCCATCCAGTCCTCCGGCGCCGATTCTCTCTGGAGGCCTCCATTTCAGTGTAATGCTGGTGTCACTCACATCCTCGACCGTCAGCTGGGTGGGTTCACCTGTAGGAGCTGAAAGAAACAAAGGAAGTTAAACTATGGGGAACAGTGGCGGACACAGACATCTGCGGGCCCCTGTGCACAAACAGTATATGGGGCCCCTTGCTCTTCAATATCTCATCATAAATCACCGCCTTATGTCTCTCTTACAGTCTATCAGTAATTGCTAGCCATAAAATTCATTAGCTCAGGCATTTACATGCAATCTAATGGATAGTAGAAGGCTGACCATGGACCTCCTTACCTACTGGGCCCCAGTTCAGCTGCACAGGCTGCACCAATGGTATGTCCACCCCTGACTGGGAACTTATAAAGTGAAGTCATATCCAGCCCAATAAGTAAATGTTAGAAGTTGACATGCAGATGGGTCCTATTGTAAGTCGTCCTCGGCATAGTAACGACCGGTCTTCCAATGTCACACTTAGGCTAGATTCAGACGAGCGTGGGAAAACGGACGTGAAAAAAAATTTCACGTCCAAGGTGCCCCCGTGCGGGTCCTGTTTTCACGGATCCCCATAGACTTGAGCCTATGAAGGGATCCGTGAAAATGGAAGATAATAGGCCATGTGGACAGCCCCATTGAAAAACATGCGTCCGTGTGACGGCCATTGTTTTAACGGCCATCACGCGTGCGTATTCAACGCTCGTGTGAATTTAGATTGGGTTATAAAGGAAGAGTTTTGTATCTGAAATCGAAACACTCAATATTAAACCATTTACATTCAGCATAAGGGATCATGCACACGGATATATTCTGGCTCTGCATTTTAATAGGGAACCCGTAGAAGTCTCGAGCACTACAGAGTTTATTTTACCGTAGTCCTCTACAACATCGTATGCCGTATTGTGAAGGTATTCTCGCTTTTACAAGGATTGCTACTAGGGGAGAATATCTCATAATACGGCAATGTACAGAGTCAGCCACAGAGAGTACTATGGACCTGTAGGGACTACGTGTCATCGTAGGGACTCTGCCGTAGGCATGAAGACTAGTTCTGTCAGGGATTCAACTCTTTCTGCTGCAAATGATCTGATCTCACCTTATACTTATTCAGGTTCTAATCTATAAACATCATTTAAAATCCAAACATATCTAAAACTTTATTGATATGACCAATTTGCACAAATACAACAATATGGTAACACATCTCTAACAACATTCAACTAGAAGGATTCAATTGTTATATAAAATTATTTGTAGTACTAAGTTTGGGAATGTCATCATTTACATTATGTTCAAGTGTGGTGACTAAGATGAGATCTTGGGGACCTTTACATATCCGTACAGTACAATCTACGAGACCTCTACATACATGGAGTCTACATATGCAGCAAGTCCATATGTATCATGAAGTTCTCACCTCGTGGAATGAATTACAACACAACGTAAATCATAATAACCGAACGTCCTGTTTTCTTTAAGTTAGAGGACATGGCCCCTTTAAGCGATAAATAATAAGATACAAATTGTGTTTGCTATGTAAATAATATCATTCGATCACCCACATGTAAATATATAGATGTAGCAGAGCTGAATTTGTAACTAGTAGCAATAACACATCATGAGGAGTTGTGTATATCTCTTTTTCTCCATAGTCTTACCTTCTGGGTAATGATCATACTGATCGGATCCATTAGATCTAATTATTATCTGATCTACATATCGATCATAATTATTCCTTCAATTAAACTGGGATTATGGGGAACAGTGGAGCCATATTTTGCGGGGAAATAATTTGCTAGGGTCGGAATAATTTTTCCGGGTTTCATTCTCACAAAATATCTCTCCATAGCTCAGACCGGAGACCTATTATAGAGATGTCCATATCATTGGTGAGAAATTTGAACATGTGAGCACAGGTGCCATTTTTGGGGTTTTGTAGCTGCTTTTTCTAAAAAAAAGATATCGCAAATATAGCACCAAAAACAGATCGTGTGAATACTGCCCAACTCAACGCACATCAAATATTTAAATGACGAACTTCCTTACAGTACCAACATCCTACTAGCCCCATCATGCACACCTCTGCTGCTATAACATTATTTCGCTTCATTAAGCTACTGAAAATATACAGCAGGTCACAACGACCAGCTATTATCGCCTTGTAAATATATTGTTTCTGCTCAAAAGTATCTACTAATCCAACATACACAATGAATAACAATACTGAAGGCACAAAACAACCAACTGTACAACACCAGCAGCAAGAAGAACACATGAACTTCAATATGAAGACTTCTCAAGAGCCACCAATTCCACCAAAGGAAGCTCCAGATACATCTTGAACAATCAAGGTTGATGGGACATAAAGCGTCGTTCCACCAGTTGGTATCCCACAACCATCCCTCCAAACCTACAACGGTTGAGTCCTCAGAACTAACGGACATTGATTATTCCAACGAACGGAGTGATAAAGGTGGCCCAGACCTAAAATTTCCTTTTTTTGTTTTCTGATAGGTCTTCGAGATTCCACTTCAGCACGTTCCTCAAAACGTGACACTCGAGTCATGGTGGAAATGATGGAGGCTCCTGATGCAGAAACCAAACTTCCCACTCACGGTTCAAATGTGAGGATGAAAGAACTAAGGCAGGGATGTATTATCATAGGGACTGTACAAGTCTAGCGGAGGAGGGGGGGTTTGGAGGATGAGCTCAACAGAGACCCCACTCCCCACCCCCTTCTTATAGCAAGGAACATTTCTTTCCTGCATTCTGAGCCTTGATCCTCAACAACTCTAATGCTCTCACCTCTAAATATAGCAGCCACTTTGCCATCAGCACATTTACGAAACTAAAACCAGACAAGGAATGGTAATTTCATGAAAATAATTTGAGAAGAGGTCGATGGTCAAAGAGTGATAGGAAAAAGAAAGAATCTCAACACTCCATCTAACAAAGTCTTTATATATAGATCCTATATACGGTGAGGGCAGGTTGTGTGTTCGTTTCATTCGAGTCACCCCTCCGTCATTGTGTGAAAGGTGACACAACATTTAATGAAAATAGAAAAGACAGGAATTTTAGAAACCGCACGAAGACGCTACCAGCTGTCGCAGGGAATCTCTTAAATGTCACCGCGATCTGACTCACTTGTAATATAAAAATGTTATTACGTTCTACCACTTATGTATGAAGGGTTGAAATTACGGCTCTATTTCAAGTTACGAAAAGATACTGTCAAACCTCCACAAGGACCTTCAATCTTTGCACTACTACATTGAAGGTGGATTATTCTATTTGACCGTGTTTTCGTAATGGCGTCACAGAGAAATGACAGATACAAATGTCGAATTAGTTAAGGCGGCCTTAGAGGATGATAGAACAGATAAAAAGCTGCAGTGCACACCTCCGATAAATGTTCTTATAATAACGATGGTTACTGATTTGTTCGAATATTTCCTAATAATCTGCCAAAAAAAGAAAAATCAAAAAGTTTGTAGTTGAGGGATTGATCTAGGGGTCCATTTAGATATGTAATGGACGTTAATTGTCAATTTAAGGTAACACGTGTACACGATCAGTCAATGTAATTGTAATCAGAGGTTTATTAACAAGCCGTAATGCCGGTATCAAGGTCTATGGAGTCCCTGGGGCATAATGGTGAACGTAACTCTCAGAAGGGAAGCAGCGAAATGGAGAGTGAAACTGCCAAAAGTACCATAAAGTGCCCACATGCTACCACATAGTACAAAAAGGGAACCTGTCATATTGAATATGCGGTCTGACCTGGTGGCAGCATGTTATAGAGCAGGAGGAGCGGAGTAGATTGATATAAAGTTCTGTAGGAAAAGATTCAGTATAACTTGTAATTTATTGATCGAAATCTCTGCTCATTCTGGGGTTTCGAGTCTAGTGGGAGGTCCTAATCACTGATTGACAGCCTTCCCTGTAGGATTGTATATACAGAGATACCTGTCAATTACTGAGAAGGACCGCCCACTGGACTCCTAAGCCATAAATGTATGATAGATGCAGGTCCCCAGAACGGGGTCACTGGTCCCCGTCCCATCTGGAGAGGCGGCCGCCGCTTCCAGGCTGTGAATCAATGAAGAGATGGCTGTGCTTGCGTGTGACTCTCCATTGATTTCTATAGGAGTTACGGATACAGCCGAACAAACAGGCCACCTCTCCATTAATTCTCTGGAAGAGATTCCATGGATATTCCATGAATGACTTAGATGGGAATACCACTTTAAATTGTAATTCTCCACTATAATTTATTTATTATAAGTATTCCTTCATTTTAGCTTCAGGATCAACTCAATCATCATATGAAACCCAATAATAAACTACCTACCTGGAGGCTATAGGTGATACCAATTATAACAATATTAAAATATGGAACTGCTTTCTAAGTAATAGCCTAACATTTTCTTAAATATTCATCAAAAGTTGAACCTTCACTTTAAATCATGGTGACATCAGTGATGGCGCTCCTGGGTCGTCCTTATTTGGGCAGGGGATGCAGATCTTTGCCTCTCCTGCCTTTCTGGAGTAAAGTAGCTCTGTAAATAGTGATGTAATACTAGCTAACTTTACTTTTAGCAAGAAGCGTTCCTTAGAGTGAAACCTGGCCTGGTTAGAAAGGGGTTAAGAGAAATAACTCCATTGAACGTCTCAAGTGTCTTATTCTTGTCTACAATTACAAAACCTAAAACCGTGATGGCGTTAATGGTTGGGTGCGGAGACTCCGCATTGATCTCGTAACAGCTGGAAGGCTACATGATAACTGGGCACACCGGGGGGGGGGGGGGGGGGGGTGGTTGGGTCCCATCGGTGTAATTTGACTGATGATTTGTGGATATATGTTTTTTAATTCATCTCCTGGTATGTTCGCATGCGTGTGTGTTGTTCCTTTATGTTTCTTTGTTAAAGAAAATAATTAAAAATCATACATTGCTTAAATAACACCACCATATAGTGACCAAGCAACAGCTTCTTACATAAAGCAATGTAACAAAAGTGGGAAAAACTGATACAATGAATGTGTAGGACGTACTGCGGTTATCTAAAGCCAAAGAATTTCCTATCCACTTTGTTCATGGGGTGTTTATACCCCATTGATGGGAAGAACGTAGAATATAATAAACCTTATATGACAAAGGCAATTGCGGCACCATTAGGTTAGGAACACACTAGATGTAAACACTGCGGATTTTCCGCAACGTATTTCATTGTGGAAAATCCGTAGCGTATTACGGTAGCATCAGTCTGGGGGAGATTTGAACAAACTTCATCCACACACTGCGGAAAAAAATCAGCTGAAAATCGTTCATAAATTGACCTGCGGTGCGTTTTTTAAGCCACAGCTTTTCAATTTATGCTGAGGAATCGCTGCTTTTCTGTTGCAGTTTTTCCCCATTGATTTTAATGGGGAGGTAAAACCCGCAACAAAGAGGCATCTGTCGCGACTTTTGCAGCGGAAGAGTGAGTGAAAAAAAAAATACAATTTTTTTTTTTAAATTAATAAAAAGAAAGTTTATTCTTACCCCGGCCATAGTCCTAGTGACGCAATCCTCTATTCTGAGCGCAGCCTGGCCTCCTGGGATGACGTTTCATCACTTGTGACTTCTGCAGCCAATGAAAGGCTGCGACGGTCATAAGGACTACAGCGTCATCACAGGAGGCCGGGCCGCGCTCAGAAAAGAGGGACGCGTCATCATGACTATGGCCGAGGTAGGTATAAACTATTTATTTTGTTTCCTGCAGAATTTCCGCAGTGGACATGCAACCCGAAATACTGCACCACAATTAGTGTGTTTTTTTGGACGGAATGCTCTGCGGCTTCCAGGACGGATACGCTATGTACTTTTACACAGCGTATCCATCATGTGTGTTCCTATCCTTATACGGTTTACCACAGGAGCCGAGTTTTTAAAGAGGTTTTCCAGGATTAATAAATAAGGTTTAAAGAGAACTGGGTCATATAAGGTAAACTGGTTAACTGGCCTGAATAGCGCTGCCTCCATGATTTCAGTGCTGTTTTTCTTTTTTTCCTGGGCCCCATAGTTCTAGAGATACGGCCCACTGTTGAGTTGGCTCCCTATATGCTAATTTGCTGTAGTTAGCCAATGAGGTGGAGCTAGCTACCCTGCCTCTGATGCTGACCAATCAGCACGAGGCAGCTTGAGGGTACTTCACGCCCTGTTGGCTAACTACAGAAAATTAGCATAGAGGCAACCAACACAACAGTGGCCATATCTCTGGAATGAGGGGGTCCAGGAAAAACAAAAGCACTGGAGTCAGGGAGACCGCTCTGTTCAGGTCAGTAAACCAGTTAAACGTATACAGTATGACCTAGTGACAGGTCCTCCTTAATAGGTCTAAAATAAAAAAACAAAGTTGATATATGGTGTACAGCTGGCAAATGAGGGCGGGGATTGTCGGAGAGGGAACAGTATAGTTCTTGTGCATGTTATGTAGTGTGTGAAGATACCTTTAGTACAGTCTACATTAAATAGTGTGTGTGTATATATATATATCTATGTAGGTTCATGGAGGCTGGGTTCGCATCTGCATTGAAAAATCTAGAAACAATTATGCCACGTGTGAACAAGAGCATAGGGCAGTTATTCCAAGGGGTGGACACTCTAACTTTAGTAGTTACTGACAGGTCTGACACGGTTTGGACAGTTACCTTGACGGATGAATACAAATTCTGTATACATCCTCACGTAGACGACAGATCAAGGAACACGACTAGTGCTAAGTCTATATTTTAAGGTGCCATATAAATAGAACTGGCCTTTTCTGGATGTGTGCTCAAGTTGTCACCTAGACTATGTGTTTCTATGAGGCCTAAACTGGGCAATTATAATAAAAACATGTCTATGAAACTAGGAATTCCTGGCTTAAAATTAATTTAAAGTAGTTGTATGAGATTACAAAGACATGGTGGCTTACATCCAGAAACAGCGCCACTTTTGTCTATGGGCTGTGTGTGGTATTGCAGCTCAGTACTATTTACGTCAATGGGGCTAAGCCACAATACCAAGCATAGCCTGTTTACAAGAATGGCGCTTTTCCTGAAAGTAAGCAGCCATGTTTTTGTAATCTTATACAACCCCCTTTAATGATACACCGAAACATTCACAGAGACTCATTAGATCCACTTTAAAGGTTAACCTATGCTTTAAAGGGGTTTGAGAATAGACATTGGCGACATATCACTAGGATATGCCACAAATATTTGATTGCCTGGGGTTGACTGATGTGACCCCCGTCGATTGCTACAATAAAGTGGCAGCGGTGCTAGGAAAACTTGGCTCCACTTGGCTTACAGTCAATGGCCGACCATGCAGCTATCCGAAAAAAGCTGAGTGGAGGCAAAGGAGACAAAGTGGCGCTGCGCTTTCCTAGTTGGTACACCGTCAATCAGACATTCATGGCATATTCTAGCCATATGCCACCCATGTCTATCCTTAAACTACCCCTGGTATGTTACATGACCCTAGTAGTTCCATTTTGCTAATTATGATCTGAGTTTTACTTTAATTAGTCAAGCAAAACGTATATGTCAACCATTGTGTCTACGGCTGTTACCGACCATGAACATGACCTCAGATATTTCGTATGACTCCAAATGCCGAAGGAATGAACATTAACCAGACTGACTAGAACTCGGGTTCCCATGTGTTTCACATTTCCAGGACAGTGCAGTCCCTATAACAATTTTGCCGTAATTCTTATTCCTAATGTCTCGGCAGCCATTGCACATCATAAATATGAACTAAATACATTTTGAAAAGTGCAAAATAACAACATAATAGGATATAAGACGTCCGGTCCCCCGGTAGCGCTATAAAAATCTATGAAAATCTCATAATCAGCGCGGCGGAGGACAGGAACGTATATTAGTGAGTATACTCACATACTGCAGTGACCGCACTGCTAATAATTTTTGGTCCCCACATAACCCCTTTAAGGGGCCACAGCACTAAACTACTGATGTGGTCCCGGCAATCATACTGATGAGAAAGTAATGGCATATCCTAGCTATATGCTATCACTTCTGTGATGGGAATAACCCTTACAGGAAACACCTTAACCAGTATGGTAATTGCCTTTCCCTACACGGGTGTTGTGGGCGCCAGTCAGATGACAGCTAAGCTCCACCCAGAACAGGAAAGATTTTAAAAAAAAATGACAGCTGGTAATTATAGATCATGTAATGTACTTAAATTAATAAATCAGGGACTTTTAAGGTTCCCATTCCACAATCCCAGTCATCACAATATTACCCATGTAAAAACATGCAATTTTAAATGACCCTCCATTGCTCTGTGCCTTGAATAAAATATTATGAAATTATACATTTTGAATCAGATAATAACAGAAAATCAAACCAAAACCGGAAAATGCCCCAAAACAACACAAAATACCAGCTTTTCTAACCTAAAAAATTTCCCTTTTGCTCAAAAATAAATAAATACATTTATTGAAGGTCTATTTTTTCCACCATAAAATGAGTTTCTCTCTTGCGACAGTCCACTTTCCTTATGTACTATAAGGTCACGTGCAGGTAATAGAGGGGGTCCTCCAACAGGACCACGTACAGCCATACATTACTTGGAAATCCAATAGGTGCTGTGTAATGTTTGAAATGATCAGATGCAAAGCTTATCTTGGGGGGGTCCTATCGGGAGACTCCCCACAATTAATTAGTTAAAAGAAGACATTCCTAACTGAAAGGCGTTATCCAAAGTGGACAATACATTTAAATTCAACCGCACCAGGTTGGGTGCGACTGGCCCACCAGAGGATCCTCCAGTGGGCTCAGGTATTGACATAATAATGGGTCTCAAAGGTCCAGCAGTAGACAGCCCCATTCGGAGGTGACTTTGGAGCCAACCATTTACCTCTAGGGTCTATTTTTTTATGGGATGATTGATAAATAGCCTATTAGACCTTATTGATGACATTTCCGGTGTGTACAATGAAAATAGGAAAGTTTATGATGCAACTAAAAGTGGACATGTTGCATGTTCTATATAGATGGAGGGTGGTTCTCAAATAATTTTCTATGATGTATCCAGTGTCTGGGGTTCCTTGGGCCCCAAGTGTAGAGGTAAAAAGAAGAAAAGGTGGACACTAACTGTGCACAACTTACCGATTGGCATGAATGGCTGAGATGGCTGGCTGGGAAGAGACATGCCAATGACATTCACCGCATAGATCCTAATCTCATAAATCGCGCCTTCAATCATACGTTTCGATTCATAGGTCAGCTCTTTCACCAGGTCATAATTTAGCCGCATCCAACGGAAACTCTTCTTCTTCTTCCTCTCCAATATATAACCTTTAGGGACAGTGACAAAAATAAGGGTTGAATATGAGACTATGCCTCTCTAGACATCCGTATGGCAAAGTTGCATAAATTATTTGGTGATATTACAGACTATTGCTACATAACTAGGCATAAACCTGGATAACTGCCATAGTGGGAGTTGTAGTGATGGCCATGTTGGTTGCCATCCAGCTTTCTCAGAAACATATCATTAAAGGGTAACTAAACGTTCAACAAACGTCTGACATGTCATAGTGACATGTCAGAAGTTTTGATTGGTGGGGGTCCGAGCACTGAGACCCACCACCAAGCGCTAAAACGAAGCGGCAGAAGCGCTCGTGTGAGCACTGAGCCGCTCCGTTTCTGTTCGGCTTTTTCCGGAAATCGTTATAGCGGTGTACGGACTCAAGAGAAAGTCTATGAGCATGTTTTCCGGAAAAAGCCGAACAGAAACAAAGCGACTCAGTGCTCACCCGAACGCTACTGACACTTTGTTCTAGCGATCGGTGGGGGTCTCAGTGCTCGGACCCCCACCAATCAAAACTTCTGACATGTCAGAAGTTTGTTGAACGTTTAGTTACCCTTTAAGAACCACAAATCAGCAAAATATTATTACATGATTACTTTTAGTTCAAGTAGAGGATGACCTCTATTAGTCTTGGCGTTCCCATGTAATCCATGGGCACCCACTGGCTTCAATGGATAGATTGTAATACAACATTTTCCTGCAGAGTCGCAACATTTCCCCTGTAACGTTCCGGACAATATTAGCTGATAGACCGGGGGGCTTACTTTTATTTTTAGCAAGGGTTGTCCTGATAGGACAACTTCTTTGAGTAAATGTTGCCATTATTGTCACAGCTATTTAGTGACATCCTACTCGGCAGTAGTATTTATTACAAGGAGCGGGCATCATCACTCACCTAGGATTGGCATGCCTCCGTCATACTTGGGTACCTCCCACTGCACGGTGCAGAAATCTTCTCCAATGTTAAAGATCTTAGGGGATTCAGGTGGATTTGGGACCTCTGTGAGAAGAGGACAATGAGAAGATTACATTTCATGACTATGGATTGACTCTCTCAGTAGTCAATCACACGTTATTTAAGTACATGGCCAATGTTTGCATTTATGTTTAAAAACGATATGGGTTGAAATGAGTTGGGGATTAATTTCATCCCATCCCCCAATATCTAACATAACCAGGAACCCCGCAATGTGAAGGCTCTCCTGGATTGGTACCTCTGAATCATGTCATCTTATAATGGGCTATGTCATGATCCATCCCATCTTCTCAATAAAGAAGGTTCCTGTATTATTTAGCAGGTGAAGCATTTAATCATACTGTATGAAAGATGGGGTTGATCGTGAGATCTCGCATTACAATAAAAGTAAAGCAAAGTATTAGTTCAAATATACAGGGTGGGCCATTTATATGGATACACCTAAATAAAATGGGAATGGTTGGTGATATTAACTTCCTGTTTGTGGCACATTAGTATATGGGAGGGGGGAAACTTTTCAAGCTGGGTGTTGACCATGGTGGCCATTTTGAAGTCGGACATTTTGTATCCAACTTTAGTTTTTTCAATGGGAAGAGGGTCATGTGACACATCAAACTTATCGAGAATTTCACAAGAAAAACAATGGTGTGCTTGGTTTTAACGTTACTTTATTCTTTCATGAGTTATTTACAAGTTATGGGTGACATTATGGGTGTCAGGTCCGAGAATTCCTAGATGAACTGTTTCCTGGAAAGTGGATTGGTCGTCGTGGGCCAGTTGAATGGCCCCCTAGGTCTCCCGATCTGACCCCCTTAGACTTTTATCTTTGGGGTCATCTGAAGGCAATTGTCTATGCTGTGAAGATACGAGATGTGCAGCAACTGAAACTACGGATACTGGAAGCCTGTGCTAGCATTTCTTCTGCGGTGTTGCTATCAGTGTGTGAAGAGTGGGAGAAGAGGGTTGCATTGACAATCCAACACAATGGGCAGCACTTTGAACACATTTTATAAGTGGTCAGAAACTTGTAAATAACTCATGAAAGAATAAAGTAACGTTAAAACCGAGCGCACCATTGTTTTTCTTGTGAAATTCTCGATAAGTTTGATGTGTCACATGACCCTCTTCCCATTGAAAAAACTAAAGTTGGATACAAAATGGCCGACTTCAAAATGGCCGCCATGGTCAACACCCAGCTTGGAAAGTTTCCCCCCTCCCATATACTAATGTGCCACAAACAGGAAGTTAATATCACCAACCATTCCCATTTTATTTAGGTGTATCCATATAAATGGCCCACCCTGTACATAAACTGTTGAATATTTTTGCAGAGAAAAGCTGTAAAAAAAAAAAAGTGCGGTTTTCCTTTAAACGGTTCAAATAATGGAGGACTCACATAAGCTATATAAAAGGGTATTAAAGGAACACTCGAGGGAAAACTAATACACTGTGTTATGCCTAGTGTAGGCCTGCGGGGGTGGGGATTTACTTCTGCTTTGGTGTCCTTTAGATCTTTAAGTTATGTTCTACCCCCTTAAGCCCTGTGTAACATGTGCCTGAATTGTGCCCGAATTGCGAACCTGACTGTACTTTTATTTAATTTTTTAACAGGTTCAAGACCAAGTATATCTCCGCAGTTCTACAGTATGTCATTTTAGTGCCTTAATGCCACCTGGTGGTCAAACTACAATAGTATTTGATATCGTGCAGTTGTGTGTTGTGTAGATAGGACCTGTGGTCACATGACCAGGATGTGCAGGCCTTCAAGTAAGTGTTATACTGAAGATGGTGTTGTGACAGTCTCTTTAGTGTCTTACCAATGACTTTCACATTAATGGTCGCCTTGTCCTCTCCAGCTTCATTCTTAACCAGGACAGTATATGACCCCTCGTCCAGCTTCTCTGCCCCTTCAATGATGAAGACACAGTGGTCCGGGTGGGACTCCACATGGACTCTACCATCAGACTCTGAAATTATCTAAGTTACAAGTTTATTAATGTAAATATTTGCAAAGAAATCAATGCCTTCTGGGACATAAAACGGAGGAGATTCAAGTGACTGCATATATTCTACATAGAGGATAGAAAAATATTATATATCCTGGACACTTTTTATAGAATATACTGCAGCAGCTATCTATCTATCTATCTATCTATCTATCTATCTATCTATCTATCTATCTATCTATCTATCTATCTATCTATCTATCTATCTATCTATCTATCTATCTATCGGCGTAGCGAAGGGAGGGCTACCAGAGGCATGTGCCCTGGGTGGCAGGGTGGGGGATGTCAACAAGCCTCATTACCTTGGCCAGGGTATTTAGATACAGGGATTGGGAAGTGAACTAAGAGGAGGAAAGCCGGACATCGCTATCATTCTATCAACATTGCAAACCCAGTATAACAGTGCAGTTACCCAACAAAACAGTGAAGGTAAGTTGTGTGCGATCACATAATAGACAGTCCACACGTGATATAAGTAACTGTGCTCGTTATTTGCTTCTTTAACACACATAAAGGGCAAGGTGTGCCCACTTACATCCAAATCGTCGTTCACCTCCACCCCTGGCTCAGGGTCAGTCCTGACAGGGGTCTGCTCAATGACCTGATATTGGGAAATAAAGCTGAGACTAAAGGAAGAGTAGAGGATATAGACATGGAGGGAGTGGAGAATGGGAGGCTAACATATGTTGTGTTCAAGACAGCTGCGAGTGAGATCATGGACATGGAAAACCGCAAAGAACAAGAGCAATGTCAAACATTTTGGTTTAGAAGACATTCTATAAAAGACTATTCAGTCCTTGTGAGGTCAACGATGGAATGCCTCCATGATAACCTTTGGTAACCAAAATTCTTGCAAATCCCAGTCCCATCTTACTGGTTTCAATGGTTGTGCTATTAATATCGCTTGGAGATTCAGTGCTAAAAAACCAAATGACATTTGAGTGAGGTACGGTCGTTTAGGCGACCAGGTGTGAAGGATGGTTTATTTGCCATTGACTTCCACGACACAGGTCACCCTCGCTCTCTCTCGTCTGTGTCTGCCACGGACACTTTTAAAGGGGTTGACCCTTCGCAATCAGCTGTAATCGGTAGAGGTATCCAGCAGCAAGCGTTCAATCTCCCTGCAGCGCCACCACAGGGGAAGTGAAGCATTACATGTTGGCATTGATATCAATAGGCTATCCCGGTTAAGCACTGTTGTGTTGGTCCTCCAGGGTTAGAGACAATCTTTGTTGCTGTACTCTACTCCAGCTAAAAGATGGAGGTCCTGAACGTGGGACCCACTTCTAATAATTCAGAAATCAATTGCAGGGTATTTTAAAATGAGTTTACTAAACAAAAAAAAGCCTTTAATCTTCTGGCGGGTGATGCCGTAGTTGGAGGTACACTTTAATATGCATATTTACATAACATCTGACACAACAGAAGATATCGTTGGGCGCTGTGAATTGGGACCCTCACTATTCATTAGAAAGGGGAGGTCTGAAGTGCTCTTCCAAGCAACGTGTCTTTTTGGATCTGAATCTTCATGGTATGTTGATAGCACAACCATTGAAACCAATAAGATGGTACCGGTAACCATAATATGTCAGAAGATATGGAACTAACATCACTAACCAGAAAATACTGCCCTCTGTGGACCAGAACCTAAGGAGGTAGAACGTAAAAATACGGTCAATTCTCACCTTGTCTCCTTTACTCCAAATCACAGAAGGTGCCGGATCTCCAGAGATGGGAACGTCAAGGCGCAGCTTATTCCCAGCAACAACAATGATGGTGTCAGCATTTCCAGACATACAGTCCAGCTTAATTTTTGGGGGCTCTGATGAAGTTAAATAATCCACATGAGATAAGTGAACACAACAATGGGGGAATCACAGATTATACAAAAAGAAACATCAAACAGATACATGGTCCATGATGACAAGAAGTTCTTACCTCCCCTCACAAAAACGCACTGACCCCTTACAATATACAGTGCTTTGCAAAAGTATTCAACCCCTCAAAGTCAACAGATCGGGAGGAATTTATCAAAGCCTTTACGCTATTTTGATTTCGTATAACAAATTATGACGCTCGCCATATTTGTGTTTTAATTGCAACTTTTCATCCTCTCCCCACTTTTCAAAATTGGCACAAATAAGTGGGCGGGGATTAGCCAGAGGGGCGTGTCTTCACAGTCTGACAGTTTCGCCCTAATATACGCCAGAAATTGGCATAAATTATGGCACAAAATCTACAGCTACTCACAGCAGGCAAAGATTTAAAATCCTGGTGCACAGACTGCCAAAGTTGCACCAAATTTATTAAAAGGCGTGCGCCTCTCAACAGATTTGGCACATCTTACTCCAGCGCACTTTAGTTTAAGACTGGCATCTGAAAGGCCAGTCTTGGTAAATTCCCTTCCATATTGTGTCTTTATTACAAATAATATAATTCATTGTTGGGTGTTCTAAGAAATGTGAGCGGGTTGTCCAGATTGGGAAACACTGTTAATGCAGCAGAGCTAAATTTGTTATATGGCCCAATATGTCATAATATCAGAATAAAATATCAGTGGTAATCCGAAGAATGTGGGTAAACCTACCAGAGTTATCTTAAGGGTATGTTCACACGGCCTATTTACGGACGTAAATCGGGCGTTTTTGCCCCGAATTACGCCCGAAAATAGCGCCTCAATAGCGCTGACAAACATCTGCCCATTGAAAGCAATGGGCAGACGTTTGTCTGTTCACACGAGGCGTATATTTACACGCCGCTGTCAAAAGACGGCGCGTAAATAGACGCCCGCGTCAAAGAAGTGACCTGTCACTTCTTTGGCCGTAATTAGAGCCGTTATTCATTGACTCCAATGAATAGCAGCGCTAATTACGCCCGTAATTGACGCGGCGTTCAAGCGCCTGCACATGCCGGTACGGCTGAAATTACGGGGATGTTTTCAGGCTGAAACATCCCCGTAATTTCAGCCGTAACGGACGCCCTCGTGTGAACATACCCTAAGGCTGGGTTCACACGACCTATTTTCAGACGTAAACGAGGCGTATTATGCCTCGTTTTACGTCTGAAAATAGGGCTACAATACGTCGGCAAACATCTGCCCCTTAGGGTATGTTCACACGTAGTCAACAAAAACGTCTGAAAATCCAGAGCTGTTTTCAAGGGAAAACAGACCCTGCTTTTCAGACGTTTTTTTACCAACTCGCATTTTTCGCAGCGTTTTCACGCCGTTTTCGCGGCGTTTTTTACGTCCGTTTTTGGAGCTGTTTTCATTGGAGTCTATGAGAAAACAGCTCCAAAAACGTCCAAAGAAGTGTCCTGCACTTCTTTTTACGAGGCGTAATTTTACGCGTCGTAATTGCCGTACGACGCGTAAAATTACGCGTCGTGTGGACAATACAGCATTATACCCATAGAAAGTAATGGGCAGATGTTTGACGACGTATTTGAGACGTATTTCCAGACGTAAAACGAGGCAAAATATGCCTCGTATACGTCTCAAATTTGGCCGTGTGAACATACCCTAACAAATTCAGCTCTGCTACATCTGCAATCCTACAAATTGTGAAAGATCATTTATTTTGATGGTGCCTTGAACATACTGGTGGTGGATTTTTAGTACATGATCAGTGGAGATGATTGAATTGATTCGCCTTATTTGCTGTTCTATAGAATAAACAGGGAAATCAATGTATCTATTATTCTTATATATTCAATTAACAATTAGAATAATTAAAAAAATAAAAATAATATGTCTTATGTCTATGTTCAACTTAAAAGATATGAATTCCATCCTCAGGTCACCCTCTTTGGCCAGTTAACCTTTATACTTTGGGGTCCCCAGATCAATTAAGGTGAATATTGGCAATTAGTTCCGTTTCAAAATATTATGACTATGTTTTCTCTAAAATTTATTAATCTAGTGTTAAAAAATTCGTATTTATAATGTAAAATTTTGATAATTTTAGCAGAATTTTTCAAATTTCTACCTGAAAGGGAATTCTAAATATTGAACATTATGGATCATTTTGATGAAATTTTTCACAAAACTTTTTGTAGAAAATGTCAAACGTGACAAACGATTTCCCAGCAAAAAGCATTCGTTTCATTACTCCGCATATCAAATACTAGACCAACACAAAGGACACCCCCTGCAGTTCTCAATGGGAACTGCAGCCAGATGAATTTCTCGTATAGCACATTCTTTGTCACATAAAAATGGATTCTCTATGGTTTTACAGAATCTTAGAGAATGAGTATTATATCAGCAAGACATTTCAGTACAAAGTAAAACTAATACATGACATACACCGAGACATCACTGGGGGTCACAAGCATCGTACCTTGTCTGGGAACAAAGTCAATTTTCACCTCTGAGGAAAGACAAAGGAAAGAGAGAGATTGTCAGACTCGTGTAGAGAAAATACAGGACAGTATATACAGCGACACTTACATCATTCAATTACACCGGTTCTGTCCACGAACATATGAACAGTTTTAGGCCTCGTGCACACCTCTATTATGGCCCGGTTTTGTACGGATCCATAAAAGGGCTCCCATAGAGTTACATGGGGCCTTACTGTACCTCCATATGTCTCCGATTTCATACAGAGGCATGCTCCATAGCATTACTACATATCATTTCTTCTAGGGGCAGAGGCGTAGCTAATGAGCCCTGGTGCAAAAATTCAGCTTTTCCCCCCTGCGCTACTTTCTTTCACAGCCGTGGCCCGTCTGTAACTTTCATCTGCACCAATGCCCCCTACACAGTAATGGGACCCCATAATGAAACCGCAGATCAGACATTAAAAAAAAAAAAAGGCATTTACTCACAGCCCCTAGTTTCTGTTCAGGGCTGGCCGGATCCCCACGGGCTGTCACATCAGGGTCGCAATGCATACGTGGTCAGGTAGTAGTATGCGACGCAGCAAACAACATCCTGATGCTGGACGTTGTGTGCTACATCGCATATACCGTCCGGACACTGAGCAGCGTCAGGATCTTCTATGCCCTGTGGCACACACCTTACCATGTAAATGAGCCTAGTGCCACCCCCTCCGCTAGTCACGCCTCTAGGGGTGAATATCCCCCACATATGGCATCATACAGTGGTAATAGGAGTCCTGGTAGTACTGCCCTGTGTACAAGGCTTAACATTAAACAATAGGCTATACCGGTCATTCAGGATTCTCGTCAGGTCCGATTGGGAGACATTTGTTAAAGGAAACCTGTCACATTGAATATTCAGTCCAATCTACAGGGAGTATGTTATAGAGCAGTAGTAGGTAAGTAGATTGATAAATACTTTTGTAGAAAAAGATTCACTATTACTTGCAATTTATTCATCTAAATTTCCGCTCATTCTGGGCTTAAGAGTCCAGTGGGCGGTTCCTACACAGTGATTGACAACATGCCATGTATGAGTAAGAATGCAAAGAGCTGTCAATCAGTGATTAAGACCGCCCACTGGACTCCTGAGCCTAGAATCAGAAGAGGTTTAAATGAATAAATTACAAGTTATAGTGAATCAGACTGCATTTTCGACATGACAGGTTTCCTTTAAATGTCATAGGACTTTCTACTTTCTACTTTCTAAAACTTTGATAGCTCCAGCCTCTAAAAATAAAGAACTGCCATTTCTAGATAATAACGTATTATGTTCTTATGCTTAGTGGGGGAGATTTCTCAAAAATGGTGGAGCAATTGTCAACTATAGAAACTACTCAGGTTGCAGTTTTTACTGAAAGGCTATGTACAACTTTTATTTTTATTTTTTTTAAATGTGTATAAGTGTGATTGGTGCAACTTTGTAATTACATTTTATTAAAAAATATTTTTACTTTTTGAGATTCAGGTCTCAGCGTAAGATACAGCTGCTCTGTAGACAGGATACAAAGCAGCTGTATCTCAAAAAGTAAAAATATTTTTAAAATAAAATGTAATTACAAAGTTGCACCAATCACACTGATACACATTTTTATTTAAAAAAAAAACAAAACAAAAACCAAAAACGTTTTCAAAAGATGTTCATAGCTTCTAATAAAGACAGAGGAGTATCTACCACAGAAGATGACCACGCCACGGGTATGGGGCCACGCTGCTTCCCTTCATATGATGCAATTTGGTTTAACCTGCATTCGCCACTAGGGTGAGCTCACTGCATACAGATTTATCTTGCTCCTAATGAGTTCAATGGGAGCTGTATAAATAGATATGCAGGGATCGCCAGCTGGTGGTGGCTGCATGTAAACTATTGCCATTACTAAATGTCCTACTCTGCTATTCAGTAACCCCCATCATCATTAGTTTATAGTTGTTATTCCTGTTTCTACACTTTTAATTGATAGTTTAACTCACCCATAAAGTGCAGTTTTGCAGAAAGGTTAAAGGCAAATCCGTTGGGAATGAAGGAATAGTCTCCCTCATCTGATGATATCACATCATCAATGGTCAGCTTGTGAACTCTGCAGAAAAAAAAGTCTGGTTAGAGCGCCTGACAAAATAATACAACCCTATTAGACTGCACACTACATCACTTATTGCAGTTTGTAATCCAGGACTGTTCAAATTGGTGACAAGAAGTTGCAACTATTGTCGGCCATTTTGGAGGCTATGGGCAACTCTCCGGTCACACAGACACTGACAATGCATTCAAGTTTATAAATCCACGTCCTATTCCTCTCTTTTCTGTGCATGTTACCTATGTAGTTACACCTCTATATCTTCTGTGCCTGGTCAAAATAGTGCACAAGGGAAAGAAACTCCAACAATTAGGTAATAGCGATTAAGTCTCACACAAACTTTACCGAAGTGTCGGGAGTGTGAATAGACATCGCGTCCTGGCTGGAGGTGATGTCTATTCACTCTCAAGACACTTCAGTAAAGTTAATGTGCGTGTATGTGACAGCACAGCGTGATCTCGCTGGATCACGCTGTGCTGAGTACAAATGGACATGAATGAAGAGAAGTGTATGACACTTATTTACAACACCCACTTGGTCAAAAGTTAAAGACCCAGTTGGTCATTAAGAAAGTAATTAGCATAAATATAAAATTGCTCATAACTTCCTCAAAAATTATAATTTTTCTAAATAAAAAACAGTGTTGTTATCTATATTACGGCTCAGATCAGATTATGTAGAAGATAGGGCAATTATAATGTGGTGGCAGAGTCTCTTTAAAGAACCTTTCACCTGGCCACACATGTGTAGCTGAGTCCACAATGTAATAGGCACTGCTTCACAAACCCTGGGGCACTTTAAAAAAAAATAAAAAATATTCAGTTATTTAGATATCGTGGGCCGTTATATTTGGCACTCGCTATGTAAATAACCCCCTGAATTGTCTTTCTTTCTAAATGGCAGGGGGGCGTGTTACTTATCGCGCTGATACTGTCCAATCATCTATGGACAGTGTGAGAGCGGCTTGTGCTGTGTGATCTCTCTCACAAGATCACACAGTCTTGTCGTTCCGCAGAGAGCGTGCGCGCGCACCCTCACGCATGCCCGTTTGCCAAACATCTCCGACATCGCCGCTCCCGACAATACAGAACAGAAGACGAGGAGAAGATGATCTACTCACATCCAGTATCGTTGGGAGCGGCGACATCGGAGATGTGTGCATGAACAGGAGTGCGCACATTCGAGGATGCGCGTGCTCTCTGCAGAACGACAAGACTGTGTGATCTTGCGAGAGAGATAACACTGCACAATCCCCTCTCACACTATCTGTAGCTGATTAGACAGTGTCAGAGTAAATAAGTAAATAATAAAGAAACGCCCCATTGATAGTTCAGGGGGTTATTTACATATCGGGTGCCAAATATAGTGCCACCAATATCGAAATAACGGAGGAGGCTAGACATTTTTTTTTAAAGTGAATCAAGGTTTGTGCGGCAGTGCATTGCCTTTTACATGGTGCACTCAGCTGCAAATGTATGGGCAGGTGAAAGGTTCTCTTTAATTTATTTCGCAGTCTCACTAGGGGACTTCACATTGCGATTCTTTGATCGCTGATCTAACCCTTTGGTACACTTAGTATATCAAAGCATTATTGCCTGTCAGTAAGAAACTGACAGGCAATCTACTAAGCCATAGCAACTTCTCGGTGCCCCGCGATCGTATTGCGGGGTGCCAATGGGTGACAGCAGGTGCCCACTCCCTTTGTTTAACCACTTAGATGCTGTGGTCGCTATTGACCAATCTCAGCCATTGCCGTGGGATGTCGCTGTATATTACAACCGGCATCCGCTGCGGCTGTGCGGGTACAGCTCCTGTACACCCATTTGCAGCAAGGCACCGCTAAAATGGACATACAGTTATGTTAAAATGCGGAAAGGGGTTAAGGAGCTAAGAGTGCTATTAAATCTGGAAAGTCATATAAGTTTGAAATAAAAATATATTATTTTTATAGTGCACCCTGGGGAACATTGATGTAATTATTCTTTAAGGCAGTGGTCTCCAAACTGTGGCTTTCCAGCTGTTGTAAAACGACAACGCCCAACCAGCCCCGAGACCCTGTTGCTGTCAGAGCATGCTGGGAGTTGTAGTTTCGGAACAGCTGGAGACCTACGGTTGGGGACCACTGCTTTAAGGAAATGTCCGGCTTACACAATTCTTACTGATAATAAGTATATGAGTTCTGATTTAGATATTAGAGCTTAAGAATGACCTTCCAATGTGGGTGATTTTGATGCGGTCATTGGGAACGACCTCTTTTCCATTCTTCACCCATATTCCTGTGACAGTCTCATCGGATACTTCACACTTGAATACAGCCTGCTCCTTGGCTTTCACTGTCAGATCAGCTACACCCTGCAGTACTTCCAATTGCTTTTCTGGAGAGACAAATTGACTTGTCATACATCATTGTAGGAAATGTTGGATAACTTGCATAACCGAGACAAAAAGGTATAGATGCAATGCCCTCCCCCTCCCCTACATAGCGCAGTCAGCCGTTTTGAGGTCTCAAAACTGCTGACAGATCCCCTTTAAAGTTAAACTCCACCTTTTATCATCATGCCGTTTTAATGTCCAAAATTTTGCGCTGATTAATTTCTTAATAGATCTTTATAGCAGTCAGAGATCTGTTTAACTGATACAGAGATCTGCATAGGCAGGGTTTAATGTTAACGTGCTGGATATCACCAGTCACCACTAGGGGGAGCTTACTGTGTACAGTCTTAGTATTGAGTTCAATGTATAAACAGTGTAGTAAGCTCCCTGTAGTGGCGGCTGTAGACAGGCAAGTTGTCTTTTTAATCTTTGTCTATGCAGGGTATTTGGAGCTCTGTATCAGAAAAACAGAGCTCCGATCGCTATAAAGATATAGTAAGAAATGAATCAGCACATTTTGAATTTAGAACATATTTAGAGAAGTTAAAAATTGTGTTCAGGGGCAGACATTTAGTATATGTTGTCCTTTTGGACACCATTTTACATATAAAATTATTTCACCTAAAAAGTTGAGTCACTTTGTAAATACATTACATATTTTGTTCTTATC
The DNA here is from genome assembly GCF_050947455.1 of Rhinoderma darwinii. NCBI lineage: Eukaryota > Metazoa > Chordata > Amphibia > Anura > Rhinodermatidae > Rhinoderma > Rhinoderma darwinii. The sequence continues at coordinate 60,450,909 of NC_134695.1, read as the reverse complement.
CCGATTTACAGCCTGCATTATACTCCAGAGCTGCATTCATAATTCCGCAGGCTTGAGAGCTGAAATTTATGCCTGCACAGAGCTTGCTCTGGTAACTTGCATTTGAGATGTGTCTCCAAGCGGTAATTCTCTTTAATGTATTCTCAAAGACAATTAAAGGGAACCCGCATTGCAAATAAGAATGAGATAACTGCATCTGGTTAAAAAACGAGGCCATTAAGGGCCTGTTCACATCTGCGTTTGGTGTTTCCATTGCTCTGTTTCGTCAGAGGAGCAGTGAAAATTAAAATACAGGAAGTGCCGGTTCCTTTGCATGACGGACACCATTGGCGCCTGAAGGAACCCATTGGTTTTAATGCTTACCATCCAGTTTTCTTTATAGTGTCCGTCATTTTCTATTTCTATTTTGGCATAGATGAGTGACGGAGGCCCCTAACGGAGTCTCCAAAGTAGATGTGACTAGGCCCTAAGTTAATTATGGTCTGAAGAAACATCTACAAGATCTTCCATTTCTATCTTCAACATTATACAATATAATTGAATACATTTGTAAGGCCTCATTCACACGACAGGGTCCGAGTGTCGGCCGGGAAAATCGGCCGTTTTTGGCCGATTTTCCCGGCCGGTTTGCATCCGATTTGCATCCGTTCCGATTCCGTTCCGGGCCGAGTTGCCGTTTTTACCGGCCGATTTGGACCCGATTTGCATCCGTTTTTTTCCCTGTCCGTTTTAAAATCGGATGAATTTCATTTAAATTTGTTGCCACACACAGCCCTTTGTAGATAATGCCACAGCCCCCCTGGTAGGTAATGCCACCCAGCCCCCTGCAGGTAATGCCACCCAGCCCCCTGTAGGTGATGCCACACAGCCCCCTGTTGGTGATGCCACCCTGCCCCCTGTAGGCGATGCCACCCAGCCCCCTGTAGGAATACCACCCTGTCCCCTGTAGGTAATGCCACCCAGCTCCCTGTAGGTAATGCCACCCAGCCCCCTGTAGGTAATGCCACCCAGCCCCCTGTAGGTAATGCCACCCAGCCCCCTGTAGGTAATGCCATCCAGCCCCCTGTGGATAATGCCACCCAGCCCCCTGTAGGTAATGCCACCCAGTCCCCTGTAGGTGATGCCACCAAGCCCCCTGTAGGCGATGCCACCAAACCCCCTGTAGGCGATGCCACCAAGCCCCCTGTAGGCGATGCCACACAGCCACCTGTAGGCGATGCCACACAGCCCCCTGTAGGCGATGCCACACAGCCCCCTGTAGGCGATGCCACACAGCCCCCTGTAGGCGATGCCACACAGCCCCCTGTAGGCGATGCCACACAGCCTCCTGTAGGCGATGCCACACAGCCCCCTGTAGGCGATGCCACACAGCCCCCTGTAGGCGATGCCACCCACCAGCCCCCTGTAGGCGATGCCACCCACCAGCCCCCTGTAGGCGATGCCACCCACCAGCCCCCTGTAGGCGATGCAACCTACCAGCCCCCTGTAGGCGATGCCACCCACCAGCCCCCTGTAGGCGATGCCACCCACCAGCCCCCTGTAGGCGATGCCACCCACCAGCCCCCTGTAGGCGATGCCACCCACCAGCCCCCTGTAGGCGATGCCACCCACCAGCCCCCTGTAAGCGATGCCACCCACCAGCCCCCTGTAGGCGATGCCACCCACCAGCCCCCTGTAGGCGATGCCACCCACCCTGCCCCCTGTAGGTGATGCCACCCTGCCCCCTGTAGTTGATTCCACCCTGCCCCCTGTAGGTGATTCCACCCTGCCCCCTGTAGGTGATGCCACCCAGCCCCCTGTAGGTGATGCCACCCAGCCCCCTGTAGGTGATGCCACCAAGTCCCCTGTAGGTGATCCCACACAGCCCCCTGTAGGTTGCACCCATCCCCCCCCCTTCCAGGAGAAGTCACTGACTTCCTGACTTCAATGTCCATATATGGACAGTGTAGTCACTGACTTCTCCTGAAGAGGAATTCCCTGCCACAGGTCGGGAATTCCGCTTCAGAAGTGAGTGACGTCACTGTGTCCATATATGGACAGTGTAGTCACTCACTTCTCCTGTAGCGGAATCCCCGGCCATAGAGTCGGGGATTCCGCTGCAGAAGTACGTGACTTTGCTGTGTCCATATATGGACAGTGTAGTCATGCACTTCTCCTGTAGCGGCATCCCCGGCCATAGAGTCGGGGATTCCGCTGCAGAAGTGCGTGACTTCGCTGTGTCCATATATGGACAGTGTAGTCACTCACTTCTCCTGTAGCGGCATCCCCGGCCATAGAGTCGGGGATTCCGCTGCAGAAGTGCGTGACTTCGCTGTGTCCATATATGGACAGTGTAGTCACGCACTTCTCCTGTAGCGGCATCCCCGGCCATAGAGTCGGGGATTCCGCTGCAGAAGTGCGTGACTTCGCTGTGTCCATATATGGACAGTGTAGTCACTCACTTCTCCTGTAGCGGCATCCCCGGCCATAGAGTCGGGGATTCCGCTGCAGAAGTGTGTGACTTCGCTATGTCCATATCTGGACAGTGTAGTCACGCACTTCTCCTGTAGCGGAATCCCCAATCCCCGGCCGGGGATTGGGGATTCCGACTCCTACAGCGAGCAATAAAAGACCCTCCTCCTCCTCACATGCACTCTGCACTGTGAGGAGGAGGAGAGAGAGTGCGCGAGCGACGGTAGACCCGGCGATCACTCGGGACACATTCCGGTGATGGCCGGGTATTACCCGGCCCCATAGACCTCTATGGGAGCCGGGCGGCCGGGCACCCGGCCGAAAATAGAGCATGTCCTATTTTTTGACGGCCGGTTTTCCCGGCCGTCAAAAAATCGGTCGTGTGAATAGCCCCATTAGGGGTCTATTATTCCTAATGCAGCCGGGTGCCGGCCGATTTATGAACGGCCGGCACCCGGCCGGGAAACCCTGTCGTGTGAATCCCGCCTAAATGTTTCTTCTTCTCTCCGTTGTGACATAAATCTCTGAAGTCAAGATGGCTGATTGCAGGATGTCTGCGCAGAACATTGTCTCTAGCTTGTACGAGCTTCTCTCATGGTAACCCACTGGCACAAATATTTATTTACCTTGTACCATCAGCTCAGCAACGGAGTCTCCTCCGTTGGTCTTCACGATATAGTTGCCACTGTCTTCCAAGGTTGACTCATTAATAATGAGGAAATGCTTCTTCCCATCTTTCTTAAACCGATATTTAAAGGTTTCCTCTCTGGTCAGTTCTACTCCATCTTTTTCCCTATAGGAAATAAGAGAAATCCATCAAATCAGTCCATCACATCAATGGAACATCAACGAGCTCGGAGGCCTCATCTGAAGCTTCTGGGCCCCAATGCAAAATCTGTAACAGGGCCATTTATAATACTATTGTCTTCTCATGTGGCAGAGGGACCTTTGAGTCCCCTTGGACACCAGGGCCCAGGTGAGACTGCTACCTCTGTACACCCTTGTACCCTTAGCTACAATGCTAAGTCTACCATAGATATATCACAGAATTATAGATTAGGTCATATAGATTACAAAATCTTTAAAGGGGTTTTCCCACAAACATGTGTGATCGCTGGGGTTTCCGACCACTGGGATGCACAGCGATGAGGAGAACAGGGGACCGAAAGTCCTCCAAAGTGCTCCATAAGAATGGCGCGCATGCTCAACCAGCTCTCCCTTCACTTCTATGGAGTTGCCAGAGACAGTAGCCCTGGAAGCCCCATAGAAATTAATAGAGCGCTGGCCAAGCATGCGCACCAGCGCACCAGTCTCATGGAGCACCTCCGGGAACTTTCGGTCCCCCCTTCTCATCGCTGGGCTTCCCAGCGGTTGGACCCCCAGCGATCACACATGTATCCCCTATCCTGTGGCTAGGGGATACATGTGTTTTGTGGGAAAAACCTTTTAACAAATGTGTAATCTACTGCCATATTTTACGGATATATTAAATATACCTTTTCTTCAGAGAGGTTTATCAACCAAAAATTTAAAATTGTCATATATTAGTAAGTCAGAAGGTCGTGCAGCAGCTGAAGTTTGGTCATTATGTTTTATTTCCTTAAAGAGATATTGACATTTTCCTGTTTAGTTGTGGCAGACATTTTTCTTAAAAGTGACAACAGGAAGTGCAGCCATATTGGTTGTCCCTTTTGAATTAGTTTTCCAGAATCTGATGGTAAGCTATGATTTTTTCATCACGTTCAATCAATAACAAAGTGGTAGTTTAAGGCTATGTTCACACGGAGTATTTTGGGGGAGGAATATCTGCCTCAAAATTCCGTTTGGAACTTTGAGGCAGATATTCCTCTCCCTGCACGCCGATTTTTGCGGCGATTATCGCACCGTTTTTCGCCCGCGGCCATTGAGCGCCGCGGGCATAAAACAGCGAGAAATACGCTTTCTCTGCCTCCCATTGAAGTCAATGGGAGGTCAGAGGCGGAAGCGCCCGAAGATAGGGCATGTCGCTTCTTTTTCCCGCGAGGCAGTTTTACTGCTCGCGGGAAAAAGACGCCGACGCCTCCCATTGAAATCAATGGGAGGCGTTCTCGGGCCGTTTTTGCCGAGTTTTGCGACGCGGTTTCCGCGTCAAAAAACTCGGCAAAATACCCCGTGTGAACATAGCCTAGAGGACCAGTCACCTGAGATGTCTATCTTAGTAATTACTTGTATTCCCCATGAAATAACAATTCTGGAGCATATTTTCTTAAAACTCTGCATTGTGCCGTTCCTCTGATATTCCTCCTAGAGTTTCATGAATAAATTGACAACTGGGTGTTACTAGTTGGGGGCGTGTCCCTACACAGTCTGACTTTGCCAGCACTAATTGGACAGCGTCAGTCCCTGTAGAGACACACCCTCAACAGGTAACACCCAGTTGTCAATTCATTCATAAATATCTATAAGGAATAAGAACAGTACAACATAGAGTTATAAGAAAATATGCTCCAGAATTGTTTTTTCATGGGAATACATGCATTTAATCATTTAATAAAATAGACATGACAGGAGAGGGGACAGGTCCTATTTAACCATCTGTAACCAAGTGAAATCCCTAAATAGTTCAAAATATATTGTTTACAGCAGACTGTACCCATGCTAGAGCCACAAAGTACCCTGTACAAATATGCCAGTGACTGGGCCCCTATAGGACTACATACTTATCTCCATAGTCCTGCACGGTTCTCTAACCTTCTTACAGGAACTTACATGTTAGCTATATATAAGTGGCTCCTGATTGGCTGCTATCTCTTAGGGTATGTGCACACACACTAATTACGTCCGTAATTGACGGACGTATTTCGGCCGCAAGTACCGGACCGAACACAGTGCAGGGAGCCGGGCTCCTAGCATCATACTTATGTACGATGCTAGGAGTCTCTGCTTCTCTGCAGGACAACTGTCCCGTACTGTAATCATGTTTTCAGTACGGGACAGTAGTTCCACGGAGAGGCAGGGACTCCTAGCATCGTACATAAGTATGATGCTAGGAGCCCGGCTCCCTGCACTGTGTTCGGTCCACTACTTGCGGCCGAAATACGTCCGTCAATTACGGACGTAATTAGTGTGTGTGCACATACCCTTACTGTGCCAGTCCCTACTGTCGGTGGAAAGCAATAAAATGGACAAGTTTTGCGATATAGGACAGTGGCAGTAATCCAGAAAAGTATTTTAGGCTGGGTTCACACGACCATGTTACGTCCGTAATGTACGGAACGTATTTCGGCCGGAAGACCCGGACCGAACACACTGCAGGGGGCCGGGCTCCTAGCATCATAGTGATGTACGACGCTAGGAGTCCCTGCCTCGCTGCAGGACAACTGTCCCGTACTGTAATCATGTTTACAGTACGGGACAGTTGTCCTGCAGCGAGGCAGGGACTTCTAGCGTCGTACATAAGTATGATGCTAGGAGCCCGGCTCCTTGCACTGTGTTCGGTCCGGGACTTGCGGCCGAAATACGTCCGTCAATTACGGACGTAATTAGTGTGTGTGCACATACCCTTAGGGAGATGTTGGTTTATTCACCACCAGGTGGAAAGAATGAGCAACGTTTCGGTTCACACCTGAACCTTTCTCAAGCTTGAGAAAGGTTCAGGTGTGAACCAAAACGTTGCTCATTCTTTCCACCTGGTGGTGAATAAACCAACATCTCCCTAACATTGAAGTCCTGGTGCTGTTACTTGCTCTCTTTTCCTGATATATATATACATACACACACAAAAAATAAAAGTTATAAATTTTTTGTAAAACAATGTGCAATTACATTACATGGAGATAGGTGGCGCTGTTGTCATATAAGAACACTACATGCAACTAAAGAGAGAAGACAAAATATACGTTTCATAAGCCAGTCTTCGCTTTCTGCTCCGCTAGAGTAGGATGCGGAAAATCCGCACCTCTATAAAAATCTGACTGCAACTGTGGGTTATAATTGTGGCGCAAGGACCACGACCGTGCGCCATCTATTCCCGATCCTCAATTGGATATAAAATAAATAATGATACTCACCCCACTGCTCCTCTTCACTTCTCCCCTCCAGGTCCCCTCAGCATCCCAGCGCGGCTTATACAAAGCCCTATAGCCAAGCAGCATCAGGACCCTTTTGTGAAGAGTTCCCCCTAGAGTATGTATAATTTCCATCCTTGCACCAGTGAACATGATAAAATTACAAGATAAGCAAGACGGTTGTTTGTTCCTTGACAACTAGATAAAATTTTTTTTTAAAGTTTCCTCTAAAAAAAAATAAAAAAAAATGGTTTTCAATGTGAAATTATTGTAATAATTTATTTATACTTATGTACAGGGCCGGCTTTTGGGGTGTGCGACCTGTGCCATCGCAAAGGGCGCATCACTCCAGTAGATGGAAGGGGGCGCTGTGCTGGCTCCCTTCCCCTGCTTGTGTTTCTGAAGCGCCCGGCGACTCTGCAGCTGTCTTTCCGCCTGGGCGCTACTTCTCTGCAGTGGCGTAACTACAGCTGTAGCATCTGTAGCAGGTGACAACCTGAGGGGGCCTGTGCTGCCCGCCGGACGCAGGCACTATTGAACACTATGGCAGAGCAGGGAGGTATCTCCCTGCTCTGCCATTTACTAGGCTACAGGCCTGCAGCCTATCAGGTGCAGGGACAGGATGCATGCGCAGGGCGGCATGATGATGTCACTGGGTCATGCCAGCCTATGCAAGGATCCTGTTGTGGAGCAGTTCTGTCCGTTGCGTGAATGAGGCCTAGGGGAGTACAATTTTTTTTAGTGGGGGGCTATATGGCACTATCTACAAGGGAGAGATGGGGGGGGGGGCTGTATGGCAGAATATACAGGGGGGCTTTATGGCACACGATCTACAAAGGGGGCTGTGTGTGGCACGGAGGGTAGGGGGACATTATACTGTGGGGGGCACTTAGGGGGCATTATACTGGGTAGGGGCACTTCAGGGGGCAATATACTGTATGTGGCACACTTAGAGGACTAAATACTAATGTCATTAAAGGGGTTATAATATATTATTAAATATGATTATTATACTGATGGGGCAGCTGTGGGGGCATTATACTGTATGGGGGGCACTAAAGTGGCATTACACAGTGTGTGGGAGCACTCTAAAGAGCATTATACTGTGGGGGGCATTATACTTTTTTATGGGGCATTTTTTTATGATGGGGTGGGGTGCCGAAATAAATTTTGCACACGGGGTGTTATGTATCCTAAGGCCAGCCCAGGTTAGATAATAGCAATACTGTAGATGTTTGGTATTGTCATAATCCCTATAAAATAATGTTAACATGTTATTTATATCTCACTGTAAATTAGAATATTTTTTTCCGTTTTTTTATAAAAAGTTAATCAATGAATGGTATGTAACCCTAATTGGGTGCCATTGAAAATTACAACTCGTCCCACAAATAACACACCCTCATCTAACTACATTGATGGGACTGATGGCTCCTGGAATGCGATGATAAAAAAAATAAAAAAAAATTGTTTGCCCCTGAAGGTCCCAAATTGGCTGGTCCTTGAAGGGGTTGTCTTACCATGATAACCCCTGTCCATATAGCCTATTAGGGCATATGGACATCAAAGGGGGAGGTCCATCTGTAAGAGCGGAGCTCGCTCTGGTGGACCTGGCGTGTAGTTGCATTATATGGACGGCCTTTGACTTGAATGGCGGGCATGCAATGCTACATTTCCTCTGCAGCAAAAGTGCTGCATCTATGGGACCTCCTGGACACTATCATGTAATTTAGACCTCTAGTCTGCTTCTGATTCCTCAACTCACCTTCTGATTTATATTCTTAATCCAGTTATTTTAAATTGCTGAAACTGTAGGATACAGAATAGCGTCTTAAAGGCTATGGACACCTTTAAAATTGTTTTATTTTTTTGTTTTTTAATAAAAATGTGTATCAGTGTGTCTGGTGCATCTTTCAAAATAATTTTTATTAAAAATTATTTTAACTTTTTCAGATACAGCAGCAACTTACATGTGATCGATAACAGGTGGATCCCCCTGACACTGAACCTGTCAGTGCCGCTGACCTGACGGATTCAGGCCTTAGCGCACGTTACAGCTGCTCTGTATACAGGATACAAAGCAGCTGTATCTCAAAAAGTAAAAATAAGTTTTAGTTAAAAGTATTTTAAAAGTTGCACCAGACACACACATATCTATCTATCTATCTATCTATCTATACAAAAAAGATAAATTACTTCAAAAGGTGTACATAGCCTTTAACATTCTAAGAAAGACGTTCAAAGTAGAAGAGGTATCGGATTTCAATGTCGGTGACGGAGTGACGGCCCGAGTAGCTGTCTGCGGCTGGTCTGTAGGTTACAGAGGTCTCTGCAAGGTGCCTTTCAAATGAGTTTTGCTGACAAAGTATCTCCCTTCACTTGTGTGCGCTGCTGGAAAACACATTTTGGCAGCTGTAATTAGAGGACATAGTTGAGATGGCTTTACATGTTTCCTCTAGGAGCAGATAGGACACTACAGGCAGCGGCTATTTTAATTGCTGAAATATATACTCTGTTATAATTATAAGGGTGTCAGGAACGGTGCAAGAACGTTTGTTAAAATGCTAACACCTCCTCGGAGATGGGTAAGATGTATTCCCTGGAATGTGAGTTCTACTTCTTAGTGCCTTCCAAGCGCATGATTAAGTGAGTGAGTGCTACTTTTTAGGGTGCCTTCCAAGCTATAAGAAAAAGACAGGGTGTAAACACGTACAGGGACCAGAGGTTCCTATTGCAAAGTGGCAGAGGGTCAAGCGGGCTGGAGTCCATGTGAGGCCGAGCCAGCTGCTGACATCATTTCAAACTACTTCTTAAAGTAGGAAAGTCATACCTTCTCCAAACAAGGACGTCCACTATAAATGTGTGTGTGTGTGTGTGTGTGTGTATATATATATATATATATATATATATATATATATACACTCACACATACATACATACACACGTATGTATATATATATACACACACACACACACACACACACACACACACACGTATGTATATATATATATATATATATATATATATACACACACACACACATATACACATACACACACACACACACACACACACACACATATATAACATAAAAATATTAGCTCCTATGTGTATAAATTTTTTACTTCCCCTTTCCCACCCCTTGGTTGAACTTGATGGACATGTGTCTTTTTTCAACCGTACAAACTATGTAACTATATGTAATATATATATATATATATATATATATATATATATATACACATACACACATACACACACTGCAACTCCGTGCTACTGTAGATGGAACTTTTACTGTTATGATTTCCCTTTAAGACTGTTCATGTCATGTCTTAATACATAAGATATAATACTTATGTTCGCGCCATATCTCTAACTCCCACTTATACCTTATTCAGACGAGCGTATAAATCGGCCGTGTGACGTTCGTTTTTTTTTTTACGGCCTTCACACGGCTTCATGTAATTTTATGAGGCTATTTACACGGCCGTTGCTTTGACGGACAATGTGAAGTGCAATGTGACGTCCTATTTTTGTCCGTTTTCACGAAACCCTCAATAGACTCGAGTCTATGAGGGATCCGTAAAGACGGGTCACGCACAGATGCGAATTGGCTGTGAAAAGTGGCCGTTTTTCACTGCCGACTTGACAAATGCTCGTTTGAATAAGGCTTTATAACGATGACTGTTGTGTTCTATTTGCACCCCAATCCCCCTCCCCACAAAAAAAACTAAAATCCCACCCAAAAATAAAACAGGTAGGTTTGGTAAAATGTATAGAGGGGTATTTGCGGCATAATTTCCTTTATCAGTTGTATCTGAGATAATTCAGCTTCTTCTACTACTCAATGTTCTCCTGCTATATGGAGCCCTGTTCTTAAGATTACAATACTTTATATTATTAGTTTACTGATTTCTACCACTTCAACAGCATAATCACCCTCTAAAATACTTTGTGCTGCTGGGAGACTATATTCCTATTATTCCCCTCATATCATATACCTGCCCTATTACATGTAATTGTACCATCAACAACATAATGATGTGACTGGACAAGTCACTGTCTTCTACAAAATCAGCTCACTCATCTCCTGCTGCTGTTATCATTTGAGATCTCCAGATAGAGGTTGTTCTATTCCTTTTTATGAAGCTGGCACATTTACGTAGTTATAGCTCTTTTTTGTACGTCTTTCCCATTGGTGACAATAAGAAATAACTACACAGCAGTGAAGAGAAGACTGGGAGGTATCACTGCATAATAAGGCAAATTTGCCTTTCAGTGGTTTGGAAAACTTTGTGACAACCCCATTAAGAACATACGGCTATAATATATACTCATCTAATTATATAGTTATTAGGCTTTTTCCATAAGGTTTCTCACCATTTCACCTGTGCACCGTCCTCTGACACTTCACATTCAAACTCCACTCTTTCTCCAACCATCACGGCTTGATCTTCTAGAGGACGGAGGATCAGCACCGGTGGCTCTGTAAGAGAAGTTCATTCCATTATTCCATACGTGAAAAAGTTTTTGGTGATATTCTTGTTATGGTGGTTGAAGGTGGCGGGTTAGACTAAGTTCACACCTGCGATGGTGTTTCCGTTGTTCTGCTCCATCAGAGGAACAAAACAACAAAGATAACCATTGACTTTAATGGGTTCCCGTCGGGTTTATGTCGGAGTGTCCATGGTTTTACTGGAAACAATAGTGCAGCATGCTGCACTATTGTTTCTGATATTTTCGGCCGGATCTGTGAAGGAGGCCCCAATGCAGATGTGAACACGCCTTTAGCTGCTGTTGCTCTTGCTATGTGGAAACCATCAACAAGGTGTTGTTGATGGATATGCAATTCTTCTTTATTTAGTACTTTGATATGCATAATTTTGTACTGTTCTTAATGGGTCTGACCATCTCATTAACACAATAACACATTTAAAAGGTAGTCTCAACCCCTTGCCCAATTCCATTATTAGGGCATATGGACGATATAGAGGAGAATACCCCACTTTGGACCCTCCTCTATTAGCCAGAGCAGAGAACCGCTAACAAATAGCAGCTTTTTCTCTGGTGGACCTGGTCTGACCATGTATCACAACTTCCCCGGCTATATCTCCTGTTTGTTTGTGGTTTCAGTAGCTGAACCTCGGGCTGGTTACATTTTTTTTTTAAAATGGTCGTCTTGATGAGACATCCCCCCTTTATCTCATAATTACCCAATTACATAACTACCGGAATTCGTTGCGGAAAACCCGCAGCATAATACAGTAGCAGCAAAGTGGATGAGATAGAACGACTCTCATCCCCACGCTGCGTAAATACGGAGCGGAAAAAACGCTCAGAAATTTGAATGCGGCGCGTTAAAACAAAGTCAGTGTGAAAAGCCCCATAGAAACAACCCTTAAAAAAAAGTCAGTCACATGGCCGATTAAGTCATTCGTGTGAATAACCTCTTAGACTGGCCATACATTTTAGATAGCGTGTGAACGGCCCCATTGAAATACGTCCGTGTGACGGCCATTAAAAAAAAAACGGCCGTCACATGGACGTATACTAAGTTTGTGTGAATAAGCCCTAAGGGCGACATTAAATGGGGCGGCAGTCCAGCATGAACACTGCAGCTCCATTCAATGTCTATGGGAATGACGGAAACAGACGAATACAGCGCTGCTCGGCTCTTTCCGTAATTCTCATAGACATTGAATGGAGCAGCGGGCACATGCTCAACCACCAATGAAAGGGCTGCAGTGAGGAGGATTTGGGGGTTCAGGACCCTAGTTCTCAAGATTAGTCGGGTAGCCTAGCAGTGGGTCCCTCAGCGAAAAGAAAATTATCAACCAATCCTGTAGACAAGGGGGGTCAAGGTACAAGATCTTTAACTACTTCCTTCCTTTCTATCCACTCACTTCATAAATGGAGTTATAAAGATGGCAATGAAATAAAGAAGATGGTGTCCACGTCACCTTACGATAGAAGAATACTGCCAACATTATTAACATTAAAGATGGGGACAACACAAGGATTGGCGGTCTTTTAGGACTGCACTATACAGATACAAACCTCTAACAAACAGTTCAGTGAAGCATTTCTCCTCTCCAATGACACACATATACGCGGCGTCATCTGCCAGGGAGCAGTTGTTAATAGTTAGAATCCTTTTATTTCCAATACTCTCAAAGATGTACCTAAGAAATGCAAACGAGAACGTAAATGTCATTCGAGGTTAACCATTTATTTCTATTAAGGTACGACTCTGGCCACATTTAATATTCAATATACTTCTATTCTGTGACCGCCATATGTCTTTGCATGCTTTTCGTCATTGTGTGTCACGGTGTAACAGAGGCCAAATAGTTTGTACCAGTTATATCCACCTTTGCAATCTATTTCTTTTTATTGTTCCAATTCATCTAAAATAAAAAGTGATGCAACTGGGCAAATAGTTTTAATTAAAAACTTCCTACCGTTTTGAGTCTGCAGCGCCCATGCAGAGGTATGTGTCTCCATGGAAACAAACGACTCTGTGTAGTCTGATCCTGCAGTTATACTTCCTTCCATTTGTCGCCTACTTCTTGCTAATCTACCAAATGTATGTTACATCCGACACATTTTCATAACAACGGGGCAGATTTCTCAATGTATTTACGACAGTATGAACGCCTTATTTATAAACCCGCTGTGCCCCTTTTTCCTATACATGCGAATGTATACAAAAGTGGGCAAGGATTCAGAGTGACTCATTTATCAATATTTTCCAACACTTTTCTCTTTAGGAAAGTGTCGGAAAGCAATGCTGCACTGGACAATGCAGGGGTGTAGCTCCTTGCTTCCCCCACCTCTCTCAACAGTGATTGACAGGCTGCTGTGCATCTAGCTGTATACATGCAGCCCATCAACCACTGCTGACAGGGGTGGGAGGATGCGGGGAAAGCGGGGAGATGCGGGCGGAGGCAGGGGGATGCGGGGAGATGCGGGAGGAGGCAGGGGGATGCGGGGAGATGCGGGAGGAGGCAGGGGGATGAGGGGAGATGCTGGAGGAGGCAAGGAGATGCGGGAGGAGGCAGGGGGATGAGGGGAGATGCGGGAGGAGGCAGGGAGATGCGGGAGGAGGCAGGGGGATGCGGGGAGATGCGGGAGGAATGCTCAACTCATGAATACACCGGACAAATAGTCCGCTGCATTCTTTGATAGCTCCTATTACCCAAATGACGCAATAGGAGAGCGGACCTGTCCCCATACTATTCTGGCCTCAGACTAGCATAGCATGCTGACAGATCCAATTTAAATTTGTATTTCCTTCTGAGACATTTATGGCATATCCACAGGGTATATCATAAATGTCTGCTTGTTGCGGCCCCAGATCTGCAGAACAGGGAATGGGAATACCCCTTTACCCTCTAGGCATATATCTACTATAGCACATAAGTGCCGTTTGGTAGAGTCAAGTATCCAATAATGATTCAGCTATGCAATTTGGCTGAAAATAAATCTGCCCCCTTCCCGTTTCACAGCTCAGAATGTGTCTACCCCACACGTTAACACGCTGAACGTTTAACACTGCGAATATCAGACGCTTGTCACAAGGATCATCACTCACAACATAGCTCACTGTACGGGGGGAATGTTCACAAGAAATTGGCAGAAACTGAATTTAGACATTTTAATATTAATTGCATGTGTTCTCCGTTTGTTGCATGGCGGATCTACAAGGTGCATATTAATATTATAGATTGGCTGGTTGCAAGAAACATAAGCTGCTCTTCTATCCTCCTCATCCAGTCACTGATAGATCGGTGTACGTGATGAATTTAGGCAGATAATAAAGGGTTGTCCAGGCACGAATAGGTCATCAGTATATGATCGGTGGGGGTCCGACACCTTGACCTTGTGCTAATCAATTGCTCCAGCTGCCTCCGGGCGCCGGATGTTGTGCAGGGTATGCAGTATTTGGAGCCGGAATCAGATGGCTCCGACCACTGCATAGCGGCCGTTCTCCATAACAGCAACTCTGCTCCTATTCACTTGAATAGTACTGCAGCTCGGCCGCTATTCCGTGACCGGAGACATCTGCTTCCGGCATGGACATCCGGTGCCCGGAGGCAGCCGATCGGTGCGGGATCCAGGTGTCAGACCCCCACCAATCCCATACTGATGAGCTATCCTGTGGATAGGTCAAAAGTTGTCCATGCCTGGACAACCCCTTTAAGGAAGGCACAAGAATCTAGTGCAGAGTAAAAATAATGTGGTGACATGTAGAAAAAAAAAATATTATTAACTCCTCAAGACTTATTGAAGGTAATAATGCATTCTGTTTCTTGACTCATGTCTCTATAACCTCAATAGAGGATTGAAATTCCTTAATTTGGACCCCTTAGTCTATCATACATGTTCGGATTCCTATGTTTTTAAAGTTCTGTCCAAAAGAACTAAATGCATTGTCTTTACGTTATAAAGTAGAAGCTTCCTGCAGCCACCACTAACGGGAGTTTACTGAAGACCCATTTATACAGCTTCCGTTGAACACAATAATAAATGCATCTTAAGCTCCCCCTAGTGGTGGCAGAATGCAGGCAGAATTTAATAATTTAACTCTACAGTTGTGAGAAGAGAAGCAGATGATTTGGAGCTCTGTTACAAAAATGTAGATCTCAGAACCCTATAAAGATATATTATAAAATTATTCAGTACAGAATTTTGCACCTATTTAGAATAAAATAAAACGATAGATACAATTTAGACCTGTCCAAAAGGTGCTATGCTATACAGTTTTCGGTGAGCACCACCTGCTTCCAAGGATCTCATATAATAAAGTGAAATCTCAAGAAAGATAAGATAAATTTATGAAAAATAATAATGTGGGGATTTTATATCATAAGGAAATGGCTACTCCACTCATTAATATGTGTGACATCTGATATATGAACTCTTGTAGAATATTTCGGAGAACTTACTTGCTGAAGAATCATCAACAATTTCAAGTCAATCCAGAAAAAAGCAAATGATAGGGGGAAGAAGAAAAGAAGACAATATATGGATTAAATACTCTATGAAGTGTAATCTTTATGCATCCAGTCATTATGTAAATATAGGTAATTCTATACATCATGATATTGAAATCTTACCGATTACAATAACCCCACCATACTTATTGGATGGGGACCCTTACCTAGGACCCCCATAATTATTGGTTTGAAATAGGAGTCAAGATTTTTTTTTTCTGGATGGGGAGGGGGATTACAGTGTCACACCAAACATGAAATCCATGTGCCACTAGTTAGGACACCACCTGCCCTTGCCTTAAAATCTTTGTGCAATACAACCCCCATTGTATGCTAAAATCCATTGGTACTGTCAAATAAGAAGGGGGGAGGGGGTCCATTTAAATGTCTGGTACTTTGCACTCAACCAAATGCATCTACTGAAACATTAACAATATTTGCATATGCAGCATAGATCTATTACTTTATAATGTGTAAGTATGGATATCGAAGTCTGTGGAGGCCCCTGGGCAATGCACTATATGGGTAGGGTGTGTAGTCTAGTTAGGACATTAAAAAAAATGTTCCCTCAAAGAGTACAACATTTAAATAATACTACTATACAGTGGCTAAATAATACCCCCATATAGTGCCCAAATAACAGTGCTCAGGCCCGTAGGCCTGCCAAGACTTTTAGCCCGTGATGTGGATCGTCCTGAGAGGGGTGAACATCTCCCATTTCATCTTACCCCTTGCCCCCATAATTTTATTTTAGTCCTCTCACCTTCCAGTAACACGGAGCTCTTGACCATTCTTCAGCCATTTCACCTCTACATCAGGATTGGCCACTTCTACGATCAGCTTCATCTTATGACCCTTATCCACTTGGTATGCAGGATCAAGCTTCTTCAGGAATGCTAATGGAGAAGAAGATAGAATAAAATAAGCGAAGGTTGTGGGTAACAAAAAAAAAAATACAAGAATACTAAAGAATAATAATTGCCATTGTGTGGCACTATTAAATTGGCACGGTTTGACACTATTATATTTACACTCTAAGGTACCATATGTTGTAACTGTACACTACTCTTATGTAAATGCTCTATGGTGTGCATAGAGGTAAATTGTCACTACGTTTTTCGTCTGACAATCTTTATTTTTTATATTTTATTTTTTTGTACAATGTCTTTATTGAATTTTCAGTGTAATAAAACTATTAAACCTTCATAGATTTCAAACTTAGGTAAGCAGAGGTAGACTACCCAATGGCGACGTAAGACAAATATGAGTAAAATAATATCGAATGGCATCTACCAAGATAAGAAGATGTGTATAAGTACTTAACAAAACGGAACTGCCAAAGTGGAGGTAAACTGGATATCTGGGGAGAAGGGTGAGGTCTCGGTCGGCCGGTGTGGTTGAAAAGTTAGTGGAACAGGAAATCTAGGGCATACTGTTCTAGAATAAGGGCATCAAAAGGATATAAATTGAATTGAAAGTGGGCCTCCCGACTCTCGCCATGAGGGATGTCATGTGGAAGAGGGATTGGGCATGTTGGATTTCCTGCCGGAGGGCTGCCAGGGGGGTCTGACAGCAGCTTATTTCCCTCTACCAATTAAATAAACATGCATGCTCAGTCAAGCATGCATGTTTATAGTGGAGTCGGGGGAAATGGCTGTTGGCTGAATAAGCATTTGGCGGCCAGCAATGTGATGTGTATGGCCGGCTAAGTTTCAAGCTATAGATATTAAACTGGCCATACACATTAGATGAATGTTGGCCAAACCAGCCACTTTTGATAGGACCAGCTGACAATCTCATATGTATGGCAGCGTCCCGACTTTCCCCCAATGGCAGATAACAGGTGAGAGAAGGGGCGGGCATGTTGAATTTGAACATGTCCAATCCTTTTATTTGTTATTGGATAAGTCACAGCTAGAGGAGTCTGGCAGCGCCTTTCTCTGTGAGAACACATGCACGCTCAGCCGAGCCGAGTCGAGCATGCGTGTGTGGGAGGGGAGTTGGGAAAAAACAGCTGTCGGCCGAACAAGTCTTTGGCCAACAGCTATGTAAAATGTATGGCCAGCCTAAGAGGTTATTCACACAAACGACTTAAATTGGCCATGCGGCAGACGTTTTTTCGACACACGGCTGCATTAAAATCAATGTACTTCTATGGGGCTATTCACATGGACGTTGTTTTTTTTTTTTAATCAAATACTTTTTATTGTACATTTTCAACAATTACAACAACAATCCAGAAATGGGACGGCTGAATCCAATGCTGCGCTATGAGTTTCCGGGTCACATACAGTACTCTCCCCACTACCAGTTTCCCATTAGAGTCCAAAGGCAGACTGTCTACAAAATCTAAAAGACATACCTTTGGACATGGCCGTTGTTTTAACGGACTGTGTGAACGGCCTGTGAAAAAAATAGGATGTCAAAATTTTTGCCCGTTTTCACGGATCCCTCAATGGACTTAAGTCTTTGAGGGATCTGTGAAAACTTCCCGCAGGAATGCAAATCGGCTTTGAAAAACTTCCGTTTTTTTACAGCCGATTTGACACACGTTCATGTGAATAAGGCTTTAGTTAGACTTTTGGTGTACCCTTGCAATCTCAAAGGGATTTGCTGATAATCTAATCTAGTCTATGGGAACAGACCCACTTGTCACTGGCTCCTAAAATGGGTACTGCAGTGAGAGATATTTTTGTCACAGTGACAACATTATGTTGGAGTGATGTCATGGTTGTCTCTACAGTACAAGTATCTATATGATAAGATATAGAAGGAGAACATGCAAGAATGTCAAGTGCTGGATCACAAAGTATCTTCCAATATTTTTATATATTTAAAATTTGGTTTTCACCATTTATTAAAACTTCCAACAAGTCCCAAAAAGGATGAGGCTAGCGAAGCAAGATATGCCGTCCCATTACACGCTGGACGTATTCCTAGAAATGGATGGGTTTATAGAGATCATAATGGTCATATAGGATAATCCATAACCTGTTCCCTACCATTTCCCCTAACAATCCACTGAAAACTAGAATCAGGGGCCATAGGTTCTGCCATGTAGGACAAGTTACCCAGTATGTACTAACACAGTGTGCATGAAGAATATTGTACTACATAGAGACTGGTGAAAGGCCAGGCAGGTGGTTTGTTATACTTGCGTAATTCCTCGCTTCAGTAGCTACGACAACATAACATTTGGTATTGTTTTTAACAAACAAGGGGTTGTGAAATACATGGTTATTTTTTATATCAGTAAAGCGAATTAAAATAATTATACGCTAAATATAAGGAAATATTTCTCAATTGTTTGTAGAAAGGTGCCCAATTTTGGGAGTATTAAAAAACTAGACTGACATTAGGAAATCCACTAAATTAAAAAAATAACCAGTACTCACCTGTTGAATTTTCCGCTGCTCCAGCAATGACACTCCGGTGGTCTCCACCGATCTTTGTTCACTTTCCCTGCAGTAATGACATGCCGTACAACCATGTGACTGCTGCAGCCAATCACTGGCCTAAGTGGTTTTGTGCCATACATGCAAGCATCACCATGGAGGCTAGCAATTGGCTGCAGTGGTCACGTAAATGTGCGGCATGTCATCACTGTAGGGTAAGTAAACAAAAAACGACGAGGACCACCGGAGCCGCAATGTTAGAGCGGTGGGCGATTTAACAAGTACTGGTTATTTTTTTATTTGATCACATTCTCTAATGTCAATCTATCTTCCAGAAAACCCCTTTAATTATTTGCATATAAAATGCTACCTGCCTGAAGCTACCACTAGGTGGAGCTTACTGCATACAGTTCATGCATTAATCTCAGTAATAAAACAGTATGCTAAGCTCCCCCTAGTGGTGGCTGCAGGCAGACAAAATTGTATCATTTAACACTTTGGCTATGCAGAGAATTTAAATTTAAGAACCAAATTATATTTTTTTAAGGATTAATGGGTATTATTTATGAGCCAAAAGCAGAGGTCTCCAACCTTCGGCTCTCCAACTGTTGCAAAACTCCCAGAATTCCACTATAAAGGAATGCTGGGAGTTGTAGTTTTCAACAGCTGGAGAGCCACAAGTTGGAGACCACTTTTAGAGCTTCCAGTTAAGCCTCCTCCTCACCTTCACTCCTCTTCTCCTCTTTCTTCATCTTCTTCAGACGTTTTAGGAGCCCACGGAGATCCGTGATACCATATTGGAAAGCAATCTTCTCATATTCTGAGGGTGGTGCTTTACGAAGAATATCCCAAACGTCTACGTCTGGTTCAATCTCCTGCTTTGCCTCATTACTGTCAGAAGAGAATAAATCAGTATACAGCCATGGATGCCTCCAACCTAGACCTCAGGATGGAGTATGAAAACTTCACATATCCATTTCTCTCTATGGAAAGGAAATGTACAGCTTCATGACCTAAAAAGTCATGTACACCTTTGAATGGATTTTTTTTTTTTTAATTAAATCAAGCAATGTATTTTGTGTTTATAAGCACTTTTCTAATTGACATCTATTAAAGATTTTTTACGATACAGTTTCTATGTATACAGAATACGTAGGAGCTGCATCGTTCTCTCACACAGGATCTGGCTAATATCAAAAACACCTTAGTTATGAACTTAGATGTGATCAATATTAGCCGGATCCTGTGTATCAGAGAAACGCATGACCTGCTCTCAGCTGAGCCGTCAATTCAGCCGAACTGACGGAATCGGCTAAGAAAAAGCGATAAAGCTTCTATGTATTTAGGATACATAGAAGCTGTATCATAAAAAGCAAAAAAATTAAATTAAATAAAAATGTACAAAAGTCAACTAGAAAATTGCTTAAAAATACAAAATACACGCATTTAAAAAAAAAATCCATTTATAGGTGCACATAGACATTAAATCCCTCGTAAATTTCATTTGGAGACTTGAGTCGATACAAATATCTATATAATCCTATATTTAGAAGCTTCAATGCAAAATCTGTTATGGTGCCCCTAATTATCATTACAATATATAGTGCTGGTCTCCTCATATGGGACATATAAACCTTGGGTCCTCTCAGACTGCAGAGCCTGGGTGTGCGGCCACAATCATGGCACCCCTACTGTTACGCCCCTGCCTATTTCCCATCTGTATTTGCTGTCTGGTCACTGTAGTTCCTGTCAAAACTTCCCAATTTATTCCACTATGGAATTGTTAGATTAGGACTGATCACTAGTATTGAAGATAATTTATTTTAATCTAAGAGTTTAGTAATTAAATTACTAAATATTCAGGTGATTTAAAGGTAAATCTCAGCAGGGAATAGGGAGTCAAATAGGTTATTATCATTATTGATTTTTTCTCTCTGGGCATGTAATCTCAAGGGATTAACTGCACAAACAGCATAAAATAACGGAGTTCCTATGTGATTAATCTCGTCATGAGATTTAATCAGGCAAAAATCTGTGCTTTGCCGTAGTCTTCTTTTTTAATATTGTTTCATGGCTCGGTCATCAGGGACATAGCTAGTGGGGTTGGCTAGCATGTGCCCCAGGAGTCAAGGGATGGGCAAGAAGCCAGTCTTTATTGGCCGGGGTATTTAGATTATGGGCTAGAGCAGTAAACTGAATCTTTGCCCTAAGTGAAGGAAATCCTAGCTCCAACTCAGCTTTCATATTCTCCGATTACTGCAAAGATTATTTTTTACAATGAAACAGAGCTGCAATTTGCTAGCAATAAAGAGTCCACAAATAGAAACTGGTTGCTGTAAAGCATAGCGCTAGGTACTCAGAAAAGTAGAATACTCATGAATATTGGACACTGTAAATCGCAATTGGAACATGTGTTTATAGGGGATATTAATCCAAAACCACGTCATGTTGGTAAGGACAGTAAATACTTTTAAAAAGAGAAGACTGAACATGAGAAAAGAGACACAAATGTTGCTGCTATCCATCTGAGTCATGTCCTGTAGGGGTATGCATAGAAGAGAGTGGCCTCTTAGCAAAACTTGAGGCCCAGGAGGTTCTTGTTTGCCCCCTGAAACTATTTCCACCCTCTCGTTTTCCAAAATTACACTTGCTATGAAGAGGGGGCCACGGCACATGACCACAACTACCACGTTGGTCACGGTTCTTAAATCCAAAAGGTCTCTAACCACAGATTACCTCTTGACCTTATGGGAAGGCCTTCGTATGTTGTGGGTCTTACCGATTTACGGAACGCAGGAAACTGCTGGACTTGCAAAGTAGCATTCAGAAAAGCATGCATCGGAGAGAGAGTACCCGCATCACCAGGGCAAGAGAGAGCAAGACACGTCAGTGCAAGGCAATCATCATAACCACGATCACTTGCCAAAACCGGGCAAAGAGGTAGACAGAAAGGCAGACATAACTTCTTGGACATGCAGTACAAAGAAATTGTCCATTACATGCAAAGAGAGAATGTGACAAGCAACAAAAAGTGCAAGAAAACAGTGCAAAAACGGGACCAATGCAGGTCAGGAGTAAGAGAAACCTCAGAACTTAAATAAAAGCTTTAGGCATTGTCCCTCTGTGGCTGTGACAGCATTCATGGAGCACAATCATTTAAATCTTTGGCGCAATTTGATATATGCCTATTTCCACATTCACAGTATTAAACCATGCAAGCATTTCCACATCAGAAGTTTAGCCTAGGATGGTTTTAGGAAAGAACATAGTTTATATCTCTTTGTTTATATGGGCAATATTAATTATAGGAAGACTAAAGCAGTGGTTCCCAAACCTTGTCTTTTGGCCGAGACTTGTTTGGGACTCCCACTACTGTACTTAGTCCCATTTAAGCTGACGTATGTTAACATAATTCATAGCTAGATGCCGGCACTTAGTTCCATTTGAAAAATAAGTCCCTTCCGTCAGCTCTATGCTCCAGGTTTGGATTAAACTGTATCTGCATCCTGAGGACGCAGATACAGTTGAAACTGGGACATCGGTGAGTGGCTCACAACTCCCCGGAGGTCTTCACATGACCCCCCCCCAGGGAGTAAAGACCCACAGTTTGGGAAACACTGGTCTAACGGATTTTTAGAGAACTAGTCATTGAGGAGATCAGTTATTTATTTGTCATACGTAACATTATCGTTCGTCCTCACGCTCTTGACGATTGCCCCATTTAAATGTACTAAACCAGCGCTGATCAACATGGTATTGTCGTCGTTCGGGGCTTGTTAAGGCCCGTTACTGCCCATGTAAAAGGACCTTTAGACTCTAAAAAGGTCACATATGCCCAAGAGTTCTGGCTTGTCATTTAAGGGTGGTTTTACATGGGTAGATTTACACCCGGTAACGAGCGCCAATCGGTGATAACAGCATGTTTACTTGGGGGATGTGCTGACAACAAAACATTATTTTTTTGGTTGCATAAAAGGTGCAATCAGCCGACAAACAAACGTTTACACAGGGCAATGATCTGGAATGAGCGCTCGTACAAGCGCTCGTTCAGCCGATCATCTGCCCATGTAAAAGGGCGTTTAGGTAAAGTTTTTTTTTCCGGGACATTAATATCAATGGTCCGATTGATGGAGGTGTCGGGAGTCAGATCCCCACAATCAAATATTGATGACCTCTTCTAAGAAAAACCCATTTTAGGCTTCCTTCATATACACTTCTTGTGTAGCGTCTTTTATGGCAGAAAAAAAACGCATCTAGAAATACTTTTTAATAAAATGGTACGTGCGTTTTTTTGGGGGAGTTTTTTGTGGTGTTTTTTTTTCCCAAATAGTGTGTTTTACTATGTACCTTAGGGGTTTTTTTTAGGTGTAATTTTTCACATTGCAAATTATGATTCAAAGATCACGTGATGCACAGTTTCCTCTTTGCCGCACATGATTTATTTAGAAAAAAATGAATTTGCATTTTTCTTTTAAGAGGCAAATAAACCTATGGAGGTCTATGGAAAAAAAACGCCACTAAATGCTTGAAAAGCGCTAAAAACGCTGCATGTGAAGCAGAAGCGTAACTTGAAGATACTGGGCCCCAATGAAAGATCTATAACAGTCCCCCAACCTACGATATATCATTTATAATTCTAGTATCTTCATATGCGGCTGAGTGGCTTTTGGGCCCCCTCAGTCCCCAGGGCCTGGGCGCGACTGCTACCTCTCCACCCCTTAGTTTGAAGCTACTCTGATGAATATAAACCTTCTACTATGCACTAAGCCCACTGCCATAAAGTGATACTTTAGGGTGCCCATTAAGAAGATCCCACCTATACCCTTAGATAAGACCTGATCTGTCTTGCTCATACCTCAGTCTTGGTCTTGCTTATTTTAAAGCATCTTTAGGAGTTTCTAGACCCTTTTCTGCAGCTAATTTTGGAGTTTTTGCCGTCCTCACAGTGAGCTCCCGCTAATGTTGCTGTATTGGATGTGACTAAACACATTTTGCTCGGTGTATTGCTTTCACAGCTGTGTAGTTGTCAAAAATAGTGCTTTGTGTAAGCAAGGCCACATGTGAAGAAATGTGGTACAATCCATCCGAATTTGCAGGTCAAATCGTAGCTTGTCAAAGTCACAAATTACCAACAGTTGAGGCAGCCATTTTGTAAGCGCTATACACTGACGAGAATATACTGTAGCCTACCAAATAATTAAAACAGATGACAATTGTTTCATATCAAGCGATGCTATCCGCAGCACATGCTATCCTCCATTCAAATTAGGGCATCTATAAAATGCCCAATGGAAGCTAGAGGGTATGGTTGAACCCACTTAAATGCCCCCTTACACCAAGAAGTGCGGAACAGAACCTGAGTCACTAAAAGGTTATAGTGAAAAGGAACCATCACGTGTTCTTATTAACCCCTTCCCGACATTTGACGTACAGTTACATCATTACCGTGAAGGAGAAGCATGGAGCGGTTGCACGAGCTGAACCCGATCCATACTAAGCGGTTGTCGGCTGTACGTTACAGCTTACACGTCACTGCAATGACCAGGATTGGAGATAACGCCGATCACGGCTGTTTAACAACTTAGATGCCGCGGTCATTAGCGACTGAGGCATCTAAACATTCAGAAAGAGGGGGGCATCCCCCTCCAACAGCAGGGTACTGATAGTTGTCATGGCAGCCTGGGGGCCTACTGAAGGCTCCCAGATCTGCCGTATTTGTGCTTCTATTAAGTCCTGCCAGCTTTGGGGCCAGTAAAAGTACAACATACTGCAATACCTAAATATTGCAGTACATTGTGCCAGCGATCCAACTTCGCCTGGTTATGTCCCCAAGGAGGACTAATAAAAAAAGTAAAAATAACAGTTGAATAAAGTTTTTATATATACAAAGAAAATTTAAAGTTCAAAATACAAGTGGCCAAAAGAAAAATTGGCCTTGTTGCTCATAGCAACCAATCAGAGCTCAGCTTTCTTTTCTTAAACTGCTCTGGAAAAATGAAAGCCAAGCTGTGATTGGTTGCTATGGGTAACAAGGCCAGTTTTTCTACAAGACAGAAAATGTTTCGGCGACAGGGGCTATTGCTTTCATCTTGATGAGATTTAGACATGAGGAAGGCAACTCTGCCTGACGTGTGGTGTTGTCTTTCTTTATTGTTGAGGATTCAATAAAGATTTGCAAAGCATCACTAATATCCTGGTGCCTGAAAATGGCTGCCTGCACTGTGGAAGGAAATATTATTACTTTAATATTATTAATTCAAATTTGCATAGTTAGGTGGGCGATTTTGTATCATGAGAGCTTTGCAGTTAAAGGGTAACTAAAATTTAAAAAGACTTTTGACATGTCATTGGGACATGTCAAGAGTTTTGATAGATGAGGGTCTGAGACCACCACCGATCGCTAAAACAAAGCGGCAGAAGCGCTCGGGTGAGGGCTGTGCCGCATTCTCTCTGATCGGCTTTCCTTGGACTCAATAGAAAGTCTAAGAGTCTGTACACCGCTCGCTCGGCTTTCCGAGGAAAGACAATCAAAAAATAAGCAGCACAGCGCTCCCCCTTTCCATTTTAGTGATCCTGGAGTCTCAGTGCTCGGACCCCCACAGATTATAACTTCTGACATGTCGCTATGACATGTCAAAAGTTTTTTAAAAGTTTAGTTACCTTTTAAATATCCCTTTATTACACATAGATGGGAATACGTCAACATGTGGTCTAAGAAATCTATCTAAAAGGTACTAAAGCAACATGAAAAAGGACGAAATCTTTTCAATGGGCTACTTGCAAGAGTTGATATCAAAACACTATGCGGATTATGGCAAAATCTTTATGTTAATCTTTTAACACCATTATGTATTTAGGTACTACACTTAGTGTGGATTAATTTATTAATATATCTTTATAGCTGTCATAGTTCTGTTTTTACATAGCTCCAAATCCACCACTAGGAGGAGCTTAGGAGGTTACTGCTTATTGTTTATATAGTAAACTCCATAATAAAGCAGCTCCTGAACTCCCTCTAGTGGTGACTGCTGGCAGCCAAAAATTTTCTATTTAACTCTATGAAAGGAATTTATTGAGAGTCTCAACCTAAAGAGTGCTGACTCTTAATATATTAGGCGCATCTCTGGCTGTCTCTGTGGTCAGAAAGGGATTTGCTCTAGATTTGCACTATAATTGACACCATTGTTGGCCTACATTATAGTAAATTTGTTATGCTGTGGAAGAAGTTCTGCTCATTTTTTGAAAAGTCGTATTTTTTTTGCAAATTACGACTATTGCGGCATTTGCACTTGTTGTATGCCAGAACAATGGCATAGAATGAATGATAAATTCCCCCTAGGTCTATGCAGGGGATTTGGACCTCTGTATCAGAAAATGGAGCTCAGATTGCTATAAAGATATATTAAGAAATAAATCTGCAGAGAATTACGGGTCTATTTAGTTTAAAGAAAATAACATGGTGTTAAAGGGTGGACATTCAACATAAGGATTTTAAGAAACCAAAATTTTTCTTGCTCAGCTTTGTAAATGGTTCCTATCCAGACTTGAGAAACCAGATGTGAATATATATATATATATATATATATTTTTTTTTTTATTTATTTATTTTTTTTTTTATTTTTTTTTAATTACATTTACCCACAATTTTTTTTTCATCCAGTCATTAGATGAAGCCAGACCTTTCCTACCAAGAATAACTTGCTTTCTAAACTCTGGTTCTTTTACCTTTCTTTTTCCAGTCAAGCTGTGATGAGAGATACATCTGACAAAGTAGGCAGTGCGGGCCTAATATAGTAACCAAGCTCTTTCTTCTGATGTATACTATCCTATTACTCACTGGAGACCAGCTGTCACTTCTACAGAAAGGTGCCATTCCCTCCGAGATAGAGACAGCTGCATTATATACGCTTCTTCGCACTCTACTTTCTGGAGCGCAGTGGACAGTCAACGTATTAGTGATTCGGTAGCACGGCACTCACTGTCTATATATAAACGATTAACAGAACCGGTGATAATGACTCACTAGTTAGATCTGATCAGCAGCATCAGAGAATAATTGGGGAGTGCGACATTCGCTAAGCGTTACTTAATGTGTATTGCTGGCCTATGGACATCAGTCCAAGTCAATGGTGTATTAGGTTGGCCAGAAGCATCAGTAAAGCTCACTCACTCATGCATATGGCAGGAATATCACGGAGAACTTACTCTCTGTATGCAGGAACAATGATAAAAAGGAAAATAAGAAAAAGAGAGTTATAGAAAACAAGAGATGCAAATAGTAGTTTATGTGAAGTCTCATTGAGATACAGATAGAAGTGCAGCAGGCTTTACAAGAGCACAGTATTAGAAGAACTACGCAAGCATTGGAAGACGGATAAATGATTGGAAAATAGCAAGAGACAGAGAGAGAAAGGGTTGTTGCAAGAAAGCGTAAGAAAACATTGGAAATAGCAAGCACCGCATAGAGCATATACTGCAACAGCACCTGAAGGCAATGAGCACAGGATGATAGAAATGCAACAAGCATCGCAAAAGAGCAAAGAAATACTGTATAGCAAACAATACTAGAGCACAGGACTAGAGAGATACAGCAAGCATGTGTAGAGCACAGGACAAAAGGGATACAGCAAGCAATACTAGAGCACAGGATAAAAGGGATACAACAAGCAATACTAGAGCACAGGATAAAAGGGATGCCGCAAAAAATACTAGAGCTCAGGACAAGAGAGATACAGCAAGCATGTGTAGAGAACAGGTCAAAAGGGATACAGCAAGCAATACTAGAGCACAGGACAAAAGGGATACACCAAGCAAGAGCACAGGACAAAAGGGATACAGCAAGCAATACTAGAACACAGGACAAGGGATACAGCAAGCAATACTAGAGCACAGGACAAGGGATACAGCAAGCAATACTAGAGCACAGGACAAGGGATACAGCAAGCAATACTAGAGCACAGGACAAGGGATACAGCAAGCAATACTAGAGCACAGGACAAAAGATGCCGCAATAAATACTAGAGCACAGGACAAAAGGAATGTTGCAAGTATTAGTGGTGAACAGAATAGGAGTGATACAGCAAGCAATGTTAGTGCACAGGACAAAAGGAATTCAGCAAGCAAAGAATAAGCACAGGACATGAGGGAAGCTGCAAGCAATACTAAAGCACAGGACAAATCAGAGGCATGTAAGACATTAAAGCGGGCCAGGAGGAGATTAGCAAGCAGTGATAAAAGACAGACTGAATTGGAGGAAACAAACATTATAACGATGGATGACAAAAGCGATGGTAAAGGGACGCAATATAGAACATAGGAGACAACTACAACAGGAAAAAAAGGTTTCATCCACCAGTACTAGAGCACAGGAGGGAAGAGATGCTGCAAGCAATATATGGTACGCTAGAATGAATGGGATGCGATAAGACTCGCTAGTAGTAGAACACAGGGACAAAGAGCAGAACATCGGGAACGTAGCAAACAATTCCTGAGCAAAGGGATGCTGCAAACAATGGACTGCCGGCAACTGAAGCGGCCTATATTTCTTCCCTCATATTGGTTATCTAGGTGTAAAGGACGTGCCCTTGTACCTTCTGGAAGGATAGTCCAACTTTTGTTAATTTTCCCCATGCAGTGTAGAGTTGATATTTGTTTCCAAAAATAGAAAAGCCTGAAACTCATCTGTAAAAATTAGAAAAGGCCTGGAGGACAATTTACCCCTATGCTTCTTGACATACCACCCCACATTACTAAATAAAGAGCGCAGGAAGCAAGAAAGATCTGCCACAGACATTGCAAATAGCATAAAAAAGGAGATATAGCAAGCAATGCGAAAGAGCTGGACAAGGGATTTTTTTTAATTTAATTTAATGCCAGAGTGCCAGGGGAAGCAAAAGCTATTCATATATACAGGGCACAGAAAGCAAATGTAGAATCACAATTCAATAATAAGGAATCACAGTATAAAGCATAGAGATATTGGTATGTACTATATACAAAGGCACCAAATACAAATTTAAGGGTCAATCTGTCATTTTTGCTTAGGACGTCATAAGCTTATATCCTCAGTACCTCTCTCACATGGTCAGGTAAGTATTGGCTTGATGGCCGTATAATATGTTAGGTTTGGAAAAGTAGCAATAAACATGGAACCCAGGTGTATTTATCACTATCAATAATGTTTTTTTTTTTAAAAGTTGCCAATTTTTTTTTTCAAGAAATGTTATAGGGATGCCAGAATGCTGGGCATAAGTTACACCCAGATTAGTGATAGATGCCAGAATATAGCCTTGTGTGGATATATTACTATTGAATACTCACCTTTTCTTGAGAAGAGCACTAAAGTCCAGTTCTCCAGCTTCTTCGGTCCCATCTCCACTGGGAAAAAAAACCACATCAAGTACCCAAAATGAGTATTGTATTATAACGGCATTAGGAGTTCAATAGCAGCAAAAATGACACCAACCTGGTTGGCTGTATTATATAATCTTTTTGGCTGATGTAAAGGTGGTCATCATCTCTAGTCTCTATCATCATTCAAATAGCCATAAAGTGGTCATGTTTTAGTGCCCGTATTTTGGCCAAAATACCAAAACCTCCCATGGTTCTACTGAACTGGACTTAGATGAGTATAGGATCGTATGATGATCTAAGTCCGGTTCAGTTAAATGACGGAAGATCATGGTATTGGGTCTTTAATATAGATAGTAAAATGTAACCGCATTACGGCTGACCGAATGTGTCCGAAGTTTTATATAATGGAGCCATTGACCTATATATTTATTTTCAGATCATCATTACTGGGTGGTAGTGTAATGTTACATAGATTCCTATCTTGTGCCACCCTGTCCTAATTCCTGTCTGTAGTACAAAATGGAAGGGCATGGTGAGAAGTTTGGCACTACCTGCACCCAAGTATGCCACCGGTAAAGATTCATTCTCTTACCCTATCCTATGTTTATCCTACATACATGCCCATTACTATAGCGATCCAGTCTGAAAACCTTTATAATGTTACTTACCCTTTGAAATCAACCCCTGAAAATGATGACGAATGTGACCTACAGCTGGATCCTAGGTTTACCGGCGGGCATTTTTTTATGATACGCGTCAATGAAAATTTTCCATCGACACGCCTGCAAATAATATCTGTATAAAACGTCACATTCTGATGTCAGAACCCAACGATTATACAGCGATGAGCGGTGCTACATACAGTAGGCGCTGCTCATCGCTTCCTGCACGGTTTGCTTTAGTAGGACGTTCCTTCTCTTGTGTATATCACTGTTTGACTGCCAACTAGAGCCCTCTCGCTTCCTTTTAAAAAAGAGGTTCTGCAGCCGCAGCGATGTGTATAAGCTATAATGTAACAGCTACAAAAACATAAAGAATATTAGGAGTCACCTTGGCCTCTTGCTTTTTTAAGGTGACTGAACTCTTTGGGGACTTCTAATATTCTTATAATTTACAGTAGGGAGTACATTATTGCAAACGTTACCTTCTTTATGTTGCAGCGGGGCTGGCAGGGGACAGCGCATTTTTCTTTATATATACCCTTGGGCTTCAATAATTATTATCTTTCTTTAAATATGGCATGAGTACCCTAACCATCTCTAGAAATGCCACATTTGCGAAACCTAGAACGAACCCCAACAAACCCCCAAAGGAAACCTCGAAGAACCCCAATGGACGCCACTGTAAGTCAACAGGGTCCGGTGACTGTTCGATCTGTCATACGATAGTGCCGTCACAGCATCATGGCTTCCTTTATACACGAATACCATCACGCTAGTGTGAACAGAGCTTTATAACAATGAAGATATGGATTGAGATCATATATGGCAGTAGGTTAGAACAAAATAATGTAGGTCGGGAGCCAGTCAAATGCAAGAGCAATCTGGAAACATTAAAGGATTGTATGAGATTAGCAAAAAGTATCTGCTTTTTTCTAGCAACAGCGCCACTCTTGTCCATAGGCTTTGTCTGGTATTGCAGCTCAATCCCATTCACTCGAATGGAGTGTAGTTACGTTACTAGAAACAACCTATTGACAAGGGTGGCGCTGTTTCTGAACAATAGCAGATCCTTTTTTTCTAATACCATACAACGCCTTTAAAAAACATAGCACAAAACGAAGAGATTCCACATCACTGGACCGCAACTGGGTGCACGCCTCAATTGGACCTGGTCGACGGTCCTCAATATCAGACAGACAAAAAATGGACAGAGGCAGCACTTCCAAAACGGATCAGCAATTTATTCACCTGTGCGACGTTTCAGTCCAACAGGGCCTTCTCAAGCATAGAAAGGTCCTGTTGGACTGAAACGTCGCACGGGTGAATAAATTGCTGATCCTTTTTGGAAGTGCTCCCTCGCTTCTGTCCATTTTATGTCTGTTTAAAAAACATAGGGCCATTTGGGTCCCACAATTTGTGCTAGGGCTGTAGAAATTAGACAATTAGCCACCTGGAATTTTACCAGTCCTGGGAAGAAAAAGGCAACCATTGCATAAAACATAAAATATACATATGACAATAATGACAAGTTCGCGAAAGCGACAGGAATATTTGCAAAATGTGCTTGTATGGCAGAGGACAGACATAGCCTTTGGCAATATATAGATGTTACAAGCTGAAGGTTTCTGTAGGTTTCGGGGAAACATAAATCTTGTGATGACAGGTGTAATACAAGCTTCCTAGAGCCAGGCAGCAGTAAATTCTATACATTGAGTTGTGCACGGCATGCAAGATAGAGTGAGGGTGAGTGCTGGGCAGACGTATAGGGCCATAGAACAGGTGGTAGTGCTGCAAGTAAATGGTTTGCTGTCAATACAACTGTATTGATAGTCTAAGGACAGAATAAGATCTTCCTTGACAACACACAGAATTCTGGTTGTTCATTTGCTCAGCAACTATCCCAATGATGAAAGTCTTCCAATAGGGTTAGATCCGATCTTATACTGAACTGATCTTTGCATTCAGATCCATATCCCAACACTGTCTCATGTTGGCATGAGCATTTGGGTATGTTCACACGGCGGGGGTCCGTAACGGCTGAAATTACGGGGATGTTTCAGCCTGAAAACATCCCCGTAATTTCAGCCGTACCGGCATGTGCAGGCGCTTGAACGCCGCGTCAATTACGGCCGTAATTAGCGCTGCTATTCATTGGAGTCAATGAATAGCGGCTCCAATTACGGCCAAAGAAGTGACAGGTCACTTCTTCTACGCGGGCGTCTATTTACGCGCCGTCATTTGACAGCGGCGCGTAAATATACGCCTCGTGTGAACAGACAAACGTCTGCCCATTGCTTTCAATGGGCAGATGTTTGTCAGCGCTATTGAGGCGCTATTTTCGGGCGTAATTCGGGGCAAAAACGCCCGATTTACGTCCGTATATAGGCCGTGTGCACATACCCTTAGGCAAACCCACGCAAATACTATAGCCCACTAGGCTTGGGAGGCCCATGGCCAGCTGGGTAAACTCTACATTTATCAAGCCAATGGTGGAGTAGACCACTGTGACTATCACCCAAGGGCCAAAATACATTTGGAGGCAACTCTAAGCGGCTGGTTGGGTTCTTTGGTTGTCTTTTTTTAGAAAGCATTAACCAGGACGACTCCTACAGGGGCAAAGGCGTCATGGGTTAATTACATTCTGGGACAATTTTGGGCTACAAATGGGCAACGCTTTACTATAAGCAAGTGGCCATTATATGGCTTGATCTCCTAATGTCAACTATAACAGGGGCGGACATACCGCATGTGCAGCCGGTGCAGCTGCACAAGGGCCCCGCGTGGGAAGGGGGCCCGTTCCTCTGCTGGCCGACTCAGTTCTCAGCTGCGCGATGCTGAGGACTGAGACAGAGGCCCGTGGACCACTGGCGTAGCTATAGGGGTCGCAGCGGTCGCAATTGCGACCGGGCCCCGAAGCCAGGGGGGCCCACGGCCCCCCGCACCACATCAATAAAAAGTTACTATAGTAACTCGGGCCGCGGGCCCCTGTTACTATAGTAACATACTTTACTTACCTTCCTGGTTCCGGATCGCAGCGGAGGTCCTGACGTCAGGCGCTGTGCGCAGCACATGACGTCACAGCGCTATGCGCCGCGCACAGCATCGAGACGACAGAACTCCCGCCGCGGCCGAAGAGGAAGGTAAGATAGCCCTGACTGGCGGGGTCCGACTCCTGGGACCCGCCAATCAGCTGTTTTGAAGGGGCCGCAGCACTCGTACGAGAGCTGCTCCCCTTCATTCCTGTCACTTCATTCCGGTCACACTGTGAATCGGTTTCGGCGATTCACAGTGTGGGCGAGTAGTGAAATGAAGGGGAAGCAGCTCTCGTACGAGTGCTGCGGCCCCTTCAAAACAGCTGATTTGCGGGTCCCGGGCGACACATCAGCTATTGATGGCCTATCCTGAGGATAGGCCATCAATGTTTAGGGACTGCACAACCCCTAAGCCTACGATGTAGCAGGCTTAGGGGGCCCATGAGACAGGATCACAGATTGTGTGATGCTGTCTGCTGGGCCCTGTATCTAAGCCAATCACATGGTAGGCTTAGATACATGGCCCATGCGTGATCCTGTCTGCTGGGCCCTGTATCTAAGCCTACCACACTGTAGGTTTAGATACAGGGCCCCAGCACACAGTAATCTTATACTGTATAAGATTACTGTCTGCTGGACCCTGTATCTAAGCCTACCTTGTGGTAGGCTTAGATACAGGGTCCCACAGACAGTATCACACATGGGCCCTGTATCTAAGCCTTAGGGTATGTGCACAGACACTAATTACGTCCGTAAGTGACGGATGTATTTCGGCCGCAAGTACCGGACCGAACACACTGCAGGGAGCCGGGCTCCTAGCGTCGTACTTATGTACGACGCTAGGAGTCCCTGCCTCGCTGTGGGACAACTGTCCCATACTGTAATCATGTTTTCAGTACCGGACAGTTGTCCGGCAGCGAGGCAGGGACTCCTAGCGTCGTACATAACTATGATGCTAGGAGCCCGGCTCCCTGCAGTGTGTTCGGTCCGGTACTTGCGGCCGAAATACGTCCGTCAATTCCGGACGTAATTAGTGTGTGTGCACATACCCTAACACATGTGTTACTAATCATTTTTTGTGTGTTTTCTTACAGGTTCGGTCGTTGGACTACGGCGGATTCCAGGACTACTTCGATGACAGCTTTTTTTTTTATTAATAAAATGGTTAATGAGGGTTGTGTTTTTTTTTTTTATTTCAATAAAATATTTTTTCTATGTCTTTGTGGTTTTTTTTAAACTATATTACTACCGCCTTAGTAATGGCCGCCGGCTGATTGACAGCATCCATTGCTAAGGCAGGGCTTAGTGTTAGCCGGTGCAGAGGCTAACACTAACCCCCTTTATTACCCCGGTACCCACCGCCACCAGGGGTGCTGGGAAGAGCCGGGTACGATCCAGTACCTGACCATCTGTAGTGATGGTCGGCCACTGGGGTGGCCGCAGGCTGGTATTATCAGGAGGGGAAAGGCCAGATACAGTGGCCCTTCCTACCCTGGTGATGCTAGGCTGCTGCTGCTTTATTGTATCTGGCTGGTTATGAAAATGGGGGGGACGCCACGTCATTTAAAAAATAATTGGAAAGAACGATGTCGGGTCCCCCCCAATTTTCATAACCAGCCAGATACAACACAGCAGCAGCAGGCAGCATTACAAGGGTGGGAAGGGCCACTGTTTTTGGCCTTCCCCAGCCTAATACTACCAGCCTGCGGCCACCCCGGTGCCTGCCCGTCACTACAGCTGGTCGGGTACTGGTTTGTACCCGGCTCTTCCCAGTACCCCTGGTGGCGGTGGGTACCGGGGTAATAATGGGGGTTAGTGTAGACTCTGCACCGGCTAACATTAAGCCTCGCCTTAGTAATGGAGGTTGTCAATCAGCCAGCGGCCATTACTAAGGCGGTGATAATAAAGTTTAAAAAGATACAAGCACATAGAAATTTTTTTTATTGAAATAAAAACACAACCCTCATTAACCATTTTATTGAGAATAAAAAAAACGCCGTCATTGAAGTCCTCGTATCCGAAGTCCAACAACCGAACCTGTAAAAAAAACACAAACACACAAAAATAATCAGTAACACATAAAGAAGCAAAATTATTATTCTTACCTTTCCTGGGTCCAGCGCTGGAGCCGCAATGTCAGCGAGCTGGGCCCTGTATCTAATCCTATCATGTGTGATACAGTCTGCTGAGCTGTGTATCTAATCCAATCATGTATGATACTGTGCTGGGCCCTATATCTAATCCGATCATGTGTGATACTGTCTGCTGAGCCACTGTATCTAATCCTATCATGTGTGATACTGTCTGCTGAGCCACTGTATCTAATCCTATAATGTGTGGTACTGTCTGCTGAGCCACTGTATCTAATCCTATCATGTGTGATACTGTCTGCTGAGCCACTGTATCTAATCCTATCATGTGTGGTACTGTCTGCTGAGCCACTGTATCTAATCCTATCATGTGTGGTACTGTCTGCTGAGCCACTGTATCTAATCCTATCATGTGTGATACTGTCTGCTGGGCCACTGTATCTAATCCTATCATGTGTGATACTGTCTGCTGAGCTGTGTATCTAATCCTATCATGTGTGATACTGCCTTCTGAGCCACTGTATCTAATCCTATCATGTGTGATACTGTCTGCTCAGCCACTGTATCTAATCCTATCCATAGTTTATAGGGTCGTAGTGCTATAGATATGCTATGCTGTCTCCTATACACACACTTTTTTTTGGGGCGGACACATATGTATTGGGGCTATTTCCCGGACATTTTAAGCCCTGAGGGTATGTTCACACGGCAGCGTCTGTTACGGCTGAAATTACTGTGCTGTTTTCAGGAGAAAACAGCACCGTAATTTCAGCCGTAATGGCATGTGCAGGCGTCTTTTGCTGCGTCCACTACGGAAGTAATTGAAGCTGGTTTTCCATGGAGTCCATGGAAAACGGCTCCATTTACATCTGAAGAAGTGACAGGCAGTTTTTTACGCGCCGCCTTTCGACAGCGGCGCGTAAAAAAAAATGACCATCGGCACAGAACATCGTAAGACCCATTCAAATGAATGGGCAGATGTTTTCCGACGCTTTTGAGCCGCATTTTCGGATGTAATTCAATGCTAAAACGCCCAAATTACGTCCGTAAATAGTGTGTGTGTGAACCCAGCCTTAGTGACGCCCCGGCTGCTAGTGCTGCATTGTTGGGTCACTTAGGAGACCCAGCGATGCAGCTGAAAGCGGACCGTTGGCCATGAGAAGTTTGCGGGGTGGGGGGGGGGGGGGGGCCCTGGCACATTATCTGCACAGGGGCCTTTTGCAGTCTGTGTCCGCCACTGAACTATAACCAATGTTACCATAACCATTTTTCCTCAGAGGTGGCAATTCCAAACCAGTCATTACATTTTGGGTGGTAGACACATGGGTTTGTAGGACATGAGTGTGAAAATCAAATTAATGCACCATCTTTGTACAAACAACGCATGATTGTATTCAAAGAATGACATTGAATCTGTGGAATCCCACTTTTCCTAAATGTGGCCATAGATATGAAACAGTATTAGAAGGTCCAACCACTGGAACGTCTTTCATCTGACGGACTATTGGTAGAAATGCATGCTGGGATTTCCTCCAATCATAATTCATAAGGATCAGTCCGCCAAGTATCAACTTTAATAGAAGAACAGATTTATTGATGTCCTATTAGGAAGACCGTCATTGGGATGTTTATGAAAATTGCTGGAGCAAACCTTAGCTACCTGGCACTGGATGTCCTCCTTCTTGCTGGTCCTACTAAGCTCCTGGGTGTTTTAGACAAGTTTTAGACATCTATTCACTAATTTAATATTGCAAACAATACAAACATGCATGACAAGTCCAATATTACAATATGTAGGATTTATAGCTGATTAACATTTAATAAATAGTTAACTAATCACATTTCCAATTATCTGTAGGCCATCAATATGTGATGAGTAGGGGTCTGACCACCCGGACCCCATCCATCTGCAGTAACACCATCCATTTCCATGTGGCTGTTCCTGGTACTGCAGTTC
Source organism: Rhinoderma darwinii (assembly GCF_050947455.1). Taxonomy (NCBI): domain Eukaryota; kingdom Metazoa; phylum Chordata; class Amphibia; order Anura; family Rhinodermatidae; genus Rhinoderma; species Rhinoderma darwinii. The sequence goes on along the minus strand of NC_134695.1, from coordinate 60,413,926 downwards.
ACCGTCATTCATGTGAACTAGAACCAGACCCAGCCACATGGAGAACGCCGCAACTGCTTCTTTCTACTGACAGCTTAAACCTCTACATGTCATATATTGATGGCCCATTCTAGGTATAGGTAATCAAAGTTATATCCTGGAGAAACCCTTTAAAGGGTAATAAAACTCAAAAATTAAAAAATGTCTTACGCCCTCTATGTTAGGCCGGATTTACACGAGCGTGTGTGTTTTGCGCGCGCAAAAAACAGCATTTTGCGCGCGCAAAAGGTACGTAACAGCTCCGTGTATCACCCTCTTATGATGCGAGGCTGCGTGATTTTCGCGCAGCCGCCATCATTATGACACGGTTTGTATGTTTGTAAACAGAAAAGCACGTGGTGCTTTTCTGTTTTCATTCATAGTTTTTACAGCTGTTGCGTGAATCACGCGCGTCACACGGAGGATTTTCACGCACCCATTGACTTCAATGGGTGCGTGATGCGCGAGAAACGCACAAATATAGGACATGTCGTGAGTTTTACGCAGCGGACACACTGCGTAAAAATCACTGACTGTCTGAATGGCCCCATTGACGAACATAGGTCCGTGCGAGGCGCGTGAAAATCACGCGTGTTGCACGGACGTATATCACGTTCATCTGAATAAGCCCTAATACTATGGGGGCTCCAAAAAGATGATATATGGGGGACCTGTTTTATAGCATCCTCACATCTGCATTAGTGTCACTATGGAGCAAAACAATCAATGGTAACGGTCACGTGCATGAGGCCCTTCTGGATCACACATACATTTTCAGGATAAAGGCCTTAATAAATTGTCCAACTTCTGAGATGCAGCAATATAGGGAAGCCTTACTTTATATAGAGACTTACGTGCGTTTGAATGCGGAGCGGATATCAATGTCCCCGGTGTTGGCGACCTCTGGATGGAGAAAAGAGAAAAATTTAATCTCCTTGGTTGTTAAAAATGAACAACCACTATAAAAAGATAAAAATATCTAGAATTCCCTCCCTATAGGCGCATGTTGTCCCTAGCGACATCACATCTAGTTTACACGTCACAAGATTTTTCTTCTTCTGAATTGTAAGGGTATGTTCACACACACTATTTACGGACGTAATTCGGGCGCTTTAGCCCCGAATTACGTCCGAAAATGCGCCTCAATATCGTCGGCAAACATCTGCCCATTCATTTTAATGGGTCTTACGATGTTCTGTTCAGACGGTCATTTTTTTTACGCCCCGCTGTCAAAAGGCAGGGCGTAAAAAAGACGCCCGCGTCAAAGAAGTACCTGTCACTTCTTGGGACGTAATTGGAGCCGTTATTCATTGACTCCAATGACAAGAAGCGCCAGTTACGTCCGTATTGGACGCAGCGTTCAAGCGCCTGCACATGCCGTTACGGCTGAAATGACGGGGCTGTTTTCTCCTGAAAACAGCCCCGGAATTTCGGCCGTTACGGACGCTGTAGTGTGAACATACCCTAATTCTAAACCCAACAGAAGCAAGAAAGAGTGAGATACCATGGTAAATCTTGCAGGTTTTTTTTGTAAAGGAAAGTATCTGTTTTGGGTCAATTTCACCCAAAATGAATAATTTTCAGAATTTTAACGACAGTTTTATTTTTCAGTTTTTTCTTTGTATTAGTATTTTCTATGTATTTGTATTATTAAGGTATTTTTACAGTTGTTATTTACCTTGCACATTTAAATTAAAGTTGCAGCTGTCAAATTTGTCTTTACTGGATACCTCACACCTGTATCCTCCGGCATAAGTGGTCTTTGCCTTGATAATTTGGATCTCGAAAGTGTAAATCTGAAAGAAAATGCAACCGAGAGTGAATATATCTGGACAGTAAAGCCGGCCTCACACGCAATGATAATCGCTTGGTCTATGGTATTTAAGACAATCGTACTGATCAATGGAACACTGCGCTGGTGTCATTACTACTATTATTTAAGTATTTACTCACTGTATCTGAGAAAAGTGCATGTGGGACAATGCAAAGGCACTAATCGCAATGAGAATTTGGAGCACACCTTGTACAAGGGGGGGGGGGCTCTTTACTACTATGGCAAGGCTAAAAACGTTTGCTTTGTTGGAAAATAAAGTTGTCCTGCCTCTGGGACCCCTTGCATAGAATACTACACCCAGAATAATCAATGTAAATCCAATCTGAAGTGGCTTGACGCACACTGTCCAGAAGGATTTACATTGATTATTCTGGGTGTAGTATTCTTTGTAATATTCTTGAGTTTTAGGGTTGTTAGAAATATTAAAAAGGGTCTTCCAGCAACTGCAATACTTTAAATGTCCTGTCCAGACTAAATCTGAATTAATGTTAGTTATTTCTTTAGAAGGTTGGAAAATTGTGAAGATCATAGATAAAGGGTACGATAAACTATTCACTGGGTACGGACCTCTGTCTTGCCAATTGTCTTACTTTAAAGTTTTTAGGTTAAACATACACGTACTTCCGGCTCGAAGAACCAAAATGTTCGGAGAATTTACTATTCTTTTTGTAAAACTCGTTTTATTTAGAAATACAGTACAAATGTATACAATTCACAGCAAATATTACCGAAGACATAGTGATCACATTGAAGAATCAGAATAAAAACATAAATACAGGTACACTGAATAACGTTTTGGACATGCCCATTATCGACCGTCTCAAATTCGGAAAAAATTACACACATATGGACTATTGTACAATATAAACCGGGAGTATACATGACGCAAAACATAATAAAATAGACACATTATTATCCCTGCAGTGTGGAGTCTCTCAGATCTAAGTATCTATGCGGACCATAATTAGTAAGCGGAGATCCACACCAACTTCCCCAGATCCTTTGAAATTTGTCTACACAACCTCTGCGTCTATAATTAACTTTTCCATAGGTGAGAATGGAGTTGACTAAAGATTTCCATTTGGATAACCTGGGTGGTCTAGGGTCCATCCATCGCATTGCAATTGTTTTCCGCGCCATAAACAGCACTTTTCTAAGGAAGATGCTAGTATGGTATGTCCATTGGGCTTCAGGTAAAATTCCAAACAACTGTGGGGTATGTGGAACCGGACCCTGTAGCACCCCTTGCACTACCTCCACCACCTCCCTCCAAAAAGAATAAACATGCTGGCAAGCCCATATCATATGCCAGAAGTCCGATCTGGGATAGCGGCACCTATGGCATTCTGTACTCGGGTATCTTCCCATTTTGTACATCCTCATGGGTGTAAGGTAACTTTGATGAATAATCGATAGCTGTATCATTTTATTGTTAGCGGCCAGTGATACGGTAAGTGGAGAAGAAAGTATCTCTTCCCAATCACCATCTGTCAAATCAGATACTTGGGCCTGCCGCTTGTCCTTCCCAGGCGGAAGTGAGGCAACCAGCATAGTTTGTATGAGAGATGTATATATGGACGAAATTAGGCTTCTTGGCCCCTGGGATTTAAAAATGCCTATCAACGGGAACTGAGAAAATTAGAATTTACTATTCTTATCAAAATAATATTGAGGAGTCATCTGAATGAATTAAAATAGCGCGCCCTTTTATTCTCGTTAACGAGGAGACAAAAGGCATAGAGATGACTTGATCTGCTGTTTTTGTCTCCTCGTTAACGAGAATAAAAGGCCGTGCGATTTTAATTTATTCAGATGACTCCTCGATATTATTTTGATAAGAATAGTCAATTCTCAGAACATGTTCACACGCTGTGTTTTCAAACGCCTCGAAAAACAAAAGCAGAACTCCTCCAAACATCTGCCCATTGATTTCAATGAGAAAAACGGCGTTTCGTTCAGACGGGGCGTTTTTTTACGCAACTGTTTGAAAAAAACGGCGCGTAAAAAAATGCCCCGTAAAAAAAAGTGTATGTCACTTCTTGAGCAATTTTTGGAGCCGTTTTTCATTGTCTCAATAGAAAAACAGATCCCAAAAACGCATCAAAAAACGTTTGATGCTTTACAAATGGCTGAAAATCAGAGGCTGTTTTCCCTTGAAAACAGCTCCGTATTTTACAGCCGTTTTTACTTTAGCGTGTGAACAAAGCTTTAGATCCGCAGGACTGACAGGTTCAGTGTTAGGGTATGTTCACACGCTAACAAAAAACGGCTGTAAAATACGGAGAAGTTTTTAAGGGAAAATAGCCTCCGATTTTCAGCTGTTTTTTTAAACTGCAAACTTTTTTGGCGGCCGTTTTTGAAGCTGTTTTTTTATTGAGCCAATGAAAAACGGCTCCAAAAACGGCCGCGGAAAAAAAACGCCAAGTGGGAACGAAACGCAGTTTTTCCCATTGAAATCAATGGCCAGATGTTTGGATGTGTTCAGCTTCCGTATTTTCAGCCATTTTTCGGCCCGAAAAACAGCTGAAAATAAGACGTGTCAAAATACCCTTAGTGGATTCTGCGTGTCTCTGACACACAAGATCGAGCTGCTATCGATCATGATGGATAACAGGTGGATCCTGCATCAGAGATGCGCAGGACCCGCTGACACTGAACTCGTCAGTTCCGCGGACCTGACGGATTCAGGTCTTAGCGCACAATACAGCTGCTCTGTATGCAGGATACAAAGCAGCTGTGTCTCAAAGTGTAAAAACTTTTAATAAAACTTAATTATAAAGTTGAACAAAACACACTGATTGACCGTTTTATTTAAAAAAGAACCGCTTTCGAAGGTGTACATAGCCTTTAAGTATATATATATATATATATATATATATATATATATATATATATATATATATATATATACGGTATCTATCTATAAAATGTAAACCCCTCTATTTTCTACTGTCCATATCTCTCATTACCTTATTGTTGCGGTCATATGTTTCAGCGATCTGAAGATGTTTGCCCACTTTGCTGGACAGGTCCATCCATTTGCCCTTGAACCATTTTGCCACTGGTTTCTTCATCAGGTTAGCACCATTAACCCTTGCTGTGAATTTTATGTTTGCACCTAAAGTATGAGAAAAAGAAGTATGAATGATAAATTCAATGGGGCAGATTTATTAATACGGTGCTAAATTAAAACGCGATGAAACTAGACCAGACAGGCATAAACTGCGTGAAATTTATCCCAATTGCAACTGTGCGGCCGAAAAATGGAGCACACCGTTATTACATTTGACTCATCTTAGCCAAGCCACTTTCAAAACTGTTGGGAAAGATGCAAAAAGTGTCGTAAACACATAATAAATACGGCGTAATCATTTACTAGACTTTTTTGGCGCAACTTGTGCCAGAAATCTGGTGCATTTTACTTAGAAAATCTGCCCAAAATTCTAAGGCATTCATCTTAAAATACTGACCAACAGTGACATCTCCATCAACCGGTCTCTCCAAGAACAGTCCAATTTCATCCTTGGGAGCCTCTGGGGGCGGCGGCGCAGGAGCTGTGAGATTGTAAAGAGATTATCACACAACCATAAATCTTTGAATGGGTTGGATCAACATTTGAATAGAAATTGTATTGAAATTCCTAAAAGATTAGCATCAGGCTGGATTAGCAGCAAATTTTCTGATGATTCTTCAATTTCAGAGACTGACTCAAAAGCTAGATATATGGATTGCTGGCAGGGTTAGACCAGGTAAAAGGCAAACCTGAGCGACACCAAGGCCAAATGGGCTTGAGGGGCTCATGGTGATATAGGTAAAAATACTATATGCTTAGCAAGTCTAAGGGTGAAGTAGATTAGAGGCCCAATGTGACTATGACACTTAAATGGGTTGTACCAGAATCGACAATTATCAACTATCCACAGGATAGGTGATAATGGTCTGATAACTGGCGGCCCCATTGCTGGAACCCCTACCTATTGTGAAAACAAGAGTCCTGAATCCCTCACTGCAGGGGGCAGGGAGGAAAAACGTAAATGTAGTGGTGGGCATGTTCTCAGCTGCTTCATCAATGTCTATGGGACTGACGGGAACAGCCGAGCGCTGTACTCGACTGTTTCTGGCATTCTCATAGATTTTAAATAGAGCGATAACGTGCATGCTCGACCACCACTCCATTCAATGTCTTCCTTACTGCGGTCAAGCAGTGAGGGGGAAACAGGGGGTTCAGGACCCAGCTTTGTGATCGATGGGGGTCCCATGGTGATATTTGTCGATACTGGGAATACCCCTCCAGTACACCTGGAGTCGGCTGGGATTACTTGTTTAAACCTAGGTTGTATTTTAAATGTTGATCCAGGGTGATCGCCACTTGGCATCAGAAAGTATCACCTTTAAGGGCAGATTGCTCATGGGTTACACTTTTTTTTGCCTTTTTTCCTTCCTGAGCCAAAAGGGTGATTTTAACTCCTTCCTTCTTTTCTTCCATATCCGCGCCCCTTTCCTGGATAAACTTGATAGTATGGTTTAAAAAAGTTATGTCTAACTACTATGTAACTATATAGAAGGACCCAATGGTTGCCTGGCCGAAACTTTTTGAAGGAACTTTAATGGTTTATTCAGAATGTGCTTAGAATTATCCCAACTTTCCACGCGTGTGTGTGTGTGTGTGTGTGTGTGTGTGTGTGTGTGTGTGTGATATATATATATATATAATAGTGTAAAAAGTTATAATTACCTTCTGCAGGCGCGGCATCTTTTTTCTCTTCCCCCACAGCTGGTGCTTCTGGAGCAGGAGGGGCAGGAGCTGGAGCCTCCTTGGCTTCTTCTGCAGTTATTTATAGAAATTTTAGTTAGTTTGCTGGATAAAATGTTTCTGCATCTACAATATATAAAGTTTTAGGGTCACATACAATTACATCTAAGGGTATGTGCACACACACTAATTACGTCCGTAATTGACGGACGTATTTCGGCCGCAAGTCCCGGACCGAACTCAGTGCAGGGAGCCGGGCTCCTAGCATCATACTTATGTACGATGCTAGGAGTCCCTGCCTCGCTGCAGGACAACTGTCCCGTACTGTAATCATGTTTTCAGTACGGGACAGTAGTTCCACGGAGAGGCAGGGACTCCTAGCGTCGTACATAAGTATGATGCTAGGAGCCCGGCTCCCTGCACTGTGGTCGGACCGGTACTTGAGGCCGAAATACGTCCGTCAATTACGGACGTAATTAGTGTGTGTGCACATACCCTAAGCCTAATGGGTCTGCATGCCATAGAATATAATAGATGGCTAATTAATGTATAATAAATTGCTACGGCTTTGAGTATAAATGATGGATCATAATTAATGAAAGATTGCAGACACATTGCAAGTTAGTGAGTTACCATGCAAATCTATAGTGTGACCCTACATCAAGGTCAGTCAAACCCATGCAGATGCATTAGAAGTAGATCCTGGCTTGTATACATTTTGAAGAAGTTGCAAGCAACAGGCAGATTATCAATGTCTAGATGATTGTGAGACCCTAAGACGGTTGCCCCACTATAAGAAATTAGTATGAAAGAGCTGGAACCTGGAATCACCTGATCATTAAAGAGCCCGAGGCGCGCCGTCTTGATCCACCATCGTCTAATTTACCTAAGTCTAAGTTTATACTTAGCGTAAACACTGCAGATTTAAAACATCTAAATAAAATTCCCTTATCCAGTATTCCCAATTTTAGTGTTCAGGGCCACGTGCCATCATCCACTGAAGTAGGCACAACACACACTATAAGGGCATGTGAACACAAAGCGGATTAGCTGCGGATTTTCAGCAACGGATTTCGTTTTGGAAAATCCGCAGCATAATACAGTAGCAGCAAAGTGGATGAGATTTGAACAAATCTCATCCACACGCTGCCTAAATGATAAGTGGAAAAACTGCTCAGAAATTGACATGCGGTGCGTTTTTTTTTTTATCTCGCAACATGTCAATTTTATTTGCGTAATCACTGCTTTGGTGATGCAGGTTTTCCCCATTGAATTCAATGGGGAGGTAAAACCCGCAACAAATCGCAGATGTTGCTTTTTATGTGGTGGAAAACCTGCAATTCAGCCGCAAAAAACCTAACTCATTATAAAAATCTTATACTTACCCAGAATTCTGTGTTTCTTCATCCATGCCTGCGTCCTGAGATGTTTCATCCCATGTGACCATTGCAGCCAGTGACAGGCTGCAGCGGTCACATGGGATGAAACGTCATCCAAGGAGGCCGGCCTGCAGAGGGACGCATTGCTATGACTACGTAAATATAAAACGTTTTTCGTTTATTTTTATGTGCAGTTTTAAACAGAGGACATTCCGGTCGAAAAACTGCCCCATAGCAAGAACCAAACTGGGCCTCCCACTATGTGACCGGGTTTTGCCACCCAGGACAGGAGAGCCTGGGTATTTGCTTCCCCTCCCTGTACCCTTTCTATGATCTTTGGACCAATTCCCCACAACTAAAAATGCACTTCCTCTGTTGAGGGGCGTCCTGTACACCAACTAAACCTGATCCATCCCCCTTCTACAATGGCCCTATAGCAGCCACACGGGCTCTCTCAATGGAACGTATGCGCTTCAAACATGAACAGGCGTCGTCCACTTTGAAAATCCCTTTTGGTTAGAATTGTGCAGCGAAAATAAGTTTATTAAATGCGGTGCTGCTGCTGGTACCCCCACAAATCAGCTGTAAGGCCCCATGCACACAACTGTATATTTCATACGTAATTACATTCCATAAATTACGGACCGTTTAATTTCTATTGGCCATGGACACCTTTCAGTATTTTTACAGATGGGTGTCCATGCTAAAAAAATGATAGGACCTGTCCTATTCTTATCCGTAATTACCGCACGGACTGTCCCATAGAAGCCTATGGGCGCTTCCATAAATACGGAAGGCTACGGATGTGCATCCGCCAACCGTCCATATTTACGGAAGTGTTGCTGTGCAACATGATGGTGATAACATTTGCAGCCTCCCTTTTTTTTTTTTTTTACAGATCCGTATATACGGATGCACAAAGGACTGTATTTACAGACACTTCTGTATATACGGATAAAATTCGGATGACTACGGATCCATATTTCCGGACAGTATTTCGGGATTTATGAAAACACGGTTGTGTGCATGGGGCCTAATCTGGGGGAAAACCTTCCAGCAAATCTTAATTTCCCCATAGACACATTTTGTAGCTAATTAATGGACATCCCAAATGAGGAACTCTCATCTATTAACTCAGCATATCCTAAGGTATGAGAAACTGGTTTCCTAAACCAGACAACCTCTTTTAAATGTGAACATGGTTATATATATAACCATATATCTTCACATAGGCTGCCCAGATACCATGTGACAAAATATGGTCCCTTTGGATAACAGTCCTTCCAATGCGCCAACCCAGATACAGAAACTTCTCGTTCTGGGGATGCCAAATGTTACACGTTACATACACGTTACTCCGGATGAAGACATCGGAGAGAAGTCATCCTACGCCTCCTTGACAGCTGCACAGGAGCTAAAGATTGGCATGGGTCATAAACACACCATCCTAAATGTTACTTTTCTTATAATCTGTCGCAGGATAGTATTGCAGTTAAAAAGGGAATAGCAGGAACATAAACCCTGTAAGTTATATTGACTGGTTTACAGTTCACTAACTAGGCCCACGAAGTTGGAGCTAAATATGTTCTATTTCCCGGTAATACCTAAACATGAGATGCGATGTGAAATATATCTTTGGTATCGGTAAAGAAAGAGGAAGTTAGAACAGAGTAATAGTCTGCAGAATTTAAGGAAGGTTTCTAAGCTCATCGATGTATTAATAGCACAGAAAGTAAAAGGAATATTGTGCAAAAGAGGAACTTCAAGATTCTGATGGAGCCAGCAACTTTTTGGGTTGATGTGTTCAGTTCCTGAAAAATAAGTTGACCTCCACCTTTTGCCCTCATTTGTCCACCTGTCCTTAGTCACCGTTGCATAATCTATAATGGGTCTCTCTTCTCCAGCCGATCTGGAGGACTAACTTTTCTTGCTTTTCTGACAATAAAGGGGTATTTAGTTAATTTGGTAGTTTTCTGTTTGATGTGAAATCTCATGTACATTTTCGACAAGATTTTCACAACAGAGGACTCGCGTGATAACACGGTTACTTATGTGCACCACACTGAAAAGTGAACAACACATTTCGGAAAAAAAAAATTGACGCTTAAAGTTCTGAAATTTTTTTAATAAAAAAAAAAAATACTGTGAGTAAAAGCACAGACTACAGTCAGTTGTTCATGGTTTGACACTTGTATCCACAAAGACACCACTCAATGTGGGCAGTAGATGGGTGCACATATAGACCGATAGAAGTCATTAGTGGCTCACGACCAATGGAATTTACTAATATGTCAGACAGAGGTGTAATTTGAGGCTCCTGGGCTCCAATGCAAAATTTGCTCCCCCCCCCCAACTATTATGTGAAATTTATAGTACTGGTATCCTCATATGGGGCAGAGGGACTTCTTGGGACCACGAACACGGCATCCCCTGATGTCAGATATTTATCCAATGTTAATAGAATTATCAGGCACAGGTTTTTCTTAGGACTGTTTGCCCACTGAGTGATGTAGGACTTATAATTTGGAATTTAAGTTTATTCCAAGATCAGGGCTTATGTGTTGTTGAATAGACTATAGAGTAGAACGCATCATATTTCCTGGTACTGGTGGAGCAGAGAACAATACAGCAAAACGGGTCTGAACATTTTCAGGAGTGGTGGCTTTAAAATGAAAAAAAAAAAAACAAACAATGAATGCTGTAAAACGGTTAAAAGTAATGGAATCCAAAAGCTGGGTCCACCACTAATGCCAAGAACAGGGCTGTCAAGTCTTCAATGTCCAGTCGCAAGGTCTTCTCCTCCAGTAAATTCAAGATTTAGAAACTTCAGAGCATATTTATGATATATTTTTTACCACTGGGATAGACCAGTATAAAATCTCTATTGCCCATCTTAGGCTACATTCAGACGAGCGTGTGCAACCTCGGACATGAAAAACTGAAATTTTTCACGCCTGAGGTGTACCCATGCGGGACGCGTTATCACGGATCCCTCATAGACTAGAGCCTATGGAGGGATGCGTGAAAACGCAAGAAAATAGGAAATCTTATTTTTCCCACAGACCCTTCACATGCTCAGTTGAAACAGCGGCCCCATTTAAATACATGTGTCCATGTGACGGCCGTTGTTTTAACAGCCGTCACACGCACGAGTTACACGCTCGTCTGAATGAGCCCTTAATGTTTTAATCCAGGTTCATGTTTTGCGTTAGCATTTTCCCTTAATAAGCAGCTGTGTTCTTGCTATGGGAGTAGAAGACTAAATGGATCCTACATAACCTTTATCAAAGAGAGAAAATCTTCCAATACTAGAAGGACCGTTAGCTGCTATGACAGACTAACAATTCCTGGAGGAGCGGGTTGGATGGGTAAGGCAAGTACAAAGACATCCATGCCGAAAGGCCCAGCTCTTCTAGGATGAAGTCTTCTAATGAACATCACGTTCCAGCACTACATCAGAAGATAGTTATTGGAAAGGAAGCATACATCAATAGAGTACTAACCACAGAAAAAACAAAAGACCATTGATCGATGAGGACAAGAAATAGAACAATTCTTTCCAGATCATGGTGTGTAACTTTTACCGAAAGTGTCTCAAAAGGGGTTGCCTCATGACGATAACCCCTTCTCTGAAGACAGAGGTCTTGCTCAGCTTACTTACTTGACTTAAATTTTAGTAGTTATGTCAGCATCCTAAAAAAAAACGTATCTTACTAATAACTTGATTACCAGGTTGTTTAGAGATGTAAAAAAGGAGATGGTACAAGGCGAACTTGCAACATGCCATAACGAGTTTGTTTGTAGCTGTAAGTCCTACCCTAGAATCCTCTGGTCACACCATTTAAACCGCTCCTTGTCATACACTCAAGTCAATACTGATGGTACTCATAGTAGTCGCCATAATGCCAACCACCAACTAGTACCCATAGTGCCACCCTAATAGTAAAGTATAACACACCAGTTCCACAACTCCACATTGACCCCCTTCTCCACTGTCAGCAGTTAGGAGGTTATATGTGAGTAGAATGTCAGTGGATGTTGTTGTACGGCTATGTTCACACCTGCGTTCATGGGTCTGTTGTTCTGCTCCATCAGAGGAGCAGAACAAGGGAATAACTGGAAGTGCCGTTGCACCACGGACACCACTGGTAGCTGACGGAACCCATTGACTTTCTGTTGGGGTGTCCATGGTTTTACCGGAAGCTTTAACGCAGATGTGAACCTTTTATCATGGTGATCTCTCAGGATTGACATGGGATAAGGATGTCCGTGCAAAAAAAAGTGCATGTTATAACAGTAAGTTGGTTGCGGAAGGATTACAATTTTTTGTTGGTGATGCCTTGGGTCTGTGTGTGAATACATTCCAAATTAAGAATTGTGCCCCCCAAAGTGCCCTTACTCCACAATTTACATGGTGAAAATCAGATGGTTAGAAAGAAAAAATTTGCAAATATCATACCTAAAAAGTTTACATGAACATTGAATAATAAAACAAGCTAAAATTACCATAGATCCATTTATATAATGCCCTATTGCACTTTCCTAATTTGCCTATATGTAGATATGTCTTAGATATCTAACATAGTGAAAGAATAGACAATGCAGACAACAGAACTTTATACTTTGATGGAATGGATCATTTTACATATTCAGAGTATAATGTTAAAAATGCAGAAGAAATGGATGTGGGATGTCTAGTTCTTACCTGGTTTCTTCACTTTGAGTTCAAACTTCACCTTTGAGGTTCCAGCAATAATGGCGTAGGCGACTTCATCCTCAGCACTGGCATTGTTGATGGTCAATGAGTGGCTTTTGCTATCAGCCTTGATGATGTACTTGTCACTAGCGGCGATGTCTGCATTATTTTTTTGCCACTTCACCTTAAGACCAGCTTTCTCAATCTCAGCCTCAAAAGTAATGGAATCTCCCACAAGAACCTCTGAAGATTTTGGCTTCTTGGTAAAAGCTGTGCACAAAAGTGAGGAGAAAGTAGTGGAGTAATACTCTGGAATATGTCGTACACTACAGCTGAGAGGAAGACCTTGGGAACCTTTTGGAATTATTGTGAATGTATAATATTCATCTCTTCATTCAAGATAAGATCCATCAAAGTTGACCTTCAAAGCGGAGGCAATTCAAAACTGAGCTCGAAGTACATTATTGGCTTACCAATATAATAAAATGAACAATAGAAGAAATCATTTAGGGTCTCATACAGGGTCAGGGTCTCATACACAAGGGCATACGTACCATAGAGGTAGGCCATGCGGTTGCACTGAGGCCTGTGGAAGAGGGGGCCCAGGCGTGGTTGTTCCAATTCCCATTCCTATTGGGTAGAGAGACCTGTGAAGGTCCCCCCAATACAGGGGAGCTGCATTACTTGTAAACAGAGGGTGGGGAATTGGCTCAACGGCCATGTAGAAGGCATGGGCAAAAACACCAGGCCTTTCTGCCCTGTGCAACAAAGTCCAGTACCTTAATGGGGCTCGGTTTTGATTTTTGCTATGGGGTTTCCTCTCCCCTATGTACACCCCTGCTCATACACACTGCAGAATGGTTCTCAATGGACTTTAAAGAGGTATTCCAAGAATCAACATTTATCACCTATCCACCATTGGCCCGAGCCCCCCTTTTCTCATTATTGTATGACCGCAGCAAGAATGACTTTGATTGGAGTGGCAGACGAGCATGTGCAGTGCCGCTTCATTCCAAGTCTATGGGACTGACAGAATGAGCGGAGTACAGCGCTTATCTGTTTCCATCAATCCCATAGTCATTGAATAGAGAAGCAGGGCACATCTTAACCTCTGCTCAATTCAAGGTCACTGCGGTCAAGCAGGGAGGAGGAGTTGGGGTACGGGACCCCTGTTGTTGCGATCTGTGGGGGTGCCGCCTCTGAAACCCCAGCAATCCTGTAGATAGGTGATAAATGTTGATTCTGGGAATACCTATATAACTTTTCACCCCAGCTGAGAAACATCTAAGAAGATAGAGATTGGAAATGTTTGTAGGGGAAAAAGAAACTCCCAGATTCACAAAACAAGAACTGGAATTGCAAGTAAGTTAGAAACAATGGATCAGAACGGAATAATGAACAGATAAGTAAATGACTAAGAAATTGGAACAGAAATGGTGCCAAAATCCTTAGTAAGTTTAGTATATAAGATAAGGTATGTAAAGGAAAAGGAGGCTGTTGTGCGCTGGACCCAATGGAACAATATCAGTTAATACTACGTGTCCAGCAAAGAAGTGATTCCAAACCATATTAAAAGATCATGACACGATGTGAAAAAACACGTTTTTGGGCATTACATTATTTCAAACAAAAAATTTAAATTAACCAATTGTGGAATGGGACTTTTTTTTAATTCCTGTTTTTTCTTTTTTGGAAAATAAGTTGTGTATTGACCATCACAATACATTTGTGATGTAAAGAAGGTACCACGCCAACCCCAAAATGCATTGCTTTCATATCCTAATCGAGATGGTTTAACTAGCTGGAATTGATATTTCCATATGGTATGGACATAGGTTGCAGGATAAGTGTTATTAATTGATATCTGGTCCATTAAAAGCAGCGCCCAACAACTTATCTTTTACCGTCCATACTACATTTGATGTTTCGACTATCGGTTTGTTACCGCCATCAAGTCCTATCAAAAAGTCAAATGCTTCAATCAATTAAGTTAAGTTTCACTGGTCATGTTCAATTTTGTTTCTCCGTTCTATATTTGCAATATGTCTTGCTGGAAAGAGGCAAAACATTTTTGGAGGTGGAGTTTCGGAAGGATAGGCTTGGGCTTCTTTCAGTTCACTTTTATGTCACTATTCTAAAACTGGCGTAGTCTGCTTAGGAGTGGGCATCCTGTAAAGGGTATGTTGTAGCATGGTCAACTAAAGAACAAAAAACAATAGGAGGACACCTATGGATTTTTTTGCATGTTATAATGTCTACGTTTATGAGTCTACCATAAGAAAAACTTTGGGCAAAAGAGGTGTAGAGGTTACAAAGGAGACAACTGCAGCTCTCAATAAAATTGCCATTGACAAATGACAAACCTGCATGCCAGTTCTAAACTTTATCTCAACTGTTAAAAACTGTGGAGCGTAACATGAAGTAGGTCACCTTTTATTTCCTCATGGTCTCACTAGAGGTTGGGTCATGTAACAATACCATTGACCATGTTACATAGTACGGTTGAAAAAAAAAAAAAGTTTTGAAAAGTTCTGGCCTTAGACCGATAAAGATTCTCCTGTACGACCTAAAGCTGGCTTTAGAAGCATTTCCAGAAATATGGTGTATAGATCAGTCGGCTGACGTAACTCTGACCTCTTCTCAGCAACCATAAGCAACCTCAGAAAGACTTACTGTATATTGAAGTCATGACCTAAAATCAGATTCTCACTGGGTATATGAACTTTTTTTTTATCATCGACCTTGATTGTTTTTGAACCCAACTAAATTTATTAAAGAAGTCTTTAAATTTCCATTTTGATGGCTTAGATGAAGATTAGAATCCAGATAATTCCATAGGGTTCATAGACTTGTTCACGGCTGTAAGTCTCTGTATCTAATGTCCGGTCATAAGAATTATGCTGTACGTTATATAATAGTCCCTAATATTTCCTACATGGTCACTACTACAGGTAGCTAAATATCAAATACACTGATCGCTTCACCCAAAATACACGGTTCTCCTATTAGTTTATGGTTGGAACTCTTCATTTTTTGCAGAGGAGTTTATTATAAAATCCTATAAAATTGCATGACTACACTAGTCCATCTTCTAATGGTTAAAATTCGGCAACCACTCTAATTTTTTTTTTTGAAGAAGACTAAAAGCTTGTCACAACTCCACCCCCAGCACCGATGAACTGCAATATGATCTTGATTTCTGGCCTGACTTCCAATTATGGGTAAATGCCTAGGACACTGCCACATGTAGGGACCCTGTATGGCAGCACATGGAGATCCTATTGTCCGTATTAAGGACCTCCTAGGCACTCTGTGTACCGTCACATGTCTCTATGAGGCTCTGCATTCTCCCCTGAAGACATTCTTAATATGGCAGTAAAAAGCTATTATTGGGGTTCCCCAAATAACAGTTTTATGGACACTTGGGATTTCATATAAGTGACAGTGGTTGAAATGTCCGCTTGATCAGAAATAAAGGTTATACATATTCCTTACATTCTTTCAGACATAAATCTTTACATTTAGTTCCTATTGAGATCACTATGACAGATACAACTCAATTTGGCCTAGAAAAAATGGGCAGAATTTATTACCCTTTCTACGCTAGTATTCCAATTTAAATGTATTCTGTCCATAGCATCTGTGAGCCGAATCAGGGGTGGACTGACCATTTAGGCAATATGTCAGTGCCTGAGGACCTACAGCTCAAGGTGGTCTATCTATAGCTCGCCAGTCAAATGCAACCCTTATTAAAGTTTATCTGCAGGGCCTTCAAAGAGAAAACATATGACTATGGTGGGTGGAAAAGCGCCCCGGATCTTTATCGCCCAGGGGACCAGATAATTTTTGGTCAACCTGAAGCAAATGATAAAATATCTGTAGGTCCGGATCACAATGTAATGACTATAGAAGTCTATATTCTGCTTACAGCATAGTAATGATCATATTGTAGATGACAACCATGGAACAATTGTCCATATTTCCGTTATTTTAAATAGATCTCCATAAAATTAATTTTTCCAAAGTATTGAGGGTGAAAAATATCAAAAGGTTAGATCTACGGTAAAAGGGGTAAGTGGGTAAGGGGCCGTTGACCTTTAAGGCCGTGGGCTCAGGCCACTCTCGCTAGTCAAATACTGGGGCAAAGCTGAGCCTTAGGCTAACTGCATATGGTCGTATTACAGCTCCGTGCTTGAACATGATCGTCCTGGGACATCAAGAATGCCTTTCCCAAGTCCATAAAATATATTAAAATCCAATGGATTTTTTTTTTTATCACAGTTCAGTTAAGGAATCATTCGAATCGCAACGCATTCAGGCTTTACGTCCTGCGCATATGACAGGAAAATAGCCCATAGGGCACTATGGATACGTTCTGCGTACAGGCAGTGTGTACGTGGCCTTAACCTATACAAGCTGTTTCTATGGATGGCTCATTTACTTACTCCAAATACAACATATAACAAGTACATACAGCTATCCGATCTGCAGTTCCCTAGATGACAATTTAATGGAGGACATGAATTGGCTAAAATATTTTTTCATCTGAATGGGTAAGTCTAGAAGCCAAGATATAACGGTTCTCAAAAAGTGTAAAAAATCCAATTCGCGGCTCCTATATTTTTACCATCAATAATACCCAAACCTGTGAAGGAAATCTAAAAACACTAGGGAGAACAGATCATCAAAAATAGTAAATTACAAGAAGGCTACCACTTTCCTACAGTAGGGGTTATGTGTAAATATAAATTCACTTGATGCCCATGAAAGTAGCACTGTAAGTTGGTGCTGCACTTGGCAAAAAAATAAGGCTGCAAACATGATCGTAAATGTGCCCTAATGACAGTCCATAACCAAACTCTTTGACACATGTCCTCCAATAAGTTCATGTATGTACAGAAGGATTTTCTAAACCAAAAAAAAAAGTTCTAAAAAGTTTTTTTCTAATAACAGACCATGATAGGTTAACCAGACCCGCCAGATCTTTGAGAACCCCCCCCCCCCACATGGTTTCAGAACATGAGGGTCCTGTTCCCTTTTTACAATGGCGCCAAAACTCAAGGTTTGGGGGTTCCTCAGTTGCCTTATGCACATCAGTCTAATTTTTATGACATGCCTGATGTTCTATAAATCCATTTATTGGATGACCCCATAAAGTTCTATAAAAAATTGGACTTTTATTTTAGTGCCCTTATCTTAGAAGTCAACTATTGCGGAGATTAGTGATAACCGCTGCTTGTAGTAACATGCTCATTGTAACACAGTCAATGTACATATATACGTGCGGGATAGATGAGAAGGATGCTCAAGGATCTTACAGTTCATTAAATATAATCTGATTTCCCAAACCAAGCCCTGGCATTCTTGTTGCCATTGAAAGTCATAGGAAGGTCACTCATCCTTCCACAGTCCAGACCAATGTGTCCGATTTAATCTGCATCCTCAACAGCCAAGATGCTTTGATTTCCCATGCAGAATATTCCATGCATTGTAACTACATGCTTCCCCCTTGTCACGTTGTCACCTCCCCATATATCCCATGTACCTGTTTTCTTAACAGGCTCAGGCATCCCGGCTCAACCTGGAAAAAAAAGTCCCACGAGAAGGTTGCAAGCTGCAGCAGAGCTAATCCAGTCTTCGGTTGAGACTGGTATGAAGCTGCTGGATTCTACAGACCCCCTTAAAAAAGTAAGATAAGGAGAAACCCTCCGTGCTCCACCCCCCAACACTCT
The DNA here is from genome assembly GCF_050947455.1 of Rhinoderma darwinii. Taxonomy (NCBI): domain Eukaryota; kingdom Metazoa; phylum Chordata; class Amphibia; order Anura; family Rhinodermatidae; genus Rhinoderma; species Rhinoderma darwinii. Next base: position 60,395,514 of record NC_134695.1, on the reverse strand, counting down.
CTCCTGTTGTCACACAGTCCTGTCACCTTCCAGGCAGCAGACCTCACTTGACAGGACATATCAGCTGGGATATATATAGCTGAGCCTCCAGTTCCTTGTTGTTTGCCCTATGATCCTAGTGGTTTTGCACAGGTTTGAAGTCTATGCCAGACAATTTTCTTGCCCGACACAGTTCTACTTGCCCAGATGTGGGTGGCACATATTTCGCCCATATGACTATAGACTTTACCGCCACCCTACATTAGCCTTGTCACTAGAGTGTTCTCTGTAGTCGCGGAGTGGCCTTGCTGAAAGCTCCTGTCATTTGCTGCTGACCTTGTATACATACACGACACATACGCAGCGTATATAGGCATCTCAAAACAGGATAGACCAAAGACAGAAAAAGTTTGGGTCCCATGTTCCACCATGTGTACACAATGTGATGTGAGCAACGAAGAAGTCAAAGTTGAATAAAAATTGATGCACGATTGATGTAAAAGTGGACTATCGAAGTCCAGCCTCAGACTAGGATCTACAAATAACTGGGGGGGGGGGGAGATTTACTAAAACTGACATCTTAATCTAAAGTGCACTGGAGCAAGATATGCCTAAAATATTAAGAGGCACATGGCTCTTATTAAATTTGGCGTATATGTGGTGTCACGGTCACAGGGTATGTGAACCCACTAGGCCACTCCGCCGTAGCAGAGAGGCAGCTGGCCTAGTAACTGTCTATACAATAGTCTATAACAGTTCGTAACACACGGGTACCTGAACTAGTCCAGACAGTGGCTGTGGCTTCAGCACTGATGGAGGTAGAGCAGGTTGTGCCAGACGTGGCGTACAATACTAGACGTGGCAGAAGACACTGGACGTGGCAGAAGACACTAGACGTGGCAGAAGACACTAGACGTGGCAGAAGACAGCAGGTCCAGTAGGGCACGACTCCAACACTAAGAGGCTCAGGAATGAGAACACAGATGGGATACAGGATACGGGTAACAACTGGAACGGGAAAAGAGTAAGGGACCATTTGCAAGACTGACATGGGATACACTAACAATGCTCAGGCAGGGATCGGAAGGGCAGGGCCCTTCTTATAGTCCAGGAAATCATTGCAGTTGATTATGATGATTGTCCACATGTGGGTGCGCTGGCCCTTTAAGACCGCGCATGAGCGTTTATGCGCACCCTACGGGACACAGCGGACTGGAGCAGAAGTGAGCACTGACGTCTTCTAGGAAGGAGATGCGAGCCAGCGCTCACTGCTGATCCATGGCTGTGGTCGTCGGGAGGTGAGTGAACCCAACGGTCCGCGGCCATAGACGCTACATGTGGCCATCCATAAAATCTATGCCAGTTGTGATTTTTGCTATAATTTACACCAGTTTATGGTGTAAATTTTACTGAATTTGGCAGGCAAAACTCTGCCCCGCTAAGCCTCACCCACTTTTTAGAAAAGTACAGTGAGAGGCGCAATAAAGAATAAAGAAAAAAATCACAACATTTTTGTGCAAAATACATGTTTAGGGATGGCATAGATTGTTTTAAAAATTCACCCCTATGTATTATCTACCACGCTGCATAGTAGCAGGGACTGTGTTTCATTTTTATAAAATTTTTATGGGATTTAAAGGTGAAGACGCACGTCCATCGAAGATTCCTGATGAAGTGAAGGTCAAACCTAAAAATATTCAGTGTATAAATGTGCTGTCAAGTTGAGTACTCTGAGGGGTGGAGGGCTCCGGAGCAAAACAAAAATGGGGTCGTTCCAGCCTGAGCATCAATCCTAGCTTGATTTCTCCAACCCATCCCCCTTCTGTAAGTTTCCTCAACCACCAATTCTCCCCAGATGTGGACACAGAGATCAGTGAACATTAGTGTGAGAACAATATATGGGCCCTATAGTTTAGAATAGCTCCAAATAGAACCCCCCATTTTTTATTTTTAACAATCCACCAGTAATTGTGAGCCATGAAATAGAGCAGTCCCTTACATGCAATCTAATAGACTGTAGGAAGCTGTAGGTGACAGTAGCTCCCTACCTACTGGGCCCTTGTGAAACTGCTCATGCTTCTCCCCTAGAATGGATCAAGGACAGGGGGCTCATAGCAAACAAAATAGTAGGCCCCTTTCAGGTGCTGCCTGACACCACCACACTCCTATAAAAAAAATGGAGCGAAGCAGCACAGGTCTCGGTAAATGGGATGGTGTCTCATCGTCCTGTATTGGACAAATCCCAGCCTATCGACTACAACACTTCCACCAGCGTTCAGACAACAGCACACATCTCCAATAGTATCCAAAAAAAGTTATATTTATTGGTCAAACATCATATGCTAAATGGCATGGTTTCAACCCATTGTGCATGAAGGGTTTTTCTTAAGCCTTGAGAAAGACCCTACTTGCACAATGGGCCGAAACATTGCTGTTTAGCATATGATGTTTGACAGATAAACACCACTTTTTTGGATTCTATTGGAGATCTGTGCTGTTGTCCAATCACTGGTGGAAATGTTACCACCCCACTCCTAATCACTTACAAGTGCAGGTCCTGGTACCTCATCCCTTTGCTGGAATGAGCCCTTCTCTCTCCATGGGCTGCCTTTATGGTACATATGTTGTTGCGTGCTACCTCCTCCCCCTGCCCTGCAGATTTTGGGACAAAAGTAGTAGTAGAGGGTACCATCAAATGCCCCATACCAAGCCCTAACTATGGAGATGCACTAGAAGGAGGTATAGATTTGCCCTGTGCCCCTGCACATCCTGGGCCCTATACTATTGAGCAACATTACGTATTCATGTAGAACCCATTGTATTCTGCACAGTTCAGGTCCGGAAGTCGGGCGCCTATCAGTAAAACAGGGACAGCTACCGAGAACTCTTAAAGCTTATCTCAGTTCACATTCTCTCTGTGTCCCTTGTGACCTTCATAACTTTGAGATCTGAGACTAAACTCAGCACAAATAGAACGATGGACGAGAGTGGCTGTCAGTAATGGCTTAACGCTCGGAACAACTCACATTTATTACTTTGTTTTTGGATTTTCCTTACGTATATATGAAGCCAGTCCTATCCCGATACATGACAGCTGGTAACGCTAAATGACGGCCATTAGGTAAATGTGGATTAAGAAGGTTGTCACAGCATCCCCCAGATTACACGGGGTTATTAGTAATTATGCCATCATAGATTTCTAGATTTTTGAGTACTTAGGTGGATTATGTTGTTTACACTGGGGGTATGTTGAATTGACCTGACCGGCATATTGCACATAGTAATACTCAGAAACATCGCAAGCTTCAGAGTTTATAGAATTTGCAATTGATCCTATGCTTTGATCTGTGAATTAATAAAGGATTTGCAGAATTCTTCCAGCGAGAAATAGATTTACCACATCGTGAAAGATGCAAGGAATGGCTGATGTTAGCTCGAAGCTATTCAAGACGTGGCGTAGACCATGATTGTATGTGAAGATGATTGAATATAAGAATTCTGTAGCCGGTACTTGCTGAGTGGCTACTTGTTCCTTATGTAACAGTAGAAGAAGCTGTTTATCAGATGCTATCCTTGACATGTAGTCATGCAAATCTGGGACATCTATAGTATGTAGTTTAATTATAGAAAATACAGTGGCAGGATCTGTGCATGCAAAACACTTCTACATCCAAATAAAACGAAATGTTCATCGCCTCTCAGTTTGCACGGCTTCCTTTTTAGAGCAGCTGTTGGAGCTCCGGAGTTGTCCCTCTGTTTTTAGGGTCAAAAACCAAGGCATTGACATCCATTTTTGAGGCTTTGCAAGACTGTATTTGGTCACCTGGTCACCCAGATTGTACATAAGTATACTTAGACAATTCTGAAAATAATTAAATTTATTTCAGGCAAGTACCCTCCAATTCCCAGTATAATGTGACGTCCATGACATCATGTGGTGGCGGTAGTCAAAGCAGCATACTTGACTACACTTCCTATACAAGGGCATCCCACAAGAAAGCGTATATTGTGTGATATAGTATTTTTATAACAATGGGAGTCAATGGCAGATATTTGCATATGTCGGACTATACATCCGGTATATGTTCCTGGCACCTAATGTCTGATGTACACACCAAACGGGATATAAACAGAACCTAATGTATATAGGACATGCCATAATTTGACATTTTTATAATAAGGCACGTGTCGGCTTCCTGCTTGTATTCCTCAGCTTCTGTAATTATCAAATGTACATCAGTAATCCCAACTCTGTGTAAGTAAATACTTAAAGTGGAAGACAAACAGAAAGGTCCAGAAGCCCAACTGTTGAAAAACGAATGTATTGTGATGATCAAGAGGACGTTAAAGGGTGACTAAACTTTCAGAAAACTCCTGGCATCATAGACATTTTATGATGCTGGGAGTCCATGCCTTCCCGCGAAACTGCTCTTCCGTACTGTATCATTTTGTTCAGTACAGAACAGCATTTCCGTGGGAAGGCAGGGACTCCTTACATCATAAAACGTCTGTGATATCAGGAGTCCCGTTCACCTGTACCACGGTCGGACCGGGAAATCCAGTCGACACACGGACCATTTTTCACGTCCCAAACTTGGTCGTGTGCAAGAACCGTAAGGAGCCATAATATGGTACCCGTAGAAGTCTATGGGGCTCTACTCTACCACTGTACGCCTCTGATTTTGGATGCCATATACTGTATATCTGGCAAAAAAAAAAACAGAGTCACGTGTGGTCGTATAATTTTTGCAGGTGGAACTGTATAGAAGTGTTATTTAGACATCTGTATGTAACAGTTCTTTGGGCACCACACTGTATGGCATGGTTATAAGTACACTGTATGGCAGTACGCCATTTTGGGGGGCGCCAACAGAGGGTAATTCCCCATCCAATGTAATGCCGGTTCTGACAGCGGCATGCGGATTGCCTATGGCAGGGACACCATGTGCCTCTATACAGGTTTCCATGTACAGCCATGTTGATAAGGCCTTAAGCCCCATACACACGACCGTAAAAAATCGCTGTAATTGCGGACACCTTTCCATATCGCTACGGAAGGAAGCGAAACGCGCGTCGAGGTGGTCCTCGGATCGGAGTGTGTTCTTTTCCCCATGTCTACCTTAGGTAGATGAACAGCCCATTGATATATTGATGTCATCTTTCATACTCATTGACTTATATGATAGTATTTTGCCGTTTAAAGTTGATCATTCTAGATACCTGATCTTCTGGTTTAACTCTATCACACTATTACATTGGTGCAATACTGTTACATTTCATGGCTATTACCATGGGACTTGGTGAACATTCCCATCCGGGGCGTTTTTAATTTTTTGTGTTTTAAACGTATGTTTTTTTGTGGGTAATTTTCCCCGTATGGGATAATAAAGATTTATACATTTTACTATTCTTGTTGTCTACTTGATGTTATTTATACATCAGGTATATTTTTGGATTTTTTCTTTAGATTAATGAGCCTTGGAAAAATGTTGAAAAAATGTGCAAGGCTCATCAAAATGCGGCATAACTGGCCAGGCAAGTTTAACATTTCTTATACCAATAGAAATGGTGCAAATCTTTAATACATTTGGTGCATTTTATGCCTCGGTCAATAACACAGTATGAATTTGATGCCCATCATAAACTCAATTTTTTTCTGTACAATTTCACCATGTAGTGGCACACGGATTGCCTGGGCTATAGAAACCCCACCTGCAACCTTAGACCTCATACACACGACCATAGTGTTTTTTACGGACCGCAAATACGGATTCGTAGTCACCCGCAAGTCATCTGCATATCTGGCACACTGTCCACAGTGCATCTGTATTTACAGATCCGCCAAAAAAAGGGGAGCCTACAAATTATGCCAACATGACCCAATCCCTTGAAAAGGTTACATGATCGATCAGGCGCTATTTACTTGGGGAATCCCCTGCCGTCGCATAGCAATGCTTACACAATTACGGACGGCTACGGATGCACATCAGTAGCCATCCGCCATTTTGCATGCACCCATAGACTTCTATGGGCAAGCCTGGGCCGCAATTGCGGACAAGAATAGGACATGTTCTATATTTTGCGAATCATTTCTACGGCTCGGACACATATCCGTAAACATTGTACAAGTGTGGCACTAAAGGAAGCAGCATTGTTTCTTAAATCCTGGACAGCCCCTTTAACCTAAACAGTCAATATAGGCACTAAAAACGCTTTACCATTTACAGATAATGAGCGTATTGCAGTGTATTTTAGACAATTCTCCATTTTGGTTTTAAAAAAACTTTCCCCCTCTACCAATGTTTTTTTAAATAAACTGCTCCCAAAACGGCAACGCAGGTCGCTAAGGGCGGATTTACACGAACGTGTAATACGTCCGTGCAACCCGCGTGTTTTTCACACGTGTCGCACAGACCTATGCTAGTCTATGGGGCAGTGCAGACTGTCCGTGATTTTTGCGCAGCGTAAAACTCACGACAGGTCCTATATTTCGGCGTTTTTGAAGTCAATGGGTGCGTGAAAATCACGCGCACCACACGGAAGCACTTCCGTGGGATGCGCGTTATTCGTGCAACAGCAGTAAAAGAATGAATGTAAACAGAAAAGCACCACGTGCTTTTCTGTTTACAAACATCCAAACGGAGTGTCATAATGATGGCGACTGCGTGAAAAGCACGCAGCCGCGCACCATATGAACATGACACACGGAGCTGTTAAGTGCCTTTAGCGCACGCAAAACGCCGCGTTTTTTGCATGCACAAACCGCACACGCACGTGTAAATCCCCCCTCAGGCAGTTGTTAGTGCAATATGTTCGGGTGTATGGGTGGAGAACAAAAATAACTGAAAGGCCATACTTACTGATATACCGGCAGGTACAAACACCAGTTCCCAGCAGGATGCAGACGAGCCACAATGCTACATAGAGGGAGACTGCACAGGTGCAAAATACTGATGAACAACCACTCTCACACCTACTATTCCTGATGGGGTGGCTGCTTAGTATGATCATTGCACACAGATAAGGCTTCTATAAGGCTACGTGCACGTAGGGCTGACATGCTGCATAACACACAGCATATCGGCCTTGACGGCTGCAGGGAATCCCAGTTGAAAAACCGCAACAAATAGTGGTGCAGTTTTTTGGCTGGAATGTCTGCTGCGGAAAACTGCATGTTTAAAAAAAAACACATACCCTCTGACGCCCTGCAGATCGGCCTCTTGGGTTGACGTTTCATTCCATGTGACTGCTACAGCCAATCAATGGCTATAGCGGTCATACGGACTACAGCGTCATCCCAGGAGGCCGGTCTGCACGCAAAACAGAACGGTGCGTCACCGTGACAACACTCATGTGGTACGTGTAAACTGTTTATTTTTTCCGTAGCGGACGTCCTGCCCGAAAAATTGCATCACAATTCAAAGATCTTTTTTTTTGGGCGGAATTCCCTGTGTTTTCCAGGATAGATACGCTGTGTACTTTTAGGGTATGTTCACACGGCAGCGTCCATTACGGCTGAAATTACAGAGCTGTTTTCAGGAGAAAACAGCTCCTGAATTTCAGATGTAATTGCTCGTACTCGCGTTTTTCGCGGTGGCAATTACGGACGTAATTGGAGCTGTTTTTCAATGGAGCCAACGAAAAACGGCTCCAATTACGTCTCAAGAAGTGACATGCTCTTCTTTGACGCGGCCGTCTTTTGACAGCGGCGCGTAAAAAAAAATGCCTGTGTGCACAGAACATCGTAACTCCATTGATTTCAATGGGCAGATGTTTGCCGGCATTTTGGAGCCGTATTTTCGGACGTAATTTGAGGCGTAAAACCCCCGAATTACGCCCGTAAATAGGGTGTGTGAACATACCCTTACAAAGCATATCCACGCTGTGTGTTCCTACCGTTACAAAAAGTTGTTTCATTAGAAACTGTGCGGATCATTGGTGTAGCACCTCAGATGTTCCTCTGCTCGACAGATCAGTAATGAGGAATGTTCCTTGTGTGGTCAGCTCAATCTACAGCAAAACCGAGAACTTCAAACACATTCCCGGGCTGTCGATAGAAAATGAGCAGTTTGGTGACAGATGTCATGAGCTAATGTTCACAGCTGATGGGATAACACCTCTGGGTAAGAACTGGCATGGTCTTCTCAAGCAGCCTCCTCTCATTCTTGTAGTCTACTAACTTATACACTCTCCAGGGTTATAAACCGCACCTAAAAACGAATAAAAAAAAACACTATTGGGTGCAGATTTTACCTGTGGAATTACCTGCGTATACCTGTGGTTTTGATGCAGATGTGCATTTAGCCTTAGGATATGTTCACACGCAGTGGTTTCAGACGTAATTCGGGCCGTTTACGCCTCGAATTACGCCTGAAAAAACGGCACTGTTACGCCTCCAAACATCTGCCCATTGCTTGCAATGGGTTTTACGGTGTTCTGTTGACACGAGGTGTCATTTTACGGGTCGCTGTCAAAATACGGCACGTAAAAAGACGCTCGCGAAAAAGAAGTGCAGAACGTATTTCGTTGCAGAAAATCCGCAGCAGAGTGAATGAGATTTGGACAAACCTCATCCACACGCTGCGTAAATAATGAGCGGAAAAACTTTCAGAAATTTACCTGCAGTGCAGTTTTTTAATCCGTAGCATGTAAATTGTATTTGTGTAATGGCTGCATTTTTGTTACGTGTTTTCCCCATTGAATTCAATGGGAGGTAAAACCCGCAACCAATAGCAGATTTTGCAATTTTTGCGGTGGAAAAGCTGTGATTCCGCACTTGCACTTACCCAGAATTCTGTGCTTCTTCGTCCAGGTCGGCCTCCTGAGATGACGTTTCACCCCATGTTACCACTGCAGCCAATCACAGGCTGCAGCGGTCACATGGGATGAAGCGTCATCCCAGGAGGCTGTACTGCAGGACGGCAGAGGGACGCGTCAACGTGGCTACGTATAAGCATGAAACTTTTTTGTTTTAACGTGCAGTTTTCCGCAGTGGACATGCTGGCCAAAAAACTGCACCACAATTTGGTGCGGTTCTTCGGCTGGAATTCCCTGCGGCGATCAGGCCAGATACGTTGTGTGTTTTTACGCAACGTATCTGCCCTTTGTGAACATACCCTTATTTGTTATATTTGAAAATATTGATTATTTTCACACTTGGGTACAATGAGGCTTGATTATGATTGTTGGAAAACCCCCTTTAAAAATTGATGGCCTATCTTCAGGGTAGACAATCAATGTGTGATCGGTGGGAGTGCCATACATACGGGTATGGCATGTGCCTGGTACTGCAGCTTAATCTCCTCCACTTGAATAGGATTGAGCTGCAGTACCAGGCACAGCCTCCAGTCTTGGACGAGCCTCCTTATCTGTGGACCTCTACCGTCAAATAATGATGGCCTATCGTAACATTTATCTGTTCTGCACTCTTACAATGTTCCTTAATACAGTGTCAGCAGCCAGGAGTTACATGGAAACAGGACACCAGTGGCTTTAGTATGCAACTTTCTCTTCCAATGTGTCAATAAAGGAGAGGGATAGAAGGATTGCTATGTGGCACGGCCCCTTACATGTCACGACCTTCCCAAAGTTACAGCTGGGAAAATTTTCAGTTCAGTGGGGCAGTCAGTGACTGATATTTCCAAAAGTGGCAAACTGGGCAATGTCTTCCCAGGGTATCCATTTTCTAGTCCTCCCGCCCCACAGGAGTAAGGCCCCATGCACACGAACGTGCTTTTGCGGCCACAATTCCCCCGAAAATCCACGGGAAAATTGAGGCCCCATTCATTCCTATGGGGCCATGCACACAACTGTGGTTTCCTAGGTCCGTGCATGGCCCAGGAGCCCGGACCGCGGACCGCGGAAAGAACGGGCATGTCTTATTACGGCCGTGTTTTGCGCTCCAGGCTCATAGGAAATAATGGACGCGGCCATGTGTGCGGCCCGCGATTTGCAGGCGGCTTACGGGTGACACTCCGCTGCCGGCCAACACGAAAATCACGGCCGTGCACATGGCTACGGTCGTGTGCATGAGGCCTAAGGCTTAGTTCACATCTATGGTAGGGCTCTGTTCCGACGTTCCGTCGAAGCTCTCCATAGGAATGGAGCCCTGACAGACACAAACGGAAATCATAGGTTTCCGTTTCCATCACCATTGATTTCAATGGTGACGGATCTGATGCCAATGGTTTCCGTTTGTCTCCATTGTGCAAGGGTTCAGTCGTTTTGACGGAATCAATACCTTGGTCGACTACGGTATTCATTACATCAAAACTACGGAACCCTTGCACAATGGAGACAAATGGAAACCATTGGCACCGGATCCGTCACCATTTCCATTTCCATTTCCATTTGCGTCAGTCAGGGCTCCATTCCGACGGAATGGAGCTCTAATGGATATGTGAACGAAGCCTAACCTGATTTTGCCAGTGACCTCTTCACTACCAGGGAATGTAGAAGTGACTTCTTCACTGCGTAGACCACCAAGAATTTCTCTTTTAACCCCTTTCACTATCAGTAATGTCACCATTAATCTCATTACGACCCCAAACCACCAGATAATGGATACTGCACATGATTTGGGCACTATATGGCAATATCATGTCGTCTGTATATGCTGCATTATATGGGCACAGTATGGGAGCATTATATAAGCATTAAATAGCGGTATTATTTGGCCATTGACAGGAAATATTGTATTGTCAATATTGGCAGTGTTATGTGGGCACTATATGGTAGTATTATTTGGCTACTGTATGATGGTATTATTTAGGCACTGTATGGTGGTATTAGTTGGGCACTGAATAACAATTCTATTTGAACATTGAATGGCCGTATTGTGGGGGAAATATTTTATGGACACTATATATATATGATAGTAATACTTGGACAATATATGGATGTAATAATATAATATATAGACAGGTACTAATAGCTCCAGAGTGCACAAGCCTGCAGCTAGGCATGCTGGGGAATTTAGTTCATTTTATCAGTGTTTCCGTGCATTCTGATGCGTGCCATGTCTATTAAGCCTTTTTCACATCTGCGTTGAAGGCTCTGTTAGGGGCCTCTGTCACAGAACTGGAAGAAAATATCTGCGGCGCTATTGTTTCTGGTAAAACCACAGATAGCATGTCAGAAACCCGACGGAGCCTATTAAAATCAAAGGGTTACATCGGGCGGCGATGGTGTTTGTCATGTAACGGAACCGGTGCTTCCAATATTTTCGTTGTTCTGCTACTCTGACAGAGCAAAACAACGGAAACACAGGCACAGGTGTGAACAGGCTCTTAGTGCAGAGGTTGAACAGTCACTCAGATATATGTGTCAAGGATAATTATCTGCACATTTTATTTTGCATACTCCTTGGCGTCAGATGAAAAACAGGTGGTCCCTGAATTGAAGTTGAGAATCCTAATTCCATTAGAAGGTAAGTAAAAGTGGAATATGAGAGTCTTTAAAATGTCTTCAAACTAAAAATAGAAAAAGATTTGACAACAGTCAGGAAACTCTAGAAGCAAAGGCCATAAAGTGAAGGGAGAGTTGGAGTGAGGATTCATTTTAGACTGGACTGTGGGTAATAATTGTGGCCTAGAGTTACATTTAGAATTTCTTCCCTAGATGTTGAAGTGACCTACAATATGCTGAGAAGCAATATCCCTGTAATCAATGAATGCAACTTTAAGGAGCTTCTGACATGGAAGAACGTCTTCATTTTGCAGAGGAAAAATAAACTTTTTGTAAAGTTTTTGCAAGGGAGGCAATTCAGTAAAGGCCCTTTTACACCGGCCGATAAGCGGCCGGTGCAGCGAGCGCCGATCAACGAGACATCGTTGATCGGCACTCGTTTGCTCCTGTCACACGGAGCTATGGATGGGGACGAGCGGTCGTTACTCCGATCGTTCGTCCCCATACCTTATTATCATGTCGGCAGCGCATCTCCAGGTTTACACAGGGAGATGCGCTGCTGACAACGATAATATTTCACTTTTTTAAAATGATAAGACCAGCAGATGATCGAACGTTTCCTCGTTCATCTGCTGATCGTTCCCCTGTTTACACAGGGCAATTATCGGCAATGAGCGTTATATGAGCGCTCGTCTGCCCGATAATCATCCTGTGTAAAACCCCCTTAAGGTGTCAGTCTTCTAAAATGATATCGGTCTGATCTGTATACTGCTGTATACCGTTGTGCAAGGTTGTATATGACTGCAATAGGAGACTAAGGGTCCTATTACACGGCTCGACGTGGGCCGTGCAAACGAGCGCAGAACAACGAGACAGCTCGTTGGTAGGCGCTCGTTTGCTCCTTTCACACGTATTGCTTATGTATAGGGACGAGCAATCATTACTCAGATTGCTCGTCCGCATACATTTTCATCATGTCGGCAGCGCATCTCCCTGTTTACGCAGGGACATGCGCTGCCGACAACGACGATTTTTACTGCTGCATAAAACAGCAGATCAGCCGATGTACCAGCGTTTGCTCATTCATCTGCTGATCGTTGTCCTGTTTACATATGAACGCTTGTTTGCCCGATCATTGGCCCGTGTAATAGGGCCTCGATATAGCTGTTTATCGGTCAGCTATACCAGTGTCTAACATTAATAAAACGTGTCTGCTTTCTTCCGGCAACAGCGCTACTCTTATCATGACCATACAGATGAACCAACTGTGAACTATCTATTTATGAAAAATTAATAAGAATGGCAGCATGCACCCACTATAAGGCTGGGTTCACACACCCTATTTACGGACGTAATTCGGGCGTTTTAGCCCCGAATTACGTCCGAAAATACGGCTCCAAAGCGGCAGCAAACATCTGCCCATTCAGTTGAATGGGTTTTACGATGTTCTGTGTCGACGGTCATTTTTTTTACACGCCGCTGTCAAAAGACGGCGCGTAAAAAAGACGCCCGCGTCAAAGAAGTACCTGTCACTTTTTGAGACGTAATTGGAGCCGTTTTCCCTTAACTCCATGGAAAAACAGCTCCAATTACGTCCGTAATGGACGCAGCGAAAAGCGCCTGCACATGCCATTACGTCTGAAATTCCGGAGCGGTTTTCTCCTGAAAACAGCTCCGTCATTTCAGACGTAATGGAGGCTGCCGTGTGAACATACCCTTAGAAATGCCACAGTCCCCATCATTTGAAATGGGCAGTGCATGAAACGGGGATTCTCTCTCTGGTGTTTCTTGTGTCATGCACCCCCCCCCCCCCCTCAGGTCCTGTACTAGACATAACACAGTGTATCATCTCTCTTTCAGGGGTAAACTAGTTATACCACAAAACTAGAGTACCGTGTGTACTACCTGCAAATGCTTGCCGTCATTGCCATCAGATCCTTTCCAACATTCTACAAGATTTGACATCCATGGAGAACTTTCTGAACCTTCGCCCTGTGCACTCTATAGGACATTGCAACCTAGCCCACACATTAGTTAATGTTGATCCGTCAGCTTAATATGCTGCCCAAAGTAAGCGCAGGCGCAGCATATAACAGCTACAGGTCCGTACTCCTATAAACCAAATTGACACACATTTTTCTTTTGCCGTCTGGCTAATAACAGCGCTGAAATATACAGCGGACTCATAGTTATGAGTCTGCTGTATTCATGACGGATGTGCTCCCCCCGCCTCCTTCCACCCTTTAGTCCGGTGATATTTATATGCCATTTTGGCTACAAGGAGTACGGACTTACCTATGGCAGCATATTTAGCTGGCAAATCCAATTTAACTTTCCCATCTTCCTCCCCTCTGAGCCTGACCCGGTTTTGTTTTGTTATCTTTTTAGAACCAGTTTTGTTGGATATGTTTAGGTCTATGTTACCACACTCCTCAACATTGGAATTACAACACCAAGAAGGAAAAATTTTGGAATTGTGGAAATCACAGAATCGATGGACATGTTAATAATATGCAAATGATAAAAAAATGGAACAAAATATTCCAAACATCTTAATTTATTCCATATAGAGTATGAGCGCCACGCACAGAAATACACGCACTTACACACCATGGCATGCTATCAATGAGGTTATTAATGGTTGTCTGAGGAATGTTATGCCATGCTGAATGCACTTGGGCACGCAAATCATCAGGATTGGCTGCTGTTAGCTCACTTTGCAATTGCCGACCAATGATGTTCCAGATGTGCTCGATGGGAGACAAGTCCGGAGACGCTGCAGGCCATGGTAGCACGCTTAGGCCACGCATGCTGCTTATAGTAGCATGAGTAACATGCGGCCCGGTGTTGTCCTGTTGAAAAACGGCTTCTGGGACACTTTGGAGAAATGGCCGTACCACTGGTTCCACGACCAAATCAATATAACGCCGAGCTGTTAGTGTACCTGAAATTAAGACTAGAGGGACTGACTATCGTACATTATGTCACCCAGCACCATAATCCCAGGAGTAGCACCAGTGTGACGTTCCCCTGTAAAGGCCTCTTCATGGTGTTGCCCACATGGTCTCCAGACCAATCTCCGGATATCATTGCATCCAAGACAAAAGCGGGACTCATCCCTGAAGAGGATAGACCTCTATTCCAGCCTCCATTGACATCCTGTTGTGCACCATGATAGACTTTGAGAGCGGTGGCGTGTGGTCAATGGAACAGCTGTAGCTGGGCGTCAGGCTCATAGCCCAATGTCGTGCAAATGCCTTCTGATGGTTAATATCGACACTAGTTGCCGCCCTAGGCTTGGGATGTGACGTCCAATTTCAATTGTAGCACAGCATGGATCACTACGCGCCATTCTTCCAATCAGATGATCTGTCCGTGAAGAGGTTCGCCTCCGTGCACTTCTTGCTGTTATTCCCATTTGTTGTTGTTCTCCCAACCTCCGGGACATGCAACGTTAAAGAGTGGTGACATCTCAGCCTAGGTGTGTTGCGAGTGATAAACCAAGGTCTCTTAGTTTGCGACAAGTGGCGATAACTGGCACGTCGACAAATAGGAGGCATCACACAATCATCCCATACCATATTTTTGAGGTTTCATGTGGCTAAAAATCTTTGCTTTCAGTCTGGCTTTTATGCCTCCCACGTGCCACAGATAGGAGCTAGGTGCTTGAAAATGTGATCACTTGCAGATGTTAGCGACATCTGCTAATTCCTCGATTTGCACAACCTTACAACTTGTCCTTCTTGGTGTTGCAATTTCAATGTTGAGGAGTGTATATACAAATAATCTACAGTATAACTATATATCTCAGCAATAAAAGTGGCATTAAAGTGGCACAGATTACATCATCTTGTGAGAGATCTAAGGACATCCCCTTTTAATTATAACTGCAAGGGGCCAAGGTCACACTAGATATATAAGCAAGCAGGTTTTCCATATGCTTCTCTGTGCCGGCCTTGATGTTTATTAACATGTCACTGTCTGTTCATTATAATACACGCTGATCCAGGCCATGAATGACATCAACGATGCCAACGATCTAAGGTCTATTACTGTGCCATATCATATGCAATTATATGTGTTGTGTACTCTATGTACAAATAGGAGCAGTAGTACAGCAAGTACATATAGTTCAGCGGGATCGGTCACATGACGAAGAGTCGCGTTGTAATCAAAGAAGACTGTGCAACTAGACTTCCGGTCCCCCCGGCAGCACTATGAAAATCTATAAAAATCTATGAAAATCTCAGAATCAGCGCGATGGAGGACCGGAATGTATATTATCGAGTGTACTCACATACTCCAGTAAGTGCACTGCTAATAATTTTTGGTCCCCACATAACCCCTAATGTACTATTCATCATGCCATGAATAGTGATGGTGCAATGAGATGGTGGATAATCTGCAAGCCCATGTATACCCTTGTACTCAACTGCTTTCCAACAGTCACGGGAAGATGCAACGTCCTGAGCATTTCGATGAAGGTTCCTATTGAATATACTGTACATATTGAGATTTGAAAACCTATAGTTAGCATTTATTATGAATTTGCATTCTGCATTAGCCTTAAAAGAAGCCTCATACAGTTACACACCTATCATAGAGGCAGACTAAACCGCCGCTAGGTAGCTCGCGGTAAGAAGGGACTTGGCCTTAAACTGCTACTGTGCTTCCCTTCATGATAAAATTATGTTTACCTGCTGCCACCACTAGAGGGAGCTCACTGCATACAGATTTATATACAGCGTATACACAGTATAATGGGCTTCCTCTTCTCCCTTAACAGGAAAGAAGAGGCTGGACGGCAGCACGGAGGGCTTAAGGGGAAGCCTCCATGACTGCCATAGGAGGGAAGAGAACCAATAGGGGATGAGGTAGTTGGGAGAGGGGAGGGGACGGGGGGAGTTGTCTGTTCTTCCCGCTGTTTTCGGCATTGAGCCGGAAGCAGCGGGAGGAACAACAGGTAGTTAGCTGAGCTCCCACTGTTAGTTTTCTTACCTCCCGTGGCAGTGTTAGAATGGCTTCCCCGGCCGCATTGCTTGAGCAGCTGCAGGCTGCAGCGGCGTTTCATGATCCGGGCTGGCTGGAGGAAACAGTTGCAGGGCTGGCCCGGATGCCTCAGGCAGGCCCATCGCGCTCTTTGTCGGCAGCCGGCATGGAGGCGCCCCCTTCCCCCACTCTTTTAACGGACGGTAATGTCACCACAGCAGGGGGAGAGATAATCCCCGCGGCCCCTGCTATAATAAAGCAGGTGGCGTCGTCGGGAGCGGTGGCTCAGGCCAGGTCACCACGCCGCTCTCGGCGGTCCCGTCCACCAGAGCGTTTGAGCCCAGACATGGCCCCGCGGGCTCGGCGTCGCAGGGGGAGCCCTTCTAAGGCCAGGTTGCGGGGATGGGCGCCTCTTCCCAGGGCCTGCGTCCTGGCAGGAATCCCCAGCCGCGACGGGGCTTGGCGGCTAACAGGGAGTCGCAGGCCGGGCTCCCGATCACACCCCCGCCTTCAGCCACAGTATGCAGTGTGCAATCCACGGCCGCCCCGCATGGTGATGTACCGGCCAGGGGGCAGGCTGCTTCGAGATCGTTGGGGAGGACGACAAGATCAACGCCGACGTCGAGGCAACAAGTTCGGTCGGAGGTTTGGATCCCTACAGTCAGGCGGCAGGTGGCCGGCCCTTCGGTCAGCATGTCGGGGTCTCCATGTCGTAGATGTCGGTGTGAGAACCAGTCAGCACCAAGAGAAGATTTGGAAGATGGAGAGCTGGATGAGACGCAGCGCGGTCAGGATTTTCCGACTGGCGGGAATACAGCGCCTGGGCAGCCCGGTGAGTGTGTAACTCCAACGTTACCGTATCCAGCAATTTTCATGTCGGGTTGTGAGGGGGGGTTAGCAAGCGCGGAAGTTGCGGCTGTTGATAGTGGTGTAGTCGGGCGCGATGGCTTAGCTGATTTGGTGGGCTGTTTGCGCGAGTTAGTGGGGCGTTTAGATAGGGCAGCGGCCCCTGTAGTTCCTGTAGTGTCCCCGGCGGTGGTATGGGAAGGTCAGCGTGATGTATTGCCGCGGTCCGTGGGTAGTAATGTTGCGGGGGTGTCAAGAGAAGCGGTAGCGGTGTCGGTTCAAACTGAGGCGCAGAAGGATGGGGATAGAATTAGGCTTGATGATCGCGCACGGGGGGAGGTGTATGTCTGTTTTGAAGGCCTGTTAGGTGCTCACTTGAAGCAGGAAGTGAGGGACCGTATTTGGAATGATGAATATGTGGAGATATTTTCTCTTCTGCCGCTTGCAAAGTTCAATTTGGATAAAAGCAAGCGGGACGAGAGTAAAAAAGAGGAGGAGGAACGCCGGCGGTATAGGCTTATTCCGCAGACGTTCGTGAACTGGTCGCAAGCTTTCGCTATTCTGGCGAGCGTGATCGGGGAGAAGGCGCCGGAAAACTGCTCGGCGTTGTTCTGTTATTTCGATGCCATTGGAGAAGCGTATAGGGCGTATGGTGGGCAGGCGTGGTTGAGGTATGATGAGCAATTTCGGCAGCGAAAAGCGGTTCGGCCGGCGATCCGGTGGGATCAAAAAGATATTGCGCTGTGGTTAAGGGTTACGGCCCCAGTTAAGCAGTCCTTTCCCGGGAGCGTTGGCCAAGGAGGTCAGTCGGGTCAGTCCGGACAGGGTTCAGCTTCAAAGCTGGGTTTCTGCTGGCAGTTCAATGAGGACCAGTGTAAGTTCGGGGCCGCATGCAAATTTAAACATGTCTGTTCGGAGTGTAACGGGTCCTCTCATGGGGCCGCAAAATGTATGCGAAAAGGGAAACGGTCAGGTCCTCATTCCTCCTCCGCTGGTCAAGGGTCGGTCTCCAGTGAGGGTGGAAAGAATGGCATTGTATCTAGCTGAATATCCGGATAGGGCTGCGGCCAAGTTAATTTGGGAGGGGTTTTTCGTTTGGTTTTGTTATTCCCCCTCCTCCGTATGAGGTGCCGGTTACGCGGCGTAATCTTAAGTCGGCTTATTTGCACTCGTCGGTGGTTTCAGAAAAATTGTTAAAAGAAGTTTCGTTGGGGCGCATGGCCGGTCCTTTTGTCGAGCCTCCGGTTGGGGATTTGGTTGTATCCCCCTTGGGAATCGTGCCGAAACGGGAGCCACATAAATTCCGTTTGATTCACCATTTGTCGTTTCCCAGGGGAGCGTCGGTTAATGAGGGGATAGATCATGATTTATGCTCGGTGGTGTACACGTCATTTGACAGAGCGGTGGCGTTGGTGCGAGAGGCGGGACAAGGGGCGTTGCTGGCAAAAACAGACATTGAGGCGGCTTTTCGTTTGCTGCCTGTACATCCAGAAAGCCCACGGTTGTTGGGTTGCTTCTGGAACGGGGGGTTTTATGTCGACAGGTGTCTTCCAATGGGGTGTTCTCTTTCATGCGCATACTTTGAGGCGTTTAGTAGTTTCGTGGAATGGGTGACGAAGGGTGTAGCGGGGGTGGACTCGTTGATACACTATCTGGATGACTTTTTGTGTGTTGGCCCTGGCGGTTCTTCGGTGTGTGGTAACCTATTGTATTGCTTGCAGAAGGTTGCGGGGGATTTCGGGATTCCGTTGGCACCGGAAAAAACTGAGGGCCCAGTTTCCACCATCTGTTTTTTAGGGATCGCGATTGATTCAGTCGCTATGGAGTGCAGGCTGCCTGAGGATAAATTACGGCCATTGAGGCAGGAGGTGAGGCGGGCCTGCCGACTGAAAAAGATTACGTTGCGCGAACTCCAGTCGCTGCTGGGGAAGTTGAACTTTGCCTGTAAGATTATGCCAATGGGCAGGATTTTTAGTAGGCGCTTGGCGGCAGCGACGGCGGGTATCAGGGCTTCCCATCATTTTGTGAGGCTTGGTGGGGAACACAAGGCAGACCTGCAGGTATGGGATGAGTTCCTTGGGCAGTATAATGGTAGATCGTTGTGGATGTCCCCGGTGCAAGAAATGAGTGACGTGGAGTTGTTTACGGATGCGGCAGGGTCCGGGGGTTTTGGCGCATATGCGGGGGGGTCAATGGTGTGCGGGGAGCTGGCCGGACAGCTGGGTGAGCAGTGGGCTGACACGAAATCTGGCCCTGCTCGAGCTGTTTCCCATCGTGGTTGCAGCGACCATTTGGGGGGACAGGCTCAGGGATAAAAAGGTTTGTTTTCATTGTGATAACATGGGAGTGGTGTTAGCAATTAACAACTTATCGGCATCATCTCCACCGGTGGTTCAGGTGCTGCGTCATCTAGTGTTGTTGTGCTTGTCGTTGAACGCATAGGTGGTGGCGGTGCATGTGCCAGGGGTGTCCAACTGTATTGCTGATGCTCTTTCTCGCTCACAGTGGGATCGCTTTCGTCAATTGGCACCGGGAGCGGATGCGTCCGGCTTGGCGTGCCCGGAACATCTCTGGGAGCTGGTTTCGGTCCCGTGGAAGGGTTGATTGAGCGGTCGCTGGCTAAGGCGACTTGGAACGCTTATTCGGCTTGTTGGCAGCAATGGGAGGAGTGGGTAAGAGTATTGGGCAACGTCTGTACGGAGCAAGACAGGTTGGTGGCATTGTTGTATTGGTTGGGTGATGCTTGGGAGGCGGGGTTTTTCGCTGGCTAAGGTAAATCGTTTCGTGGCAGGTCTGGCGTTCGGTCTCAAATTACGGGGTTTCCATGATGTATCCAAGCATTTTCTAGTGAAGCAGGCGTTGAAAGGATTGCGGAGAGGCAGGGCGGAAGCGGATCAGAGGCGACCGGTGTCTTTTGCCCTCCTTGGTTCACTGGGCGCATCGCTGGGGGCGGTTTGCAAGTCACCTTATGAGGTAGAGTTGTTTAGGTTGGCTTTTTCCCTTGCGTTTTTTGGGGCGCTCCGAATAGGGGAGTTGGTCTCTCCTAGTAAGGCTAAGGCTGGGGGGTTGCGACAGGTGGATGTTGGTCTCTATCGGGATAGACTTGAGTTGTTGGTGCGGCGGTCTAAGACTGATCAGTTGGGTCGCGGTAAGCGGATAGTGTTGTTTGCTCTCCCTGGTTCAATGATGTGTCCGGTCGCTTGCATGGGTGCGTTCAGGCCGGTGGGAGGGGTGCCGGAGGCGCCATTGCTCCGTCATGAGAATGGCGCGTTTTTGTCTAAGTATCAATTTGATGCAATATTCAGAAAATGCTTGGCTGTGGTTGGGGTGGGGGACGGGTGCTACTCGTCTCACTCGTTCAGAATTGGCGCGGCTACGGAAGCTGGGCGTTGGGGATTGGATGATGAGGGCGTGCGGCGGATTGGCCGCTGGGAGTCCAATAGGTTTAGGTCTTACGTGCGCCCTCATTTGTTATAATTTGTATGTTGTTTCTGATGATATGTGAGTTTCTTGGCCTTTCTTTCAGATCATCGCCCATGTTTGGTCTGGCTGTTAGGACATTCTTTTGTGCACTGGGGCGCACTGCGGGCGGATGTGCGCCCTGATGGCCGCCAGCTTCGCATTCCGCGTCAGGATGCGGTGTTACATTGGTTGGGATTTCGAGGTATGTTATGGAGCCGGGTATTGGCCGAGTTTCAAACATATGCTCGCCTGGATAGAGTCCCGGAGGTTTTGGTGTTACATGTTGGGGGGAATGATCTAGGGGTACGCCCCTTTCGTGAGCTAGTGCGGGATATAAAGCATGATTTGCTGTGTTTGTGGGCGTCTCATCTGTCCTTGATGATTGTTTGGTCGGACATAGTTCCGAGGAAGGCTTGGCGCCTGGCACGGTCGGTGGAAAGGGTCAACAAGGCCCGCATTAAGGTGAATCGGGCGGTGTCACGATTCGTTGCTAAGAATGGGGGCATTTGTGTTCGTCACAGGGATCTGGAGTCCGGGGTTGGGAACTATTGGCGTAGTGATGGGGTGCATTTGACCGAGGTTGGAATTGATCTGTGGAGCTTGGCCTTAGCAGAAGGAATTGAGAGGGCGGTGGTGGTGTGGAGGAACTCACAGGCTTAAGGTAGTCAAGGCCTGTTTCGCTGTGGCGGGGGGAGTCCTTGAGGTTGGTCAGTACAAAATGGTGGGGGGGTCGCATCGGGGGTATGCGTCCCCTAAAACGGTAGATCATTTGAAGACTTCATAGGGTGTTACCCCTTTGAAGTGGTCTTCTGGTGGAAAGTATATCATTTGAAGACTTCATCGGGTGTTATCCCTTTGAAGTGGTCTTCTGGTGGTTGGAGCCATCTGCAGAGGTGAGCGGTGCTTCCGAGCTGGTTTACGGCTGGAGGTAAAGAGTTTGGTGGTGGTTTGCAGATGGCTAATTTAAAAGGAAAAAGATTCGGTTTTAAAATGGCTTCAAGGACTTCCCCTGCTCTGTTAAAGTATTAAAATATGTTTATGGTTAATTCTGATTCTGACCCATGGTGGGTCATGTGAATTGGAAGTGGAGTTATCCGAATGTTTCGGATTAAATTGCATTTAAATAATGTAAATAAATAAACGGCTGCTGTGGCCAATTTCATATCCAACCTAGGTTGTCACGTGTCGTTATTGGGAGATGGGCAGGAAAAAAGGGGAACAGGTTCATTAGGTAAAACATGGCATGACTCTACTTAGGCCAGTCAAGAAGAGGCTGGACGGCAGCACGCAGGGCTTAAGGGGAAGCCTTCATGACTGCCATAGGAGGGAAGAGAACCAATAGGGGATGAGGTAGTTGGGAGAGGGGAGGGGACGGGGGGAGTTGTCTGTTCTTCCCGCTGTTTTCGGCATTGAGCCGGAAGCAGCGGGAGGAACAACAGGTAGTTAGCTGAGCTCCCACCCTCCCGCCCTTAAGTAGGGGTTGGCCTGGGGATCGGTGTGTTATGTTTTGTTATTGATTTATGCTGTATAATTTCATAACTTGTGTTTCTCATTTTCTTTTGAGCAGGTTCGGATGTCATGGCAGCTGGCGGGGGGAGTCCTTGAGGTTGGTCAGTACAAAATGGTGGGGGGGTCGCATCGGGGGTATGCGTCCCCCAAAACGGTAGATCATTTGAAGACTTCATAGGGTGTTACCCCTTTGAAGTGGTCTTCTGGTGGAAAGTATATCATTTGAAGACTTCATCGGGTGTTATCCCTTTGAAGTGGTCTTCTGGTGGTTGGAGCCATCTGCAGAGGTGAGCGGTGCTTCCGAGCTGGTTTACGGCTGGAGGTAAAGAGTTTGGTGGTGGTTTGCAGATGGCTAATTTAAAAGGAAAAAGATTCGGTTTTAAAATGGCTTCAAGGACTTCCCCTGCTCTGTTAAAGTATTAAAATATGTTTATGGTTAATTCTGATTCTGACCCATGGTGGGTCATGTGAATTGGAAGTGGAGTTATCCGAATGTTTCGGATTAAATTGCATTTAAATAATGTAAATAAATAAACGGCTGCTGTGGCCAATTTCATATCCAACCTCGGTTGTCACGTGTCGTTATTGGGAGATGGGCAGGAAAAAAGGGGAACAGGTTCATTAGGTAAAACATGGCATGACTCTACTTAGGCCAGTCATGTGTAATGTGAAGCTCCACTCTCTTCATAACTGGATTACTTACATAAACAAACGTATTTCCATTCCCATTGCTAGCTGGATATTTCCAATCCCTAGGGTATGTAATTTGCAAGCACAAGAGATGGACTTCATTCTTTCTGAAGCGGAAGTAAGCCTTGGATGGCCTCCATGCAGAAATGTTTTGAGCTGCCAGAGTTAGCCTGTGGTTAATGAGCTATGCATCAGGATTAATCTGGCATCAGAAGAGAATCGAGAAGCACCTGACACTGGCATCTCTGGTACGAACTGCCATCTTTCAGTGGCTGCATACAGCTCCCTTAGGATTGAATTATGGCCTCTATATTTAGGCTCCAGCTCACCGCTCCAACTGCGGCCTGGGATATTTTCAGCCTGCCAAGTAGAGCCCACATTCCCTCGCCCTTCCCTCCCTGCAACATGTGATGACACAAGAATGGAGACTAGATCTAAGCTGCAATCCTGGATTTTGTAAAATAATATGATAATAATGATGCTCTATCCAGATTCCTTATGCAGAAAACTGACTGAGGTCACATTAGGACTGGCGCAGTGTGTGCCGCATAGTCATTTATATTCTCTATCTTAGTTTTTTTTATTTATTTGTTGTATTCAAGAATTTATATACCGGAGAACCTTCATGATAATGATCTTAAACTGGAACTCCAGCAGAGGAGGTTTAATTGATTTACTATATAAGCTCATGTTAAAGAACAATTCTGCTCTGGGAATCCCCCTGTGTTGTCCCAAAATGGCTACAGCGCTTCTTAGACTATGAGTCTGAGACACTCCCACTGATCTCGGATTGGCCAGTGCTGCTCATGTGAGTAGTTCTGGTCAATCCAAGAACAAAGGGAGTGTCTTAGAGCACAGAGGAATCCCCAAAGCAGCGGATCCACAGCAGAGGGGCGCAACTGGAGGGCATCAGGTAATATAACTCCATATACCGCATCACATTTATAATTTTGTCCTGGGATCGGAGGGTCGCTTCAAAGTAGGTGGAGATTGTACTTCGTATTGGTATATTAGTTTTAGAATTAACCAAACTGCAGTTCTTAATTAAAGGGTAATCGCTAAACGCTTGACAAACTTCTGACATGTCATAGTGGCGATCCGAGCACTGAGACCCCCACCAAAAGCTCAAATGAAGCGGCAGAAGCGCTCGTCTGAGCGCTGAGCTGTTTCGTGTCTGTTCGGCTTTTTCCTGGAAAGCCAATGTATCGGAGTACGGGCTCATAGACTTTCTATCGAGCCCGTACTCCGATACATTAGTTTCCGGAAAAAGCCGAATAGACAAGTTTGTCCAGTCCCAGGATAAACTTCTGACATGTCACTATGACATGTCAGAAGTTTGTCAAACGTTTAGTTACCCTTTAACTACAGCATGTCATCTCAGACACAAAGTTTGGCTGAGAGCCATTTAAGCCACCTACAGAGGTTATCACCTAAAATCCCCCACATAGGCTTTAAATGTGTCAGGGAAGCTCCTAGTCAGTTGGAAGTCCTATTGAGATGGGACTTAAAGGGGTTTTCTGGTTTGGAATAACTATTTTCAAATACCCTTTCAGGAAATTTGGGACCTTAGTCAGGCCGGAGAGTGGTTAAAAAAAGCATCACTAATTCTCTGGTGGACCTAGCACATCCATGCCGGTCACAGATGGCTCATTGATTTAAATGGTCTCCATGTAATGCTATATTTCCCCTGTGGTGGTGCTGCAGGTGAATTAAACACTTGCTGCTGAGTTCCCACAGTGATTACAGCTGATTGTTGTTGCTGGCCCGATCAGCTCATTTTTGAGGAACACTTTAAACAACAAGCGATTGTAAGAAGTGAAGTTTGCTTTTTCTATTCAATTGCATTAGAATCAGATAAGAACAGGGGGGATTTTTTTTTAAAAAAGCAAAAAAAAAAAAAAAAAAGCCCCTTATGCTGTATAAGTATGTTTTGGTTTGGATGGAAATTGATGCTTGTTTCAGCAATTATATGACATTACTAAGTTCTGTCTATGTATCTCAGAGTTAGTTGACAGCCCGCAGAGATCCTCCAAACAAGGGATATTCCAATCTTGGAAATATATATAGATTTTTTTACCATAGGATGTGTTTGAAACTGTGTGCAAGTGCTTTCTCTATTTGTAGTCACAGCTGTCTTCTTTTTATGTCCTTTGTCAGACTGTCACACCATTAAATCTGCTGTGCACTGAGGGTTCACCAAAGGGCAGGCAAAACGAGGGTTAATTGCATAGACACAAGAGGTGCAAAGAGCACTTATAAATAAGAAAACACATCTCATCGCCACTTTGGAAACAGTTCCACACTATGTACACCTGTCAATTAGCGCCAAAAACGTCCTCGTCTGTTACTCGAGACCAAGAAGAGATACCAAATTTAGTAAAAGCTTTACAATGGTGCTACTGGTGGCCGAAAATCTATCTGCTGTACGTAAATGTGCTTAAAGTCAATGTCCAGCCTTGAACATCATTGTTAATTTTTTTTTTATCTAAATAGGTCCACAATTCTGTACTGATTAATGTCCAACACATTTATCATATATAGCAGTTGGAGTACATTTTTCTGATACAAAGCTCCAAACCCCCCTGCACAGCCATAAAACTAAATGTTAAAATTCTGTCTACCTGCAGGCACCACTAGGGAGAGCTTAGGAGCTCACAGCATACTGTTTATACATTGCAGTAAGCTCCTATCCTTATTGGTAAAGTTGGATGTAAACATGACGGTGTTAAAAAGTGGACATTCACTCTTGAAAGGGTATTCCCATCTTAGACATGTTCATTAGTAGATGAGTTATAACTTTATGCCATCTGTGTCTTATGCAGACATCGATATCTTTCTATGTGTCTTCTCATGCCAATAAAGCCACTCATGAGCAGGTGCTTTCCAAGGAAGCAAACTATTGGGATTTTCTTGACTCTAGTTGGTGTATCACATTCTTACACCGCCTTTCTAGGGTCAGATTGGCTCACCAGAGCACAAGAGGATCCTCCAACTGGCTAAGGTTCTTACTTTATAATGGAACCCTATCCCAACAGAGTCCATGAGGGACAGCTATAGACAACCCATCTGAGGCCAAGAGTGGAAGATCTGCCGCATGTCCATATTTATGATAACACAAGTTGTTTACAGAGATTACTATACAAATTTCAAGGGAACGTTCACTTGCTATATGTGGATGGGCTACGGCCCTCAAAATAATTTACTTAGGTGGGCTACTTCAGTCTGACTCTTTTTTTCCGCCTCCTTCATTATTCAGACTCCAACCACTGGAATTTAGTGTCCCTGGTAATAGTACCCTTAGGAATTGGGCAGCTGTTGGACTTGGCAAAACCACCCTGGGTAAGGGTGCCCTTTAATCCACTAGTCTTGTGCACTACACAAGATCTGATGGATACCACCATGCTCCGGATGCACAGAAAACACAGGTGGCACCTTCAGTCTCAATTAAGAGAATATGGTGCAATACCAGCCACAGCCCACACACCAGACACAAGAATGGCGCTGTTTCTGAAAAGAGAGCAGAAACTTTTTTCTAATTCTAGATATTCTCTATAATGAATGTACAATTTTTTTTAACTGAATTAAAACAAAACTGTACAAACAAAAATCAGAATTTTTCTTTTAATATCGTTTCACTATATTTAAGAAATGGTGTATAAAACTAAACTGCTTCATTACATCTATTTACATCGCAGACCACAGATTTTGCCAGTTGGATCTGCTATTTCATCCTGGGAAAGAGGCCGGAAAATTGCCACAGTGGTTTTTGTAGATCTATGGGTGACACTTAAAAACACATCGGTGAATCACATAATGACCCGCACTCACCGTTGCCATGCAAGAGAATAATGACATGTGGGTGTTGGGGAAATTGCTTAATGTGCTGAAAATTTCCAGATGTCTCAAGAAGGATTGTGAAAGATCCAGCCCCTGTGCAAACATCATAACCTCAAGCCCTAATGTCTGCGGAATATAGTGTGTGACCATAGCTGACACATGAGCTGTAGAACTAAAAAGCTTGATACTTCTTGTGCAGTAGCTCAAACGTGGCGCATAAAACATCTCTATTATAATCACCATTTATGTTTTGTACTGTAACAGTATAACCATTAAGGTGAATGTCCACCTTTTAACACCATGTCATTTTATAGGTTCAATATTCTGTGATGACTCTTGATATATCTTTTAAGTGATCAGAGCAAATTTTTATGATACAGAGCTCCAAATCTGCACGAACATAGAATTAAATAAAACTCTATCTTCCTGCAGGCACCACTAGGGGGAGACTATGACCTTACAGCATACTGTTTTATTATTGAGTTCAGTGTATAAACAGTCTGCAGTAAGCTCATAAGCTCCCCCTAGTGGTGACTGCAGGCAGACAGAAGTTTATGATTTTTCTCACTGCCTATTCAGGGGATAAATGGAGCGCCATGTGCTATAAAGTTATCCTAAGGAACGAATTGACACAGAATTTTGGATATTTTTAGACTAACAAAATAAAATTGTATTAAAACAGTGGACTGTCACTTTAAGGTAATTGGATGAAAGGAATCAAAAGGCTCCTATTGAAAGACATGCCAACTCTCACTTTCTTAAAATGGGTGTTTGGGATTTGTGATGTAGGTAAGCTTTGTAAGTCAAGACAACATAGAACTTGTTTCGTGCCTCGTAATGTCCTCTGAGTCTAATACTAATAGTCCATCATTGCTATCTACGTTAGATCTGTATTTTTATTAGAGAGCAGAGGTTTCTAAGGTTTCGTTCAGATTTGCATCAGGGCTCCGTTCCCATTCATCGGTTCCGTCTGAACTTTCTGTCAGGGGAAACCATGAACGGAACCCTGACTGAAACAAACGGAAACCATAGGTTTCCATTTGCATCACCGTTGATTTCAATGGTGACAGATCCGGTGCAAATGGTTTCTGTTTGTCACCGTTGTTTAAGGGTTCCGTCATTTTGACGGAATGAATAGCGCAGTCGACTACGGTATTGATTCCATCAAAACGATGGAACCCCTAAACAACGGTGACAAACAGAAGCCATTTGCACAGGATCCGTCACCATTGAAATCAATGGTGATGCAAACGGAATCCTATGGTTCCCCTGACAGCAAGCAAAGAGGGAACCCATGAACGGAACTGGCGCAGATGTAAACCAAGTCTAAGCCGGGCAACATAATCTCTCCCCTGTTCCATGCCTAACAAAATGCTCTCAAGGTCAAACCCAAGGGACTATTTTATTAGGAACCGAGTGAGGCTTAGGCACCTATCCTGGGTAGCTCTGTTAATGCCACATTACTTGCAGGGAGTGGATGAACCCCCAACCAACCACAGCCTTGGAAACAGATTAAAACTGTTAATTTTTTTACAAAAAATTTACTAAAGCCAATAAAGTCGGCCTCCTTGGATAGTTGGATGTCTATACGTATATGTCTTGGCAACTATATATTTAAGAAAATATTACATAAAGATATATGTATTGGCTGTACTC
The DNA here is from genome assembly GCF_050947455.1 of Rhinoderma darwinii. Lineage (NCBI taxonomy): Eukaryota > Metazoa > Chordata > Amphibia > Anura > Rhinodermatidae > Rhinoderma > Rhinoderma darwinii. The sequence goes on along the minus strand of NC_134695.1, from coordinate 60,367,140 downwards.
TCTGCAGCTACCCTGTTCCTCAGAATGTATAGTTATTTTCGCCTATTTGATGCTGTAAATTGTTGTGCAACAAGGGAGGTTTAGTTGGCCTCCTTATAGGAATCAGATGTCCACGTTGTTTGCTGACAAGTTAGCTTCAATGGTAAATATGTGCCCAATGGGCATAATTGATGAATCCATAATCCCAAATATCATACTGGGGACGATGTGAATAAAAAAATCCTATATGGCATTTAAATAACACATTTTTACAATAGGCTTGGCACCTTTTGACACTTGAGATCAGCAACTGCTTGTGGTGCAGATATTGCAATATTTAAGAGTAAGTGAAATCTTGCACTAAAATACCCACATTACAAAATGGCAACGTAGGCAAGTTAAAAACCCAATGACTTTGCCATGATCAAATCTAGATACACATAGATATTGATACACCATAGATGAAACCATTGAGAACACCACGGCCAAAAGGCACATACAGACTTGGACATCAAACTGAGACACGTCAACAGCTGTAAGAGGCGCACACGTCTGTGGTAATTTCCTATGGCTTTTTCAGAGTGGTGAAACAATTATTTTTATGCAAAGAAATGTTATGCAATAATTTGCTTAAAACCGTAGAAGCAAAGTTGTTAGAAAATAATCTACAATAAATACACAGCTGGAGCCTATAGTCATAACTATAGGGGCCTCAATGAGAAGATGTCACCAAGGCAGGTGGCTATAAGCCCAGAGGTAGTCCTGGTCCATCTCCATTATTGGATGTGTTACCGCCAGTATGGATCTAGTTTGTGGTAAAATGACAGTGTTCTCTTTATCTTCTAGACATTTTTTTCAATTTTTCCAGATATTTTTGGTGGAAAACTGTGGTATAGTGTGCTAAAACTAGGAAACTTTTTCTCGTGATATCTACAATTTAGCAAAAATGTCTGTCGAGGTTATGCCAAAGTCCTTTTATTATAATTAAAATTATATTACTGCACAAGAAAACCAGTCTAGAACTTTCCCTTTCAAGCAAATTAAAATATTTTATTAACATTGATAAAAAGAAATCCCATATTTTGGGTTTCTCAGATGAAATATTGTACATGATAATATTTTTGTAATAATACTGAAATTAAAATCCATTCCGAATGTTTCCTCCCCCCCGGTCTCTCGCTTTTCTGCTGCTTGCTACTAAACCACACGCCAGTCAAATGAAAAAAAATAATTACTATAATATTAATATTTACAAAGGAATGTTATCTTCTTCTAAGAAAGTTTTGTTGTCTTTCGTACCAAAGGATTGGGTAAGAGCAGATCCATGCCGTAGATGGAGTAGATGTATAAATCTCAATGATGGAAGTGCTTTCTCCCAGTGTACATTTTATGAAGAACCTCTCCACTGAACTGATAGGTCAACTTCTTCTTGACCTTCCTAACTTCTCCAGTCTTGCCATAGTTGCGCAATGCCCTGGCCATCTTTTGATAGGTCATCTTCTTACGGTTGCCTTTTTGAATGCCCCAACGATGAGCAAGGGCTTCTTTGTGCTTGGAGGAGAACTGGAAAGTTCCTTTGTCTTTATCTACCCACCAAATGCTTTCTTTCATGTCTCCACTTTGCAGGAGCTCTAGAAGGAACTGATACAGTCGAATCTTCTTCTTACTTCCTGTAAAATAAAAGATGAAAAGTTCTGAGAGATTTAAAGTTGGATATTTAAAACTCTTGCCAATAAAAGAGGACAACACCAATCAGAACCCAAGTCTGTACTGACAAGGAGCACAAACTCTGAATCACTACGGTCTACTGATGTTTGAGGAAGCAGTTTGTTTTTTTAGGACAATGTCTCTCTGACCTGATTCCCCAAGAAGCATCCCATAAGCAGAGTCTCGTGGATCAATTTCTCCATCTGACACCTCCAAAGGGGGGCTGCGCCTTTCATGGTCATCTTCCTCTGAGCTGGGTGGTGCAGGACATGGGTACGGCACACAAGCACGAGGGACATACGACAGCTTGAAAAGAACATCATTATTTCTGTGTTTTACAGATGATCTTATTTTTACATTTTAACAGCTTCTCCCAACAAATTCTGTAGTCAAATGTCAAACAAAAAAGTCATAAGTCAAATTGGTTGGTTTCCTGTTGGGAACTCTATCAGTTCCAAAAATGAACTGATCCTGATCCTAACCCTCAATAGAGAGGTGACATACAAGCACATTCACTCTCCATTAAAATGCATATACTTAGTTAGAAGTTTCCACACATTTCTTCATTTGGGAAGAAATTACCATCTATTTCATATTTATTTATTTATATATCTATTAAACGAAAGTTTAAATTACAGAAAGGCATGTAGCATTATTTAAAAGGGGGTTTTCAAAAGTTTATTATGGGGCCCAGCATTTGTATATACTGCTCACCTCTGGGTCCCGCTCCTCTATGAAAAATGGAGATCCCCTGATGGCTGTTTGGCGATTCTATACAGCGTAGTTATAGACAGATGGCCAGTGGAGCGGATTTCCATTAGTTGGAGCCCATTGTTATTTAGTACCATACACACAACACATTATTAGTAGTCGATAAATCATTTGCGTAAGCCTGATGCACATGTTAAATCCATGTGCACGGAGCTTGTATGTTGGCACTTTCAAAGTCCATCTTGTGAATGAGGTCTAAGACTGTGCAAAAGGTTGTGGACTTAGTGGCATTTTTTCAAGGCATACGTTTTTTTTCATAAATTTCAGAGGGTCTAAGGCCCCATGCACACGACTGTAAAAATCGTCCGTAATTGCGGACCATAATTCACTTCTATTGACCACGGACACCTTCCCGTATGTACCGCAAAAGATAGGACATGTCCGTTCTTTTGCTTTTTACGGGCCATGCTCCCATGGTATGGGAGCACGGGCCGAAAATGCGAGTGGCTGTCCGCGGCAGCCAGCCGCCGGCTGTGCCCGTAATCGCGGACCGTGATTACGGGCATGGTCCTGTGCATGAGGCCTAAGATAGAGAAGCTCCACTTTCCTCTATTATGTTGATTAGGTCCGCTTTTGGTAGGCAGATGGAAGATATAGTAGACTCAAGACTTCTGAGCTACAGTTTATTACCCTACTTGCATCACTGAGAAGGTTCCCCTAAGTAACTTGAGCGTTTTCAAAGAGGTTACGTAATACCTGGTTAAAGGGTTGAGCACAAGGAGAGTGGAGAAACAATTTTTTAGAATCCAAAAATCGGAGTACCTGGTGGGTCAGCGGTAAGTGCGGATGCGGTGCAGTCATTCCAGGATCCAGGACATGCATTTGTTCTAGCTCAATCTGTCTGTAGAACTGTTGTAGCTGTGGGGGTTGTATACTTTGCAGTTCTGTGAGCTGGGAATCTGGGAACCCATCAAGATCTCCATGTAAGTGTGGGGTATACTCCCAGCAATGTTCTAGGAGGGAAGCTAAGGTAGGATTAGCGATAAGTCATTTCTCATGCTCTTTCTTTAGTCTTCCTTCATATTTTTATGTTCTTTATGTCTAATGACATTTAATATATTAAAATCTATAATAATAAATTTAACCCAAAATACATCATCACTCTAAGGCTTTGCTTCTATTTGATTACTTGAGAAATCTCCATACCTAGATTTTACTGACAACCATTTTTTTTTCAAAAACGTTATTGGGTTCTGCCACCCCAGACAGCATTTACCATAAATCTTTGAGAGGTGGGGGTCCCTCTTAGGATCCACCGATTGGGTCGGCCATATCTAATAGGTGAATGAGTGGGGAGATGGAAAATTGCTTGGTCATTTTTGTGGGCTTCGATGGAGGGAGTCACATACATACGCAGCCACCTCACTGTTCAGTCCACGTCTGGAACAGGTCCCTATAGGTGGGGGTCCCACAGGTGGGACCTCCACCTATCACATATCCTGTAGATGTGCCATAAATATCTAAGGCGAGAAAACCTAAAACTAACCTTATACTAAAGATTTTGGTTGGTTAAAAAGGACCATTAAGACATTTCGGCTGTCCATTGGCGCATTTTCATGACACAAGCAAACGCGACAGATGCCAAACGAAGACAGATGTCTGTGGAAAAGTTGATCTGCCATGTTGGATTCTTTTGGTCATTGTCGGGTGCGGTTTTATAAAATCGTTCATGCCAAACAACAGATCTGTAGCCAATCAAAAGAAGCCCTGACCAGGCCACAGATTAAGGCATAAAGATTGATCAGCAATTTGTCATTATAACATGGAGGTGTCATCCAGAATAACAACCTCAACGGACCAACCATGAATGACAAGCCATTCAGAAAACAGCTATCTGAAATCCCGACTGTATGGTCAGCTTTAGACATCTACGGTATATAGCTACTGTATCTACGTATCTAGTGCCGCTAATGGATATTAGTATTACTGAGCATTGTGCCATTAGATTTGATGTTAAATTTTATGATTGCAATACTTTATTATATTGTGGTCCATCACTAACAGATTAGGGTCCACATTTGATAAACAGTTGACATCAGTTTTTAGCATAAACTGTGCCAAAAACTAGTTGAGATGTGCAATAAATATCCAATACACTTTGCAGCTTTTCTCATTACCCGTCAAATTACAAAAGTGGCTGTGGTCTCTAAGGACACATAGTTTGTCAAATGTATTAATTGAAAACATTATAAATTATAAAGGCACACATTTTTTATGCCAGTCTACACTTTCGCATAGAAGTCATAGATTTGTAATTATGCCTGTTTGCCAGGTCAAAGTTCGCCAAATGTATAAGAAGGCATGCGCCTTTTAATGGATTCGGAGAAAATCACTCCAACTACTGCCTTCACTTTTACTAGTGTAAAAAACACTAGTCTCAGTCATATACAGTATCATAGCGCTTATTCAGAGCAATGTGGGGAAACTCGGACGTGAAAAACAACCGTTTTTCACGTCCGACTTGCCCTCGTGCGGGTCTCGTTTTCACGGATCCCCATAGACTTAAGTCTATGGAGGGATCCGTGAAAACGAAAGAAAATAGGACATGTTCTATTTTTCAATGGACCCTTTAAAGGGTCTGTTGAAACAACGGCCATGTGAACGGCCCCATTGAAATACATTCGTCCGTGTGACGGCCGTTGTTATAACGGCCGTCACACGGACGTATTCAATGTTCGTCTGAATAAGCCCCAACTGAAATGTATCACCATTACCGTGGTTAGTCTCTAATAAAGACATAGTAAGTTATTATTTTGCATTAACCGTGATAATTTCTTCAACATCCTAACTACCAGCGATAAAGCACTGGCACGATAAAAAATACACTAGTGATAATGTCTATCTTTGTGTAATATAACATTTTATTAGGTTTTGAGTTTTTAAGCATTGTAACCAGTATGCTGGACCATGCTGAACGTGATCATTGTCATATCTTGAATACTTATAACTAAATTTGACCCAAGACAGCTCGATAGTCAAGTTGTATACAGGGCGAGTATAATCTTCAGATATGCAATACTTACCATGGCTTTCACTGTCACTGAGATACTGGTAATATTCCGGGGGTGGACGGTACACCTCCGACTCATAGGGAACCAGCTCTTCTAGATGTGTCTGAAAGAGAAGGATAGAAAAACATTAATTAATAAAGGTCACTCATAGATGACAAAAAAATACATCATTCCTAGATGCCTACATCTTGTTCCTAAAATTCGGGACTATGAGGTTTTTCAGCAAAGTCCTATATTCAAACTTCTCTGTTGTGTGGAGAAGATTGTAACCTAGTTGGGGTCATTCACATGAAGATGAACTTGTAAAATAATTGGAAGTCAATGATGGATGATCTAGTGGGATATCTGGGAAATTATGACGTCATGACTGCTGGTACAAAACCTTGAAGATCCCATAAAGCCAAAGAGGTCCCACCAGCACCCAACGGCTCATCTTATGTGGTACAACACTTATTAATCATGCGTACAATGAGACTATAATTTAATACCAAACGAAAGAATTTTAATATTTATATAGTGCCATGGCTTCACGCCATTGGCGGAAACAATGGACGGGACTTGTTGGAATTTATCTGTCCAATCTTGTTGTCTATCCTAGAGATAAGTGGCACCAGTGATGTCTGGTAGCCACTTATTTCAATGTATTCCATAAAAATGATATGGATAAAATTCTGAGGCAAGCATATATATTTATGAGGGAGTCATAGTTGATCGCAGGAGGCATTGATCTCCACAGAATGCTTGGTTAATTGATAAATCAGAATAGTCAAGAAATTCATGCCGAATCCTTCCTCCGACCATTGTGCCAGGCAGGTTCAGTGTTGGACTATGCAAGATGATTGGGAACCAACCTTACATCCATTAAATGGCTATTTTGAAAATGTTAAGTTGGGTACCCCCTGTACATCATACAATATGGATCCCAGTTATGGAAACAGTTCGAGATGTGTCTAGGATATTTTAACCATGATATTTTTCCGTGCTAGTTGCAGATGATACATAGAGATCAGAGGGGGCACTATAGCAAAATTCAAACTGAAGCCTCCGTCCTCCACCAACACAAGCTTCCATACTTGGACAGAAGAGTCCGATGCTTTTTCCAATCCATTGTAGGAGAGAAGGACAACACAAACTTCAACCTGACAAAACAATCCTTGATTTCCAATTATTGCACTGATCTGAACAAGTTTACACCACCAGTGAGGCGGAGGAATCGGAGCGACCAGACCTCAGACCCCCCTTTCCATTGGCCCCATAGCAGCCACAGGGGCTGCCTATATGGTATATATCCTTGTTTAGCTGGAATTATCCATTCAGTAGGTCATGTCCTAATATCACTATGTTCAACTGAACGTATCAATAAAAATAATATTTTTTAAATGTCTACAGATCCTTCAATGCAAGACTTCATAATAAATGTTCAGTCAAACATTAAAATCACTGACAGATGTAATAAATGACACTATATATCTCATTACAATGGCACCTGTCATATTCAATTCTTAGTACCTACCAAAAGTGGTCCAAATAAGGACAACCAGTAAAGTGACAACAGGGTCATGGGCGACAAGGCTCAGTGATGCACTTGGATATTGAAGGCTAGACCGTCTGGTCCAACACATGAATCACATTTTTTTTACATTATGTAGACGGCCGGATTTGTGTGCGTCGCTTACCTGGGGAAGATATGGCACCAGGATGCACTATGGGAAGAAGACAAGTCGGCAGAGGCAGCGTGATGCTCTGGGCAATGTTCTGCTGGGAAATCTTGGGTCCTGGCATTCATGTGGCTGACACATACCACCTACCTAAACATTGCTGCAGACAAGTACCCCCCTTCATGGCAACGGTATTGCCTAATAGGCGTGAACTCTTTCAGATGAATAATGCCCCCGCCACACTGCAAAAATTCTTCAGGAATGGTTTGGGGAACATGACCAAGAGTTCGTGTTGACTAGTCCTCCAAATTCCCCAGATCTCAATCCGATCGATTATCTGTGGGATGTGCTGGAAAAACACGTCCAATCCAAAAGATGATCTACTGCTAATGTCTTGGTGCCAATTATGGGAGCTGTTTTGGCGACACATATGGTAGACCTACACAATATTAGGCAGGTCGTTCTGAATGCTGTATATGGTGTCCTGTGAAATTACTGGTAGTTAGACAGTATGTCTTTAGTATTAGGGTCCAAGAGATTTTAGCTATGCCTCACTTTTCTCCTAAATTGGAGATTAGGGCGTAGGTGACCGCTCTATACTTATTAACCTAGAATTTTATTTGCTCTTTACAAATTTTGTTCACTGAACGTACTCATGGTTAAAATCCAAGGGGACACTTTCATCACAGGAAGGGATGAAACTAATACCCACAAGATCTCCTGGTGTTAAGGCCCACCACTCTACACCTCTATGGTGTTGTCTTCTAATGTTTCTGCAGCTGAGAATCTTGGCACAAACAGCAATAAAGTTTACATTTTGCTTATCACACCATCAGTCTGAACTCTGGGGAAAGGGTCTGCACCCACCTCCAAACCTTATTTACCTGGGGTTCTGTGGTGGGCTATTTCTGACTTGCTTCGGTCTGCATCTGTAGAAAAACTACAACTCCCGACATGACAAAACATGCTGGGAGTTATAGTTTTGCAACAGAAGGAGACCCACAGGATGGAGACTACTGCTCTAGATTATGATAACCTCATCATTTACACTGAGTTGTGTCACATTTACCATGTCCTTGGTATAAATGGATACATTCTCTGCTAGATATTACAGGTATTGCTTATTGCTGTGTGCTTCTTTATTTAAAGAAATTATATGAGATTTGAAAAAAGGGTCTGTTTTGGTTTTTTTCTTCCAGAAATAGCTACACTCTTGTCTGTGTCAGTCGTTTTTACTTGAACTACAATACCAGACACAGCCAGTGGACAAAAGTGGCGCTGTTTCTGGGGAAAAAAAAAGCACACCCTTTTTCTAATCTCATACATCCCCTTAATAAAAATAGAGTTTTTCTTTAAAAGGGACAAATATTTAAAGTACAGCTTACCTTTAAACTACTAATAAATTAAGGATTCTAGTGACTTATTCCAAAGATGGTGTTTTACGTTGGTTCAGAAAACTTCTTTGTTTTTAGCAAACTGTCATTTCATCTTGGAGGGGGTGGCACAATTTTTCATGGATTTCTCAGTAAGGCCCCATGCACACGACCGTAAAAAATCTTGAACCCGCCCGGTTGTATTGGCCGCGGACACCTTTCTGTACCTCTACGGATGGGTGTCTGTGCCGTAGAACCGTGCCGGGAATTATGAATCATGTCCTGCTTTTCGTTTTTTACGTGCCGTGCACCCATACTTTGTTTGGTGCAACTTTATAAGTAGCTTTTATTTAAAAATAATCTAGTTTTTGAGATACAGCTGCTTTGTAATCTTTATATAGAGCAGCTGTATCGTTTACTAAGACCTGAATCCGTCAATCCGGCGGACCTGACGGGTTCAGTGTCAGCGGGTCCTGCGTGTTTCTGACACGCAGGATCCACCTGTAATCTATCACATCTAAGTTATTAAATCGCTGACACTGAACCCGTCAGTGCCGCTGACCTGACGGGTACATGATTCAGCGAGCAATACAGCTGCTCTGTATAGAGAATACAAAGCAGCTGTACCTCAAAAAGTAAAAAATTTTTATAATAAAAACGAATTATAAAGTTGCACCAATCACACTGGTTGACCTTTTAATTAAAAAAAAAATCCCTTTCAAAGGTTTACATAGCATTTAAGCATTTAGGTTTCAGTAGTTTATAAGGAAGGAATTTATTTTAGATGTGTTTTTAGAGTTCCTGTTATCATTAGATTACTAATGTATGCAAAGGGAGTCATTACACTTATTCTACTGCAACTATGACATTGTCAATCAAACAGAAACTAGCCTGCTGAACAGACTGTATGACTTCACTGTGCTTCCATTATGACATCACCAACCAAGCAGAAACTAGCCTGCTGAACTGACTGTGTGACTTCACTGTGATTCAATTATGACATCACCAACCAATCAAAAACTAGCCTGCTGCACTGACTGTGTGACTTCACTGTGATTCCATTATGACATCACCAACCAATCAAAAACTAGCCTGCTGCACTGACTGTGTGACTTCACTGTGATTCCATTATGACATCACCAACCAATCAAAAAATAGCCTGCTGCACTGACTGTGTGACTTCACTGACTCTCTTTATAACTTCATCAACCATTATAGAATTCATCTGCAACATAGACTAAATTATGCTCCCTTTATGTCATGACCAACAAATCGCAAACTAACCTTCTACATAGACTCTATGACTTCACTATGCTCTCTCTGTGGCATCACCAACCAAATCAAAAACTCATCCGCTACAAACAGTAGACTGAGTGACTTCACTATGCTTCCTCTAAGACATCATCAACATATCAGAAACTAACTAAAGCCTCATGCACAGAAACATATTTTTGTGGCTGCAATTCACCCGCAAATCTGCCGGTGAATTGCGGACCCATTCATTTATATGGGCTCATGCACACGACCTTGGTTTCCACAGTCCGTAAATTGGCCGCAAACCAGGACCGCAAAAAGATAGGACAAGTCATTATACGATCCGGGTTTGTGGTCCGGGCTCATTGACATCAATGTGTGCACGGACGGGGAATTGCGGGTGGCCCGCGGATGAGACTCTGCGGCCATCCGTGCCGCAATCACGGTCCATGCACATGGCTACAGTTGTGTGCATGAGGCCTTACTACAAAGAATCTAGGGGAGACAGTATAAAACTAGATCGGAAACTGCGACTTATTACAGTGGCACACGCTGTATAATAAATTTAGCGCATCTTACTAGACATTTCAGACATTTTTCTCTTACTTATGGAATTTGAGTACCTGTGACTGCCAATCTGCGGCTTTGGATGTCTCCTACAAGAGGTATTTCTCAATTCTCTCCTACTCTGGTTTTCTATTCACTAGGAATTATGTATTAAGTATAATTCCAAATAAAATAATGCTGTTGTCCATAGCAAATTTTGCCAAAGAAGGTGAGAAAAGGGGAGTAAGTAATTTGCTGCAATAGACAACGTATCAAGGCCTATTCCATGTGAAGCCAATTAAAAAAGTCAGCATTTTTGGAAGGTATAGGAAAATCTCAGTACCAGGAAGAATCCTAAGCGAGCACAGAGAACATACAAACTCCATGCAACATTGCCTGGCTCATATTCAACCCCAGGACCCCAGGGTGCAGGTGCGAGCCGCTGTACGAAACTGTAAAATATTATAACTGCGATCATGAAAACCTACACAAGCTCCTCCTGCTTCAAAAACATTATGGACGCGAAGAAAAAATTTATTTTTACGCACAGTTGGAAAGATAGTCGCACAGGCTCTATAGTAATGTATGGAACCTGCTTACTCCTCTATCGCCTCCTCTCTCATATAAGGTTTGCAATTGAACGTAGCGCAGTGCTTGATCTAGGGCAGCCTGGGCGTGAAAAGCTAGAAAAATCTGTTAAGACATTACTGTGAGTATAATCACTCAGTCCATTGCATGTATATGATCCCAGTGGGAGTTGTATAAATTTGTATGCGGTGAGCTCCCTCATATGAGCTGCTTGGTCTGCCTCTATAGTAGGTATTCCACCGGTGCTGCGTTTATCAGAATATGAGACATACATTTCCTATATGTCTATCTATCTATCTATCTATCTATCTATCTATCTATCTATCTATCTATCTATCTATCTATCTATCTGTCTGTCTGTCTGTCTGTCTATCCATTAATCTATCTCATATCTATCTATCTATCTATCTATCTATCTATCTATCTATCTATCTATCTATCTATCTATCTATCTATCTATCTATCTATCTATCTATCTCTCTATCTCATATCTATCTCTCTATCTTATATCTATCTATCTATCTATCTATCTATCTATCTATCCAGTGGCATAACTACTGCTGCTATGGGGCCCGCTGCATGTGGGGGCCCGTGCCGCCCTCCGGCACTGGCACCCCCCCCCCCACCATGGCCGGAGGCTCCGTTAGCTTCTGATATGGCTGCTACAGCGCAACGCCACTGAAGGGGTTGTTCCTACAAAAGACATGCATCCCCTATCCACAGGATAGGGGATACATGTGGGATCGCTGGGACGCCCAGCGATAAGTTCTTCATGACAAACCTCGGACTTCCAGAGTCTGTCGGCAGCTCCATAGAAATGAATTGTGCAACGGTCGTGCGTGTGCGCATGCGTGACCAGCTCTCCTTTCATTTTTGTTGAACTGCGCAGACCAGGGAAGTCCGAAGTCCGTCATGGAGAACTTCGGGGGACTTTCGTTCCCCCGTTCTCCTTATCGCTGCCAGCGATCACACATGTATCCCTTATCCTCTGGATAGGGGGATTTATCTCTTTTGTAGGACAAACTATAGGCCGTTTTTTGGGGGGGCTTGGGGGCGTTATCTACAGGGAGGGCTGTATGGCGTTATCTACAGGAGGAGGCTGTATGGCATTATCTACAGGGGAGGGCTGTATGGCGTTATCTACAGGGGGCTGTGTGGCGTTATCTACAGGGGGCTGTATGGCGTTATCTACAGGGCGACTGTATGGCGTTATCTACAGGGGGGCTGTATGGCGTTATCTACAGGGGGGCTGTATGGCGTTATCTACAGAGGAGGGCTGTATGGCGTTATCTACAGAGGAGGGCTGTATGGCGTTATCTACAGGGGGGGGCTGTATGGCGTTATCTACAGGGGAGGGCTGTATGGCGTTATCTACAGGGGGGCTGTGTGGCGTTATCTACAGGGCGGCTGTATGGCGTTATCTACAGTGGGGCTGTATGGCGTTATCTACAGGGGGGCTGTATGGCGTTATCTACAGGGGGAGGGCTGTATGGCGTTATCTACAGGGGGGCTGTAAGGCGTTATCTACAGGGGGCAATGTATGGCGCTATCTACAGTGGGGCTGTATGGCGTTATCTACAGGGGGGCTGTATGGCGTTATCTACAGGGGGAGGGCTGTATGGCGTTATCTACAGGGGGGCTGTAAGGTGTTATCTACAGGGGGCAATGTATGGCGCTATCTACAGGGGGGCTGTATGGTGCTATCTATAGGGGGCGCTGTGTGGCAGAATCTACAGGGAGGCACTATCTACAAGGGGGGGTTGTGTGATACCCAGGGGAGGGCGGGCCCCAGTCAAAATTTGCTATGGGGCCCAGTCTTTCCTAGTTACGCCCCTGTATCTATCTGTCTGTCTATCTATCTGTCTATCTATCTATCTATCTATCTGTCTGTCTGTCTGTCTGTCTGTCTATCTATCTAGCTATCATAAATTTAGATGTGACAGGCAGGACCAACTTTCAGCCAAGCCATCAGTCCAGCTGACCTGACGGAATCAGCTTTGACAGCAGGATATAGCTGCTATGTATACCGGATACATAGAAGTTGTATCTCAAAAAAAGTAATTCAAAAATATATATAAAATTTTCTTAAAATCAACTAAAACTTTGTTTTATTAAAAATATGAGCTTAAAGGTGTACATATCTTTTAAGTTTAAAGTACGACAAAACAATATTTTTTCTAGACACAGAGAAAAGCCGACATTGGGGCATCTCTGACACTTAGTTCTGTGGATGGAATATTTACTGAGGTCCAGGGTCTTGTGATTAGTTACCAGATTTGACATGTTGTGTGACTCACATTTGGGATAACCATACTTACCCCAAAATTTAAAAAAATCATCTCAACACCCTTATTCATGATGTCACGATGTGCTGACTGCTTTCCTGCTCCCTCCTGATAACTTCTCATCTACCCCCATTATTAGCTGCATCGCTCTTTCATGTTACGGAAGTGATTTGGGAAATAGGTAAGAAAGGTTTTATGGAAATCACCAGTGCACAATGCTGTCAAATCCCCATGACAACCACAATGCCCCTGTGGAAACCACAGTGCCCCCATGCCAGCCACAATGCCCTTAAAGGCTATGTTCACCATTTAAATAATTTTATTTATTTATTTTTTATTTTTTATTTTTAAATCTGTGTGTTTGGTGCAACTTTTATAACTTAGATGTAATCATAACGCAGGACCTTCTGTCACTGAACCGTCAGTCCCACGGACCTGATGGATTCAGGTCTCAGTGCACTATACAGTGCTCTTTATACAGGATATGCAGCTGTTACTCAAAAAGTAAAAATAATTTTTAATAAAAAGTATTTAGAAAGTTGCATAAAACACATTGATAGACATTTTGTTATTAAAAAATAAATTAAAAAAAATACAATTTCACAGATATATGTAGCATTTAAAAGCCTTTATACCAGCCCCAGTGCCCCCATGATAGCCACAAAGTTCCCAGGAAAACCACAATGCCCCTTTTGCATCCACTATGCCTTCCAATTACTAACCACAGTGCCCCCGCCACCCGAAGGAAATGCCAACATTTCTGTGCTGCCAATCAACCTTAGCTTCCATAGTCACATGCCTACGTGTATAAGGCCAGGTCAACACGGGACAGGAATGCTGCAGACTTTCTGTTTAGAAAATCTGCAACAAATTAATTTTCACATGCTGCTGAAGATTTTACAGACGGAAATCAGAGTATTCTGCGGAATTTCAAATACTCAGCATGTTTATTCTGTTATGGATGTTCACTACGGATCTCACCCTTTTCTATGTAGAAGGGGCAAATTCACAGAAAAATATGCACATAGCACAAGCTCCCCTTTGAGCTATATACAGTATAATAGTCTCCTATGAGCTATATACAGTATAATAGTCTCCTATGAGTTATATACAGTATAATAGTCTCCTATGAGCTATATACAGTATAATAGTCTCCTATGAGCTATATACAGTATAATAGTCACCTATGAGCCATATACAGTATAATAGTCTCCTATGAGCTATATACAGTATAATAGTCACCTATGAGCCATATACAGTATAATAGTCTCCTATGAGCTATATACAGTATAATAGTCTCCTATGAGCTATATACAGTATAATAGTCTCCTATGAGCTATATACAGTATAATAGTCTCATATGAACTATATACAGTATAAGTCACCTATAAGCTATATACAGTGTAATAGTCTCCTATGAGCTATATAGAGTATAATAGTCTCATATGAGCTATATACAGTATAAGTCACCTATAAGCTATATACAGTGTAATAGATAGATAGATAGATAGATAGATAGATAGATAGATAGATAGATAGATAGATAGATAGATAGATAGATAGATAGATAGATAGATAGATAGATAGATAGATATTAGATAGATAGATATTAGGTAGATAGATAGATAGATAGATAGATAGATAGATAGATAGATAGATAGATAGATAGATAGATAGATAGATAGATAGATAGATAGATAGATAGATAGATAGATAGATAGATATTAGATAGATAGATATTAGGTAGATAGATAGATAGATAGATAGATAGATAGATAGATAGATAGATAGATAGATAGATAGATAGATAGATAGATAGATAGATAGATAGATAGATAGATAGATAGATAGATAGATTTTAAAAAACAGCTATATTTTTATATATCTCACTTAAAAAAATAGCCTCAAATAGTCCAAATAAGACGCTAGGAATAATTAT
The DNA here is from genome assembly GCF_050947455.1 of Rhinoderma darwinii. Taxonomy (NCBI): domain Eukaryota; kingdom Metazoa; phylum Chordata; class Amphibia; order Anura; family Rhinodermatidae; genus Rhinoderma; species Rhinoderma darwinii. The sequence goes on along the minus strand of NC_134695.1, from coordinate 60,352,029 downwards.
TGGGTTCAGAGGCGTAACTTGAAGCTTGTGTAACAGGGCCTTTGGGCTCCCTCATGACTGCTACCTCTGCACCCCCTATAGCTTTGCCTTTGCTCGGGTGTGTTTTATCAGTCAGTCATTCACGCCGAGTCTTAAACACCGAGAAATATGATAAACTGATAAATAATGCACATAAATTACATTTACTTTAAGAGACTTTGTCTTACACTTTATTTTATTGTAATGTTTGATCACTGTTTTCTGCTGTAAGGAATACATTGTCAGAAATGTAATAAAAAAAGATCGTTCAGATACGTATACGGTTAGAATGATAAAATAGACCGATTTCAACATATCCTAGAACTTGTCACATATTTAGACATTTCCTTATTTGTTTCTGTGGCTATAATCTGATCTTAGAAACTTATAGAAACAAGTTTAAGCCTCAAATATTTTTGTACATATATATATATATTGTGGTAAGAGGACTCGACTCTATCTGTCCATAGATTATTAATATAGGGGCTCCGCCATTTATCTTGATACCATTGTGACCATATTACTGATATTGTTCTAATTACATGAATAAAAGTGGACACGGACCGAAATACTTCCCCCAATGAAAGAAACAATTGTATTCCATATCTATCTCTTCATATAATACCTATGACGTGCAAAAAAATGTTGCTGCTATGAGAATGGTAATGATAAGAACTATCTCTTTACCTTTAATAGGACATTTCTGGTCAATTTACCATAAATGATTCAATTTTGGACCAGTTAAACCAATGGGGGTTATTTCTCCAATCATTTATCATTGGTAACTACAATATATTAGTTAGAGGAACAGCTTTCGGCACAGTATCCCATGGGAAACATCTAGAAACCGAGCCTTGAAATTGTAAGCTTGGTAGAACAAGGTAGTAGACCCTGTAAAGTTCTCGTGTCTACCTAAAAATTTATGCAAAGTTATAACAGAGAACTGTAATAGTTAAAAAAAAAATTGGGATACACCTAAGAATATTGCAGGTCTCAAAAATGCAACTATTGACAAAGAATAACTTTCAGGTGGCTATGAACAGGACAATATAGATAATACACCTCGCAACGGTTGGAGAGCCCCTCAAGTCTACTTACTCCGACCATAGAAGCCAATAATTATCTGAAAGCTAAACCCAGTCCTTCATTAATAATATATCGAGGGGGTTTACACACATTTCTGCTCTCTGCCTCGTACCCCGGGACAGAGATATAGATACAAATCCTTAAAAACATATCTCTGGTATCTTCTGGAGAACCAATCCCTAGAAAAGGCCACCAAGATCTCTAGAAAGGATAGTCAACTCACCGTGACGAGTGTATACCCATCCATCCTGCTAGCTGGCAACATCCACAGATCTGGGATCCAGGATCTTCTTCTGGACTCAATGACCCTTTAAATTGACTCTCAACAACCCTGAGAGCGACACAGTGGGCAAAAGAGAAGTGTAACTTTGATGACCCCCCCTTTATGTGTGTGTGACCAGTGGAAAATGCACACTACCACTGATAATGAAGTTTTTCTTTCTTTCTCAATGCAAGTTCCTGATTTGCACTGTACAAGGCAGGGAGCTGGTCATATATACGTAAGACTTCACTGCATAAATCTTATGGGCACGTCACAGGAAATATGTCCTTTCTGTTTGTGGGCAACCAATCCTTCCTCCAGGTTCTGGCTATAAGAAGAAGAAATCCTGGCCTCAACTTATTCTGAAGATGTTCTTCCCTTATGTAGATCGTGCACAGACAGTCATTACAAATCCAACTAAAGGGGGCTACATCATGGCAATGCAGATTTTCAGGGGTAATGTACACCCAAGGTTGGTGGTCCAGTTGGTGGTCCAGTGTTAGTCCGTAGTAGTGAAGGGACAAATGATGTCTTCTTTGGATGTAGCTATATAATGTATATGCCATGCAGGCCACTGTGCGAAATGTGGAGGGTGAGCAATGCTTTACTTAATTCTAATCTGTTCTATCAGACAACCAAAAATGTCACACATTAAAGGTCCTAAGACACGGGCCGACATGGGCTGTGAAAACGAGCGCCAATTAACGAGACAGCTCATTGATTGGCGCTTGTTTGCTGCTTTCACAAGGAGCAATGATTGGTTATGTATGGGGACGAGTGGTCATTACTACAATCACTCGTCCCCATGTATTTCTAGCACAGAATTGCAAAAAAAATATGGAATTTCAACAGACAAGGGCACTCTGAGAGTATTTTGGGCCCCCAGGCAATAATGGTCATAGACCCCTCACCAAGCACCATATAAAGCACTAGAGCAGGGTCAACAAAATGCATTTGAGCAGCATTTATCTCATGTACCACTGTAATGCATCTCACCGTTGGCCCGTACTAGTCATGGTCCCTTGGGAATTGCCATAATGCCGAATAGTCAGTTCACCCCTCCATAAGATCGAGCAGAAAACCAACTATGATTAAAAATGTATATTCTGTATTCGCTCTGTCTTCTTAATTTCTTCCTGGAGGTTCCATACCCTTACAAAAATATTTGATAATTCAACATGTGTCCCGTTTAAAGGAATTTTGTTTTCCTGTATACAAGGTTCCATGTACTATACAGTCATCCCCCACAACTTTTTTGTGGCCCAAGGAAACGGGCCCAGATCTTGTTGGCCTCACACCCTTTCTCCATATGGAATGTGACCCTATTGAGAGCCCTCCCCCCCCCCCCCTGCAAGTAGCATAGGGAGGAAGGAACTGTCCAGATGGTCAAATCATCCTTCTCTCCTACATGTCATGGGAGGATTTCCTATCTCCTGTTGGTGAGTTGTGTTGGTGTGAACAAGCACTAGGAGGGGACAATTTTTTCATTGTGGTAAGACCCTGTCAATATTTTGTAATAAATCTATTAATTTCTATTAATGGGGTTTTCTAAGCCCTAAAAATAATAGCCATTGTGTCCGAAATACCTAAAAAAAACAAAATTTATCATACTTGCCGTTAAAATGTTGGCAGTGTGATGAAATGTCATATATGGACACGTGACCATGCAGCCAATCACTGGCCTCAGTGGCCCTTTGCCATATACCCACTGAGACCAGTGATTGGCTGCAGCGATCACGTGGGTATACAAGCACGTCATCGCTGCAACCAGGTCAATATATGGGGAGGGCCGGATCTGCGGTGCTGGGATCTGTCGGGTAGGTAATGCTTCTTTTTTTGTTTTATTGCACCCCCCCCCCCTCCCTTGGTCATTTTTTTTTTAAAGTCGGAAAACCCCTTTAATGTACCATCTTATGGAGATACTTCAGCACATTATAATTAAAAAATAAAATGATCAAAAGTAAATATACAATAAAGCAGAGCGGATCTGTCTCCTGGATAAGCACATTCACTTTTCTATTAGCCCAAACGGCACATATTGTGCAGATTGGCTAATAGTTGGAATCTGCCTTGCATAGGACAGCATATTCAAATGACCAATCCAATTAAATAGGAATACAAAAGAAAAGGGTTAAATAAAGCTAAAAATATGAGAAAAAAAGCATACAAAAATATAAATGATAGTAAAGTGACTGAAAAAGACTCTGTCACTAGTTTAGTAATGCCCGATCTCCTAGCTAATCTGATAGGCGCTGTCACACTGATAATGATAGTTAAAATTGTGTCCCAAAACGTTTATTATTTGCAAAGTAATGAGCTTTTTTCTAAATATGCAAATGAGTATTTATTAGACAAGTGGGAGGTAACAGCAGCGATTTTCCTGAGGTGGAGCCTCCTCACAGCCTCTGACGCTGTCCTATCAGCATGAAGCTGCTTCACACAGTGTGAGAGAGTGAGGCTGGAGGGAAGGGGGATCACTTCAAACCGCCATATCTCGGGCTGTCGACCACATAGAACAGCGGTTCTGGTGACATATGAAAGAGGAGATTCTAATCTTTCATATGACACCAGGACCGCTAGATGTGACACAGCCAGAGAGTCGCCTCGCCTCGCTGCAGGACAACTGTCCCGTACTGTAATCATGTTTTCAGTACGGGACAGTAGTTCCACGGAGAGGCAGGGACTCCTAGCATCGTACATAACTATGATGCTAGGAGCCCGGCTCCCTGCACTGAGTTCGGTCCGGTACTTGCAGCCGAAATACGTACGTCCATTACGGACGTTAATGTGGTCGTGTGAACCCAGCCTTAGGGTTTTTCCTGGACGTCCTTCAGGCAACATGGAAGTGTTAGTTTTAATACGACCCCTATTGGAGAGAAGATAATAGATTAATTAGTAACAATCAAAATGTGATCAGACTCCTCTATAAGGACTACTGGAGACAATGAGCAGTCTTTTTTTCTGTCAGATTTGAAGATAAGTGAAATACTGACCTTCTCCTGCAAGAGCCTTTGGCAGGTCTCAATAGCAATGCACTGATTTTGCCATAGACTGCAATACTGTGAGATTGCAGTCTATGGCCTAAGCGATCTAATGATCGCAGGTTCAAGACCCCTGGGGGGGGGGGGTAAAAATAGTAGTGAAAAAAGTTTTTACAAATATTTAAAAAAATAAAAACGATTACAATTAAAATCACCCCCTCCCCCTATTCCTAGATCACATATACGGGAAAATATATAAAAATGGCCGAATCGCAGTTTTTGCCACTTCAACTCCCACAAAAAATTGACTAAAAAGTGATCGAAATGCAATATATTCCCCAAAATGGTATCAATAAAAACTATCTTTGCCCATATAAAAGACGCCTTACACAACTCTATGCACAGAAATATAAAAAAGTAACGGGGGTCACAATATGGCAATGCAAAAAAAAAAATTAGTTTCATTCAAACTTTTACTTTTCTTTTTAAAGGCTCCCACGCACACGACCGTAATACAGTCCACAATTACAGACCCATTCAGTTCTATTGGCCGCGGACACCTTTCCATATCGCTACGTTGTATGGGAGAACGGGCCGAAAATGCATGCTGCGGGCCGTGATTACGGGCACGGCCGTGTGCATGAGGCCTAAAACATAACAAAAACAATATAAATTTGGTATCACCGTGATTGTACTGATGCACAGAATAAAGGTAATGTGTCATTTTGACCGTACAGTGAACACCGTAAAAACGAAACCTATAAGAACACGGCGGAACTGCTGTTTTTTTTCCAATTCCACCCCTTTCTGAACTTTTTTCCATCTTCCCTGTACATCACACATAACATTAAATAGTGCCAGTAGAAAGTATAATTTGCCCTGTAAAAATTAAGACCTCATATGGCTGTGTTAACGAAAAATTTTAAAAGTTATGACTTTTTGAAGGCGGAGAGGAAAAAACAAAAGCAAAAACTAAAATTGGTCTGGTCCTGAAAGGGTTAAAGCAATAACAATATTAGATCTCGCTGTAATATATAATAAACTACAGTATAACCATAGCCTGGGTCTCATGGGCCCCCGTGCAAATACTGTACCTGGATTCACCACCTTACCCCCAGGAACCTGGCCGAGCGGCACAATGCAGGGAAGCTGCAGGAGCCATCTGTGCTGTGGCCCATTTGATGTGCTAATAGGCCCAGGTCCCAGTGGTCGGACCCCCAACAACCAAACACTGATAGCCTATCCTAAGGATAGGTCATCATTTACAAGACCCAGAGAACCCATATTACCACTAATTCATATTGGAAATATACCTAATGTCACATCTGCTCTATGAGCCCCTCTAGAGTAGGAGCCCGGCTACAACTGTATCTTAGGACTCCACACAACCTATAGCTATATATGTATGTATATATATATATATATATATATATATATATATATATATATATATATATATATATTGGTATCTTGCACGTCTTGTATCTTGTATGGGTCTGCATTCCATAAATAGCTTTTCCTCCCTTTCTGGTAGAACACATACCCATACAACTGGAGGAGGAAGGAGCTTACACATAATACATAACTGTCAGTACTTATTACAAAATCAGTGGTTGGGCTAGACAATGCTTCAGTCACGGTACTTGGAGTCATGTAATAGTTGCATCCATAATGCTTCGGCAATGCAAAGACACCCATTTTGATCCAATATTTGAGTGCGATCAACAGTCACATATATGCCAATTTACGTCAGTAAAAAATTCCCAAATGTTGCCCAACTTTTCCTATTGACTTCTATTGGACTTTGGTGCCAGAAAAAATTGTACAACCCTAAAAACACAACAATTCCATTGTACACTATGAGTTGCATGCCCTCCCATTGACCGGGATAACTCAACTAAAGTCATAGTCCAGCGCTGGCCTAGAGGTACCACCCAAAATGTAGGATTACCCTTTTATTTCACTGTGTGAGATTACAAAAAAGGAAGACATGGGGTTGAAAAAGTTACCCAACAGTTGCTGGAACATATTGTACATGTGTCCGTTGTGTAGGAAGGGGTTATAGAAAATAATTGATTTCTTTGTATATTTTGTGTGGGTGAGTACTTCTGTGCTTAGCTAGAATGGGAGATTGTCCGTCATTTCCTCAGAATCTTATGATTAAAGTGAAGCTAAACTTTTTACTAACTTCTGACATGTCATAGTGACATGTCAGAAGTTTGGATTGGTGGGGGTCCGAGCTCTGAGACGCCCACCAATCGCTAGAACTAAGCAGCTGAAGCGTTCGTGTGAGCACTGAGCCGCTTCGTGTCTGTTTGGCTTTTTCCAGAAAAAGTACGGGCTCATAGACTTTTTATTGAGTCCGTACACCGATACATTAAGTTCCGGAAAAAGCCGAACAGATACGAAGCGGCTGAGCGCTCACAGGAGCACTTCTGCCACTTCGTTCTAGCGATTGGTGGGGGTCTCAGTGCTCGGACACTCATCCAATCAAAACTTCTGACATCTCACTGTGACATGTCAGAAGTTAGTCAAACGTTTATCTACACTTTAATCAGACCGATAAATAAAACTATTGTGAGCCATTAGATAATTGGAAAACATTTCGTAAAAGTTTCGTTAACCCCTTAATGACCAGACCTATTTTAGCCTTTCGTTGCATTCCAAAAGCTGTAACTTTGTTCTTTTTCTGTCCACACAGTTATTTGAGGGGACATACTGTATCATTTATTGATTAGCTTTTAATAACTTTTTTTGTGGGAGAATTTAAATTTTTTTTGCCCATAGCTTGTTTTCGTTATAAATTTACGCAGCTCGCCATGCAGGGTAAATAATGTGCTATCTTTATTCTATGGGACAGTACGATTACGGCGGTACCAAATATGTATACTTCTTTATGTTTTACTACTTTGGCACAATAAAAACACTTTAAAACAAAAATAGTTTGTTTTTTCATCGCCACATTCAAAGAGTCATAACTTTTGTATTTTTCCGCTGATGTAGACGTACGTGGGCTTGTTTTTGTTTTTTCTTAAAACGAGATGTAGTTTTCATTGGTACCATTTTGGGGTACTGGGGACTTGTTGATTAACTTTAATTAAAGGTCTTTTCCAGGGAGGCACAATTTTTGCTATAGGCAGTGCACGAGCACTGAGTTATCTGAAAGGACATAAACAAAATGGGACGGGCATTAAAGCATAATCAAAGAATGAACGGGGCGGACATTGAGGAGGCTGTGGACCAATAGGATGCCTCAAACCCGGGTCTATGTCAGAAGTCCCGTGTTTGAGGCATCCTATTGGATCACAGCCTCCTCAATGCCCGCCCCGTATGTTTCAATGCCAGCACCATTTACTTGGCTTTCATGCTATTCCTAAATGCACGTGCGCTGCCCGCCTCGAAAAGGGCGAGTAGCGCACAAGCTCGGAGGAATAGCATAAAAGCAAAGTAAATGGTGCAGGCATTGAAACATACGGGGCGGGCATTGAGGAGGCTGTGATCCAATAGGATGCCTCAAACCCGGGACTTCTGACATAGACCTGGGTTTGAGGCATCCTATTGGTCCACAGCCTCCTCAATGCCAGCGCCGTTCAGTCTCTGCTTATGCTTCAATGCCAGACCTGTGTCTATACTCAGTGAGGTAGCGACACAGGTCTGTCTGCATAATAACGGTCGTGCACGAGCGTGTGTCGAGGTAAAAAAACACATGAGTGAAAGCAAAACTTCCGGCCGCCAGAGGTAGGGGGAATGGGAATAAATGTGTTCCGATTTTTGACACAATTTTTATCAGGAAGTTTATTTAAATTAGACATTGAGTATATGTACAAAAATGTAATATCCCCGGAAATCTCCTTTTATATAATTATTTTTTTTTGGGGGGGGGGGGGGGGTTGTAAAAAAAATCAATTCCGCTGTTTTTTGTATACCGTTGACCATGTGGTTTACATGACATAATAACTTTGTTGTTTGTTTCGTTATGATCGCAATGATACCGTATATGTGTACTATTTGTTTTTACACAATACTGCTTTTTATGGAAATAATGGTTTTATTGCATTTTCTTACTGTGCATTGTTTTGTTTTTGGTCTTTTTTTAATAAACGTTATTTCAAGTTTTTTAATAATTTGTTTATTCCCACTAGGGCACTTCACAAAAAGATCTTCTGATCGCTGATACTGTATAATGCTTTGCTATACTTATTATACTAAAGCATCACTGCCTGTCAGTTTTACACCTTTCTATCCTAATAGGCAGACAGTCCCGGCAGGCCTGGAGGTCTTTGTTAGGTCACTGGCTTCCTTGGCAACCCACAGGCCACTAAGGGTATGTTCACACAGGCCATTTTCAGCAGTTTTTCGGGCCATAAACTTCCCGAAAAACGGCTGAAAAATCGGAAGCAGAACGTCTACAAACATCTGCCCATTGATTTCAATGGCAAATACGGCATTCTATTTAGACGGGGCGTTTATTTTACGCCTCATTTTGAAAAAATGGCACGTAAAAAGACGCCCCGTGAAAAGAAGTGCATGTCACTTCTTGAGCCGTTTTTGGAGCCATTTTTCATTGACTCTATAAAAAAAACAGCTCCAAAAATGGCCGTAAAAAACGCAGCGAAAAACGTGAGTTTGCTTAAAAAACGGCTGAAAATCAGGAGCTGTTTTCCCTTGAAAACAGCTCCGTATTTCCAGACGTTTTTTAGTAAGTGTGTGAACATACCCTAATGGGTAACAGAGTTAAATGGCTGGGATCAGAGTTATCTTATGGAGAACATTCAGACTCCATGCAGATGTTACGCAGGTCAGAAACACATGCATGAACCCATTTACTATCTAATGTAGGGAAAACTTTATGCCCCTTGCATTATAGGAGCTCAGCTGTGTTTATATTAACAACTTGCTGACTGTTTCCAAGGACAACCGCTTGCATTTTGAATGCAGCTTTGGGGTCTAATACAGGCTGTAACTCAAGATCAGAACATAATAAATAATGCAATATATATGAGTTACTTAAAAAACTTATGCAAAGTAATTCTATATGTAAACTGGAAAATGTTGCTTAACCCCTTAATGACCAGGCCTGTTTGTCACTTAATGACTAAGCCAAATTTTGAAAATCTGGTATGTCTGACTTTATCAGAGAATAACTCTGCATTAGTTTTGTACATCCAAGTAATTCTGACATTGTTTTTTCGTCACATGTTGTACTTTATTTTAGTGGTAAAAGTAGACTGATACGATTTGCGTAAATTAATTAAAAAATACAAAAATTGATGACATTTTGTAAAAATTTTATTTTTTCCCTAGTTTGAACTGCAATATGTCACATATGTACATACATACTGTACAATTTGTTTTATTAAATATATATTTCCATCTCTTTACTCTATTTTGGTAGCACTTTTGAATTTTTTTTTTAGCAATTTAGACTTACAAATTTAATAATACATTTTGAAGTACATTTTGTATTCCTGCACCAAGCCAAGTTTTCAGAGTCTCATAGGTGTCAGAATGACGGAAACCCCCATTAATTACCCCATTTAAAGAAACAACACCCCTTAAGTTTTTTATTAAGGCGTGTTGTAAGTATTTTGACGCCATCGTTTTTTTGTAAGAATTTATACAAAGCAGGCGTAAAAAATATCAGAAGTGTATAATTTAAAGGCATATTTCTTTGTAAAGCGAACATGAGAATGAAGAAACACACCCCAAAATCTATCACCCTGTGTTCAAAAATACCCCCATTGTGGCCCTAATGCGCTGCCTGGACACACGGCAGGGCCCAAAAGGAAGGGAGCACCTGGAGGCTGTCAGAACACATATTTTGCTTGAAAATGTTTTAGGCCCCACTGCACATTTGGAGAGGCATTGAGCTGCCAGAATGAAAGAAACTCCCCATAAATGACCGCATTTAGAAAACTAGACCCCTTAAGTTATTTATCTAGGTGTGGAGTCAGCATTTTCAACCCACAGTTTTTTGCTGAATTTAATGCAAAGCTGGTGAAAAAAAAATCTACTTTTTTTCACAAATGTATCATTTTAGACAGATATCTTTGTAAAGCGAAAATAAGAATGAAGAAACACACCCAAAAATCTATCGCCCTGTGTTCAAACATACCCCCATTGTGGCCCTAATGCGCTGCCTGGACAGACGGCAGGGCCCAAAAGTAAGGGAGCACCCTTTGGCTTTCAGGACACATATTTTGCTTGAAAATTTTTTAGACCCCACTGCACATTTGGAGAGGCATTGAGCTGCCAGTACAATAGAAACTCCCCATAAATGACCGCATTTTGAAAACTGGACCCCTTAAGGTATTTATCTAGGGGTGGAGTGAGCATTTTGACCCCACAGTTATTTGCTGAATTTAATGCTAATGCAGTGTAGAAAATAAATTTATTTTTTTCACAAGTGTGTCATTTATAGGACATATTTTTCGTATACAGTACATGAAACGGAGAAAATGCACCCTAACATTTATTGCGCTGCTTCTACTGTTTTCAAAAATACCCACACTTAGGACGTAATCCATAGCCTGGCCGCATGGTGGGGCCCAAAATGAAAGGAACCCCTCTATGTTTTTCTGGACATAATTTTAGCTTGAATGAATTATAGGCCCCACTCCTTCTTTACAAAGGATTTGAGCTGGCAGAACGATGTAACACCCCCAAAAGTGACCCCATTTTAAAAACTACACCTCTAAGGTATTCATCTAGGGGTGTAGTGAGTAGTTTAAGGCCACTTTTTTCTTGCAAGAATTAATGCAAGGGTAGCGTAAAAAATAAAATGTAGTTGTTTTTTTCCCCCACAAATACGTAATTTACAGGACAAGGTGTTCATCTAAGGGTATAGTGAGAATTGTTTTTTTGGGTGCGGATCTTTCCCCAATGGTATTCATGTAGGGATATTCCGTTTTTAGAACATACGTAACATCTCTTTTGGGGTCGGCTTTTTTTGGCAGTCGGAGCACTTCGGATGGGAAATGTAGCCCTGGGACAATTCTGCTGGCTTGACTTGATGATGCCACCCCTCCCCTCCCCTGGGCCTGGTCCCCAAATATAAGATTTTTTATAACCTTTTCTTAATATTCAAGATGGGATCCCTGGTTCCCCGCCTTTCTAAAAATCACAAATGAATTATATAGGGACACTTGGATGAGGTGAACGGACAGTTTTTTGTACCCTATCCGGGATTTCCGGACAGCGCTGTAGGGCTGCAGCATCTGGTCTGCAAGGTCCACCCCACCCATATATTTATTGTAGCCCTGTATGCACACAGGCTACCGGGCAGTACTACTACTCCTGCGTACAGGAATGTGGCTGCTGCTGTCTGGGTGAATAGATGTAAGCATTAGGACCTCTCTCTTGTCACAGAACTTGACAAGCAGCAAGTCCTGATTACATAGTCCCCTGATTTCCCCAGCGTAAAATTTTTGCTTGACCAGGGACTTTGGCAGGCCTTTGTGATTGTGGTGTATGGTGCCACAGGCCACTGTTTTTTTTCTCAGACTGGCACCTGAAGAGGGGTATGCTGGAATAGAATTTGTCCGCGTATAAGTGGTACCCCTTATCAAAAAGAGGGTGCAAATGGTCCCATATAATTTTACCACTGATGTTGAGTGAAGGGGGGCATTCTGGAGGGACAATTTGGAAGTCTTTCCCTTCATACTCTCTAAATTCGTAAGTGTAGCCCAAGTCACTCTCACATAATTTATAAATTTTTAACCCGAATTGGGCCCTCTTATTTGACAAATATTTCCTGAATTGTAGGCGGCCTTTGAAAAGGACCATGGACTCATCCATGGCAATATTTTTTTCGGGGGTGTAGGTCTGTGAAAACTTGGCATTTAAATAATTTAAAAGTACCCTAATTTTAAAAAGCCGGTCATGGCTGGGATCACTGTGGGCAAACTATATTATCCACTAAATGAAGGAAGCGCAGTATAGTCTCAAAGAGCTGCCTTGTCTTCACTTCTCTGTACATAGGGGTGTCGTACAGGACATCAGATGTCCAATAGGACCTAATCGTGTGTTTCTTAACCAAACCCATGCTCAATAGGAGGCCCCAAAATGTTAAAATATCTGCCACAACTACTGGTCGCCAGATGCTATTTTTGGCGTAATAAGAGGTGGAGTGACTGGCAATAAATTGAGCAGCATATAAATTGGTCTGCTCAACCATTAGGACTAATAATTCCTCTGAGAGAAATATTTTAAAAAAGTCCTCCTCCCTAAACCCCTAAATGCCGATTTGGATGCCCGTCACAGAAGTAAGTTCTGGAACACACGGAGTGTATGACTCTGTGGGCACCCAATCAGGGTCAATGGCACTAGTGTTAGGTGGACAATCGTGCCTGCGGCGCCTTGGCTGTGGCTCCTCATCACTAGTTCTAGTGGACGATGACAAAATTAAAAATTGCTCATCAGTCCCACTTGCACTTTCTGTATCCGAGCAGATCATGGCGTAGGCCGTATACAGACGCTGAGCCATGCTAATCTTACTAATCTAATTAACTAACTATTTCTAACTAATTGCCCCCTAACTAACGCCCTACACTTAACGCTACCTAATGCCCTAAGTCTAACGCTACACTGGGTTTTTTTTCTATTTTTTTTAATGTATAAACGATAAAACTACCACACTATAAACCTAACGCTAATAAATGTTTCCTAACACTTGCCCTAACTAACTATTTAGAACTAATTGCCCTCCTAACGTCCCACACCTAACGCTACCTAATGCCCTATGCCTAACGCTAACGCTACACTACACCGCGTTCCAAATTATTATGCAAATGTTATTTTTCGCTGATTTTCCTAAATAGTCGATGCAAATGACAGTCAGTATAATCTTCAAGCCATCAACCATTGGAGTGTAATGCGAATTTTAGTGAATAAATCTCCTAATGATAACAGATTTTTTTTTAAAAGTAAAAAACTCAAAATGCACTTTTTCAAATTATTATGCACAACAGAGATCAAAACATTTTAAAGGTTGTAAAGAGAACTAAAATGGTAATTTGTTGAATTTGCAGCATCAGGAGGTCATATTTACAGAAATCAAAAGCTCTTTCAATCAAAAAAACGTAACAGGCCAAGTTACATGTTAACATAGGACCCCTACTTTGATATCACCTTCACAATTCTTGCATCCATTGAATTTGTGAGTATTTGGACAGTTTCTGCTTGAATATCTTTGCAGGATGTCAGAATAACCTCCCAGAGCTTCTGTTTTGATGTGAACTGCCTCCCACCCTCATAGATATTTTGCTTGAGGATGCTCCAAAGGTTCTCAATAGGGTTGAGGTCAGGGGAACATGGGGGCCACACCATGAGTTTCTCTCCTTTTATGCCCATAGCAGCCAATGACACAGAGGTATTCTTTGCAGCATGAGATAGTCCATTGTCATGCATGAAGATAATTTTGCTACGGAAGGCACGGTTCTTCTTTTTGTACCACGGAAGAAAGTGGTCAGTCATAAACTCTACGTACTTTGCAGAGGTCATTTTCACACCGTCAGGGACCCTAAAGGGGCCTACCAGCTCTCTCCCCATGATTCCAGCCCAAAACATGACTCCGCCACCTCCTTGCTGACGTTGCAGCCTTGTTGGGACATGGTGGCCATTCACCAACCATCCACTACTCCGTCCATCTGGACCATCCAGGGTTGCACGGCACTCATCAGTAAACAACACGGTTTGAAAATTAGTCTTCATGTATTTCTGTGCCCACTGCAACCGTTTCTGCTTGTGAACATTGTTTATGGGTGGCCGAATAATAGCTTTATGCACACTTGCAAACCTCTGGAGGATCCTACACCTTGAGGTTCACGGGACCAGCGGCTTCAAATACCTGTTTGCTGCTTTGCAATGGCATTTTAGCAGCTTCTCTCCTAATCCTATTAATTTGTCTGGCAGAAACCTTCCTCATTATGCCTTTATCTGAACGAACCCGTCTGTGCTCTGAATCAGCCACAAATCTTTTCACAGTACGATGATCACGCTTACGTTTTCTTGAAATATCCAATGTTTTCAAACCTTGTCCAAGGTATTGCACTATTTCACGCTTTTCGGCAGCAGAGAGATCCTTTTTCTTTCCCATATTGCTTGAAACCTGTGGCCTGCTTAATAATGTGGAACGTCCTTCTTAAGTAGTTTTCCTTCGATTGGGCACACCTGGCAAACTAATTATCACAGGTGTCTGAGATTGATTACAATGATCCAAAGAGACCTATGACACAATACCATCCATGAGTTTAATTGAAAAACTAATAATTAAATGTTTATGACACTTAAATCCAATGTGCATAATAATTTGGAACACGGTGTGTGTATATATATATATATATATATATATATATATATATATATATATATATATATATATATATTTATATATATTTATATATTTATTCACTTTTATATATAAATATATACATTTATTAGTACAAAGGAGGGGGAGGGGAGGGTAGTAAATGGGGTACTGGGGGTGATCAAAATTATTTTTTATTCACTATTGCCTGGAGAAAAAACACACAGCTCCGTTCTCCTCAGAAATCTGCAGGAATGAGGAGAACGGAGCTGTTTGCCCTGCCTCCCTATCTTTAAATGCTGTGATTGGTCAGGCAGATTTGACTGACCAATCACAGCGATCACCGTATGGGGACAACTGTGATTGGTCCCCTGACAGCTCCCTGTCACGATCAGGTGTCTGCGACAGCTGTTGCCAGGGATTTGTCACTGTGTGTTTACACACAGTGACAGGCAATGTGAATGATGTACAGGGTGGGCCATTTATATGGATACACCTAAATAAAATGGGAATGGTTGGTGATATTAACTTCCTGTTTGTGGCACATTAGTATATGGGAGGGGGGAAATTTTTCAAGCTGGGTGTTGACCATGGCGGCCATTTTGAAGTCGGCCATTTTGTATATAACCGTCACTCGTCACAAAGGGGTTAATAATGGACATTTGCTTTAAAGGGTATGCATACCTTTGCAACCTGTTATTATTATCATTATTATTATTATTATTATTATTATTATTATTATTATTATTATTATTATTATTATTATTATTATTATCATCAGTATTACTCCAATGCATCTAAAATTAAAACAACTTTGCAATAACGTTCCACAGTTTTGTGTATACAACTCATATGCAGGCCTATGTGTCTCCATGGTTACCAACTACAAACAAAATCTGTGTAGTTCAAAAACGTGTTTTATAGGACATAATTTAAAGGGGTTTTCTGACCATAAGAAGTGATGGTATCACTTTTTCATCTGTGGGGGTCCGACTGCTTGGACCCCACCAATCCACAGAATGAAGGGACTGCAGCACTAAATGGGTTGTTCAGGATCCTCGTCTCTTGGCCAGAGTGGAGAGCGGTTACATAGAGCGTCTCTCTCTCTCTCTCTCTCTCTCTGGAGGACCTGTCCTGTCCGGCATTACACAGACAACCCATTGATATGAATGAGTACTGTGTAATGCCTAATTTCTCCTGTGGTGGCGCTGCAGGGAAATTAAACACTTGCTGCCAGGTTTCACCACAGATTACACCTGATTGCTGAGGGTCCCAGAAGGGTATACTTTATGATCGGCTTTTTGTCAAGGGACCCTTCTAACAAGTAGGAATTGTCCAAAGCCGACAATCTCTTAAAGCAATGCAGCTTCTTCACTGACTTTCCATCACAGAGGCCCACCCAGCCACCTGTTTTGCAATGTAATACAACACCGCCCCATGCATTTGAATGAAGCTGGGTCGCAGGTCCATGTACAGCGGATATCCTGCAGCACTGATGTGCAGGAGAAATGCCAAAGGGACTTCAGTTCCTTTGCTCTACGGATCAGTGAGGGGGTCAACATTATGGCATATCCAAGTGATTTGCTTAACATTCAAAGATGAGAATACCCCTTTAAAACAGTCCCACTATATTCCTCCCAAATTTAGTTTCAACTGACTTATCTTATTTATTTAAAGAAGACCACCAGTGGTAATACAACTTTCCATGTCTGCACCCCCCACCTGACTGCATACCCCACTCTACGCTTCTATTATGTATATTGTACTTACTTTTTGAACTGCTGCCTTGTCTGTTGTTTAAAAAAGCCTCCATCTTGATTCTTAGATTTCCTCAGCTTTCTCTTCCTCTCTGCTTTGCTATCAATCCCATGATGCTTTAGCACAGCATCACATGACCAGCTATAGACCATACCATTTTTGCATGCTGGGGGACACTGTAATTATCATTCCCTCTATATTCTCCTAAATCAGCTGAGGAACCATAAATATACAGACAGGGAGGCTGCACTATATTCTTCTACCTTATACCTGTGTGACAGGAACCTGTGTAAGTATCAGTGGTGGCTGATGATAGAAGGTTCTGTCCCCCCTGTGTAATACTAGTGCGGTCCAGGAACTGCTGAAGCCTGTGATGGGTGACACATAGATCTCCATAGACTCAAGTAGAGAAAGTTGTCACCGAGCCTAATCCACACTGCTGCTAAGCAACCATCCCAGTCTGATATATAGAGATAAATAACAGGGGAGAGACTGACACATGGAATACCATAATGGAGCACATGGGAAAGTTTTGTTTTGGACAGAGTGTTCCTTTAATATTTGTTTGTGTTTTTGGCCTTTTGTTGCCGTCATACTTATGATATCCACACAGGTCTTGGTCATATCGAGACACTGGTTACACAATACTCTCCCATGTACAGGTGTGGGGTGCTGGTTTTTGGCTGGAACAGTTCCTTATTTTTGTATCATTTTGTAGCCTCAACTTCTCATTTTCCTTTTCTCACCTTTAGTGGAATCAGAACGAGGAACACAGGTAACACCCCACTTTTTCACACTTCCCCTTTGACACAGAACAAGAATAGTTATAGGAACAACTACCTATCATGTGGAACCAGATGTTTCTCCGGATCTTAACCCTTCCCCGGTGTCGGGACATATACTATTGATGAAGCAGCTCACGTTGTGTAGAAGTGTATTGGAGTATCATCAATGTAAAATGGTTCATGGATGTGAATCTGACCTGCGTAACATCTGCATTGAGTCTGAATGTTCTGTACGGGTTGACTTGGATTTTCTTCCAGTCATATTCCAAAAACGTACAGTAAGGTTTATTGGCAGTATATGAAACTGGCCCAAGTGTGTGTGAAGGTTCAGACTGGTCTACCAGAGAATCCTCCGGTGGGTCCAGGCTCTGACGCAGTAATGGGCCCCATTGATCCAGCAGAAGACAACCCCATTTGGAGCGGACTTTGGAGCCAATCACTTGCCACTAGGATCTATTGCTTATGGGATGATTCACAGATAACCTATTAGACCTTATTGATGATATGTCCTGTGTGTGCAATGATAACAACAAAGATTACGCTGCAGTGGACAGGCAATGTTCCATATAGGTGAAGGGTGGATGCTCAGATCATTTTCACTGGTAGGCCCAAGGAATCTTTGTCTAACGTTGTGTGTGTGTGCCAGATAGAGAACATAAATTGTAGGTGAATGCATTCTGTGTACATTGCTATGGAATATGCTGGTGCTTTATAGGGAATGGATAATAAATAAGTAAAATGAGGTCCTACCAAATGAGACGGACTTCGGCATTGCAGCGCAAAAGAGGGTGTAGTCTGACGTCATCGGCGCATGCGCAGTACAGCTGATTAGACCGGTGAAACGTCAAAGGTGTACTGCGCATTCGCTGATTATGAGGCAGAGCCGCGCACACGTTCAGGAGACTTCAGGGTCAGGCGTGAACTCGGCTATTACACTGCCTGGCCCCTGCCAATCAATGAAAGAAGGGAGGGGAGGTTTGGACTGGGGAAAGAAGACATGGCATTTTGGTGCAACGGTGACACCCTCGTTGTTACAAAATGCTCATTTGCATATATTGATTAAAGTGATTTTCTCTGCAAAGGAGGCACCCGTGTGAAAAAGGAAAATAAAGTTACATTCATGTGAGCCTACACTATATTACTCTGTTGCTCATTTGACAGCACACTGCGAACACTAATGCCAGCTAAACAACTAAATATAAATAAATATACATTACTGCTAAATCTACCTACAATAGGGAGCTTCTTAGCGCACATTTTGATCAAATTGTGTTTGCCCACCTTCCACGACAAGGTGTCCTCCATAGGTGGGAACCTTCGCTGCACATACACCCACCTATGGAGGACACCTTGTCATTGCAGGTGGGCAAACACAATTTGATCAAAATGTGCGCCAAGAACCTCCCTATTGTAAGTAGATTTAGCAGTAATGTATATTTATATTCATAGAAGTTGTTCTCTCTCAGCTGATTCTGTCAGTTCAGCTGAACTGACGGCTCGGCTGAGAGAGGGTCCTGTGCGTCTCTGAAACACACAGAATCCACTTAATATTGATCACACCTAAGTTATGAAGTGGATGTCACGACGGGGGTGTGGACCCACTCGGCCGTACCGCTGTAGCAGTATAGCAGCTGGCCAAACAGAGTACAAGGTCAATGTCTATAGTTCGGATAAGGTACCTCTGGCAATACAGACAGTAGCGATCGTTTAGGCTCGGATGGAACTCAGGCAGCAGACAGACAACAGGTGCGATGAAACACAGCAGGTTTAGTAGGTGACAAAACATGACTCCAACACTGTACAGCACAGGAACGCGGTAATACGAGATACAGGATACAGGTAGCAGGAACGGGAACACTGAAACTGGAAAACACTCAAGGGACCATTTGCAAAGACAAAAACGGGTAGGTGCAAACAACACTCAGGCAATGCAGGAAGGGGCAGGGCCCTTCTTATAGTTCAGGGTGATCTGGGAGCAATCAGCTCAATCTCACACATGTGTGCAGTCTAGCTCTTTAAGGCTGGACTGAGCTCCTGCGCGCACCCTAGTGGTCACTGCAGAACAGGACGGCCGCATGTGCTGGAATTTCTGGAGAGAATGGTGTCGGCAGGATGTTGAGGAGTTCGTGGTCAGCGACCACGGACGTTACAGCGGGTCCTGTGACACACAATAACCCGCCCTCAGCTGAGACGTCAGTTCAGATGAACTGACGGATTTGGTTGAGAGAGAATGATACAGCTTCCCTACAGGATACATAGTATCATAAAATGTCAAAAAAAAGTAAAATAAGTTAATTAACAATAAAAATACATTTGTTTCCAAATGTGTACATAGCCTTTATGCTGGCCATACACTAGAGATTTTGGATGACCAATAAGGATGATTTAGACAAGCGTGAAAGTTTATAATCGAAGCGTGGAACAGTTGATCTGTCGTGTTGGATTTTTTCAGTCGTTGTTGGATTCAGTCGTTGGAAAGTCTTTCAGGCCAAACGACTGATCTGCATCCCGTCAATAGAGGCACAGACCAGGTTCATTTTTCATTTTGGTATTTTGTATTGGTATTGTCGTCCAAAATGACACATTCACAGATGACCCTTGAGCGACAAATCATTCACAAACCCTGATTACAATATTTCTGATTAATCTTAAAATGCCCAAGAGATCATGAAGACATGTCGTTGATGTAACACTATTAGTCAATATCAGTTTCTTGTTTACGGAGGTTACAACAATACACAGTCAACTTGTCTGGGACTCCCCCGACCCTGAGTTGTCTGGAACGTTCTAGATAAACATCATCAAGGAGATGGAAAAAAAAACTTTGATAAAGAAATCAAGTTCAAATGTGAAACCTTATGGTATCATCTATCACATTATCACAGTGCACACATGGACATCCCCTTTGCAATTTATGGGATTTTTTTGGCCATTCCGTGACCTAAACAAAAACGTGTACATGATCGATAAGACCAGGATCACACACACAATATTGATGCAGTTTTTGGCTCAGTTTCTTGAGCCAAAGCTAGTAGTGGATCCAAAAGGAAGAGAAGGTATAAAGAAAATACTGATGAATCTCTTTTTTGTCTACTCCTGTGTTTGCGTTAAAAAACACAGCACCACAAACAACATAAAAATTGCGAGTGTGTTTCTGGCCTAAGATTGTCAGGAAGGTTTCCATATTAATCATCATCTTAAAGTAAGATATTTCTCCTCCTGAATTGACAAAGCCAGTCCCTCCTATTTTCCATTCCCGATAGACTTTACGTCTGTCCACCTCCTCTTGGCCACATTAATTAACATGGTCAACCATGGAGACCATCAGATTTTAAATGATATAGAAAACCTGCCTTCACTGCCTTTGGGTCCCAAGGTTTAATCACTTTGTTCTGTTCTACTTGTTCTCCTGGGATACTCAGGACACCACCCTCTGTTTCTTCATCTACTCCTCTGCCCATTTACTCACTTTCATTGTTGGACTAGCCCACCAGAGTACCAAGTGATCCTCCGGTGGGCCTAGTTTCCAACAATTCTCTAAGGTCCAGCAGAAGACAACCCAATTTTGAATCTGATTTGGAGCCAGTCACTTGTTACTGGGGACAATTCTATTGCATTCACAATTCTGCCGGTTGTAATTGCAAACAGCCAGCAAGCTTGTCGAAAGGTCCCCTAACCACTTAGCTCGACTCTTATAATGCAGAGAGAGTTGTTTTTCCTACATTCGATGATTGCACAGCCTGGAGAAAAGATGACACTTCAGAGAATCCAAATTACCAGCAATCTCTGTGCAGATTTGGGATGATTTGAGGGAATGCTGGGAGATTTGAGCTTTGAAGTCTGCAGAATTGGGATTTCAGCCGCCAAAAATTTCAGTAAGAAAGGATCTCCTCTATGGGTAGTCCTCTCAAAGAAGAGAGCCAATATGCACTGGGCTGGCCTTGGGTTGGATTGTGCACTGGGCAGTACCTTCTATTGACCCCCCCCCCCTCGTGGTGTACCATATGACAAATGTTGCCCAAATAATATTACCTTAGGGTTCTCGAATAACACTACCAAAGAGTTTCCTTAGCAACTCTGCCGAATCAATAAACTATGTGTGGATGCCTCTCGGGTTCCTTGACAAAATTGGATCTTAGGGAGTATGTAATTGTGTGATTTTGAGTAAGCAAAATAGTTTGGTACCTTTATGGTATCAACTTAAATAGGTTTCCCCCAAACCACTCTCAGATATTTATGGCATATCACTAGGACAGGTTGACCACTGGGATCGTTAGTAATCGCAAGAATGAGAGACATGTGTCCCCTATTTGCAGAGGAGAGGTGGCCGCGCATCCAAGGGCACCCTCAATTATACTCTATGGGTGACAAGGAAACAACCAGGTGAGGAAGCTTGGCTTTTTACGTATCTCCCACTCGGTGTAATGTAGATTGCCCATGTATGTGTGACCCCCGTTCTCCAACTGCCAGGACCGCCTCTGATCCAACCATAATGCCATATATGTTTGTAGTGGGAAAATCCATTTACAGAAGCCCCTCTGTCTATTTCCCCGATTATCCCTACTTGTCCCCATTCCAAACCACCAATGTGCTACAGGCCACTATATCACATGGACATTCACCACTTTTATGGGATCCATTCCAAGATTAAATTCAACTTTTTATGTAGTTTAGTTCTTAGTGAGCATATGCCTTGGATCAGCAGCTGTAGTACAATAAGTCGTGCAAGGGAATGTACATAATATATAAAAAAGGTTAATTTCAGAATTCACCATGACTATCAATTATTCAAAGTAGAAGTTTTCTAATCATAGATTTACAAAACCACCAACTACATGCGAATACTTCGGTTTTATGGAAAAACTAGATACAGATCCACCCACGTAGATGACTGTAAAAGACTGCACACAATGATGACACAGGATATTTTGTCACATTATGACACGTACTCAAAACGATCAATGTGAATATTACCATTGGCTGTACTTATATAAGATGACAGGAGTTGGTATGCACGAAAAACAAATATTCTGATAGAGATTGCATAGAAGCCTAGTCAACCAAGAAGACCATGGCTCACAATGTTTTTGAACCCAATATCAAGACCATGGGTAAACTTAAAGCTACATAAATACATTTTGTACATTTGCATGAGCTTATATCATATCCTTTTGTACAGAACAATGACTTTAATATGTATCTAGTAGAATATGACGTGACAAAATAGGGGATATTCAAGTTTGAATAGACAGCTCACCCCAGAAGGGTAACTTGAAGCTCCTGGGCCCCAATCTTTAACAGGGCCCTCAACTATCTCACATCTCTTATAGTATTAGTCTACCTATATGAGACAGAGAGACCTTTTTGGCCTGTCCAAGCTCGACAACATCTTTCTCCCCTATAGTTATACTCCTGGATCACACTCTGAAGATGGAATAATTCCTTGACGGACCAGCTTTCTAGCATAGATTGAGATGCTTATAGTCCTTACAGAAAAGTAGGATATCAACGGCCTTACCTTACAGGATACAATGTTCCAGGGGCCATTCATCCTACCGCCAGTGCCTGGTAAGAAACTATACATCCACACACAAGTTCACTTGCCGACCAACCTCTATATAAAATTCAACAGGCCCTGTCCAGTTCTCCAGCTACATGTCGGGGACAAACGATAAACTCTTTCATTTGATTTAAAGGGGGAAGTTGACTTCCTTTATACTTGTACAACTACAGAACCTAATTCACTTCTCCATGCTGTTAGTTCTGCTAACCTATGCTAATACAAAAGGAACTTATCTCAAACTCCATGCTAAGTCCTCATGTTAGAGTTTACTAGTGTGACATAATAGGCAGGTTATTTCCACCGTGATAGTGGGATCATTATGATAATATGCAATATCCGCCATTTATTCACCGACTCGATGTAATGATCAGATCTTAACATTGGCAACTGGATATAGATTCTGTAAGAAGCTCGCTCGATGACATGCAAATAGTGGTAAATGGTGAAATAATTTGTGCAAAGATCTTGTGATAGCATGAAACACCCTCCAAATGATTAGAGACTGCTTGGAAAGCCACAGAAAGCATAATCATGATAGTGTACCATATGGTACTGTGCCTCTTTCAGCAGTCATATTATGGATGTTAAGACCCTTTTACATGGGCCAATTATCGGGCAAACGAAAGTTCATAGGAACGTTTGTTCCTGATCATTGCCCTGTGTAAACAAGGGTAGATAATGTTACAGTGCCCTCTGTAGATATTGGCACACAGCCCCTTGTAGATAGTGCCACATATACCCCCGTGTAGATAGTGCCACACCCCCCTGTAGATAGTGCCATACACCCTCCGTAGATGGTGCCACACACCTCCTGTAGCATAGTCAAAGAGGGTGTGTGTGTTGCACTACAAGGTGCTGTGTGGCAATATCTACCGAGGGCACTGTAGCATTATGTACAAGCAGTGGTGTAACTACCGCTGTAGCAGCCATAGCGGCTGCTACAGGGCCCGCGGCAGCAGGAGGCCCGTGACGGCGGGCGACACGTGCCCCCTACATGCCCGGTGGCGCCACTAGCAGCCACTACAGCTGCTTCAGTGGTAGCGACGCCACATTCAGGCTGTATGGCGCTATCTAGAGGCGTGGATGTATGGCTCTATCTACAGGAAGGCTGTATGGCGCTATCTACAGGGAGGCTGTATGGCGCTATCTACAGGGAGGCTGTATGGCGCTATCTACAGGAGGAGCTGTATGGCGCTATCTACAGGGGGAGCTGTATGGCGCTATCTACAGAGGGAGCTGTATGGCGCTATCTACAAGGGGAAGGTGGGGCCATATCTACAGGGGGCTGTATAGCACTTTCTACACGGGGGCTGTATGGCACAATCCACAGGGGGCACTATCTACATGGGGCACTATCTACAAGGGGGGCTGTGTGTGGCACCTAGGGGAGGGGGGGGCCCAGTCAAAAGTTTACTATGTGGCCCAGTCTTTCCTAGTTACGCCCCTGACTACAAGTTGTGTGTGGCACTATCTACAGAGGGCACTCTATATATTGGGGCACAAACTGGGGGCCTAACTTCTATATGGGGGCATAAACAGGGCCTAACTTTTATATGGGGGCACAAACTGCCATTTTATGCCATTTTACTGCGACTGTGAGTTCCCCCGCAAAGGGGCCCACTAAGTCTGTGTCGCCCACTGGCCCACATAAACCTGGAGCCGGCCCTGGGTGGAGCTTTTAAACTCAGAGCTTGTGACATCAGAAACATAAAAAGAGACTTATTAGTACAGTCTATGACCTGAAAGAAGAACTACAAAACAATGATCTTTAACATTATTCATGAACACCCTAGAAGTCTGACCCAGACGCAGTTCTGCCCCTCGCTTCTAGTTGTGACAGCAACCTTTTACAATCGTTTACTTCTCCCTCCATCCCAGACCACCATGATGATTTCTCCCAAAGACTGCAGAGTTTGCTGCCTAGACCTCACTTCTTAGGCACAACCCTACCCTCTATAGCAGCACAAATGCAATCCTCAGACCAACCCAATAAATTAATTCAGATCCCAGACCAGAACCCTTAATTAATTCAGACCCCAGATCAGACCCCAAAATTAATTTAGACTACAGGCCAGATCCTAAAAATAATTTAGGCCCCAGACTTCAGACCTCAGACCAGACCCCTATATTTTTTCAGACCTCAGCCCAAACCCTTAAATGAATTTAGACCCCAGACAAGACCCCAAAATGAATTCAAACCCCTGACCAAAGCCCTTAATTAATTCAGACCCCAGACTCCTATATTACTCCAGACCAGACCCCTAAATACAATTTCAGACCTCCAACACCTTAATTACTTCACACCCCAGACCAGACCCCTACATTACTTTAGACCCCAGATCAGACTCCTACATTACTTCAAACGCCAGACCAGACCCTTAAAAAAGTCAGATCCTAGACCAGACCCCTAAATAAATTTCAGACCCCAGAGCAGACCCCTAAATAATTTCCAAACCCCAAACCAGACGCCTTAAATAATAAGACCTCAAACCAGACTCCTCCATATACTGACCTCTCCTCGCTCCTGACTCCTCTTCAGCTCCGAGCGCTGCCGCACACTACATCCTGACACTGGACAACGTCAAGACCCAGTAAAGTGGCGTCCAAAGCTAAAGTGGAGCCGGGAGTGGGCATAGTTATAATTACAGGTTGTTATCTATTGGATTAATCCAATAAATAAAGGCTAACTAAGGTGTTGTTGATTTGGTGGGCGATTGCCCCATCGCCCCTCCATAAATCCGTCCATAAAAATGGTTGTGTAGGGTCATGTATTTGTCATGGATTACACTATGCTGTGGTAAGGAGTAAATAGCAGGCCTTGTGTCTATAGTGGCTATCTGAACAGACAGAGGAGTTGGAGCAGATCCTTGCATATCTTATCTTATTTAGACAGCTTCCTTAGCTAACCAGACCACAAAAACCACAGCCATTCTCAGCCACACATACGGGATAAATAGTGTGTAATACACCTGCTACCAGACCAGACTCTGCACGCAGTAAACATTCCTACCGATGTGCAATTCACTCCAAAAGCACAGCAGAAATTATACTGTTTTAGTTGACGTGTATGGAACAAGATGAAGGAATTTGCGAACCTGAGGTAACGTATTGTGAAGTATGAGCTCTATAAGCAGTGGTTCCTAATAGGTGTCACCCTCTCTCCACTTTGGCCTACACATCCAACTAAGACTACATATGAATCTGCAATATGCACCTCCTATCACACAGAGCAGTAGCGTACCCAGCCATAGATGCAGATCACGTCAATTCCATGAAGACCTGCGCAAGTTGTTCCTCCTGATCACCTGCTGCTGTCCATTACCCTAGAAAAGCATGGGTCAAGAAACTTGGGCTCAGTAAGCGAGGATGATTGACCTCCCTGAATTGTGCCTCCTCCCATTTCAATGCTGTGAGGAACGTCTAGTCATGATACCACGCCAACTGACCTTGTCCCCCGCTCTCCTTCCCGAAAACTCTATATAGAGCTTGTATTATCACTTGGTTAATACCACAGCCTCTATGTTGAAGATTTAACACAACCAGTTATGGGAGCAACACCACTGTCTTAAAGGGATTTTCTCGTATCGACAACCGTTTTCCATATGTCCTTTTGGCGCTGAGGACCCCCACCATGAGCAAGAGTGGAGATCACTAACAAGCAGCGTCTTTTGCTGTGGCGGATCCAGTCTGCTGCAGGGAAAATGAGCAGCCAAAGGCAATTCAAAAGCTGGCGGCTCTCAAAATGGCATGGGCCATCACGTGGAGGGTCCTGCATTATTATATACACCCCAGATTTACATAATTGTTTAAAATACTAGCACCCTTATAGTGTGGAACATGTGCAAGAACAACCAACCAGCAATTATGATCCCATTTAAAAGACCTTAATATAAACTACCACATATGCAGAACCGTAGCTAGCCTATCCTTTACCTGGGGCAAAGGTTCCGTTTGCTGCCCCATCCCTGTATCTAAAAATTCTGGCCAAGACAAACTGAATTGTTGAAACACCTCCCCCCCCCCCCCCCACACTGAGGATCCAGGGCATATGACATGGTAGCACACCCTAGCTACGCCCCTGCATAGCTCTAAGACACATTCAAAGCACAATCTATGGACCATAGACTTGCCAATCATACAGTCAAAGTGCACCTATACTTACAAAAAACTTTTGACATGTCATAGTGACATGTCAGAATTTTGATCGGTGAAGGTCTGAGCACTGAGACCCTACGATCGCTAAAACGAAGCCGCAGAAGCGCTTGGGTGAGTGCAGTGCTGCTTTGTTTCTACTCGGCTTTCCTCAGAAAGTAGAGCGAGCGGTGTATGGAATCAATAGAGATTCTATGAGTCTATACATTACTCGTTTGGCTTTCCGAGGAAAGCAGAGTCGAGCAGAAACTAAGCGGCACAGCTCTCACCTGAGCGCTTCTGCAGCTTCGTTTTAGCGATCGGTGTGGATCTCAGTGCTTGAACCCCCACCGATCAAAACTTCTGACATGTCACTATGACATGTCAAAAGTTTTTTGAAAGTATAAGTGCACTTTAAAACTAAAATGTGGTATGGTACCATATTCAGACAATATGTATCCATTTCTAACTATGTTCCATATTACATTCGCAGATCACATCAGCGTCGTAGCTGCCGTTGATAACAGAAGCCACGATGCTGTGTCGGATCCGTCGTACAAAAGATCCCAGCAGTTATCGATTGGCCCTATTGACTTATATTGGGGTTCGAAGTAGTTCCGTGGTGGTTTCTGCCATTTTGACAGCAAGAATAGCTCTACATGTCGTGCAATTCTTGCTGTTGATTGTTATAGAACTGCTGACGGAGGCACTAATCTGAATTTATCTTGTATCTCCCTGGGGCTGCATTGCTAAAGGCTATGGACAGCTTTGAGCTGCACTGACGGCTCGGCCTGCAGCGGCTCCTGAGCGATCTTCTTAGCTCAGCTTTGATCAAGTCATAGTGGATCCAGTATGACTTGATTGGAACTGAGCTTAGGAGCTGCTGCAGACCGAGTGCAGCTCACTGACGGATTCTTTCTGCAGCTTCTATGTACTGTAATACATAGAAGCAGCAGAAGTGAAACAGTGATTTTTTTTTTTATTAAAGTCAATTACAAAAGTTGTTTTTCTCCCCAAATAAAAGCATTTCAATAAACTAAAAAAAAAAAGACACTGAGGTGTCCATAGTCTTTAAGCAGCTTCCAGTTTTCAGGCTGTTACCTTATGATTCACATTCTAAAAACAAATATATGTATACTTATATTTTTAAACTGTTTATGTGATGAGTAAGAATAAAATTCCATGGCTTCAATCCTTCCAACCTTTCTGCATTGTGACAAAGATCGCTTCCTCTTTTTGACAAAGGCCCGATTGCATAACTGGGTAGCAAAATGAGTCAGAAAGCCTCAATCTCCCTCCCCCTTGAGTCCCCGCTTTGCTACCCCCCTCAAGTTATTCACAGAACTTTGCTTGTGGATCTGCTGTCACCAAGAAAAAATTAATTTAAAAAAAATCAGCAAACTTGATTTAGGATAACTCAACATTGAGCAAATAGGCTTTTACTAAAAAGGGGTTTTCCAAAACAGCGCCACACCAGTCCATGGTTGGGTCAGGTATTGTAGCTCAGCTTAATTAAAGCTGCAATACCACACACCGAAGATGTTGCATGTAGGATGGTACCTGAATTTCGATTTTTTATTTTTTTTTGTTCTGTCAGTGTATCAGGTAACCTTTAGAGAGGAAAGGCAAGCGGGTAATAAGGAAACATATTAGGATAGATTGAGAACCTACCAGTCTGACCATTGGTGGGCCCCAAAGAAAGGTCTTTTGACCTGCGATATAAGCTCTGCGGACCAACCTTTAAAACTGATTATATTGGACGTGTTATCTCCTTTTAAACCCCTTTTATATAAAATTATAGAACCTCTGTAAAAATCAGATACATCAACTTGAAGTCAAAAGTTTCAACAGGGAATGATTCGGTATTTCGGTTTATTTATCGTCTCCAAAAGATGGAGTATATTTTAGTAAAAAAGCTGAAAATCCAATTCTGTATGTCCACGAGGGCACGTTAAGCTGATGGAAGTGTAGGGCCTCCCTCTATCTGCAGCCCAGATCAATGTCTACCACAGGTCTTGGTTATGGAGGAGGACTCCAGATGACCGGTAAAATGAAAAACGTGGATTTATTAGGTATCGCCATGATAACCGTGGATCATAAGGGCTCTCAGGCCGGACAATACCTTTGAACAGATTTTTTTTTTAGCAGCACGCATGTATTCCAAAACATTGCAAGTTGCCGGATGCCATCAGGGGCGTAACAAGATGGAGCCGGGCCCCTATGCCAGGTATGGAAAAAAAAATTGTACTAATCTTTTCGTTCCTCTTGTCCCCAGGTGGCTCATTCCAGATCCCCTCCATCTGCCACATCAAGCCACGGTGCATAGAAGGTCCTGACGCTGGGCAGCGTCAAGACCTTATAAGCGACGCAGCACATATCCTCGTTGTGTGCTGCATTGCATACAACATGCTGACGCTGATCTTGTTTGCGCCGCAGAGCAGACCTTCGCCAAGGCCTGATGTGGCAGCCTAAGGGGATCCGGGATGGGCACCCTGCAAACCCACTTCACTCCGGTCGCTGTCGCCACTACCTGCAACCGCAATCGTTATGCTACTGGATGCCCCTCATCCTCAATTCCGTCATCCAACTTCCCTGTCGGCTCATCTCCAGCCCCTTTCTCTCCTCTGCCGAATGCTTATTTATGCAAAATTGTGATCAATCACGAGAGGAGAGAAAAGGGCTGGAGACGAGCCGACAGGGAACCTGGATAACAAAATTGATGCAAAACGGCATCCAGCAGCTTGCAAGGTATCAGAATACATTACAAGATGTCCATACCCTTAGGGTCAGTTAACATGGCAGATTTTGCATGGCGGGTCCCGCTACAAATTCCGTCGTGGAATTATTCTTGCCGAACCTCCCATTGACTTCAATATGCCCGAACATCGGGTAGGACGCTTCTTTTTCCCGTTAGCTGAAAAAATCTATTCGTTTTCAAAACCCCTTTAAAACCTAAAGGGTCTGGATTTATTATGACATTCTTTACAGACTATTTAGTTTTATATTTTGTACAAAAATATCATTTTGTTTCCTTGTCACTGGCTTGGAGAAGTGAACCTGAAGCTGTGGTTGTGTTTATAGTCAGTATATATGTATAATTATCACATCAAGAGCTTCATAGGGGAATTCCAGCAAGCTACGTCCATTAATAAATGATCCCTTGGTTTCCAGAATGGAATTTTACAGCTATACATTATATCTTTCTATACATTGTGTGAATAAGTAGAGCTTATTTATATGCGTTAGAGCGTAAAATTTTGTAATGACTGAAATTTATTTACATTTGTTTTTTGAAGAATGAGCAAATTTTATCAAGGTGCCATTAAATTGACCTGAAATTACATTTAAATGACTACGTTATAACAAATAACAACATGTCCTATAATTGAAGATAAAAATCAGGTAATAGGGGTGTATTAGGGATTTGCATACCTCCTAACAGTCCCTGGACAATGCCGCGAATTGGGCCTGGAAGGGGTCAGGGTTTATGCAAATTTACATGAAAAAATGATGTACTTTTGGGGGCGTTCCTGGGCAGAACAGGGTGGGGCTTAAATGTCACGTGATTTGGGATTCAAATGATGAGAGGTATAAATATATTCTATATAATATACCTACTTACCAACATTTTAATCTCAAATCAAAGAAAAAAATTTAAGCCCCAGCCCGATTGCGCCCAGGACTTCCCTCTTTAAATCCACATTTGCATAAACCCCGCCTTTTGCAGTCCAGACACTCGGAATAGTCCAGGCACTTCGAATGAATGGCCCACCATGTAATGCATAGTGGCGCCAAGACCTCAGGAGCTGCCGTTTATAGTGCTCCTCCTGGCTAAAAGAGAGGAGCCCCAAATGATGAATCCCCCTATACGTATCCATGCTGTATAGTGTGTAGTCCGATCCTGTCGTCATGTGTTACACCCTTCTAACAGCCCTTTTCCCCTGTAGTTTTGCAGGGAGGGAGTCGGGGAACTCATAACTGCAAGATCAGACTACACAGGGTTTGTTTGTAGTCTGTATCCATGTAGACACATACAGTGAAGGAAATAAGTATTTGATCCCTTGCTGATTTTGTAAGTTTGCCCACTGTCAAAGACATGAACAGTCTAGAATTTTTAGGCTAGGTTAATTTTACCAGTGAGAGATAGATTATATAAAAAAAAAAAAAGAGAAAATCACATTGTCAAAATTATATATATTTATTTGCATTGTGCACAGAGAAATAAGTATTTGATCCCTTTGGCAAACAAGACTTAATACTTGGTGGCAAAACCCTTGTTGGCAAGCACAGCAGTCAGACTTTTTTTGTAGTTGATGATGAGGTTTTCACACATGTTAGATGGAATTTTGGCCCACTCCTCTTTGCAGATCATCTGTAAATCATTAACATTTCGAGGCTGTTGCTTGGCAACTCAGATCTTCAGCTCCCTCCATAAGTTTTCGATAGGATTAAGGTCTGGAGACTGGCTAGGCCACTCCATGACCTTAATGTGCTTCTTTTTGAGCCACTCATTTGTTGCCTTGGCTGTATGTTTTGGGTCATTGTCGTGCTGGAAGACCCAGCCACGAGCCATTTTTAATGTCCTGGTGGAGGGAAGGAGGTTGTCACTCAGGATTTGACGGTACATGGCTCCATCAATTCTCCCATTGATGCGGTGAAGTAGTCCTGTGCCCTTAGCAGAGAAACACCCCCAAAACATAATGTTTCCACCTCCATGCTTGACAGTGGGGACGGTGTTCTTTGGGTCATAGGCAGCATTTCTCTTCCTCCAAACACGGCGAGTTGAGTTAATGCCAAAGAGCTCAATTTTAGTCTCATCTGACCACAGCACCTTCTCCCAATCACTCTCAGAATCATCCAGATGCTCATTTGCAAACTTCAGACGGGCCTGTACATGTGCCTTCTTGAGCAGGGGGACCTTGCAGGCACTGCAAGATTTGAATCCATTACGGCGTAATGTGTTACCAATGGTTTTCTTGGTGACTGTGGTCCCAGCTGCCTTGAGATCATTAACAAGTTCCCCCCGTGTAGTTTTCGGCTGAGCTCTCACCTTCTTCAGGATCAAGGATACCCCACGAGGTGAGATTTTTCATGGAGCCCAAGATCGATGTCGATTGACAGTCATTTTGTATGTCTTCCATTTTCTTACTATTGCACCAACAGTTGTCTCCTCTCACCCAGCGTCTTACTTATGGTTTTGTAGCCCATTCCAGCCTTGTGCAGGTCTATGATCTTGTCCCTGACATCCTTAGAAAGCTCTTTGGTCTTGCCCATGTTGTAGAGGTTAGAGTCAGACTGATTAATTGAGTCTGTGGACAGGAGTCTTTTATACAGGTGACCATGTAAGACAGCTGTCTTTAATGCAGGCACCAAGTTGATTTGGAGCGTCTAACTGGTCTGGAGGAGGCTGAACTCTTAGGCTGGGTTCACACGACCATGTTACGTCCGTAATGTACGGAACGTATTTCGGCCGGAAGACCCGGACCGAACACACTGCAGGAAGCCGGGCTCCTAGCATCATAGTTATGTACTATGCCAGGAGTCCCTGCCTCGCTGCAGGACAACTGTCCCGTACTGAAAACATGATTACAGTACGGGACAGTTGTCCTGCAGCGAGGCAGGGACTCCTAGCATCGTACATAAGTATGATGCTAGGAGCCCGGCTCCCTGCAGTGTGTTTGGTCCGGGTTTTCCGGCCGAAATACGTTCCGTCCATTACGGACGTAACATGGTCGTGTGAACCCAGCCTTAATGGTTAGTAGGGGATCAAATACTTATTTCTCTGTGCACAATGCAAATAAATATATATAATTTTGACAATGTCATTTTCTGTTTTTTTTTTATATATAATCTATCTCTCACTGGTAAAATTAACCTAGCCTAAAAATTCTAGACTGTTCATGTCTTTGACAGTGGGCAAACTTACAAAATCAGCAAGGGATCAAATACTTATTTCCTTCACTGTAGGCCTGCATAGGAGCTGTATACACAAAATAGTTCGATATTTTTTGAATTTAAGACCATTTGCAAAGTTGCTTAATTTTTTTATTTGAGATGCCATTCAATAATAAAAATAATGGTTGCAAATACAGCCATATCCTTTAAAGGAGCATGTTATAGTTAGACATTGCTGTATACGCGATTGCCTGATGTATTAGTATAAGTTCAATTATATGGTTTCTTCTGATCATCTAACATGCATATGGTTGCAAGGAATAATTTGCTTTGCATCAGTTTCTTGCAGTGTGTGTATAAAAAGACAATTTAACTTCTGACCCAGGTCTTCTCTCGTCTTGAGAACAGGCCGTTAAGTAGTTGCCAAACAGGAAGCAGATTTTTCAGTGAGTCCCTGTTACACAAGTTGGCTTTTGCTCAAGGACTTGGTTATATTGCATAGTGAGCAGATCTCAGAGCTGACCAAACATCACGCGCTTGCAGGGGTATACAAAGGGGAGAGTTGCGCAGCCCCCCTCATCTTCCTGACATCCTCCCGACTTGTGGTCTGACTGATGTTAACACCCTGTGGATTCATCATTCCTGTTATATCAGGCTTATGCATGGGATATTATAGAATCGAAACACTGTACATAATTCTATGAGATATTGTCACAACTCTGTTACCTATAACATCCAATAGACCCTAGGTAACTTGTGCAAAGTGTCTACATATCTGATGATCTAAGGCTCTGTTCACACATCTGTTTTTCCAGGGGTCCCTATATGTTCTATGGCAAAAAAAAGTGCAGTCTGTAGCGCTATTCTTGCCATAAAAAGTACCGTATTCCTAATGGAAGTCTTGCGGACCCCATTATAGTTCACTGGCATCTATTAGGATGTGTTTGAACATGTTCAAAAGGAGATCTGTCGTAGATGTGCTAAGAATGGAAGTCATGATGCTAGTGTGAAAAGAGACTAATAAATCAGATAGAGGCGCGGAGTAGGACTAAGGGATGGAGAGGAGGCAATCCCGGTCCTGCTGCTCCTGTATACCTGTGAACCTTGAATAGCTCCGAGTTGCAAAAATAAATTGTATTCTAGGTAGAGAATCATAACCACATCCAAAAACCCTTGGTTATATTTAGAAACAATCAGCAAGCATGCCGAATCACAACTCTGACAGCTTACCCGAGCTCCCATAATCCTGTGAGAGAGTTTATTTTTCCAACATCAAATTACTGTATAGTGTCTGGTGTAAAGATGACACCCAGGAGGGCACTTAGGGAGGGTTTCCCTAGTACCAGGGAACTACTCTCTAAGGCCCCCTTCAATTACAGTCATGGCCGTCCGCGGACAGTCACCCGCATTTGCCGTACTCCCATTATAAAGTATGGGAGCATGGTCCGTAAAATCAAAAAGTAGGACATGTCCTAATTTTTACGGATGCTTTTCTACAGCCCGGACACACACCTGTATATATACGGGAAGGTATCTGCAATTATGGATCTGTAATTCCAGATAAAAATGACGGACGTGTGCATGGGGCCTAAATTATTTATGAGGAGAGCAAAATTATAAAATTATTTCTGCTGCCACTAGGGGGAGCTCACTGCATATGTACTTATTTCAGAACTCAATCAGAGCTGTATAAATCCCTATAAAAATTAGCTCCCCCTAGTGGTGGCTGCAGGTAGACAGAATTTTATCATGTAACGCTATGGCTAGTGGAAGGGAAGCAGGGAATTTGGAGCTTTGTATCAGAGAAACAGAACTCTTAGCACTATACAGAATTTTGACCCTATGTAGATTAAATATACTTAAAGTGTAACTAAACGTTTGACAAACTTCTGACATGTCATAGTGACATGTCAGAAGTTTTGATTGGTGGGGGTCCGAGCACTGAGACCCCCACCAAACGCTCAAACGAAGCGTTAGAAACGCTTGTGTGAGCGCTCAGCTGCTTTGTATCTGTTCAGTTTTCTCCGGGAAGCCGATGTATCGGAGTGCGGGCTCATAGACTTTCTATTGAGCCCGTACTCCGATACATTAATTTCCG
This sequence comes from Rhinoderma darwinii, assembly GCF_050947455.1. Classification (NCBI taxonomy): domain Eukaryota; kingdom Metazoa; phylum Chordata; class Amphibia; order Anura; family Rhinodermatidae; genus Rhinoderma; species Rhinoderma darwinii. Next base: position 60,317,146 of record NC_134695.1, on the reverse strand, counting down.
GAAAAAGCCGAACAGACACAAAGCGGCTGTCACTATGACATGTCAGAAGTTTGTCAAACATTTAGTTACCCTTTAAACTATAGGTATACATTCCTGCCCTAAACCACCTCCACTTACCCTTGCACCATCCCAAACCACCATAAAAATTAAGTGTAAACCAGGGCTACCATTCATCCATAAATTCCAGCATAGACAGTATAATGGGAAGGAGGGGGGACATTTTTCAGTCTCCACCTTGGGAACCAATGCACTTGGCAATCCTTCTTTAAAATTCCTGCATTTGTCCCTGATACCATTAATCCTCAGAGCATTCAAATCAGAAAAGCAAGTCCTGTGCAGACACTGAACCAGCATGGAATTCTGTAAGATTTCAGCTCTGAAGCCTACAGAATTGTGACTGCAGCTCTGAAGTATAACACAGGCTGTAATTCAGGATCCGTATAAGACTAATGTGATGTATTTCCAAAGTGACTCAATCTATTATATAGGTTAATGCTATATGTTAATCTGTAAAATGTCGTCCAAAAGTGAACACACACATTAATCCTTCCAAATATTGACAGAAAGGCCGGTTTCACATGTTCGTAATATGGCCGCATTTTCTATGGTGGGTTTTATAATGATCCAAGTTTTATTCAGTAGAACCATGGGGGGTACATCTGAGCCTGGACTTTCTTACAGATCACCACATGATTAAACAGTCAGTATTAACATGTAAAATGTATAAAAAACAAAGGGGAAAAAATAGGAAAAATCAAAAATAATCAATGGAATGTAACTGGAATACAGTCAGACACATCTATGGAAAAATACTGTAATCTTAGTAACATTGCCGGTATGTACAGTATTGTGGAACATTGGCTGAATCATAAAATACTGTGCCGCACCAGAGACGTAGCTAGACTTTGCTTCAGGATTCAAGTTTTCTGTCCTAGCCCTGTATCTAAATACACTGGCTTGTTGGTACCCCTCCTTCCCCTGACACCCAGCACCCAGTCCACATGCCACTGCACTGCACAGTGATATACTACCAAACAACTAACTTCAGAGTATGAGCACCATATAGACGCACCACACGGACCTCCCACGGTTTATCCGAACTGGAGTTAGAGCACCATCGACTTTTTCTTAGAAAAGCACCCGTATTATGCCTATCTGACAGTGGCCTTGGCTGTAAAACACACATGCAGCTTTCGTGGAAGTTTTGTATGCCAAAGCCAGGAGTGGATCCAAAAAGAAGGAAAAGTATAAAGTAAAGACTGATACTTCTCCTCTCTTCGGTATCCACTTCTTTGTTTGTCTCAAAAAACTGCCACGAAAACTGCATTAAGTAAAAAAAAATGATATTTCCTTCATTAGAGGGATTTTCCAATTGTATGTGAGTACAGTTTAATCATAGTACAATAAAAAGTTTTGCAACTTTATACGTTATACATCCTCATAATTTTCATGACCTCTTACTAGTTAGTCCTGCTGAAGCAGCTGATGAGCTTGTTGCATTGTTTTATTGCGGGCAATGCTCACAAATATCTCGCTTGTCCTGATAGTTTGCTACATTGTATCAATGTAGGCAACATGTATCCACCTACACACCAGTTTGCTTAGGTGACAAAAGATTGCATAGACTGAATACAATTGTAGTCAACCCTCAGCCGTCGGAAATATGGGGTCAGGATGAGTTTCTGAAATAAGAATGATCCCATTCACTGACAGCAAGCATTGATCTTTTATATGTCAGTCTAAAAAGAAAGTGTATTGGACTGAATTGCCTCAAATTTATTAAAAGGCGCCTGCCTGCCTCTCAATAAATTTGTCGCATTTTGGACTGTCCCAAAGTCAGAAAATGAATCAATTAAATTAACGCTATTTGCTTTTGCTTTAGTATTTAAAAATCAGACGAAAAAGAGGAGACCTCGCCCAGTCCCGGTAAACTCCGTCCACGTTTCCATGCACATTTCAAAACTAACGAGTGCCGAGAAAAGCTGCAAATTTTTGCGCAACTATGGAGTGTGTCATGATTTGCAACTTTTAAGCCCAAAAAAACAGAATCCAAGCTCTAAATTAATTCCCCCTTTTTATTTCAGTTTCTTGCCATTATCAATATCTCTGCTTGATTTAAGTGAATGGGGACATTCTTGTTTACGTCCAGAGACTAAAAACTCTCACAGAGCTAATATTTATCACACCTGTAATGACGGGGTAGGGAGACAGACAGGTGAGCCCTAATCTACCCGCCACTCAGTCCCTGCCTACTTGCAACGACCCGTCCTAGGCGACAGGGTACAACTGGGCGACGGTCCCTACGCTCAGTAAGTGCACGACAGACAAACAGACAAGGGTACACAGAAGCTAGGGAAACGGGGAGCTGCCCACGGAGACACCATGAACAACGAGAGTAGTGAACAAGCCGAGTCAAACCAGGAGTGCACGAGGTACAAAACGCTGAGCAGGAGAGTGGTCAGTAAGCCAAGGTCAATAACAAGCAGAGGATCAGTAGTTCAAGCAGCAGCAGCAGAGCCAGGAAACAAGCAGAGCAGAATCACAGGCAAAGGAGGAACAGGAAAGGCAGGTATAAATAGATAGTGGGCGGGAGCTAGCTCCGTCTGGCCAGGCTGTGATAGGCTCTCCCACTCCTAAGCCTGCCATCCTGAGTGGTGGAAGATGGAGTCAGTCTCACAGACATAGGAGCAGGTGCAGACTGATTACCCACGGGCGTCGACACAGAAGCTGTGTCTGGCAGATCCTTTACAGTACCCCCCCTTTTATGAGGGGCCACCGGACCCTTTCTAGGTGGACCTGGTTTATTGGAGAAACGAAGGTGGAACCTGCTGAGCAATACCCCAGCGTGAACATCCCGGGCGGGTACCCAAGTCCTCTCCTCAGGCCCGTATCCTCTCCAATGGACCAGGTACTGGAGGGAGCCTTGGACCATCCTGCTGTCCACAATCTTGGCCACCTCGAATTCTACCCCCTCAGGGGTGAGAACAGGGACCGGAGGTTTCCTCGAGGGAGCCAAGGACGGGGAGCAGCGTTTAAGGAGGGAGGCATGAAACACGTTGTGTACTCGAAAAGACGGGGGCAACTCCAGTCGGAAGGAGACAGGGTTAAGGACTTCAATTACCTTGTACGGCCCTATAAACCGGGGAGCAAACTTCTTGGACGGGACTTTAAGGCGCAAATTTTTTGAAGATAGCCACACCAGATCCCCGACCACAAACAAGGGGTTAGCAGAACGTCTTCTATCTGCCTGAGTCTTTTGTATGCTCTGTGACGCCTCTAGGTTCTTCTGAACCTGGGCCCAGACTGTGCACAGTTCCTGATAAACGACATCTACCTCGGGATTGTTGGAACTACCAGGTGAAACGGAGGAGAACCGTGGATTAAACCCAAAATTACAGAAAAAGGGGGAGACCCCTGACGAGTTACTGACCCGGTTATTAAGGGAAAATTCGGCGAGGGGAATGAATGAGACCCAATCATTTTGACAGTCAGAGATAAAACACCTTAAATATTGTTCTAGAGACTGATTAGTCCTCTCCGTTTGGCCATTAGTTTCAGGATGGAAAGCCGAGGAGAAGGACAGATCAATCTCCAACTTTTTACAGAAGGCTCTCCAAAACAATGAAACAAATTGTACCCCTCTGTCAGAAACAATATTGACAGGAACCCCATGGAGACGAAGGATGTGTTTGACAAACAAGGTAGCTAACGTATTAGCATTGGGTAGTTTCTTGAGGGGCACAAAGTGGCACATCTTACTGAAGCGGACTACTACAACCCACACCACCGACTTGCCTTGAGATGGAGGCAAATTGGTGATAAAATCCATGGAGATATGGGTCCAAGGTCTCTGGGGAATGGGCAAAGAACGTAATAAGCCCGCTGGTCGGGACCTGGGAGTCTTGGACCTAGCACAAACCTCACAAGCGGCGACGTAGGCCTTAACGTCTTTAAGCAACCCAGGCCACCAGTAGTTTCTGGCAATGAGGTGTTTGGTACCCAGGATGCCTGGATGGCCAGATAGTGCAGAGTCATGATTTTCCCTAAGTACCCTTAGCCGGAATTGCAGGGGAACAAACAGCTTGTTCTCAGGAAGGTTCCCGGGAGCTGAACCTTGATCAGCCGCAATTTCGGAGACTAAATCAGAATCAATAGCGGAAATAATTATACCTGGAGGAAAAACACAAGCAGGGTCTTCCTCCGAAGGAGGGCTGGCCATGAAGCTACACGACAGTGCATCAGCCTTAATATTTTTAGACCCAGCCCTATAGGTGACCAAAAAGTTGAATCTGGTAAATAACGCCCATCGAGCTTGTCTCGGGTTTAGCCTCCGGGCAGATTCTAAGAAAACCAGATTCTTGTGGTCGGTAAGGACCGTTACCTGGTGCCTAGCCCACTCCAGGAAGTGGCGCCACTCTTCAAATGCCCATTTAATGGCTAAGAGTTCGCGGTTGCCAATATCATAGTTACTCTCAGTGGGCGTAAACTTCCTGGAGAAGTAGGCACAGGGACGGAGATGGGTGAGGAACCTGGTACCCTGGGACAAGACAGCACCCACTCCCACCTCGGAGGCGTCAACCTCCACGATGAATGGCTCCATTTGGTTGGGCTGAACCAGCACTGGGGCCGAAAACAAAACGCTGAGCTGGAGAGTGGTCAGTAAGCCAAGGTCAATAACAAGCAGAGGATCAGTAGTTCAAGCAGCAGAGCTAGGAAACAAGCAGAGCAGAATCACAGGCAAAGGAGGAACAGGAAAGGCAGGTATAAATAGACAGTGGGCGGGAGCTAGCTCCGTCTGGCCAGGCTGTGATAGGCTGTGATAGGCTCTCCCACTCCTAAGCCTGCCATCCTGAGTGGTGGAAGATGGAGTCAGTCTCACAGACATAGGAACAGGTGCAGACTGATTACCCACGGGCGTCGACACAGAAGCTGTGTCTGGCAGATCCTTTACAACACCTGAGCATTTGCTTCAGTTGTATCCAGTCTAGACAATCCTCTGGAACCACAACCTAGACTCCAGGCTGATACATTGTAGCAAACTCAGATTTGTAGGCTGCTGTGTTTAGCTCACAGATATATATACACTATAATACATTGCAACAAGCCCATCAGCTATGTGAGCGGAACTAGGCAAGGAGGCTCTTTAACTCTTGTGTTGTATTTGTTTCTGTATTGTATGGTCCTCAAAAGTATTTTGCATGTTTTATAGGAAAGACAGAAATGGTATAATTCTTAGTGTCTGTCCGTATATGATGCTCATACTCCTTTGATATAAATATAGTTCTAAGAATATATATATATATATACCCTTTGCATCACAATTGATATCAATGGTGACGGAAACATTGCTAATGGTTTCCGTTTGTCACCATTCCGACAGGTTTCCATTTTTGTGACGGAATCAATAGCGCAGTAGACTGCGCTATTGATTCCGTCAAAAAAACGGTAATCCTGCCGGAACAGTGACAAACGGAAACCAATCTGCAATGTTTCCGTCACCATTGATATCAATGGTGATGCAAACGGAAGCTAAGGTTTCCGTTTGACTTTCTGTTGAGGGGTTCACCCGACGGAAACCTCCGACGGAACCCCTCAACGGAAAGCCAACGCTCATGTGAACAAGCCCTAACTCTAAAAAAAAAAAGGTAAAAAAACTGTAAAAAAAAGTCCTCTGTCACGCAAAAAAAGATGGAATATCACTTTAAGAGCATAAAAAATAAAAACAAGCAGAGAATTGTAAAAAAAAAAAAGTGAAATAAATCTGTGCAGGGGTTGCCTGGGCACGGGCTAGTTTTTCATACTCATGACCTATCTGTGGTGGCCCGTGGGTGGCGGGGAATGCAGGAACCCAAAATGGTGGATACTGGGCTCTCTGTCTTCTGTCACGGTGGTATTTTGCCTTGCAGGCCTTCCCACCTCCCAGGGACACACACACACAGTGATGAGGGGGTTGCACAAGATGATGATGATGACTGTTGTTTCCCCCGGGGCACTCCCTTGGTGGCTGACTCCTGTCTGGTGTTATTTGGGGTGCCCTTGGTGTAGAGTGCAAATAGAAGACAGGAGACGGTGGTGGCAGTTAATCAGGAGAGCTTGCAGCACACTTTTACTTTTCAAGATGGAGATTGTACAATACAAATATGTCATCCAAATTCAGCTCAATCAGTGTAGCCCAATGCTAAATGCAGGAGTGCTATTATCTCTCTACTCACAGTCTCTCTTTCTGGACTCTTCTGGCTCCTTGAGCTGTTATTCCAATAAATCTCTTTAGGCCTGTCTTTCTCTGTAATCCGAAAATGGCTGAACTCAGGAGCACCTTCACTGTGCTTCCTGCTGCATCCACTCCTAGCTCACCACAGCTCTCACTCACTCTAACCACTCCCTAATTAACTCCTCCCAGCTTCTGTTACATTATAGAAAACCACTCCGCATAGGCTGAAACACAATGTCATAACATTTCTGAACCTGTAGATGGCAGCATAACACAACACATGAAGACAAACATAGTTTTCATAGTAGTGCTCCTGTGGGACACTACATACACCCCCTCTTTAAATAAAGCCGTCCTCGGCGTCCGACTCTCCAGGCGGCAGGTTAACCTAAAACAAAGGTTAATCACAATTGCAATAATAAACTAAGAGTCCATACAGTCTCTGAGGAATATGAGGATATAATGCTGAACAGGGAAAATGTCCAAGAGTCCTTGTCATATGAACTGGGGAAAATGAAGGGCTTGTTACCCAATTGGGATGCAAACAATACAATGTCTCTGGTGAAGGATAATCCAAAAATGAAGTCTCAGATTCAACAGTTCAATCTTGATATCGAGCTGGCATCTTACCTCGGGTAGCTCTATCAGATCTCCTCAGGGGCTCCTCTATAGCAATTTCAGGGTCCCTGGATTCCTCTGGACCAGGCCGGAACTCGGATGACGAGGTCACTTGGTCTTCGCCGGGATCAAGAACAGTTCTTGGAACAAAAATAGACAGCCAAGGTTGGAACAGCCAATCAAGAGGGGACATACTAGTTGTTGGCGGTAGCGGTTCAGCTGCAGGAGATTTCTCAGTTGTCTGTGGTTCTGCTGGTACCTCTTCCTTTAGGCAGAGCTTGAGACGATTACGGTGGACGACTTGGGAATCTCGGCCTTCGCGCACAATCTCATAGACATCAGTCCCAGGGTGCGGGATGGACTTAATTGTGTATGGTTCTTTCTGCCACTTGCTGTCCAACTTACTTGAACGATGGTTGTTTTTCAGCCACACACGGTCTCCAATTTGGAAGGGTTCTGCTTCGGCCTTTTGATCAAAACCTGCTTGTTGCCTTTGACGAGCATCTTCCATCCGTCTTTCCACAATCTCGTTGGCTTCAGCCAGGCGACGCTGGTGATCACTCACCCACTCTGTGTTTGGCAGGGGGTTGATAGTATCTGGAACTTCGACATCCATGGCCAAGTCCGAAGGCAATTTGCCCTGACGGCCAAACAGGAGATAGTAAGGAGTGTACCCTGTGGAGCAGTGCACAGTGTTGTTATACAGGTACACCAATTCTGGCAGGAGAGTCGGCCAATCAGCCCTCTTCTGGGACGGAACAGTTCTTAACATCCCAATAAGAGTCTGGTTCATCTTTTCACATAAGCCATTACCTTGTGGATGATAAGCGGTAGTTCTCAGCTTCTGACAGCCATAGAGGGAACACAACTCGTGGAACAGTTGAGACTCAAATGCGGAACCACGATCAGTCAGGATCTTGTCCGGACAGCCATAGGGGAGTACGAAATTCTTCCAAAAGATGGCAGCGGTGGTCTTGGCAGTCAGGTCTTTCACTGGCATAGCTACCACGAACTTCGTATAGTGGTCAATTATAGTTATAGCATAAGTATACCCAGTGCGGCTTGGTTCAAACTTGACATGGTCAATGGCTACCAGTTCCAGCGGTCTATGACTGATGATGGGGTGAAGTGGGGCTCTCTGGTCATGACGCTCTCCTCGGCTCTGAGCACAGGTGGGACATTCTCGGCACCACTTCTCTATGTCGTCTCTCATGCCAATCCAGTAAAATCGTCGGCGTATGGTATCTTCCGTTTTATGAACCCCAAAGTGTCCCGATCTGTCATGGTAGGCTTCCAAGATGGATTTGGAATCTCGCCGGGGTACCACAATTTGATGTAGACGCTCACCCGTTACTGGATCCAGGGCAGTCCTCTGTAGTAGACCTCTGGACACGAAAAGTCGATTCCTCAGTCTCCATAGACAAATTAATTCCTGATCAGCTTGACCTCTACGTATTCGGTCCGGAGTCCTCTTCTGAAGAAGGGAAGTCTGCAATTCCTGTAGGTTTCTACTCTCCCGTTGGAATCTAGCCCACTGTCTGGAATCTTGGGAGCAGTCAGGAACATTTGGTTGCGGATGTTCGTTTCGCTTCCTCTGAGCGATCACCGAATTTTGGGTTGCAAACTGGGCATAGAATGTAGGCATCTCTACCTCTTCCCATTCATCATTACATCGGACCGGTTCTTCACCCACAGGCAAACGGGATAAGGCATCGGCATTCACGTTGGACGCACCAGTCCGGTACTTGATCACAAACTGATAATTCGCCAGTCTGGATGCCCATCGCTGTTCAAGAGCTCCCAGTCGCGCTGTATCCAAGTGGGCCAGCGGATTATTATCCGTGAAGACGATGAAGGGTGTTGCAGCCAGGTAATCTTTAAATTTTTCGGTCACTGCCCACACAAGGGCCAGGAATTCCAGCTTAAAGGAACTATAATTCTGGTCGTTCCGTTCAGCGCCTCGAAGACCTCTGCTGGCATAAGCGATGACTCTCTCTTTCTGGTCCTGTACCTGCGACAGGACGGCCCCCAATCCCTTCTGGCTGGCATCAGTATACAGCCTAAAGGGTTGGTTGTAGTCAGGATATCCCAGGATAGGTGGTTCGGTTAACAGCTGCTTCAGCTTCTGGAAAGCGGCTTCATGGGCTTCAGCCCACTCAATCGGGATCCTTCTCTTCATAGCTTCCTTGGAGTGACCTCTTAACAATCCCTGGAGGGGTTCTGCAATCTGGGCAAAGTGTGGGATGAACCGTCTATAATACCCTGCAAATCCCAAGAAACTTCTCACCTCCTTGACTGTGGTAGGGGCTGGCCAGCTCTTTACTGCTGCTACTTTGCCTGGATCAGGAACCACTCCTTCTGCACTCACGACATGGCCTAAGTAATGGACTTCCGGCTTCAGGAGATGACACTTGGAGGGTTTCACTTTCAGGCCATATTTGATGAGGGTTTTGAGGACTTCTGCCAGGTGCTGTAGGTGTTCCTCATAAGTCTTTGAGTAGATGATTACGTCGTCCAGGTACAAGAGGACGGTCTCGAAGTTTTGGTGACCCAGGCAGCGTTCCATCAGCCTCTGGAAGGTTCCTGGGGCATTGCATAGCCCAAAGGGCATACAATTAAACTCGAACAACCCCATGGGAGTAGTGAAAGCAGTCTTTTCCCTATCTTCGGGAGCCATAGGTACCTGCCAATACCCGCTGGTCAAATCCAGAGTTGAGAAGTAGGCAGCAGACCCCAAAGCAGTCAGGGATTCTTCAATGCGTGGCAGGGGATACGCATCCTTGTGAGTGATATTATTGATTTTGCGGTAGTCCACGCAGAACCTAATGTTGCCATCCTTCTTTTTCACCAGGACTAGGGGTGCAGCCCATGGACTGTAGCTCTCCCGAATCACATCTGCGTCCTTCATCTCCCGAATCATTTTCTTCACTGGCTGGTACATGGCTGGTGGAAGGGGACGGTACCTTTCTTTGATGGGTGGATGGACGCCTGTAGGGATGGTGTGCTCAATGATAGTAGCCTTCCCAAAATCCATAGGATGTTTACTGAAGGCTTGTTGATTGTCTTTGGCCACCATCAGGGCTCCTTCGATCTCCTCTTCGGTAGTATTAGCATCGCCAACATGGATCTCGGTCCACCAGGGTTTTGTTGTCATCTCAGGGGTAACTTGATTCTGGGTAGCTTGCTGGAACACTGTAGTCTCAGGGCTCCAGACATCTTGGAAGAAGACCTGTGAGAGCTTAGCAACTGGACGGTATTTACTCAGTACCACAGCCGTATCACCAATGTTCAGGAGGCGAATAGGTACCCTCCCATTAGAAACAGTCACTAGACTTCTGGCTGCTAGCACGGTCGGATGATCTTCCAGAAGAAGAGGTTCCACAAGGGCCTGGTAATCTTGACCTTGCAAACCTGGACGAGCTCGACACCACAGAATGGTTTCCGTCTCTGGTTCCAGAGTCACTGGTTGTGAGTCCATGATGCGGGCACGGCAGATCTCACCCTTTTCATTCGTGAACCTCTGTTGGGCATTCAAGAGACGGATAGCATGCTGAATTGCATTTTGATTGGAGACAGGGACTGTAGAAAGTGCTCGGTGTAGGGCATCTAGCATCTCTTCATAGCAATTCCTAAGAACATTCATGCCCAGCACCACTGGTGGAAAGTCATCATCCCAGACGTTCACTACAATTACGCCTTGCTGGGGCAGTTCAGTTTGTCCCATCTGGATCGTGGGTTCCCAGTAGCCCCGATGGGGTATCGATTGTCCATTACTGGCTACAATGTTAAGCCACGTGTCTGGGGGTTGTATCAGCTGGTCGAGGTCCCAGTACTTCTCAAACCAACTTCTCTGCAGAGTGGTGACTTGAGAGCCATTGTCAAGTAAGGCCGACAGTGGGATCCCATTTAGGTGGATCGTAATCACTGGACACTGCCCAATGTACCGGGGAATCCATTCTGGTGTTGTGGGACCTATTGGTCTTCCTCCCGAGGGGCGGTCCTCTGCCTCGGGGGATTGTCGTTTAACTGATGACATTCTCTTTCAATATGGCCAGCTCTTTGACACCTACGACAAATGGGTCTTCCGGTGGTATCAAATCTGTCAGAAGAGCGTCTACCCCAATTCCGGTAACTTCCCCCTTCTGATCGGTTACTGAACCTGTTACTGGAGTAGCAGCGGCTTTCTTTCTGGCGTTGCTCCATATCTTCCATTTTCTGGCACATTTTACTGAGGCTCTTGGTGAGGACAGCAATTTGGTCCCTCAGTTCACCAACTGGATCTTGAGCTTGCATGTGAGCACACTGAGCTAGTGCAACTTGACTTCCCGCTGCTGTAGGATGATCTACTTGCGACTCCGTAGGAGTCTCTATGGAATAGGGGAAAACTTTGGCTTGAACCGCTGCGGCTTCAGTCCCCAGGATTCTAATTGCGAACTCTTTAAAGTCCAAGAAGATACAGCTTGGGTTCTGGGAGGCCAACATTCTGAGCTGACTTTTAAGAGCTTCAGATGCAGCTCCTTCAACAAACTGCTCCCTTAAGGCCTTGTCAGCCTCTGCAGCCTCTAAGGGTTCTACTTGCATAATTGCCCGCTGGGCCTCCTGCAGGGATAAAGCAAAGTCTCTCAATGACTCACCGGGCTGCTGCTTCTTTCCAAAGAATCTCATCTTGAGCTCTGCCACAGTCCTTACTTCAAATGTGGCACGCAATCGGTCCAGTATCTGTTCCACTGTTTTTTTCTCTGTTCTGGGCCAGGATTTCACTTCTCTTAATGCTGCGCCCTCTAGTTGTCCTATCAATATCTCAACCCTCTGGTCTGTTGAGACAGGATACAAACGGAACATGGACAGCATCTTCTCTTTGAATTCCCTCAGGGAATGAACTTCGCCTTTGTAGCGAGGAAGCCATGGTGCTCCAAAGTAATAGGGCATAGTGAGTGGCATCACTTGCGCTGTTGGAGGTGACCCACTGGGGCTTGGAGAGCCGTTATCTCCGTCATCAGACATTTTCTGCAATAAGTCCTACAGTAACCCCTAGCAACGGGTGTTCAATTTCAGGCTATGCACTAAGCCTCTTTTCCGGATATCTTTTCCGGTGTCTCTACACTGTTAACTGCCACTTTTTACTTTAAATCTCATTTACTGGCCTATTCAGGCACTCACCAGCTTTCTCTTAGCTGCTCCGCTGTTTTCGCGGGTTCTGTTGCGCAGCTCCTTGCCACTTCCAATATGGCGGCGACTTGGCGGGAAACTTTTATTCTGGCTGTAGCGAAATGTCTGTAACTCTGCTCCGGCTGTGGCGCATCAGCGCTGACTTAGTTCATAAGGCACAGAGGCCATAGATATCCTGTTCGTGACGCCAAAATTATATGTGGTGGCCCGTGGGTGGCGGGGAATGCAGGAACCCAAAATGGTGGATACTGGGCTCTCTGTCTTCTGTCACGGTGGTATTTTGCCTTGCAGGCCTTCCCACCTCCCAGGGACACACACACACACAGTGATGAGGGGGTTGCACAAGATGATGATGATGACTGTTGTTTCCCCCGGGGCACTCCCTTGGTGGCTGACTCCTGTCTGGTGTTATTTGGGGTGCCCTTGGTGTAGAGTGCAAATAGAAGACAGGAGACGGTGGTGGCAGTTAATCAGGAGAGCTTGCAGCACACTTTTACTTTTCAAGATGGAGATTGTACAATACAAATATGTCATCCAAATTCAGCTCAATCAGTGTAGCCCAATGCTAAATGCAGGAGTGCTATTATCTCTCTACTCACAGTCTCTCTTTCTGGACTCTTCTGGCTCCTTGAGCTGTTATTCCAATAAATCTCTTTAGGCCTGTCTTTCTCTGTAATCCGAAAATGGCTGAACTCAGGAGCACCTTCACTGTGCTTCCTGCTGCATCCACTCCTAGCTCACCACAGCTCTCACTCACTCTAACCACTCCCTAATTAACTCCTCCCAGCTTCTGTTACATTATAGAAAACCACTCCGCATAGGCTGAAACACAATGTCATAACATTTCTGAACCTGTAGATGGCAGCATAACACAACACATGAAGACAAACATAGTTTTCATAGTAGTGCTCCTGTGGGACACTACATATCCACATCAGTATATGATCAGTGGGGTTCAGACACCCGGACCCCGCACCGAACAGCTGCTCTAGCTGCCTCCGGGCACAAGATGTCCGTGCCAGAAGCAGATGGCTCCAGTCACAGTATACAGGCCGTTCAAGTGAATAGGAGCAGAGTTGCAGTTCCACAGCACGGCCGCTGTAAAGTGTACGGAGCCATCTGCTTCCGGCACTCTGGGTACTGAACAATGCATAACATCCGATGCCCGGAGGCAGCCGGAACAGCTGATCAGTGCGGAGTCCGGGTGTCAGACCCCCACCGATCATATACTGATGACCTATCCTGTGGAAAAACCGGTCCGTGCCCAGACAAACCCTTTAGGGCACATTCAGACGTGGCGGAATTGCTGTGGAATTCCGCTGCGGACAGTCCTCAGTGGAAATCGTTTGCAGACAGTTTGTCCATTGGTTTCCACACCTTTTTAGTTATCTTCGTGCAGACATTGCGGAAAACTCAGCTGCGGACCATAGGTTGCACTGCAAAATTTTCTGTCCGCAGCATGCACTGTCTGTTGCGGAGAAGAAGCGGAATTTCACTGCGTATTTCAGCCTTTGCAATGCAAAAACTGAAATCTGTGGCAAGTCCGCTGTGATATCTGCAATGTCTGAATTACCTGTCAAATATGCAAATGTTGGTGCAGATTCGTTGCGTAATTGCCCCAAATCTGCACCAACATTTGCAGTGGAAAAATTCTGCCACGTCTGAATGTACCCTTAAAGGGTCCACAGAATTTTGGGTATTCCTACATATCTGTCTGAAGTTTTCTGTTACTATTCAGACAAGAGAACTAAATTGAAAATAATTTTACACAGGAAAGACAGGTTGACCAATTTCTTTGAGGTTGGGGATTAAAAAGTACCATACTTTTAGAAGAGGTCAACACTGTCTTCTCAATGAGGGAACAGAAACTGAGGAGTTTTATTCCGATCCAATCTTCTTAAAAAAGGAAGTGCAAGTGGAGATGTGTAAATAAAGGAGAAAATAAACACAGAGGTACTTTTTAGTACTTTAAGTACAACCGTACATGAGACCCCTGCGTATGCCAGGAGCAAAACTCCAAATATAAAACTGAGAGACATAAAACCATAGCAGATCTGACCCTGACTGTGGAATTCCAAGACACCGGCGCCTTCTACTGGACTTAGGCAGCTACTACAGCCCATTTTGCTGGTGTAAGCAAATGCTCAGGACCATATTTAGGATGGAAATGATGACTTGCACTAGCAGGTTTGACCTTTAACCTGACTTCATTGGCTTTTTAAAAGTACTGAGTGGTGGATTCTCTGAGTTGTTCGGTGGGTACTTGCATATATAACAATTCCATGTAGCTTCGCTGCTTTATTATCACGTAGAGTCACATCACACAAAGGAAGCGATTCAAATTTACTAATACACACAAGGATCGGTGAAGAACTTAGGCCTTAAAATTCAGTCATGGAAATGGTGGCTCCTATCATTTCATATAAGCAAAGAAAGACGACTGGCTCAGATTTCGAAATCTCGAGAGACTGCCATTTACCATCCAACAGCACATTAAATGTCCCTAGGATTCCGGATTATGGGAATTTTACTGTAGATAGATACTGTGAACTTCGGCAGTAGTACTAAGACAACCCCTTTGGCAAATCCACAGGATAAATGTCCGATCGATGAAGGTCCCACCTCTGGGACTCACTCCTATCTTCCAAATGGGGGTCCTGCTGGTTGCGGAAACAGCGTAGCGCAGCGAGCTCAGCTGTTTCTGGATTTACCGTTTAGCCCTGCCTTTATTCTCTGCCTGGATATGGCGGCCAGCAGGACCCCCGTTTAGGACATAGGTGTGGGTCCCAGAGGTTGGACTCACATCTATCAGAAATTTATGGCATATGACCGCAGCTTCAGCCAGCTACATTTGTAAAAAGGGGTCAACGTAGTGAGACTCAGATTCTGTGCTGATTGACTTCAGAATAGAGTGCATCTTTATAGGGTTGGAGCTCCTTTTTCTGAAACAGAGCTCCAAATTCTATGCTTCCCTATGAAAGGAGATGAGGACAGATACGCAGCTATAGGGCGTGCAGTGGTAGCAGTTGCGACTGGACCCTGGAGCCTGATGGGGCCCAAAGGCACCAGTATTATAAATCAAACATAGTAAGTAGGGGTCACCACCTTCTGATTGTCAGATCCCCAGAAATTTTTTACCTCACAAAAGGGCTTATTCAGAACTTGGAGGTGAAAAACGGGCATTTTTCACATCCGCGTTGCCCCCGTGCGGGTCCCGTTTTCACGGATCCCCATAGACTTGAGTCTATGGAAGGATCCGTGAAAACGGAACAAAATAGGACATGTTCTATCTTTCAACGGACCCATTGAAATAACGACCGTGTGAACAGCCCCATTGAAATACATGCGTCCGTGTGACGGCTGTTATTTTAACGGCCATCACATAGACATATATTTTACGTTCGTCTGAATAAGGCCTTATAATGATATAAAAGTAGCTTTATGACATCATATTTGCAGATAACCCTCCCTTATCCATAAGTCCACCACCTGTCTCCTCATAATACAGCATACCATGTCACATGACCATATAAGGCTTGGTTCACACCTGCGTCGTGTCATTCCGTTGTTCTGCTCCGTCAGAGGAGCATGGGATCACAGGCGCCACTCATATAATAAATCAAAATAATAATAATAATAGTAATAATAATTCACATAAATAAAGACACAAGAGATGATTTGGAATAAATAAGGCCGCAGTATTTATTAAGGGTTACCAAACAAACATAAATAGCAAATAAATAAACCAAAGGGCTTAGTCATAAGACTCAAGCCAAATAGACCAATTCAAATGTATTTATATTATTAATATACCCAGTCCACCCATATTTAAATAGGTGACAACCCACTAAAAAATATCACGACTTGTTGTAAGGGAGGGACTTCTGGTCAGACTGACACCTCTTCAGCCGAAGCTCAGTTTTTTATAGAAGAAACCTTCCCGCCAAAACCGCTGCTGGCCAATCAGGGTGATCCACAGCTTGCCTCGCCCAGATTCCAGAAGAATCCAGCGTTCTTCCCGGTAACAAGCTAGGCCAATAAACTCAGAGAAAAGGTAAGTACCAAGAAACCCCCATAAAAGGGGGGGATAGAGAGGGAAACACAGGAGCATACTACTTAAATAATAATAATAATAAGGGGGGGGGGCGCCGTGATCCCATGTGTCCCCTGGGCTTAAGGCCCCATTGCCTTACAAAACAAGGGAATGCTGGAAGCAACAGTTCTGTTGCACCACCGACAAGACCGACAGCTGACTGAACCCATTGACATTAATGAGTCCCGTCGGCTTTTAGTCAAAATGTTCATGGTTTTACTGGAAACAATATTCTCTCTGGTAATCTCGGCTGGATCTGCAATGGAGGCCCCTAATAAGGCCTCCAACGCAGATGTGAACGAGACCTTACATTCCAAAAATGCACAGATTAATTTAAAGGGGTTGTCCAGGCACGGACAAATGATGACCTATCCACAGAATAGGTCATCAGTATATGATCGTGGGGGTCCGACACCCGGACCCAGCACCGATTAGCTGCTCCAGCTGCCTCCGGACACCGGACGTTATGCAGGGTATGCAGTATTCAGAGCTGGAAGCAGATGGCACTGACCACCGTATAGCGGCCGTACTGCAGAACATCAACTCTGATCCTATTCACTTGAACAATCCTGCAGCACGGCCGCTATTCCGTGACTGGAGCCATCTGCTTCCAGCATGGACATCCGGATCCTGGAGGCAGCCGGAGCAGCTGATCGTTGTGGGGTCTGGGTGTCGGACCCCCACTGATCATATACTGATGACCTATTCTGTGAATAGGTCATCAGTTGTCCGTGCTTGGACAACCCCTTTAATTTTACATAAAAATCTATAGTTATTATTGTCAAATTAGTTGCAGTACATGCAATAAAAATACAAAGGTATGTGAGATTAATCCCCATCACTCTTGACCTGCCTATGTAGAGTCGTGTGTTAACCTTAGACCATACTATCCCCCCACCCCCACTTAGTAAAGACACATGACACCGAGGTTGGATGTGAAATGGCCACAGCAGCCGTTTATTAATTTCACAGTTTTATAAAAACAATTTAAATCCGAAACATTCGGATAACTAGTTAGGAATCCACCAGAGAATTCCTCCTAATAATTCACATGACCCAACATGGGTCAGAATCATAAATAACAATTAAACGTTAACATTAACCCGAGCAGAGGAAGTCCTTGAAGCCCCTTCAGATGTTCCTTTCAAGAACACACCGAATTAGCCATCTGCAAACCACTAATTACCTCCAGCCGTAAACCAGCTCGGAAGCACCGTTCACCTCTGCAGATGGCTCCAACCACTAGAAGTCCACTTCAAGGGGATAACACCCGATGAAGCCCTCAAGTGATATACCGACCACTAGAAGTCCACTTCAAAGGGATAACACCCGATGAAGCCTTCAAGTGATATACCTTCTACCAGAAGACCACTTCAAAGGGATAACACCCGATGAAGTCTTCAACCATGTACCTTTTTTGGGGGACGCATACCCCCGATGCGACCCCCCCACCATTTTGTACTGACTGGCCTCAAGGACTCCCCCCGCCAGCTGCCATGACAACAGAACCTACTCCGGAAAAAAGAAAAACAAGTTAAATAAGCACACCAACTAAATCACAACGCTCCTAAACAGACGTACATAAGACCTAAGGAGTAACAAACCAAGGGTGGGAGGGTGGGAGCTTGCTTGTGCTATGTTACTCCTCCCGCTGCTTCCGGCTCAATGCCGAGAAACAGCGGGAAGCGCAGAGACGGCCCCCCGTCCCCCTTAACTCCTCCCCGCCCCTCCTTAGCTTCTTTCACCTCTCCCTCACCTCATTAACCCTTTCCCTACCAGGGCGGTCATGTCGGCTTCCCTTAAGCCTGCAGCTGCGTCCTGCCTCTTCTTGAGTTCCTTTTCTCCATAACAGAATTTGTCCAGGATTCATTCATATTTACAAAAATGACCGATCGGGAGAGATTGCACATACAATGGTTTGATGTACAGAAATCTAAAATGGCTGTGAATGGAGCCTTTATTTATAGGTTCATGCTTTCACTTAACACACATTGACCAATCAGATGATGCCAAGTACATATAGGCATACACCCAAATATACTTCCATATAAGGTAATGACTTTCTTCCTTAGGCCGAATTCACACTAGCGTGTGTGTTTTGCGCACGCAAAAAACGCGGCGTTTTGCGTGCGCAAAAGACACTTAGCATCTCCGTGTGTCATCACCATATGATGCGCGGCTGCGTGCTTTTCGCGCAGCCGCCATCATTATGACACACCGTTTGGATGTTTGTAAACAGAAAAGCATGTGGTGCTTTTCTGTTTTCATTCATCCTTTTCACTGCTGTTGCGAGAATCACGCGCGTCCCACGGAAGTGCTTCCGTGTGGTGCGCGTGATTTTCACGCACCCATTGACTTCAATGGGTGCGTGATGCGCGAAATACGCAGAAAGAACGGACATGTTGTGAGTTTTTCAAAGCGGACTCACGCTGTGTAAAAATCACGCACCTGTCTGCACGGCCCCATAGACTAACATAGGTCCGTGTGACGCGCGTGAAAATCACGCGCGTTGCACGGACGTATATCCTGTTCGTCTGAATAAGCCCGAATATATATGAATCCTGGTGCTCATCAGTTTGGAATGCCAGATGATGTCATCTTTACCCTATCTTAGATGATAGGCAATACATTCATTTAAGAGAAGATTAAAAACATATCTAATACATATCTCAAACAATATAATGCAGTCATTTTGATAATATTAATACAATATAAATCTAACAGGTATTAGATTTATTACTCTGACAGGTAGAATAATGTTGTAACATGTACATATGTACCAAAAGAATAGACTGTGTGTATACTCGCATTCCAATTCCAATGCAAATACTAGATTTCTTTTTATTTAGGGGAAGTTCACACTGTGTTTTCTTGGCGCTGATTTTGACGCGGAAACTGCATCGGAATCAGCACAAAGAAACGTTACAAATCGCCCCTCATTGATTTCAATGGGGGACAGAGGAGTTTTTTTTCATGGGCAGCTTTTGGCCGCTAGCGGAAAATAAAGCGGCAGGCTCAGGAACCGCATCTGACTTCCCATTAAAATCAATGGGAATTTAGACCATAGGTAATAAACACATGTAGATTACAAAATATTGAAAAGCATCTAAAAACTACACACATTCCCCCACATGAGAACATCCATAATAGGATGAAACCCCTCCCTGGACATCACTATAAGGGTATGTGCACACGATAGCAGGCATGTACGTCTGAAATGACAGACTGTTTTCAGGAGAAAACGGCTGCCTCGTTTCAGTCGTAAATGCTCCTCCTCGCATTTTGCGAGGCTTCTCTGACAGCCGTAAATTTTGAGCTGTGCTTCATTGAGTTCAATGAAGAACGGCTCAAGTTACTTCTGAAAGAAGTGTCCTGCATATAATGTATAGAAGTGTCCTGCATATAATGTATATAAGTGTCCTGCATATAATGTATATAAGTGCCCTGCATATAATGTATATAAGTGTCCCGCATATAATGTATATAAGTGCCCTGCATATAATGTATATAAGTGTCCTGCATATAATGTATATAAGTGTCCTGCATATAATGTATATAAGTGTCCTGCATATAATGTATATAAGTGCCCTGCATATAATGTATATAAGTGTCCCGCATATAATGTATATAAGTGTCCTGCATATAATGTATATAAGTGTCCTGCATATAATGTATATAAGTGCCCTGCATATAATGTATATAAGTGTCCTGCATATAATGTATATAAGTGCCCCGCATATAATGTATATAAGTGTCCCGCATATAATGTATAGAAGTGTCCTGCATATAATGTATATAAGTGTCCTGCATATAATGTATAGAAGTGTCCTGCATATAATGTATATAAGTGTCCTGCATATAATGTATATAAGTGCCCTGCATATAATGTATATAAGTGCCCTGCATATAATGTATATGTGTCCTGCATATAATGTATATAAGTGCCCTGCATATAATGTATATAAGTGTCCTGCATATAATGTATATAAGTGTCCTGCATATAATGTATAGAAGTGTCCTGCATATAATGTATATAAGTGTCCTGCATATAATGTATATAAGTGCCCTGCATATAATGTATATAAGTGCCCTGCATATAATGTATATGTGTCCTGCATATAATGTATATAAGTGCCCTGCATATAATGTATATAAGTGCCCTGCATATAATGTATATAAGTGTCCTGCATATAATGTATATAAGTGTCCTGCATATAATGTATATAAGTGTCCCGCATATAATGTATAGAAGTGTCCCGCATATAATGTATAGAAGTGTCCTGCATATAATGTATATAAGTGTCCCGCATATAATGTATAGAAGTGTCCCGCATATAATGTATATAAGTGTCCTGCATATAATGTATATAAGTGTCCTGCATATAATGTATATAAGTGTCCTGCATATAATGTATATAAGTGCCCTGCATATAATGTATATAAGTGTCCTGTATATAATGTATATAAGTGTCCTGCATATAATGTATATAAGTGTCCTGCATATAATGTATATAAGTGCCCTGCATATAATGTATATAAGTGTCCTGTATATAATGTATATAAGTGTCCTGCATATAATGTATACAAGTGTCCTGCATATAATGTATATAAGTGTCCTGTATATAATGTATGTAAGTGTCCTGCATATAATGTATATAAGTGTCCTGCATATAATGTATAGAAGTGTCCTGCATATAATGTATATAAGTGTCCTGCATATAATGTATATAAGTGCCCTGCATATAATGTATATAAGTGCCCTGCATATAATGTATATAAGTGTCCTGCATATAATGTATATAAGTGCCCTGCATATAATGTATATAAGTGCCCTGCATATAATGTATATAAGTGTCCTGCATATAATGTATATAAGTGTCCTGCATATAATGTATATAAGTGCCCTGCATATAATGTATATAAGTGTCCTGTATATAATGTATATAAGTGTCCTGCATATAATGTATATAAGTGCCCTGCATATAATGTATATAAGTGTCCTGTATATAATGTATATAAGTGTCCTGCATATAATGTATATAAGTGTCCCGCATATAATGTATATAAGTGTCCTGTATATAATGTATACAAGTGTCCTGCATATAATGTATATAAGTGTCCTGCATATAATGTATATAAGTGTCCTGCATATAATGTATACAAGTGTCCTGCATATAATGTATATAAGTGTCCTGTATATAATGTATGTAAGTGTCCTGCATATAATGTATATAAGTGTCCTGCATATAATGTATAGAAGTGTCCTGCATATAATGTATATAAGTGTCCTGCATATAATGTATATAAGTGCCCTGCATATAATGTATATAAGTGCCCTGCATATAATGTATATAAGTGTCCTGCATATAATGTATATAAGTGCCCTGCATATAATGTATATAAGTGCCCTGCATATAATGTATATAAGTGTCCTGCATATAATGTATATAAGTGTCCTGCATATAATGTATATAAGTGCCCTGCATATAATGTATATAAGTGTCCTGTATATAATGTATATAAGTGTCCTGCATATAATGTATATAAGTGTCCCGCATATAATGTATATAAGTGTCCTGTATATAATGTATACAAGTGTCCTGCATATAATGTATATAAGTGTCCTGCATATAATGTATATAAGTGTCCTGCATATAATGTATACAAGTGTCCCGCATATAATGTATATAAGTGTCCTGCATATAATGTATATAAGTGTCCTGCATATAATGTATATAAGTGTCCTGCATATAATGTATATAAGTGCCCTGCATATAATGTATATAAGTGTCCTGTATATAATGTATATAAGTGTCCTGCATATAATGTATATAAGTGTCCTGCATATAATGTATATAAGTGCCCTGCATATAATGTATATAAGTGTCCTGTATATAATGTATATAAGTGTCCTGCATATAATGTATACAAGTGTCCTGCATATAATGTATATAAGTGTCCTGTATATAATGTATGTAAGTGTCCTGCATATAATGTATATAAGTGTCCTGCATATAATGTATAGAAGTGTCCTGCATATAATGTATATAAGTGTCCTGCATATAATGTATATAAGTGCCCTGCATATAATGTATATAAGTGCCCTGCATATAATGTATATAAGTGTCCTGCATATAATGTATATAAGTGCCCTGCATATAATGTATATAAGTGCCCTGCATATAATGTATATAAGTGTCCTGCATATAATGTATATAAGTGTCCTGCATATAATGTATATAAGTGCCCTGCATATAATGTATATAAGTGTCCTGTATATAATGTATATAAGTGTCCTGCATATAATGTATATAAGTGCCCTGCATATAATGTATATAAGTGTCCTGTATATAATGTATATAAGTGTCCTGCATATAATGTATATAAGTGTCCCGCATATAATGTATATAAGTGTCCTGTATATAATGTATACAAGTGTCCTGCATATAATGTATATAAGTGTCCTGCATATAATGTATATAAGTGTCCTGCATATAATGTATACAAGTGTCCTGCATATAATGTATATAAGTGTCCTGTATATAATGTATGTAAGTGTCCTGCATATAATGTATATAAGTGTCCTGCATATAATGTATATAAGTGTCCTGCATATAATGTATATAAGTGTCCTGCACTTCTTTTGACGAGGCTGTATTTTTACGCGTCGTCGTTTGACAGCTGTCAAACGACGACGCATAAATGACAGGTCGTCTGCACAGTACGTCGGCAAACCCATTCAAATGAATGGGCAGATGTTTGCCGACGTATTGTAGCCCTATTTTCAGACGTAAAACGAGGCATAATACGCCTCGTTTACGTCTGAAAATAGGTCGTGTGAACCCAGCCTAAAGTGCAAATAAAGTCCCCTCCAGGGATGAATAAAGTATCAATATAACATCAGATGTAAAATGAACATAAGCAGTATAAATATCAATACAGCCCTGTGGTATAATCGCCCATAAGGCACGGGGCTCCCAGCGATTTAGAATGACAGGTCAGCAAGGCGCTCAGAGCAGGGACATCCACCATGTCACTATGTCACTCACGTATTGGTGCCATGCCGCCAGTGCATGCCATGATGCAATTTGTTGGTGTCCAGGAATGGAAAATATCACACAGACTTTTACATACTTGCGGTCCGGGATAGGTACCCCTCTGGACATATTGTATGACTACCGGACTGTCCGGACTCCGGAGTAATTCTCGGACGGGTGGTAAGCCTAGCTACTTTGTAAACCAGACATGTGCATTTATTCTTACAATGGGGTACCATGGATGTCGTTATGGGGGACTGTGGCTAGCTCTATTAAGAAGACACTGTGGCTGTTTTAGAGGGCGCTGTGATTGGATCTGTTATGGGGACATTGTGGCCATTATTATGAGTTCTGTGGCTGTTATGGAGACACTTTGACTATCATTATGAGGGCAACGTGGCTGGCTCAGTCATGGGGACGCTGAGGCTGGCATTATTGCTGGACTGGGTCATTGGCACACAAGTAGGCTACTGTTTAAAAAGCATGCTTGCCATTCCTGACAGGTTGTCCAGGAGTTCCCCAAAAATAGAGCAGGGTAGGCGAGTCTCCCTAAAAGCAATGCGTCTGTTCATCCAAAACAGAATAGTCCTGTTGGACTGAAACGTTGCACGGGTGATTAAAAAGCTGACATATGTTTGAAGTGCTGTCTCCTCGTCTATTCTGTCTATCTGATATTGGGGACCGCGGATCCGGTCCTATTGAGGCGTGCACCCACTTGTGGTCCAGTGCTGTGGTAATTTTCTGCTTTGTTCATCCAAAACAGCTTTGCTGCCACTAATATTTGCTAAAATAGATAAGCCCCTTTTTAAACATATTAGCATGCACTATTAATGGGGGCACTCCAGCTGTGTTTATGGGGGCGTGGCCAGTATTGAGGCAAAAAAAATCTCCTTGAAAGCAATTCTTCAAGGTTGGCAACTATAATGAATGGAATCCATGCATTAATCTGTGTGAATGTATTTCAAATATATAGGAAAAAAGCTGCATAACACTGGTGAGTGTAAGTTAAAGGTATAAAACATCTTTTTTTTTTTCAGATAGAATTTTTTATAGCTTCCAGTTTATGCAAACAAAGTCAAACTATTGCAGTTCACATATTGTCCACAAGATGTCAGCAGACCTCCTGAACCGTGGCTGGATGTGTTTCACTTTATTTACATTCCCCCGAGGCCTTTTTTCAGCCGGAAGTGCTCTGTGAAATGCTTCCGTCCGGACGCAGAAGCAATAAGGTAATAGTTCCGGGGGAGGTGACACGTGGCTCCGGCAAAGGGGCGGGTAGCTGGGCGTAGGAGTTGGGGAATGGCAGGGAATGTTCGAACAACCGAGAGCCGTAACGTGATTTATTTTGGTATGTACAGCTGTGGACCGGAGCTGGGGTATTGATTTGAGCAGCGATAGTTTATGGGTGACTACAATGCGGTTATTGCAGAAAAGTTGCTGCAGTGCAGTCTTGGGTGTTTGTGCATTTTACAACTGTTGTGGGACTACAAGTTCCAGCATGCCTGGTATATTTTTATATAGCATCCACAGGCCATTATTCATTCCCTAGCTGTTGAGGCACTACATGTCCCAGCATGCTGGACAAACCTGGAGCCAGGAAGGTCTTTCCTCTTATTGTGGAACAACAAGTCTCAGCGTGCCTGGCATCAGCAAGTTTGGAGCATTTCCAAGCCTTTGTGGAACACGGTTCTGGAATATTACTTTTACAACAACCTTCCAGCTGTAAGTCAGTCTGCATTCGCCAGCGGTTGTGGAACTACAACTCTCAGCATGCCTGGCATCCTTGTTAACCAGCCACGGAGCTACAGGGCTCTTCCAAAGTTCGGTATGAGAAGTCGTAGGAAAACTGTAACGTTGCAGATTGCTTAGACTTGTAGTTCTACAGCTAGTGGGTAATCGCAGGCTGCTGGTGTAATGAGAATCTGTGTTATGCCCGTCGCCTATTGGGGAAGCGGATAGAGTTGGCATAGGTGAGACACTAGACGTTGGCAGGATGTGGGAGAAAAAGTTATAAAGTGGGCGCAGACTAATAGATGGTTAGAGAAAGTGATGCTGCGGCCACGTGGATCCGTCATCTGATCAGGACTGACGTTTAAGAGACTTTGGGATGATTTTCCCAATTCTATGGGATATTTTTATCCCCCCCATGGAATAGTCTCAGCCGCCATGATTACGAGTAACATCTGAGAAAAACGTGTCCATTGAATTTACATATCTTCTGATCGGAAATGATAATTGTTCTGATTTATTTATTGGTCGTATAGGGCGTCTGTGCTTTGGATGTTAGAGAAAAGGTGAGATACCTTTATCAGATCATCAGAACAGACTTGAATAATTTTCAATACGTTGGCGGTCATCTGACGCTTGGCGAGAATGGCGGCAAAAGTTCTGTGGCGTTTTAAAAATGGCGCAACTTGAGCAGGAGGGAAGCCAGTATGGCAGGTCTAGCCTTGCTTTATTTATTCTGCTTGTATAAACTGTTCTCGGTACTTGATGGGAAAAATATGGCGCAGTAAATACGATGCTTGTTTTAATGTCCTGAAGCTGCGAGCTGTGAACTGCAAACCTGTTATATAAGGTTACGGCAGAAAATACAATCCCCGGAGCCTTGTTAATGTCAGATGTTTTTAAAGGAGGATTAGTGAAGGGGCATTTATAAATGAGATCTTGTGCTGTTGTCTATGTAAGCTGCATATGTTGGCTGCAGTCCGTGTCTCCTCTCATCAGGTTAAAACCTTTTCTCCATTTCTTCTTGTGGTCCTTCCTTCTGTTATGAATGTCTTTTTTTACCGTCCACGTCTTTTGTGGGCTGTGGTTACATTCGGATTTGTTAGTCGGTTTGTTTTCTTACTACATGCCCTGTCATTGTTTAGTGAGATTGTATTGTTTAGTTGTATCCATTAGATGACAACTTCAGCCACGCAATGTTTTGTTTTGGCTGGAGTTGTATAAAGTTGTTTGCTGTAATGTTTATCAGCAGATGAAGTTATTCTGTGCAATGTTTCTCAGCGGCCAAGGTTGCATCCCACAGGTTTGCTCAGGGGCCGATGTTGGCCCCCACACATGGTTACTCAGTGGCTGAGGTTGTACCTCACGGTGTCACGCAGTGATTGAGGTAGCACTTTGCGGCGTCACATAGTGGGCAAGGTTGCGCCCCGCGGTGTCGCTCGGTGCCTGAGGTTGCGTCGCTCGGTGCCTGAGGTTGCGCCCCGCGGTGTCGCTCGGTGCCTGAGGTTGCGCCCCGCGGTGTCGCTCGGTGCCTGAGGTTGCGCCCCGCGGTGTCGCTCGGTGCCTGAGGTTGCGCCCCGCGGTGTCGCTCGGTGCCTGAGGTTGCGCCCCGCGGTGTCGCTCGGTGCCTGAGGTTGCGTCGCTCGGTGCCTGAGGTTGCGTCGCTCGGTGCCTGAGGTTGCGTCGCTCGGTGCCTGAGGTTGCGTCGCTCGGTGCCTGAGGTTGCGTCGCTCGGTGCCTGAGGTTGCGTCGCTCGGTGCCTGAGGTTGCGTCGCTCGGTGCCTGAGGTTGCGTCGCTCGGTGCCTGAGGTTGCGCCGCTCGGTGCCTGAGGTTGCGCCCCGCGGTGTCGCTCGGTGCCTGAGGTTGCGCCCCGCGGTGTCGCTCGGTGCCTGGGGTTGCGCCCCGCGGTGTCGCTCGGTGCCTGGGGTTGCGCCCCGCGGTGTCGCTCGGTGCCTGGGGTTGCGCCCCGCGGTGTCGCTCGGTGCCTGGGGTTGCGCCCCGCGGTGTCGCTCGGTGCCTGGGGTTGCGCCCCGCGGTGCCGCTCAGTGGACCAGGAGGCACTCGTCACTCAGCGACCCTGGTCACGCTCCACAGCATAATTTAGTTTACGAGGTTGTCACTCAGCATTTGAGGATTCCTTTCACTCTCTATGATATTTTTGGGATGATTATCTGATTCTCTCGTCACACAGCGCTAGGCCTCACAATATTTTTCTGTTGCACACCTCCCCATGGCAGCCAAATTCTTGCTCCATAGGCTAGCATGACTGGGGCGCCGTGGAGTCCTGTCTAAACATTGAATTGATTGCAAGTTTTGTCCAGCGCTGCTCCGTAACATTTACATATAGAAGCTGAAGTCGCAGCCCACAATATTTCTTACCCCAAGCCCTGTTTTTATCTTTCATTCTGTTTTTGTTGCTGTTCACATAGGATGATGTGGGACAGGATTTTTCCCTGGCTGCTCTTTGCATGTGTGGGACTCCACCTTAGTGCTGCGTGTACCCCCGGAAGTCGTACCTGTGAAAATACCAACACCTCACCCCTGGATGCCTGGATCTGCTCTCTGATTGGTTCTTTGCTGGTTGGACTAAGTGGGGTGTTTCCACTCTTGGTGATTCCTGTCGAGGCTGGTGCTACGCTCAGATCTGAAGGTATGGTCCGTTTTGAAGCATTTCTATGTTCCTCATTGTCTCCAGTAGGGGCTGGGCAATTTTACCCAAAAATAAAATCTAGATTTTTTTTCAACACTATGTCCAAAATTCTAATCCGGCAATGACCAAATAATAAAATTAAAAAAGACCAATGTCAACATCCCTAAATAATGTATGTAGTGTTCCTTACATAACCACACCTGCCACACATCATTCATGGCTTAGGACTTGTAAAACCTCCATTAAGAGCTCCGTAGAGTCATTTACTATGAGTTCCTCCATTCATTCTTAGAAAAGAAAGGTATTCATTAAGTTTTTTTCCATATCCAGAAGGCTCCAAGACGCTCAAGCAGCTGCTGAGTTTTGCTATCGGTGGTTTACTGGGTGATGTGTTTGTTCATCTTCTGCCAGAGGCCTGGGCTTACACCTGCAGCGCCACAACAGGTATGTAAACCGCTCCAGTCCACTCCACCTTTCCTGTCCTATCATTAGTTGTTGCCTTTATTAGTAAGAAATTACATCTTAATTTCCAATACATTATGTGCAGATTCTAGGTTCATCAGTAAGTTTGATTTTAGGTATTAACATTTTGAGAGCATTTCCCCCTAAAATAATTTAGGAAATATCCATGTCCTTAAAGGCTATGTACACCTTTTGGAAAACAATTTTCTTTATATATATTTATATACATATAACCGTGTGTTTGGTGCAACTTTGTAATTTTACTTTTTATTAAAAATGGTTTTTACTTTTTGAGATACAGCTGCATTGTATCCTGTATACAGAGCAGCTGTATCTTGCGCCTAGACCTGAATTAGTCAGGTCCGTGGGTGCCACCCCCAGGACCCCCATTGATCATCAAAACAAGGGGCAGTGATGCTCCCTGGAGCCCCATAACCCCTTCATTGCAGTAGCTGACCAGCAGCTTCCATGCCTACTGTAGACGGCTCTGTCTGGTATTGCAGTTCAGCTCAATGGGGTAAGCTGTAGTACCGGACAACGCGCCTTGTACCGCCATGGTTGCGGCGCTCTAGCCCCTTGGTTTTATTTACCCATGGGTTTCCACGGGACACATTGATAGCCTATCCTAAGGGAGAGCCCCTTTAACTCATCCTCTCTTCTCAAGTTGTTATTCAATTCAGCCGTTTCCTGTGTGACCATCTAAATTTTCAAGTCGTCCTCGAATAATTTGGCTACAGTGTATTAAAAATTGTTAGCGAAAGATAAGTGCTCCTAATTTATGCTGGAAGTGTTAATTCGTTGTGCGTTTCTGTCTTGCAACAAAAAAGTCACAGAGGTCTCCTTATGAAAAGAATGGGTGTTTGACTCTCGCGACTGAATTGTATCACCCCAAAGTTACAGTGCGGTGCTATTAGTTGGATGTTATTTGTCTTTTTTTTTTTCTTTAATTAAACAAAAACAGTTTTTATTTGGTTTATCACAGTTTCCAGTTATATAAATAACCAACAGTGACTTTTTTAAACCGCACCAAAAACCGTCCGAAAATGCCTTCTATTGGTTTCAATGGGAGTTGGAGGTGTTATTTTCCCCGCGAGCGGACAAAAAAAACGCTTGTGGGGAAAAGAAGCGTCGTGCCCTTTCTTCAGGCGTTTCTGTCTCTGACCTCCTATTGACATCAATGGGAGGCAGAGAAAGCGGTTTTCTCAGCATGTTTTGCAGCAAAAAAAAAAGGCGCCAAAGAGTGCAGGCAGGTCAAAATCTGCCTCGAAATGTGTGAACATACCCTAACGCCTCATGCACACGACCTTGTGTGCCGTCCAAGTCCCGTCAGTGATCCGAGGAAAGATAGGAAACGTTCTATCTTTCCTCGGATCGGAGACACAGACCCGATCTACCGGTTGACACTCGGATGCCGTCAAAAACGGCCCGAGTGGCACAACGGTCTTGTGCATGAGACCTAAGACTGGTCTGGTTTCAACTCCTTCAATCCCTTTTTCCCCACAATGTATGTGTTCTGATTTCCCCATACTGTAATAATATAACTCAGGGACTATCTGAGAGCCGCTTTATTACAATTTGTAATTTAGCAACAAGCAGGTGTGGTTTTTTCTTGGAATATTTACTTCCGAGTCATCTCCTAATATCACGATCTGTGGTGAGAAATAAATATCAACTTCAAGACATTCAGAAATTACGCCAAAAAATTGCATCCCAGAACGGGACTATAATCACACATTTCCAAAGCACATGCATATAATCTGCCCCATCTTTTCCACGTCTGGGACAAATATCTTTCCTACTATTAAAATTTTTTCCCAGGGAGTGAGGAGTATAATAGAGTCTATAATTTTAGGTTGCATTGAATCAACTGATGGTTAAAGTGAATTGAACTTTTCTTTGTTTTTATAAACCGTTTCCCATTCAATCTCCCCAATTGCGTTGAACTCTCTCCCAGTTAGGAACACTTTTAAAGTTTAAATGGTCTTTCTTCCTCTCTATGAAATGCCTATATATTCTTGACAGGGCGATTCATCACTTCTAGTAGGTGACAAGTATATGTTGTATACCCATCTGAGGATTTCAGTATAAGTTCTACACCAGACATGTCATAAAGTGGGGAGAAGAAAGTTAAATTTATCTTTTTTTTTTTTTTTTTACAAAGTAATTGTTTAAAAAAAAGTCTAGTGAATACAGACCTGTAGCTGCATGTCTTGTGCTTGACCAGTCTGGGCTGAAAGGAACGTGTACGGGCGACAGCTGAGAATGTGTGAACGTGCAGCACAGGTATCAGTAGCTGCAGATCGTGGTAGTCCTAGTGACAGGTATCCGTACACGCCAACAGTTTTGTTTTTTTTTCCCCTAGTAAAAAGCATGGAGATCCATTGGTGTCACCGGCTGGTGGCGGGGCTTGTTGCTAAGCAGCATTTCAAATAATTTATATGCTTGGTGCCTAACGAGCACAAAACTAGCTAAAATCATTCATGCTGGAGTCTGAAGGACTCTAATGATCATTAGGGGAAATTGGGCTTCAGAGTTCCTCTTTAACTACTGATGAGCTGCCCGTGGAAGTGGAGTTAAAAGAACGCTCCATGAAGTTCAGGACTGAGGGGGCGGTGCATGACACAACACAAGGATTCTATATTCTTTAAACCCCTGTGTCATTCCTGCACTAGGCATTAAATGGTGTATCCGTTTTTTCCCGGGGCATCCCTTTACAGAGAACCTTTCACCTGCCCATACATGTGCAGCATGTAATAGGCAGCGCTGTACAAACCCTGGGGCACTTTCCATTTTTTTCCTATCTTCCGCCGTTATTTAGATATCGGTGCCGTTATATTTGGCGCTCAATATTTAAATAATCCCCTGAACTGTCAATGGGGCGTGTAATTGGCAAGGGGGTGTGTAGCATCGCTGTGACACTGTCCAATCAGCTACGGACTGTCACAGCAAGAGCTGGAGAGAGGAGATCGTGCGTGTGTGTGTGTGCGTGTGCGCGCGCACGCTCTCACTCTTCAGCTCTCGGCAGACAAGGACGACAAGGCTGTGTGATCTCTCGCAAGAGATCACACAGTCTTGTCTGCCGAGAGCTGAAGAGTGAGTGAGAGTGTGCGCACGCGCATCTCCGAGCTGAGTGTGCGCACGCTCTCCTTTGTCCAGCTCTTGCTGTGACACTGTCCATAGGTGATTGGACAGTGTCACAACGATATTACACACCCCCTTGCCAATTACACGCCCCATTGACCGTTCAGGGGGTTATTTAAATATCGGGCGCCAAAAATAACGACACCGATATCTAAATAACGAAGCAAGATAGGAAAAAATTTAAAGTGCCCCAGGGTTTGTGCAGCGCTGCCCATTACATGCTGCACACGTATGGGCAGGTGAAAGGTTCTCTTTAATAAAAATATCTATTTTGACCTTTGCCGTTTGGGTATATTGTTCATGGTTTACGCCAGGCGTACTCACTTAGTTTTAGTTGACCTTTTGAGTCTGCGGTCAGGTGAAGGTCTGAGCTGAACACCAGCAGTAAAGATGTCGTCTTGTAAATAGTTCTACAGAGTTTGAGAATATGAACATCAAGAGATTTATTATTACTTTTTAGTGGGGAAACCAGACCAGACGCCTAAACTCTTTCAGACCCTAAACAAAATTAATCCAAATCCCAGACCAAGCCCTAAAATGAATTCAGACACCAGACCTGTCCCTTAAATTAATACAGATCCCAGAACAGACCCCTAAACTAATTCAAACCCCAGAGTAGAAAAAAAATAAAAAATGTATACTTATCTCTCCCGGGTCCTCTTCACTGCCAGGCGCTGCTGCACACAAGGTCCTGACGCCGGCCAGTATAGGGACCTGGTGTCCCTGTCCCCTGTGGTAGTTCTGCTCCTTACAGCAGACCTGCCAGCTTAGATGGATTGGAGGAGACATGGCGTGTCTGCAGTGCTTCTATGATTGCAGGGTCTGGGCATCCACGGTCTAGATTTGGACTGCAGTCCGCCAGTTGAGGTCTTATTTCATCTCTTTTAATCTCTTCCTGTGCAGTGACTGATGTAATTCCTAAAATCCTTATACCTTGCTGTAAAGTTTGCATGTTCCTGCATATAATATGGTTTCTTCTCACTGCAGGGAGCTCCCAGTCTCTTCAGCAGCAGCGTCTCCTTGGTCTATGGGTTATAATTGGGTTCTTCTGTTTCCTAATTTTGGAGAAAACTTTTTCCGATGACGAAAATAAAGAACAGACGACCACCAATTCTGTTGCGGTAAGAGTCACATGGGTGAAAGACTTCATGAAGCTGGTCATAGACATCAGACTTGTATAGCCGATAGCAACCCCATCCCACCTTAAATGTACCTGTTTGATGGGGTCTTTTATTAAACGAGTTGTATGTAATGACACATTCCTTTTAAAAGTGGCAGGACGTGACCGGTGTAAGTTCGGTGGACAACTAGAAAGCACTGAATTTCCCTTCTTCCTATCATTCTCTTCCTTCCCTATAAACGACAGAGCAGCATCATCTTATGTGGGTGCTTTTATTTTTGGTCACGGTAGACTTTCTAATCTGAGCCCTACACGGCATTAGGTTGTATGAATAACGCCGTAGTCTCAGGTTCACATATGTGAGAAAAAGTTGTGTTAAATCTAAAGTATATTGGCAGGGGTTATAAAATGTATGCTTTTCAGCATGCTGGGAGTTGTAGTTGTGTAACAGCTGAGGACCCACGGGTTGAGGTACGCACACACAGATCAACTAGGGCTGGATTCGTCAAAATTCTCATTGTTTGTGATAATGCAGTAAATCTACCTGCAGTCCTATGTAAAATCACAGTTCACACATCATAACATCACAACAAAGTACACCCCCCCCCCCCCATCATTGTATACTGTGCACGGATGGTCTGCCGCCCTATAGTTCAGCTAGGGCTACACCGTGACTTTGGCAGTGACACAGGTCACGTGGCCAAAGTTCACTATGTGCCCCTACGTGCTTTGCACATAATTAAAGTGAATGTGGTCGCGCTTCGACCTGTGTGTTGCCTCGATCCAGCAGTCGCAAGAAATCCAAATCTGATAGATTTCTTGCGACTGTCAGTTGGGGATCGTGGTTATTCTGTGGGTCGCGACGCAGCCATATTCACTTGAACTACGTGCGATGTGCGCAAGGGCACACAGCAGACTTTTGCCGCGTGACCAAAGTCTCCCTGTAGCCCCAGTCTCAATTCAATTCAACTAGAAAAAATTCCAACGCACTCGCCATACTACAAAATCTATTTATTGCAAATCACAAGATGTGGAGAGTATTTACCATACAGTAGTTTCGCATGTTTCCACGCTCTGTCACGAAGGCCTTAACGAAGCGTGGGAACATGCGAAACAGCCGTAGGCTAATTGTTCTCCACGTCTTGTGACTGTGATTTGCAATAAAGAAGAGTTTTTGCTATATGATGAGTACCGTGGGCTTTTCTCTTGTTGAAGCGCATTACTGGGATCTACCTCTGTGGCACCACGGCTTGAAAACGAACATAACTGAGACTGCCATGGTTTATGAATGCTATTTTATGGGACTTGTGTTTCTCCTATAGATGTAGCAGTGCCGGAATATTTCTTCTACTAAAGTGCATAGTTCTTATTCTTACTATATAGTGCATGTCACTCTTATGATAGTAGTAGCTACGGCACTGACCACCCACATCTCCTCAGCGACGTCGGGTTGTGCTGAGCCCCCAGGCAGTAATGGTCATGAGCCCCTAATGAATTACGTCTAGACATATTGCACACTTTTTTTTCGCCCCCAGAAACTAGCTTCTGGCAGCTTGATGAACGGGAAGCATGAAGTGAGCAAAAAGCAGGACTCTACACAACAGACAACCAAATGTGACAGTATTAAGGTCAGTACCTGATATGTAGAGTACATAACAGCACATTATCCGCTGGAGACTGTACACTAACCAATGGCTTATTCATTATAGGTCAGTGGCTACCTCAATCTGCTGGCCAACACCATTGATAACTTCACCCATGGCATGGCGGTGGCAGGAAGTTTTCTGGTTAGTAGAAAGGTAGGTCCGACTGCTTCTTCTTTCATTTTTTTTTTCTTTCTTCGTTGGCAAATTGAACCAGCGTATTGGTTTATAATAACTTATATTTTGAAGTGAAGTTCTGCTTTGTAGTAACTTTAAGAGGGTGGTTCTATCTGTGGGACCCCTTTTCTAAATGAGGACCCGCTGGCATTTAGCTGTTTTCCATCAGCAATCAGTTGTGATCGCTGGGGAAGCTACTCCGCCGCAGGAGAAATGTGGTATTACATTGCACTTATTCAAATAGTTGCCCCTGCACAGCGGGAGCTGCAGCAGCTCTCCACTTTGGCTAATAAGGGTGGGTCCTGAGCAGGGCACCCCCACCCCCTTAATATCCTGATAGGGTATATGGACAGTTTTATGGGGCCAACCCCTTTACAGACTGTATTAATAAACTGAAAAATTAGCATTGCATAATGTTATCAGATTTATTCCCGGTAAGGGAAGTAGAAGCAATACAATAATATTGTTACGGAGATACAAGAATTTTAAAATCGCACCACTGGCCTGCACAAGAGGAATGGTAACATTTCCAGGAGGAATAACAGAAGAACAGTACATAAAAAGACTAAGAAAGGATGCCTATAGGCGAGTCGCAGTGAAACTGTCAAGAGGGAAGCATTGAGGTTGTGTGCGAGTCACGATAATGCCACGATTTTACCGCGACTTGTGGATGAGGCCATGAATGCCCCAGCCTACAGCCTAATTTATGTAACGTTTTATGGTGAGTGCTGATTTCATGGAATATTTTTTGGTTTTTTTCACCAGGTTGGAATTCTCACTACCGTGGCCATTTTGTTACATGAAATTCCCCATGAGGTCAGTGAGCGCTTCTATTTGGTGATCTTTCATTCTTTCTCTCATCCTGCACATCTCTAATAATGTTACTTTTACAGCTTGGGGATTTTGCAATTCTCCTTCGTGCTGGATTTGACCGATGGAGTGCCGCTAAGATGCAACTGATGACTGCAATGGGAGGTATCGTGGGAGCCGGATTTGCTGTTTGTGCTCAGTCACCCAAGGGGGCTGGTAAGTATATTATGAATAGATTTAGTATTCATGCAGGTTGTTATTTTTAGGGTTAAATAAGTACCAAAGAAACCACTCCAAGTTGCCTAAGAAAAAAATCAACTGGCTGTAGGATCACGTGCAACATTGATGCCATATTAAAAAAGTATGTGTACCCACATTTGAACACCACCTAAATGGGTCTAAAATCCAGAGCCGAACACCCTGCAAAGACATAAAGTAGGGTAAATAAAATTCTGTCTTTCTTCAGCCACCACTAGGG
Source organism: Rhinoderma darwinii (assembly GCF_050947455.1). Classification (NCBI taxonomy): domain Eukaryota; kingdom Metazoa; phylum Chordata; class Amphibia; order Anura; family Rhinodermatidae; genus Rhinoderma; species Rhinoderma darwinii. Next base: position 60,281,808 of record NC_134695.1, on the reverse strand, counting down.
GGAGCTTTATATCTCCGAGGATACTGTTTTATTATACAGTTCAATGTATGAACAGCTTTCAAGCTCCCCCTAGTGATGGTTGGTGGTAGCTCAACTTTCATAATTAAACTCAGGGCTCTATTCAGGGGATTTGGAACTCTGAAACAAAAAACGGGGATCCCACCACTATGAAGATATATTAAAGTGGTTTTCCGTTTTTTTTTTTTTAATATAACTAAAGCTTAATCACTGTATAAATTCTACGACTTTCTAATAAACTTTCTTTCAATTCCTTACCATTTTTAAGATCTAATTGTTTTCGATCGAGGCAATGCTCAATAAACAGCGCAGACACCAGGTGGATGCATTGTAGCAAATTACCAGAGAGATTTGTGCAGCTTCTGTTGATGTATTCAGTTCACAGAGCATTGCTTAGACTATAGATATAATTGTATCCACTTCTCGGCTGTGTGAGCAGAACTAGGTATGTATGGGTTTGCTTCCTCTGAATGTAAACAAGTGTTTTCTCATTCACTGACAGCAAACAAATATCTTCCAAATGGTGAAAATTTTTAATACAAAGTATATTAGAAAGTTGTCGAACTTTTCATTTATACATGGATTGAGCGTGAATTAAATAATATCAGAAAACCCCTTTAAATAGCACTTTCCTACACCATCTACTAACCTCCCTAAACCTGATGTCTCCATCTCTGTGTGTGGCACTATCATCACTCCTAAGCAGCACGCTCGCTGTCTCGGGGTTATTTTTGACTCAGATCTTTCCTTTACTCCTCACATACAATCACTTTCACGCTCCTGTCATTTTCACCTCAAAAATATCTCCAGAATCCGCTCTTTTCTTACTGAGGAAACCGCCAAAACTCTCATTGTTGCTCTGATTCACTCTCGTCTTGACTACTGTAACTCATTACTAGTCGGTCTTCCCCTCACTAAACTCTCCCCTCTCCAATCTATCCTCAATGCAGCAGCCAGGCTCATCTTTATGACCAACCGCTACACCAACGCCTCTAATCTGTGCCAGTCACTGCACTGGTTGCCCATCCCCTTCCGAATAAAATTCAAACTTATTACTCTCACCCACAAAGCTCTCCACAGTGCTGCACCTCCTTACATCTTCTCCCTCATCTCTGTCTACCACCCTACTCGGGCTCTACGTTCTGCCAACGACCTTAGATTAAAATCCTCCATAATCCGAACCTCCCACTACCGTCTCCAGGATTTCTCTCGTGCTGCACCCGTCCTCTGGAATGTGCTACCCACGACAATCAGATTAATTCCCAATATCCACAGTTTTAAACGTGCCCTGAAAACACATCTATTTAGACAGGCCTATAACATTCCCTAATCTGACTCCTTTCCATGGCCCTCCTTTTAGATTAGTCATCAGAATAAGATTCCCTCACACTCCTTCTCTTCATGTCCGTCATACACGGATACTGGCTGGTGACTGGCTCATGCAGCTTTATGTTACCACCGCATGTGTATAAAAATGGCCGGACTATTGTACAGAACAAACACTGTTACACTTTGTGTCTCCCTTATGTCCTCATAGATTGTAAGCTCTTGCGAGCAGGGTCCTCACTCCCCAGGTTTGAATTGTAAATGAACTTTGTCACTATGTAATGTCTGATATTGTTTGTTTCATGTCCCCTCTAAATTGTAAAGTGCTGCGTAATATGTTTGCGCTATATAAATAAAGATTATTATTATTATTATTATTATTATTATTATTATATTATTAAACCGAGGGATCCGATAATATAGCAGAACTCAAACTCCAAACAGCTTCTGTGCCAGCCTTCTTAAACGTCAAACTTTTTTTTATGACCACCACTAGGGGGAGCTCAGCGCGTATTTATTAATTGGTTCAATGAGAGCTGTTAAAACACTTCTGCAGTGAGCTCCCCCTAGTGGCAGCTGCAGGAAGACAGCATTTTATCATGTGTGGATGGAGATCTTTTATTAAAAAAAAAAAAAGCCTGTACATTTCCATAAGAACTCTGGACCTATTTATTAAATGAAATAATAGATACCTGCACCAAGACCACCACTAAGCGCACCGTCCTAGACAAAATACTAATATTGTTCCAATAAAAGGTTAAGGCTTAACCACAAATGTACCTTAGACCTCCAGGGATATTCGATATTATCCCATAACCACTATATATAGTGTAAATCAATATTATCATTTATATTTAACTTATAATTGTTTTAATTACCCATGCAGGTGAAGCAGTGGCTTGGATTTTACCTTTCACATCAGGAGGGTTCCTGTACATTGCGCTGGTTAATGTGCTGCCAGACCTTCTAGAAGAGAAAAACACAAGGTAAGCACCTCACGCTGACTTGAAAGGCGATGTCCAGTGCGGTCGAGGAGGTCCGGTGATTAATGATTGGCATCTAGCTGCTGACAAGTTACAGGTGACAGGTTATTTTCAGCAGAAAGCTGGAAATTGGTTTGAGATGAAAGGCTCTTTGTCATTAGAGCTTCTAACACCTCATGTGTCATGGCTAGGGAACACTTAGAAAGAGAAAGTTTACATTTTTACAAACCTGTAAACTGAGATGAGGATCTGGTCTTCAGAGGCATGTGGATTAAATTAAAGATAATCCACTTGCTATTATTCCTACAGTCTGTACAACTCTGACGGAGATTCTAAGGAAACTGAGTTGAAGTTTGTGCTGTAGATCTCCTAATTCCCTAAATTGTTATGATTGTCTGCTATGTTACAGATAGAGTGACTGTGACCGGACTGCAGCTCCACGTCTCTACAAGTCTGCCAGCTGTCATTATATGTCCCCCTCTGTTATTACTCTCCCACACACTTCTTGATTTAGTGCGGAGGCTGCTTTAATCACTGGGTTGTATTTGTGAGCAGGATCCCTCTAAAAACACAGATCGTTCCTCCTCTGCCCCATATTAAAAGGACTGGAGTGTGCAAGTGAATGAAGCTATCAAACACACATTTTTTATTTTTTTTAATCCTAGATTTGTAACTTGAATTTACACACTCAACACTCAGGTGCATTTTCTAAGGGGTCATTGAGTGGATCAGTTCCTTTTAAATCCATAAGTTGTTATGTTTAAGAACTGATTAATCAATTTGATGTATTCCTGCATGTTCAATTAAGGCTTAAAGAGGCTCTGTCACCAGATTTTGCAACCCCTATCTACTATTGTAGCAGATCGGCGCTGCAATGTAGATAACAGTAACGTTTTTATTTTTTAAAAAACGAGCATTTTTGGCCAAGTTATGACCATTTTTGTAGTTATGCAAATGAGGCTTGCAAAAGTCCAAGTGGGTGTGTTTAAAAGTAAAAGTCCAAGTGGGCGTGTATTATGTGCGTACATCGGGGCGTTTTTACTACTTTTACTAGCTGGGCGTTCTGACGAGAAGTATCATCCACTTCTCTTCAGAACGCCCAGCTTCTGACAGTGCAGACACAGCCGTGTTCTCGAGAGATCACGCTGTGACGTCACTCACTTCCTGCCCCAGGTCCTGCATCGTGTCGGCCACATCGGCACCAGAGGCTACAGTTGATTCTGCAGCAGCATCAGCGTTTGCAGGTAAGTAGCTACATCGACTTACCTGCAAATGCCGATGCTGCTGCAGAATCATCTGTAGCCTCTGGTGCCGATGTGTCCTCGCTCGTAAGACACGATGCAGGACCTGTGAGTGACGACACAGCGTGATCTCTCGAGAACACGCTGTGTCTGCACTGTCAGAAGCTGGGCGTTCTGAAGAGAAGTGGATGATACTTCTCATCAGAACGCCCAGCTAGTAAAAGTAGTAAAAACGCCCCGATGTACGCACATAATACACGCCCAGTTGGACTTTTACTTTTAAACACACCCACTTGGACTTTTGCAAGCCTCATTTGCATAACTACAAAAATGGTCATAACTTGGCCAAAAATGCTTGTTTTTTTAAAATAAAAACGTTACTGTAATCTACATTGCAGCGCCGATCTGCTGCAATAGCAGATAGGGGCTGCAAAATCTGGTGACAGAGCCTCTTTAATTGACATTTAATTTGCAGTAGGTCCTTGGCATTTGCGCAGGGAAAGCTCCCTGCGCGTATGTCAAACGTATTAGACTATGCTGTCTATGTTCTCTCTCAGGAATTCCCTGATTCAAGTCCTGCTGATTAGCTGTGGGATTGCAGTGATGACAGCCCTGTCCTTAACGGTGGAGTGACTGCAACTGACCTCTCACACGACCCTGCACTGCCGGACCTGGCATGGGATAGCCGTTCCTGGTGAGAAGACACCTGTGTACGATCGTTCATGGTTTCCACCTCTGGACATGTCCCAACTTCCACACTCCTGATACTGTCCCCATCGACCCGACAACTGAAGGAGAGATTGCCGAGTTTAGGTCCATTTTTATTTTTTTATTTTAAGCCTTTGCTTTTCTACTGCTAGTATTTTGCCTGCATTTGTGGCCAAGTCTTCTCCGTGCAAGCGTATGTGTCACCTATGTCTTCAGCTTATCCCCCCCATCGCTTGTCTGTCCTCCTCATATATGCCTGCCTTGATCTATGTTGCCGTGCGTCCATCCTTGTCCAGCTTTTTTTAGTTTTTTTTATGTTTTTTGTCCACGTACTGCTTTTCTTCGAAAGTTCTGCAGGTACAATTGAGAAGTGACAGATTATCTGTTCCTTCTAACGTGCAAGTTTTTTTATATTATATAGAGTTCTATAGCTTACAGGTTAAAAACCTGATCGCACAAACCTGAAACTAACTTAGTTACAGTTCCGGATTTTATTCATGGACATTTCAGAACCACTGACGTTTTTTTAAATGATTTATTTAACAAACTGTTATGTCTCGGAAAGCAATAAGAATATAGAGGGGGGTTTGTTTCTGTGTTGTAATAGACGGTTCATTTAATAATACAATGCCCAATATTCTAGGCTAGCCTTAAAGGGGTATTCCCATCTCTTGTATCAAGTCTCCAATGATAGCTTAACTAAATATAAGAATTTTACTAAATACTTTTATTTGTGCAAATTTTAGTCTTCTCCGGACATCCTCTCATCTTCTTCCTGGGTGCGAGCGTGCATGTGTTCTCAGGGAGAGAGCCGCTGCCCGTCTTCTCGGACAGCGGCTTTTCTAATAACCAACAAAACGGTCGGACATGTTGAAATTCAACATGCCCGACCCTTCTCTCAATCGACTTCTGCCATCAGAGGAGAGTCAGGACACCACCATATGGCCGTCCGGTCCTGCTGAATTTGGTGGGTTTGGCCAACATACTATATATATATATATATTCATGTCGGCAGCATGTAAGACTCTTCTCTCCCCAAATCCAGCCATTTTTTTTTTTATTACATTTTTCTTCAGCCATGGTGAAATAGCAAACCATGCTTACCATAGTTGGTTGACACGACGAGGACACTAATACATTGCCGATGCTGCTATAGGGATCGTATATAGCCGCATCGGGAGCGCACACGTTCAGACAAGTGGCGCGTTGACCTAATCAAATCGCTGTTTGTCCATTAAACTGCTGAGTCCCGCCCACCAAATCGAGGCGGAACCCAGGAAGGGGAAGGCAGTGGCAGCCATGACACCCAGTTAAGTGACGAGATGGAAAAAATCCCTTTAAAGTGAATATCCATCTATTCTCATCATTTTTATAGGTCCAAAAATCTGTGCTGATCGTTTTTTAATATATCTTTATAGCGGTCGGAGCCTTGTTTTTCTGATACAGAGCTCCAAATCCTCTGCATAGATATAGTTAAAAGATAATATGCTGGCTGCGTGCAGCCACCACTAGAGGGAGCTTACTGCATACTGTTCTTATTGAATGCAACATATAGTGGTATGCATTAAGCTCCCTCTAATGGTGGCAGCATGCTATAAAATAAATATATATATATGTGTGGTGCTATAAGGGTATATTGAGAAATTAATCAGCACAGAATTTTGGACCCAAAAATGACTTGATTATTTAAGATGGACATTTACTTTAATTCTGGTTATTCATTGTACTTTTTTTTTTTTTTTTAAGTTTAGAGGAAGATTTGATAAACACTGATTATATTTGTATCTATTCCCTAGACTTTTCCTTCTGGAAATCATCTTACCTTACATTTTTTTTAATGTTAAGCGGCTTCTCTGTTCATATTTTTGTGTAGAAAAATCTGATTATTACTGCAGGTTTAAAAGGAGACTGATGGTTTGACTTGCTTTATACCATCCCTGCTGTTGGCATGGCACCAATCTAGCTTTAAACTGCTGAGTTGTGTGAGACAGACTGGTTGCTAGGGATACACTGCCTACCAGCTACAGATTTTTGAATAGGGTTGTCATACAAGATATCCCTAGCAACCAGTCTTGGCTCTGAACGAAGGGCCAGACAGGATAAGGAGGTTTGGCAGTATTCAACCATACGTCCTTCTATCGATTACTGCCATATTAGTCAGATTTTTCAAATTCATACCTTCCTCATGAAATAACAATTCTAAATCCTTTTTTCTTAGAATTCCGCAGTGTGCCTTTCCTCTGTGAATCCCCCTGGAAATGTATGAATAAATTGACAACTGGGTGGCATACTTCCTCTTGTCAATGTTGACACTGTCCAATCAGTGCTGACAGGGTCAGACTCTGTAGGGACACCCCCTAATGACAAGGGGAATGGTAACGCCTAGTTGTCATCTTATTCATACATTTCCAGGAGTAATAACAGAGGAACATCACAGTGCAGAGTAGGAATTTCAAGTATTTACAAAAAAAAAAGGCATGTTAAGAAAGCAAACGGGGCCTCTTTAAGATTCCAATTTATACCTCTATGTATTCATTTTTAATGGTTGTCATAGGTCGCATCTGACAAATCCAGGTTTGTTCTCAAATTTGGGCGAGTTCGAGAAACGGATACCCTGTTACATGAAAGAGAACAGTGTAATTTTGGTAATCTATATATCTATGTGTATATATGTATAGAGACAGATGGTTTTTACAAGAGTTGGAATAGATCTAATTTTGCATACCTCTTTATGAACAATATGTTGAGAGAAATTTATTATATTCTTTGCATGATATTTTAAAAATAATAATAAAAAGTTTTCTATTTATTCATGATAAATATGTCTGGTGTCCGTTATTACACAGTTTAGTTATGATGTGTCTAAAAGATTATTTTGCTTTTCTACCTGGTCTTTTAGGCTGTATTCACACGTTGCTGATTTTGTTGTGGATTTGACGCAGATCTCAGCCTTTTACATTACAAAGCGTAAAATCTGCTATGAAAATCTGCGACAAATCCACGAAGTGTGGGCCTTTTAAAAGTTTCTGTTTTTTTGTTTTTTTATAAAAATGTCTATGCGTATGTTTGGTGCAATTTTCTAATTACTGTACTTTTTATTAAAAAAAAAATATTTTTACTTTTTGAGATACAGCTGTTTTGTATCCCGTACACAGAGCAGCTGTATCATATGTTAAAACCTGTATCTGTCGGGTCAGCGGTACTGACGTGTTCAGTGTCAGCGGGAGGCAGCATCGAGCTGTTACCGATCACATCTAAGTGATGTGATGGATAACGGGTGGATCCTGCGTGTGACACTGAACCATTCAGTGCTGCTGACCTGACGGATTCAGGTCGCAGCGCTAGATACAGCTGCTCTGTATACAGGATACAAAGCAGCTGTATCTCAAAAAGCAAAAATAATTTTTAATAAAAAGTAATTAGAAAATTGCACAAAACGTACCCATAAACCAAAAACAACAAACGTTTTCAAAGGTGTACATAGGCTTTATTCCAACACTTAGTAGACCAGAATTTCGGCACTTGAAAAAAATTGCAGATTAGCAGCAAATGACCCGGTGACTGCACTGAAGTGCCTCTATTCAGCGTGGCAGGTTTGACACCGGCATGAGCCTCAAAATGGAGACGCACAGGAGACCACATGGGCCATTGAGCGGCGGGTGAGCGCGGAGCCGCTTGGTTTCTGATTGGAAAGCCGACGTAACGGTGTACGGGCTCAATAGAAAGTCTATGGGGCCCATAAACCAACTGCTCGGCTTTCCGAGAAAAGCTGATCTGTAACGAAGGGGCTCGGCACTTACCCGAGCACTTCTGCAGCTTCGTTTTAGTGATAAGTGGGGTTCTCAGTGCTCGGACCCCCACCGATCTAAACTTATGACATGTCAGAAGTTTTCTGAAAGTTTTTGGTTGCCCTTTGAATCCAACTAATCCACTGCACGTAACCGAACACTTTAAGGCTGGGTTCACACTGCATTTTTGCTGCGTCTTTAACACGCGTTTTTTTTGTTTTGGTAGATAAACTTGTCTCTTAATGGAACTTCATTAACCCCCCCAAAAAAATGTATGTTAAAAATTAAACAAAAACACAGCGTGAACCCAGCCTTACCCCTAGGTTTTTGACGCTGAGGAAATTCCTTTTGCACAAAACAAACTTTTATCAGTTGTATGCAAGAGGCAAACACTAGGGATGAGAAGGTAAATTGCGCCGTGGGGCTTCCAATCCTCTAAAGTTTTGCTTTTAACAGGTTTTTTTTTTATGCCGTTTGTATATTTTTATTTATTTTTCAACTTTGTTAAAAATCAATAAATCTTTGTTAAAACATTTTTGTGAAAATATTTCACTTTTTCCTCTTGAAAGGATAAGGTTTAATCACGGTTATTACCGTGTTGCTATAGTGGCAGGTTGGTTTATGGAAGGCGTTTAGCCGTGAGTCAAGGCTTCTATGGACAGTTTATAACCAGGTTGCACTTTTCGCCCCTAAAGAGTCATTTTGCAGTGTTTTATTTTTGCGGTTGCCTTTTATGGACCTTGTTGTGCTCTGCTGAAGCCGCCAGAGACTCCTGTCTTTTGAAACTCGTATTTTTCCTTTATGGCCTACGCTACAAATTTTGGCCTATAAATAAATATAACCGTATATTTTTATTTTATTCGCCTCTTTGTACAGATATTGGAGAAGTTAAATGCCAAATACAGAAGGACGGCCATTTTTATTAACGGACGCATGTATTTCAATGGGGCTGTTCACACGACCGTTGTTTTAACGGAACCTTTTATTTATGTCACTCGTTCGTGTAAATAGAGGCTAAAAGGGAACAAAAAAAAATTAGCAAACCTTTCAGACTTCCTGAAAAATGTTTTTTTTTTTTAGCCAGAAATATTCTCGGACCGCTGCTTAGCAACAGTGGGTGTGGTCAGAGGGTGACAACTCCTGTTCTCCTTGCTGGTGTAGAGATCCAGCATTGTCACTCATTCAGTAAAAGTGCACACCATAGTCCTGTGGTGGCATTAGCACTGCCAGTCCTGGTTGCCTGGCGAAGACTATGGCGCCTGGGATCCAGTCCTGTATGGGAGGCGTTTTTTCTTGAAATAAAAAAAATAGTTTAATGTACATAAAAAATGACATAGTGGGTCTCCTCGATCGGCCTTGTTGTTCATAGCAACCAATCAGAATCTGCTTTTATGGACACTTATTGGATTATTGGTTGCGGTGAGTCACAAGGCCGCTTCTTATTTCATCCGGTTTCAATACGTAAAGCCTGATATTAAAAAAGCGAGTATTATCAATCTTCCCTATTTTTCCCAGTCTCTCAAATAAGTACAACCTGCAAAGCCAAAAATCTGGTAACAATATGGCTGGCATGGTGAGCAGGAGAACTGTTTATACATACTTACCTAATTTTTAGGAAGACCAGAGATTTTTTTTCTTTGTGAACCTTGACCATAAGCCATACCCCCATAGCGACAGCCGCTGTGCCTCCATTAACAGCGCAGTCAGAGTGACCCCGTGTCATCAGACTTCCCTCATAATTCTTCCCTTTAGGTGCCATGCACACGACCATATATTTCATCACGACTACGGACCTATTCATTTCTATTGACCATGGACACTTTCCCGTATATTTGCAGGAAGGTGTCCGGGCCATAGAAAGCCTCCGCAAAAAATCGAACATATCCTAAATTTTGCTTTTTACGGACCGTGCTCTCATACTTTATATGGAAGCACGGGCCGAAAATGTGGGTTGGAGTCCGCGGCCAGCCGTGCCCGTAATCACAGACCATGATTACGGGCACAGCCATGTGCATGAGGCCGAACACAACCATAGAATAATTAAAAAATTCTGGCTGCTCGCCACCACAAGGGGGTGCTCACTGCATTGAAGTAAATTGTACGCAGCAATCTCCCCCTAGTGGTGGCTCCCAGCAGCTTTTGGCTGAAGACTTCGGTACTCTCAGTGGCGGCATAATCTAGAACTGTTTATGGTGTTACTCTAGCTGTCATTATGGGGGTTTGACTAGTATTTATTAAGGACATGACTCAAATGCATGCAGTTTTCATCTAAAATTTCCCCACGGGCAATTCATGGTTATCGTTAAAGTGGTGACAGAAATCTTTAAATCACATTATCTGTTAGATGCCCTTATGTAAATAAACCACTGAATGCTTATTCTGATAACCTCCAAGGTTTTTGACTAGCGGTCGGGGTAGATACGGAGACATCACCAGCATCGATCTTGAGTTTGAAGCGCGTCAGCCCCTTCAATGGTTTTGCATTCAAATAATTTGGTCCGTGTTGCATTCCCTTTCTAAGTGGCTAGGAAGGGAAGCAGCGCTGCAACGCCAGCCATCTCTGGATCGGTGGGGGTCCCAGAGGTTGAACCCCCACCTATCAGAAAGTGATGACACATCCTAGCAGTATGCCATCACTTTCAGTGATGAGAAGAACCCTCTAAAAATATCACTCTATGTATTTCTGTTCTGTGACAGGAAGTCCAGAAGGATGATCTCTCTTTCTCTCACAAATCTCTAGTTCTTAGAGCCTGTAGAAACATTGACAGACAGGTGTGAATGATATTCGCAGCTCGGCTTAAGAGTTGCACTTTTATAAACTGCCGGCTATGGGCTTAGTGCTGGGGGAACATTAGTCACACGCAGTGACGTCATTCCGTTCTGTATCCGTCTGTGGAATTTCTTACAGCACCTAAAAAGGTGTAAATGAATTCACCATATAAGAAAACACTGCGTTTGAGCTTTCTGTAGAAGGCGGGAGTATTTCCTGACGTTATACCTCCGACGGAACGCACCAACCTATACCACTATATAGTCATACGCCAGGTGAATACATCGCCCATATGGTCCCATTGAAAAATAAAATTTGGATACAACCAACTAGCAATGCAATAAACATGGCTGAAGCCATTGGGCTACCTGGAATATCTGTCTCGCAGTGTGATTACAATATGTAATCATTTTGCATTGAATTTTTTTCTGTCCTGGATTGGTCGATATCTAGATTTAATTCTGTTGGATCTATGGTCACACGTGTTTGTCAATACTTTAACTTTAGGTGAAGCCAAGAGTCATGTCATCAGTAGGAGGGAGTATTTAAAGGGTAACTAAACTTTCAAAAAACTTCTGACATGTCAGAAGTTTTGATCAGTGGGGGTCCAAGCACTGAGACCCCCGCCAATTGCTAAAACAAAGCGGCAGAAGCGCTTCGGTGAGCGCTGAGCCGCTTGGTTTCTGATCAGCTTTTTTCGGAAAGCCGAGCAATTGGTGTACGGGCCCAATAGAAAGTCTATGAGCCCACTCACTGCTTCGTTTTAGCGATTGGTGGGGGTCTCGGACCCCCACCGATCAAAACTTGTGACATGTCACTATGACATGTCAGAAGTTTTTTTTAAAGTTTAGTTGTCTGAGATTAGAAAAACATGGCTGCTTTCTTCCTCAAACAGCGTCACACCTGTCCATGGGTTGTGTTTGGTATTGCTGCTCAGCTCCATTGAAGTGAATGGGGCTGTGCTGCAATACCGTGCACTACCTGTGGACAGGTGTGGCGCCATTATGGAAGAAAGGCGAGCTGTTTTTCTAATATTGTACAACTTCTTTCAATCTTTTCGGAATGACCTGTGTTCACTACACTATTATCTGCCATATAGTACTAATAACAAGGATGTATGTAAATCTAAGCTGTAATCTATGGCACTACAGCATTACCTGAGGGCTGAGCTGAGACAACTTGAATCTTCTGGGCACTACTACATCTGTAACAGGGCCCCCTCAGTGGAAATGCTCCATTGATGTATCTGTATAGAATGAGCCGTAAGACATTGGCGCTGCCCTCGCCCAGCAGAAACAATCTCATGCTGCTGGGAATGCCTCCTCCTGTACCAACCTCTGGAAGAGAAAGTAACACATGCAGCACTCCGGAAATAAGTAGGTAATAAGTATTGGCACTTGGGGACATTGTAGTTGGTAGCGGGGGGCTTTGGCCGCTATGAAGGGTGGCATTCTGGCTGAAATTAAGGCTGTGGATGGTACTTGGGGGACATTCTGGCTGGCATGGGGGGGGGGGGTATGAGTAAGGCCTCATTTAGACGGCAGTATTTTGGTCCGTACTTTGCTTCAGTATTTAGAAGCCAAAACCAGAAGTGTTTATAACAGGGAAGATGTTCAAAACTTTCCATTACATTTTTCCATGTGTATGTTCTACTCCTGGTTTTGGCTTAGAAATACTGATGAAAAATACTGACAAATTCTGCCATGTGAATGAGACCTAACAGTAGGTGGAATTTTTTGTTTGCAATGGGAGGCCTTCCAGTCTACGTCATTTATATGGTCACAGGACTACTAGTTGACTTCTAATATTCTTAAAGTTTACAGTAATAGTGTTGGACTGGGGTTCCTCGTGCCTACCAGAGGAAATTACTTTCAAGAAATAGACCCTAGAGGCAAATGATTGTCCCCAAAGTCATCTCCAAATGGGGTTGTCTTCGGCTGGACCATTGGGGCCCATTATTGTGTCAGAGCCTGGGCCCACTGGAGTGTCCTGTGATACTCTAAAGGGGGCAGCCTGACCCTGCAGTCGGGAGTACATTATCCCATATATATTGAAAGTCATTTAGGCCTTCTCCCCTTTCTGCTGTTAACCTCTGGACTTGTTTGTCTTTTTGCGTGTTTGGATTTTTGTTAACTTTAACCATTAGACTTTGTGTTTGTGTAATTGTGAATTGATTGAATCGATGACATTAAATGCTAACCCCTTTAGATTACAGAATCCTAAGTGTCCCTATTAGAGATCTCATCACAATGATTGATTTTCCAATACTCTACAGTTTACATGAGCGTTTGAGCTGTGTTAGCAATATACTAGCCCCACAAACCTCATTACAATGGAGAACAGGGGCGATAAAATGGGTAAAGGCATGTCAATAATACTTATGTGAACCCTGATTTGTTCTGCTCCTGCCTGAACTGTAACTTATATTATATGATGTGGTTTAATGGTATATTACGTACTTACTGCTATATGGCCCAAGTGAAAAGTATTGTGTAGGTGATCATCAGAGTCCGACAATAAGGACTCATGCACGTGGCAATTATCATGATGAACATTCGCGTTTTTACGATATTCTCACTTTGTCTTTCACCCAGGGGGGTACAGAGAAATCATAGGGCTCCGATTAAATATACACATTTGTATTAACTTAATGCTCACCATAATTTTATAACCGATATTTAAAGGGAAGCTCTGGTAATATTGATGCGGGATGCCGGTACCGCTTCCTGTGCAGGGTGTAACAGATATATCTGTAGGGTGTACTACCTATTGATGAATCTGGCTTAAAGAGGCTCTGTCACCAGATTCTCAAACTTCTATCTCCTATTGCATGTGATCGGCGCTGCAATGTAGATAACAGTAAGGTTTTAGTTTTTTTTTAAAACGTTAATTTTTGGCCAAGTTATGAGCTATTTTATATATATATGCAAATGAGCTTTGAAATGGACAACTGGGCGTTTTTTTTTCGTTATGTCCAACTGGGCGTGTATTGTTTTTAACTGGGCGTGTTTACGTGTATGACGCTGACCAATCAGTGACCAGTCAGCGTCATACACTCCTCTCCATTCATTTACAAGCAGCACAGCATTCTTACTAGAACGATGTGCAGCCACATACACAAGTGTCCTGATAATGAATATACATTACCTCCAGCCTGGACGTCATGTGTATTCAGAATCCTGACACTTCTGACTCTTTTCTTTGAGATTTCCAGCAAGGGAAACGAAATCTCGTTTACCTCCGTAATCTCGCGAGATTACGCGTGGCTTGCTGGAATCTCACAGAAAAGATTCGGAAGTGTCAGGATTCTGAATACACATGACGTCCAGGCTGGATTTCATGTGTATTCATTATCAGGACACTTCAGTAACGTTAATCTCTGTGTATGTGGCTGCAGATCGCTGCTGTGTAAATGAATGGAGATGAGTGTATGATGCTGACTAGTCACTGATTGGTCAGCGTCATACACGTAAACACGCCCAGTTAAAAACACAATACACGCCCAGTTGGACATAACGAAAAAAAAATGCCCAGTTGTCCATTTTAAAGCTCATTTGCATATATATATAAAATAGCTCATAACTTGGCCAAAAATGAACGTTTTTAAAAACCAAAAAACGTTACTGTTATCTACATTGCAGCGCCGATCACATGCAATAGGAGATGGGGATTTGAGAATCTGGTGACAGAGCCTCTTTTAGCTAAAAATGCCAGGTCGGACCCTTTACATCACTTTTCTACGTAGAAAAGTGGAAAGATTGTTTAATTAAAAAAAGTTGCTATACCCCATAATGACAGTGTGATCCAGAGGACTCCCATTAAAGGGGTTGTCCTATCACAGACAACCCGTTTAAGTATTTTCCAGATCGCGCCGTAAACGTACGGTACAGGCATCAGTGCAGTAACTCATTGTGCCGTATACTTTAATGGCACAGGGATGGCATGGACCCAGGATCTGTGCCTGCGCCATCAGTAGCAAGTGTCTGTTGAAATATACACACGTACCGATTCAGCGGTCAGGAGCCGGAGGCCGCTCTAATCTCGGCCTTTTAATCCCTTGGAGGCCTTGGTCAATAGCAATTGCGGCACCAAAGTGGTTTGACAGAGGGTTGGGGCTGCTGAGACATGATCATGGGGTGTTGGTGGGGGGGGGGGGGTGCTAACAAAGTTTTCGGTCGCGTGATTATGCAAAAATAATAAACTATAGTGTCCTCAAAGGGGTTGTCCAGGCAGGGGGTGGTTTTGCATACTGATGACCTATTCACAGGATAGGTCATAAGTATATGATCGGTGGGGGTCCGACAGCTCTATACTCTGGTTCATAGAAGGGGTAACGAGCGGGACCATTAGGGCATATTGAAAGGGGTTATGAGAGTGTCCCATGAATATTGGCAGCCAATGTGTTCATTTTTTTGGGGGTGGATCCACCATTTTTCAGAAGGTTCGGGGACAACTATGGTGTGCGGGACTCTACACAAATTTTTTAATAAATATCAGATTGGCCAGAACATCTTCTTTGTGTATCAAGATAGTTAGATCCTTGTTTTTTGCTCTGCGAATGGCATCAGCTTTATTTCCAGGCCTATTTTTCTGCAGGAGACGTATAAACAATACATTATTTAGAGCGTGCTGATAAATCAACTTTAGGCTATGTTCACACGGGGTATTTTGCCGAGTTTTTTGACGCGGAAACCGCGTCGCAAAACTCGGCAGAAACGGCCCGAGAACGCCTCCCATTGATTTCAATGGGAGGCGTCGGCGTCTTTTTCCCGCGAGCAGTAAAACTGCCTCGCGGGAAAAAGAAGCGACATGCCCTATCTTCGGGCGCTTCCGCCTCCGACCTCCCATTGACTTCAATGGGAGGCAGGAGAAAGCGTATATCTCGCTGTTTTATGCCCGCGGCGTTCAATGGCCGCGGGCGAAAAACGGCGCGATAATTGCCGCGAAAATCGGCGTGCAGGGAGAGGAATATCTGCCTCAAAGTTCCAAACGGAATTTTGAGGCAGATATTCCTCCCCCAAAATACTCCGTGTGAACATAGCCTTAATAGGCGATGTCAGAGCTTATATCTAGCTTATAATAAAGATATGTTTCAAACTGGTCTACAGGGTCTAAAGGGATAAATAAATAACCAGCATTATCTGAGACAAGAATAATGAAACAGGCGAGTTGGACCAAGTTCACACAGGGACGTTAAGAGTGGTTATGAAATTCTCAATTTTTAAGGGTCAGTTCACACATAGCGTAAATACTGCAGATTTTCCGCAACAGAAAATTTGCAGCATAATACAGTAGAAGCAAAGTGGATGAGATTTGAACAAATCTCCACACGCTGCGTAAATGATAAGCGGAAAAAAACGCTCAGAAATTGACGTGGTGCGTTTTTTAATACGCAGCATGAGAATTGTATTTGCATAAATACTTCTTATTTGTTGTGGGATTTCCCCATTGAATTCAATGGGGAGGTAAAACCTGCAACAAATATCAGATGTGTTTTTCCTGGGATGACGTTTCATCCCATTTGACCGCTGCAGCCAATCACAAGCTGCAGCGGTCACACGGTATGAACCGTCATCCCAGGGCTGCGGAGCGTCATGACGTCGGAGGGATGCGTAGCCATGGTAAGTATCAATTGTTTTTTTCTGTGCAGTTTTCCGCAGCAGACATTCCAGCTGAAAAACTGTACCACAATTTGGTGCGGTTTTTCGGCCGGAATTCCCTGCGGCGCACAGGGCAGATACGCTGTGTGCTTTTACGCAGTATATCCGCCCTGGGTGAACATACCCTAAGGCCCCCTGCAGATGACCGTTCCTGTAATCATTATAAAGTATGGGTGCTCGGTCCGTAAAAGCAAAAAATAGGACATGTCCTATCTTTTGCGGAGCCTTTCTATGGCACGGACACCTTCCCGTAAATATACAGGAAGGTGTCTGTGGTCAATGGAAGTAAATGGGTCCGTAATTACAGATGAATTCTAAAGTCGTGTGCATGGGGCATAAGGCCGGGTTCCCGCGTGTCGGGTACGCTGCGTAAAAACTGTGCAGTGTATCTGACATGGAGCTGGCAGTACATTCCGTCCGAAAAACCGCACGTCATGCCAGGAGGCCGGCCCTCTGACATCATCCAAGCCGGTCTCCTGGGCTGATGTTACATCCCATGTGACCGCCACTACAGCCTGTGATTGGCTGCAGCGGTCACATGAGATGAAACGTCATCCCAGGAGTTCTGGAGGAAGAAACACAGACTTCTGGGTAAGTATGTTTGTTTGTTTTTTACTTTTATCGTAATTGCGATTCTTGCGGCGTTATCGATACGACTACGCTGCAAAAGTCGCATCACTTGGCTTTCTATTAGGGGTTTTGTACCCACAAAGTAAAATCAACGAAAACGCAGCATAAATTGACATGCTGCGGATTTAAATTCTGCACCGCAAGTCAATTTATTGAGGTTTACGCTGCGTTTTTTTTTCCCGCAGTGTCGGCATGAGATTTTTGGAATCTCATCCACTTTGCTGCTACTGCAAATGCTGCGGAATTTTCGCACAGAATTCCGCAGCATTTACGCTACGTGGGAACCCGGCCTTAGAGTGTTTTTTAGAGTGAAGTTACAAGGAAGAAAAAATATTTTGAACCCCTGCCTTGGGCAACTAAAGAGCTACCCCCCCTGGAAATATTACACGCTAAAAGTTTTAACCCGTTTCCGCCAAAGAAATGTTTTAGTTTTTTCATTTTTCCTCCTCGCCTTCCAAGAGCTATAACTTTTTTATTTTTCCATCAACATAGATGCATGAGGGCTTTTGTTCGTGGTACGAGATATTGTTTTTAATGGCACCGTTTATTGTACCATATATGTACTAAGAAACTTTTACAAATTGTTTTGTGGGGTGGAATTGAAAAAAAAGAAACACAAATTCCACCAGTGGTGGCACTGTAGAGAAATTGAACACATGCTGCCAAGTTTCCTCCACAGATTACAGCTGATCGCTGAAGATCTCAGCAGCAGGACCCTCTGTAATCATCACTAAGCCAGGGAGTGATGCACGTGAAGACGTAGTCACCGCGTGTGTTCCGTCACATGGGCTGGTGAGGATCATCAAGGTAGGGGCGTGCCGATTTACCAAGCACACAGGTGAGGTGATTCATCTTCCCAGCAAATTTAAACCCCCTAGTTTTTAATGATCTTTGTCTCCTGACGAAGCTAGAGTGTAGTGAAACACGCGTCGAGGTGTGTTTTTTTCCCCCCTCTGTTGTCAACTACGCTATCACCATGTTGATGGGTGAGTACTTTATTTTTTGCTGCTCTACACATGTCTCTCTTGAGTAGTTGTAGTCTTGACTATATTTACATTATCCTTTTTTCTATAGTATAGTTAATTCTTTATACACCTTCGATATTTACTGTGTATATTGCCTGTACTACACATACCCCTTCAGAGTCTTAGTAATGGCTTCCGGGGCTGCACCTCGCCGCCGCCAAGAGAGAACCACCAAAGTTTACTAACATCAGCATATGCAGTATAACACCAAATTGAGGACCTACAAATCCTTATCATGTGACCACAGGTCCTATCTACATAACACACAACAGCGCAATATCAAATACTATTGTGGTTTGGCCACTAGGTGGCAGCAACGCACTATAATGACGCGGAACTACTACTAAGACCAACATTTACAGACACATACTTGGTCTTGAACCTGCTAAGAAATGAAATAAATAAATAAAAGTACAGTCACATTCACATTTGGTGCCCCGGACACACCTTACTTCTCACAGATTTTAACTGATGTCGTCCTGAAACTTAAAACAAAAAAATTTGTTACTAATCTACACATGGTAGCCTGGCCCACCTTACTCTTCAGCGACCAGAAGTCTTTTAATGCCCAGCGTTTTAGAGATCAGTGGGGGTCCCAGTGGTGTGGGGCCCCCAGCGATCATATGATTATCACCTATACTGTGGATAGGTGATACATGTCCTTGGTGAGAAGACCCCTTTAAGCATGTACCCTAACCCCACTGACCATGTTGAATTGACAGGCAAATAAGGTGCCAAAACTCTCCTGGGCAGCGCCATAGAAAGTGACTGGAGTGGTAGCCGAGCATAAGCAGTCCCACTTTGTTAACATAGGGCACTCTGGGACCCCTTTTCTCAGGATTGGTGGGGCTCCCAGCGGTCGGACCCCCACTGATCAGATATTTATCACCTATCCTATGGATAGGTGATAAATTATCATAATAAGGAAACCCCTTTAAGAATGCAGATAAAATAGAATCCAGGTAAGGGGGGGCCAGGTCGGCATCCTGCAAAGAGTCCAAAGCAGTGTATGGCATATAAACCATAACAGTACCCCAAAATGAATAAAATGTTGGCGTTAACCCATAATGCAAAGCTTCTCTTACTTTATACTTTCCACTACTTATAAAAATGTCCCTTTTCAGTTAAATGTATGTTAGCCCCATTACCTGCAGGCAGGTATCTATTATTTCTAGGTTTTCAGAGTTTCAGCCTCAGTGGGCAGCTCATAAAGTGGCTCTGGGCAATAATAAAGAATAATTTGTAGCTTTACACTCTTCCTCCAGTATATATACATATGTATGTGCGGCCTGCAGTGATTTCAGAGTATTCAGTACAATTACTGCAGTCATTGAAAATAAATAATCCACTGTTAATGCCTTTTACAACATGAGGGAATCAATTCCATAGGATATGTTTGGCTTATTATATATTTTTTTAATGGTAAGAAAAGAACATTTAAAGGGGTTTACCAGGGTATAACAATAGGAAAAATGTTGGGTTATAGCAGTGGCTCCTAAAGTGGCTCCACAGCGTTCTGTGCCAGGATTTCCGGCAAGTACAACACTGACATCTGCAGGCAGAAATAGGTATTACTGTAATCCAATATATACTGCATAGTACTACGTCTAAGTAATAACTATATATCTTTTGTTCGTTTTTGATCAACTCTATCTGGAGGAGTAAAAAATGTAAGATGAACTTAATGCAAATGAATGGCATATACTGTATATTATTAATAGATACATACTAGTACATGGACTTTGGGTTGGTAGATTTATATTAGTCTTAGTTTATTGGATTACATTTTTTTATTTTATAATTTTTTTTAAGCAGTTTACAATTTTTAAGTGGATCTACAATTATTGCTTTACATACGTGGCGATGTAGCTCAGGTCTGGATATTTTATTTTAACACTATTATGATGTATATAGATGGGGAAACAATCGCTGGCACTTCATTCACACTAGAGCGAGTGTGTATTCTCAAATTTTGCAGCATAAAGCAATGTGGTTGCTTTACCACATGCCAATGCTGCAATTTTGGGAATTGCTCCCTCTAGTGACCAGCACGTGGAAATGTTATAAATTAGAATCTAATTTATAATATTTCCTGACTTGTGAAAAAATTAGAACAATGTCTAATTATGTATATAGTAACTGTTTAACTAAAAAAAAAACTCTAGCGACACATTCCCTTTAAAACCGTCCAATCAGTGCTTACATTGTCGAACTGTATAGGGAAACACCCTATTGACAAGGGGAAGGGTAACACCCAGTTGTCAATGTATTCATACATTTCCAGGAAAAATAATAGTGGAACGGCGCAATGCAAAATTCTACGATTTTTTTTTTATTTCACGGGGACTGCAAGTATTTACTAAAACAGGCATGTCAGGAGAGCTGACAGGTTCCTTTAAATAAGAGTAATTGTAACAGCCAGTTGTTAATTTATCATACATTTCCAGGAGGAATAACAGAAGAACGATGCAGAATTATAAGGGGAAAAAATATATATTTAATGGGGAATGCAAGTACTTTATAAAACAAACAAGTCAGGAGAAGTGACAAGTCCTCTTTAAAGGGGTTATGTGGGGACCAGAAATAATTAGTAGTGCCGTCACTGCAGTATGTGAGTACTCTCGCTAATATACATTGCGTTCCCCGTCGCGCTGATTCTGAGATTTTCATAGAATTTTATAGCACTGGCGGGGGACCGGAGGTCTAGTTGCACAGTGTTCTTTGATGGCGATACGACTCTTCGTCATGTGACCGACCCCGCTGTACTCTATGTACAAGCAGTAGCAGTAGTACAGCGATTACATAGAGTACAGCGGGATCAGTCACGTGACGAAGAGTCGTATCGTCATGAAGGAAGACTGTACAACTAGACTTCCGATCCCCCGGCAGCGCTATGAAAATCTCAGAATCAGCGCGACGGGGGACCGGAATGTATATTAGCGAGTGTACTCACATACTGCAGTGACGGCACTGCTAATAATTATTGGTCCCCACATAACCCCTTTAAGTTGCCATTCAGGTGATAGCAAAAGCTGGGTGTTGGCTGCAGTGGCACTCAAAATGGCTTTCCCAGGAACAGATATAAATAAAACATGGATGAATATAATTTTCACTAAGTTGATAGAAGAGGGCGACTAAATGAACTTTTTCTTTTTAATTGGGGGTAAGCAATTTAAAATACACAGGACAAACAAGCAGAATAAAAACCCGAAACCTAAACATAATGCCGCTCTGAGTTTCTATATTGTAGATGGCAATAACAACAAGCGATATACAGAAACTGCTGTCGTTATTCATTTGAATCTCTATTTAAGGCTTCTTTACACACGAGTCATTTTCTTGCCATTTGTAGGCGCCTTTCAGGAAAGCAGATCCCATTATACATCGTTGTTACAAGATTAAATTGAAAAAAATATCACGCCGATGTTTACGTTGCTGAGCATGTCAATTTATTACATCTCTGTTCCCATCTCACCTTCATACTGCTTTGTATCTTAGGGCCTGTTCACATCTGCGTCGGGTTCCGTTAGACATTTCCGTCTGAGGAACCGATGAACGGAATGCCACACGAAAACCATAGCTTCCGTTTACATTACCATTGATTTCAATATTAATGCTGCCATTGCAGTTGGTTTCCATAAGTTTCCGTTCCATAAAGTTACAGTTTTTGCTATTGTTTCTGCCAAAAAACGGAAACGGAAGTAAGCCCGATGCTGATGTGAACAGGCCCTTGGGTTGAGCATTTTATGTTTATTTACATGTATGTAAAGTACAGGGCCCTATATGTGCAAAATACAGACTTAAAGGTAAAGTCACCTTAATGTGTCTAGTAACGTGCCAGCTGGACATGACAGAGAATGGGTGTCTATTAGCTTGGAAACTCATGACTTAAAATCAAAGGACAGTGGCACTCTGGGAAATGTCCGAACCCGCCTATCAGTCCGAAAAATGTTTCCCCATCATGCGGCACTCAATACCCCATAATGACAAGGTGAAAATAGAATTTTAAAATTTTATTCAATTAAAAACGCAAATTTCGCATGGACATAAGTATTCAGACCCTTTGCTATGACCCTTGAAATTTAGCTCTGGGGGCCTCCCATTTCTCTAGATCATCTTTGAAATGTTTCTACACCTTGATTGGAGTCTACCTGTGGTAAATTCATTTGATGGGACATGATGTGGAAAGACACACCCCCTGTCTATATAAGGTCTCACAGCTGACAATGCGTATCAGAGCAAAAACCAAGCCATGAGGAGGTGGAAAGAACTGATTATAAAGCTCAGAGACGGGATTGTGTAGAGTCATAGATCTGGAGAAGGGTACAAAACAATGTTTACGCTGCACTGAAAGTTCCCAAGAGCACAGTGGCCTCCATAATTCTTAAATTAAAGAAGTTTAGAACAACCAGGACTCTTCCTAGAGCTGGCCGCCCCACCAAAATAAGCAATCGGGGGAGGGGGGGGAGAAGGGCCTTGGTAAAAGAGGAGACCAAGAACTCAATGGTCACTCTGACTGAGCTCCAAAGATCCTGTGTGTAGATGGGAGAAACTTCCAGGTCAACAATCATTGCAGAACTCCACCAATCTGGACTTTATGGTAGATTGACTAAAAAGAAGCCACTCCTCAGTAAAAGACGCATGAAAGCCCGCCTGAAATGTGCAAAAAGCACCTAAAGGACCCTCAGATTGTCGGATGAAACCAAGATTTAACTTTTTCGCCTCACTTCTAAGCGTCGTGTCAGGAGGAAACCAGACACTGCTCATCACCTGCCTAATACCATCCCTACAGTGAAGCATGGTGGTGGCAGCATCATGCTGGGGGGTGTTTTTCAGTGGCTGGGACAGGGAGATTGGTCAGGGTTGAGGGAAAGATGAATGGCGCAATGTACAGAGATATTCTTAATGAAAACCTGCTCTGGATCTCAGACTGGGCTGAAGGTTCACCTTCCAACAAGACAATGACCCTAAGCACAAAGCCAAGGCAACACAGGAGTGGCTTAGGGACAAATCTGCGTATGTCCTTGAGTGGCCCAGCCAGAGCCCTGACTTGAACCCAATCGAACATCTCTGGAGAGACCTGAAAATAAATGTCCACCGACGGTCCCCATCCAACCTGACAGAGCTTGAAAGGATCTTCAGAGAAGAATGGCAGAAAATCCCCAAATCCCGGTGTGCAAACCTTGTGTCATCAAACCCAAGAAGACTGGAGGCCGTTATCACTGCCAAAGGGGCTTCAATTAAGTCCTGACTAACGGGTCTGAATACTTATGTCAATGCAAGATTTTGGTTTTTCAATAAATTAGCAAAGAAGTAACATTCTGTTTTCACTTTGTCATTATGGGGTATTGAGTGCAGAATAATGAGAAAAACTTGAATTATTTTTTATTTTAGCACAAGGCCTCAACATAACAAAATGTGAAAAAATATAAAGGGTCTGAAGACTTTCCACATGCATTGTATATTTCCCTTTAAAGCCTTCGTTCACTTTTTAACACCATTGTACATTTTATTTTCATATAATTATACTCCAAATAGAGTAGTCACTTTGTAAAAACATTAGATTACTTCTCTTGTACTGATCCTGAGTTACAGCCTGTATTATACTTCAGAGCTGCATTCAAAATTCTGCTACTTGTTATTGGAATCAATCCACCAGCTTAGGCCTCATGCACACGACCGTATTTTTTCCCAACCCTAAATACTGGCGTAAATACGGGTCCGGTGTCACACGTATTCGACCCGTTTTGCACCAGTATTTACGGACCCGTGCCCGTAAATATGTGTCCGGTGTCACCCGTATTCCACCCGTATTTACGGGCACGTTTTTGGCGGCAAAATAGCACTGCACTAATCGGCAGCCCCTTCTCTCTATCAGTGCAGGATAGAGAGAAGGGACAGCCCTTTCTGTAATAAAAGTTAAAGAAATTCATACTTACCCGGCCGTTGTCTTGGTGACGCGTCCCTCTCTTCACATCCAGCCCGACATCCCTGGATGACGCGGCAGTCCATGTGACCGCTGCAGCCTGTGATTGACCTGTGATTGGCTGCAGCGGTCACATGGGCTGAAACGTCATCCAGGGACGGCCAGGACGTCGGGCCGGATGTCGAGAGGGACGCGTCACCAAGGCAACGGCCGGGAGACCGGACTGGAGGAAGCAGGAAGTTCTCGGTAAGTATGAACGTCTTTTATTTTTATTTTTTACAGGTTGCTCTTTATTCTGATCGGTAGTCACTGTCCAGGGTGCTGAAAGAGTTACTGCCGATCAGTTAACTCTTTCAGCTCCCTGGACAGTGACTATTTACTGACGTCGCTTAGCAACGCTGCCGTAATGACGGGTGCACACATGTAGCCACCCGTCATTACGGGAGCTCCATAGACTTCTATGCACTGTCCGTGCCGTTATTACGGCCTGAAATAGGACATGTTCAATCTTTTTCAACGGCACGGGCACCTTCCCGTAAGAAAACGGGAAGGTACCCGTGGCCAATAGAAGTCTATGAGCCCGTTATTACGGGTCGTAATTAGGACCCGTAATAACGGGAGTTTTTACGGTCGTGTGCATGAGGCCTTATTGTCAGACAGAGCCCTAGCAGCTGTAATACATTGGGAGAGATATTTTTGAATATCAGAATGTTGTACATTGCACTACACTAGGCTTCACTGCAATGTTTTTGGCCGACGTTTGACAAATATGACAGGAAAAACTCCCGACGTATAAGTTAAATGTAGGCTCAGACAGATGCCTAATAGTCACCCATAGGCTATAATAGTCCCCGTTTAACGGATAAGTCATGAAAAGGGAACACAAGAGTTCATGACGTATCCATTAAATGGATACCATTATAGTCTATAGGTGATGGTTGCCGGTGTTAGGTATACGTTTAACGCATCCATCAACCATAGACTGGACTCCGCGGGATGGAATGCCATAGTAGATACCTACTATTTTTTTCTTAGGTATATCGGCCAGATGGAGACCAGTAGGACACTCTTCTGGCCTAAGTCTGACAATGGAACACTATATAAATGTTTCGCATGTTCATCGGGAATATTTTGGAGGGGACAACAGTGCTAAACCAGTAATGCGACCCCTTTGTTCTTAGCATCTTCGCGATATTCCGTCACTTTTTTGATTTAACTATAACTTGATCGATAAGTATATGGTGGGATCAGCTGTAAACTGATCAATGTTACTATGGTAAGGCGACAATGACTGTAAGAACAAATCACCGTAGTATTGCTGTATCCAATCTAGACCGATTATTTACTATGGTATGAGGTGACTATCTGTAAAGTTCTTCATCACTATAGTAAAGCTGGATGCAACATAAACTAATTAAATACTAGGGCATGGGTGTAATATGATCAATAGGTAAAATGACTGAATTAATCAATGACTATAATATGGGCGGACTGACTATAGACTGTACAAGCTCCAAGGCATGGATGGACTAGGTAGATATTGATGATTGACTACAGTATGAGCGGAATGCCTGTAGACTGATTGCTCCCTTCATCTCCCCTGCCCAGAACGCCATCGTAAGAGCCCCATGTGTGGACAAGGCAGGAGTGCTGTCAGCTCTATTCCCACAGTACCTCCAGCCAAAAATGTAATTTGACTTTGCTGCCAAATTCTTATGTGCAGTCAGAAGCATCATTTAAAGCTAATGCCCCAAAGCAAAATCTGTATCAGGGCTCCACTACCATGTTCCATTTGTAATACGGATGTCTTCTTATGTGTCAGAGGAGCCTATGGTACCAACGCCGAGGTAGGACTTCTACCATTGCACCCTCTATAGCTATACCCGTGTGCATGCTAAGCGCCACTGTTTATGTTCCAGCTGCCGTTTGCTTTTAGTCAATGGAACAGGAAGTAATTGTCTTACAGCTACCATTGTCAGCCATATTAGCTGTTATAGAACTAGTTTTATCTGTCACCTGGTCATACTCTCTCTCGGGTCTTCCTGGCAGTAAATCCCCATAAAAGAGCCCTACCTGGAACAGGAAGTAAGTGTCTTACACCTACCATTGTGAGCCATATTAGCTCTCATAGGACTAGTTATGTCTGTCATCTGGTCACCCTAACTCTCTCAGGTCTACCTGGCAGTAAATCACCATGAAGGAGCCCTACCCGGAACAGGAAGTAAGTGTCTTGCAGCTACCATTGTCAGCCATATTAGCTCTCATAGGAGTAGTTTTGTCTGTCACCTGGTCCCCCTTCCTCTCTCAGGTCTCTATGGCAGTGATCCTCCATTAAAGAGCCCTACCCGGAACACAAAGTAAGTGCCTTACAACTATTATTGTCAGTCATAATAGCTCTTATAGGACTAGTTTTATCTGTCACCTGGTCACCCTCCCTCTCTCTCTTTCAGGTCTCCTTGGCAGTAAATCACCATGAAAGTGCCCTACCTGGAATAGGAAGTATCTTACAGCTACCCTTGTCAGCCATATTATCTCTTATAGAACTAGTTTTATCTGTCACCTGGTCATACTCTCTCTCAGGTCTTCCTGGCAGTAAATTTCCCATAAAAGAGCCCTACCAGGAACAAGCAGTAAGTGTCTTATAGCTACCATTGTCAGCCATATAAGCTCTTATAGGACTCGTTTTTTTCTCTTATATGGCCACCCTACTTCTCTTAGGTCTCCCCGGTAGTAAATCACCATGAAGGAGACCACCCTCTCCCATATTTGATTGAATCTCTGCTTGTAGATTGTGAAATATGATCTGATCTCCGTGATCAAATGCTTATATGTAAATTCAACATACGTCAGACATACCAGAGCCTTTACCATCATTTGTAGTCTCATGATAACAGGTACTGGATTTTTTTCAAATGACGAATTCAGCTCTGCTTCATTGATACAGTGTGAACTCAGCCTTCATTTTCTTTGTTTGTCCCCACTTAACATAGTCCGGGGACTGTTTATCTACTGGCTGTAAATGTCACGCTGGGACAAATTAACCTCTTCCCTATCATTTCTGGATTAAACACTTCACAGCTGGTCATAAATATCACAGATTTGATTTATTGTTCTCAGTTTTATAAAGATGGGCCTGGGAGAGCAGGCGTCTCCTCATTTGAATGCTGCGCCCCGTCTGCGCCTCTAGAGACTGATTCAGCTTGATTACCTTGTAATGAGGCCCAGGGAATCCCAGCTGCTGTCAGGGGGGAGACAAATGCTACATTCCTGCTCCATCTGTCCAGTAGAGGGGACATACTACCTCATGAATGGAAGCAGAATAATCCTGGTGTTCATGGGATCAATATTAAGGTCAGTTTATACGTTGCGTAGATACTGCAGATTTTCCGCAACTGGATTTGTTGCGGAAAATCCGCCGCAAATATAGTAGCAGCAAAGGGGATGAGATAAAACAAATCTCATCCACACGCTGCGTAAATACTGAGCAGAAAAAACGCTCAGAAATTGACCATTTTATTCCGTGGCATGTCAATTGTATTTGCGTAAACGCTGCTTATTTGTTGCGGGCTTTTCCCATTGAATTCAATGGGAGGTAAATCCTGCAAAAAATAGCAGTTGTTTGCACTACTGCCGCTTCGTTTTAGCGATTGGTGGGGGTCTCAGTGCTCGGACCCCCACCAATCAAAACTTCTGACATGTTACTATGACATGTCAGAAGTTTGTTGAACGTATAGTTACCCTTTAAGTGCCGCAGTTTTCTGCAGCGGACATATTACGTGCGAAAAACTGCACCACAGTTTGGAGCGCTTTTTTGCCCGGAATTCCCTGCGGCGCACAGGTTGGATACGCTGCGTGCTATTATGCAGCGAATCCGCCCCGTTTATACAGTTTCTCAGGTTCTGTGTTTCTGCCTCTGCTCCAATCTAACAATTATTTAGTGAAGTAAATTTCTATAATCCTATGATAATTTTTGGTAAATCCTCAGGTTAAAGCTTAATTTCAGTTGTTATACAATTGGCATTTTAAAGGTAGGTTCCGAATGCTTTGGTGCCCATGACCGCAAAATTCTCTTTTTTCCCCTCCACCGTCGATTATACTTACTTTGCTAACGTATTACATATACCAGACCTCCCAACTGTCCCGGATCCCGTGCAGTGTCCCACTGTCCCTGGCCTCCGGTGGCATGTTCCGATTTTAACTGCATCTGCGTCCTCAGGATGCAGATACAGTTGAATCAATACAATCGTGGAGCCATCATCACGCCTGCATGCGCGAGCCACACACTGCAGATTTGAGAAGACCTGCTGAGGGATTGGGGATAGGTGAGTATTTATTGTATTACTTTTATTAGGCATAATGGGGCCTTATACTGGATGTGTGGAGGGCAGCTGTGGGGGCACTATACCGCGTGGGGGCATTATACTGTGTGGTAGCACTATGGCAGCATTATACTGTGTGGGGTGGTAGCTATGGGGGCATTATACTGTGTGGGGAGGCATTATGGGGCAGCATACTGTGTGTGGGTAGCTATGGGGGCTTTATACTGTGTGTGTGTGTGTGTGTGTGTGTGTGTGTGTGTGTGTGTGTGTGTGTGTGTGTGTGTGTGTAGGCACTATGAGTGGGGGCATTATGGAGGCATTATATTGTGTGGGGCATTACACTGTGTGAAGGGGCACTTTGGGGAATTATACTGTGTGAAGGGGCACTATGGGGGCATTATACGATATGTGTGGGGTACTATAGGTGGATTATACTGTGAGGGCCACTATTGGGGCATTACACTGCGTGGGGGGTATTATACTGTGGCGGAAGGCACTATGGGGGCATGATACTGTGTGATGGGCATGATGGGGGCATTATACTATGTGGGCTAAACTGGGTATGCATGGGTGGGGATTGGGCGGGTTAGAGGCTTAATGGTAAAGTAAAATTGCCACGTCGCTGCAAGAGTTGTCCCCCGTTACAATACTTAAAAGTTGGGAGGTATGCATATACTAAATCACACATTTTTGCATAGAGTGGTTTAGAGGTTAGTGATAGTATTCCTGTAATATCTCTGGAGACCTATGGTGATGACTGGGTTAATATTGATATCCATAGTGTTCTAGGAAATATATCGGTTAATATCTAATATCCTTGGAGGTCTAGGGTGGTTTAGTGATCAACACAATATTTTATAACAATATAATTACAAAGTTTATTATTACATAAGTGGTTTAGGATGGTGAAGGGTGGTGATTTAGGGTATAAATGTGTATCTATATTTAATTTTAAATATATTCAATTAATTAGTCTAAATTGGGGATCCGAGGAACATGTGAGCAGAGTAGGAAGTGACACGCCGCGGTCCCGCCCCGTCCTTTCTCCCGCCTGAAGCAGGAATGACATGCTGACTCCATGAGAGCACTCTGAAAACCGTGGAAATGCTCTGCCTTGGTGTCCGTATAACCGAGTGGGTGAAACCCTAACCGCTTTGGTGGATATTAGCTGGGACAGCCCTAAGGTGAAACTCGTGGATTTTAAAAAGTTTACAACAGCGGGAGAGATCATTGAGATTGCTGCTGAAAGAGCTGGACCAGTGAAAGACAAAACTATCCAGAGAAGGAGAGTTAAAAGAGACTCTAAATTGGTCTAGAATTCTTACTGAGGTCGGTGCTCAATTTTTCAGATACAGAACTCCAAATCCCCTATTTACACAAACATCCAGATAAATGCTACAACTATGTTGCCTCACTGCATAGGGACTTATACAGCTTCCTTTGACTTCAATAATAAATCAGTATGCAGGGAGCTCCCTCTAGTGGCGGCAGAATTAATGTTTCCATTTAACTCAATGGGGTAGATTTATTAATACTGTCTTAAAGAGAACCTTTCACCTGCCCATACATGTGCAGCTCATTGCACCATGTAATAGGTACTGCTTCACAAACCTTGTGAAAAAAAAATTCTATCCTCCTCCGTTATTTAGATATTGGTGCTGTTATATTTGGCGCCCAATATGTGATTAACCCCCTGAACTGTCAATGGGGCATGTCTTTATTTCTAAATGGCATGTTACTTATCGCTTTGACACTGTCCAATCAGCTATGGACAGTGTCCGGGCAGGTTGTGCTGTGTGATATCTCTCGCGAGATCACACAGTATTGTCGTTCTGCAGAGAGCGTGCGCGCCCTCTCGCATGCACGCCCGCTCGCAAATCTCCGACGTTGCCGCTCCCGATGATACTCCCGCTGCCACGGAGCAGAAGACGAGGAGAAGATGATCTATACAAACCTGGATGTGAGTAGATCTTCTCCTCGTCTTCCGTTCTGTGGAGTATTGCTGGGAGCGGCGACGTTGGAGATGCGCATGCTCTCTGCAGAACGACAAGACTGTGTGATCCCACAAGAGATAACACAGCTCAAGCCACCCTGACAACGTCCGTAGCTGATTGGACAGTGTCAGAGCGCTAAGTATCACGCCCCCCTGCCATTTAGAAATAAAGAAACGCCCCATTGACAGGGGATTTATTTACATATCGGGAGCCAAATATAACGGCACCGATATCTAAATAACGGAGGAGAATTTTTTTTTTAAAGTGAGACAGGGTTTGTGCAGCAGCGCCTATTAAATGGTTCACTCAGCTGCACACGTATGGGCAGGTGAAAGGTTCTCTTTAAAGCGTACCTAACCTGTCAGGTGACTTTTCAGAATAAGCTGTCATATGTGTGTACATGAGAAATAACACTATTTCTGGCCATTATATGACTTGTATCCTGCATTTTTAGCAGTTTTCCCCTCTGCAGGCTCTCTTAAAACCTGAGTTTTCGATGAGTGGGTGGAGCCTAACTGATATATCTTCTATCCACAGCACACATAAAGAAGAGAACATCCTGATCCCCAATCTTTTTGTAGCACACCCCAAGAAGTATCAGCAACATGGAGGACATTATACAGCAGTAATGAGCAGTGTAGCTGTGAATCCAGGGCTGGGGTGTGATCTATCACTTACTAGAAGCTGCAGCAGCATCTGTGTGTCTCTCTGTCTCTCACTCTGCTCCTGCTCCCTCCTCCTCTCTCTATAGACTTTTATGGGCAGCATGTAACCTGATCCCTCAATGAGCTGATAATCCATTTGATCTCTCAAGATGGATTTTAGCCATGAATTGATAGTAAGTGAGACACACAGTGGTTTATATGGTATTATAAATTTAGTCTCATCTTTAACACATTTGTCTAACTTTATGCTTACTTTAGACTAAAAAAGCCCACACACCCCTTTTTCGAGCGACGTGCAAGAAAGTGTGCCAGAATTCTGGGCCATTTGGGATAGCAGATTTACCCCAATTTTGACCGTTACTCGGACTCCCCCCCCCCCCCCCCCCCTCCCCTTTCAAGTTTGCCCATGCTGGAAGTTGCATCTTTAAAAAGCTGTGGTCTTCAGGTCTATATCGGCCGTACATAGCTGTCGGCCGAATGAACTTGAGCGAGATTCAGCCTAAATCCGCATGTTTTTGGCCAACTTGTATCTCATGTGTATGGCCAGCTTGGGTGCTCCTTTAGACTTGATACACTGCGTATTTCAGTTCATCACACTTTGTGATCGCAGTATGTGTAATGTGTAAAGTTAGCCTATGGTGTGCACATGAAATGTAATTTTTTGCTGATATGGATCTAATGATGGGATCAGTCTAACAATAAGAGTCCTAACGCTCGTTCCCGATTATTGGCCAGTGTAAATATGGCATCGATCAGCCGACAAACAATCAAACAATCATTTGTCGGCTGATCACATAGTTTATTCAGCCTATAAAATCATCATTGTCGGCAGCACGTCTCCCCGTGTAAATAGCAGATGTGGTGCTGAAACTGATGGGGACCGAACGATCGTATTAACGATCTTCATCCCCATACAGTAAAGCACCGTCCTGTGTAAAAGGGCCTGTTAACCAGCGCCCATCCACTTGTTATATCGTCCATCTACGTTTGTTATGGGCAGAAATCTGCCCGTGTAAACCAGCCTGTGTTTGGTTTTCCATTGTTCTGCTCCTTCATAGGAGCAGTACAACGGAAAAACGGAAGTGCCAAATTCGTTGCATGATGGAAACTATGAGCGCCAGTTGAAACCTATTGACTTAAATGGGTTCTATCGGGTTTTCGTCATGGTGTCCATCATGTTTTCCACCTTTTTTGAACAGATCTATTATGGAGCCTCCAATGCAGATGTCAACAAAGCCTAAAACTAGCTGTAGACTTAAAACATAAGTTCGCCAACCCCGGCTAACATTTTAATATCTATGTGGGCAGCTAGATGCTCATCCGATCTGTGATAGCCGGGAAAACATAAGTCTTAGAAATAGAATTTTTCCTATACAATCCTTTTGTTGCCCTGGGATAAGCAGAATCAGGAGTGTCTGTGAACTGCTTATCTCCCTCTGCTCTTTGGAAATCCCCCTCAGGTCCAGTTGAGCCATATGTGCATGTTAATAAAGATATCAAGACGTAATCAATTGTACGGCCGAATTTCATTACAGATATTTGAGTGGTTGACACAGTATAAAGACACGGCAAGGTGTGTAAAAGTTGCACGATGGTCCGTACAAGACAAGACAGTGAGGGGCACATTTTCATATGGTGTCATACGCTTTTTTTTTTTCAAGTAAAGATGTGCTGCAATAACGAGTGACCGGCTTCAAAAAAATAAATCCCAATGACCACTGGCGTTGACCATACAGTGACCATTGTACACCTCCATGCACGTGCAGCCGTGTCTGTATGCTTTATTTTTGTTGATTTGTGTTTTAAGCAGCTTATTCTTCCCACATACAAATAAACCAGTGGTAAGCTGCCCACACAAGAGAGGCTTCAGCTGCTTGGAATACGCACAAAACAACAAAGTCTGTGTTCAGTTTGGATGATTTGGCAGGACGGCTCCGGCCACTAGGTCGTCACAGTCACATCGTACAAAGATGCTGAAAGTCTATAAAGATGCTTGCATTCCAATTTGAGACCCCTGTTTATTAGCCAGAGCAATGCAATGTATCTGATGGAACATGCCGGGATTTTTTTTTCTGTCGTATTCCCTACCTTTTTAATGTGGGGTCATATGGAGCTGACGTGAAGTCGAAGGCCTACAGTGGTACAGTAGCGCCCAATAAAAGTCTATAGATGCCGTATTATGGCTCCATGCAACTCGGAGCTTGTATTATGCCTTAATACGCACATGGGCATGAATCCTTAGGCTCTGTTCACACCGCATTCGGTATATGTTCAGCGTACGCGCCAGGAACTGCTCCCAGATTTTTTTTGAACATGGCAGCCTAGGTAGAACTAAGACGCTGTATGGCATAGAGTTTCGTACGTCGGGGATAAGTTTGCCGCATTTCTCGGGAGTCTTCCCTTGCGTTTGCACTGAATGTAAACTTTTAGCTTGATGTGAACAGGGCCTCAGGCTTAGGTTTATATAAAGTCCCTGCAGTAATGTACGTGGAAGTGTGAATGATGGGAGTGCCGGTGTGCAGGAGAAAAGCCAAAAGGGACCTTGGTTCCTTCATTCATGGGGATCCCAGAGGTCCGACCCGCACCAATTATATTATTATAGTAAACACAAGTCCTAACATTGTAAGATTGGAAGTTTTTGTTTGAGGTTGAAATAAAGTAATTCAGCATAAAGAAGTGGGTCAGAATATCAGATAGATTAACTATCGGAAACATTTGGTAGCATTCTCGCTCCTAAAGGTGACACAACCAGGTATTAAAGGGGTTATCCTGGACTTTTCCAAAATTTACCCAGGGCAGGTAATGGTAGAAAATAATAAACTATCCCATACTAACATAGAAGAAGAGAAGGTAGGATCCAGCGAAATGTGGTAGTTAAAAGGAAATCGATGTTTCCACTTTATTGATAATAAACAATTGAATATAAAATACGAAAAAGAGAATGCAGTACAGGGTGGTCTTAGATGGCAAAATGAGAAAGCCTACGCGTTTCGAACACGGTCTGTGTTCTTATCCATGGCTGATGTGCCTCCTCCCCCCCTTTTCCCCCATGTTTTTTCTATATCCCATACTAACCCCTGATGTACCCCCTTGCTCCAGCGCAGTGGCACCGTTCCCTGTTGCTCTGGTCTCGGAAGCTCCTGCCGTTCGTTCATCGGTCACATGCTACTGCAGCCAATCACTGACCACAACGCATGTAACTGCTACAGAAGTTTCTGGGACTGGAGCTACGGGCATCAGAGCCACAGCGCTGGATCGGAGCGGGGCATTTCAGGGGTGAATATCGGATAGTTTGCTTTTTTTTATACCATTACCTGCTCAGAAATTTTTTTTAAAAAAAGTTCCAGTTAACCCCTTTAAGTTTAGAAAGGAGGGGGGGGGGAATTATTTTTCATATGGGTAATATAGGGGCTTGGATAACTTTTTCCCTTCAATAAATGATGTAATTAGACATTTTTAGACCTACTTATGAAGCAAATGCGCCAAACAGAACAGATGTTTGCGCTTTAATTCTTTTCAAAAGTGTCTAAAATGGAGGCTTGGCTCAAAGTGCGCCAAAGTGGTGCAAACTTTTTTCGAAAATTAAGCGAAACGAGAGGTGGTATAAAGAAGAGAAAAGCGTCTAACACGTCTAGCTAGATGCGCCATTTGCATCATACCCCGTGCACCCCTGTAATAAATTTGGTGCATCTTCTGACTGCCGGGTCTAAGTTTACGCTGTCTAAATATTAGACAGTATTAGTAAATCTGCCCCAGTTTTTTTTTTATTAAACTGATGACTGTCCATCGTGATCGCCAGGTGATGCCGCCAGCTGCAGTTACAGATAAGCAGATATTACTGAACGTGGCATTGCCCGTCATATCTACTACAATCATCAGATATATTGCAAGACACATCCCGTCCTCTCTTAAAGTGACATCCTGCTGATCATTATATCACTGCGGAGATCTGACACAAACCTGAGCCGCGACTGAATTTATATGTAACTCGCGGAGGACCCGTGTCCTTATCTGGTGCGATTCGTCTCAGTGCCTTTATGGCATGAACACTATAATCAGGGCAGTACGGCGCATAATCTAGCACGATCCTTATAGCATGGAATCCATTTTAATGCTGGCTTAGGCCGCCTCAGTCCTCGCTGTTTACATTGTGATCGTGATAATAATATTTGATATGCAAAGCATGTATTAAATGATCTTCAATGCTGCGGTGCGAGTACATATTTATTTAGCTGGCACGCAATAGGATGGCTTTGTCCTAAATTCCTCCATTCACTAAGCCTGCAGTGTCCGTATCCCTTCATCACTTTTATATATTCGGCTATTGCAGGCTTGGTTTCCACAGCGACCAAAGCAAAGCGTTTAACAAACCAACCTCAGTTTCTGGCACGAAAAAAAATAAAAAATTAAATATGCCCGCAGGTTGGTGCCCATGGGGCCCCATCCCCTTTTCTAGCTCAGGTGACTACAGGATAAATGTATTCCTATATATATATATAGCGATCCTTAAAACGTTAATACATGGTAAACGCCGGACCTGTCAGTCACTCAGCCCCTTTTTTGTCATGTACACCGTGTGTGCCAACATTACGTCATCTATAAGCCTACAGGATGCTTGGCACAGAAAATTTTCATCTCCGCAGGCGCCTGCTTTGCATGCACGGCTGGGCAGGTACTGAAGGGGTTAAATAAAGGGAACCTCCAAATAGACTTGAGGCCTGTCACAATGTGACAATACATAGACACAACACCCAGAGCACATCTCCGGAGCTGGCAATGACTGACAGGCTTAAACACCAGCAGCTGAACACACCGCCATGTGCTGTCACAGTGTCACCAACCTGCAATACACAGTCAGCTAGCACCCCCCCCCCTCCTCCTCCTCTCCCCTCCCCCACTATCCTGGGCTCAGTTATGGGGACAGATGGCACTCTTACATCTCCTCCGCCTCTTTATGTGGGGACTAATACACCGCATCATGGGGGAGGAATGGATGCAGACGCCCCCCCCCCCCCCCCCCCCCCCCAAAAAAAATATCTTCCTGTTTAATCATAAATCTAAATTTTGGAGGGTAGGGAGGAGGAGGATTCACATGGTGTATGGAAATGAGGGGTTAATATAGGAAAGGTGGGGGAACTGTAAGTAAGTGCACGGGAGAGGAGTGTCATATACCTGGGCGGTGTGTATACTATAGATGTATAATACAGTATATCTTTATCTATATATATATATAATCTGTGGATACAGTATAGTATCAAGAACTGCACATGAAGATTATATATATAATGTGGATTGAACGCTTGTTACAGCATGGTCATATATAAATCCCTTATCTAATATCCATATAATATATTTGATTGTTTTTTGTAAATTATATATTTATATTTAATAAATCATTAATTGAATGTATAAAGCACCAACCTGTTCTGCAGCTCTGTACAATACAGGGGAGAGGATGATGACAGTGATAGCTAAAACTAAATACAGATTTACAGCTCATCATAAGGTACAAAAGCATCACATATTTTATATATATACACTACCGTTCAAAAGTTTAGGGTCACTTAGAAATGTCCTTATTTTTTAAATAAAATCACAGTTTTTTTTCAATGAAGATAACATTAAATTAATCAGAAATACACTCTATACATTGTTAATGTGGTAAATGACTATTCTAGCTGCAAACGTCTGGTTTTTAATGCAATATCTACATAGGTGTATAGAGGCCCATTTCCAGCAACCATCACTCCAGTGTTCTAATGGTACATTGTGTTTGCTAACTGTGTTAGAAGGCTAATGGATGATTA